>NC_140582.1:678836327-680286426 GCF_964204655.1 Triturus cristatus
TGTATTATGCCACCTCTGGGACGCACTCCAAAAGGACACCACAGGTCTGCTACTGCAGCCTGGGTAAGGTGGTGCCTGCCCCCCTTACTGTGGTATAGGCTACCTATATCACTACCATTGCACACACATATAAAACCTATAAGTCACTCCTATGGCAGGCCTTAACAATCCTGAAGGCAGAGTGCTTGGTTTTTATGTGAGAGGGTGCCCCTGCATGAGCAGAGCCCCTCTGCAGCGTTCGGAGTACCTCCTCTGATGCTGTTTGTGGTGCAGCCTGACCATATACTCTTAAGTGCTTTATAACCTTGCGGTAAATGCTAACTTTGGACTGGCTGCACGGAAACATTTCGTGTTTGGTGTCAAACACTTTGGAATACTACCCCCTCGCCAGTTCTGGCAGCGGGGGTAGTATTCCACCCTTCTAGAGGAAGAGACATGTTCACACTGGTCTGCCCGGTAAAGACTTTCTAAAGCCCTGGCATCACAAAATGGATGCCACTGTCACAGACACGGGTCTAGCCTCCTGCTGCTGACTGAAACTCCGGCAGGGGAGGCCTGGACAATAGGTTTCCTGTCCCAGGGAGGTGTAACCACCTCCCCAGACAGGCAGATGTGTATTGGGGCTGGGCGGGAGCAATCTCTGGTGCGTTGAAGTCCTGCACTGGGGGCACACTTGGTGTCCCTTGGCATAGTCCAGTTCAAACCGGTTACAGGGGCTACCTGCCCCTGCTCTGGCATGAAACTGACACAAGGAAATGGATGTAACCACCCCTCTTTCCAAACCCTCCCATAGGTGGGACCCTAGAGTATGTCCAACCCCCAAACTTAGTATAAGTATGGAAACCCAGTCATTGAGACTTTAGATTACCCTGGACGAAACTCTGCAACATATATCCTGGACCTTTGACTTTCTATTTTCACTATAAGACTGAAGAAATCTCCCTTGGGGTCAAGGAGTGACTCCCCTGCTTGGCAGGCACCAAAGAAGCAACTGTCCGGTCTGTAACTCTGAAGCTCCCGCCAGACGCCGAAGTCTTTGCATCATCAGAGGTGGATTTCCAGACTTCCCCAAGGCTACCCTGAGTCGACAGCAAAGCTGAGGTCCGTGGCTATCGTGGGTGATGTGGAACAGTGACCCCTGGACACCGTGATCTTTTGCTGATCCATCATCTTGCTTGTCTTCCTTGGAGTTGTGCTTTGGGCTCTGAGTAGCCAAAGCCTTGAGCATTTCCTGCACCGAAGATCTCTGGGCTCCACTCCACGAGTGACCCGTGGGCCAGTTTCAAGTGCCACCGCTTGAGGCTCCTTCGCGATCGCTAGCCCATTGGCTAGTAGGTCCCCATGAAGGCAACTCCTCTTCTGATTGGCATTTCCTGGTTGCTCCAGATGTGCCCCGACCTACCTTTGCTGGGTGAGTCCCACAGACCTTGCTGGTCTGCACTGACATCCTTTCTCTATTTCCACGTGACTTGCCGTTGCCAAGGCTTGTTGGGTTCATCCTGGTCACCGACACCACAGCACTCAACAGACTTTGTGGTACAGCTTGAATCCAGCTCCTGGTTGTCATCGACACCTCCTGGACCTCGTGGCTGAAGAGTCAAGACACCCATCAACTCACCTGAAGCACCCGACATCTGTGGGCATTGGACTATCGTGCCCCTGGTCACTGGTAAGTGACCCAGACTATATCCCCTCTGCTTTGAGGTTCCTTCCATACTAGATCCAGGCTTGGATCTCTTCGGACACTTCTCCTCTTCACTGCAGCAGCACTTCTTTGCCAGCTTCCATTGAAAACAGCGACGCGACCCGACATCAAAAGACACCTATGCACCCGGCTTTCCTAGGTGAGGTAACTCGAGTATTCTGGTGCTCCCGTGGGTGTTGGCCCTAGACACATCTAAGTCCAAAAAGGTTCGCTTGTAGTCATACTCTAAGTGTCCTTAAACTCTTAATTTCCAACCGTGACTTTCCCCATAGACGTTAACGGTGATTCGCGGCTGTGTTCTCATACTGCACGGGTCCCCCATGGGTCCCCTGTGTCACTACCTTGGGTGGTTCCTTGTGGTCCAAGCACTTCTACAGGCTCTATGCCTTGTGTCTAGTTCAGTCGTGGTTCTTATACCACTTTATTGGTATATGGTTTGGTACGCCCCTAGCCCCCAAACGTGTATTTGTGCTTTTACTGTTGAATACTGACTTGCAACTAAAGTACTTCGAACTCTAGCCTCATAAAGAGACTAGAGGGGTGTGTTTTATCTTAAAAACATATATTTTAAATATATACCTGGTGTGGTTGTCCTTTCATTTGGTCATTCAAGAGATTATAGACTGGTAAAACAAGCTGCTTTACGTTCCTTCAAGACTTAGCCTGAAGGCTGCTCTCCATAGCTACCACTAGGATAGCTTTCAATAAAGGTTGTCTTTAACCTATCACCATAAGGGGATTGTTTGGACTGGTACAAGGTGCCCACTTTAATTAGTGGACAGCATATACCAGGCCAACTTCTCACATTGGTGTGCAGCGTGTGGGATTCCAGCTTGCTATTGTTTTACCAGATAATCTCAATTGAATTTATCAACTGAAAACCACTAAAGGTACCTTATGTACATATAATATCAAGCTTAGTATACAGTAAGTTCTACTCAACTTAGAGTTGTGTGTCAAGGGCTTAGCACACCCTTTCTACAACTCAAGAGAGTTTAGTAGGCCACACTAGTGTAGGTAGTGCAATACAACACACCACACTAGTAATGTCTAATCAGCCAGGAACCAGTGGGTCCCTGCCAGAAGCCAGTGGGCATCTCCCCTATAAATATGAGGATCTCACCTTTGCTCAGCTTAGGGCTTATGTTCTATTAGGAAGCTGAAGACAGGCAAAAGCCCAACCACCCAGCATCTCTTGCAGATACTCAGGCTGGATGATCTCTCAGGGCCTGGTGGGCCTGAAGGGGTAGGCAGAGTGGGTGGGGCAGCAGTTGAGGGTGAACCTGGGGGTGGAACTCTCCCTGGCCCAACCTCTGCTGCTGACCAGCACTGATGACAACGATCAGGATCTGGGAAACCCAACTCCACTGGATGAGGATGATGAGGATAAGCACAATGCTCCCCTCTTTGTCCCTCCAGGAAGAGTTGAAAGTAGGGTTAGAAGGGATAGATCTCTCTCAAGGGAGTCTGTCCAGTCTACCTCATCTGTAGGGACCGCTATTTCTTCTCACAGAGGGAGGGAAACCTCACAGGAGAGGAGAGAGAGACTGCTGAAGTATGAGCAAGCTCAGCTTCACCTCAGAAAGCAGCAGATGGCCCTAGATAAGGAAGCCCTAAAGCTCTGCAGAGCTAGAAAAAAGGAGGGACTAGAGTCCCTTGGTGGCAGCAACTTCCCTAGAGATAGGGCGAGGTTGTATGACCATAGAAACCTAAGTAAGATTGTCCCTCCCTACCAGAGTGGGGATGACATCCACAAATGGATAACTGCCTTGGAGAGGGCCTGTAAAGTACAGAGGGTCCCCCAAGGGCAGTGGGCAGCAATCTTATGGTTCTCCTTTGCAGACAAAGGTAGAGATAAGCTCCTCACTGTAAGAGAAGAGGATGCTGATGATTACCAGGTCTTGAAAAGTGCACTAATAGATGGGTTCGGCCTAACCACTGAACAATACGGGTTAAAGTTCAAGGATACCCAAAAGGCACAAAATCAAGAATGGGTGGACTTTGTTGACTGTGCTGCTAAGCCTCTGGAAGGTTGGCTATTGGGCAGTAAAGTGTGTGACTTCATAGGATTGTACAATCTGATAATGAGGGAGCAGATTCTTAATAACTTTCAAAATCAGCTGTTGCACCAGTACCTGGTAGACTCTGATCTGACCTCTCCCCAAGAATTGGGAAAGAAGGCAGAAAAATGGGTCAGAACCAGGGTGAGGCAGAAGGTACAGAACCAAGGTGGTGACCCTAAGAAGCAAGATTCTAAGAACTCTGACAAGGGTGGGGAAAAGGGTAAAGACCAGAAGTCTTCACAAGGGCCCCAAAAATCTTCTTCAGGTGGGGATTCACAGTCCAACAAAGGGAAAGGCCAAAATAAACCATGGTGCAAAGTCTGTAAGCAAAAGACACACTGGACCAGTGATTGCACCAACTCCAAAGAGAATACTCCAGCCCCCACCAATGCCCCTAAGGCACCTGCTCCTGGTAGTGCAGTTACAATTGGTGGTGGGAATACACAGGCCAAGGGTTTAGTAGGGTTGACCCTGGGTACTGAGTTGGGCTCTGGCCTAGTCAGAGAAACCACTCAGGCTGTTCTTGTCTGTGATGGGGCATGAATATGACCCCCTCTGTGAGTCCCGGTAACTTGGGCAAGTACAGGCAACAGACTTTAATCAATGGAGTACAGGCTTTGGCATCCAGGGACACAGGAGCAAGTGTCACTATGGTGACAAAAGATCTTGTGGAACCTGGGCAGATTATACTTGGTGAAATGTACCAAGTGACCAATGCTAGCAATGTCAGAACAGACCATTCTCTGGCAGTTGTTAACTTCTCCTGGGGAGGGGTAACTGGCCTTAAGAAGGTTGTGGTGAGCGCAGATCTACCAGTCGAATGCTTGCTTGCAATGATCTAGAGTTTTCAGCTTGGGCAGAAGTAGAGCTCAGGACTCATGCAGAAATGTTGGGCATCCCTGCAGATGTGTTTGCTGTGACCAGGTCACAGGCCAAAATGTCTGAAACTGAACAGGCATTGGATTCTGGAATAATGGACCAAGTGCCATCCAAGAGGAGGAGCAAAATGGTTAAGGCAGAGCCTTCCCTCTGACTCAGAAGGAGGATCAGTCTCTTGAGGGAGATGATCACAGTCCTGAAGAAGGAACTGTCCCAGAGGAGCTTGAGCCTGATCAGGTTGAGTTCTTGGGAACAGGGGGACCTTCCATGGCAGATCTGAGCCAGGAGCAGCAGAGCTGCCCCTCTCTTGAACCCCTCAGACATCAAGCTGCTTCTGAGGCTGCTGGGAGTGCTTGTGGTCCTCATAAGGTATATTGGGATGATGGACTCCTGTACTCAGAGTGTAGAGACCCCAAGCCTTGTGCCACCAGGAGGTTGGTTATACCTCTGAAGTACAGGGGCTTCCTATTGACCCTAGTCCATGATATCCCTTTAGCAGGTCACCTTGGCCAGAACAAGACTTGGGACAGACTTGTACCTCACTTTCACTGGCCCCACATGTCTGGGGACAGAAAGGAGTTTTTTCGCTCCTGTGTAACCTGCCAAGCCAGTGGCAAAGCAGGTGGCACTACAAAGGCCCCCCTGATACCACTACCTGTGGTGGGGGTGCCCTTTGAAAGGGTGGGGATTGACATTGTTGGTCCCATGGATCCCCAAACAGTATCTGGGCACAGATTTAGCATGGTGATAGTGGATCATGCTACCAGGTGCCCAGAAGCTATACCTCTTAGGACCACTACATCACCTGTGGTGGCAAGAGCCCTGTTGGGAATTTTCTCAAGAGTGGGTTTTCCTAAGGAGGTGGTATCAGACAGAGGTTCCAACTTCATGTCTGGTTACTTAAAAGCAATGTGGAAGGAGTGTGGAGTGACTTACAAATTCACCACACCCTCCTATCACCCACAATGCAATGGTTTGGTTGAAAGGTTCAACAAAACCTTAAAGGGCATGATTAAAGGGCTCCCAGAAAAGCTTAGGCGAAGATGGGACATTCTCTTGCCCTGCCTTTTGTTTGCATACAGGGAGGTGCCACAAAAGGGGGTTGGCTACAGCCCCTTTGAACTTTTGTTTGGTCACCCTGTCAGGGGTCCATTGTGTTTGGTGAAGGAAGGATGGGAGTTACCTCTCAAGCCCCAAAATCAAGAAATAGTGGACTATGTACTTGGTCTCCGCTCCAGGATGGCTGAATACATGAAAAAGGCCACTAAAAACCTTGAGGCTAGCCAGGAACTGCAAAAAGTTTGGCATGACCAAAAGGCTGTACTGACTATTTACCAACCAGGACAGAAAGTGTAGGTGTTGGAGCCTGTGGCCCCAGCAGCTCTCCAAGACAAATGGAGTGGACCCCACACTATTGTTGAGCAGAAGGGAGAGGTTACTTACTTAGTAGACCTAGGAACTCCCAGGAGTCCCCACAGGGTTCTCCATGTCAACAGGCTAAAGCCATATGTAGACAGGGCTGACATGGGCTTGCTCATGGCTACTGATGAGGGACAGGAGGAAGAGAGTGACCCACTGCCTGACCTCCTCTCACAGAACCCTGATGATGGGTCAGTTGATGGTGTGGCCTTGGCAGGCAGCCTCACTGCCCAGCAGTAAATTGATTGCAGACAGGTACTCAATCAGTTCAGAAACATGTTTTCTCTGACTCCAAGTCAGACTACCTGGTGCACTCATGATGTGGACACTGGGGACAGTCTGCCTATTAAAAATAAGATTTATAGGCAACCTGACCATGCCAGGGACTGTATCAGGACAGAGTCCAGAAAATGTTGGAATTTGGAGTTATTGAACCCTCAGATAGCCCATGGGCTAGTCCAGTGGTCCTTGTGCCAAAACCTCACACCAGTGGTAGGAAAAGAAAGATGAGGTTTTGTGTGGACTACAGGGGTCTCAATGCAGTCACTAGGACTGATGCCCATCCAATTCCAAGGCCAGATGAGCTGATAGATACTTTGGCCTCAGCCAAGTACCTTAGCACATTTGACGTGACAGCTGGCTACTGGCAGATCAGACTAGCTGATGATGCAAAGCCAAAAACAGCATTTTCGACCCCAAGTGGGCACTACCAATTTGTGGTGATGCCCTTTGGTTTGAAGAATGCACCTGCCACTGTCCAAAGGTTGGTGAATACAGTTCTCACAGGTCTGGAAGCCTACAGTGCAGCTTATCTAGATGATATTGCTGTCTTTAGCTCCACCTGGGAGTATCACCTGGTCCACCTAAGGAATGTTTTGGAGGCCCTGCAAAAGTCAGATCTCACTATCAAGGCCACCAAGTGCCAGATAGCGCAGAGTCAGGTTGTGTACCTGGGCCACCTTGTAGGTGGAGGCCAGGTTCAACCACTGCAGAGCAAAATCCAGACAATCATGGACTGGGTTGCTCCAACCACCCAGACTCAGGTGAGAGTCTTCTTAGGCCTGACTGGGTAGTATAGGATATTTGTCAAGGGTTATGGATCAATAGTGACACCCCTAAATGACTTAACGTCTAAAAAAATGCCCAAAAAGTTTCAGTGGACAGCTAGCTGTCAAAAGGCATTTGATGACCTGAAGCAGGCCATGTGCACTGCTCCCATGCTACAGAGTCCTGATTACTCCAAGAAGTTCGTTATCCAAACAGATGAATCTGAATTGGGGGTAGGGGCTGTACTGTCACAATTAAATGATGAAGGTCAGGATCAGCCATTAGCTTTCATAAGCAGAAGGCTGACCCCTAGAGAGAAACGTTGGTCAGCCATTGAGAGGGAGGCGTTTGCTGTGGTTTGGGCTCTGAAGAAGTTGAGGCCATACTTGTTTGGTACTCACTTCCTTGTTCAGACAGACCATAAGCCCCTCTTATGGCTAAAACAAATGAAGGGTGAAAACCCCAAACTGCTTAGGTGGTCCATTCCCTACAGGGGATGGACTTTACAGTGGAACATAGACCTGGGAGTAACCATGCCAATGCAGATGGACTCTCTAGGTATTTGCACTTAGAACATGAAGACTCAACTGGTCAAGGTTAGCTTAATGTCCATGCGTTTGGGGGGGTTGTGTAGGAGAGTAGGATCTGCTTCAAATGGGTACCCCCACTTTTTGCTGGTGTTTCACTGTTTTTCGACCGTAGTCTGGCTGTGGCCCTGCTAATCAGGACCCCATCCTAGCTGCTTCCTCTCTAAAATGGTTTCCCTGTACATTAGGTACATCTCTAATTGGATTCTGGAGTGCCTTATAAACTCCTAGTATATGGTATACTATGTAACTAGGGCATAGGTACCTCAGAAGCCTACCAGGGGCTGAAGCATGTATTATGCCACCCCTGGGAAGCACTCCAAAATGACACCACAGGTTTGCCACTGCAGCCTGGGTAAGGTGGTGCCTGCACTCCTTACTGTGGTATAGGCTACCTATATCACTACCATTGCACACACATATACAACCTATAAGTCACTCCTATGGCAGGCCTTAACAATCCTGAAGGCAGAGTGCTTGGTTTTTATATGAGAGGGTGCCCCTGCATGAGCAGAGCCCCTCTGCAGCGTTCGGAGTACCTCCTCTGATGCTGTTTGTGGTGCAGCCTGACCATATACTCTTAAGTGCTTTATAACCTTGCGGTAAATGCTAACTTTGGACTGGCTGCACGGAAACATGTCGTGTTTGGTGTCAAACACTTTGGAATACTACCCCCCCCCCCCGCCAATTCTGGCAGCGGGGGTAGCATTCCACCCTTCTAGAGGGAGAGACATGTTCACACTGGTCTACCCGATAAAGACTTTCTAAAGCCCTGGCATCACAAAATGGATGCCACTGTCAAAGACACGGGTCTGGCCTCCTGCTGCTGACCGAAACTCCGGCAGGAGAGGCCTGGACAATAGGTTTCCTGTCCCAGGGAGGTGTAACCACCTCCTCAGACAGGCAGGTGTGTATTGTGGCTGGGCGGGAGCACTCTCTGATGCTTTGAAGTCCTGCCCTGGGGACACACTTGGTGTCCCTGTGCATAGTCCAGTTCAAACCGGTTGCAGGGGCTACCTGAAGAAGCAACTGTCCGGTCTGCAACTCTGAAGCTCCCGCCATACACCGAAGTCTCTGCATCACCTGAGGTGGATTTCCAGACTTCCCCGAGGCTACCCTGAGTCCACAGCAAAGCTGAGGCCTGTGGCTCTTGTGGGTGATGTGGAACTGTGACCCCTGGACACCGTGATCTTTTACCGATCCATCATCTCCCTGGTCTTCCTCGAAGTTGTGCTTTGGGCTGCGAGTAGCCCCAGCCTTGAGCATCTCCTGCACCGAAGATCTCTGGACTCCACTCCACGAGTGACCGGTGAGCCAGTTTCAAGTGCGACCGCTTGAGGTTCCTTCGCTATGGCTAGCCTGTTGGCTAGTGGGTCCCCATGAAGGCAACTCCTCTTCTGATTGGGCTTTCCTGGTTGCTCCAGATGTGCCCTGACTTACCCTCGCTGGGTGAGTCCCACAAACCTTGCTGGTCTGCACCAACGTCCTTTTTCTATTTCCATGTGACTTGCCATTGCCAAGGCTTGTTGGGTCCATCCTGGTCGCCGACACTGCAGCACTCAACAGACTTCATGGGACAGCTTGAATCCAGCTCCTGGTAATCGTCGGCACCTCCTGGACCTCGTGGCTGAAGAGTCAAGACACCCATCAACTCACCTGAAGCACCCGACATCTGTGGGCATTGGACTATCGTGCCCCTGGTCACTGGTAAGTGACCCCGACTCTGTCCCCTCTGCTTTCAGATTCCTTCCATCCTAGTTCCAGGCTTGGATCTTCTCTTCGGACACTTCTCTTCACGGCAGCAGCACTTCTTTGCCAGCTTCCATTGAAAACAGCGACGCGACCCGACACCAAAAGACACCTATGCACCCGGCTTCCCTATGTGAGGTAACTCGAGTACTCCGGTGCTCCCGTGGGTATTGGCCCTAGACACCTCTAAGTCCAAAAGGGTTCGCTTGTAGTCATCCTCTAAGTGTCCTTAAACTCTTAATTTCCAACCGCGACTTTCCCCATAGAAGTTAACGGCGATTCGCGGCTGTGTTCTCACACTGCACGCGTCCCCCATGGGTCCCCTGTGTCACAACCTTGGGTGGTTCCTTGTGGTCCAAGCACTTCTACAGGCTCTAGGCCTTGTGTCTAGTTCAGTCGTGGTTCTTATACCACTTTATTGGTATATGGTTTGGTACGCCCCTAGGGCCCAAACATGTATTTGTGCTTTTACTGTTGAATACTGACTTGTAACTAAAGTACTTTGAACTCTAGCCTCATAAAGAGACTAGAGGGGTGTGTTTTATCTCAAATACATATATTTTAAATATATACCTGGTGTGGTTGTCCTTTCATTTGGTCATTCAAGAGATTATAGACTGGTAAAATAAGCTGCTTTACATTCATTCAAGACTTAGCCTGAAGGCTGCTCTCCATAGCTACCACTAGGATAGCTTTCAATAAAGGTTGTCTTTAACCTATCATCATAAGGGGTTTGTTTGGACTGGTACAAGGTGCCCACTTTAATTAGTGGACAGCATATACCAGACCAACTTCTCACATTGGCGTGCAGTGTCCTGATAAGGGCACTGAAAAGTACACAAGGCCACTGACATTAGCACAAGGACAAAGGGACACAATTAAATGGACTCCAAAACTAGGGCTGTGAAATAGAACAAGGGACCAAGGACACTTAGACCGTGGGCATAAGAACAAACAAGTGTATGGTCTAAACTAAGCAACGTTATTCTTTAATAACCCTTAGAACTATGGAGCATTACATTGGCATATGCTGGTCATCAGAAATAATTCTCAATCTTCATTCTTGAGAAACTAATGCAGCCTACCAGCTTCCAAACACAACAGCCCTTACAACTTTGCCCTAAATAAGCCAGTGTATGCACGCAGGAGCCAGCTACAGTCATTGCAGTGCTGGCTGAGAGTGGTATGATATCTATTTAAGCATCATGTGGTACTCAGAACGGTGCCAATGCGTTTTAAATTGCTTTTAAAACACATTTAATTAATATCAATGGTTGTTATTAAAATGTGCCTAGAAATGCAGCATTTTCCACAAATGTTCCCAGGGCTGCTTGATGAAAAAACACAAACCCATATATAACTGCATTTATCTTCTAATCAGTTCTCATCTATTTTATTCAGTAGTGATTTCAAAACACTAGTTGACAACTATTTCCTGAAAAAATTCAAATGCACCCTTTCCAACTACTTAACACTAATAGTTGTCAAGGAAGAATACTTTAAAAATACTACCAACTGTGTTGCATTCTTTAAAATCTCACTGTATTGTGTTTTTTTAAAAGATTGTTATGAGGAGCCACATCTCTGTGCAGCCCTAGGCACCTTTACGCTATAGGTATCCTTGGTAGCCAGGTCTCCCAAAACATCTACTCATAGCTAGGAATCGGGGACAGAAAGTAGATTTCTGCTCATTGTTAGGGGTGGGCGGAATTTGCGAAATTAACTTTCGCAAATTATCGCAAAAATGTTTAAAACTATCTCAAACAAGCGGACATATCGCGAAGATGCGGAAGTTTTTTTCCGGCATGTTCGCGAGATTTTCTGCATGGTTGCGGGTCGCCAACTTACCCATGCGGTTGCTTGTGGGCGCGGCCATCTTGTTTTGAGTTTTCTCGCGGTGCATGATCGCGAGAAGAAAGACGTGATCGCGCGACGCGTGACGTCACTGCGGGCGCGAACTGTCGCGAGACAGCGCAAATGGCTAAAAACAATACAACATCTCATGGAGAACGCGACCGGATCAAGAAAACTTGTCGGCGAACGCAGGGATTCAGGTAAGGGGATCGCGCGCGCGCGAGAGTGTATTATTTTACAGCGCGAGCAAGAAACAAATTATCGCCAAGCTGCGGAAACCGGAAATTTTTACATTTTCGCGCTCTCCGCGGAACGCGAAAATGTCAAATTATCGCAATTTCCGCGAACGGAACGAAATTTTCGCCCAGGCCTACTCATTGTAGCGCTGGTGACTATCACATGCTGTGTGCAGATGTTACTCTTTTTATGTGCTTCCGTGTGCAAATCAAGCACTACAGTTAATAGATAATAAGGAAGGCAATTAGACAGAAATAGTTTTCACATGTTTTTCCCATTTTAACCTCCAATCATTAGTAAATCAGGAGCAAAATTGCCAGGTTGACCCAGTGCAATTTCACTTCGACAGGGTGTATTTGCACTCAATATGAGAAATCAGGGCAACATCTATGAAACACTTTTGCATTTGCAATAGGTGCTAATCACACTATTCAACCATTTGCAAATGCAAAATAGTCTTTCATGATGTATGAAAAGGCTTTGTAGTCGCAATTTTAGGTAATTACAAAAATTGCGATTACCTAAAATTGCGACTACAAATAAGCAATCACAAATTGCGATTCCCTTAGCACATGTACCAAGCATTTCGTAAATGCAAACTGTGCATTTAGGAAATGCTATTACCATAGACTTCAGTTGATGGCAAACAGGAATTTTTTTTAAAATGCACGTAAATGCATTTTTCAGAGTACCATGTATTGCACACATGCCCCTAGGGCATGTGTGCGCTTTACATGTGCACATTAATTATTTTTTTGGAGGGTGCTTCAGGGGGGACCCTTGGCCCCCGGGCACCCGTGGCTTTGCATTAGCTATTAGGTAATCCCAAATAAGCTAATGCAAAACCATTCGCACCTATGGGCCTTTAGGCCAATAGGAACGAATGGAGAAGTATTACCTCGTAACCATTACCTATTTAGCAAATCACTATTTAGTAATATTAAGGAATCACTAAATCTTTGCCAATTCCTTACATACATAGCATTTTGCGATTACCAAGTAGCGATTCAGTAAATATCGTTATTTTCTAATTGCAAAATGTTTTTTGTGGCCCCAGGTTTTATTGCCCCTTTCATTGTTTAATGCTAAAACTGTGCAGATGTCATGCCTACACTTTCTTTCTTTCACCCTTCGCATGCTATTGATTGAACATTGGGCATATTTACCAGGACGGCGTTAAAATTATCGCCGGTTTACCGGCAGAAAACTGCCTCCAAAGCGGCGATAATGGGCTTGATGATATGCCCTGGAGATTTCCCATAGAAGCCCATATTCACACCAGAACATGGGCTTCTATGGGAATTCTCAAGGGCATATTATCAAGCCCATTATCGCCGCTTTAGCGGTAGTGTTCTGCCGCTAAACCGGCGATAATGTTTAACGCCGTCCTTGATGACATGCCCCACAATTCTTAGAAAAACAACTTTGTTATTGCTAAAATTGTGTTTTGTGCAAAAAGCTGGAACTGCACTCTCTGGATGAACCTAAAAGCGAAAATTGACTCCCTTTCCTATTCTTGTCTTCTTGTTCCCTGTTGGATAGTGGAACACTTTAGAAATATGCTTACAATATTATTGATCGATCTTCCTTCATCTTTCTCTGTATCATTTTTCTACTCTGGAAATTAAAATAGCAGAAACATTTCACAGTTTTGGTTCTATGAACTTTATAATCTACATTATTTAGTACCAGAATGCAGAATGGCAACTTTCCTGATATATTATCTAGCCTATTCAAAGTTGCTATTACTTCAAATTGAACCCTCGGCAGTGCAATGGGTCAAGTTGCAGTAATTCACTTAAAGAAAACACGAATCATAACAAAATGTGTCAAACATTCATCTAGCCTGTGGTGTGACACTGGGACCTGAATCGATGCATGCATGTAACATTTTCTACAGAAAGGTCAACATTGACAAATTACTTCTCTAAAGCTTCAAAAATACTGGTTTTCTGTCAGCTTTCATCTTCATCATAACTGTAATGTTCAGTGAAAAAATTAACCTGGAGGCTGTCATTGTAAATCGTTCCTCTTAAAAGACATCAGTGAAAATAAATCAGAACATATTTTGTTCACTAACACCATTTGAAGTTAATGAGGGCAAGGTTCTTCAGATCTTCTAGCGTACTGTCTCTGTCTTCCCAGTTTCCCCACCTATAGCTTTTGTCCCACCCTGTCAACTGTTTTACTCAACCCTCCACGCTGATCCATCACTAATGTTTATTATATGCATGTTTTTCATATCCCCAAAAGACGGCAGTTACAACAAAGAGTAAAAACATTAGGACCTTCCAATTATGAAAAAATGAATATCGGGTCCCCATATTTAAAGGAGAATGCATCCTCCTCACAAACCATAAAAATGTCCTCGTAACACATTATGCGAGACTAGTCGCAATTTGTCTGTGCCTACATGGCAATCTCAATAGCTCGCACAATGAGTTTAAATGTTTTCTTGTTACTCAGTCGAAATACATTGAGAAATCTACTCATCACCAGGAGCGGGCCATGTAGGTAAGAGCAGTGGGGCGGTGGGGCGGGGTAGGGGGGACTCGACAGACGACAGCGAGTGAAAAGGTATTATTTATTTAATTTTTCCCTCGTCGTCTGTCGAATTTCCCTCACACCTCCCCACCACCCCACCACTCTCACCTGCACGGGCAGCTCCTGCTTATCACATTGAATAGGGAAAACAGGACCTTTCAATTATTTGTTAACTCCTTTGCGTTGCTAGTGACTTTAGTGATATAACACACAAATAACCGAGTAACCCACCTCTGGAAGCCTACATACAAATGCTATTTTGGAGCACATAAAGAAGTAGTAATGTATGTACTCCAAAATGCAGTTCACAAACTTCACCTCCACTTCTTATATTTTTTCTGCATGGACGTCTCAGCCTCAATAGTGGAAATTTCTGCACATGAAGAAATAGGAATTAATAGTAAATGTGGGAGGGACAAAAGGGAGTGGTTGGAAAATGTGGAATAATTAAAACTATGTGTGTGGAAAGCAGCGGAGTTTGGCCGCATCCAAAATGGCTGGCTCCCATTGAAGTGCTTCAATCGCTTGTCACCTGTGCACAGATTTCTGCCAGTCCTGGTCTTCTTAAAACTGAATATCTAGCAGACCATCCCTAGGGACATGCAGGTCATTGCCCACTTGTTTTTTCCAGTGGCCATTGCACCTGGATGCATCTAATTTTCCTCGCAGCCGCGGGGTGATGGGCATGGCCAGCCTTGCGGCTGGACATCGATCATGGTGTGGCACCAGAACCTCTCCATATTGCCAGTGCCTTCTGTGAGCTGTTGTGTATCCTTGGCCCCCAACATTCAGGTTGCATGCTATTGATTGTGCAGAGAGGTGACATGCCCTATTTGGGCCTGGGACTTTGCGGCACACTTACTATCATTGCCTGCTCTGCCATTACGGGCCCCTCGGCCTCCCATCTCACAGGTTGCACGTCACCTTATGTGCAGGGTGGCAGCGCAGCCTGCTTGGACCTTGGACTTTGTTCACACTGCACGAATGGGGCCCCTCTTGTTCCTGCTACTGTCCATAGAGGTCTCACACCACTATGTAGGCTCGAACTTGGTGCAGCCAAATCGAGCCTTGGAGTTTTTTCCCACTACACAGATGGAGCCTTTACAACTGTTGCTTCCTGCACTTGTAAGTGACAAGAGCTATTTGGGCTTATAGGAGATGCAACTATCTTAGAGTTTGTTGACTGTACATGATTGGGACCTCTATAAATATCATAGCTTGCAATACCATCATGGGCCCCTAGGCCCCCACTATCCAGGTTACACAATACCATCTGTGTGAGTAGATGGCACAGCCAACTTAGGCCTTGAACTTTGGTCATGCTGCCCAATTGGGACCCCGCCTGTTGTCACCGCTCACAGTACCATTATAGCACAATCAGGTACACCGCCTTACAGGTTGCATGCCGTCATTTGGGCTTGAAGGTAGTGCAGCCTAAATCAGCCTTGGCCTTTTTCACGCTGCAACACTTTGGCCTCTATTACTGTCAGAGCTTGCACTACCATTAGATACACTTTGTCCCCCCCACCACAAAGGTTCGATCCCGAGATTTATGCATAGAGGTGGCGTGGCCTATTTGGGGCTTGGACTTTGTTAACGCTGGATGACTGGCGAGTCTCCTTCTGCCATCACTTGCACCATCATTATGAGTCTGGATACCCGTGGACCCATACCTTACTAGCGATTTGCCCTCACTATTGGGTGGACATGGACTGCCGTACTGAGGAGCCCTATTCATTCTGTGTACTGTTGGAGCCTGATACATGGAGGTGATGTCCTGTGCTGCTTCCAGCCTCCCCCCAATTTCTTGGAGGGAGCTGCTGGGCTATTTCTCTGCTCCTCTTTGGTGGACAATGGCCACCTGATCACATTCCCCCTGGCCTACTTCACTCATCGACCTGGATGTCAAAGGGCAAAGCAACTCATCAGCTCCTTTTTACAGATGTTGTGGCAGGCACAATTAAACAACCTTCTACCACGATTGCTGATGTCACTTTGGAAATGTTAATGAAGGAGCACACAGCCTTTAAATTTATCATGGACTCCATGTGCGAGGACACTAAATCTATGTTTGCGGCGCTGAAGTGAAAACCCTGCAGAGGGGATTGGGCATTTTTCACACTCCCATGGAGACCATGGATAGTAAACTAGATGTCTTGGATAACCACCTGACTGTCTTCAAAACAGGCCTTGATGTTGGTAGTGAGGTTTGGTACCTACACAGGAAACTCGTGGAGGTTGAAGATTGCAGCTGGAGAAATAATGTTCTCTTCCTTGGGGTGCCAGAGAAGTTGGAGGGAAGGGATGTATGCAGCTTCCTTATGACCTTCCCCCTAAAGCTCACTGGCCTGACCTTTGCACCTCATCATGAGACTCCAATGGAATCACACATAATACAGACTAAAGGAGACATATGCCAGAATACTCCTAGACCAATCATATCCTGCTTCCTTTGTCACCAACTGGCTTGACAACTCCTAACCACTGCTGCGTGCTACAATGGACCTTCTATAGAAGGATGCCAGGATCAACATGGTGGCTCATTCTTCCCATGAGACTGTGGTGAAAAAAAAAGATATTGCTTGCGCTGAGGCCGATGCTTCTAATATTCAACATATAATGTGGCCTTTTGGAAGCTTCCATCATGCTGCTTACTATTGATGGGAATAATAGCGAATTCGAGGACTTGGAGGATCTGGAACCAATTTTGGCCTCAGGAAGTGCAGCGGACATGGACACTTTCATAGCGGTGACTGGGGGATCTGCTGTGGAAGGTAGAGACCTGGCCTCACAGCTACTCTAAGATGCATTTGTGAAGTACTGGGTATTTTAGACCCAGCGGTGCAGGGGCACACACCCTATGACTTCTGGGTTCTCCCTGTTCCAGACCTATAGAAACACAGAGTCTTCTGGGTGAAGTCAAAGATTCATTTATTGGCTGCAGACCAATTACAGGTATCCTAGAAGTACAACAGCGTGTATGTTCTCAGGAGACTGCTGCCCCTCATAGAAACGGACTTCTTCTTAAATACACTTTTTCCTGCTTCAGGCATACATTCCTAGGTTTATGGCATGGTCATTTAAAGTAGATATTACAAACGAAAAGGCAGAGTCATAATGACCATCCCACATTCCAGTTAAGCCAGCCCACAATTATTTACACAGCAAGGTTCAGATCCCACATCAGATATCGATAGGCCCCAATAAAACACGGGCAGCTCCTGTTGATAGAAACAAGTCATAAAGCAGGAACAGTCAGGTGTGGAAGAGATTAGCCGGAGGCTTGTGTGGGATGAAAGGACTTTATGGCGTGTCAAGCCCTGATGCTAATCACAGGTGGCCGGAGGAAGGGGTGCTCGTGAGACCGGACTGACCTGGGGCTGCAGAGCCAGCTGCCCAGGTCACAGAGAAGTCAAAAGGAAGCACATGTACTGTGAGGCCCGTATTTGCTTCATTATAGCCTATGTGAGGGCAATCACAAGATGGCCACCGCTTCCAAAATGGAACCCGCGTAGTGGTGCAGAATAACGGGTACGCAGTGCATTCATAGCTAGAACGTTATACGAAGCACTTGTACATACCGTTTTAACCATTTGCGGTTCGCTAATTCCAGGATAGACAGGGGTGGGGCCCTGTCCCCTACGCGGTCCCAGAGATTAAAGTACGACAGACCCTCCTTTTGCCCTTACATAGGCAATCACTATACTCATCTCAATCCGAGTCTAGGTCATTGTTCACGAAGTCATGGAGATGTTGCTGTAGCATCATCCTATTACTGAGCTCGTCCTTTGATACAGGTTTTCTTACACATAATGTAGCACAGAGGCCACATATCGCAGGAGCACACTGTATACACAGACAGAACAGGAAAAGAATCGCTAAGATCATTCCAATGACCATCAGAACTTTCCAACCCCAGGCAGATATCAGTTCCCAGAACCACCCCACCAGTGACCAATCTCCTTTATCCACGTGTATGGATTCAGATATTTTATGCAGTTTGGAGATGGCTTGATATACTGTTGGAGCGTTATCTGGTATGAAAATGCAACAACTGGATTGGATAACCTTACATACCCCACCACGGTCTGCAAATATAACGTCTAGAACCATGCGGTTCTGCAAAGTCATAAGGCGATCCGCTTGGAGCTCAGCGGTCAAATTACCAAGAGCACCAGCCGTTATATTAACAGTGGATTCAACCACACGAGTCAGTTATCTCAGGTTCCTACTATTTACCATAGGTCCCCAAAACGGCAGGAAACCCAAGAAGAAGTCTCCCGCTTCCTGACCGGCAGTATCCTCCTTACTAATTATGCCCCTCACAACTCTGGTCTTGTGATAGTCAGGGGCAGCAGTAAATGTTGGCGGTAGCAAGTTCGCAATATAACATGTGCCCGAGAAATCAGGGGGCAACCATGTATATGCTCGATCTTTGCAGATGAAATATGTGCCCTTGGCAGCCAAAAACGCAGGAGAAAACTGTGATGGGAAAGTGTACGTTTCAGTACAGTCACTTTCCCCCAGTTGAGCTCTAGGATTCTGACCATTACCTTGTAAGCAGAACCGACCTATGTGGGGTACGACCCAAATTGGGGATGAGATTTTCCGCTGTCTTTCACCCAGACTAATACTATACCCCGTTGCGTTCCATCCTACATAAGGTCTCAATTCTTCCTTGGGTATGGACGAGTATGCATCGATATCTCTGCTCATATCGGCAACTCCTTTTATCAAAGCCTTATTATTGGTGATAGGTCTGATGGAACGCGGTTGTCGAGGGGAGTACGTATCTAGAGCATAGAGAAACATGGTCTGGAATGCCCATGACGATCCATTGTGACTAAATGGCAGCACCAAATAGGGAATACCCTTATTAATGGTATGTGGCATTAACCCACACACCCAGCAATTGGTTGCATTCATTACTAGTTGGTGTTGGTGCAAGAGCTGAATAAACGAGTTATTTACAAACTCTGATCGTCTGGTTTGTTCGTGTTCAGGCAGAGGGTGAAAAGAGTGTGAGGAGGCAGTAGAAAGAGGTATAGGCTGTACAGTGGGTGCAATGGGCTTTTGAGAGGAGAAAAATCCAAATCCAACGATGAACATTATTATACTACATAGTATAAATAGGCACAAAAATACAAAACATTTACTCTTTATAATTTTACACATCCTTGCTTTAAAGTTCATTTCCTCAACGGGTCTCTCCATCTTAAAAAACTCCATCCTCTAATCGGGCCGCTCGCGGCGGATGAGTTTCTTCTGCTAAGGAGTACGCCTGTCAGTCCAGGGAAACGCCCTAGACCAACCAGAACCGTTGACCTAACGTCTTCGGCCTGTACCCCAAAGTCTTGGCACCGCGACCCTGCGGCTGAACCCGGATGGTGGTTCGAAAAACAAAAATCAAGAAAGTCCTTCAGATGGGAGAGCTTATAATGTCAAAAAGGGGAAAAATAGTAGGGAAATCTTTATTTGTCCATAGGCCTTGGTCTCAAATTATAGCGGAGACGGCCAGGTGCTGTTAGATCCTGGAACAAAAGTTCAGGCTCTGTAGTGTCCAATCGATTTGACGATTGCACAGCTTCTTGTAAAATTTCGTTACTCTCTTGGTCTGAAGCTGTGTCTCTTATGCGTGCGTCACTGAATGGTACAAAACGAGGTACAGTGTCTGTTTCAGAGTCGGCGATACCCTCCTGGACCCACTGGTCATATGGCAGGGGCAAGGGGACTACCTTGCAGTGGGTGCCATGGACCCAATTCTTTCTCCCTTTTACTCGAACCACTGATCTCGTTGACAGAAGTACAAGGTGGGGGCCGATCCACCGAGGCTCGTCGTTGCTCTTGTGCTGGAAATTTCTAATCAGCACCCATGTGCCAGGGTCGATAGGGTGTCCAGGAGTTTCAGAAGCTTGGGGAAGAGTATCATGCACCTGTTGATGTAAAACACGTAGTTTAACAGTCAAATCATACAAGTAATCGAGTAGTACTGGATGCTCGATCTCACTGAATTTCGTAGGCCTTGGTACACCCCATACGTTGGCCGGGCGGCCGAAAACCACTTCATAAGGACTAAGTCCCACTCGTGAGTGTACGGTCATTCTGGTGGACAGGAGTGCTAAAGGCAGAGCGTCAGGCCATTTAAGACCGGTGCTCGCCTGGATTTTGGCCAGTTTAAGTTTTAGAGCGCCGTTGTAGCGCTCTACTAATCCAGCTGATTGGGGGTGATTTGCAGCGTGAAACTTCTGTTTAATACCTAGCCCCTCACACACATTCTTCATCACTTTACCCACAAACTCACTTCCATTATCACACCACACCATTCTTGGCATTCCAAACCTAGGGAAGAATTCTTTCACAAGGGCTTTGGCTGTGGATAGGGCAGTGTTATCCTTTAGAGGATAGGCCTCTACCCATTTTGAAAAAGCGCAGACAACCACCAATACATATTTCAGGTTGTTGCACCTTTCCATGTGGATAAAGTCCAGCTGCAAAACTTCAAATGGATATGATGGGGGTGCAAAATGACCAGCTGGAGTTGGGGTTCCCCTACCAGGGTTATATTGCAAGCATACCATGCAATTCTTGACCACATTCTCTGCGCACTTGGGAATCCCAGCATTCTGCCATACTGGAGCCAACAACTTACAAATTCCTTTCGTACTGATGTGTGCCATTCCATGCGCCATTGTAACTACTGGAAGCACATATGCATCAGGCAACAACCATCGCCTAAGTTCTGTCAGATCAATCCAACAACCATTCTCATCCAACTTACCCACACTTTCTCTCCACTTACTTAATTCTTTCTCTGTGGCTTCAGCTTGAAGGGACTTCACGCTCTCTATCGTGTTTTCACACATTCCAACATCATCAACCCATCTTGCGGGGCCTGCAACATACATTCCAGTCTTTACATTCTGTGCTGTTTCTTTCGCGATCTCATCAGCAAACGCATTCCCACGTCCGACATCATCGGTGACTTTCCTGTGCGCACTGCATTTCATGATCGCAACTTGCAACGGTAGGGTCAGTGACTCAAGGAGATCATTCACCAACTTGCCATTCTGAATTTTAGCTCCATGCGACGTCAGGAACCCACGTTCTTTCCACAATCGCCCAAAACTATGAGCCACGCCAAAGGCGTACTGGCTATCGGTGTATATATTCACTCTCATTCCTTCAGACAATACACATGCTCTTGTGAGGGCGATTAATTCTGCTGCTTGGGCCGAATTATGTGGCACTCGTGCAGTTTCCACAACTGTGTGTAAAGTCGTGATAGCATATGCAGCAGTCGTGTCACCATTAGGGAGCTTGGAACATGAACCATCCACCCATAAAGTACCATCACACTCAGTCAGGGGAGTGTCTTTTAGATCTACTCTCCCTTTCGTCTCTTCCTCTGTTCTGAACAGACAGTCATGTTGCTCGGTCTCATCTAGGTCTGCTGGATTTGGCAATAACGTAGCTGGATTCAGCGTGTTGCATCTCTTTATGTGTATGTGATTTGCTAACAGTGTGAGCTCATAGCCTGATAATCGCGCACTAGTCAAGTGTTGTGTCTTGGTCCTGTTTAATAATGTGTCTACAGCATGTGGAACCATAACGATCAATGTGTTGTCCATTACCAGACCAGCAGATTGTCGGATAGACATAGCTGCAGCAGCTGTTGCTCTCAGACAGCTTGGCAATGCCCTCGCTACAGGGTCCAAGGTTGATGAAAAATATGCGCATGGGCGCGGTCTGTCGCCAAAAGGCTGTGTTAACACTGATAACGCACAACCATCTTTCTCGTGAACATACAATGTAAAAGGCTTGCTGTAGTCAGGGGTACCCAACACAGGAGCTGAACATAATGCATTGCGCAATTCCACAAAACTTTTCTGGCACTCTTCAGACCATGGGATAGGATTCGGTGTGTCTTTGCATGTTAATGCTAACAAAGGTTTTGCCAACAAGGAAAAATTTGGGATCCAGTGCCTACAGTATGAGGTAATGCCCAAGAAAGCACGCACTTCTCTCTGTGTTCTTGGCACACTCAACTGTGCAATGGCTTGAATTCTCTCTGGGGTCAGCTTCCTTCCCTCCTTCGACAAGAGATGACCTAAGTAGGTCACTTCTTGTCGACAATATTGCAGCTTTGAGAGAGACACTTTGTGATGGAAGGCAGACAAATGACGCAACAATGACAAAGTAGCATTTTTGCAAATCTTTTCAGTATCCGCGGCGATCAGTAAATCGTCGACGTACTGAATGAGGATAGCGCCACTAGGTAAAACAAGTGCATCAAGCTGCGCTTTCAAAGCTTGACTGTATATTGATGGACTTTCACAGTAGCCCTGGGGAGCGCGTTTGAAGCGGAAGCTTCGGCCTCCCAGACTGAAGCCAAAAATGTCTCTGCTCTCCTCTGCAATTGGGATGCTAAAGAAAGCATTCTTTAAATCGATCACTGAAAACCATGCAGCAGAGGCTGAAATCATCGTTAACAAGGCAGTTATATCAGGGACAACTGGAAACTGTGGCACAACAATCTTATTAACCTCTCTAAGATCAATCACGAATCTGTAAACAGGTGGCTGTGAAGGGTCCGTCCGTTTTAAGACAGGCAAAATCGGACTATTGCAAACGTTGCCTCTTGTCTCTTCAATTACACCCTTATTAATCAAGTCGCTGACAATGTCTAACAATGCTTTCTGGCCTTCATTAGAGATCTTGTACTGGGGAATACGTGGCAGTCTGACATTAGCCTTTAAAGTTACCACGTATGGAGGTATCTCCAAGAGGCCCACATCATTGGGACCAGTAGCCCAAAGGACATCCGGAAGGGATGACAATTCAGGCGGCATTGTATCTTTAGACAAGTACATCGGGGAAATCACTTTCCTACCTAATGTAAGTTGTACTCCTGACGGTGAACAATACAGTGTAGCATGCAATCTTTTTAACAAATCTAAACCTAGCAAATTTTCACCACAACCTGTTGTTAGAGTCAGGGGTGCTTTCAGCTCGCAAGGCCCAATAGAAAGTGACATGGGACTAGAAATCGGGTTTCTAACTGGGGCGCCACAAAAACCTACTGAAACATTTATATCGCCAGACAAAGGTGCGCCAGGGAGTTTTGAATGCATGATTGAACTTTTTGCAGCACCAGTGTCTAGCAGAAAGGGCTCCGTTACATTTGCTGTGGTCACCTCAACATACGGTCCGCTCTGATTTACTGGCACTGAAACAACTCCCTCTCTCTGTCTACGGCTGTCCTAATAATCATTATTTTCTGCATCGCCGTCCTCTGCATAATAATCATTATTGTAGTACTGAGCTGTATTACTAGTCGCGTTGGCTTGCTGATCAAAGCTATTGATGGTATTTTGAGGCGGAAGAGGACGCGCGTTCTGTGGAACATTTCCACGCCCTCTGACTCTAGGAGCTTGCTGACCACCCCTCCCTCTTGCGCCATACATATTGCCGTTACGCTGCATCAATTTAGGGCAACTATATTTAAAATGACCTTCCTCTTTGCAGTATGAACATTGGTTGGGACCTACAGGGACATGTGGTTGATAATACCCATTCATTTGCTGATTGTTCTGAAATTGTTGGGGTTGGTGATAGACACCTTGGGGTTGCCTATAATTATTCTGACCTCCACGTGGCGGATAGGCCTGCTGTAAAAGGACCTTTGTTTTTAGTTCTTTCGTTTTCTTTTCTGTTCTATCTTTCTCGTCTTTATCTCTGTTTTCATAATACTGTGCTGTAGCCAGTATTTGCGCTGAAGAGGAAACAGCCCAAGAACTTTCTGAATCTTTTAACTTTTTACACAGGTCAGGAAGTAAATTCTGCACAAAATTATCCACAAATAACCGTTGGCCACCCTCAGTACTCATATCTTGCCCACTGTGGTCAATAAACGTTTCTTCAAACCTGGTAAAGAAGTCTGACACTGTCTCATCTTTCTTCTGCTTGCTTGCAGATAGCTTATCCCAATTTACGCGCATCGCGGGCATTATTGTCTTCATATACGTGATGATTCTACCAGGGAGTTCTGCTATTAAAGGCTCTGGTTTCGCGCCACCAATCTGTCTAGCGTCAGCAGCGATGATGTTAGCCCATGTGTCCCCTAGTTCCGCAGCATGATCCGTATTACGAAGGGATCCCCACAAAGGCTGTGGAACCACATTCCCAAACAGCATATCTATGTCAGCCAGATTCATTACACAGGATTCTGCAGTTTGTGACAACTCCTTATAATAACCGGTAGGGTTTTTACGGGGATCAGGCAATGTCTGCTTAAGTGCTAACACCTCAGATCTTTTCCATGGAACATGTACCCAAATACGCTGAAAATGCGCTAAGACAGGTGGATTAGCATTTGGATCAGCAGGTCTCCAAACTGGGGGAACCTCACGCATCGGATATTGGCGTGCTTTTACCCTTTTTCCCACAGGGACATCAGGTTCAAACAATGACTGTTGACAATCATCATTTCTGAAGGATAATACAACCGCAACTGCTTTATCTACATCGCGATCCACAATGGTACCAGTTCCAAAATCAAATCTCACTCGACACAACTCCTGCGGGCTTGGGTCTTTACCACTATCATCCAATTCCTCACAGAGAATTTCGCACATTTTCTCAAAGACATACCTCTGTTTTGGGGCATCCCATTGATGGAAAACGTTGACAACTGATTCCACATCATATAGTGAAGGGAAAACAATCCATCTACGCGCCATGCGATCTATTACCTTTTTCTCATCGGGGTTAGGCAATTGACTGCGCAATTGCTTACGCTGTAAGCCAGGAGTCGCACCGGATGATTCAAAGAGAGGCGACATTAACGTAGTAACCACATTAGCTAAACGCTGTCGCGCTGAAGGTGAAGTTGAGGCAAAAACAGGGGGATAAACAGAGGGGAGAAAAGAGGATGTAGAAACAGGTACTGGAGTGGTGCAAGGTAGAGTGTCAGGGGAGGCAGCTGCTGAATTAGACAAAGTCGCAGGAAGCACGGGGGCAGTTGGAAACACAACTGGCGGCCCTTGAGAGGGCTGCGCTATAGGCATAGGAGCCGGCTGCGAAGCAGCTGGCGGTAGCGGCAAGGCTTGCAGTATATTAACTGGAGGTAGCATATTCACAAGCTGGGGAGGCGCCGAGGCATTTTGAGCATACGGGGGTGGCGAACTCAACAAATGCGACATCAGGGGATCTTTCTCCTTTTCTTCGGACTCATTCTGCTTAGAGTGTGGTAAAGCTGGGTAACATTTGTCGATCCCTAACTTATGCTGTCTGTGCAATTGCTCATTCATCTGTTCCTCCTCATTGTCCTTGAATCGTACAGCTGCTTGCATTACCGTCATACCTTTCTCTCTCTTATTCTTTTTCGCTAGCTTAATTTCCTTCTGTTTGGCTTCCTTCCGCCATAAGCGGAAAGAATCAAACATCGCCGGCCGGGCTTTCTTTTTAAACAATTTAATTTCCAAATTATCTAAAATATCGGTATCGAAACTACCATTTTGGGGCCATTTTAAAACACTGTCTTTTCTGGTGTAGTGGATCCATACTTCGTTATATGCAATGGGACCTACGCCATGTTTTACATAGAGCTCATAAGTTGGAGTTCCAACTGGAGGAACCGGACATGATTCCTCCAGCTGGAAATCTCTTCCACAACCCAAACAAAACAATCTACCGAATATTCTAGAACCAGGCATCTTCGCTCACTAGTCTAGATCCAAACGTCAAAGGATTATCGATTACGATAGTCTCGTGAATACACGAGTCCTCTGGCTTTGGTGTTTGCAAACTCCAAATTTCCAAATCAAAACGATCCCGAGGGATACCAAACAAATGGGAGACGCTCCACTTATACTTAACTGAATATTGATGATCGATGGCGTCACCAGAAGACTCTCTCGATTGTTTCGCTTTATCAAAACTCGTCAAGGGTCCAAAACAGGTCGATTAATCAGGGCAGCAGTCCTCCGTAGCCGTTGGGACGCGGAGAACCTCGCAGAAAAGACTTTCGGACCACGTCGACATGCAGGGGTCGATGAAGTGGCGGCCTTCCTCCGGAATTTCCACACGAAGCTCCTCACGAACCTCTGGCTTGGACTGGTACCGCTGAAATCGTCCCGAGTTGGGCGCCAAACTGAAGTACTGGGTATTTTAGACCCAGCGGTGCAGGGGCACACACCCTATGACTTCTGGGTTCTCCCTGTTCCAGACCTACAGAAACACAGAGTCTTCTGGGTGAAGTCAAAGATTCATTTATTGGCTGCAGACCAATTACAGGTATCCTAGAAGTACAACAGCGTGTATGTTCTCAGGAGACTGCTGCCCCTCATAGAAACGGACTTCTTCTTAAATACACTTTTTCCTGCTTCAGGCATACATTCCTAGGTTTATGGCATGGTCATTTAAAGTAGACATTACAAACGAAAAGGCAGAGTCATAATGACCATCCCACATTCCAGTTAAGCCAGCCCACAATTATTTACACAGCAAGGTTCAGATCCCACATCAGATATCGATAGGCCCCAATAAAACACGGGCAGCTCCTGTTGATAGAAACAAGTCATAAAGCAGGAACAGTCAGGTGTGGAAGAGATTAGCCGGAGGCTTGTGTGGGATGAAAGGACTTTATGGCGTGTCAAGCCCTGATGCTAATCGCAGGTGGCCGGAGGAAGGGGTGCTCGTGAGACCGGACTGACCTGGGGCAGCAGAGCCAGCTGCCCAGGTCACAGAGAAGTCGAAAGGAAGCACATGTACTGTGAGGCCCGTATTTGCTTCATTATAGCCTATGTGAGGGCAATCACAAGATGGCCACCGCTTCCAAAATGGAACCCGCGTAGTGGTGCAGAATAACGGGTACGCAGTGCATTCATAGCTAGAACGTTATACGAAGCACTTGTACATACCGTTTTAACCATTTGCGGTTCGCTAATTCCAGGATAGACAGGGGTGGGGCCCTGTCCCCTACGCGGTCCCAGAGACTAAAGTACGACACTTGTGCTGATTCTCCATCAGAACACCAACGATTGTGCAATGTACTGAAATTAATGGCAGGAAAATGAATCACAAGACATTGCAGCCTCAGCTTCTAGAGGTTGTGATAAATCTTGTTCCTCTATGAAACATAAAAGCCTAGGGCCTCTTCGGAGATATATGTGGGTGGTGGAATTTCTCTTGCTGCTCTTGCGGTAAGATACTTCTGCTGTTTTTTGTGTTTTGCTATTGTTGGTGCACAGGTATTGTGTTTAAGTGTTATTTTAGTCAGGTATGGGTACATGAACTCTTCTGATGTGGGGTGCTCAACCCGATGGTCGTCCTGCACTCTACTATTCCTCTTGGGACTGATGTGACATGCCACTTAACTCAGGGCTTTCGCCTCTCGGAGTACGTCTGCACTGCTTGCTTAATATGCTGGGTGGGATAAGGTTTGGGAGGGCCGCTCACCCATACAAAGTAGTTTTCTTGTGTTTCTGGTATTTTCTGTTGTTTATCGACCAAGAAGTACTTTGATACCTTCCTTTTTTATAGGGTTCTTACCCTATTACTGTATTATATTGTATTGTTCTCTATTGTTTATGCCCAGCTTTCCCACTGGTACCACACCCCATCTCTCTACCTGCCATTTCCAGGGATCACCCTATTGCATCTGTAATAGCTATTGAGGCACTTTCTAAAGCTCTCTGTGACACTTGATTCTTACTCTTGATCCCCCATTTGCTTTGTTGTTGAGTCCCGTGACATGCCCCTTCAATTCCTGCCTAAGCTTCTATGTTTTTTGTCCCTTAATGTCAATGGTCTCACCATCTATATTAAGCATAAAAAGACTCTTGCATACCTTCCCTCAAAAACACCTGACAGAGTGTTACTACAGGAAACCCATCTCAGCTCTGGAGTTGGACAAGCTTAAGAGAGATTGGCTGGGCAGAATTGTTATCAGGGGTTTTGCCAGAGACACTCGCCCGACTCCTGACTTGTCTGCGTTTTCTACATCCATGAAGAGATGCTGTGTTGCCATTCTTATTCATAAGTCATTTCCCCATACAATACATAAAAACTGGCCAGACCAGCTTAGTCACTGTGTCTTTGTGAAACATAGGCCCAAATTCTAAAAGCTGACAGGCAACTCAGTGCAGCAACCAAAGATGCTGTGCTGCATTGCATGACAGGGAGGGAGCAGGAGAGAACCATATTCACATAGAAATGGCTTTTTCCTTCCCTCTCCCTAGTGCTGGCACTGATTTCAGCTGCCGAGCGCCACACACACACCTTAGCACCATCGTGCTAGAGTGTGTTCGTGAGTCTAGCATAGGTTTTGTACAGTAAGGATATCCTTTCAATACAAAATACTATGCTTAGACAAGTGAAAAAGCTTTTCCCACTTTGTATGTGTGCTGTACAGTGCATGCAAAACATTTCTCAGTTTAATGCCTGATTTTCAACTGCGTTAATTTTTGGCACTAAACCCTTTCTACTGATGATTGAGAATAAGGTTTAGCATACAAAATCATGGTTGGTAGCACAGGCACGCCCTTGTACCACCCATGTAACATCCCCTTGGCGCAAAGTAATGCAAAGCAGCATTTTGCACTGCTGGAGTTACTTTTCTATACAAACCACCTCGAATACCAATTTGGGTTGGTTTGTGAATCCCAAAAAAGGTTGCGCTTCGGTTTAGCGTTACAAAAGTAACACTAATCTGACGCTAAACCTTTGAGAATCTGGGCCTTATGACGGTGGATCGCTTGCTGGTAGTTGGATCTGTATATGACCCCAATCAGGACAGGACCGCTTTCCTTTCCTTCCTCTTCAGTCTCACCAGGGTTTGGCACTGTGCAGACTATTATTGGTGGGGATTGGAATTTAACGCTTGATCCACATGTGGTTAGGTCAGGACCCTTATACTGGGCATTTATGTAAGATGTTCTGCAGGACCATGACCTATAGGACCCCTGCAACCTAACTCACCCCTGTGACAGGGAACACATGGTCATAGCCTACATTCCTGGGACCTGTTCTAGAAAAGACCACCTACTCTGAACAACCTCTCACTGGCATTACTGAGAGACTGTAGAATAGGGGAGAGAGGAATAGCAGACAATGCTTTGGGGTTTCTGGAACTGGAACTGGACCTAAGGCATGTTGCAGCCACTGCCAAATGCTGGTGATTAAACATGTCAAACTACAAGTTACCTGAGAGCAAACAGAAACGCACAACACTTTTCCAACAGTACCTAGAGGACATGAACCTACCTCCTTCTCGTCTGAAGTTCTTTGGGCTGCTGGGAAAGCCACCTTTAGGGGTAGCCTTATGAGGGACTCAGCGGTATTAAAATGCGAGGCCCAAGATAAACAGGTCTGCCTGCAAGAGGAGGTACGCACCCTAACCAGGCGTTATATATGGTTCATCCTACACCACACCTCTTACATCACTTGGAAGCCGCTAAATATAATCTTAACTTCTGCTTTACATCTCAGGCTGAATATGCCTTGCTGTCCCTTAACTGGTGCCATTATGAGCAGTGGGAAAAGCAGGCTGAATTTTAGCGACTCAATTGCGACAGTGCGAAGCTAGTAAAGCCATTCCAGTGAATAAGGATGACACTGGGAGGCTCCAAACTTGGTTGAGATAGCAGGAATGTTTGCCCATTTCCTATGCTACCTCTATTGTGCTGAGGCACCAGATGATCGTCAACGGGGATGGGCCTTTTGTGACAGCATACAATTACCCACATTATCAGGGAAATGTAGGCAGCTTCTAAAGGAGGAGACAACAGAAGAAGAAATCTCAGAGGCCATTGCCAACTTGTTCACCATCAAATTGCTGGGGACAATGGCTTTCCTATTGAATTTTATAAAATCAAACAAAACCTGCTTGAAAAAGCAATAAAGAAATTTCCATATAAAAAAAGCACACGGTAATGACAATAAATCAATGTCCAGTCAAATAAAAACAAAAATGTGTATGGTTAAAGGAACTGGCTTGTATGTACTCAAGCCCAACCTTTAACCCCTTCGCTGCGGCGGGAATTCCGCCGCAGCGCTGGGGGGGGTTGGGGGGCAGCGCGGTGGCGCTGTGCTCATGACGGAGCCACTCCGTCATGAGCCACGGTTGAGCTGTGCTCATGACGGAGTGGTTCCGTCATGACTCCGCCCACGGCGCTAATCGCCCGCACAGGCGGGGAATTAGCGCCGCGTGGGCGGAGCGGCCGCCAACGGCCGGAGCATGACGGAACCACTCCGTCATGAGCACACGGCAACCGTGGCTCATGACGGAATGGCTCCGTCATGAGCAGGGGAGGGGTTAAGCAAGTCAAGCACCACACATGGCCAACTACTGCTACTGCAACATTTTCAAGGAAATTACTGGAGGCAGCGAATAATAAAATATTGAGAAACATATAAAATTAAGTAAATTAAATACGATTTAAAAGTTTCATTTGGTATTATTTTGTAAATGAAAAAATTCTAAATGTTAATAATAATGTTTAATACACACATATAACATTTTAATATGATATTTTTGGAATGATGAATATGTTTTAAAAAAATCACGAACTCACTAATATATAACTTGCATCCAGGATTGTGGCACTTTCAGCACAAATGATATTGTAATGGATTGGGCACGGAAATTAACATTTGGATTAATTTTATTTATTAAAAATAATACCAGTAGAAACACTTCTGTCATAGTAATAGGTGTCTGCAACCCCTCATTTAATAGGTTGTAGCTTTCAAGTCTACACATAGGTGTAAATTCTCACATGGAAATAGTGAACTCTATTTATGAGAAGATTGCAACCTCTCTGTAGGTGTCGGCGTAGATCTACTTGTGAACTGATCTGCACATGCATATTTACCTTAGTGGAAAGGACCCTAAAGTTGCTGAGTGAAGTACACCTGTATACACTACCTTTGGTATTCCATGATAATCCTATAAACTAGGTTACTTAGCACACTATTGCAAATTACGTGGTTTCCATCACACATACAAATGTGTTCCAGCTCATATCCAGTACCCACATCGTATACTTTGAAATGTGCATTTTCTGAATGGCAGCATTCCATGACTCAATACAAGAACATGGGAAATAGCTTTCTGATCCAAATTACAAAGACGGCATCGTCTTCCATATCATGGTAGGATGTACAAATCTCCCATAGCATTCAGTAATTTGATGTGGTCAAATTGCATCTTCATGTACATTCTTCAGCTCTCAGGTTGTAGACCCATAACTGATGTAACCTAGAAGTCTGGCATCAGAGAAAACGTTCCGAAAATTAGGCTTCTGTCATAATTAAAATACATGATATGAATGATTAGGACACTGTTACTGTTTTATAATCCATGGTATGTACAAATAGTGCATATCTTTGTTGTTTTATTAACTGATTGAATCTTGGCAAAATAAATGAAAAAATAGCATTTTGACTCCCCTTGCACAAACGGTTCATCTCTGTGCCGAACATATTGTGTAAAGGCACTTCTCATAATACGTGAAGATAGATATAGTGGTGTCTTCCCATAGATGCGCTTACGAGACAGCAATTACATTTCACATTTAATTTATTTCACAAGCTGTAACTAATACAGCTCACTGGTGAGCTACAAATTGGATTGATATTTCTTAATCCTCATTTGTATATCCATGTTTTGGGTGAGCTGAAGATGTCCTTTTCATGTACCATACTTACAATATATTGGTATAATCCAGCAATAAGCCTTTCAAAGCCCGCACTAACATTTAGCTGCCCACTGGAGGACCAAAGAAAAGACGAGCCAAAGTTGGACAAGTTTAAAAAAGTCTGGTTTAATAGCAAAACTAAGTTGAATATCCAGAAAATGCACTCACAAAACATCAACCTGGCATTTGTACAAGAGTAGGGGGTATTAATGAATTCAATGAGAAGACAATATAGCAACATGTTAAAGAGCTTTGACTTGAAATTTATGAGAGATGTCTTCATTTTATCATTTCCAAACTGTACCCAATTATCTCCTCCCCAGTTTTTATATTAGGCATTGCAGGTAAATACTGAGGGGCTTATTTACAAGCCCTGTGTGCTGCTGGAACATCACTTTTTTTGACGTTCCGGCAGCGCAGAATGCAGAGCCATATCTGCAAGGCCACGAAAAGCCACCCTGCGTGGGTTTTCATGGCCTCGTATATATGGTGTAAGGCAATTCAGTGCAAGTCGCTGCGTTGCCTCACCCTGCACCGGGGAGGTGTGTCGAGGGCATTGCAGTGGGTGTTCCCACTCAACCCCCATGGTATTTAACACATTCCCAGATTTACAACACAGCGTAAATCTGGGAATGAGTCAAAACTTTGCACCTCCCCAGGGGAGGAGTAACAATTATTTTTCTGCAAAAAGGTGCCCCTTCCTGCACAAAAACAATCATGTCAACAACGCAGACACCCTTGCACCATGGTGCAAAGGTGCCTGTGTTTGCACTAGGCATCAATTTGTGAGCAGGTGCTGGCAGAAAGAACAGGAATGCTCTGCATTTGGCGCAGGCAGAAAGGACAGGAATGCTCTGTATTTCATTTACGGTGCATTCCTGGCCTTTCAATTTGGTGTAGGGCACAACAGCAAAAAAGACTTGCAGAGCTGCCCTATGTCAAATCCTTGTAAATGAGTCCTTGAGTCTTCAAAGTCTACTAATAGCGTGTTCAAGGGATAGCAGAATCAAGGGCAGGGCGCTGAATTTATGGAAAGTCAAAAATTACACATACCCCTTTGTACAGAGTGATGAGGAGGGACTATGTAATGTCTTTATTTTGCCATACATTCACGATTTAGTTTACTTGTGAGATTGTTATACTTTTATGACTTCCCTGAAGTATTCATATAGATCTTATGTTTATAGCACAATGGTCTTATGTTTATAAAATGCCAACATATATTTTCAGATGCTTTTGGTGCCGCATGGCTTGCAATTAATTCTATGTGAGTTCATACATTAGTAATGGCAAGACCATCACAATGCTTGTCTCACATTTTTTGGAGGCTGAAAGTGTTTATAGACAAATCACAGTGTCTGCTGGCATGGGGATCTTCTTACATCAGTAATGGAGTGTAGTTCCTTGACACAAGGATGGGTGCTGGTATCTACTCTACTACACACGCAGTTTTAATATTGGCAACTTATCTAACTAAGCTCATGAGTACAAGTAGATGAACTTGATAAGTAAGAACAATATAAAACGTTGGTCTGATAAAGCTGGTTTTCAAACTTTTGCATTTTTTTGGATAAAATCATGGCACTTTTTTAACATCACCACATTGCACTCTCTTTTTTGCACTTAAAAATCCTCTTTTAAACAAAAACAACCAGCTCTGCTGTAACACAGGCGTAGTAGCACACCAGGGAGGCATTCGGCATCTCTGGTGGGAACCCAATGATGAAGCATGTCACCACTAGGTTGGTGAGTGAGGGTTCTTTGACATAATTTGAGTGATTTTTTTATCGTTTTTCATTCTATAGCTCTCTTCTGTTTGTTATTTATTATACAGTTAATGAACCCCTTCGATGCTCATGACGGAATGGTACCGTCATGAGCATCGGTGCCCCTGTGCTCATGACGGAACCATTCCGTCATGAGGCCAGGGGCACGAAATCCCTCTGCTGCAGACAGCAGAGGTGTTAGAAAAGGTAGACGGACCGGGAGGGTCGGCCGGGGTCAGGAGGAGAGGTCTCCGGGGAGAGCCGTCTCCAGCGATCGTACAGACAAGTAACTTCCCCCCCACAGACAGATATCACACACGGATAAGGTTCAGTGATCTTTATCGACACTTATTTAAGGTACGGTAAAATGGTACAAGGAGGTCTGGACTCAGGGGTCCCCTCGATTAGAGTCTCGTAAGGTAGGGAAGGGGGTAGCGGGACAGTCTATTTACCAATCAGGTAATTCGGATGAGATGGTGATGAGCTCACAATCCTCGAGCTTGGTGGTTAGGTGGTATGGGCCGCGGCAGCGCCAGCAGGTCCCGGTGCGGATGGTCGATACAACGGGCCGCGGCAGCGCTAGCAGGTCCCAGGAAGATGAAGGTTGCAGAGGGCCGCGGCAGCGCCAGCAGGTCCCGGGGAGGATGGTCGTTACAACGGGCCGCGGCAGCGCCAGCAGGTCCCAGGAAGATGAAGGTTGCAGAGGGCCGCGGCAGCGCCAGCAGGTCCCGGTGAGGATGGTCGGTACAACGGGCCGCGGCAGCGCCAGCAGGTCCCAGGAAGATGAAGGTTGCAGAAGGCCGCGGCAGCGCCAGCAGGCAGGACGATGGTTCACAAGAGCGGGCTACGGCAGCGCCAGTAGACCGTCAGGGTTGAGTTCACTCGGTGTCTCTCGACTCCAGGATACAACTGCCTTCCTGCTCCGGAGCTGTCTTAGTTATAGGGCTGGTGCCCTTTGATGTCCGGACCCTCGCACTTGGAGGTCGGAGGGTCCGGGATGAAGGTGTCCAGACACCCAGCAGGGGGTGGAGCCAGCGCCTGGGGGCTGCTGGAGGCGATCGGCACCTGGCGGGGGAAGAGCTCTTGACGCTTCGTTCTCCCATTGACCTGCCAAGTGGTCCGCTCACCTCCTGGGTGGATGGTGGTGCCGGGATGTCGGGGCCGGCCAGGCCCGGGGTTAGGGTCGAGGTGAGGCCACGCGGCCGCGTGGTGCAGGGCCCAAGATGGCGGCTTGACCTGGCCGGGGAAGCCGGTGGGGCTGGACCCCGTGATGAGTAGGGGTCCGAGGGCAGAGGGTCCGTCGGGAGACGGAGTACAGGGGCTTGTCACGGGGGTATGCTGGGTGGGCCGGAGCTCGGGCCCTGTCGTGCGGGGGGGGAGCCAGCCCTCTGTGTGGCCTGTCCAACATGCGTCCCCCCCAGCTGAAGGCGGGGAGAGTCACCCATCTCCTTGGGGACTCTCTTCGTCGAGGCGGAAAAAGCGGGACAGGCCGTCCGCGTTGGCGTGGTCTTGGCCTGGCCGGTGCTCCACAGTGAAGTCCATTCCCTGCAGGGAAATGGACCAGCGCAAGAGTTTTGGGTTCTCCCCCCGCATCTGCATCAGCCATTGCAGGGGTCGATGGTCGGTTTGTACCCGGAAGTGGGTACCGAAGAGATAGGGCCGGAGCTTTTTGAGGGCCCACACTACTGCAAATGCCTCCCTCTCGATTGTGCTCCAACGCTGTTCTCGGGCCAGGAGACGTCGACTGATGAAGGCCACCGGCTGGTCATGACCTTCGGGGTTCAGCTGAGAGAGGACGGCCCCGATGCCGTGGTCGGAGGCGTCGGTCTGTACTACAAATTCCCGACTGTAATCGGGGGCCTGGAGCACCGGGGCGGTGCACAGGGCGGCCTTCAGCTCTTCGAAGGCCGCTTGACAATCAGGAGTCCAGTGGACCCGCTTCGGTTGATTCTTGGATGTGAGTCCCGTGAGGGGCCCCACGATGCTGCCGTAGTCCTTCACGAACCGCCGGTAGTAGCCGGTGAGCCCTAAGAAGGCTCGGACCTCGGTCTGGGTGACGGGGGGCTGCCAGGACTGGATGGCAGCAATCTTAAGTTGTAGTGGGGCCACTAGCCCGCTTCCCACTTGGTGCCCCAGGTAGGTCACAGACCCTTGGCCAATTTGGCACTTGCCGGCTTTAATGGTGAGGCCGGCCCGCTGGAGGGCTTGGAGGACCTCTTGGAGGTGACGGAGGTGGTCGGACCAGTGGCGGCTGTATACAGCGATATCGTCCAGGTAGGCAGCGCTGAATTCTTCGAGCCCTGCCAAGACCTGGTTCACAAGACGTTGGAATGTGGCGGGGGCATTCTTCATGCCAAAGGGCATGACCTTAAATTGATAGTGGCCATCGGGGGTGGAGAAGGCTGACCGTTCCTGAGCCCTGGGTGTGAGGCCGATCTGCCAGTAGCCCGCCGTCAGGTCGAAGATACTAAGGTAGCGGGCGGCCCCCAGCCGGTCGATCAGCTCGTCTGCTCGGGGGATGGGATGAGCGTCGGTCCGGGTGACGGCGTTCAAGCCCCGGTAGTCGACGCAGAATCTCAGTTCAGGGGCGGTGCCGGGGGCAGCGGCCTTGGGAACTAATACAACCGGACTGGCCCAGGGACTGTCCGAGGGCTCGATGACCCCGATCGTGAGCATCTTGGCCACTTCCTCCTGTATGCAGGTCCGTACCCGATCTGGTACGCGGTAGGCCCGGTGCCGGACAGGGGGACTGTCCCCGGTGTCTACGTCGTGCAAACACCAAGGGGTGACCCCGGGGGTGAGTGAGAACAGGGCAGCGAACTGCAGCAGGAGGTCCCGGCAGTCCTGGCGTTGCTCCGAAGTGAGGGCGTCGGAGAGCCGGACCCCATCCACGGAGCCGTCCTTCTCCTGAGTCTTTAAGAGATCCGGGAGGGGCTCGGAGTCTTCTTCTGTACCACTGTCGGTCGCCATCAGGAGGCTTAGTTCGGAGCGCACAAAGTGTGGTTTGAGCCGGTTGGTGTGGAGGACCCGCAGGGGGTTCCGGGTGGACCCCATGTCGACGAGGTAAGTGACGGGGCTTTTACGCTCGACCACTTTGAAGGGCCCCGTCCACTTGTCTTGCAGGGCACATGGTTCGGTGGGGGACATCACCCATACTTGCTGCCCAGGCTCGAACTCAACGGAGGAGGCATTGTGATCATACCACCTTTTCATGTCCTCCTGACTGGCCTCGAGGTTCGCCTTGGCCATCTCCCTGAAGCGCCGGGTCTGGTTTCGTAGGGCCAGGAGGTATTTGAAGACGTCTGGAGGGGTCGTTAGGGGGGCCAACTCCCAGCCCTCCTTCACGAGGCTGAGGGGCCCTCGCACAGGGTGTCCGTATAGGAGTTCAAAGGGGCTAAAGCCGAGGGACTTCTGGGGTACTTCTCGGTAGGCGAAGAGGAGGCACGGGAGCAGTACATCCCACTGGCGACGGAGAGGCTCTTCCAATCCCCCAATCATCCCTTTGAGAGTGCGGTTGAACCGCTCCACTAGTCCGTTTCCTTGGGGGTGATAGGGGGTCGTGAATCTGTATGTGACCCCGCATTGTTGCCAGAGGGACTTCATGTACTTCGATATGAAGTTCGTACCTCGGTCGCTGACGACTTCTCGGGGGAAGCCTACCCGGGAGAAGATCCCCATCAGGGCCCGGCCAACCACTGGAGCGGTCACGGTCCGTAGGGGCACCGCCTCGGGATAGCGGGTGGCATGGTCCACTAGTACCAAGATGAACCTGTGTCCTTGTGCCGTGCGAGGGTCCAGCGGCCCCACAATGTCTATCCCCACCCTCTCGAACGGGGTGGTGACCACCGGGAAGGGTTGTAGAGGAGCCTTAAGCTTCCGGCCACTCTTCCCGCTTGCTTGGCATGTGGGGCACGATCGGCAGTGGTTCAGGACGTCATTCCTCATTTTTGGCCAGAAAAAGTGGGTCACCAGTCGACTGTACGTTTTATCTTGGCCCAGGTGCCCAGCCAGGGGGACATCGTGGGCTAGGTTGAGTAGAAAGTCTCGGAAGCGGAGCGGTACCACCAGAACTCGACTGGCCCCCAGCTCGGCGATTCTTTGCTCGCTGTAGAGCAGGTCGTTATCCCAGTAGACCCAGTGGGTTCCGGTGGTGTCCCCGGCGGCTTGGGTGCTGGCTTGTTGGCGAAGCCCCTCGAGGGAGGGACAGGTCTTTTGCTCCTGGCGGAACTGTTCTTGGGTGGGCCCCCCTTCTTGCCGCCACTGAGCCAGATCCGGAAGGTCCTGGGGTTGCGCGTTTTCTTCGGGGGCCGGGTCTGGGAGGTCGGCCTCGCCGTTGTCCTCTACGGGGGCAACCGGGGGCGGAGGTGCCGGCCATTCGGTTTCTTCTGATCGGGGGGCGGCCCGGCCGGCCATGGATCGGGTGGTTATGCAGGCCCAGTCCGGGAGGCCCAGCATCCCCAAGTGCTCTCTTCTCTCGACGGTGGCCCACGGGGAACTCTCGAGGTCATTCCCCAGGAGGCAGTCCACGGGGGCATCGTCCCGGACCGTCACTTTCAGTAGGCCGGAGACCCCTCCCCATTCAAACGGGACGCAGGCCATCTTGCACATGCTTTCAGAGTTATCTGCCGAGCGGACGGGGCAGAGAATGTTCGGCAAGATCTGCTCGGGCTTCACCAGGTGACAGCGGACGGCCGTCACGCTGGCGCCGGTGTCGCGCAAGGCCTCAGCTCTCTGTCCATTAATGGTCACCCACTGACCGTATTTCCTGGTGTTGGCGGGTAGGGGAGCCCGCGGAACCATGTCTCTTCCCCCTAAGCATGCCAGGACCATGGCGGCCGGTTCCCACCCTTGCTGGTCCGGCTCACACTCCTCGGGACCCTCCAACGACTGCTCCTCCCCCAGGGCAGCGGCAGCTACCTGGCGGGGTTTGGGCGTTTGGTTCAGCGGGCAGTTCGGATCGTTGGCGTAGTGGCCTAGTCGCTGGCATCTGTGGCACGTGACGTTGGCTCGGTACCCAGGCCGCAATGGGGGGTTGCCCCGGCCGGTCGGCGGCGGGGTGCTGGCCACGGTTGTTGCTGGCAAGGCGTCTCTCCCCCGCCCCTGGCCTCCTCCTCCTCCCCGAGGACGGTGCTGGCCTTGGTTGCTTCTGTTCTGGTCGTGTGGCCCTTTCCGGCCCACTCGGGTGCTCTCCCACCGGTCAGCTTCGGCGGCGAGCTGCCGGGGGTCAGTCAGCTTACTGTCGAGTAGATGCTGCCGGAGCTCGACGAAGCAGTTGTTTGACAGGTGTTCCCATACCATGAGGTTGAAGAGCTGTTCGTAGGTGGTGACCTGACTTCCCTTGATCCAACCCTCGAAGGCCCGGCTGAAATAGTTCACGTATTCCACCCAAGTGGTACCTGGGATCCGGGTGCAATCCCTGAACCTCTGGCGGTACATCTCGGGCGTGAGGCCGTAGCGGGTGAGCAGGGCAGCCTTCATGTGGTCGTAGGACGACATTTGGTGATCGGGGAGCTGCAGCAGGGCATCGCGACCCTCGTTGATAAATCTCCCCCAAAGTCCGGCTCCCCAATCACTCCGGTCGATCCGGTGGGAGGTCATTGCGAACTCATAGGCCTTAAACCATTGTTGTATGTCGTCTTCTCGGACATACTCGCGGACCACATCCTTGGGGATGTGAACTTTTTTCTCAGTTGGTCCCGGGGTGTGTGGTCTTTCAGGCACTCCCAAGTCCTTATGCTGTTTGCGCAGTTCTATCTCTGCCAATTGGCGCTCGTGCTCGAGCGTTATCTTTTTCTCTTCCAGCTCTCGCTGTCTCTGTTTTTCTTCTCGCTCCTCTCGAATCCGCATCTGCTCGAGGTTGAGTTTCTGTTCAGCTAACTTGAGCTCCCCATCCATCTTGAGTCGTGCCATCTCTAATTCGTGCAGTCTGACTCTGTCTCTTTCTCGTATCTCCTCCGGTGATAGGCCCGTTCCCCGTTCCTCGGGAGTCGTGGCGTTCCCCTCTGGTGTGACGCTGTTTTGGTCGGAGGGTCTTGCGACCCCCGTTTCTGTCCACGACTCAAGGGCGTGCTTTAGGTCATCCTTGGTACTCAGGCCAGTGGTAGCAATGCCAAGTTCTATGCAAAATTGTCTCAGTTCGCGGTGGTTGTACTCCTCTAGTTTCTCCATTTGGAACTTCTCGGTGGAGCTGCTATCTTTGGTCGACATCGTGCTTTGTCGTGGGGTGAGCTACTCTCTGTACGATTACGCGTTGATTCGGATCGCGCCGCTGGCCACCAATGTTAGAAAAGGTAGACGGACCGGGAGGGTCGGCCGGGGTCAGGAGGAGAGGTCTCCGGGGAGAGCCGTCTCCAGCGATCGTACAGACAAGTAACTTCCCCCCCACAGACAGATATCACACACGGATAAGGTTCAGTGATCTTTATCGACACTTATTTAAGGTACGGTAAAATGGTACAAGGAGGTCTGGACTCAGGGGTCCCCTCGATTAGAGTCTCGTAAGGTAGGGAAGGGGGTAGCGGGACAGTCTATTTACCAATCAGGTAATTCGGATGAGATGGTGATGAGCTCACAATCCTCGAGCTTGGTGGTTAGGTGGTATGGGCCGCGGCAGCGCCAGCAGGTCCCGGTGCGGATGGTCGATACAACGGGCCGCGGCAGCGCTAGCAGGTCCCAGGAAGATGAAGGTTGCAGAGGGCCGCGGCAGCGCCAGCAGGTCCCGGGGAGGATGGTCGTTACAACGGGCCGCGGCAGCGCCAGCAGGTCCCAGGAAGATGAAGGTTGCAGAGGGCCGCGGCAGCGCCAGCAGGTCCCGGTGAGGATGGTCGGTACAACGGGCCGCGGCAGCGCCAGCAGGTCCCAGGAAGATGAAGGTTGCAGAAGGCCGCGGCAGCGCCAGCAGGCAGGACGATGGTTCACAAGAGCGGGCTACGGCAGCGCCAGTAGACCGTCAGGGTTGAGTTCACTCGGTGTCTCTCGACTCCAGGATACAACTGCCTTCCTGCTCCGGAGCTGTCTTAGTTATAGGGCTGGTGCCCTTTGATGTCCGGACCCTCGCACTTGGAGGTCGGAGGGTCCGGGATGAAGGTGTCCAGACACCCAGCAGGGGGTGGAGCCAGCGCCTGGGGGCTGCTGGAGGCGATCGGCACCTGGCGGGGGAAGAGCTCTTGACGCTTCGTTCTCCCATTGACCTGCCAAGTGGTCCGCTCACCTCCTGGGTGGATGGTGGTGCCGGGATGTCGGGGCCGGCCAGGCCCGGGGTTAGGGTCGAGGTGAGGCCACGCGGCCGCGTGGTGCAGGGCCCAAGATGGCGGCTTGACCTGGCCGGGGAAGCCGGTGGGGCTGGACCCCGTGATGAGTAGGGGTCCGAGGGCAGAGGGTCCGTCGGGAGACGGAGTACAGGGGCTTGTCACGGGGGTATGCTGGGTGGGCCGGAGCTCGGGCCCTGTCGTGCGGGGGGGGAGCCAGCCCTCTGTGTGGCCTGTCCAACAAGAGGGATTTCTATTTAATGCGTTTGACCTTGGGAGCTGGGGAAGAGCTTCCCCAGCTTCCGAGGCCCCTTCCCTGGTTTCTCTGCAATAAAGATCAGCGCGCACGTCGCGCTGTCTTCATTGCATAGAAACCGAAATTTCAGTTTCACTTTGTATGTGCTCAGGGGGCTATCTCAGCCCCCCGGGCACATAGAAAGACGGGAGAGGTATCATTGGAAAGGGGAGAGTCTCCCCTTTCCAATGGTACCCCTCCCCAGTGGATCCCTGCTTGGGGATCGCCCCAGGAGGGCGATCCCCAAGCAGGGATCCACCCACTAGTCACCAGGGAGGGGGGAGCGGCCCCTTAGGCAAGGGCTTTTGCTCCCCCAAAATATTTTTAGTGCCATTTAGTCTTTTTGCCCCCCCCTGGGGGGCAGATGGGGGCAGTAGCCCCCAATCTGCCCCCCCGGGGGGGCAAAAAGCCCACTAGACACCAGGGATTTATTTTTTGTTGTGTAAATTGGGGTGGGGGCTGCCCAATATGGGCATGCCCATGCCCCCACCCACCCCCCGCAAAAATGACAGTCTTTCTGCCCCCCCGAACCCGATTTTGATATTTTTCATGATTTATTGTATACAGGTTCAAAAAGACAGATGTTTAAAGCATTACATAGCTTGGTTTCTGAATTTGGCCTTCGGGATGTAGGCTTTGTAAAAAGAAGTACTCTTCCTGGCTATACTTTCTTCTCGGCACCCCATAAAAAATTTGTCCGTTTGGATTATTTTTTCATATCCTCTATTTTAATATCCGACTGCAAGTATGAAATATTTCCAAAAATAATTTCGGATCATAATCCCATAGTAACAGAGCTTAAAATAGACTCTACATCACCTGGTAAAGCAACAACATGGTCATTTGAGCGGAGGCTTTTAGTAGATCCATCTTACATTGCACACATGGAAAAATGGATTAAGGATTTTTTCGAATTCAACATGGGCTCAACGACTATTCAGATGGTATGGGATGCTTTTAAATCAGGGGTGAGAGGGGAGACTCTCTCCTACTCAATTAACAAGCAAAGAAAGTATCAGTGCAAGTTAACAACTTATTATAATGCAATACAGGATTGTGAGATAAAACTAGTTGAAGCCATCAAGAATTCCCTAGATACTGAGAAGATTAAAGCTACTTTAGCCATATCTAAGTCTAGGTTATATGAGAATTTCGCTTCTAAGCTCGCAGAACAACTTGTTGTTTTCAATACACAGGTATATGAGCTGGGCGAGAGGTCTGGACATATTTTGGCAAAAAAAATTCGGCAAAAAGAAATTTTTAATACTATAAATAAAATACAGGATGAATCTGGTCAGGTGTACGAGCAGCCTGATAACATTTTGGAGGTTTTTCGTCTGTTTTATAGAAATTTGTATATGGAGGAGGTGATCGCGTATTCACCGGACTCGATTTCAAACTTTACCGTCAATAATGACATTCTCAGGTTGTCACCTATGCAGACAGCTTTATTAGACAAAGATATAACATGGGATGAGATAGAAGCAGCCATTCTTTCTCTACCTGCAGGTAAGGCCATGGGACCAGACAGAATTACTCTCGAATTCTATAAAATCTTTCGGCATGTGCTAAAGCAGGCGTTAATTCTTACATGTTTGGAAGCACAGAAAGGGATAACACCCCCTTCTTGGAGTGAATTAATTATCATGGCTTTCCTCAAAAAAGAGAAGCCACCTTTACAACCGGCTTCTTACAGACCTATATCTCTTTTGAATGCCGATAGCAAAATTTACTCTAAAATACTAGCCACCCGCCTTTCTGGGGTTATCTCTACAATAGTTTCGCATTTGCAGCACGGGTTCATTCCTAACAGAGATACCACTGACCATGTCAGACGAGTGATTGCTTTGATGGACTGGGCCCATGGCTCAAACGTAGATTTGGGAGTCACCCTGTTGGATGCCGAAAAGGCATTCAACAGGGTGGCATGGCCATATATCTGGGATCTTCTTACCGAAAAGGCTTTGGCCCTACAATGGTTACAGCTTTAAAAGCACTCTATGTTGCCCCTTTCTCTTGCATTAGTATTGGTGGGAAGAAATCTCTTCCCTTTAGTATACATCGTGAGACTTGGCAGGGTTGCCCCGCTTCACCTCTTCTTTTTGCCTTATATATTGATATTTTTTTAAACAGACTTAATAATACAGAGGACATAAAACCATTTCAAGTGACTGCTACAATATATAGAGCTCTCACTTACGCAGATGACATAGTTGTATTGATAACAGATATTAAGGAGGCAATACCAATAATACAAGACCTTGCATCCCAATTTGGTAACTTCTCTGGCTATAGGTTAAATATACAAAAAACACAAATTTTGTTTGTTGGCTCGAATCCCCCAGAACAATTAAATATAGTCTCAGTAGCCACTTATTTGGGTATAAAAATTACATCACCAGTTGCTGTTATTCCAGAACTTAACTTTACACCTGTATTTAAAAAAGCGAAGTCATCTCTAGAACGCATTGATCATCTTCACCTATCTTTATTCGGCAGATGTAGTGTTCTAAAAATGATGATTTTACCCAAATTCTTATATATGTTTAGAGCAGTCCCATTTTCTGACTTTTTTTCAACAGTTGGAAAGAATGTATGCAAGATTTCTCTGGGGGTATAGAGGTCACCGCAGGTCATATAAAAAAATGATCCTTCCTAAATTAAGAGGAGGCTGGGGAATCCCTCATTTTCTTTTTTACTATCTGGCTGCAGTGTTACAGTTTATTTCACCATTGATAATTGGGCCTAGAATACGCATTCCAGCTAGCCACACACCATCTATCTATGAATTTGCAATGGGTACAGAATGTTATGGAAGCTTCTTGAGAATTATAGAGCCTAGTTATTTAAAAAAAACGAAGTTTAAGTTTTTGAGTGCTGCGTTCGGCGCTTGGCGGCTAATTAAAAGGCAGATGGGTATTGACAAAATCTTGGTGTATACCCCATTCAAATCATCCAATATTTTTCCAGTCACTTTTCAGGATGCAGTAATGACTCGGTGGCGTAACTTAGGTATTAATTGTATAGGTGATCTCTGGCAGGATGGCCAGTTAATCCCCTTCTCATTGTTAGAGAGCAAATACAATTTAACCCGCAATGATTATTTTAAATATGTGCAGATACATAGCTTTTTTAACACTCTTCGTCCGCAAGATCGATCACGGCTGACGAGGATTCCTCTTATAGATAGTCTTTTCATCAAAAAAAAGATCGGCACATATTATAATTTACTTTTGGCTTCACTTCCTGATGATATTTTGCTATGTCAAAATAAATGGAATGAAAAATTGGGGATAACTAACACTAAAATTCAAGAATCAATAGTTTTGGCCAACACTATACTAATAACAGGGAGAGCACGTACACAGCATTATATGGCTTTATTCGATTTATACTACTCACCCGCTAAAATTAGTAAATGGAGTACTACTGTAGGTACATCATGTAACAGATGTGGTCTTTATGCAGCAGATGCTCTTCATATGTTTTTCGCATGCCCTCGTTTGTCTTCTGTATTGTCTGAAATCCAAACTTTTCTAAAAATACTGATGGGTCAGACAATTACTTTGTCAGGAGAATTAGTATTAATAGGTGTATCATCACTTGACTTATCTGAAGGTCAGACAAATTTTCTTTTTATTTCTATGTCTACTTGGAGGGCATGCATTACTCAAGCCTGGCTAAGCCCAGACTCTCCCTCTTTCCCCTCTTGGAGAGCATGCTTACTAGCCAAGTATAATTTGGAAAGGGCTATATATAGGGTTAAAGGCAGGAAAAGGAGAAGAATGGGTGGACAACTCTGCAGCCCTTTAGAGAATTGGATTAATGAGATTATGAATTAAGATGTTTTCTTTTTATGTATCTGGACGTCCTTCATTTCTTTTGTCACTATTAAGTATATTATGTGTACTGTATCTTTGTTTTAGTTTTTAAAATTGTTGTACCTTGCTTGCATTAAATGAGAAAATGTCAATAAAAATAAAAAAAAATAAAAAATTAAAAAAAAAACCTTCGATGCTCATGACGGAATGGTTCCGTCATGAGCATCGGTGCCCCTGTGCTCATGACGGAACCATTCCGTCATGAGGCCAGGGGCACGAAATCCCTCTGCTGCAGACAGCAGAGGGATTTCTATTTAATGCCTTTGACCTTGGGAGCTGGGGAAGAGCTTCCGAAGCTTCTAAGGCCCCCTCCCTGGTTTCTGTGCAATAAAGATCAGCGCGCACGTCGCACTGTCTTCATTGCAAAGAAACCGAAACTGAAATGAGTCTTTAGGCTCATTTCAGTTTCACTTTGTATGTGCTCAGGGGGCTATCTCAGCCCCCCGGGCACATAGAAAGACGGGAGAGGTATCATTGGAAAGGGGAGAATCTCCCCTTTCCAATGGTACCCCAGTGGATCTCTGCTTGGGGATCGCCCCAGGAGGGCGGTCCCCAAGCAGGGATCCACCCACTAGACACCAGGGAGGGGGGAGCGCCCCTTAGGCAAGGGCTTTTGCTCCCCCAAAATATTTTTAGTGCCATTTAGTCTTTTTGCCCCCCCTGGGGGGCAGATGGGGGCAGTAGCCCCCAATCTGCCCCCCCGGGGGGGGGCAAAAAGCCCACTAGACACCAGGCATTTATTTTTTGTTGTAAATTGGGGTGGGGGCTGCCCAATATGGGCATGCCCATGCCCCCACCCACCCTCCGCAAAAATGACAGTCTTTCTGCCCCCCTGGGGGGCAGATGGGGGCATTAGCCCCAAATCTGCTCCCCCGGGGGGCAGAAAGCCCACTATACGCCAGGGATTTATTCTTTCTTGTAAATTGGGGTGGGGGCTGCCCAATATGGGCATGCCCATGCCCCCACCCACCCTCCGCAAAAATGACAGCCTTTCTGCCCCCCCTGGGGGGCAGATGGGGGCATCAGCCCCAAATCTGCCCCCCCGGGGGGGCAAAAAGCCCAGTAGACACCAGAGATTTTTTAGGCAAATTTTTATTAGGGTGGGGGCATAGGCTTGCCCGTTTTGGGCAGCCCCCACCCTAATTAAAATTTGCCCAAAAACTCCTTGGCATCTAGTGGACTTTCTGCCCCCCCTGCAGGCAGATGGGGGCATTAGCCCCCAATCTGCCATGCCAGGGGGGCAACAAGCCCAATAGACGCCAGGGAGTTTTTTTGGGGCAAATTTGAATTAGGGTAGGGGCTCCCACAACGGGCATGCCCATGCCCCCACCCCCAACCCCCGCAAAAATAAGAGCATTCTTGCTCCCCTGGGGGGCAGGTGGGGCAGTAGCCCCCAATCTGCCCCCCAGGGGGGCAAAAAGCCCACTAGATGCCAGGGATTTTTTTGGCAAATTTTAATTAGGGTGGGGACATTGGCATGCCCATTTTGGGCAGCCCCCAACCTAATAAAAATTTGCCCAAAAACCTCCCTGGCATCTAATGGACTTTCTACCCCCCCCCCCCCCCGGGGCAGAAGTGGGCTTTAGCCATCAATCTGCCCCACCGGGGGGGGCAAAAAGCCCACTAGATGCCAGGGATTTTTTTGGGGCAAATTTGTATTAGGGTGGAGGGTCCCAAAAAGGGCATGCCCATGCCCCTACCAAAATTACAGCCTTCCTGCCCCCCTGGGGAGCAGATGGGACAGTAGCCCCCAGTCTACCACCCCGGGGGGCAAAACACCTACTAGACGCCAGGGAGTTTTTGGGGCAAATTTTAATTAGGGTGGGGGCATTGGCATACCCGTTTCGGGCAGCCCCCACCCTAATTAAAATTTGCCCCAAAAACTCCCTGGCATCTAGTGGACTTTCTGCCTCCCCTGGGGGGCAGATGGGGCATCAGCCCCCAATCTGCCCTGCCAGGGGGGCAAAAAGCCCACTAGATGCCAGGGATTATTTTGGGGCAAATTTGAATTAGGGTGGGGGTTGCCTAAAACGGACATGCTCAGGCCCCCACCCCCTCCCTGCAAAAATTACAGCCTTTCTGCCCCCCGTGGGGGACAGATGGGTCAGTAGCCCCCAATCTGCCCCCCGGGTGGCAAAAAGCCCATTAGATGCCAGGGATTTTTTTGGGCAAAATTTAATTAGGGTGGGGGCATTGGCATGCCCGTTTTGGGCAGCCCCCACCCTAATTAAAATTTGCCCCAAAAACTCCCTGGCATCTAGTGGATTTTCTACCTCCCATGGGGGGCAGATTGTGGCGTCAGCCCCCAATCTGCCCTGTTGGGGGGCTAAAAAGCCCACTGGACGCCAGGGATTATTTTGGGACAAATTTTAATTAGGTTGGGGGTTGCCCAAAACTGACATGCCCATGCCCCCACCCCCTCCCTGCAAAAGTTACAGCCTTCCTGCCCCCCGTGGGGGACAGATGGGGCAGTAGCCCCCAATCTGCCTCCCCTGGGGGGGCAAAAAGCCCACTAGACGTCAGGGATTTTTTGGGGCAAATTTTAATTAGGGTGGGGGCATTGGCATGCCCGTTTTGGGCAACCCCCACCCTAATTAAAATTTACCCAAAAAACTCTCTGGCGCCTAGTGGACTTTCTGCCTCCCCTGGGGGGGCAAAAAGCCCACTAGACGCCAGGGAGTGTTTTGGGGAAAATTTGAATTAGGGTGGGGGTTGCCCAAAACTAGCATGCCCATGCCCCCACCCCCTCCCTGAAAAAATTTCAGCTTTCCTGCCCCCCCAGGTGACAGATGGGGCAGTACTCCCCTATCTGCCCCTCCGGGGGCAAAAAGCCCACTAGACACCAGGGATTTCTTTAGGCAAATTTTAACTAGGTTGGGGGCATTGGCATGCCCATTTTGAACAGCCCCCAACCTAATACAAATTTGCCCAAAAACCTCCCTGGCATCTAATGGACTTTCTACCCCCCCCTGGGAAGAAGTGGGCTTTAGCCGCCAATCTGCCCCACCGGGGGGGGCAAAAAGCCCACTAGATGACAGGGATTTTTTTGGGGCAAATTTGTATTAGGGTGGAGGGTCCCAAAAAGGGCATTCCCATGCCCCTACCAAAATTACAGCCTTCCTGCTCCCCTGGGGGGCAGATGGGACAGTAGCCCCCAGTCCACCACCTCGGGGGCAAAACACCCACTAGACGCCAGCGATTTTTTGGGGCAAATTTTAATTAGGGTGGGGGCATTGGCATACCCGTTTCGGGCAACCCCCACCCTAATTAAAATTTGCCCCAAAAACTCCCTGGCGTCTAGTGGACTTTCTGCCTCCCCTGGGGGGCAGATGGGGGCATCAGCCCCCAATCTGCCCTGCCAGGGGGGCAAAAAGCCCACTAGATGCCAGGGATTATTTTGGGGCAAATTTGAATTAGGGTGGGGGTTGCCTAAAACGGACATGCTCAGGCCCCCACCCCCTCCCTGCAAAAATTACAGCCTTTCTGCCCCCCGTGGGGGACAGATGGGGCAGTAGCCCCCAATCTGCCCCCCGGGTGGCAAAAAGCCCATTAGATGCCAGGGATTTTTTTGGGCAAAATTTAATTAGGGTGGGGGCATTGGCATGCCCGTTTTGGGCAGCCCCCACCTTAATTAAAATTTGCCCCAAAAACTCCCTGGCGTCTAGTGGATTTTCTACCTCCCCTGGGGGGCAGATTGTGGCGTCAGCCCCCAATCTGCCCTGTTGGGGGGGTAAAAAGCCCACTAGACACCAGGGATTATTTTGGGACAAATTTTAATTAGGTTGGGGGTTGCCCAAAACTGACATGCCCATGCCCCCACCCCCTCCCTGCAAAAGTTACAGCCTTCCTGCCCCCCGTGGGGGACAGGTGGGGCAGTAGCCCCCAATCTCCCCCCCGGGGGGCAAAAAGCCCACTAGACGCCAGGGATTTTTCGGGGCAAATTTTAATTAGGGTGGGGGCATTGGCATGCCCGTTTTGGGCAACCCCCACCCTAATTAAAATTTACCCAAAAAACTCTCTGGCGCCTAGTGGACTTTCTGCCTCCCCTGGGGGCAGATGGGGGCATTAGCCCCCAATCTTCCCCACTGGGGGGGGGGGGCAAAAAGCCCACTAGACGCCAGGGAGTGTTTTGGGGAAAATTTGAATTAGGGTGGGGGTTGCCCAAAACTGGCATGCCCAGGCCCCCACCTACTCCCCGAAAAAATAACAGTTTTCCTGCCCCCCGGGTGACAGATGGGGCAGTAGTCCCCTATCTGCCCCTCCGGGGGGCAAAAAGCCCACTAGACATCAGGGATTTCTTTAGGCAAATTTTAATTAGGGTGGGGGCATTGGCATGCCCGTTTTGAACAGCCCCCAACCTAATACAAATTTGCCCAAAAACCTCCCTGGCATCTAATGGACTTTCTACCCCCCCCCGGGGAAGAAGTGGGCTTTAGCCACCAATCTGCCCCACCGGGGGGGGGCAAAAAGCCCACTAGATGCCAGGGATTTTTTTGGGGCAAATTTGTATTAGGGTGGAGGGTCCCAAAAAGGGCATTCCCATGCCCCTACCAAAATTACAGCCTTCCTGCCCCCCTGGGGGGCAGATGGGACAGTAGCCCCCAGTCTACCACCCCGGGGGCAAAACACCAGCTAGACGCCAGGGATATTTTGGGGCAAATTTTAATTAGGGTGGGGGCATTGTCATACCCGTTTTGGGCAGCCCCCACCCTAATTAAAATTTGTCCCAAAAACTCCCTGGTGTCTAGTGGACTTTCTGCCTCCCCTGGGGGGCAGATGGGGGCGTCAGCCCCCAATCTGCTCTGCCAGTGGGGCAAAAAGCCCACTAGATACCAGGGATTATTTTGGGGAAAATTTGAATTAGGGTGGGGGTTGCCCAAAACTGGCATGCCCAGGCCCCCACCCCCTCCCCGAAAAAATGACAGCTTTCCTGCCCCCCCGGGTGACAGATGGGGCAGTAGTCCCCTATCTGCCCCTCCGGGGGGCAAAAAGCCCACTAGACATCAGGGATTTCTTTAGGCAAATTTTAATTAGGGTGGGGGCATTGGCATGCCCGTTTTGAACAGCCCCCAACCTAATACAAATTTGCCCAAAAACCTCCCAGGCATCTAATGGACTTTCTACCCCCCCCCAGGGAAGAAGTGGGCTTTAGCCGCCAATCTGCCCCACCAGGGGGGGCAAAAAGCCCACTAGATGCCAGGGATTTTTTTGGGGCAAATTTGTATTAGGGTGGAGGGTCCCAAAAAGGGCATTCCCATGCCCCTACCAAAATTACAGCCTTCCTGCCCCCCTGGGGGGCAGATGGGACAGTAGCCCCCAGTCTACCACCCCGGGGGCAAAACACCAGCTAGACGCCAGGGATTTTTTGGGGCAAATTTAATTAGGGTGGGGGCATTGGCATACCCGTTTTGGGCAGCCCCCACCCTAATTAAAATTTGTCCCAAAAACTCCCTGGCGTCTAGTGGACTTTCTGCCTCCCCTGGGGGGCAGATGGGGGCGTCAGCCCCCAATCTGCCCTGCCAGTGGGGCGAAAAGCCCACTAGATACCAGGGATTATTTTGGGGCAAATTTGAATTAGGGTGGGGGTTGCCTAAAACGGACATGCCCATGCTCCCACCCCCTCCCTGCAAAAGTTACAGCCTTCCTGCCCCCCGTGGGGGACAGATGGGGCAGTAGCCCACAATCTGCCCCCCCTGGGGGACAAAAAGCCCACTAGACGCCAGGGATTTTTCGGGGCAAATTTTAATTAGGGTGGGGGCATTGGCATGCCCGTTTTGTGCAACCCCCACCCTAATTAAAATTTACCCAAAAAACTCTCTGGCGCCTAGTGGACTTTATGCCTCCCCTGGGGGGCAGATGGGGGCATTAGCCCCCAATCTGCCCCACCAGGGGGGCAAAAGCCCACTAGACACCAGGGAGTGTTTTGGGGAAAATATGAATTAGGGTGGGGGTTGCCCAAAACTGGCATGCCCATGCCCCCACCCCCTCCCCATAAAGATTACAGCCTTCCTGCCCCCGCGGGTGACAGATGGGGCATGAGTCCCCTATCTGCCCCTCCGGGGGGCAAAAAGCCCACAAGACACCAGGGATTTCTTTAGGCAAGTTTTAATTAGGGTGGGGGCATTGGCATGCCCGTTTTGAACAGCCCCAACCATAATTAAAATTTGCCCAAAAGAATCCCTGGCATCTAGTGGACCTTCTGCCCCCCGGGGGGCTGATGGGGCAGTAGTCCTCAATCTGCCCCCATTGGGGGGCAAAAAGCCCACTAGACGCCAACGATTACGCTGGCTTTTTTATGTGTGGGGTGGGGGCTGCCCAGAATGGGCATAGCAATGCCCCCACCCCCCAAAAAATAGCCACAGTGTTTCTGCCCCCCTTGGGGGCATATCGGGGCAAACCCCTCCCCCCGATGCCCCCCCGGTTGGCAGAAAGCCAACTGGGCACAGAGTTGTTTTTAGCAATATGCCTACCTGTGGATTTTGGGCACTAGCGCAGCCGGCACCTGGGAAACCTACCAAACCCACACATTTCTGAAAACTAGGCACCCAGGGGCTTCCAGGGAGGAATGGCTTGCGTGGATCCCCCAATGTTTCCTTACCCAGAATCCCCTGCAAACCTCAATTTTAGCTGAAAAAATCACTTTTTTCACACATTTTGGTGTGGGAAAGTTGTGGCATCACCGGGCTCACACAAATTTACCACCACCCAGCGTTCCCCCAGGTCTCCCGGTAAAAATGGTGCCTCACTTGTGTGGGAGGCCCAAGTACCCGCGGCAGGCAAGGGCCCAAAACGTTGTGAGGCGACATCAAAATGGCCTATCGCAAAACCACCTGGTTTTGCAAGGGGGGTCACTTAGTAGTGCGCCTCAACAGGCATGGGTCCTAAACGTAGTGCGCCTCACCACATTTTGGGCCCTTGCCTGTCGCGGGTACTTGGGCCTCCCACACGAGTGAGGCACCATTTTTATCGGGAGACTCGGGGGAACGCTGGGTGGTAGGAAATGTGTGTCAGCCCGCTGATGCCACAACTTTCCCACACAAAAATGTGTGTTAAAGGTGAATTCTTTAGCTAAATTTGAGGTTTGCAGGGCATTCTGGGTAAGGAAACGTTGGGGGATCCACGCAAGCCGTACCTCCCTGGAAGCCGCCGGGTGTCTAGTTTTCAGAAATGCATGGGTTTGGTAGGTTTCCCTAGATGGCCGCCGAGCACCGGGCCAAAAACCCGAGTGTCCCCCCTTGCAAAACTAGGTGGTTTTGCGATAGGCCATTTTGATGTCGCCTCACTACGTTTTGGGCCCTTGCCTGCCGCGGGTACTTGGGCCTCCCACACAAGTGAGGCACCACTTTTACCGGGAGACCTGGGGGAACACTGAATGGTGGTAAATTTGTGTGAGCCCGGTGATGCCACAACTTTCCCACACCAAAATGTGTGAAAAAAGTGATTTTTTCAGCTAAAATTGAGGTTTGCAGGGGATTCTGGGTAAGGAAACGTTGGGCGATCCACGCAAGCCATACCTCCCTGGAAGCCGCCGGGTGTCTAGTTTTCAGAAATGCATGGGTTTGGTAGGTTTCCCTAGATGGCCGCCAAGCAGCGGGCCAAAAACCCAAGTGACCCCCCTTGCAAAACTATGTGGTTTTGCGATAGGCCATTTTGATGTCGCCTCACTACGTTTTGGGCCCTTGCCTGCCGCGGGTACTTGGGCCTCCCACACAAGTGAGGCACCATTTTTACCGGGAGAGCTGGGGGAATCCTGGGTGGTGGTAAATTTGTGTGAGCCCGGCGATGCCACAACTTTCCCACACCAAAATGTGAGAAAAAAGTGATTTTTTCAGCTAAAATTGAGGTTTGCAGGGGATTCTGGGTAAGGAAACGTTGGGGGATCCATGCAAGCCATACCTCCCTGGAAGCCGCCAGGTGTCTAGTTTTCAGAAATGTGTGGGTTTGGTAGGTTTCCCTATGTGCCGGCAGGGCTAGGGTTCAAAAACTACAGCTAGTCACTTTGCCAAAAAAGGGTGATTTTTTACTGCAAAATTGAGGTGTGACCACGTTGCGTTTTGCGCCGTTTCCTGTCGCGGGCACTAGGTCGACCCGCACAAGTGAGGTACCATTTTGCTCGTAGGACTTTGGGGAACGCGGGGTGGGTGGAAATTTGTGGATCCACGCAGATTACAGAACTTTCCATCACAGAAATGTGGGGAAAATGTGTTTTTTTGTCAATTTTTAATGTTTGCAAGGGATTCTGGGTAACAGACCATGGTGGGAGGCACTCAAGTCCCCCCATCCTGGATTCCCCTGGGTGTCTAGTTTTCAAAAATGTATAGGTTTGCTAGGTTTCCCTAGGTGCCGGCAGAGCTAGGGTTCAAAAACTACAGCTAGACTCTTCGCAAAAAATGTGTAAATTTTCAGTGTGAAAATGTGGTGTGTTCACCTTAGGTTTTGAGCCACTTCCTGTTGTGGGCACTATGCCTACCCACACAAGTGAGGTACCATTTTTATCTGGAGACTTAGGGTAGTTCATATTTGTAAAGCAACTGTTATTACCTATTGATTTTTGATGCATTTCTAACTTCCAAATGAAAGACATTGTGTAAAAAAAAAGTCATTTTGAAAAATGACCAATAATTGTCATGCAAGTATGAGTATTCCCAATTTCGAAAATGTGCAAATATGCACTGTTTCTAAACTCTGTAATTTGTTCCCATTTCAGAAATACATAGGTGTCTTTCATACCAATTTTTCCATGTATACATTTTCACACTATAATTGCTATATATCCGGAACTAAAAATAAAACCATTACAAAATGCTGCTCAGTTTTTTACTCTGGGTTCGTTGGGCTCCTGGTGAACCTACAAGTCCTATATATCCCTACAACCAGGAATGTCCAGCGGATGTAATGGTACATTGCTTTCTAAGAGATGTCATAATTAGAAGAAGTTACAGGTGAAAATGTTGACACAAAAGGCTGCTTTTTTCAACTAATTTTAAATTTTTCCTATATTTAACTATTAGTTTCTATAAAGAAACCTTGATGGATCTACACAAATGACCCCTTGCTGAATTCAGAATTTTGTCTACTTTTCAAAAATGTATAGCTTCCCAAGATCCATTATTGCTTTTCTACCAATTTCTACCATTATCTGGAAGGAGGTTGAAAGCACAAAAAATTGCAAAAATAGGGTATGTCCCAGAAAAATGTCAAAACTGTGTAAAAAAAGTTGGATTTCTGACAAAAATCTGTCATTTCCTAAAAGATGGAGAAATGGGGATTTCAGCCCCACAAACCCTTTTTTGATATCATTTGCATAGAAAAACCCAGACGCTTTCATTTGCAGCCACTTTTCCCCATTTTTCACAAAAAAAACAAAATTGTGCTGTATTTTGACTAAATTCTGGGAACCCTCTAAGAGAATCCACAAACCCTGGGTACCTTTAGAATCCGCATGATGTTGGAAGAAAAGGACGCAAATTTGGCGTGGATACCTAATGTGGTCAAAAAGTTACAGGGGCCTAAGCGCGCACTACCCCAAATAGCCCAAAAAAGGCTTAGCACAGGAGGGGAAAAGGCCTAGCAGCGAAGGGGTTAAAACCGTAACACACACACTTCATAGTAGTACTTAATACAAAATTCAAAGATTGAAATTGTATACACATTTATAAAATCTGGCAATACGAAAAATGTAAATTCCAAAAGCAGCATTTTATGTTGATGGCAATATGTTCTAATTAGCCGCTTAGTCCAAAAGAGGGAGTATATAGTGTGAGAGACAATAACACAATGCTTATTACTGATAGTTAACTTTCATTAACGTTCGTTTGTGCAGTAAGGATAGACTTGTCTTCTCTTAGTACTGGCCATTATGCAGTGCAGTCAAAATAATATTAACAAACATCCCAGCCCTTGCTAGAACTTGGGCTGAATTATTACTGAAGCACAAATCAGATGCTTCCCTGCAATGTCTCAATAGTTTTTCCCGATAGACTGGGACCAGTAGTCGTTGCCGTTCGTTGACAAGATGGGGGCAACAACATAGCAGATGTAACCAGGACTCAGGAAGATAATTGCTGAGACTACAAGTTAACTGACCATTCCTCCGAACCCACAGTGGGTTAAAATCATAAATTGGAAGGGCTAGCAGCCTCATATAAATATTTTTATTGCGAGTCTGTGATTGGAGAGAGTAATAAAAATATGGCTGAGGATTCCCCTTAACATACGAGGCATCAAGAGCTGTAAGGAGTGTTTTTTTGGGAAGCCGAGCAATGTCTCTCTCAAATGCCACTAAAGTGATTTGGCTTTTTATCATTTTTTTCCACGTTGACAGGGGAATGATTGAATTAGAGAGGCTTATGATTTCAATCTTCAATGTGGAAGTGGCCAGGTGCAGCTGTCTGTACCAGGGAGAGAGTTCGTCCGTGAACACTGATTGCAATTGTTCTTTCATGGATTGAGCTGGTGCACGAAAGTATAGATATAGAATTTAATTAGGCCTCCTAGACAGTGAAAATCTGTACTTGCCACGCCCAGCTCAAGTCTCAGCCTCACCCTCCTTGCATGCTGAGGAGCCGAAAATATTTTCTTATAGTCCATTATTTGATAATTCACTAAAAATGAGTCCATTTTACCAGGGAAAGCTAGGTGACCATAGGACACTGCTGGAAGTAGTTTGGCTCGTAGACCCTCAGGATTGATTCGGCTGTGGGACTGTGTAAATGCCGATTCAAGCGCCTCAGACGATGTATGACCCTGCTCCCATGGGCCAAAGATGTTTGAGATGGGCTACTTGATTTCCTCTTTCATTAAACCAAACTCCTAGATAATTATAGCTAGTGCAGGTCGCTATGTGCAGACCTCCTGCTCGCCAAGACAACATTTTCTTTTTTTGATGTTTCCCAAAAATCACAACTTTAATTTTTGACTCATTCTTCAGAAGATAGTTTTTTTATATTGTATGTATTAAGGGCAATGAGCGCTCTTTGTAGGCCTATTTTTGTATGGTCCATAATAATGATGTAATCGGCATATTGCATAATCTGTAGTCGTATACCACCCAATTTTGGAGCTACCAGAGTTGCGCCTGCCAGTTCTTTAGACAAGTCGGCGGTATAAAGATTAAATAGTAGAGGGGCTAGTAGACATCCTTGCATCAGACCATTTTTTGTTGTCATTTTTGCAGATACTGTTGTGGCACTTGTTTTAATCCTCACCCAAGTTTTCTGATGCAGTGACATTAATGCAGACAGGAGTGCGGATGGTATCCCCCAGGAGTTTAATTTGTTCCATAACGTCCCTCGATTGACTCTATCGAATGCTGCACTATAATCCACAAAACAGCAGAATAGAGGTAGATGATTGGCAGAGTAGCTCTCCACGACAGGTAGAACAATGCTATTATATTATCTGTCATGGAACAGCCTGATCTGAAGCCTGATTGAGTGCGAGGGAGGATGCTGTTTCTGTAACTCAATTTTCGAGTTCTGCCAACAAGACGTGAGCATACGCCTTAGCTTCGATGTCCAATAAAGCTATTAGCCTATAATTGGCCGGATCTGAGCGGTTACCCTTTTTGTAAAGTGAACGTAATATTGTGCCCTGCCAGGTAGATGGAATTGTAGCTGTAAGAAAGGTCTGTTTAAAGAGCGGTGTAAAGAGCTCTGCCCAGAAAGATCAATTTGATTTAAAAACTGTAACTGGTACTCCATTTGGCCCTGGTGCGCCATCATTCCTCATACGGCTGATGATCTTGACCACTTCCGCTTTGGAGATGCCTGGACCCTGGATGTTTTCATGATTTGGTGCTTGAGGCGAGTAGAGGGCTGACAGCTCCTCTGTCCCACTACTGGAGAGCTGATTGATGTGATTCACCCAAACATTCTCGGGTACCCCGTTCTCCTTGGACTGGCCACTATTGCTGACTTGGTTAATATATTTCCAAAATGGAGCAGGATTTTTTTCTTCAAGAAGAGAGAAAATTTTAAGCCAGGCATCCTCAATTCGTTTAGTACATTGCTCCCATGCACGTTTCTGGTAGGCAGCTCGATGTAATCCATTTGCGGTGCCCTGCAATGCTTGTCCACCTCGTCTTGCATTTGGGGTATATTGGCGCTTCCATTTGCCTTCCGGCTTTTCCTTATTTGGGAGCTGGTTTAGATAATTTGGCCTAGCAGTGCCTTTTATAGCCACATAGGAGCTCCGTCAACTGGCCGTTGAAGTCGAGCAGGTCCAGTGCCTGAGGACTCCACATAGTTCACACACAGCAGGTCAAATCTTCTTCTGTTCTTCCACAAGTGCATAAAGTGTTCTGATGAGTTGCGCGTAAGGTGCTACTCTTGTAGGATTCAGTAGTCAGTGGGTGGGTGAGACTTTTGGAAATTCCCTATACAATTGAATAAGAGGTCCCAAGGGAAGCCTTCCCACTTTTGCAGCAATTCCTGCTTACCTTACTGCAAACTAGCCAATATAGGGTATTCTGTGTAAAATTCCAGCATGGCAGAACTGGTCATGGAGGGGGCTTGCTAAGCAGGCACGGGTGTGTATGGAAAATGAAAATTCTCCTCCTCCACTACATAAAAGTGGTTCTGGTATCATCTCCCCTTTACCTATGGGATAGTGGCAAGCAGGCTACAGTTGGATCTGGGATCAAAGAGCTTTGCTACTCAAGGTTTCACTTTATACTCAACTTTGATTGTTAGGCCTCACACTATTCACTTTGTAGGTACTGAATTTCTTTGCCCCTCCCCAGCAGGAGGGCCTGAGCTGATATCTGTTGCATACTTAACACCCAGGTCTTCCTGTGAAAAAGCCTAAGCCGTTGTCCCTGCTCTGGGAGCATTTTTCACATCTGATTAAGGGAAAGAGCTGAGAGGGCCATCTGCCAGCGAGGTAATGCTAATTTGCTCACTGGAGGCTCAGATAAAGTTCAACTTTTTAAAAGTGAGCACATTTTCCTAAATTTTTATTAAATATTCAACCTCACCTTTGAATTGTATTTTTTTATAAATATTTAAAATTGTGGTCGAATTGTCTCTGTAGCTTACCCTTATCTAAAGTTAGCAAACTTATTGTTTTATCCTGAACTTTTGTTTTTGTCATAAGGACAGCGGTTAACCTTTACAGTGAAAAAAACATTTGGGGCTTGTTACCATAGTGAAATGCAAACATCACATTCTTACAAGTACTGCTTTTAAATTCTGGGCACTGTCACTTGTGGGCTACAAGACCTAATTTGGGGTGACCTATTTAAGTATTTAAAAATAGGATTCTTACATGTTAAGAAGCGTTATTTGAGGTATACGGGCTCATCAGGGCAAAACCGGTCTTGGGTTGCTTGCATTTCAGTTGAGGGAGGACCTGGCCTGGCAGTTCAGGCTGGACTGTTCCTATTGGAGCAGGGTCAACTCTGATTTGCATATTGCTGGGTCCAAAATAAGGTGTCATGGTGGGCAAAGTAATGATGGTCTGGAATGCTATTCTGAGCGATTGACAGTGGTTAAACCTATTGCAACCGTCTTCCCATCACCTCTTGTGTATTTCAGGTTTTAAGAGGAGCCTGCAATACTGATAATAAGTTTACATTTTCAAGTACATATTTTTTCCACTTTCCATACTCCAGTGAGTGTCCTGTGGGACTCTCACAAGAGTATCTCAGCCAATGGAAGTTCCCTGCCGTAAGTCTGGGTGGTTTTTCTTCCTGTTCCGGCTCCTGCAGGAATCTTGCAAGAGTGGTAAGTTTTAAAAAAGTTTTACCCAACAGATTTTCTAACTGGGTTAGTTACCTTGAGTGTTATTGTGATCCCTTGAGGGTTATTATGTAGAAGTTGCCACGTTTTTAACTTTCTCGCTCCCACAAGAGGGTTGTTAGACTCTTACAAGATTTCAGCTGGAGTGATGTCACACACATTAAAGGAATTTGATTGGTTAAAATGAATGTCTGGCTTAATTTATAGGAAGTTCCCGCCATTTCTATTTTATTTCTGGTTACCATTTTGGTATAGACAAAGCTTTTACAGTGCCTTCAACCACTTTTTTGATTTTATTTTTTTGGGGGTCGGTGAGCAATGGGTTCAGTGAGGAGAGCGAGGAGGAGAAACAGGACCAGGATGAAGTGACACCGACAGCCATCGAAAAGTCCTTGGCTTGACAGTATTTTATCCTGCAAGAAGAAGAAAAAGTTTCCTCCAAGCTTGTTATTTGTAACATCTGCAACAAACAGTTTTCTAGAGGAACTTAAAAACCAAACTCTCAAAGGAAAGAATTGGAATGTGGCTGCATATGAGGGCAATGAACCTCAAGCTTCTCTTATGAGCTGAGAATGAACGGGATACATGGAAAACATCTACATCTTCTTTCGGTCTCTCGGATGCAGCTGGACAGCAAACACCCAGGGAAGTCTTGAGAGGAAAATGTGATGACAATCCTGCATATTTATACACTTCTAATGTACTGAAGATGGCACAGTATGATTATCTATGCAGGGAAGTAAAGCACATCTGTGCAAGACAGACTAGTGTCCAACTACTGATGTCCTAAGGAAAAATTGTTTTTTCCCCTCTCCAAGTCCTCCTGTCCTTTCAACATTAAACTAATCCATCCAAACAAAAACTACAAAAAATGCAAATAAATGTAAAAAATATAGTGGTCCAACCATACCTTGCGCCCTGCAATGCACTGCTTATGACCTCACATATTACATCACTCATAATTATAATGGCTGAATTTCACTCTTCTTGTACGAGTGAAATCTGACCTTAACTATAAAGTCCTTGTAACCTTTGTTTTTTTGGTAAATTTCTAAGGTTTTGTGAATGCTAATTCCTATCTATAACGTCCCTGTAACCTATGGCTTTTTCAGTGAATTTATAAGGTTTTATATATGCTAATTCCTAATGATAATGTCCTTGTAACCTTTGTTTTTTTCAGTGAATTATTAAGGTTTTTTAAATACTAATTCTAACTATAACGTCCCTGTAACGTTTGTTTTTCTCTGTGAATTTTGAAGGTTTTTTTAACTAGTAGTCGCTTTTGCAGAGTGGTGGAGAAAGGGGGCTGGGTCTCTGACCAGCTCTCAGGAATCCAACTGTATAGGGCTCATAGGAGGTACCAGGAGGGCTTCTTGGCCCCCAACGTCCCTCAGGAATAAAGTGGACTTCATGCCCCAACCAGTAGTGCTATTTATATGCATAGAGTTTCTAATGTGGGACTCTTTTCAGAAAATTAAGCAACCCTCTTTCAATAAGTTACTCATAAACACCAAGTGGTACCTACATTCTCTGGAAATCTTTCGGACAAAAATAAGCAAAATACATTGATCAAAAATTACTGGCAATGGTTACTGTGGTTATTTTTTATATTGTTTTTCAAAAATTAATTATTTATGCAGTTGGTAATATAGTTAACAACATAAGTGCAGCTGACGTAGTGCTCCAGTGTGAGAAACAAATACAAATTATAGACATGCAAAACAAGATGTAAAAAGTTCACTGGTTCTATGCATTTACAGAGAAAGGCACATTTGTATATCACATCACAACATGTGAAACAATTGTTGATCAAAACAACCAAGTTAAACAATCAGCGACATTTCAACCCCTATTGAATCTCGGGGTCTCCTCAGGACAATAGTCGTCTGACCTATTACCATAACTGAGTAACCACTATCCACTGGCCAGTGACTGATTCAGTCTAGGGAATCAAGTAAATGTCTGGCTTAAATCCTCCCAGGTAAATACTACTTGTTTGTAGTAATTTCAATGTCACCACCAATTCTGTCAGACATGTGTCAATCTGTCTGTGCGTGGTTCCACCCTCTTAGGTCCTGGCTTCGTGGTCTGTTACCAAGCATCTTTTCAAATCGATTAGAAAACTCAGAACGCAATGTATGACTGATAGAAAAGGGGGTCTCTAGTTGGCAAAGGTTTGCACCTTGTCCAAGTAGGGACCCTTCCTTCTAGTCAGGATAAGGGAGTTACACTCCTAAAATAACCCCTGCTCACCCCCTTGGTAGCTTGGCATGAGCAGTCAGGCTTATCTTAGAAGCAGTGTGTAAAGCATTTGCACATAACCAACAGTAATACAGTGTAAGCACTACAAAAGGACACCACACCAGTTTAGAAACATATCCAATATTTGTATATACTTTAGTTAAGACAAGACCAAAAACAATAAAAAATCCACAAAATAGTCCTTAGAAATCTTCAGTTATCAAAATAACCTTGAAAAACAGTTCCTTGAAGTCGATCACTCCCTCTGGGGCTATCAAGGCGTAGTGAACAAACAAATCCAAACAGTTCTGGCTGACCATGGCATTGCGGGTCAGCTATGTTGTTGGGAAGACCCGCAAAACAGTACCTTTAGAAATGCAGGGCGTTGGCGACCTCTCATTGAGCTTCTGAAAACATGGCATCCACAGCATTGGTTCTGGGGGTTGGTGCAGGAGTCGTCGGGCCATTAAAGTCACACGCGTTGCAGATCGAACTCCTCGCGGTTGAAGTCAGGAGCGCTTGTGTCGTCAGGTGTCGGGTGCTGCGGTGTAAAGTGCAGTGAGGGATGCCATCAGGTCGCGGTGTGAGCAGCGGCTCGAGGTGGCATCAGGTGGCTTTGTCAGTGAGACCAGGGTCACAGCGCAAAGTGATGCGGTGCTCGTCGTGGTGCTGGCAGGTAACGGTGCAAGCAGCAGCGTCATCTATGCTGAAGCGCTGTTGTCGATTGACGAACCGGAGACGATGGCTCCGGCATCGATAAGCCAAGGATGCGGATGCATTTGGGGATGCAGTGCACGCAACGAAATTCGTTTTATTAATTTATATGTTTACTTACCTGTAAACCTCCGTAATCCATAGTTTACTACCCCCCACCCTGCCCCTCCCCCTCCCCACATCACCGCCCTGCAGGAACTCCTACTACCGACCGCGGCTGGCTCTAAATGCAGCCCAGGTTTAGTCAGCCCAGCCCTGACTCATTCAGGAAAGGCAGGACACTGATAACCCCCCCGGTGTCTGTCTGAGAGAATGCACCTCCCCAAACTCTGTCACTCCAAAGCCAGACAGTCAATACACATCCTAGCAGAGGCACACAGGATGGCTAAGCAAGAAAATACCTACTTTCTAAAAGTGGTATTTTCAAACACAGAATGTAATAATCACCTTTACTGAAAGATGCATCTTTAGATTCTGAGTTCAGGCATACTAAACTGTATTTTTCTATTTAGTCCCAATGGGAAGTTACATTTATAAGATGTTATAAATTAACTCCCATGCTTTCCTGAGGGTCAGATAGTCTTTCAATAGTGAAAAACAAAATTGGCAGTATTTTACTATCAGGACATGCCACACACATCAGGGCATGTCATCCCTTTCACATACACTTCACCCAGCCCACAGGGGTAACTTGCGAGTACCTTAGGGGTACACTTGCTACGTCGACATGGCAGTTACAAACTGCACGCAGACTTTGCAGTGGCAGGTCCGAGTTACCTTTTCAGGGCTACTTATGTGGGTGGCACAATCAGTGCTGCAGGCCCAATAGTAGCATTTGATTTACAGGCCCTGGCACACTCAGTGCACTTTACTAGGGACTGACAAGTAAATCAAATATACCAATCATGGAAACAACAATCCATAACACAATTTACCCAGAAAGCATATGCACTTTAGCACAGATCAGCAGTGATAAAGTATGCGGAGTCCTGAAACCAACAACAGCAGGTCAGGAAAAAATAGGAGGAAAAAGCAAAAAGTTTGGGGATATCCCTGCAAATAGGGCCATCTCCAACAGTGACACTCCATCTACATTCACCGCTAGTGAAGAAGTGACAGGCCCAGCAAGTCTGTCAGGCTTGGTTCAACCGAGTCACAAGATGGCTGCCAACACTTCCTTGTTTGAAGTGTTGGCAGCCAATCAGATCTCAGGCACGAGATCGGGAGGGGTTGCAGATCTACTGCAGCTTCAATTGTATATCTGAGAAATCTTAAAATTTCTCAGCAACTACTCAATGGATTTACAACATTTAACAAAGTGGGTGCTTTCTGGACCAAATACTACCTATTTGCCAAATGTATTGTAATTCCGCTTAGCAGTTTGGGCTGTAGCTGTGTCTGAAGTTTCCTATGGGAATTAACCAGGAGAAAAAGCATTTTGGTACACCCCCTTTTTCTCAGCCCCTGCTTGACAGATCACCATGAAATCGACGTAGATGAAACTAAGTGAAACAGGCATAATATCATCGGTAGCTAGCAACAGTCCATTCAGACCGAAATCTACATTTATGCCAATGATGCCCAAAGATGCAATTGATATTAACCACAAATGTGTGATTGAGGATCTTAAAAAATGATATCACAAGATGAGGCACCAACCATGAAAGATAAAATATCAGGAATTACAATAGGTGAACCTGATGAAAAAGCTGAAAAATTATAATGAAATCGTAACTAACAAATTGAACAAAGGGGGAAATATAGTGCTCTGGCCCAAACAACAGTATCTCCAGAAGGTGTATCGTCAACTTGATGACAAGGAATGTTATGAAAGATCTAACATGAAGAAATATCACAAAGCCAAAGATGGTCTAAAGAAAGAACTGGCACATTGGAAAGGACAAGAGTTAATTTTGAATGATGAAAATACATTCATATATAAGGAATTCAATGTCCTACTTGTGATCTATTACATAATCTACAAGAAAGAAACACCGACCCCGGGCAGACAGATCATCTCTGCCTTTTGTGAAAATGTGACTCAATATGTGGATTACTTTCTCCAGGAACACGTCCAAGGACTACCTTCTTATATCAAAGACACTGGAGACTTTTTAATCAAACTTAGACAAGTCAAATGGACAGAAGGTTTATTGCTAATAATACTAGATATAACATCGTTATATACAAACATTGAACACCATGTGGGTTTGACAGCTGTGAAGCATTTTCTAAGCACAATAACAATTAACATGTACAGCCATGAGTCTTTGCTTCTAGATCTTATAAAGTGGTGTCTACACAAAAACTTCTTTCTTTTAGGCAAAGACATTTTCAGACAAAAGAGGGGAGTAGCGATGGGAGCATGTTTCTCCCCTAGCTACGCATGTTTACATGTGTGCTGGTGGGAGGAACAGGTTCCGAGACACATCCATTGTAAGCTATACAAAGCACATGTTATTCATTGGCTAAGAATTAGAGACAATGTTTTTATCAGATGAAAAGGCAACAAAGAAAGTGCACTAAATTTCATCAATGAGATTAATAAGAATGAGGTGAATTTAAAATTCACATCGCATGTCAGTGATCAGTCGATAGAATTCCTGGTTGTCAAGGTATATGTCTCCAATAAGAAATTAGACCACACTATACCGGAAACAAACAGCAGGTAACTCCATGTTACATGCTAGGAGCTTTCACCTGAAACACCTCATAAGTAGCATCTCATACGGTGAATTCCTTAGACTTCGACGAATTGGTAGTACCAGTGCAGATATTGAGAAATGTCAACAGGAAGCTAGGGCTATGATGACAAAATATTAGAACTAGCACTGATGAAAGCTAATGAGAAACCTAGAGAGACACTCCTAATAATCATCAAGAAAGACAACTGAGGGCGAAAATTAACAACAATTGGCCCATTGTTCTGACAGATGGGGTGTTGGCACGTAAATTGCCTGTTAAACCAACACTCACATTGAGGTGAGCACCCTCAATGAGAGCTAGTTTAGCCAAAAGCAGCCCAGAGATTAGCTAACCCTTTAACATGGCTAAAACCCAAGAATGATTTTTTCTAAATGTTCATCATGCAGGGTTTGCACATTTGGGATCAACACAACACGCTATTCCATACCATTTAATCCAACTTAAGTGGCACTTAAAGGTAATTATAACTGTAGGACATAGTTTGCAGTTTACGTTTTGGAGTGCACCCGCAGCTTACACTATGTGGGCAGCACAAAGCTGTAGGTGCATGTAAGAATTCTCCAGCACCTTCGAGCAATAGTAAACTCAGATGCCACATACCCAGTGGCAAGACACTTCAAATCTGAGCATCATAATGATCTGGAATGCCTCAAATATTTTGTGATTGATGCCATATCGGCACTTAGGCGAGGAGGCAATAGAGAAAAAATGCTCCGCCGACATGATTCATGTTTGTTGAATTAGACTGTAGAGCACCACTGGGTCTCAATAACAATGAGGATTTACATAACTTTCTATAGAATATATACATTTCAGATATATATAAAATGATTATTTACTCATTGTATTTTGTTAATGATTTTGCTATCTATTAATGTATTTATATATATATTTATTTATGAATATTCATGTATGTATGTATTTATATCTACCAGTTCTTGAAACCTAAAACAACACATGCCAATGTTTACTGGGCCAGCATTCATAACTAGTTGTCGAGACCTGGGTCGTATCATGTATTCAAATGTCACCGCCATATTGGACTAAGCAGGGTAGGTACAAGACTAAAAATGACATATAAGATATGGCTAAAAAATATATGTACTATGTTCCTAAATGCCGACCGGAATAATTAATGTATTGTTTTAAAAGATAAAACCACATTTATATATGTTTTTTGACATATATGCACTGGGCACTTTAAAGCACACAGCACTTGTTTCAGACTTCTTAGCACACATAGCACTTTATGATGGACAATGTTGTTTACAATGCTAAATATATGATAACCTTGTAAATATTTTAGATCTATGGTATTAACAAACGTGGATTTTAATCGGGCCAATATCTAAATAGTGGAATGGAATAAGCATTACTATACGCATTATGCAGTAATACATGTGATGTATCTGTTTCTTCAAATGCAATATGACTTATATATTGTCATAAGATATTGTGCATAACCAATGAACAAGGATGATATAATGTTAGCTTATACACTGGGCTCGATTGAACGTTAACATAACCACACAGGTCGAAGAGTGATACAACAATTATTAGAGCATTTGTGAATGTATTTGTCAACCATACATAGTCTTTTTATTCTGTCCATTGGAACTTGTGTCATTTGACACACTCTGTGTGATTTAAGCAGTTAGTCGCAGGGGGTTTCGTTATGTGATCAAGGTCACGTGAGATGACCGAAACCCGTCATCGCATGGAGTGAGTTACAATAAACTATGCACAACAATTGAAGAGGAGTTTGTGCCCGTGTGTTCTTTTCCGCTTGAGAAAAAGGCTGGAATTCTTGTTATTTTCATATACATTTACTGAAAAAACCATAGGTTTCATGCACATTATAGTTAGGAATTGGCATTTAAAAAACCTTAGAAATTCACAAAAAAAAACATAGGTTTCAGGGGCGTTATAGTTAGCTGGACATTTCCCTCGTACAAAACCATAGAAATTCCCCCGTTATAGTTAGTTCAGCTAACTATAACTCGCGCCCCGGCAATGCACTGCTGATGACGTCACATATTACATCACTCATTACATGGTCAGTGACATCACTGATGACATCACTTATGTGGTACAGCGAGCATGAAAAAACATCTCAAAACCATGCATCCAATAAACCTGGCACGTGAAGAGTGCCGAAGAATAAGAGTTCTTCCTGGACCTTCACAGACATCAGAGCCAAGTACTTCTCACGTGCATCCATTGGACCAACACCTGGACATCCGTCCTCAGTTTGCCACACTGAAAGTCCTCTGCTTGAAGTGTAATGCAGTGCTATGCTACGGAGAGCAATCTATTGCCTAAATTTGCAGGATGCAAGAAAGCCATCATTGTTAGTTTTTTTTGTTTTTTTCCCCTGAAGTTCATTGTGTTACTATAAAAGAAAAAAGAAAAAAAAAAGTTCTTGTAAGAACTAACTTTTCTGTTTTAAAAAAAGTGCTATATTTGTATTTTAGTGTGTGAAAGTTTAGATGAATGTATGTGTAGGGCATAATTTACTGAACGAATGCATTAGTAGCGTATGGTGAATGTATAAGTGCAGAACTATGAGGAAGTGCTGCAGCATCATACAGTAACCTCTTTAACTGCAGTGTGCTGTAGTACTTCCGAAGCACAGGGATGCAACATATGTACATAAATATGTTGCAAATCTATGCTTCTCTTATTTATTTAGATTTATTTATTTAGATTTCTTATAAAGCGCTAACAATCATCCTGAGGGATATCACGGCGCTGCGATTGCTACAGTGTGGATGCAGTGGGCATAGTTGGGTGGCTTTAATCGAAGTCGGGGAAAAGGAAGGTTTTTAGTTGTTTCCTGAATGCCAGGTGATCCTCTGTAAGTCGAAGGGCCACGGGAAGTTCGTTCCACTTCCTTGCGGCAACGTAGGAAAAGGCTCGTTCACCCATTCTGGCTTTCTTTACCCGGGGTATGCTGGCTAGCGCCGAGATTTGTGAACGAAGGTATCTAGTGGGAGTATAGAACTGAATCCTGTTTCTAAGGATGAGAGGGCCTGTCTTGTGAAGTGCTCTATGAGTGATGCACAACATTTTAAAAGTTGCTCTTTGCTTCATTGGCAACCAGTGTAGATCCCGCAGACAGTTTGTGGCCGAGTCAAATTTTCTTTTCATGCAGATAGCCTTGGCTGCTGCATTCTGAAGTATTTGTAGCTTGGTGAAAAGGTACTCTGCCATGCCAACGAACAGAGAGTTTCCATAATCCAGTCTACTCATCAGGAGATACTGAACTAGGATCCTTCTGCATTCTAATGGAATCCAAGGAAAGACTCTTTTGAGCATCTTCAGAGTCGCAAAGCCTTTGCCGCATATAGCGGCTACATGAGTTTTCATGGAGAGGGAGGTGTCGATCATTATCCCAAGGTTCCTTGCTGTTAATGTAGGGGCAGGGGGGATGCCCAGGGCTTCGGGCCACCAGGTGTCATTCCACAGTTGCGTGTGGCCTCCAAACAGCAATATCTCTGATTTGTCTGCATTCAGCTTGAGGTAGTGCTTATGCATCCATTCAGCCAAATCAGAGAGACAGTTCAGAAGCCTGTCCTTGGAGTTGTTCTTCTCGTCCAGGATTACAGTGAGTTGGGTGTCATCCGCATAGGAGCAGATTTCAACACCCCATTTTCTGCCGATTCCGGCCAGGGAAGACACGAAAACGTTAAACAGAGTAGGGCTTAGCGAGGCCCCCTGCGGGACCCCGTATTTGATGGTCCGGGGGGGGATGAAAACTTGCCCAAGTGCACCGATTGAGATCTTTCCAATAGGAAAGACCGCAGCCATCCCAGTGCTCTGTCCCTAATGCCTCTGGTAGCTAGTGTCTCCAGGAGCAATTTGTGTGGGACGGTGTCGAATGCCGCCGAGAGGTCCAACAGGATTAGGGCGACTGTTTTCCCCTGGTCCGCAAGCATTCTGATGTTGTCAAGCACGGCCAGGAGAGTTGTTTCCGTGCTATTGTTGGCCCTAAAACCTGTTTGCGTAATGTCCAGTAAGTTATTAGTTTCGAGAAAACTGACCAGTTTTCTGTTGACCAGTTTCTCCAGGACTTTCGACAAGTAGGGAAGCTGGGAGATGGGTCTATAGTTGGCCGGGTTGTTGATATCTATGCCTGCTTTTTTTAAAAGGGGGGTGACTATGGCGTTCTTCCAACTGGATGGAAATTCTGCCACTTCTAACGAGTGATTCAGCACTTGAGTTACTGCAGGGCAGATGAGGGGAATAATTTGTCGGAAAATATGATGGGGGCAAGGGTCCAAGGGGGAGCCAGATGTAATTTCTAGCATTGCTTTGCCCACTTCCTCTTCGGAAAATGGACCAAAGCTAGTACAGTGGGCTTGGGAAGTGGGTGGCTCATGGTCTATAGGGGAGCCCGCCTCAGAGTTGGGGAAGGAAGAATAGATCTTGTCTATCTTTTCACAAAAGAAGTTGTTCATTTTGTCGCAACTAATTTGTGAAGGAATCAAATTAGATGATAGACTAGACGGGCTACATAGCTCATTAACTATTTTAAAGAGCTCTTTGGAGGAGTCTTTATTCTCTAGAATTCTATGAGAGAAGTAGTCCTTTTTTGCCTTCCTGATGGCTTTAGTATAATGCAACAGTGCTTTTTTGTACATTGACCTAGTCTCTTGGGATTTTGTTAGCCTCCATTTATGCTCAAGCATGGTGCATTTCCTTTTAAGTAGCTTTAGTTCCTGGCCGTACCATTTTTCTGACATAGTACGCCTGGGTTTAGAATTCCGACACTGTCGAGAGCAATGCTCGAGAGCCATTGCGATGTGGTCCTGCAATCTATCCGTTGCTTCGTCGACACTTATTTCTCCTATAGGGGGATGTACAAAATGTTTCATAAAAGTTTCAGCCTTGAAGTTAGCATAACTTCTTTTATGAGTTGCTGTTTGATAGGAGGGCTTAGTGTTTTTGGCTGGTAATTGAATATCGAATTCGACCAAAGAGTGGTCTGTCCATGGTAATGGTCTTATCCCTGAGATGGAGATAGGGTTAATATTGGAGAAAATCAGGTCGAGAATGTGTCCGGCCTGATGAGTTGGTTGGTCAATTCTCTGAGATAACTGCAGTATCTCCATATTTTCCATTAGTTGTTTAGTGAGAGGATTATTGCTGTCATCGTAGTGGATGTTAAAATCCCCTAGGAGTAGTATATTTTTATTCTGGAGACAGATTGGCATAGAGATTGCCAAGAGATGAGTATTGAATTCAGAGGTACAGCCCGGGGGATTATAGATGACGGCTCCCCCGAATAAGATGGTGGTGTTGAAGGATAAGGAAAATGCCATAACCTCGTGGGTACTGGCCTGAGTAATCGCTTCTTGTTTGCAAGAAAATGAGTCTTTAAACAGCAGTGCGACCCCTCCTCCCTTCTTTTTCTTCCTATTCAAATTAAGAATTTTGTAGTTCTCTGGAAGGGCCGTGGCAATATCCGGGGTATTGTGGTTATCTAGCCAGGTCTCCGTAATGAAAGCTAGGTCTGGTTGGTCATTTTCTAGAATATCCCATACTTCCATTGCATGTTTGGGGAGGGACCTTACGTTGAGATAGATACATTTTAGAGTTATTTCTACGGTGCCGGGGTTAAAGGGGCAATGCCTGGGGTTGCTCAGCCAGTGACAGTTCCCACAGCTGACTGGTCCCATGGTGCGTGAGGGTTCCAGTTTAGCACATAATGCTTGTGTGTGAGAATCCGCAGTGTTTAGGTTTCTTAGCTCGCTCCCTGAATAAGAGATGGAGCATTTGCTCAGTGGCCGTGGATGGCTGGGGAGAGGGACAGAGATTATGGCCCCGGGTCCCGGCCTGTCGCGGACGGGCGCAGACGGGCTTGCCTTAGGCGCGCCTTCGGCGCGCCCGCTGCGCCCGTCCGCTGCGCCTCCGGTGTGGTGGCTCCATTTTGTAATGACGAGGGGCAGGAGGGTGGGAGGGGCTGAGCACTCGCCTGCTCGCCCTGCTCCAGCCCTCACCCAAGATGGCGGAGATCCCGGCAGCGCTTACTCGGCTGCGACGGGGATGATCAGGGGCACATCAGGCGGTAAGTACAAACGCTAATTTGGGCACTCCAATTCAGCTATTAAAATCGGCAACCTCTAGATGGTTCGGCTATTTAAACCGGCAGCAAATCGGCAGCAAATTCAATACAATACAGTACAATGATTTAGACAAAGTTTTTTTTTAAAAAGCGCTGGCAGAACGTGCAAATTGCTTAGATTAAAAAGTCCCGGCTTTCCGCCTCAGGACACTTAACCCACACTCCACGCTCGGTAGCAATCAATAGGGGGAGGCTTGCAGATCTTTTTGTAATGACGAGGGGCGGGAGGGTGGGAGGGGCTGAGCACTCGCCTGCTCGCCCTGCTCCAGCCCTCACCCAAGATGGCGGAGATCCCGGCAGCGCTTACTCGGCTGCGACGGGGATGATCAGGGGCACATCAGGCGGTAAGTACAAACGCTAATTTGGGCACTCCAATTCAGCTATTAAAATCGGCAACCTCTAGATGGTTCGGCTATTTAAACCGGCAGCAAATCGGCAGCAAATTGAATACAATACAGTACAATGATTTAGACAAAGTTTTTTTTTAAAAAGCGCTGGCAGAACGTGCAAATCGCTTAGATTAAAAAGTCCCGGCTTTCCGCCTCAGGACACTTAACCCACACTCCACGCTCGGTAGCAATCAATAGGGGGAGGCTTGCAGATCTTTTTGTAATGACGAGGGGCGGGAGGGTGGGAGGGGCTGAGCACTCGCCTGCTCGCCCTGCTCCAGCTCTCACCCAAGATGGCGGAGAGTCCGGCAGCGCTTACTCGGCTGCGACGGGGATGATCAGGGGCACATCAGGCGGTAAGTACAAACGCTAATTTGGGCACTCCAATTCAGCTATTAAAATCGGCAACCTCTAGATGGTTCGGCTATTTAAACCGGCAGTAAATCTGCAGCAAATTCAATACAATACAGTACAATGATTTAGACAACGTTTTTTTTTAAAAAGCGCTGGCAGAACGTGCAAATTGCTTAGATTAAAAAGTCCCGGCTTTCCGCCTCAGGACACTTAACCCACACTCCACGCTCGGTAGCAATCTCTCTGCACGGCTGCTTAAACTGCAGCCATGTAGTGACACAGGCACACTTGCACCATGGTGCAAGGATATCTGTGTCATGTGCTGTTTGTTTTTGTGCAGGAAGACACACCTTCCTGCACAAAAACAATCAGAAAACGCATTTTTCTCCTTCAATGTATGCTGAACATTTTAGCATGCATTGAAGATTTAAAAATGAGGAGAAATGAAAACAATTCTCCTTGTTGTGCTTTCATACACCCAATTGGAGAATGGTGCAGCATTCACACACATATCGAGATTTATGATTTATGATAAATCTGGAGATGTGTCTTGTTCTATGAGTATTCAGTGCAATCCTGCACAACAACACTTTTAGAACACCCTTTCAACGCAAAGTGATGTGCATGATGAAGTTGTATATACATGGAGTACACAGAGTGCCTTTTCCTCTTTTTGTAAATATGAAAGAGTGTCTTGCGCAATAACTATGTTACAAAAAGTGACATATTTCTGTTTTTAAAATTGCTTGCAAATGATAGAAGGTAAGCACAGAGTTTTGTCTGCAAAGATGCTCAAAGAAGAATGATTGAAATGATTGCGGTCCTTCAATAGGTACAATGGGAAATATTATGAAAAACTCAAATCTGTTTTTTTGGAGGTCACATGATATCCGATAACAGAGAGATTTCAAAACTACATAGGTATAAACAGAGTGTTTTTAAAAACGTGTTCAAACTTTGTAGCTTCTTGCAGATCTCCCCATTCTGCATATTAATACTTAGTTAAACTTACCTTCACAGTAATAGAAATTGAAAATGGTATACATTTTTTTCAGATTTTTTTTGCAATGTAAATTGATGTAAATTGCTTATTTTAAAATTAGGATCTGTGAAAGAAAAGAAAAAATTGTTATAACATGTAATAATACATTTTTACAACACAGCATAATTTCAACAAAGTAATTTGTTTGCCTTTTTTGCTGTTCTCAGAATGTATTGAATTTCACTAGAAATAGTGATTTCAATTGTACTTATCACTTAACAGTGGGAAAAAAAACAACAATCAAAAAGATTGGTTAAAAAAACCCGACATGCTATTCTCAGTAAAATACAAGAAAATACAAATCACACATATATGAAATGCTTATGGCTAACAAAATTTTATAACTTTATCTTTTAAAAACTGTAAATGTTGTCGCTTAAAAATATTCACCGAGTCAATGAGCACAAAAAAGTTCATAATTCAAACATACCTTTCCTTGAGGCCAAATGGTATTTTTGCACTCCTTTTTATGTAAATTGTCCAATGGAAGTCCTATTAAATTATAATAATAAATTCCTCAGAGAGTGAATTATCTTCCTAAAACTTTGACTTTAAAAATATTAGGTAGGAATTTGGTAATTCCCTAGGCAAACATTGTTTGAAAACCAACTGGGAATCATTACAAAGTGTCCAGCCTTTTTCACATCTTAGATAGGCAGTGTAATGTCCAGATGTTGTGGAAGGACCATCATGGAAAATATTGCAATTGCTACAAAAGTCCTTCCTGATATTGATAGTTGTGTTGCTACAAATTGCTTTATTAAAGTATCCAATTTTCTTCCATCAGCTGTACAACGTTGCATCATTAAAATTATGTATTGTCCATATTTTGTTAAAAATAATGTGGATAACATTTCTGATTTACATTGGCTACACTCAATGTTTTGATTTGCACCTTAAACTAATTTATTGAAAGACACTGATTTACAGTCTGGTAATGTTAAATACAGAAATCTTTCAGTGTCTACATTAGTGGTACATGTATACATGCAATTTTCACAATGATGTTCCCATTTGTAAGAAAGGCCAAAAATATTTTCTATTTCTACACCTTCATTTTCAAAAATGGTAAGCATATACATTAAAAATTCCTGAGCATCTTTTTGGATATTTTGTGTAAATTGTGTAGAACCAGAACACACATCCAAAAGATTACGAACATCTGAAACAGATTGTATTTTACTTGTATCAGTTGTCAATTTTTCATAAACAGAATGCAACAGAGAACAAAATCTTTTTTGCCGATTCTGCATAATTTGTTCTTGCAAACCTTCAAGATAAAAAACAACATTGACCACTATATTAGCATAGCAGTTGATACATGTACTATTTTCAAACTGATAACCAACAATCTCTTCAGCACTGTCTGATTTCTTTTTACTTGCAATCACAACATTCTCTTGTTCTTTTCCCTTCTCGACACCTTCAGAACAGATATTCTCAAACCTTCTTTTTCGACCAACCACACGCTTTTTCAAATACAGGATATTGACCTAAATGTGGAGCATACACCCTTCTTAACCTATTATACTCTTTTACACAGTTTGCATCTGCAGTAACCTTTGTCTCATCAAAATCAATCAAAAACAAACCAGATAATGTTCTGACTCGCGACAAAGCAACATATGCCATACCCTCTTTAAATACAGTAGATCCAATGTTCACCAATGCACTGTCTACACTTAATCCTTGAGATTTATGAATAGTCACTGCATATGCCAGAGAAAATGGAAATTGTTTCCTACGGACATATAAATCTTTAACAAGCAAAAAACGAACTGAACAACGACCAATTTCTTTAACTTCTTCAATCTGATCAAGTTTAATTTTAAAAAATTCAATTCCTTCTTTTTTCTGATAATTAACAAAATCCACCACTTTACCCATTGCGCCATTAACTAAACCTTTTTCTACATCCAAATTACGCCTTAAAATTACCCGATAGTTTACACACGCATATAGTGTCTTTTCTAAACCAGCTGTTTTAGATATTTTTTTTTCTAACGACTCCAGTTTTATTTTCAACTTTCCCGTCAAAATAATAGTGATTCCTTCATGCTCTATTTTATTGATGGCTTCCATTTTTATAATTTCTTCATTTTCCAGTTTCAGTAGTTCTTCGTTGAATATGGAACACTCGCGCAGTGTTGGCATTAAGCAGATCACTGATTTTTTTCCAGCAATTTTCATGTACACTTTTGCAGGAACTACATTTTCATTTGGAAACACATTGCAAAGTAATCGATTCTCCAACGCTTGTTTGCCATGTTTTGTAAGAATTCCAATTCTTATATCTTGAAGAATACTTCCATATTCAGCATCATTTGCCTGTCGCATATTTGTTGTCAGTTCTCTGTATTCAAAATTAGTCCAAATGTTCACATTACCAACACTACCAAGAGTCTTTCTGGTATCTTCATGTGCAAGTGTTTTAAATACCGGTAGTCCTTTTACTGGAGTCAGTTGCAGTAGATCTCCAAAAACTATGACGTGTTCTCCTCCAAATAACACGTCATACTCTGTTTTAAGAATTTGCTGCATTGTTAATGTTATGTGCTGCCAACCCAGTTGGAGCAGTGACAACACAAGACAAATGCGACTCAGTTGCTTTCTGCAGATAACTTGCAATTACTTTAATTAAGAAACTTTTTCCTGTTCCAGCTTGACCACTCACATACATTCGGATAGGTTGAAATGATGTACATGAGCACCCTTTCTGTTCATGAAGTAATCCATGGTCAATCTGCTCTTTCACTTGTTGATATATTTGTTTCTGCTCAACATTTAGTTGTTCTTCCAAGTTTCCTAACAATATTACATCTTCTTGAGCTTGATACATTGCTATTTCCACCTCATTCATGGCAGTTGCTGCTTCATTTTAACAATTGGGTGTCCAAGTGGATCTTGACTCAGTGCAGCAGAACTTTGACTGTCTTGAGAACTGTCTCTAGCAATCTCAGCTGCAATTGTAGCTTCTTGATCAATTTCATCATTCAACATTTTCACATAATTTGCAAAAGCACTGCATTGTATGCTATCTTTACAAGCATTAAATGAATCTTCATAGCTCTGAAAATCTCCAAGTAATTCCAGTTCTGAATGCCATGGTTTGAACAGGGCTAAATAGTAAAAGTCCCTTTTATCAGCAGTGTCGCAACTCAGTTTCCTGTGATTAATTAAATTTCCTTTGCTTTGTTTCACCAGACATCCTTCAAAACCAATCACTGCATATTTTCCATCATTGATGTTCTCTGTAGTATTCCGTTTAAAAGTGTAGTTTTGCAGCACTTCTTAGACACACATGTTCTCAAGATGATGACTTCTGTTTGGGTAATATGTGTCCAACATATTCGTTTTCAAAATATCTGTACTTTCTGGTTCTTTTTCTGCTAAATATTCAATTTCTTGAACAGATTTCAGTACCTGATTTCGCATTCCTGCAAGACCTAGACTCACCCAAATGATTCTTCTACTTTTGGAATATAGACTTGCAGATGATAACTGATCTGAACATTTATATGCTCCAATTTCACGATGCAATAACATCTTCAAACTGAAACTGTATAATTTCTTACTTAGAATGTTCTCGTGAGAAATCTCTTCCCACATTTCTTTCAATTCAGTCTTTTCTGATTTAGTAATGTAGGACGTTACATATCGAGCAACAGCAATGGAATTGGCCGTAACATACTGAATATCCATGTTAGCGTTCCACATGGATAAAATAACTGGATTATAGTCATTTATGTATTTCGATTCTTCGCTTCTTCTTAAGTTGTAGGTATTTTTCGGAGACTTTCTTGTGATGGTATGTTGCATAGCTGACATAAAAGTGTTCACTCTTCCTTTGGATAATACAGGACGTGGAAATCCAAAATGACATTTGGTAACTTATCCTTTGACTTGTACTTTCGTCGACAGTATTTTCCACACCTATGGCTTTGGAATCGTAAGCCTTGTTGTTTTAAGTTTTTATCTTCTCTGCTATTGGGTACAGCACATGTGGCATAATATTCAATGAAAGACAAAACAGTTTCATCTGAATCTGTTCCAAATTTGTGGGCGTCCTTGATCCATAACAACATATGTATGTGAGGAGCACCTCTTGATACTCCTTTCTCCAAAAGAAATCCACAACTTCTCCAAGAGGAGGATTCTTTTTAATGCAGATGAAAGACATCATAGCTTCAAATCTATGATTGAAATATCTGCATACATTAACAGGATCCAAAGAGCACAATTCTCCAGGTGTCTTGTATTCAATATTTTTTATATTGGAATTTGCCTCTTGAAGAAATTCAAGTAAATCGTCCCAAGCATACTCAGCACAGCTTAGTGTAACAAACCATGTTGGAGTCCCAAGTTCCGTAGCATACATTTCAGTTCTCAATGACGACGGTACCAATATTCATTAGTCCCACACTGACATGCCATTAGATTAATCAACTGAGATTCTAAATGATCATCTCTCTGATGCACTTTATCCATAAAATCCTTTGCAGTTACATTTTGCAGATGCATTCCAGTTTTTAAAATGTGATTTACTGCATATGAAAGTCCAGACAAGTCACTTTCAAACAGAAGGTGAAACATATAAGGGATACATTGTCGAAATCGTGGATCTTCTGCATATAATCTTGTTGTCCGATATTCAGATGCAGGAATCTGCACAGGACGTTCATCATATCGTCCTCCTTTTCCTGTTGGAAACAACTGCGGGAAACAACGAGCTTCCAAGCTCTCTTCCCATACACTCATGGGGCTTCCTGTTGCTTTTTTCATTTGAAACAACTCAATCGTATTCCCCATCACCTCTTCGGAATGAAGTGGATGTACACTGTAATGTTAATAGATTCCTTCACATCTGGACATATCCACTTTTTCTATTTGTCCACTTAATGTTTCAGTATCTTCTGCTAAATCTATTTCTTCTTCTCCTACAAACACATTTCTATAGTACTCATTATTTTTTAACAGATACAATGATGCCTTTTGCACTTTTCTAACATCCACTAACTCTTGCCAGATTTTCTTATTCTTAGTAGGAACACCATTAACTAGAATGACTAGTGGCTCATTTTCTGCATGGTCTACACCAATAGTTTCAATATTTTTCCTTAAATCTAACAGTAAATACACAACTCTTCCTTTCAATCCTCTTTGAAACTCTGATGGAGGTAATTTACCTGTTTTAGGCTCCATACGAACAATAGCCTGAAACGGGTGAACACATTGAATGAGAATAGACTCATACGTATTTAGATCTATCAGCTCTGGAGGAATAGCAACCAACTCTAGATTATTATGAACAGCTCTAGCAGGCATTTTATTCTCATCTAATTTGTTATAACAATATTTGCAAATACGCTGCTCAGATCCCAAATCAAAACAATCCTCTACCAACAAATAAGTTGCAAATTCCATCCACTTATCATTATCTTCTATTTCACTTTTTAAATACAGATTGACACCCCTAGTCTGATTTTTATAGTGACTTCGCCGACAACAAATACAAGAAACATTTGGTCTTTCACCAGAAATTACCTTGAACTTTGTGATTTCATCCTCAAATTTTTTTGTAATTACGGGTTCTACATTGTCTTCAACATTTTGTTCTACTAATGTGTCAGTTTCTGCACTCTCTTGCTGAGGACCAAAGTAACAAAACTCAATATCATCACAAACCTTCTTCACATCTGATACTGACCCACGCAAAAGAGCACCTTTCAACTCATTGAACTTTAGTGCTGGACTTTTTGCATAATACAATCTTCTCACTAACTTCCACATTTGAGTATGATGTACTGCCAGCATCCTGAAATGGTGAAAAACACTTTGACAAACTTTCCTAGAAAGAAAAGCCAGAGAATGAACCTTGCAAACCAGTACTTGTTCTCACTCTGCAAGGGTCTAGTCCTTGCAACACCTTAATCTTTTGTTTAACAATTTTTTTACTATATTTTCATAAAAAACTACCTAATTTATCAATAGATTCCTGTCGTACACTGCAAATACTACTGCAATCCCAAGTGTACACAGGGTGTTTAGGACGTCTCCCTAGAACTTCATCAGCTATCACTTCTTCTGCATTTCTTTCAACCATTTTCTCTTTTTCAATTGGACAACCATCTCTAACCTCATAACCTCTACCACTGGTGTCAACTGCATACAGTAATTTTGGGGTCTGTAAATAACTCTCTTCATTAAAGAAAGGCTCTGAACTGGAACTGTGTTTCCATTCTCCCCAAAAAAATCACAATTTATTTTCCTATTAATTACTCTTTCCTCCTACTTTTGGCCTTCATTAAATGGATTGGTTTATCTAGTGATCGAATTCTGTTTAATACTAAAATGAATAGTTTCCTTTTTACTTCAAAAGCCTTTTCAACAATGTTTTCAATATGCTTCTTCTTTTTATAAAATAGAGCTCTCTTTTAATATTTCTTCACATCTTTCAGCAAATTATGTACTACTCTCTTGTAAAATATTTTTTTGTGTAATTCCTTATAATGATTTTGCCTTCTTTTACCATACTTTGTCTCCTTTGAACATTTGCTTTTTTGCTTTTCCTCTTATTTTGATGTTTTTTTCTAGTTGAAGCATTCTCAGTGGTTTCAGCATTCTGTACATTCTGTTTGCTCCTACAAACATTTTAAATAAATTGCTTTGTGATCTTACCAGAATATTTTTTCTTTTTAGCCACATTATCTTGTACATTCAATACTTGTGGTTGATGTTTCTTCAAGTATTTCTCCTGTTTCTGTTCTTTTCTTTTTCTTTTTTTTTCTGGCATGTTTTCTCTATTTTAACATTGAAAAACAGTATCTGTAAAAAAGAATCACAAATAAATGTATATTAATAACTTTCAAATTCATACTATTCTATTACTGTAGAAACACATTTTATATAAAAACTGACTAAGAAACTATAGCCCTGAAGCACAAGTGTGACGATGGTTAAAACACTACATGCATAGTGCATACTACTTTGAAGCAGTTCATGCCCTAAAGCCTACCTCACTAAAAGACTACATGCTAACTGGCTGAATGATTACAGTACTATAAGGAGACACACAGGGTGAGTGACAGGGTGTTTGCTAGAAGTGTATGAATACTGACATGGATATTGATGGTGTGAAAGACAAGTGTGTAGGTGATTAGAGACCTACATGCATAGTGGACACGTGTTTGAATCCATCCATATGTTAAAACCTGTCTGAGTCCAATAGTACTTGGATACTGACTGAATGTTTTGAGTATTGCAAGGAGAGTGCCAGGATGAATTTATAAGTATTTGTATTTAGGTGCAGTAAATACATTAGTACATGGTGCTGAATAAGTCACCGGAGAAGTATAAGGGGAGTGACAGAGTGTTTGCGGGAACTGTATGAATACTGTCTGGGATATTGAAGGTGTGAAAGACAAGTGTGTAGGTGGCTAGAGACCTACATGCATACTGGATAGACGTATGAAACAGTCTATAGAGTAACACTTGGACCACTGCAAAACTACCTGGAAGTGTATGAATGCTGACTGGGGAATTGAAGGTGTGAAAGACAAGTGTGTAGGTGGTTAGAGGACTGCATGCATAGTGAATAGGCATTTGAAGCAGCCCATGTGCTAAGGCCTGGCTCACTGCATGAGTACTTGGGTACTGACTGAATGATTAGAGTACTGCAAGGAGAGTGCCTGGGTGAATTTATAAGTGTTTCAGTTTTGGAGCAGTGAATGCATTACTACATGGTGCTGAATAAGTCACTGGGACAGTGCAAGGGGAGTGACAGGATGTTTGCTGGAAGTACATGGACACTGACTGGGGAATTGAAGATGTTAAAGACAAGTGTATAGTATGTTAGAAGACTGCATGCATACTGCATAGACATTTGAAGCAGTCCATGTGGTAATGCATAGTTCACTACATGAATACCTGGAAACTGACTGAATCATTAGACTACTGCTAGGAGAGTGCCTGGGTAAAACTTTTACGCTTTTCAGTTTTGGCACAGTGAAGAGATTAGTACATGGTACTGGATCAGTCACTGGATGAGTGCAAGATAAGTGACAGGATGTTTATTGAAGTATGTAGATACTGACTAGTTAATTACAGAAGTGAAAGACAAGTGTGTAGGTGACCAGAGGCCTGTATGCATACTGGATAGGGGTTTGAAGCAGTCCATGTTGTAAGGCCTGGCTTGCTGCATGAGTACGTGGATACTGACTGAATGATTAGAGTACTGCAAAGAGAGTGCCTGGGTGAATTTAAAAGTTTTTGGGTTTTTGCGCAGTGAATGGATTAGTATATGGTGCTGAATGGGTCACTAGAGGAGTACATGGGGAGTGACAGGGTGTTTGCTTGAAATGCATGGATACTGACTGTGGAATTAAAGGTGTGAAAGAGAACTGTGTACATGGTTAGAGAACTGCATGCATAGTGGATAAGCATTTGAATCAATGCATGTGCTAAGGCCTACCTCACTCCGTTACTACTTGAATATTAACTGAATGTTTACAGTATTGCAAGGACAGTTCCTGGGTGAATACATAAGCAATGACTGCCTTCTAATTCTACCAAAACATGAGAACAGGAAAGTTTTAAAGCATTTATGCGTATTCAAAGTTATGAAGTACCCAAATGCTTCTCTCACAGTGGTTCCCAAATGCACACAGACTCACAGTGTGATTCTAGACAAGCAACACTATCCCTAGGAGTTTACCAAAACTCATTCACTACTGTGGAAGGGATAAGAGGACTGCACACAATCTACATATTTCAGTACTGCACTTTACTGTCAATGCCTGACTCATTTTATCAATGCATAAGCAAAGACTGGCTTCTAATGCTACTAAAACTTGACAACATGACAGGTTTTAAAATAGTTATCTGTCAGCAAATACATGATGTTACCAAATGCTTCTCTCACAGTGGTTCGCAAATGTACACAGACTCACAGTGTTATTCTAGACAAGCAACACTATCCCTAGGAGTTTACCAAAACTCTTTCACTACTGTGGAAGGGGTAAGGGGACTGCACACAATCTACATATTTCAGGACTGCACTTTGGTGTCAAAGCCTAACTCATTTTATCAATGCATAAGCAAAAACTGGTTTTTAATGCTACTTAAACTTGACAACATGGCAGGTTTTAAAACAGTTATCTGTCAGCAAATACATGATGTTACCAAATGCTTCTCTCACAGTGGTTCCCAAATGCACACACAATCACAATGTGATTCTAGACAAGCAACATTTTCACTAGGAGTTTACCAAAACTCATTCACTACTATGGAAGGGGGAAGGGGACTGCACACAATCTACATATTTAAGTACTGCACTTTAGTGTCAAAGCCTGACTCATTTTACCAATACACAAGCAAAGACTGGCTTTTAATGCTACTAAAACTTGACAACATGACAGGTTTTAAAACAGTTGTCTGTCAGCAAATACATAATTTTACCAAATGCTTCTCTCACAATGCTTACCCAAATACACACAGACCCACAGTGTGATTGTAGACAGACAACTATCCCTTGTACAAAATACATTTACTAGTCTACAAGATCTAAGGTGACTGCACACATTGCAGAAAATCTACTACTACAGATTAGTACCAAAATGTTTCTCTCAAAATGATTCTTAAATGCACACAGACTCACTGTGTGATCCTAGGCAAACAACACCATCCCTTGCACTATACCAAAACACATTTCTTAATCTACGAATACTACATTTTAGAGTAGAAACATGACTCATTTTGCAAATTCATAAACAATGACTGATTTTTAATTGTACCAAAATATAAAAACTGCATAGTTATCTGTCTACAAACACATGAAAAAAACAAATACTTATCACAGAATGGTTTCTACATGCACACACACTGTCAATAAGATTGTAGACAAAAAAAAGTACTCCCTGCACTTTAGCAGGAGAAATACATTAGTCTGATTAAAATCAAAATAGACCACATACATCCCCTCGCAATTAAATAAGTCACCTTTCAAGTGGTTTTATAGTTTAAGAAGTATATCAGGCACACACCAGATTTTCTTATACAGAATCTGTGCACTGTGCACCTGTCTGCAAAACCAAACAATGGCAAAGTTTCCCTCTCATAATCCACACATATACATGTAAACATCAAATCACATTCCTTCCCACATAAATTCAAAAGCAAACACACATTTCTATTGGTTAAACATTTCAACCCTTTCCAAATGACATAAATTTGAACCCTACCCCCAATCTGCCTTCTGCCTGTTACCATAGAAACAGGTCATGGAACACTGAACTGAGCACACAGGTCAAAAGTTCAGCACACAATGTTGCTAATCAAAACAGCAAATGTGCTTGACTTTTCAACATATCAGCTTATCATATATAATGTTCCTTTCAATCACTTTTTGTTAACCAATAAGAATCATGCGTTTAAAAATTATAACAAAAAAAAAAAACAGAAACATGCACCCTACCTTTCAGTGTAGAAGATTGTCAAACAACCAATGATTTCTTGTCTTTTTTCAAAACTGCATCTTAGCCACCATTTTAGAAAAATCTTACTTTTCAAACTGCCATTTCATTTACAGAGACCATCTGAGTGCATCCAGACCTCCCTTCAAGATGCTTAGAGTGTGGATTGTGGGACACAGCTATATTTTCTGAAGCCAAAGGTATGCAGAAAACAAAGGCATTCACAAAGACCTAGGTTTGCCAAATAGAGACATTAAATGGATTGGACAGAGAGGGTTAAAGTGGCACCAATTTATGCCATTGGTAAAATACTTTATGCGTATCCAACAACCTGACCTCATGATAGTGCACTGTGATGGCAATGACCTAGGCACTTTGACTGGGGTAGGTCTGGAAATGCTTATGAAGGACACCTTTGCAGAATTGATTTCACTTTTTCCCAAAACTGCCTTTGTGTATTCTAACATATGCCAAAGGCAGAAATGGAACAGGTCCAATCATCAATCCAATCACAAATTGAGAAAGCTAGGAAACATGTGAATAAATCTGTTTCTGCTTTTCTCCGAGACTATAGAATGGGTTCCATTTACAATAACAATCTGCGCTTTCATATGCAAGAGTTGTACAGGAGTGATGGAGTACACTTTACTGATGAAGGAAACAGAGTTTTCCTCAACAACTTTAGACTCTGTATAGGTACTTACTTATAAGTACCAAAAACTCTCAATGAACACAATGGCTCTTTTTAGAGCCACTCAAGAACAAAACACTTAAGCTTGATGTTTATCTCCCAAAAGTTTCAGTTTTTTTTCCTTGGATCCGCGCACCCAACGCGAGAGAAACCGTGCATCCAACGCGTTAGGATGCGCAACTCCTAATTTTACCGTAAAAAAATAAATAGCTCCTATCACTAATTTTTATTATCCCCGGGGCCCCCATCCCCTGGGGCTTATAAAAAAACGTTGGAGACCGTGGGGGGAGCCCTAACGACCCCATGGTCCGAGCCGGCTCCCCGCGTCCTTCGGGAGCTGGCATTGCTTTTCCACAAGGGGAGCTGCTGACATGCAGCTCCCCGTGTGGAAAAGCAATATCGTTTAGATTTTGAAAGAGAGAGCAGGTTTCCCTGCTCTCTCTTTCAAAATCCTAACAAAGTTTGCTATGGGAGGGCGGGAGACTCCCGCCCTCCCATAGCAAACAACAGTGTCCTGGAGGTGGGCACCCCAGGACACTGTAGGAGCCGGCCCTCGGTGTTGCAGTCCCCAGGGCCCTCGAGGGCTCTAGGAGGGGGGCCACGCAGACCCCTCCCCCTATTAATTTATAACCATTTTGCCCCCGGGATGTGGCCCACCCGGGGGCTAATTATTAACGAAGCGCGTCGGGGTTTTTTATTTTTTCGGCCGGATCCGCGCACCCTGCGCGCATTTAGCTGTTTTAAGAAAAAAAAGGGGGCCCCATGGGGTCCTTCTGGGACCCCCTAAGCAACACTAGAGGGTCAGAGTATTTCTACCCTGCCCCTTTTACATCTTTCACACACTTATTTCCCTTACTTAATCAGCCTCGCTTCTACCGAGGCACAAAACGGCTGCCAACAGTTCCTGGTTTCGAATGTAGACAGACACTTGACAGCTAATTAGCATTCAGCACGTGATCGGGAGTGAGCGCGCTCGGTTCGCAGATGGTGCGCTCGGGGAGCGCATAGGGTGCGCGAATCCTCCGAGGCCATAGATATATCTATCTTTTTTACTCTAATTTTCTCAGGAACTACGGAACGGATTTACACCATTTATGAAAAAAAGGCACGAGTCTGATCTGAAGACTACCTCTTTGCCAAACTTGGTGTAATCCCGTTCAGCAGTTCGGGCTGTAGCTGCGTCAACATGTCCTATGGGAAAATGCATGGCGAAAATGCGTTTTGGGACCCCCCTTTTTCCTCGGTCCCCGCTTGACAAATCACCACGAAACTTTCAGGATAGGAGCGGACCGGAGCTGGCCAAAAGTTTGGAAAATTTTGCGAAGATTCATCAACCGGCGCCAGACTTATTGGGAATAGAATGTTGCGGATTTCCTATCGAAAATAGGTCCTAACTATAACTACCTACTGGCAACCGCCAGTAGGTAATATCTATATATATATATAGATATATATATTGCCTCACAGCTGCTCAAAGTCTTGATACTCACGGCTCTCTGTGGCGGTGCGAAGCGTGGAGACGGCAGAGCCAAGCAGTTTGAAATATCAACAAGTTATTTCCTTCGGAAACAGATCCACTCGCACTCACGGGTATCGTTGTTCTCCTAATCTTTTCATTCTTTGCCAGCAACATTTTTACAGTCAAAAAAATGCAGCACACCACATTTTGGTCTATCCAAGACCTTGATCATGGGTTCAATTATATATATATATATATATATATATATATATATATATATATATATATATATATATATATATATATATATATATATATATTACAAATCCAAAGCTGTAATACTGTGCCTGGAGTTGTAAATGGCTTTTGTCATTTTACAGCTCAGCATGGATGGCACTGTGCTAAATCTATGCTTAAAGACTTTGCTGAAGGAATGGCAAAAGACTTTGTCCCTTTCTATCTCGGCATGGATAGCACTGTGCTAATCTTATGCTTAAAAAATTTGATAGAAAAGCAGACATTTGAGGTGAAAACATTTAGAGTGTTGCTGATATTGAGAGTTCTCTATAGAGGAGCTGCCTTCCACCTAAACTTGGGAACTACCCAGAGTTCTCTGCTTGTTTTTTGCAAAGGACAAAAAAACAATGATTGGACAAAAAGGTGAGAATTTATTTTACAACCTTTAAGAAGATGACAAAAAACATGAAAGGTTCCATAAAATAGTAAAGTGTATCACGGCTGATGTGTTTTGGCTGAATGCCTTCCACTGGGCCTATATCATATGTGTTGTGCCCATTTTTAATTTACAATTCAGGATCCTTGTCCAGGATCACTTCCTGTGGCCCATAATACAACTAGAACGCTAACCATAACACAACACTTCTTAGAATCCATTTTCCAATCCTGTAATCGCAATGTGTACAAGTTTTTCATTGTATAATTTTGTACTGCAGTCATATCTTTTTAATTGGACTTACATGTCTATACATAGCGAACTTATATTCTATCACATTTCAAGAGCGATATAGTGCTAAATCACTAAATACAGTGTTCCACAACTCAATAATACCATGTTGAAAAACAGGAACCTTTTCCCCATAGAGCGTTTCAATGAATGTGTACATTTCAAGACTTGACATGTCTATAAATGTCCATGTCTAGGGAGAGAGGAAACCTCTTTCAAAGGAGCAAACATGTAGTTCATATTTATTCTGATAAAACAATTCAGCTCATGAATATCCCAATTGGGTCACCTATTCTCAATGGACACCTATATTTCTCATCCATGTGGCTTTTCATTTGTGTCATTAATTGTACATAACAGCTCCCTTTGTACTTAGTTACCTATGTAAATAAGAACATTCTCAAATCGTTTTACATTTCTCACTCAGTTTGAAACTTGGATTCATAAGATGACCCATGTTTATCCCAGATTGCTTGCACTTGGATTTTTTGGTGTGTTCCACAAGCCAAGGGAGTAAAGTGGCAAGTGCTAGATTAAAGAGCTTCCATAAATGTATAATACCATGCTCAGTGCAATTCCCGAGTAATGGGTAAAGTGCTTTCCTGGTTCTTATTGCACATTTGCCTCATATACACTCAATCTTTGGTCAGTAAAGTGTGGCATATTCATCCCAAATTTCTCGCACTTAGCTTCCTCAACAGATTAACAAGCCAAAAAAAAAAAGTGTTCATTGCCTAAATAAAATGCTTCCATGAGCATGTTGCACATCGATTAATTGCATCAAACTCAAAACATTTACAAAATAAGATGCTTTCCTAGTTTTTGTTGCACATTCCTCTCCTATCAATGATTTTAAGACCAATACATTGTCATGTGCTTTTCCAAATGCAATCTTTTTTAGATATCTTGAACAGGTATGTGGATCAATGAGTAAATTGTCAAATTAAGGGTTTTTGTGAATTATTAGACATCAACTAATTGCAATAACCCAATATTATTACCGGATATTTATACTAGTGCCTTATTGCATCTTTCTGTAAATGTAGGGGCATATTTACAACAGAAGTGGCTGAGCGCAGTGTTAGCCTCCTTGGCTTAACGCCGCACTCTGCCACTTCTGAAGCGAAGTGATGAACCATATTTGCATTTCGCCCTGCGCTGATGCTAAGTTTAGCTGCCTAGCACCAATGCAGGCACACTTGCACCATTGTGCAAGGGAGTCTGCGTTGCAGGGGAAGATTGTTAATGTGCAGGAAGGTGCCCTTCCTGCACATAAACAATCTTTAAATTATGTTTTGTAACTTCTATGTGTACTGCTTAATGCGGCACACATAGAAGGTGCAAAACGTCATTTTCCTTTATTATTGTGTATGTGCAGGAAGGGACACCTTCCTGCACATAATCAATCAATGTTGTTTTGCTGTTTTTATGTTTGTTGCGCTGGCATAACAAAACCTGAGGGGGTCCCCTGCAAGGTACTTGGAGGGGCCCTCGCCAGACTCAATCAGATCAGAGCATGCCGGCCAGAGTACTGTGCTGAGGGGGCCCCCTGGAGCTTGGGCCCCCATCACACTGCAGGGGATGTGGGGACCTGTGTTACGCTACTTGTGTGCTCCACAAAGCACAACACATGGAAACAGCAAAAACGAGGAGTGGGGAACGTGGCTGTCACGTTCCCTAGGCCCTAATCAGGAACAATCTATGAGTTGGGAAGAGGAGGATGAAATCAAGATAAAACCAGACCAGTTGCACTTCAGTGAAATAAGACCCATTGTTTGAAAACACAGGCCCATGTTTTACAGCTCCACTGCCTTTAGTGTGGGCATGGGTTTGTGTCTCCAATATGGACAGTGCCTATGTTTTGTTATATGGCACACATTCTTGACCTGGGGGGGGATTGTTCACATAAGGTGCAGACTAAGGCCATGCACTGATTTTAAATTATATTTACCCTGGATGTAATTGGTGCTACCATGTGGAATGATCTTCCCTCTTAGCAATGAACAAAAATCCTTCAAAAAGGAATCGCAACAATTTTCTCTTTCAACATTTTGTTGAGTCCATGAGTAGGCTAATCAGCTCAGTGGCTATACACAGCTTTATTTTTAATGAGAGAAATATAAATGTTATACCGTCATAGTTGCACAGACACAAGGGCCATTTCAGAATCCAACTCAGAAACGTTTGGAATCAGGTTTTTTTCCATTTGAGCATGAAGAAGATGAAGAAGATGGAAACGTGTAAAAATCAGCAGAATAGTTTTTAATTCTACATGCCTTGTCTACGGAGCTGTATTTTCATAAGCATGTAGAACAATGCGGACCTTTTACTTCTCAAACAGCTGAGTTAATACTAATGTTTTTTCCACTCTGATGTAGTGTTTTGATGTCCACTAAGTAATTCTAAAAACATATTTCAGGGAAAAACAGACTTATTCTTCTCTAGTGTATCTGTCTGACAGTCTTTGGAGATACACATTTTTTCTGGTGGTTTACAAATGATTTACTTTGATTCCTTTCAAAACCATAACTGTGTGAAATTATCCCACTGACTCGATGAAAATATTAGATACATGACTATGCCACAATCCTTCAGAATATATTAGTCATTATTATGAAGCACTGCATGTCTTATGAACGTTACTGCCCCTGGATAATATTGCAGTAAGAATTACTGCACTCAGATGTGGTTCTCTGAAAACAGTGATTATTTCAGTAGCGTTTAATATGACTGGAAGTCAATCAAATCAGCCAATCTGCTGTCATCTGTTTCTGTAAATGATATCATTTCGTTCCTAGTTTCATAACATTATAAAAGCCCACATTGCAAAGCAACTATTGCAGTCTAGAGTTATAGCAAACTGCAGAAATTGTGTTTATCACTTAGATATTGCAATTTTAACATTGCTCTCTGCACTTGACTTGCTCGCAACCAAGACGCCTAAAATACCAATATTCAAATGAATAGTAAAATATAAGAGAAACAATATCAACGTATTGGTACTACTGAGCAGTGTATATTTTAAGTTTAAATCCATACCTTTGCCATAAAAGTATTTCTTTGTGAAACCTATTGATATTGGATAGTTGGCACTTTGGGCTCCATGAGACCAACAAGAAACCCAGGAACATCGAGCAGGGAAATGATCAAAATGATCCAATGTCAGGGACATCTTAAGGATTTTTGGGGGCCCTGGACCAAACATATTTTTGGGGCCCCAATTCAGAACAGCTTTACATTTATTAACACATTTCAGCTTTTTCACTTCCTCTTTGTCTAGGTGACTAACACTGCGCAGACACACTAGTCTAAATTCTAAATTTGTTTCTATATGATTTTCAGGGATAGTAATGTGTGTTTTCAATACTGTAATATAGCAGGAGCTCACTATTATTAGTGCAAATAATCTCTGCGACCCAGGTCTTCTTTTCATGTAAAAGAAACATTTGTATGTGATATACTCACACACATCACTTGTATTAAAAACACATTAACGGAAAATAGTATTAAAAACAATCTATTTTTAAGACTCATTCAAGGTTTTCAGGGCAGGACTGTGAAGAGAACAGAGACAGATCTTTAAGGGAGGCCCCTGAAAGGCTGGGGCCCTGGGCTAGGGCCCTCTTTGCCCATGCCTTAAACCGTCTCTGCAGTCTGCGTCTCAGAGAAGAATTTTGCAAGTGAGAGCATTGGACACTCAGGCTTTTCTTGGGCAGATGAGCATGCCTGGCGAGGTCTCCTGTGCTCCTCTGGGGTGTTAAACTTAAAGAACACCACAGTAAGAGTCCAGGTGAGCCACAATCAGGTCCTTGAAATGCCCATGGGGCTGCTCTCCAGTGGATGATATGAGGTGTGCACAGGAAAACACAGGGTTGAGTTCCATAGCGGTGGTCACAACTCCTCTGTTCCTCCAGAGCATTAAGCACATACAAGACCCCAGATAGAGCTCTATGAGAAAAAGGTCCCTAGGCCTGTCTGCCAAACACTGACTAAAGTGCACCTCCATCCCTCGTCCTCTGGTAATGTTCTCCAGTTCATTTGTCTGTCAACATTGCTGTAAGTATTTTTATGAGATATTGTTGACTGTAGGTGCAAACGACACTATAAGGTGTCCATTATGGAATAGATTCAAGGGGCACCCTAGTGATAGAACAGTTTTAAGGCATGGGCAAAGTGGCTTGGCCTAGGGCCCCAGCCTTTCAGGGGTCCCCTGAGAGATCTGGTTCTGTTCTCTACAGTCCTGCCCTGATAACCTTGAATGATTCCTGAAAATCGATTGTTTTAAATACTATTTTCCTTTTATGTGTTTTTGATACGAGTGATGTGTGAGAGTATTTTACAGATATTTTGCACAGAAATATTGTTTGCTTTTCAACACCATGCAACATTCATAAAAAGTTCCATTTAGATGAAAAGAGGACCTGTGTCGCAGAGATTATATGCAACAATACTAGTGAGCTGCTGATATATTACAATATTGACAACACACATCACTATCTCTGAATATTGTATAGAAACACATGTAGAATTAGGCCCAGTGTGCCTGTGCAGTGCCAGTCACTTGACCAAAGAGGGCATGAAAAAGCTGAAATTTGATCATAATTGTAAAGCTGTTCCGAATTGGGACCCCAAACATATGTTTGGCCAAGGGGCCCCCAAAATCCCTAAAATGTCCCTGCTTGTGATAAGGTTTAGCTCATTATACACATGCCAACTGACAGACCTGGCATTGCTAATGTAACCTAACAGTTTGCTTGCTCTATTACTGATATTATATTTATGTAATGTTGGATATTGATGGGCACTTGCAATGCTCAAAGCATGTGGAATGTTACACTGTTACCTTTAGGGTGCTCTAGATTAAACATTTTGTAATCAAGAATAATAAAGGTATACTTTCATGTTTTAGGAGCACATAAGATCCAAATAGAAATAAAATTGAAAGTTGTTTTGCAGCTGTTACAATTAATTTGTAGCAGGTGCATTTTACAGGACCACACATCATCAATATGTACTCTTAATTTAAATTTGTTCCACAGACACAAGCCGACTAAGATAAATCGTGCAGATGTAGAACACGTCTAGCGCAGCCAGTTGCAACTGCATCATTTATATCATGTAAATAACTGGATGCTGGCGAGGGGTCGTTTTATTACTTCCAATGGGGATGCTTATTTATTTTTGTATAATTCATAAAAGGGACCCCGGTCTCCTTAAAGTAGCACCTGGGGGTCTTTAACTTATATAGTATGCTGATGTACACCAAGCGCAGAGCCTTGGAACAGTGATACAAGTGAGGTTAATCCACAACCTTTCACTTCCAGGTAATTGCCTGTCTGCTTTCAAGAGCAGGAAAGTGAACTAATTGGGTTATCCATGACTGTTCAAGATATGTCTTTGGTCCACTTAGGAAGAGAAAAATCCCCGGATCATCAGCTAGTATAAATCCCACTATTCGTGTATAGCACTCACATCATTACTGATTATAACTAAAAAATGACTGCATGCTGCAAACAAGGTTGACAGCAGCATATCCCAGGCGCCCAAGCCAACTGGATTGCACAGCTGGCTCGCTCCTGAAGAACAATCACCCGTCTTCATTTCTATGATGTCTAGGACTTTTCATTAGATTTAACTGCACTTACAAATAATGTCTCATGCAGCCCTGTGAGCAATCCCCTTATCCTCCCCAAAGAGTTCCATTTGAATGTAATAGGAACTGCAAATACATTTCATAAAGTAGGGAAAAAAGGGAAAAAAACACATTTTTCACTGTTCATGTTGCAATGCATTTTTTCTGCAAATTGTAATGTACTTTTCTGAGCACTTTTAAGGTTTGGGAACAGCTTGATTTATGCCACTAGATTTGAATTCAAGATTTTTCTAATTGGATATTTCTTAATAAATAAGCAAATAATACAGATATTCACTCTGGCGTGTTTGGTTAGCATTGTTACCAGATAATGTTTATAAATAGAGTGCTATATGTAACTTTACTACAATGATCTTCCAACTGGGGTGTTTGTCTCCCCTGGAGAGCTTGGCGTGGTGTCAATAAGAGGTGAGATCTACAATTAAACGGCCATGCTGTGCACAATGTCTACAGCGCTTCTGTGTTGGCAATATAGATTCTACTTGGCGCTGAAAGACAAACAGCAGAGGTGGCTGCTGGAGGCCCACATCTGAATACCAGATTCAGCAGGTCATCTGGGGAAAAAATACCTACTCTGCCCCTTGTTACGCCATACTCTGGCCAAGGCACCATACACGTGAACTTTGTCTACCTAGCTCCCTAATAAAGGGTAAATCATTTATAGCAAAAAGGATGTCTGTTAGATACCACAACATCAGAGAGATGTCTTCCATGTATGTGTGGACAGAAACATGCACATTAAATATTAGCATTGTTTACTGCAAACAGTGTATATAGTTTACTTTAACTTAAACTGTCTCAGCATACAATACAAATAGAAATAATTTAGGCACTTCATAATATTGCTTCCTCACCCAAAAGAATTAATTAATTAGTCACAAAAGAATAAAACCCTGCAAGGATTCAAACATATGACTATTGGGTCGCATACAGATGCTTCCTGCAGACGCAAAACCTCCTGAACTCTGTCCTCAAGATTGGAACCCCAGGCCTTTGTGAAATACATTTTACGCCTACAAACCTGCAAAGTTCGTGCTAAGAAATTTCAGTTAATTTTCCACTATGTTTAATGAGTGAGAAACAGGTTTAAGCAGAAATTTCTGATGGGAGGCTACTTAGCCCAGTACTCTTGGTAGAATCTCAGATTTTTTAACTTTGGCTGGTGCCCCTCCCTTCACTCAACGAAGGTAATAAATAGAACATAATCCTCACCATGCATGGTTTATGGCACACTTTTTTTATTTACAGTAACTCTGGGGCATGAAACCAGGATCCCACCGAACAACCACGCTGGGTCAGACACGGGCACAGACTCCAATTTAAGATGCAATGAGTAGTTTGTTGCATTAACATGTCATGATGACGCATTTTGACCGCAAGCCTGCGGTCTTGATCACTGGGGCATATGTATCAAGCCCTTTTCCCGATTTCTCAGAATCTGCCCGTTAGTGAATGGGAAAAGGCCTTTTGGCATGTATCATCCCAAAAGGGCATCGAAAATTAGATAATCACAAAATTTGCGATTCCCTATTTTGCAATTGTATTTAAGGAATTGTAAATTTGCTATTCCTTAAATGCGATGTAGAAAGCACATAAATTGTGCGAATTTGGCATTAGAAATCGCAAATTACCATCAACTAACAGTTGGTGATAATTTGCGAATTCTTTGAAAAAAGCACTTTTTTACTTTTTTCAAAGTGCCATGTGGCACTCATACATGCCCTTAGTATATGCACTTAGGGCATGTATGTGCACCACATGTGCACACATGCACATTTCAGGAGTGCAACATGGTGTCCTTTTGGATCCCTTAAACCCTTGAAATTGCTGCGCAATTTGCAAGTACCTATTGGGTCCTCGCAATTTGCGCACGCAATTTCCATTAATTCCTATGGGCCTCTTGGCCATGAATAGGAAGGGATTCCTTAATTGTGACTCGCAATTTGTGAGTCACAATTTAGGAATATGAGGGAATTGCAAAATATTTGCGATTTTTTTATTAAATCTCGTTTTGTGATTCTCACATAGCGATTCTCTAAAAATCGCTATTAGGAAATCGCAAAACCTTTCATGGATACATATGCCCCTATAAGCGGAAGGGCAGATTTGGTTATGCTAGACCTCTCGGCAGCATTCAACACAGTGCCTCATTCCTTGCTCCTTAACCGCCTCTCGGAAATTGGTGTAGCTGGTTCTGTCTGGGACTGGATTAGGCCTTTTCTCGAAGCTCGAACGCTGCAGGTTTGGCTTCCTCCGTGTGCCGCTGAGCCTCAGCAGTTGGCTACTGGTGTTCCGCAGGGGTCATCCCTTAGTCCCCTCTTATTTAACATCTATGTTACACCGCTGGTTTTTCTAGCGGAATCATTGCGGGCTTAGGCGATGACCTATGCTGACGACACCCAGCTCCTGTTTTCTTGGGGAAGAGACGATGAATCTGTCCAGTCTGCGTAACACAGTTTAGCCTCTGTTTTCCACTGGCTGGCCCAAGCTCAGCTGAAGTTCAACGAAGGGAAGTCAGAGGTTCTCTTGTATGGGACCTTTCCGGTCGATTTCAGAGCGAAGCTGTGGCCCCCTGGCTTCCCCCTGCCTAGCGCCGGGAACAATACTGCTGAAAATCTAGGGATCTGGTTTTCGGATAATCTGAATTTCTCCACACAAGTTAAGAAGCTCTTTGGGACGTGTTTCGGCACCTTGAAAGTACTGAGAAAGTTTCTTCCATTTCTTCCAGAACCTGCTAATGAAACGGTGGTCCGTGCTTTAATTTTATCTCGCCTGGATTATGCCAATGCCCTTTACGTGAGCATACCTCGTTACTTCTTAAGAAAATTGCAGGTTGTTCAAAACTCTGCTGCCAGACTCCTGCTAGGCTTGTCCAATAGGTGCAGTGTGCATGTTCATTTGCGCTCTCTGCACTGGCTTCCTGTTGAGGCTCAAATTCAATTCAAAAATGCTCTCCATCACCCACAGGGCCCTCTATGGCAAGGGCCCCAGTTATCTTCAGAAGAGATTTGTCTTTTACACTCCAGTGAGACAGTTGCGCTCCTCTTCTCAACTTCTGCTGCAGACCCCCAGATTCAATCATCAAAGCCTGGGTGGTTGTTCACTTGTCAGGAAAGCTAGCCTGGCCTGGAATGCTTTGCCATTGGCTTTGCGGAGCATTCAGGATCATGTTATCTTCAAGAAAAAGCTTAAAACTTTCCTCTTTTAGTTGTCCCTCTGGTACCCTTTGCCTTTACCTCTGCACGCGCCGGGACACTCTGCCGAGTAGCTGAGCGCGATATAAATTTATTTAACATAACAACATATAAGCAAAAGAGTTCAGAAGCATAACACAAGTGGTTACATTTCTGTAGTGATCACAATAACTAGACATTGTGGGTATGGCATCCTTTTCTTTTCTTTTGCAAAATGGTTCTAGATTTGACTCTATAAGGCCACAAGCAGCCCTTTTTCAGTCAGTTATGCTCTACTGTGGCAATACAGTTGAATTTGACTTTTTCACTGTTCTAATAAATGTTTAAACTGTCTTTACAAGGATAGTTTTTCCAATTAACGTATGTTATTTGTCCATATTTATTTTCACTGGCAAAGCAGATATTTCACCTTGTACTCCAAGTAAAAGGCCTCCTATGTACCAAAATGTTGTATTTCTCAGTTCTTCACAAAATAAAACTGTACTTATTTCAAGATGCACGCAACATCAAAGCATCCCGACACCTTACACTTTTATCTATAGCTTGATATTGGGTCTTGTCAAGTTCAAGTCAGAGTTGTGCACACTCTTTGTTGACTGTCTCAATTTTTGGTCAATGTCTTTAAATATTGGCAATTGCTGTTGCTACCGCCCCTCTTTAAAACAACCTCCGCACAATTCATATTTTGACCCAATACATCATCCTACTGTGTTCCTCTTCAGAAATTGAGATTTATCTCCACTTCCTTCTTTTCTTACTTTCAGTTCCAATTGCCCATGTGCATACCAGAGTGTATTCAAAAACTCAATGCATTTCACGCACTTAATTGATCTTCATCAATAGTATGTGCTTAGTTGAACATCTGTGAGGGTTCATTAGCTCATTTCACTAGTGTCAGTCTTTCACTGACCTTGCTTTAATAAATTCAGCTGTAAACTCAAATATTTTCTTTTCTCAGATCTTATTTCTCTTACCCTTCCTTCGACTGCTTTGAACCTGATGTAGCGCAAAATCAATGTTTCATTCTAGGGGTACATTATAATCATACGCGTAGAATGCATCCGCATATAATCATTTGTCATGTTGACCTAAGTGTTAGGATCTCGTAATGCAGTAACATGAATGTGATGTGTGTAGGCCAAAAGGTAGAATTCATGAAGAATTCCGTAGAAAATCAAATGCAGCCAGCAAAAAACACTAACAGGAAACACTCAGGCTGTGCAACTGACAACTATTTCATTATTAAATGTGCTTATTCATCGTGTCGTTTTATATGTAGATGAAAATATTAACTTATATGTCTCAATTTCTATATAATTTCGTAAAGTCTATGTTCTTTTCTCCTATATTAGCTAAATTTGTAGGCCTGAAATGCATTCTCACTGGAAGCGCTCACATTTGAATCAATAATCGAATTTCAGGTGCATGTTCGACTCTGTTATTTCTCACGTTTATGTGGCAGGTGGAAGAAGCTCCCTTGTTATTTAGAATAATGTCTTTTTTTAGGAGTTAGGCAAGGAGAGAAGAGGATACATTTGGAGCAAATGAGGATAAGGAGAACTGTTGTATTTCCTCACTGGAGAGGGCCTGGGAATCAAGGTCATTGTGCTACTGTTTGGGAGTAATCATCGTTCCATGGAAAACTACCGATGAGAATGTGGCATGATCGGATGGGGTGACCTGAAAAGAATCACGGGAAGACACCTGAGATATTTGGAGTATTGTAAGTAGAGAAAGAGCACCAATTCTTTGCTGCCTTTGGAGAGAGAGCATCTTAGAATGAGCTCTGTCTCAGTAGCTTTATGCTACTTGACCCAACTGAATTGGAGAGACTTCTGAGGAAGACTCCACATGCTGACACCCTGCAGAATGCTTAATTAGGGATATCATGCTAGTGTTAGTGTAGGGACAGATTGATGCTTTATTTTCATTAACCTTCGATGTAGAGGAACCTGCACTCTTGTTCTTTAATATTTTGCATTCTGATTCTTGAATTAATCATCTTGTGTATGCTGCACTGCCTTAACCTTATTCATAGATTTGGCTTTTTATTGGTTCCAATGTATTTCTACACCCTCATCTTGAGGTGTCCGTATGACCAGTTGTTCTTGGCTTTGTAATGAATTAATTAATGGGCCTAGAGAGCTGTAACTGAATTAATTGACATTGTTAATGATTTCTTTCCCCTCTATGCTCTCATGCTGAGAAAATGTACCATCAAATCAAGGTTCTAGAGCAGATCTAGAACATGCTTTTCCGGTTCCTTCAAACCCAATATATTTCTATAATCCCTTCAATAGTTCATATTGCTTGTTCAATTTACCTGGAAATGGTGTATTAGCATTATTCAACTATACATTTGTATAAAGGCCTATCAACTAGGAATATATCGCATATTATTATGAAAACCTTCTTCTAATCTTTTTATGGGAAAAATATCCAATTTTCAGCCTCATCTCCAGCACAAAGCACTCCTCTTTGCTCCCCTTCTCCTTTTACCCTGTCCTTCTGCTCTTGTAAACATCCATCACCACGTTTTACCTAGAATTCATAGCTCTCCTTTGCATCTCTCTAGTCTAAATGTCAGTGCAGGTTCGGAAGGCCAATATTATGCCGCTTTAAGTGCTTAGCCAGCAAAATGTGTCAGTGAGATAAACATGCAGTGTTGACATCTGCTGTGATTTGTAGGTCACAAGTCAGAAACCTGACAAGGCCAGCATAGACATTCATGTTTACGAAGTCATATATATAAATATAATTATTATAATTATTAACATTAATATTATTATTTTCATCATTATTCTTGTATTGTCGTTATTATTAAGTCACTCAAGAACATCTTGGCATTAGGGGCAGAACCACACTAAACTCTCAGGATTGAAATCTAACCTGCTATCAAATTAACAGAACATCAGAGTTTTAACTGCTCTTGTAGAAGAAAAGTGGTTTTGCAAGCTGTGAAAAGCTAATAGGAGGTTGTTCCAAAGCTTGGGGCCTAGGTATTGTAACAATTGGCCACCAATGCTGGTCTTTCAAGACCTGTGGGTTTGCATTATATTTGAGGCACTAGAGTATAGTAGGTGAGATATTCAGAAAACCTGTAGATGAGCTAGGAGCCCATCAGGCAGAGTGTTTTGAGCTGCATTGCCTAATTGGCAGAGAGACAGCATAACTTTCTTCTGGTCTCTAATGCGTGATCATATTTGCTAAGCCCTGTTTCTTTCCTTGTTGCATAAGTTTGGGTCTGATTTACAAAGATAAACTTACGCTTTTATGGAAGTTTATGATTGTTTGCTATTCACAAAGTTATTTTACTGGTAGCATTGTTACGACCGAGTCGTTTCTGAACTTAAAAAGATGGGTCTGTCCTATCTCTTTATGTATATGTGAATCAGGACCTCTCTGGTTACCTTAGTCAGGGCCAGACTATAAACCCAAAGCACCTTGGCAAATGTTGTAAATCCAGCCCCCATAGGGTGCATAGCAAACGAGCATAGCGAACGTGCCTGACCACTACAAGGAGAGTTTGGTGAAGTTTTACCCACAAGAACATTTTGGAAAAAATGGCAAAAATGGTGCACTCTACAACACGTTTTCATTATATATTCAATTGTGTTAGGTTTTAAAGCGTAGTAAATGATGACCTTAGAGTGCACCAAGTTACCCAGTCATATACACAAACATTCTAACAGGGAATAGAAAAAACAAGATGTCAAGCATGAAACATGAATTTAAACATAGCATAATTGCACACATTCACAGTTAAGCACAGCCAAGAATCTGAGAACACAATGAAAGACATCAGGACCAATTTTAGCACCTTTGGCGCTCGGTGTGGGAATATTTTTGGGCACACCCCCAATTGCCTCCTCTTTTACGGAGCCCATCAGTATCACTCTCCAACACGGCCCCTGATCACTTCATAGCTCTTACATGTATTTCATTTAATTTGTTTTATAGTGCCTCTATTACCAGTGTGGTGTGTTGGAGCACTTTACATCACACACACAATTCAATTCATAAAGCTTTGTTCGGAGCTTAGCACAAAGTCCATAAAAGCACATGCATACATACATCATAAAACAAATCATATACACCAATTTACATAAATACAAATCAATATAAATTTTAAAAGGCCATTAAAAAATCATTCTATTCCTTGCTTTGATCACTTGAAGGAGAAAGGTTGCTGTAAAAAAGCAGACATCAGGGTTAGGATTAAAAAACAACTTCAGGGAATCATGAACATTACGTGTACCATATTTTAAGAAAATAGGTTTTAGGAAGACTGAACGAAGACTACCATAAAATTTGCAGAACAGTAAGAGGTGCATGGTACTCTGTGCAGATTCATGGTCACAAGGGCAAGGGCCAATTGGGTGTTTTTTAATAATGGGTTAAAGCCACCAAATGGTGCATAATCCCTAGCCGCAATCTGGTTAGTACAAAGCGGTGAGGAACTCTATTAACGTAGGTCAAATACGGTTGGTATCCTATGGTCTCACAGTACCTTTCATAAACCATACTTGTAGAAGAATGTCCGCCCAACCTCGCCCGCCCATCAGATATATAGCTCATAAAAATGAGTTTCATCTCTCCCTTGGACAGACTAGAAGCAATGTGCATATCCTTTCTAATGTCGAATCCATAAATCTTTGAAAAGCTGTTAACTACAAATTTGATCCAGGGAATCTTCAAATGATCATCCAATTGGAGACAATCTCTAATGATTGCTCTATTTAAAGAAGTCTCTTCCTTGGACCAAACCGCACGCCATAACATTAGAGGTTTTAAAGTAAGATTGTCTGAAAGGAATTGTATCCCAAGCTCTCTATGCGTCAATTCATTAGAGGCGGATACAGGCAGGCACAAAAGTCTCTTTAAGAAAAGATTTTCTTCTACTTGGAGACTTAGGGCGGAGTAATGACCCCAGACTCCGGCTCCATATAAAGCAATCGAGAGACATCTCATTTGGTAAATTGTTAACATATCTTTAACCCGCTTATCCCCAATTTTACTAGCAAATTTAAACACCCCATTGGCACATTTGGCCATCTTAGCCCGGACATAAACAATCTCGGTAGACCAACAGCCATTCTTAGTAAAATTAATACCAAGATAGTTAAAGGAGTTAACCGTTTGTACTTTAAGTCCATCAATGAAATAGGAATTGGGTTTTTTTGAACCCAAACCACATTCCAAGATGTGGGTTTTAGATTTGTTAATCAGTAATTTCCTTTCCCGGATGAACTTAGAGAACTTGTCCATCAAACGTTGTAGGCCTATGGGCGTCCTAGATAAAATAACAGCATCATCTGCATAGAGTAAAACCGGGACTTTAAAGTCATTAATGATCGGAGCATCTGCCTCCACTGTTTTTAAAACCGAATCGACTTCATTTATAAAGAGGGTAAAGAGGAGGGGTGCAAGCACACACCCTTGTCGGATGCCCCGCCCTATCTTAAACTTGGGTGTGCATTCCCCCCCCGGGCCATCACTCACATATAGAGACAAATAATCATATGTGTGAAAATCAGTGTATAGAAAATGTTACAAAAGATAAAAGTGACTAAAAGGTGTAGGATTCAAAAGGCATCCATGCTGTTGGACATTTTTTTAGAGTGCTTGGACTGGAGAAGCACAAACTCAGGGTTCAAAACGTAACACAGTGGTTAGGGTTGGCTTTACTAATAATAATTTATTTACACCGGGGAAAAACATAACTGTATCATGCAGTTTGCATGCATCTGTTTGATGGCAGTTCATAGCTCTCATTGTAATATTATGATTGTAACTTGCAAACTGCATGTGACAAAAGGATTTCTATGACAAAAGCACAAAACCACTGAGCTATCCATACAGTTCTGTGATCTGTGTAGTAGACGTTCTTTGCAGCAAGCACAGTAACCCGCTGTGCTACTTTGGATGAGTCAAACCTGCCACTAGACAAAACTCAGATCCCTTTCCAGCAGAAACATTAAGCATCAGAGTTATCTTGACATGTTTATTGTTTGCCTAGATATAAATGGAACTCTACCGCAGGTGTTTTAAACCCATAACAATTTGCAAAACACGGTGCCCCCCAGCTCAGCAATAATCCAGGCCCCAGTAACAAAACCTGCTTCCACCCTTTCATCCTCCAGGGGAAACCCAGGATGCCCAGTATGGCAAGTCTGGCCATGAACTCAGTTTATCAGTAGGAGCTTCTGTGAAAACAAGATCCACCCATTACAGTAGTCAATGTACAAAAACACACATGTAGTGCTGACTCTAGTGTGCTCCTTTCACAATCAAAAGTAGAGCTTTCCTCAGCATTTCAACTACATGGGAGCGGGACTAGCAGACAAATTTGAATTTAGCCTTAAACATAAGATTATCATCAGTTCATGGTCTTCAGGATTACACCTTGAAGCAGGTTTAGGCTGGGCTCATAGAAATAGGGGCCAGACAGATTCTTCCTAAGGGTGTCCATTGCATCAAACTTGAAACAGTTCAGCTTGTCTCTCATGTTCAGGTTTAAGAAGTTAATAGAGGGTGGACAGGGCAATTTTGCCCAACTGAACTATCACCTGCATGTTGATGGTATGCATTAGTGTGAAGAAGCTGTTCTTTGATGGACTGTACTGAAGGCTGCACACAAGATGGCAAGGAGCTCTGCAGTACTCTGTAAGAGACTTTAAAAGTCTGTCACCTAAATGTAAGCTGTGACACAATCTATGTCCGCCCAGATAGAAAATTTTAAAACCTATTGACCTTCTTGCCTTTGATGCCTGCCGCTCCAAGATTTTGATTGAGGATGACACAATCAATGGTATGGAACACTGCAGAAAGGTCGAGCAAATATAGACTGGCTATATCCAGCTCATCAGTTATACTTCTAATTTCATCCTTAGCTAGCAAAAGAGCAGACATAGTGTCTATTCCATGACGAATGTGCAATTGCCAGGTATCAAGGCATTCAGAGGCTACCACATATTCTGATAGTTGCCTAGACCAGTATACTTTCCAAAAATCTTCACATTTCTATGGCCTTGACCTATCATTTGGTGTATCCACAGCATCCTATGAAAATCAGCAGTTCCCCAATTTTCTATTTTAGGGTGTATTCATGTGTATACATGCTATATTGTGTGTACAAGACATTCACCGCTTTTTGACTGATGTCCTGTAATTGACAAACTATACATTAGGCCCTAGGTTGTTTTACCAGAACAGGAGTGAGACAACTACATCTTTCATTTGGCAGGTATTTGTCTTGAGGTTGGTGACAGGTTCAAAGTATCTACAATTCTATCAAGGATGTAATGTACCACTGTGGGGCAAAACTCATCTTGATTTTATGGATGTGAGAAAGTCATCCTTTTTGCCCTGGCCACACCCATTTTTGACTGATTCTGGTGGTAACTGGCTCTGATTGTGCCCTGAGCTCTGTTAACCAGACACAGGGCCAGTGCCCTGTGTAAAAGATACATGGTAATTACGTGTCATTGCAATTGGTATCACAACCTACCTATAAGCTCCTAGTATATGGTATATGGCATATAGGTTTAGAGGCCAGTAGATTTAATGCACTTAAGTGTGCAAGACAATGTTGTCTGCGGTCATTTTAAAGGCAGACCTGCTTTGCAGGCTGCCTTGAAAAGTAAATTATATGCAAATTTGACTTTGGAAGTAAAGATATTTCCAAAGTCTTAAACCACCTTATTTTACATATACGTCCCTCCTAAGGTCTCTTCTATGTATCCCAGGGGTAGGCTGTGTTGTAATTATGAGCAGGAACTATATAAAATATGTTTTATATACCCTGGTGAGGAAAGCAACGTCAATTTAATTTTCCCCATTGTAGCACATTGGCTCCATAGGCCAGGATAGGAATACATTAATAAAGTGAAAATCTTGACAGGAGGCAGCTAAAAATATACTTTAAAGTATTAAAACGATAGAATAATTTTGACAACTTGCCATAGTTACATTTATTATAACTATGCAGAAAATAAGTTATAGAACTATATTTTCTGATGAACTAAAATCCAGCCTTCCAGCAGCCTCTCCTGATTGTTCAGCCTATGGCAGGCTGGGCCAAACTGCTATGATGAGGTGTGAAGTGGCCTGCATAGAGCAAAAGCCCTTCTGCTGGGAGGAGATCTACAAGCTGCAGCTTCAAAGGCAGGAAGGGGGCTGGGTAGCCAAACTGCTCATCAAAGAAGGAATGAGTTAGGACAGGACACTGGCTCACCCCCACTTCCTGCACCCCCTGTCAGCCAGGAGTCCAGCTAATTGAATTAGTAGAGGGGCTGGAATAGAAGTGTTAGGGAAACGTAGCCATGCCAGTAGGTTGGCTAAGCCAGATCTTAACTTCCATTTTGAATTTAAAGGAATAATGCTTTCTGAGGCAAGAATATGCAACACTTTGCAGGGCGTGGGAACACATGAGGGTGGCACCCTGCACCCCATTGGTCAGGGGTAGCCCCTGCTTGTCACCCAAGAACACTGGATACATATGGGAGAGGTGCCTAGCGACTCAGATCCCTGCCTGAAACTACAAGAAGAAGAAGGACTGGCTTGCCGGAACCCTGGCCTGCACCAAGAAGACTGCATTCTGCATGACTCCACCAGCTGCACGCTTTGGGAACTACTGCTCTAAGGACTTTGCCTTGCTTTCAACAGTGATGGCGTTTACTTCATGAAAGCAACAGGTTAAAACAGCTCCACTTGCATCATCCCAAGGAGCAACTCAGAGCTTCTGGAACCTTTGATTGGAGTTTTGGATGCATTGGAATCCCAAAAGGACCCCCTGGAAGAAGATCTAGAAGTTTCGAGAAGATTGGAGAATTTTTGGTAAAAAGCTGCATAAGGTGACTGACCCCTCGATGAGAGTCAAGCTGTCAACGTCGAACCGCCACCCTGCCTGAGATTCAGATTTGCCATGCTGAAGTTCTGGACCTTTTCATCATTGACGAGACTTCCAGGAGTTGACTGAGGCATTGCACTGAGCCAAGCTGCCATTGTCTACTCGAAACCAGGTCTGATGAGGAGCCTCGCTTGACATCGCGAGAAACCGCTCCCAAAAAATGACTACGTCAGAAGGTAAAAACTTGACCAGGCTAATGCATAAAAGTACAAACATAAAGCACACAGATAGAACATATGCGACAAATCTATTAACAATATTTAAGACAATATTAAAATAGATCAAAAACCGACCTACTATGGCTTAAACAGACTCTAAAAGCAAAGCACCTGCATGGAGTATAATAACAATTAATTTCATTACAGCATTGCACCTACAATCCGTTAAAATCAGAGTCAAAAGATACCAAATCAGACATAACAACCCCTCTTGCGGATGACTTCTTTCTAATCTGTAAGATTGATTGCAAGAAGGATGCTGTCTAGTTTATTATAGCAAGAGTATGAGAATGCAAATGGAAACTCAGTTTTCTCAGCATAGGAATGATACATTTTGTCCTTTCTTGCCATCAAATAAGCAAAGGAGTAAAATGTGAGTATTGCATTGGGTAGACCACGCATCAAACGGGCAAAGAGACAATTGATTAAATGAATAGACCTGAGATGGGGAGCCAACCATTAGGGGAAAGATATTTAGTCTCATCCTAATCAATAAAAATGGGTTTAAATTATTAGAAACGAAAGAAAGGTGTTGTGTCCTATTTAATGTACTGGTGTTTTTAAATGCTTTACACACCTGTTTCCTCAAGCCTGCCTTCTCGTAGCCAGCTACCAAGGGGTGAGCAAGGGAATAATTTATAGAGACCTTCACTGGACCTTATATTGCGATTGTGACAGTAGTACTAGTGGTAGGTCTCGACCTACAGCTACTTATAAACCACATTCCAACAATGGAGATCTCTAAAAAGCTCCTCAGGGAAAACCTTTTTAAGGAGGTCCAAGAAGCTGTATTAGATGGTGGGGGGCTTATTGAACCTACTTTCACAGAGTTGATAGTTAGAATATACTTCGAAGTTTAGAAATAAATGATGCAAGCTTGTCATAGTTAATCGGTGAAGTCACTTTTTTATATTTATACAAGATTCATGAAAGTTTTAATGCACTGCAATACTTGGTGGGAAAATAGTAACCTCTGCTATTTACAGTACATAGACATGATATAAGTGACATCCAAAGCTGTTATAATTCAATACAGTTAATTTACCAACATTTAAGAAGTAATACATAAAGCAGAGCCTTGACTTGGCTAATAATAGGCTCACATTATTTTGATGCAGCCTACGTTTGCTCTCAACATAATCTATTTGAAAAATAATAATTTTGAAAATATTATACATTGCTATGAGAAAACAAACATTCCGCTCACAAAACCTTCATACTATGAATGCGCGCAATTTTTTTGGGGAAAAAATTTACTTTTTCATAAATCATTGGGCTGGAAATCACATATTTCTACAACTAGTGAGGCAATTACTGAAACAGCTGAGGAATGTTCTCATTAGAGTCAAAATCATTATGTAAAACATACAGGCTGCTGTCACTTCAAGCTAATTTCGCTGAAAGAATTCTGAAGCATGGCAAAGCATGCTCATCTGCGATTATAAATGTGCGCTTCGGCAGCTTGTGATTCTGCTAGGAGAGATTTGTAAGTAACGAGCAATAAAGTCAAGGTGAAGACTTCCAGAAAATACACAAAAATGGTTCGACTCTCCTCCGGGCTTATATTAACTCGCATGCTGGAATCAGATTAACCGGTAACCTTGCCGGAGGTTCGCTCTCAGGTGTCGACCTTACACTCATAAGGTTAATAACACGTGTCATAGGGATGGAGGCAAATGGAAGATTTCGTTTCAGTCGCCACACCGCCACTTTTCACTTGGATTACTGAGATCGTGCTCTTAAATTCCGTCTAAATTAAGTTCAAAAAGTTTGTATTAAGTGAGCAAACAGCCGCGCAGCTACTAATTACATGTCATAGCTTTTCACGGACGACGTAAAAATACGCGTTTAATTCACAGAGGACCCCAGACTTCCAAACTGTTAATCGATTACAGTGGCCTTTTTGCCTTTCAGGCCTAATTGCTCTTTGTATTTAGTCAAAAACGACTGCATTATGATTTATGTACCGGGTAAAACTAACGCGCATTTCATTAAACTGTTTTAGGGGCATATCAACAACAACCGGCGATAATTATCTCTAAGCTCACTTAGCGCTAGGATAATTATCGCCGCCTAGTGTGAATTTTTATCGCTGAGATAGCGTGGTATTAGCAACGCTTATCTCAATAGCGATAAAAATCCTCACGCTAACAGGCTAACGTGAGATTATCGCTGGAAACCCAGCGATAATCTCACGTTACCTTGTTGATAGGGACGGGCAAACTTAGCCATGATATCCTCCTTCCATAGGATATCATGGCTAAGTCAGAAAAATACCAGACGTAAAAAAGCAGCGTTAACCGCGGTTAGCACTGCTTTTTTTGTCTCTAACAGGGTTAGCGACATTCTTGATAATAGGAGAAATGTCGCTTAGCGACATTTCTCCTATTATTTTACTCTGGAACGCCCCCTTTGCATCTCATTAGAGATGCAAGGGGAAGCGTAGAGTAAAAGGGTGCTAACATGCAAATTTGCATGTTAGCACCCTGTTGTTGATAGGGCTCTAGTTTTATCTCTGCTTTTTTGGCTTGTAAAGCCAAAAAAGCAGAGATAAAGCCCTTGTTGATATGCCCCCTAAGTTGACAAACCCACACTGTGTTTTCAAGGGATTGAAGAAGCTGTTTACTGAAATAAGCAGCTGCTTTCATTTAACGGAGGGGCTGAAAACACAAGTCTCCCCTTTTGTTAGTAAATCCTCGCTGAAGGTTTTGGATGTGGTCTGCCTCACAGTAACACTCACACTTGGGTCCAGGCAGGAAAGGGTCAGTCACACACTAAGGTCACACTTCTTCTCTTCAATCCTAAAAGGCTGCATTACTAGGGGGTCCGGGCTAAGGACCTGTTCAGCTGTCTTGTCGGCTCACGTCCGACCCCACCCACCCCAAAAAAATCACAGTAAAAATACATACATATCTATAACTACAGGGGCTTTCGGTCATCCCTCACCATCTGATGGGCTATTCACGAACTGTTTGCATTTTGCTCCCCCCCACCACAACAGCCTGGCAGTGCGCCATTACACTTCTGCCATTGCCTCTCCTGCTATTGAGAATGATGGCAGTTTGCTTGTGTGCAAGTGTACATCCATCAAAAATGTAGGGGCATATTAGCAAGGAAGTGGCGGAGAGTGGCGTTGGCCTTCTTGGCTTAACGCCTCTCTCCGCCACTTCAGAAACGCGAGGCTGCACCATATAATCAAGGATATGGTGCAGCCTCGCGTTTCCCCTTCGATGTTTTACAACTTAGCGCCAACGCAGGCACCCTTGCACCAGAGTGCAAGGGTGTTTGCGAGTAGGGAGGTTTGTTTATGTACAGGAAGGTGTCCCTTCCTGCACCTAAACAAACCTAAAATGCCAGTTTGTAATTTACGTGTGTGCTGCTTCATGCAGCACACATGTAAGTTACAAAATGGCATGTTAAAAAAAGGTATGTTTATGTACAGGAAGGAACACCTTATTGTACATAAACAAACCATGGAATTTTGTTTTTCCATGTGTGCTGCACAAGGCAGCACACATGGAAAAAGCAAAAAAGTGGAGAAATAAAGCATTTCTCCTCTTTTCGCCATCTTAAGACCAGGATTTTCCTGGTCTTAAGTTTGGCACTGCCACCTATTATCGCCACCCTTGATAATAGGTGGCAGTGTTGAATTCAATGGGCGTTGCGGGGGAACACCCACTGCACGCCCCTTTCATGCTAAATTAAGCATGAAATGGGGCACTATTATCAAGATGGGCAGCTGAGGAGCAGAAATAGAGCATGGCTACGGAGAACCACGCCTCCGTGTAGCCACAGGTGACCCGCGGCCCTACCCTCAGTAATGGCGCCACGTACCTGGCTGGTGGATTTGGCGTGCTAGCGTCCTAGTGATGCAGGAGATTTTTGAGAAGCAGTGAGGCGTGCCGAGGATCCGGGGACTGGACCCTACCGCTTGAGGAAGCGAACAGGAAACACCTGTTGGATTCGGGACGGCAATCTCGGAACGGCGGAGAGGATTTTGCACACCCAGCTGGTCCGGTGCGACCAGCCCTGTGTCACGGCTCTGCGGGAGAATAAACAACAATATCTCAACTGGTATAATTATGAGAGACGGTTAGAATATGCATGTCAAAAACATTGCAGCACAGGAAAAGGAAGACTCTTGGTCAAATATTTTTGTAAAAGGTGCACAGGGCATCATATATTTTAAAAACATAATCTAGTACAGTTGTAACAGCACTGTAGGGAAGGAATTGCATAAAAACAACCCGACATTAAACTTGGTGCTAGATTGTGAAAGTTCCAAAACAAGTGGCGACATAAGTGATAATTTGTGTTCAGCGGAAAAGGGCGCAAGGTGGGATAATATATACAGTGAAAGATGGTTCGGACGCTTCTTTCAATAGATTTTGGAATTATTTGATGTCACCATAACGAATAATGCGCTGTGATTTTCCGCTGAGTGGTCGACGATGTTTCGATCCTCTAAATCAGGATCATCTTCAGGACCGGATTGTTGGTTTAAAGCGGTGCTGTACAAAGGGGAGAGAAGGAGGGATATCAGGTGGGAGGGAGAGGGAAGGTGTTTTCTGCGTGGCGATCAAAGTGGGACGACTAGGGTGAGTGAGGGGAGGTGTAGGGGGGTAGCGCAGGAAAGGAGGGGATGGAAGGAGGGAAAAGGGGAGGGAATGACAAGGATGGGCATAAATACCTGGAAAAGACACGGTCCTGTGTCTTAGTAGGAGAGGAGAGAATCAGGCAATTATGGGACTCCAGAAAGGATGTCCTGAGAAGGAAAGAAAGGGAGTGGGTGAGTGCTGGGAAGGTAGGGTAGGAAGCGAAGCGAAGTGAGCATAGGTGGCGGGGGTTACCTGGCAGAACAATCCTCATGGATGCCGTAAAGGCCGTCAAGAGGAGGGCGGGCATGTGATCAATCTTCAAGGAGTAGCAGCAAGGTGCTTGCGAAAGATAGCTGGGGGAGCAAGGGAAGGACAAGCTGTCACACGAGAACGTGCGGGTCCATCTGGGAGAAAGCGTGAGGTGAAAAAGCAGGGAAGCACAAGTTACCTGTGTGTACATGCCGAACTGCGTGTACAAGAAAGACCGAGTGTCAATCTCGTATCTATTAATGGCAATCGCGGGACAGGACCCGTCAATGAAGAACCGCGTAGTGGTTCCGGTGGGAAAGCGCTGGGGGAGAGAAGAAAGTAAAAATCAAGGGGATGGTCGGTGGGCGGTAGATGTAGATGCAGGTGGAAAGGTGGAGAGGCCACAAGCGTGTTTAAAGAGTGCAAGTCGGGCTTCCGGGTCATGTGACCGTGGGGGGCGGGCGGGTGTGGCAAAGCTCAGTGATTGGTGGAAGGGTTGGGAGGGGAGGTAGGGAAAGGCTGGGGAAGAGAAAGGAGGACGGTACAAAATAAAACAACTAGAGTGCACCAAATGACAGCAAAACGATAAAAAACAAGCGGAATTGGGTCAATCAGCATGTACAATGGAAAACAAATTAAAATAGCGGAAACATTTTTCTAGATGTGGGAAATAGTACAGTTACCCACAGTAATTCCGATGGTACATTTGAACAAGGGGTATATTGACAATGGAAAAGAATTAAGAGTACACAATACATGGCATGTACAGGTGAAGAACACTTGGGGAGGAAAATGCATGAAAAAAGAAAGAAGAGGGGAACCCAGGAAACCCATGTACTTCAATTACTGAACAGTAGGCATCAATAGTTAGTATGGGTAGGTTAAGGGTACTTAACACAGAGGTGTAGTCAGGCGAAAAGGTCTGCGAAACTGGGAAACCTGGTGGAAGGGGATGAAAAAATAAATTATTGAGAGATAGTGTTGGGGACTGCCTGGGGACTGCCTGTATGACATTCTTTTGGATGTATTTTTCGCCGCCTTTCGGTTGCTACCGCCCACCGACCAGCCCCTTGATTTCTACTTTCTTCTCTCCCCCAGCGCTTTCCCACCGGAACCACTACGCAGTTCTTCATTGACGGGTCCTGTCCTGCGATTGCCATTAATAGATACGAAATTGACACTCGGTCTTTCTCGTACACGTAGTTCGGTGTGTACACACAGGTAACTCGTGCTTCCCTGCTTTTTCACCTCGCGCTTTCTCCCAGATGGACCCGCACGTTCTCGTGTGACAGCTTGTTCTTCCCTTGCTCCCCCAGCTATCTTTCGCAAGCACCTTGCTGCTACTCCTTGAAGATTGATCGCATGCCCTCCCTCTTCTTGACGGCCTTTATGGCATCCATGAGGATTGTTCTGCCAGGTAACCCCCGCCACTTACGGTCGCTTCGCTCCGCTTCGCTCCGCTTCCTACCCTACCTTCCAAGCACTCACCCACTCCCTTTCTTTCCTTCTCAGGACATCCTTTCTGGAGTTCCATATTTGCCTGATTCTCTCCTCTCCTACTAAGACACGGGACTGTGTCTTTTCCAGGTACTTATGCCCATCCTTATCCTTCCCTCCACCTTTTCCCTCCTTCCATCACATCCTTTCCTGTGCTACCCCCTACACCTCCCCTCACTCACCCTAGTCGTCCCACTTTGATTGGCACGCACAAAACACCTTCCCTCTCCTTCCCACCTGATATGCCGCCTTCTCTCCCCTTTGTAGAGCACCGCTTTAAACCAACAACCCGGTCCTGAAGATGATCTTGATTTAGAGGATCGAAACGTCGTCGACCACTCAGCGCAAAATCACAGCGCATTATTCGTTATAGTTCCATCAAATAATTCCAAAATCTATTGAAAGAAGCATCCGAACCATCTTTCACTGTATATATTATCCCACCTTGCGCCGTTTTCCGCTGAACACACATTGTCACTTGCGTCGCCACTTGTTTTGTCACTTTCACAATCAAGCACCAAGTTCAATGTCGGGTTGTTTTTATGTAATTCCTTGCCTACAGTGCTGTTACAACTGTACTTGATTATGTTTTGAAAATATATGATGCTCTGTGCACCTTCCAAAAATATTTGACCAAGAGTCTTCCTTTTCCTGTGCTGCAATGTTTTTGACATGCATATTCTAACCGTCTCTCATAATTATACCATTTGAGATATTGTTGTTTATTCTCTCGTACCTACCCACCTCTCAACGTGGTTCATGGGTTATACTCCTGTCGTACCTTACACGACTCTGCGGGGGCATTGAACGAGGCTTGTGTTCCCTGGCGTTCATTGCTGTGCTGGCGGTTCGGCCCTTGGGAGGCGTCCGGAGTGCAGTGACGAGTTGGAAAAAGACTGCGGCAGTGCGGCCCACGTGAATCGGAAACTTAAAGGTGAAAAAGTGAAATAATCCAGGTACGGAGGATTTTGGGGGCAAATCCGAGATTAAGTGAAGTCTAAGTGAAGCTAAGTGAAACAATAGAGCCCAAGGGGGTTGAAGGAAGACACGGAAAGGAGCAAAAGGATAAAAAAAATAGAGGGGGGATATAAAATCTAAAAAAAGAAGACGTATAGAGATACAGAGAACAAGAAGGGGATAAAAATGGGTAAACCTCAGAAGGATGTGAATGCTGCTAGTAAATCTAACAATGCAGATGCTGCAGCCCGCCTCAAGGCAAAAACACGCCTACCTCTGGCAAAAAAAGCCGCACTCAGGGCCATTAAGGATAAGGAAAATAACTCTAGCTCCCCAGGTCTTGATAGCACCCTCGAGAGCTCGGAGGAGGAGCTGCCCCCCACCACCGTCTCTCCACAACGTGAGGAGCGGGGGGAATTAGTGGTTGACCAGGCGAACGTCACACCGGAGGTGATAGAGTTGCTGTTGTATCGACCAGGTCTCAACAGTGCAGCCCAGCACTAGATGGCCTGAAGAAAGGTTTAAAAGAGGTGAAGGAATGTCCATTGTTTATAAAAGAAAACACTGCACAACCTCCACAACCTCCACAACCCTCCTCCTTAACCCTACGTTCAGCTTCAAGAACTTCTAAAGCCTTATCGCTGGGGTCGGGACCGGTCTCTCCAGTAGTACTAGCAGAACTGGCTCCTAAAGACCAGGGAGTAATTCAATGAAATTCTAAAACTCATCATTTGGGAGTCCAGTTGCCACAGCAAGATCAAACTCAAGCACAAGACTCAGTGGCACCCCCAACTCCTCTAACATCTTTGAGCTCAGTGGAAAAGACTATGTCCAGGCTAAATCCATCCCAGGCTCAAGATGCAACAGATAAAGACAGAAGGACCATGATTGATACTTCTCTGAACTTGATGTCACCACAACTGAAACTCCAGTTGCAATATCAACCCCAACTTCAGCTGGTATCACAAGGGCAAGTATTGCCAGAAGCTGCATTGGCTCAGGTAGATCCTAAGGCGGGAAGTACGAGTATTGGTACTGATGATCTGCAAAGTGATTCCAGCCAAAATATGGAGACTATGGGTGTCTATCAGTAAGATATTAGAGACATGCTGAATCTAATCTTGGAAGAGGTCCGTGAAATGAAACAAAATGCAGCAATTGGAAATCACCGCTCTGCATCAGAGAATGGTGAAAATCGAAGAAGCGATGACAGGTTTTCCCATCAGACTTCAGGAGGCGGAAGCCAGAATTTCTGTGTTGGAGGACCAAATAAATATGGTTATGGGAGAGGCAAAAGAGGCGGCGAAAAGCAAAAGCTACCTGGAGAACAAATTGGAGGAGCTTGAAAACCATTCTCGGAGGTCTAACCTCCGGGTTGTTGGGGTTCCCGAAGGTATCAAAGCCTCCCAACCCCTCCAATGGGTCAACTCATTTATTAAACAGAATGTTCTTCCTGAGTTTGAGGGCGACCTCACCATTACAAGAGCTCATCGAGTCCCAGCACAACCTTTTCCCAATTCCACGATACCAAGAACAATCTTGTTGAATTTCGCATACTTTCGTATCAAGGAGAGAATCTTGACAAGAGCAATCCAGCAGAGGCAGTTTTTTGTAAATGAGACTACTAAGTTTCATATATTTTCCGACATGACTGCTACTGCTGCTCGTAGAAGAAAAGAATGTGTTAAGATTCTCCATCTGTTTAAATCCCATGGTGCTCAAGCCTCAATTGCTCAGCAGTCGAAATTGAGAGTTTTAGTTAAAGGGAAGTTTTTTATGTTTCTGATTTAGAAGAAGCCCAGGCATCATTAAAAGGGATTTCGTTAGTGTCTAGCGCTTAAATATTGGTATACGTTTAGATTTACCATATGCCAACGAAAAGGGCTTCCTCTCCTTTAGTATAAGTTGGGCTAGCTAGCCTTTGGATTGGTTTTAAGGTATTGCTGAGGGTCTCGGGGTCAGCGGGGTCCCTTAGGGTGCAATCTCATGACACCCATGAGGTTAGATGGGAGGGGCGAAATGTGGTCAGCATGGTTGGTAGGGGTACCTCCACATTTTTTGGGGTGTGGGTCCTTTTTTTTGGGGGTGGGAAGGGAGGGCTTGAGGTTGGGCTCACAGCAGAAAAAAGAGTACAAGCAGAAGGTACAGAAAACATACAAGTTAGAGTCAATCATAGAAAACAGTAAATGTAAGATCCTATCAGTCAATGCAAACAGAATGCTAAATAGAAAGAAGTATGGCGCTCTTATTAGATGGCTAACATCACTAAATCCCCAAGTTCTGTTTTTTAAGGAGACACATTTGAAATCTAATTCTCCTAAACTATTTATACCCAAGGATTTTTCAAAAGTTTTGATTGCATCTTCAGGCCTTGCGTTGAGAAGAGTAGCAATCTATTTCTCGAGTAAACTTCCCTGGGAATTTTTACAAGTGCATAGGGATATACATGGGAGATGGATTTGGGTGGTAACTAGGTTGCAGGGAAACATTTTGAATTTTATAAATTACTATGGCCCTGTTTCGGATGATATTGTACCCCTGGTCCAAATCAATGATTTATTGATAGGATCCCCTGGGCAGGTGATTTTTGGAGGGGATTTTAACTTTATACAGGACGTAAGGAGAGACACTTCGAAGAAAAACAAAAAACAACTAAAACCAAATACAAAAAAATTAGTGGGAGCCATTAGACAAGAATACCAGCTGGTGGATCCGTGGCGGGAAATCAATCTAGACAAGGAATTCTATACCTGCTATTCGCACCATTTTTGGACGGCGTCTCGGATTGATTTCTTTCTTATCTCCAGATCCCTCCAGATTCAAGAGGCTGGCATTGGATGTAACCCTTTTTGTCAGATCATGCTTATGTTGGGATAGAAATGGTGCTCGGGGGAGGAAGTAGGGAGCGGCCCGGGTGGCAGCTGGACTGTCTCCTTTTGCAAGATGAGGACTGGGTAAAAAGGTTTAGAGAGTGGATCTTGGAATATTTTCAGATCAATGAAAATACGGCATCCCCCTTCTCAGTGTGTGGGGGGTTTAAGGTAGCAGCCTGTGGTCAGATAATAGCCTTTACGGCCGCCCAGGCCAATAACCGGAGGGCTAAGATAGCTAAATTGCAAGCTGAGGTGGATCAGGAATACACTCTACAACTTCAGCTTCTCCTAAATCAATATGAGCAGGCAAGAACAGGGTTGAGGGATTTTTTCATTTTAGAAGAGGTTTGTAACTCACAAATATTTCAACAAAGGGGGGGGCGCTAGAGGGCGCCAAACCAAGATGGCCGCACTCGTGTGAGGCTCCCGCCTGACCGGGCGATTCCGCTATCCTTTCCTGCATCCTGACAGCGTGATCCTCTGCCTCACCCCTACTGCTGGGTCCGCGGTGCCCTGCGGGACAATCTGGTGCCTGGCACGTCTGCGGGGGTGGCCGGAGCACCCCGATATCTCCCATTGTTGTGCCGTGCGGAGTGAAGCGTGCATCCGCGGCCTGCGCCTGACGGGGGACTCTGCACGCGAGCCCGGTGCTGCGGGGCCTGTGCAGCGTGGGCGGACCCCGGTCCCCGGGGCTGGCGGCTGAAACGGGCGAACATCGGCTGTTCCTGCCATCGCTTGGAGGTCTCGGCGGAGGTAGGCGGGGAACCCCCCCTGTGACCCGGACGCCCTGTGGGTCCTTCCCGCTCGCTGCCCCCTGCATCTGCTGGAGCCCGCTCCCGAGCCTCGAGGTGGTGGGCTGTTGGGGTCGCTGTGTGGCTGTGCATGCCCGGGACTGCCGCGGCTGACTGGGAGGCAGGGATAGCCATCATAGCTCTCTCGCCGGTGTGAACGCCTGACTGGGCCTGGCTGCGGGGGACGCTCTTGGACGGGCCGGTGAACGTCGACCAGCACGGAGAATCATACGCCGCTTAGCCGGCTGGCTGTACCGAGAGACCGGAGCGGTTGCTGTTGCCCCCCCCCTCCCCCCCGCCGCTTAGGTGAGAGGCGGGGGCTGTGATCCTTTGATTGTCTGGCCGTGGACCTGGGGCCGGGGCCGCTTGCGGTGGACCACGCTGTGGGGCCGCTTGGAGCGGGAGGATTGCGATCCGGACACCCCCCCCCGCTGCCATTGGGACGCTAGCTGCTGTCTACTGCGGGCCTGGGAGCGCGGCCTCGTGTGGTCCGGCCGGGGTGAGCCTGCTGGCCGTGGGACCCCCCCCCCTCCCTGATTGCCCTGAGGGGGCGTGCTCCTCGAGGAGGACCTGGGAGCTACGTAGGCCTGATTTGCACGGGCGGGAACGGGGTCCCCCCCGGTGTCCCGGTTGTACGTGCTCTCTCCTCGACTGCGCTGGCTGCGGGGTGGGCGTGGAGGGTCGGATGCCTGGCGCCATGGGGCGCAAAGACGCTAAGCAGTCCAAATTGCCGTTTGAAACCCAAAAAGCCCCCGCGTCGTCGCCCGAGCCTGGCCCCTCCGTCGCCGACCCTCCGGACGAGGACTGGAAGTCCCTCCTGCTGGGATTGAAACAAAGCCTATCGACCATAGACTCCAAGATTGACAACATTACTACCAGGCTGGATGGTGTGGTTGCCAAACTGGACCAGCATGACGCCCGCATAAAGGAGACTGAGGACAGGATCTCCACGCTGGAAGACGGAGCCGCATCTGCAGGCCGGCATATGACACAAATGGACCGTCTTCTCAAAATAATCGCCGACAAGAACGAGGACCTAGAAGCGAGGTCCCGTCGCAACAACGTTCGCATCCTCGGCCTGGCGGAGACCACCAACACTGGGAGACTGGAGGTCTTCGTCGAGAACCTGGTGGCCGAACTGTTTGGTAGAGACTCCTTCTCCCCGCACCTCATCGTGGAGAGAGCCCACAGATCCCTCGCGGCCCGTCCCCCTCCTGGCGCCCAGCCACGGCCCATCATCGCACGTTTCCTCAATTATAGGGACCGGGACGTGGTGCTCAGACGCTCGAGAGAGATGGGAGCTGTGAATTACTGCAATACTACGCTGCCCTTCTTCCCTGATTTCACCGCATCTGTGCAGGAAGCTCGTAGGAAATTCACTGGAGCTAAGAAAAAATTGCAGTCCCGTGAGATTCCGTACGCGATGCTGTACCCCGCGAGGCTGAAAATCTCGCACCGTGGCAAACAACTGTTCTTCCAGCAGCTGCAGCAGGTGGAGGACTTCCTCAAACAACACAGCAGGGACTCGGCCAAAGAGGGCGCGGAGCCACGGCGCTCTCGGTCGTCCTCGCCGACGGAGCGGCTGGACTGAGTGAATTGGGGGGATGCTTCCCTTGGCTTGGTATGTCGCTGTGGCCGGACTTGCCTGAATGGGCCACTGTCACTCCTGGTGAGGTACTTTTATGTTTATTCAAAAACATGTCACTTGAACTATCGCTGTCATATTATGTGCCCGGTCGCCCACCTCCGTCCCATACTGGGGCCCTGGATTATGTCTGGGTCCTCGTGGGTGTAAGTAGGGAGGTGGATGGCAGGTCTGGCGCCCCTAGAGTTCGATCCCCCAATGGGCGCTCCCCATTACGCCCCTTTCCTCATCAAGGCAGGGGTGGTTACTGCCAATGTTCTGGTTGTTATGATGGGTTTGGTTGGGGGGGTAGGGGATGGGAGGGCAAAGTGTACCCGGCCAGTTGGGGTTGCCGGCGTGGGTGGGTTGCTGTTCCGACTTTCTCCGAGGTTTATTGATGGCTCCGGACAGGGTATGAACAGTCGAATGGGTTGGGTAAATAAGTGGGACCTAGGCTTGAAATGTTATGCTGAGTGCTATGTGCAATCCCGTACTATGAATACATGCCACACACACCTCCACCCGGGTGAATGGGGGACCTAACTGACACGCGCCCTGCGCCTAACTTTCGGCTGCTCTCCTGGAACGTACGTGGATTAAATGACACAAGGAAGATGAGGCAGGTTTTGAGTTACCTGACCAGGCAGGGAGTGTCCGTTGCCATGCTCCAGGAGACACACTTGAAACCGGGAGGGACTCCCCCCTTTGCATCACGATGGGCGGATAGTAGGGTGTTCTCGTCTTACTCGAGTTATGCGAGGGGTGTGACCATCCTGGTGAGACACGGGGTAGGGTTTATACTAGCGGGGGCCGAAGTAGATCCTGGCGGGAGGTACTGCATGGCATGGGGGACACTGCACTCACATACAATGCTGTTTGCGTGCTACTACGGCCCTAATACGGATGACCCGTCCGCGCTCCTCACTATGTGGGGCAGGATTCAGACCCTAGGAATATCGCACATCCTACTGGGGGGGGACTTCAACACTGCACTCAACCCTGCAATGGACAGATCACGCCCGCAGGCATCGCACTACACAAACACACAGCGCGCGTTAGTAAACATAGTGGATGAGCACCACTTAGTCGACGCCTGGAGGCATTGCCACCCCACGCTCCGGCAGGGCACTCACTACTCCGCAGTGCATTCCACTTGGGCACGTCTTGATTACATATTCCTTACGCCCGGCCTCTCTCCTTGGCTGGGCGAGGCGCTTCATCTCTCCCGCACATTCTCTGACCATTCCCCTGTCCTGCTGTCCATACGTATTCCCCTTGCGGTATCGCCGTACCTGAGCTGGCGCTTAAACCCCGCGCACCTCACGGACCCCGTGTTTCAGGCGGAATTAGAGCACGACATAAAAGATTTTTTTGAACGTAATATCGATTCCGTATCTAGCCTCACTACTGTTTGGGAGGCGTTCAAAGTCACCGTAAGAGGTTGGTGCATAGCTAAGGGGGGGGGCGTCCTCAAGTCTCTGCGGGGAGATCTGCGCAGGCTGGAGAGCGAGCTGCGAGTGCTAGAGCGCGAAATGGAAGGGAACAAGCGGGGGCCTGACACTGCAGCGCGGCTCCGAGAGAAACTCAATGACTACACGGAAGCTGCTGCCAAAGAAAGCAAATTTCTGGGGCGACCCTTTGTCGCTAGGGTGTACGGAGAGGGTGACAGACCGGGCAGGGCGCTGGCCTCCGTAGTTCGCCCCCCCAGATACCATAACTACGTTGCCTCCCTGCTTGATGAACAAGGCACCCCGCAGCGGGACCTTGCTGCCCAACTTAAAGTCCTCACAGACCACTACACTAAACTTTACACATCCCACAGGACTACACCGCTCGTACTGCATGAGTACCTTGACGACACTGCGCTTGCGTGGCTGGGCCCCTCCCAGCAGAAGTTCCTTCATCACGAACTAGAACTAGATGAAATAACAGACGCCATAATGGCCATGAAGTCGGGCAAGGCGCCGGGATCGGACGGGCTGCCGGTTGACTTTTACAAGGCCTTCAAGCATGTGCTGGCCCCCATTCTAAAGCAGGTGTACTACTCTGCGCTGGAGGGGGGCGCCCTGCCAGCCACGATGCGGGAGGCACTCATAACGTCACTGTTGAAACCTGGTAAGTCACCGGAACACTGCGACTCGTACAGGCCCCTTTTGCTATTAAACACGGACGTTAAGATTTTGGCGAAGGTCCTAGCAACGCGTCTTAACCTCCTGATGGAGCGCCTCGTCCTCCCGGACCAGGCCGGGTTCGTTCCCAACCGTGCGACTTCCCACAACCTGCGCACGCTACAGGCTGTGATGCAGGATATTGACCCTTCGAGTGAGGCTGCTGCGGTTTTCCTTGACGCCACCAAGGCGTTCGACTCCTTAGAGTGGGATTACCTTCTTGCCTTGTTGGAGCGGATGGGCATGCCATTCATTTTCCTAGATTGGATACGGCTGTTGTACTGCCAACCTCGAGCTACGGTCCTGCTCAACGGCGCCCGCTCCCCCCCTTCGCGATCCATAGGGGTACCCGACAGGGGTGCCCTCTCTCCCCGGTTCTGTTCGCAATCGCCATAGAGCCCCTTGCGGCCAAGCTTCGGCAACATCACAAACACCGAGCTCTCATTTATCCAGAGCGCCAACTACTCATTGCCCTATATGCAGACGACATGACTCTATATGTGCATAAGCCGCGGGAACACCTGAACCCTTTGCTGCGTGAAGTCACCAAATTCGGAGCCATCTCGGGGATACAAATCAACTGGGCAAAGTCGGCTCTGTTCCCCTTGACTGAGAGCACCACGCAGTTTCCTCTAGATTACCCCCTGGTGTGGGAGTCGGCCGAGATAAAGTACCTGGGCATTCAGGTGGCTAGAAATCGGGAGGCCCTGATTAGAGGCAACTACGGGACTGTCATTGACAAACTCACGGACAACATTACTCGGTGGATACGCCTCCCGCTGTCAATGGCGGGTCGGATCTCGCTGATAAAGATGGTGATTCTTCCCAAACTGTTGTACCTCTTCACCAACATACCGTATAGCCCTGGCGCATGTTTCTTTCGCACTCTCGACTCCCAGTTGTCGAGACTTATCTGGGGTGGGAAGCAGGCCAGACTTAGCCTGCGGACCCTCATGTTGCCTTATCACCAAGGGGGGTTTGATGTCCCCAATTTTCGGCGATATTATGACTGTGCACAGGGCCACTTCGCGGCCTACTGGTTCCACCCCCCTCCCTTTATGGCGCACCTGGCAGTAGAGGACGGGTATATGAGGCCAGAGCAACCCACCGGGTATTTATACACGACGGCACGCACAGAGCTTAGAGACCCCACCACGGTCGACTGCACGGTCAATGCCTGGAAACGATTGGCAGGATATATGGACGTGAAATTCCTATACTCACCCCGCATGGCTCTGGCGAATGATCCCAGATTGAGCGTCACTCGTGAGGAGATTGGCCGTAGGCTGCTCACAAAACTCGCGATTCACACTTGGGGGGATTTATACCACCAGGGAAGTTTTCGTACGGCGACGCACTTTTTTGGGGACAACTCTCCCTCGGTTATGGATACCTTCATATACGTTAGGCTTTGGCAAAATATCAGGGCTGTCACGCCTGACTTTCCGGGGGAACCGGACACCGTGGCGCCGTTTCATGCTCTGTTGCAGAAGGGAACGCCGTCACACGTGGTCTCCATGTTGTATGGACACGCGCAGGTGGCTCCGTCTCCCCCCCCTCTTCGTGCACGCGCCAGCTGGGACACAGATCTGGGGGAGCCACTGTCGGATGATCAGTGGGAAGAAAGTTGCTCTCATACCAATGCGGTGACAGGCAATGCTCGTCTTAGGCTAGTTCACTTTAAATTTCTACATCGCCTCTACTTTACCCCCGCCAAACTGCACCGTCTCGGACTCCGTGACAATGATCGCTGCTTACGGTGTAGAAGGCCAGGAGCAGGCATCATGCACTTAGCATGGGCGTGCCAGGCCGTGGCCGCCTATTGGGTAGCGGTGTTTGCTGCCATTTCTGACATGATCGGGGTAAACATTGAGCCCTGTCCTCGGATAGCGCTGCTGGGTCACTCCGTCCCCGCTGTCAAAACACACCGGAAATTTTTCGCTTTGGGATTACTGCTGGCTAAGCGACACGTCGCGTGCCGGTGGGGACGGGGGCGAGCGCCCAAATTCAAAACCTGGCTGGACACGATGACAACTTGGCAGGAGCAGCAGCATAGTTATGCAGACCTTTTACCGCACAAGTCGCGCCCTAGGGACCTCTGGGGCCCCCTGGCTGCGTACCTCCTTCGCTCACAGGTTCCAGACGCATCCTCTGCTGACGCGCCAAGTGGCGGGGTGATGTGCGGCCGGCCTTCCACGCTAGCTCTAGCGCCCCCCTCCACTGACAACTGACGCTGCCTGATCCCCTCCCCTTCCTCACACCTCTTGCTTCCCATACACAAGGGCTTACGTCCCTAGTACGAATGTCAGGGCAACATATGTCCCGTGGAGCGTCCGCTGACACAGGTTAGTGGAGTGGCGGACCTTCCGCCCCCCCCTGGGACTGGAACGCAGCGTAGTCCGCCCCCGGAATGGCATCACATACATGGCACTACAGGCAGATGATTCATGACGCGCTTCTCACTTGGGTCATTACCACTTCCTCCCAGAGCATTAGATAGGTCTGTGGGGCGTAGAGCGACGCGATGCTGCTTATCGACTGCATTCCAGGATGGACGGCAATGCCCTCACAGCACCACGCTTCACCCTTTGAACACCTCATACTGCGTATGGAGGGCAGCTTCTGGGAGGGAACAGTTCACAATTCACTTGTTTTGGGTTTGTTATTAAAGTTGAATGAAACCTCAGGTATTTCACGCTTGAATTCCGCTTGCTGGTATGCCTACTTACTACTGCATTCTTCAACAGCTCAACCTTCACCACTACGCGGCCGGCCCGACTGGGTTGTAGGCGACATGCTGTGTACTGTAGTTGTTGCTTTTCAAACTGTGCTTCTTGATTCTTGCACTGCATGTTGTCGCTGCCGGCCTGTTAATTCAGGATGTAGGCGTGGAGCCGTGTATTACTCTTTCAGGATCAATAAAGGTTTTGAAAAAAAAACAAAAAAAAAAAACAAAAAAAAAAACAAATATTTCAACAAAGGGTCTATGAAGAAAGCCAGTTAATTGGCAAATTCTTGGCAAATTCTACAAGACAAAAACAAGAATCAGCTATAATATCTAAAGTCTTAGACCCCCGGACTGGTCGAGAAATAGTTAATGGCGGCGATATTCCACAGATTTTTGTTGACCACTTTCGCCAGCTTTACTCTACTGAATATTTAGTGGAGGGGAGACGATCCAGGAGTATTCCATAAATATGAATGTTCCCAAACTGTCAGATAATCGGATCAGCGATCTGGGCTCGGAAGTGGAAGCCGCCGAGATCTCGGCAGCCATTAAAACAACAGCTGGGGCAAAGGCTTGTAGGCAGAATGGCTTCCCTATCGAGTTTTATAAAGCCTTTTTAAAAGAATTAATTATCCCCTTAAAACATTTATTTAACTTTGTTACAAAGGGTGGTGTTGTTCCAGCAGATTTTAAAGAAGCGATAATTGTTTCCTTTGTTAAAAAAGATAAAAACCCAGTAGACGTGAATTCATTTAGGCCCATCAGTCTTTTGAATTCAGACTATACAATTCTGATGAAAGTATGGGCAGAGCGTTTTTTACTTGCCACCAAAGAGGCAATCCATAGAGATCAGACTGGCTTCATAGCAGATAGAGCAATGACGGGCAATACCCATTTTTTAATACATGCCTTGGATTATTTTAACACACATTTTATTCCGGCAAGTATTGTAATGGTCGATGCGGAGAAAGCTTTCGACCTCGTGAACTGGAGAACCCTGTTTGTTACCCTTGGCCGGTTTGGTTTTCCTGCCCAGGTAGTTAATATGCTACGTAATATCTACCAGGGGGCCACGGCTCTGGTAGTAATAAATTCAAGCTGTGCAGGAACCATAAAAATAAACCAAGGAACCAGGCAGGGCTGTCCGCCATTGCTTTTTACCTTTTTTATAGAGCCTTTGGTAATTAAAATACGAAATAATGCTGCTATTCAACCACCGATCCCTGTCATGGCCTAGTTGAAACTTTTTGCAGATTACATTATTTATAACTGACTCCCGATAAAGAGAATCTTGAAATAGTTTTAAGGGAATTTTTACATTTTGAACGAATAGGCGGGTGTAAAATAAATGCCAATAAAACCGAGGTTCTTGCCCTTAACGCAGATTTGAATTCTTTTCCATCTTGCTTGAAGATACAAGCAACTAAGTCTGACCCTATAAGATATCTTGGGATATTTGTATCTAGACAGTATCAACAGCTATTTGAATTGAACTATTTAACCCCTTCCATGCTCATGACGGAACGGTTCCGTCATGAGCCACGGTTGAGCTGTGCTCATGACGGAACCGTTCCGTCATGAGCCCGCCCGCGCTCGAACCCTTCAGCACCGCGGCGGAATTCGCCCAGCGCTGAAGGGGTTAAGAATGAAGGACAAGATTAAGAAGCTTTTGGAACAATGGATATTACTCCCTCTATCGATAGTGGGTAGAGTTTCGTTGATCAAAATGTCCATACTTCCGTTGCTTATTTTTCTGTTCACTAACGTCCTGATCAAGATAAATCAGTCTTATTTTAGGGAAATTGAAACCCTACTTAGAGAATTTGTTTGGGGCAAGAAAGCTCCAAGGGTCAAATTGACTGTGGTGCAATTACCTATAGTACAAGGGGGTTTAGCGTTGCCGCATTTGAGAACATACTATGAGGCCACTTTTTTAGACTTAGTGTCCAGCTTGATGGGATCTAAATGTACCAGAGACAGCTTCTTTATAGATAAAATGATGTAAGAAATTGGTTCACAAACTCGAGTGCTTTTAAAAACTTCCAAACTCCCCAAAAAAACATGATACAAGACTTTAAAAGATTAGTTTTTTAGACTTCAGTACTTTTTTAAAAAGACAGGCTATTCGGGTCTCTAGTATCTAAAATTGAGAGAATGTACTAGTCTCGGTCTCCTGCTGCAATTAAGACATATTAACATCTGGGAAGGCTGCGGATTATCCGAGCTAACACATTTTATAATTTCAAATAGGCTGATTTCCTGGCAAGAAGTAATGGCAAGGGCGGAGAGCCACCGGAAACCGGCCTTCTTTGAATATTTACGAGTTGTTCATCTGTTAAAAAATACCAGTGGTATATTGGATGCCCCTAACTAACTTGTGGTAGCCCTTTACGGGGCTAATGTTAAAGGTGTGGGAAACTGGTATAGGCTGCTACATAAACAGGGTCAAGCTCCCGAGATAGAAAGCCACTTGGATAAAATAGCTCGGGAGACAGGATGTAGGCTGGCTTTAAAGGAGTGGGAGGCCATCTGTTATCTAGGAAGTAAATCACTGCGTGCCGCAAATTTAAAAAGGATGGCCTTCCTATCACGATGGCTTTCTTATTTAACTCCGGCCGCCTTAAAAAAAAGATTCCCGGGAGTAGAGAACAAGTGCTTTCGCTGCCAGATAGATGGGGAAGGTGGATGGCACCGTACTTTTTATGCATGTCCAGGGCTGAGGCCTTTTTGGGAGGTAGTTTTTTCTGATATCGAGCAAGCAATCGGAAAGAGTGTTTTGCTCGAGGCCGAAGCCGCTTTTTTTGGACTTTGCATAGATGGAACAATGCTATCCGAGGCCGAAAAAGCCTTCGTATTTATTTCTTGTGCGACAGCTCTCTCTCTAATTCTGCAAAATTGGAAATCTAGTGAAGCTCCCCTTCATTTGAAATGGTTTAATAAAATGAAAAGGACCCGAAAATTCGAAAAAGCCTATGCTAGACGGGTGCGGGCTATTAGGAAATTTGAAAAAAATTGGAAGTTTTTTAATGAATTAGAAAAGTCCAAAGAGGGATCTTAACACTCCTGTTGGTAAATTGAGCAGCTCTCATTATTAGGCACTTGCACTTTTTTCATGGCACTTTAGAAGCACCAGCACCTTTTTAGTTGTCGTACTTTATAGAATGATGTATTCTGTATTCTGTATTATTGGTCAACGATTTATTAGCCGTTACAGCCATAATCTTATTTTAATAAGATGTTGTTGTTTGATGGCTTTAGGTGATCAGAAGGCAATAGCACTTTATTGGTATTGCACTCTAGATGCATTAGTAACTTTCTTCATTGCTGCTGCTTTTTACAAGATACAATTGCACATTGCTAATTTGCGAATGAGTATATAACTAGCTGCTAAAGCTATAGCTTGTTTTCATTATGTACTGAGAAGCTGTCATTTTGGTTTTTGTATAAACTAGTTTTAATAATGATTTTAAGTATACTATGTATTTCATAAACCTAATGCTCTGCTCAATAAAAAATGTATAAAAAAAAAAAGGATATGGTACAGCCTCGCGTTTCCCCTTCAATGTTTTACAACTTAGCGCCAACGCAGGCACCCTTGCATCCAAGTGCAAGGGTGTTTGCGAGCAGGGAGGTTTGTTTATGTACAGGAAGGTGTCCCTTCCTGCACCTAAACAAACCTAAAATGCCAGTTTGCAATTTACGTGTGTGTTGCTTCATGCAGCACACATGTAAGTTACAAAATGGCATGTTAAAAAAGGTATGTTTATGTACAGGAAGGAACACCTTCCTGTACATAAACAAACCATGGAATTTAGTTTTTTCCATGTGTGCTGCACAAGGCAGCACACTTGGAAAAAGCAAAAAAGTGGAGAAATAAAGCATTTCTCCACTTTTCGCCATCTTAAGACCAGGATTTTCCTGGTCTTAAGTTTGGCGCTGCCACCTATTATCGCCACCCTTGATAATAAGTGGCAGCGTCGAAATCAATAGGCGTTGCGATGGAACGCCCACCGCAACACCTACTGCACACCCCATTCACGCTAAATTAAGCGTGAAAGGGGCACTATTATCAAGGCAGCGTTAAGCCACTTGATGTGGCTTTAAGCCAGGTTAAGTGGCTTAACGCTGCCTTGATAATAGGGAGCTGACCTTATCACCACCACAACTTCACAAAAAGTGATGTTGTGGTGGCGATAGAGGCTTGATAATATGCCCCGTATTCTTCGTCAGAGACAAGGGGGACTGGCAAACTCTGAGGCCTTCACTTCCTTTTCTATTTATTATTTATTTTTGCAATGCATTATTTTCCCTAATTTCTTTTGCAAACATAGACGTGCCACCTTTTGGTGTCATTGTTTATTGTTAAACTTTTAATGCTTACTGCTTGTGCAAATTTGCAAACAATACATCCTTGCCAAGAGCGGGTGCTATGGCTTGGCCAATGAGTGTTTTTAGTATGCCAGTAGCATTAGGTATGATCCATCACATGGGTTCCCTCTTTTTCTTTACAATTGCAAAGAGCTATTGACAGGTGAAATATGCATCGTAGTTACACATACAAAACCCACTGTAAAAAAAAATGCTTCATATTCAGCTATCTCCGACAGAAAAAGCCACGTGTTGAATGCAGATTGTAAATAGTGCAAGGATCTGCCCAATTGCAGCCCTCATTGGCCCAGTCCAACCATATGAGCACCCTCCCTAAGCGTTACACCGTTCCCATCCTGGAAGCTGCCCCGCGCTGACCAGAACTGTTGCCCCACCATGTTATTACTGTATGTACCAGTCTGCCCCCAAGTAGCCACTGGAATCAAGCAAGCCTGGCTGAAGACGGCTGAAATTCCAGAAACCGGTCCTAGGAATCTTGTTTCCGGGCCAGGGAAGGCATGGCTTAGCAGTTCGGGCTGGACTGTATCCATGAGGCACAGGGTCAGACTGATTTGCATATGGCCATGTCTGAACTGGGGTGGCAGAGTGGGCTAAAGAACGGTGATGGATCAAACCCAGATCTGTTGACTGGGTGTGAGTGTTTGATTGGTTCTGATGCTCCGTCCATCACCCCCCCCTTTTGTACCGCTTTGTTCGCCATAAGTTGGCAGGATATGCTCAGACGTGAGTCCCTTGCTCAATCAATCAATCAATCAAAAGACCTTTATTCGAATTACTTGAATTCATAAACGTACAGACATAAAAACAATTCATCATTACAATATACACAACACAATATCTCTAAAAGTTATAAGGAACTAAAACAACAGTCTTTCAGGGATTTTCCATCATATTGCGTACACGGATTATTAATCTTAAAAAGGTGCTAGTGCGAAAAATCAGTTCCTCAGAGTCCAGGGAGAGTAACATTTGACGAGACTCCATAAGAGAGAGGGGTCTGTGTTTTCTAAAATAGGGTGTTAAAAACCAGTTAATATATTTTAGATAAAATTTACAAAAGAATAAAAAGTGTAACTCATTCTGCTTACTGGTGCCATCACAGGGGCAAGGGTTGCGGTCAATAATAGAATTGTAACCCAAAGGGAAACCCAGCATGAATTTTATGGAACCTGCCCTTAGTCGAAATAACAAAGACCTCTCCCAACTAGTCATAGGAAAAGTAAGATAAAGTGGGAGAGGTTGCCTGGGCAGGTCATTCTCAATATATCTAATAACCGTGGCTTTCAATGTTTCCCTTTCCAACCGTTCTGCCTCATAAAGTGCATATAGTGCTTGTTTGACCTCTACCTTATCTTGACAACCAATACTGGAGGGATCTACAAAGAGATCACCTTTATTCACGGCGTTTAATGATTTTAAAACTCCAGCTAACCATGGAATTAAAAGTCCGTGATCACATTTAAGACAGTCTTTAATTATATCTTGTGTTAGGGAGGCTTCGTTATTCCTCCAAATTCTCAACCAGAATAAGACTGGTCTGCTTCTAATGAAATCACAGACATAAGGGAGGTTTAGCTCTTTGTGGCAGATAAATTCCGAGGACGAAATTGGGGCACCCAAAACTTTTCTGCAAAAACGTGTCTCTTCTCGTTGGATGCCGGGATTTTTAGCAGTAGCCCAAACTTCGGCCCCATAGGTGGCAACAGGAACACACTGTAATTTAAAAAATTTTAAAATAGCACTGGTTGCACCTAATTTCTTAGGGCGTGGGAGACTCAGTATTGAATTGATGGCCTTCGAGAACTTGCTCGTGGCGTGGGCAGAATGCCCACTCCACGAGTTGTTCGCAGCGAAGGCCACCCCTAAATATATAAAAGAATTTACAGAGTCAAGTTTGTCAGACCCGATATGGATGGTGTTAAGTTTCCGTTTACCAGGTCCGCATGACATAATAAAGGATTTTTTAAAGTTCACGCGCAGGTCTAGGCCCTCCATATGATGTACAAAATTTTCCACAAGCACACGGAGGGCATTAGGGGTGCGGCCCATAAGGACCGCATCATCTGCGTATAATAGAGCTGGCAAGGGGTGCCCCTGGATAGTTGGGACATCTCTAGTTACTTGTTTTAAAGCCTTTGCTATGCCATTAATATAAATGATGAACAACAGGGGTGCTAAAACGCACCCCTGTCTGACCCCCCTGCCAATTTTTATAGCACCAGAAACTTCTCCTCCCGACCCAATCCTGACTTGTGCCCTGAGATCGGTATGGAGATGTGCCAAGAAGTGTACTAAGGGCTCGTCCAGTCCATAACTGAGAAGCATTGACCACAATTTTGATCTGTTTACCAAATCAAATGCGGATGAGAGATCCATGAAAGCGAGGTATATAGGAGAAGATCGGGCGACGGTATACTTATCAATTATTAATTTTAAATTCAAGCATTGCTCGACCGTGCCCACCCCGCTCCTGAATCCCATCTGACATGGATCCAATAGGTCAGAATCTTCAGCCCACTCTACCACCCTGTTGTAAATAACTCGCCCAAGTATTTTTAGAGTAGTCCCTTGCTCACTTTGCCACTGGAATCAAGCAAGCCTGGCTGAAGACGGCTGAAATGCCAGAAACCGGTCCGAGGAATCTTGTTTCCGGTCCAGGGAAGGCATGGCTTGGAAGTTCGGGCTGGACTGGACCCATGAGGCACAGGGTCAGACTGATTTGCATATGGTCATGTCTGAACTGGGGTGGCAGAGTGGGCTAAAGAACAGTGATGGATCAAACCCAGATCTGTTGACTGGGTGTGAGTGTTTGATTGGTTCTGATGCTCTGTCCATCACCACCCCCTTTTGTACTGCTTTGTTCGCCATAAGTTGGCAGGGTATGCTCAGACGTGAGTCCCTTGCTCACTTTGCCACTGGAATCAAGCAAGCCTGGCTGAAGACGGCTGAAATGCCAGAAACCGGTCCTAGAAATCTTGTTTCCGGTCCAGGGAAGGCATGGCTTGGCAGTTCAGGCTGGACTGTACCCATGAGGCACCGGGTCAGACTGATTTGCATATGGTCATGTCTGAACGGGGGTGGCAGAGTGGGCTAAAGACCGGTGATGGATCAAACCCAGATCTGTTGACTGGGTGTGAGTGTTTGATTGGTTCTGATGCTCCGTCCATCACCACCCCCTTTTGTCCTGCTTTGTTCGCCATAAGTTGGCAGGGTATGCTCAGACGTGAGTCCCTTGCTCACTTTGCCACTGGAATCAAGCAAGCCTGGCTGAAGACGGCTGAAGTGCCAGAAACCGGTCCTAGGAATCTTGTTTCCGGTCCAGGGAAGGCATGGCTTGGCAGTTCAGGCTGGACTGTACCCATGAGGCACAGGGTCAGACTGATTTGCATATGGCCCTGTCTGAACGGGGGTGGCAGAGTGGGCTAAAGAACGGTGATGGATCAAACCCAGATCTGTTGACTGGGTGTGAGTGTTTGATTGGTTCTGATGCTCCGCCCATCACCACCCCCTTTTGTACCGCTTTGTTCGCCATAAGTTGGCAGGGTATGCTCAGACGTGAGTCCCTTGCTCACTTTGCCACTGGAATCAAGCAAGCCTGGCTGAAGACGGCTGAAATGCCAGAAACCGGTCCTAGGAATCTTGTTTCTGGTCCAGGGAAGGCATGGCTTGGCAGTTCGGGCTTGACTGTACCCATGAGGCACAGGGTCAGACTGATTTGCATATGGGCATGTCTGAACTGGGGTGGCAGAGTGGGCTAAATAACAGTGATGGATCAAACCCAGATCTGTTGACTGGGTGTGAGTGTTTGATTGGTTCTGATGCTCTGTCCATCACCGCCCCCTTTTGTACCGCTTTGTTCGCCATAAGTTGGCAGGGTATGCTCAGATGTGAGTCCCTTGCTCACTTTGCCACTGGAATCAAGCAAGCCTGGCTGAAGACGGCTGAAATGCCAGAAACCGGTCCTAGGAATCTTGTTTCCAGTCCAGGGAAGGCATGGCTTGGCAGTTCGGGCTGGACTGTACCCATGAGGCACAGGGTCAAACTGATTTGCATATGGCCATGTCTGAACGGGGGTGGCAGAGTGGGCTAAAGAACGGTGATGGATCAAAGGCAGATCTGTTGACTGGGTGTGAGTGTTTGATTTGTTCTGATGCTCTGTCCATCACCACCCCCTTTTGTACCGCTTTGTTCGCCATAAGTTGGCAGGGTATGCTCAGTCCCTTGCTCACTTTGCCACTGGAATCAAGCAAGCCTGGCTGAAGACGGCTGAAATGCCAGAAACCGGTTCTAGGAATCTTGTTTCCAGTCCAGGGAAGGCATGGCTTGGCAGTTCGGGCTGGACTGTACCCATGAGGCACAGGGTTAGACTGATTTGCATATGGCCATGTTTGAACTGGGGTGGCAGAGTGGGCTAAAGAACGGTGATGGATCAAACCCAGATCTGTTGACTGGGTGTGAGTGTTTGATTGGTTCTGATGCTCCGTCCATCACCACCCCCTTTTGTACCCCCAAGTAGCCAGTAGCATGCCCAGGAGGTCTTTCCCAAAATAAACACGGCTATGGTTAAATTCAAAACCTTTTGGTAGTATTAGTTTCGAAATTGCACATCTAGGCATAAATGTGACCAAGTTACTTAGATGCAAAAACTACGATTGAAATAGATGCTCTTAGGGTATCCGCACCCTGCTACCTACCACTGTGGTGTATATTAATTATGAACGTAAAGAGCTTGTAATAACATATCACAACAGAATGATACACTATGTGTACTCAGTACAAGTGATTTCAATTAGTCATTTCAAATTGGTTCCAGATGTTCGGTGATTTATTGTTATTCTGTCCCAACTGGTCACACAAGTATTAATTGAGAACTCAAACATATAAGCTGGCAGCCAACACTTGTTTCGTCTATATGCAACTTTTTCAAGCCTGCAATATTTACAGAAATAGATGTCTGACTTGATGGAAGAATTTGAATGTATTTTGGATTAAAGTAATCCCAAAGAAAGCCACCGGGCATGTGCAGGGTACAAATCCGATATAGTGTGGGGAATTGCTTGAGGTTGAGTCTATTTTCAGTCGCTTGAGGTTGTCAGTGAAGGCTCCTTCGCTAGTGACACAGGCTAGAGCGTGTTGTGCCAAGTTGATGTTTATTCTTATAACTTGGGGTGAGGATCATTCTCAGGGCGGGGTGCTAAGCAGTAGCTTTCAACTAAATTCATCATTTCCTCATTGCATATGATGTAATCGAGGTAAGACTGTGTTTTTCACTTGCTCTTGTCCAGTTGGGCAGGACATCCTGCGGAGACCTTCCATTTAGGACTTTGAAGCCAAGGTTGTTTGATGTGCACGGCCATATGTTCCCTCAGCTTCCCTTAGGCATTATTTGTTCTGTGATGTTCCACACACATTCAAGGGCCAACTCTGGGGTTTCCTTTTAATTATCTTGAAAAAGGTTCACATTGATGTCCCCTGTTTTAGTACAATTCGATGTGGGATGATCCCTGCCCAGACCACATATAGTCGATGTAAGATGGTTCAAATAGGAGCTTTTTTTCACATGAACAAGGATTGATGTAAATGTTGATAACAAAAGCCAGCGATATGGTCTCCAGGTGAGCAGTTTGACTGCTTGTAGACAGGTCTCTTGCATTACTATGGGTTCAGTCATCACCTGAAGCTTCGTGGAGATATACAGTGAGAGGCCTCCTTTAGGTCTACAATTTTGTGCTCTATGGAGGCTGATTTGCTGAACTCAAGGAAACTAGTGAATGGGCGATCAATGATGGACCAGGTTTCTTGTAGGCTGATGATTTTGAATTCGCCCCCAAATCCAAGATCTATACACTGCTGTTTCTGGGCAAGGCCACAAATATTGCAAGAACATAGGGAAAACAGCAAAGGCTCATTTAGGGCTGAATGGGCGTTTTTCTTAATTCAGTCGGAGCGCCTACGAACTTGAACTGAGGGCAACCAGCTCCATTCAGCCCTTGAAGGTTGCATGTCTCCATCTGTTGGTCACTGGGAGCTAAAAAGGTGTGACCTAATGCATTTTCTAAGTAGGAGTCTGTCTCTTGCTTCGGCGCGACTGGAACAATCTGCAGTTTTGTAAGAACCACCAGAAAGCCTGTTTCTTTCAAGTCACTAAGTTTAGTGCCCCACTAGTTGAATACCTTCTCTTTGGACAAGATCTTTTGCATGTGTCCTGCTGCGGCAAATGTCACCAGTCTATGATCAGAGAGTTGTGCTTCCCTTGTGGCCAGATCCTGCTTTTTGGCACTTTTCCTACCGATTTTCGTGAACAGCTGTGGCCACAGGAGTTTCCTCTTCCCCTATCTGAGGGACAGCCCGCTAAGAACTTGGGTGTCTGGTTCGAGGAGAATCTTTCTTTTTCCACTCATATTAGGAACACTGCTGGCTGCTGCTTTGGCCTTATTAAAACACTTAGGAATTTGTTTCCTCTTCTTCCGCAGGCAGCCAGAGAAACAATCACCTGTGCTTTAATTCTCTCTCTCTAGGTTGGATTACTCCAATTCTTTATATGTGGGGACCCCTGGGTACATGATTAAAAAACTGCATGTGGTCCAGAACACGGCGGCCAGATTGCTTCTGGGTATTTCGTCAAGGAAGAGTGTCACTTCTCACCTGCACTCTCTTTATTGGCTACCCGTGGCGGCCAGGATCAAGTTTAAATTCTTGGTCATGGCCCATTGTGCTCTCCACAGTCAGGGCCCCCTCTATCTCCAGAGGGGCTTTTCCTTTTATGTCCCCGCGCGGGCCTTGCGCTCGTTGTCCCTATGCCTAGCCTCGGTTCCGCGCTTTAAACTCCAGAGGGCCGGGGGCTGTTCTCTGGTGGTTAAAGCCAGCAAGGCCTGGAATGCACTTCCCCAAGATCTTCGCCACACTCACAAGCTTGCAGCATTCAAAAGGAAGCTCAAACACATCTTTTCGCGTGATTGGCTCTCCTCTCCCCTTGGGTTTCGCGCCGGGACACTTATGAGTAGCCGAGCGCGTTATAAGTGGAAATAACATAACATAACATAACTCAATTAAAACAATATCCTTTGATTCCAGATAGCTGAGTTCCAGGATGGCCTTGATTAGACATAAACCATTTTGCTTATTCAAGAAGTTGTGGGGACCTTGTATATAATATATGCCGGAGTAAGCAGCAATTTGATGTTGGTTTGTTGCCGAGCACCTGCCTGGCGGTACCTTGGCATACAATAGGTCGAGGAGAAGCCAGGTAAAAAAAAAATTGTTGCCTCCCTGGGCTTCTTTCGCCAGTGGGTCACTCATCAGATGATCCAGTTTTAGGCCCACTTTTGGTCTAGAGTCCAAGTAGGAGCAGGCCCATCTGTTCTCTCACTGGAATCATGAACTGGTGGGAGGCTGCTTGAGAAACTGTAGCTTGAATGCTTCCTACATTCGTATGAGTGCAAGGACCTGAGGGGCCACCTGGACCGTCCGAGTTCTGCACCACCTTTGTCTCCTGGGGAACCTGGTGTTCCCTTCTTTCCGGCTGGCTCATCCTTGCATCGTTTTTTTGAGTGCTCAGATTTGTTTAGCTTGAGGTGCTTTTCATTTATTTTATTGTCTATAAACACTGATTTATGTTTATTATATATTATTTGCGGGCTGCTAGGTTTGTAGGGGTATTGGGTGGGAAATGAATTAAGTAATAAATAATTTGCAATTAATTAATAATTGTTAATTATGCCATTGATCTTAATTATTGTAATTAATGGAATACTCAATTAATTAAATTTTATTGTAGTTGTGGGCTGTTTGGATTGTAGGGGCATATGGTAAGAATTTAATTAAGTAATGAATGATTAATTGACAATTAACTATTCTTGGTTAATTAATTATTTAACAGATTTTTATTCATGTAAAATATGGAATAATAATTTATTTTACTTTTATTTTAGATGTGGAATGCTGGGCTTGTAGGGGTATAGGGTGGGAAGGTAATTAAGAAATGATTAATTAACTAATAATTATTATTTGTAAATTCATTATTTGATTGTATTTTAAAAACATAAATTGTGGAAAACGTATGTAATTTCATTTTAATTCAGTTGCAGGATTCCAGGAGTCTAGGATTGGAAGTTAATTAAATAATTATTAATTAACATCTAATTATTGCTGATTAGTTATATAATATAATTTAAATATCTAATTGAAGGAATAGATTTTTTTGTTCTCAATTCAATTCAATTCAAATGGTCTTTATTCGGATATAAACAAACATCCATAAAAGTACATACAAAATACAACAAACATTCTTAAACACAGTCAAATAAGTGCAGATTTAAAACTCAAATACTGTAAAAATAGTTCTATATCAAACATATCAGAGACTTCCAGAAAATTCATCTATTAAAAGCATTAAAAACCATCCCAATGAATAATAAAACATATTTAAAAAGAACAGCGTATCTAAGGTACATCAATGTGCAAATATGCAATGTGCAAACGATAAAACAACCTAGATCATTGTTAAAAACTAATCTTAAAAACAGCATATCTGAAGGTACACCCAATGAACAAAAGTGCGATAGATAAGATAATAGACAGGCTTCCATACTATGTTCAATGAAGTGAGTAGACAACCAATATATGAAACACAATAGATTAACTTGGCAGAATAATCAACACACTTCAAGTCATAATCATTGAGGCACGAGAGCGGACAGCGGTTTGAAGAAAGTGGTTGACTCTGTAAATTACATCGTCAGAACTTAACATCCGTAAAACTCTAAAAGCCTCATTAAAATCCGTCAGGGCATTAGCTCGCAAATAAGGGATTAGAAAGTGTTTGGTATATTTTGCATAAAAACCACAGAACAGTGTGAAATGCAACAAACTTTGCTTTCCACCCTGGTTACATGGGCAGGATAGACTCCCCAAGTTATGAGTGTAACCCAAGGGGAAGCAGAGTAAATTTACCACACTCCCATCCCTAAATCTAAACAGCAAACTCCGGTTCCATCTGCCCAATTTCTTGCGTAGATAGCCTTGGGGCATGTTAAATGGCTCGGTACATGCTATTTGTAGAGGTATGTACCCAATAATTACTGGCTTTGTAAATTCAGTTTTTTCTCTATTCACTCGATACAAATCAAATAAGGCCCTTTTCACTATGGTCCTATGTGATGTATCGATTATTTCAGGTGCTGAGAAAAGATGCCCCATGTCTACGCTTAGAAGGCTCATCTGTACCGCATTGAGCCAGGGAATGTATTTTGCCCGCTCACTTTTTAGACAATCTAAAATTATATCACGAGTCAGCGAGGCTGCTGGGTTACGCCAAATTTTTAGCCAAAACAGGGCAGGTCTAGATTTTATAAAGTCCTCTATATATGGGAGGTTCAGTTCTCTGTGGCACACGTATGATGGTGCCGAGATAACACCCCCCAGTACCCTCCTGCAGAACTTATTTTCTTCAATCTGAATGTTCGTACAGCTCGAGTATCCCCATACCTCTGCACCATAAGTTCCTGCAGGGACGCACTGGGTTTTGTAAATTTGTAGAAGTGACAGAATGACTTCGGTGTGCTTTGGTTGGCGTAAGGTAATTATAGAATTAATGGCTTTACCCAGTTTATTCCTCCCTCTGGCAACATGAGGTTGCCAGGATCCGAAATCGGAAAACAGCAAACCTAAGTAAGGGAAAGTGCAAGTGCTGTTTAGAACATTATTCCCTGACGTAATATGATTGATTTTATGTTTCTTAGGCCCACAAGACATTATATAAGATTTTTTAAAATTTGTGCATAAGTCAAGATCGGCCATATAAGAAACGAAGCCTGATATTAAAGTGCGAAGTGCATTAGGTGTACGACCTAAGAGTACCGCATCGTCAGCATAAAGCAAAACGGGGAGAGGTTTGCCGTTAACGAGCGGAACATCTAAAGTTAATTTATCCAAGGATGTACTTAGTTCATTTATATATAAAATAAAAAGCAGGGGAGCCAGGACACAGCCTTGTCTAACACCCCTGCCAATTAAAATCTCGCCCGAAACTTCACCATCATTGTTAATACGAACACAAGCTTTTAAATCACTGTGTAAGTAAGCCAAAAAGTGGACCAGAGATTCGTCCAAGCCATACCTCAGCAAGGTTGTCCATAGGCGTGATCGGTTGACAAAATCAAAGGCGGAGCTTAAATCCATGAAACCTAAATAAAGTGGGGATTTTTTTGCTATAATGTATTTATCTAAGACTAAGTTTAGGTTCAGGCACTGCTCAACCGTCCCTACGTTGCTTCTAAAGCCTAACTGGCATGGGTGTAGGATTTTGTTTTCTTCGGACCAGATATTGATCTTATTAAAAATAACCCTGCCCAGAATCTTCAATGTATTATCGATTAATGATATCGGGCGATAACTCCCAGGGTCAGATCTGTCCCCTTTTTTGAAAATTGGAACGATGGTGCTATTGGACCAAGAATCAGGCAGTGAAGTGATGGATAAATTATTAAAAACATTACACAAAAGTGGGGACCATAGATCGGGCTCTGATTTTATTAAATCAATAGATACTCCATCAGGCCCTGGCGCTTTGTTTCCAGCGCTTTGAGAAATTGCATCCTCTACTTCCGTTATTGAAATATACGGGAACTTAAATGGATGACAATTTTCAATAGGTGGGGTCGATGCCATGTAGATATTTGTAAAATGTTTCACCCATACATCCCCCGGTATACTACAAGTTATAGGAGTGATATTAGAGCCAAATGATTTCAAGTTCTTGACCTCTCTCCAAAACCCGGCAGTATCCTTTGTTGCTGCAGTTCTTACAAGTGATTCCCAATGGGTTGTTAAAAGCTCATTGGATCGTGTTTTTAAAGCACGTTTGTAATTAGACCTCAAGGTCCTCACCAAAGGCTGATCTGGTGGATCAGTCTTTAAAGCAGCTCTCAAATCTCTATTTGCTCTAGAGCAAGAGTTGTCAAACCATCTGGGGGTGGTATTGGTATTGATTACAACTGGCTTGGATATCTCCTTCTTTATAGTCTTGCACAATTCAGTGAATGCTTCCACTATCGCATAATTAGGGCGGTCGGATGACAGGCAGGTGAAGACTAGACCAGGAAAGGATTTTATAACCTGGGCTAGTACCCCCTTATTATTAATCCCCTTCCAGACCACCCTAAGCCTATCTGTCGACACGACTACATTTTTTGCCCCTATTTCCTTCCGCTTCAACCTTTTGTGAGGAAGTTTGAGGGTGGATAAAATGGGGTAATGGTCGCTATAGATACACCTTACTACTGAGGCCTCTAATAAAAGGTCCACCAGCATGGGGCTCATAAGTACATAGTCTATTGTGGAAGCACTCCCATGTCCAATGTAGGTGGCCACAGGGCGGAGTTTTTCCATGGTGTTTACTTTTTCCATTACATTAATTAAATCCCTCGTGGCCAGAAGGTTAGATAATTCTTCACCTCTTTTACAGGGAGGAGTTCGACGGTGGATGTGTGCATTAAAGTCGCCTCCAACACATATCCCGTCAAGTTTACCACACATTTGTCTTTCAGTAATGTCGTCAATAAAATTAAACAGCTCTATAAAATTCATATTGGGATGTGTTTTAAAATCATTGTTATAAAAATTTACAAAACATATTCTAACACTGCTAACATAAAGCAATGCTTGGAAGTTTCTATTGTTTGTTTCCAGTGGTTCAGTTGTGACATCGGCACCCATTTTGACCCATGTTGATAGTCCCCCGCTAGGTCTACCTAAAGCAGGTATTGAGGCAGTTTGATTAAAACAACAGAAACCATCAAAAAGTAAAGAAGTGGTACACCAGGTTTCTTGAAACATTAAAATATCGAATTTAGAGACCCAGTCCACCCAGTCGCTATTTGTAACTTTAGCATTTAATCCTGCTATATTCCAATTTAGGATTGCCAAATTATTAGTCAAAGATACCGAAGTAGAAACATAGCTATTATTTTTAGGCACCTTATCATCGTTTGCAATCACTATATTTAAATCGATGGAAGAATCCCCTGCTGGCCTGGGTGTTTTAGAATAGTTCTTAACTACTGAATCTGACGGAATAGTTGATGGTCAGTCCAGAGTGCCCAGATCAGACAGGGCACTGTACCTATTGTGTAAAGGAAAAGGCGAAAAGGTGGAACTGTGAGGTCTATAATGGGGTCTGTAAAAGTAGCCCAGTGGTAAGGAGGTTATATCAGTAGGCGGGGAAAAACATTTATTCTTACAACCAAGAATAAATCTAACTGTAGAAGGATTTCTAAAATTAATGACGATACAATCCCCTTCTATGTTCTTTGGTAGAGGCCCAACCCAGCTCACCCGTCGTGTAGTCAAAATTTCTCTCGTGATATTAGGTCCTACCCCTTTGTGTTTAAATAGCCAGTCTATGCATTTGTTGTTAAGCTGCATCCATGTCTCACTCTGTCCCTCCCTTAACTGAGGGACTCCTGCCAGAATTATCACATAAGGGCAGGCGTCGGGGGGCAGATTAAGGACAGGCCCTGAGTGTGTTGATGGCCTTGTGTTAGTTATTTGGGCCATATCAGGTGCAGTATTAATTGGTGCCTTCCTTCCTGTGATGTGATCGGTGGGAGCATCCTTAGGCATATTAGGCATATTAGTGGCAATAGTATTGGGGCATATCGGTTCTATGGCCGTGACCTTGGTGTGCTGGGGTTTTTTTAAGATATGATTTCTCCCGTCACTAGTGCTATTCGTTACAATATTTGCAGTGGTGACATTACTAGGGGATTTTCGCACATCACTTAGTATATCTTTGTTTACATTTTCTAAGTCTTTCAAAAAGCGCTCACCCCTTATTAGATCAAGACTGATAGCCCCCTTCCTCTTAGCATCCTCATTTTTAATCATTGTTTCGATACGATCCAGTCTTTTAAAAATATTATTAAACTGTTTGACCATTTGACATTCTAATTGTTTAAAAACGGTATCTACAATGGTTTCCAAAAAGTTAGCATTTGATTTCGTTGCTGAAATATTTTCACTAACTAACTCCGTCTGTGTGTGAGTACAGTTTGTACCATTACTTGGAGGAATAATGTCCAAGGGTCCTTCAACCAGTTGCACTTCATCAGTCATAGCACCACTGACCCCTATTGTTTTTTGCTTCCCTCTGGTCCACATACTCTGCGGTGTAGGTTGGCCCTTATTATACGGAACTGGTTTCCTTTTGTTATTTAAAGATTTAGGAGGGCCTCTTTTCCTTTTTCCTCCGGCAGGTTTGGCCTTTGGAGATATATGAGGGATAGGGACATATTCGGTGGTGTCAAGCTGGGATTCAAGGATAATAGTATCACTTTCCTCCTCGAATGTGATTGATGGTGGGTTGATCACATTAGATTTAGACACAGTAATGGTTGGGGATAACGGTACAGTGTGAACTATGCTTGAGTCTCTTGACTCTGTGTGTACGCGCAAAAGTTCCAGTGACATCCGTCTCTCTGTACTCGCAATTTCATTGGCAACCATATTAAAAGCATTGTCCAGCATACTTTCCAAAGTTAGTGGTATACCCGTATGTGCCGCATCTGGGCCACCACTTTTGATGGCGGAGCGCTTCACCCTTGTAGCCATATCACTTCTCTCACCTGTCTTCAGCTTAGATGGGTGGCCCGCCCGACCTCTGTTGACCTCTGAGGGCCTCAGAGGGCCCGCCCTTTGCCCGGGCTTCGCCCGGCGCCGCCCGCGCGCGTCCCGCGATGCGGGAGGAGCGTCGCGCTTTTATGCGCCTCCGGGCGCAAGGCACTCTGGGGGCTGTGGTCTCCGGTCTCCGGCCGCGAGAGCTGGTGATGGCGGCGGGGAGACACACGGAGAAACGAGGAAGTCCCCGGTAGTGGCGTCAGCGACAGCAGCCCCAAGACACGAAGGAAGGCTCTCCAGCAGGTAGGCAGCGTTTGGTTTAGGCAGGGTTCCCGCTCTGTTTTACGAGCGTCGCGCTTTTATGCGCCTCCGGGCGCAAGGCACTCTGGGGGCTGTGGTCTCCGGTCTCCGGCCGCGAGAGCTGGTGATGGCGGCGGGAGACACACGGAGAAACGAGGAAGTCCCCGGTAGTGGCGTCAGCGACAGCAGCCCCAAGACACGAAGGAAGGCTCTCCAGCAGGTAGGCAGCGTTTGGTTTAGGCAGGGTTCCCGCTCTGTTTTACGAGCGTCGCGCTTTTATGCGCCTCCGGGCGCAAGGCACTCTGGGGGCTGTGGTCTCCGGTCTCCGGCCGCGAGAGCTGGTGATGGCGGCGGGGAGACACACGGAGAAACGAGGAAGTCCCCGGTAGTGGCGTCAGCGACAGCAGCCCCAAGACACGAAGGAAGGCTCTCCAGCAGGTAGGCAGCGTTTGGTTTAGGCAGGGTTCCCGCTCTGTTTTACGAGCGTCGCGCTTTTATGCGCCTCCGGGCGCAAGGCACTCTGGGGGCTGTGGTCTCCGGTCTCCGGCCGCGAGAGCTGGTGATGGCGGCGGGGAGACACACGGAGAAACGAGGAAGTCCCCGGTAGTGGCGTCAGCGACAGCAGCCCCAAGACACGAAGGAAGGCTCTCCAGCAGGTAGGCAGCGTTTGGTTTAGGCAGGGTTCCCGCTCTGTTTTACGAGCGTCGCGCTTTTATGCGCCTCCGGGCGCAAGGCACTCTGGGGGCTGTGGTCTCCGGTCTCCGGCCGCGAGAGCTGGTGATGGCGGCGGGGAGACACACGGAGAAACGAGGAAGTCCCCGGTAGTGGCGTCAGCGACAGCAGCCCCAAGACACGAAGGAAGGCTCTCCAGCAGGTAGGCAGCGTTTGGTTTAGGCAGGGTTCCCGCTCTGTTTTACGAGCGTCGCGCTTTTATGCGCCTCCGGGCGCAAGGCACTCTGGGGGCTGTGGTCTCCGGTCTCCGGCCGCGAGAGCTGGTGATGGCGGCAGGGAGACACACGGAGAAACGAGGAAGTCCCCGGTAGTGGCGTCAGCGACAGCAGCCCCAAGACACGAAGGAAGGCTCTCCAGCAGGTAGGCAGCGTTTGGTTTAGGCAGGGTTTTTTTGTTCTATTTTAGATGTGGGCAGCTAGCTTTGTAGGGGAACAGGACGGGAAGTTAATTAATCAATATTTTAATAGCATTTATTGATTGATAACAAAAATATTGTAATAGTAATTATGCAAATAATTAATAGTTTTTAGGTTTTTTGATTCAACTTTATATTACATGAATTGTTTTTTTTAATTAACAGTGTAATTTTTTTTACATTCATGGGGTTATTCATATAGGGAATGTATTTGAAGTGAAGTATTTTCCCTACTCTTGATTAGACTGCAGTAGGAATAGGAAAATTAACCTCTTTCCAGTCTAACACTTTCCCTACTGTTTCTCTGATTGTAGTCAGAATAGTAAATGTTACCTTCCGAAATCCAACACTTTCCCTACTGTTGCAGCGACTGGAGTGGGAATAGTAAATGTTACCCCTCCAAAGGCAAACATTTTCCCTACTGTGCTTTGACTTAGGGAAAAGCACGTTCGAGTCGTACCCCCACCCGTGTATGTACGGTGCGTACCCCCAGCGCGTACATACACGGGGGTTCGACACGTACAAGGGTGTACATACACCGGGGGGTTCGACACGTACAAGGGTGTACATACACGGGGGGTTCGACACGTACAAGGGTGTACATACACGGGTGGGGGTACGACTCGAACGTACGGGGGCTGGGGGGGGTACGGCGCGTACGTACGGGGCTGGGGGGGTACGGCACGTACGTACGGGGGCAGGGGGGGTACGACTCAAACGTACGGGGGCTGGGAGGGGTACAGCGCGTATGTACGGGGGCTGGGGGGGGGTCGGCGCGTATGCGGGCACATGTCTCCATGGTTGCTATGGGAGTTCGGTGCGGACGGTGTTTTTTCCATACGGTTGTAACATCGGACGCACGGGGTGGATCGTAATTCCGCGGTCGGACTTCACTTTTCACATTTGTACGGTAAATCGTCCGTGGACGTGTCGGACACATTTTCCGACGCGAGGACGTGTGGAGAATAATTCCCAATGCGATTCGTATGGACTTTTTACCATGCGAATCGTAATTGGCAGTTTGTACGGCACTTGTACGATTCGTACGGTAAAAAGACCGGATACGAGTCGTACGGGGAATTTTTTTACCGGATCGTAATCGGCACCTATGAGTGTGGAAATGTCAAGTTTGCGAAAGTGGGCATTTGCTTGTTTCTCTTTGTGCCTGTTAGCCTGTCTCCTAATTCACAACTGGGTGCTAGGGGGGCAGCCACATATGTGCATTCCTGCTAGAAGGCCATAAACTAGGGGTCCAAGGGAAACTGCAGACCTCTGACTCTGAGGGGTCTTTCAGGGACGGTTACTGGGGGGTGGAATTGGCACCTGCATTCCAAGGTGCAGGGTCTTGGCCCCACTATACATTGTGATCAACCTCTCAGGGTAGGATGGCAACAGGACAACATTTAAAGAGGGCCTGTGCATTTCAAAGATGGCCTTTTGAACTGTTAATTAATCAAAGGACATTGTGGGTATAGCAACTAGGACTCTGTCCTCAGCAGGTAGAGATGCTTTTAGATTTGGAACCATAACTCACTGGTTCAATACTGGTACAAAAACACAAGGAATCATTAGAGCAGGAGGGTCTGCAATTGTCCACTCTGCAGACTTGTCGTGGCTTGGAGCTTGTTGTGCTCCAGGAAAGGGAATATCAATTGGTGGATTTTGCTGGGACGTTGCTGGCCTGCAGGTAAGTGCCAACTGTCATGGCCTAGGTCTTGAAGTACTCTCCAAGGGCCAGGGAGCTGGCCTCCTTTTCCATGCGATCTTAGGGACACAAAATATCTCAGTGTCTCCACAAGATCGTAAGGGCTGCGCTGTGTGCGGCAGAGACAGGTGGAAGTGATCCTGGTTGGGACAAGGACCACCCTGACATACACCATCATCGCACTGTGCAGAGGAGTGTGTGTATGAAGATCAGCAGCCACCTGAGGTGCCGGGATGTGAAGAGTTTGAGGAGTGTGAGGTAAGCTTGCAGAGTCCGAGGTACCCATGCTTGCAACCAGGGGACATGTGCTTGCTTGCACTCCAGAGCATGTGATGCCTCAAGGGTGTTGGGGAACCTGAGCTGGGAGGGTAGACAGTCTTTGGCCTCCAGATTGGGAGGACAATAGTACCTGACATCGCAGTCTCTGTCCGAGGTCGTTGGCTCCCTCTCCCTCGACCCAAGCCACAGGGTGCTTTGTTGTGGAGAAAACAATGATGAGGCCCAAGGGGTTTTGTGTGCCTTGTGGGCATCTACAGCTGACTGTTGGGGTTATGGCAGGTCATACCTTTGCATGAGGTGAAACATTTTTCTAAGCTTAGAATCGCAACAGCTTCCTGGGTAATAACCTTTTGACTAGGGGGGGGTCGCGATCCTGCACCCGTGCAGGTGCTGTTCTTGCCTGGAGGTCTAATCCGGATAAACAAAACTAAGCAGCTGATTCTTTCCACATTAAGTGGGTTTGACTTTGTAGTCAATGGGGCACCAGCCGGGGCAATATGTATTGTTGGCTGGTGGAGTTGAACATCTGAGGGGCTGGGTAACAAGGCGTAGTCAAAGACATGTGACTGTTTGCTAATGAAAAGACAGACAATTGCATATAATTGTATAGCGTATATAGAATATGTGTTTTGTTTTGATTTCAATTGAGAGGTTTGACAATTGCGAATACATGTACAATGTATATACAGTGTGTATCAAATTTTTATTTCAATTTGTGTGTGTAGTACAAAGACAACTGTTTTATACATACCATGTGAAGTCTTTTTGTGGGGAAGTAGTGTGTTGTGAGGGTGGTGTTGTGCCAATACTTCACACTCAAATCCAGAAGATAAGCCCGACTGCTCAGTACTAAGCTACCTGAGGGTGAGCACAGGTTATCAGATAAGTGTTTTATACTCATCCTATTTGGAATGGTAGATTCTGACTGACTTTGGTGTATCCCAGCCAGTCTGAAACTACTGGGTCTAACATTAAGAAGCTCCAAAAATCCCAGAGTATTGCGCTGCATTCCGACTTTTTTGCTGAGCACTTTTTCCCATTTTCCTCTAAAAACCCCAAATATACAGATATTTTGACTATTTTCTCTGTCCCCTCCAGTGGAATCCACAAACCCTGGGCACCTTCAGAATCACCAGCATGTTAGAAAAAAAGGTCACAAATTTGCCATGGATAACTTCTTTTATGGAGTCCTAAGCATAGACTAATCCAAGTAGCCAAAAAAGGGCTGAGCACTGTTGGGAAATATCCTCAGTAGTTAAGTGGTTAGAAGCATAAGGATAGTCCTATTACAATACAGTACTGTAGGGCAATGCCATTTTTAGGTCGAGTCTATAGTGGCAGTGCGCATGCGTTGCTCGCTTTGCGAGGCATGCAGTTATCTAGTATGGAGTGGAAGCTCTGTGGAAGCTCCGCCCACTCTCTGCCCATGTTTTTAATTGGCTGGGGTCATTGTGTTTTGTAGATGCTGCTCTCTGATTGATAATGAGGTTTGTTAGACCCGTCTTATTATGGCCATGTCGTCATCTGTACCCTCCCATGGCTATTGGCCCCTTTACTTCAAGTCGCTATGTGTTATTTAGACTTTGAGCACTAATTTGTTGTGCCTTTTTACCCCCTTGTTCTCCTAATTTTCGCGTATGTGTGAGCCCGTGGATGCGGTGTGTCACTGAGGCTGCAGGAGTGGACAGATGGCGTATTTCACACACACACCAGGCAGCCCGGGAGGTTTTCCTTCTCTGCTGCCTTCTCCGTGGCCTCCCCATCGCCGTCAGACTGCAGGGAGAGCTGTGCCCCCGACATTCAGCCAGGGGAAGGCGCAGAAGAAAGCCTTCTATCTGGCGTGGATAAAGCTGCTGAAAGAGCCGAGCACCAACAACAACGTGTCCTTTGTTATTCACTGTCACATCGGCAAAGAGATCGAGCACATTTGCAGCAACTGCAGCCGCAAAGAGGAGGCGCAGGACAGTGAGCACTGCAGGCTGCGTGTGGATTTCTGATGTGCCGTGTGGGGTTGTATTTATCTGCCTGTCGAGTATGTATGTGTGTGTGTACGTGTGTTTCTGTACATGTGCGACATGTCTGTGAATGTGTTTCGGATCTGTGGGTATGAAACTCAGTGTGTGCCTGTGTAGTTTACGAGTATTTGTACTTTGTGTACATGAGGCACAAGTATGTGTGCAGTGGGCCTGTGTACATGTTTGGAGTCTGTGGGTATATGTGTGTGCTTGTGAGTCAGTAAGTACTTGTGCAGTGTGTGTGCTCATACATTTGTGTTGTGTGCGGGGGCAGTTATGTGTGGCATCAGTGGGTGTCTTTATATCTGTGCGTCTCTGTATTTTTTACGTTTGTGTGCCTGTATATGTGAAGCCTGCTTGTCCTGAAAAATGACGGACCAGCATGCCGCGCTTTCAAGGCTCTTGAGGTGCCTGATTCACGAGCGCCACTCTCTAACTACTTGATTTACAAGGCAAAATGCCGGCCCAGCATGCTCTGCTTTCAAGGCTCTTGGAACGCAGCTTGGACATCCTCGCATTCTAACACTTGCCCAGGTCTTCCCCCTTTGCTTGAGCAGTAGGTAGGAGAGGCTAGCTCTGTGCTCCGGAGCTGGGAGGAGACTGAGTCCTCCACTCACGCACACCCGATTCTAAATGCATTATAAAGTACTGCAGCCAGGGCTAAATACTTATTTTCAAATCACACTGAGCTCTTCCAGTGCTTTCTAGGCTCTTAGGAGCACCACACTTTAACTACTTGCTTTCTATTTTTTTAGTAACACCTGGAAAAGGTCATCGCAGCGGTTCCCCCAAAATATTTTCGCACCAGGCGCCTACAGCGCTAAAGGCGGCCCTGGCAGTTTATTCAGGTTAGACAATAGCTTTTGTATGTGGCACTTCACACTTCTGTTTCTAAGCGCTGCCCAGCAGACGTGCAAGCACTGTAGCCGATGGATGAGCATTACTGCGAGGTGAAGGATCACCTTCGGGATGGATATGTGAGAAGTGAAAGCGCTAGGAAGGCTGAAGGAGTTATGAGCAGTTATAGTGCCAATATCGGTAACACTCACCAGTCCCCATGCAGCAACACACAGGTAACATGAATAATCAGACAAGACAACTTTTTGGTGGAGAAAATTGCTGCAGGTTTATTAGCATAACAAATATGCCAACATGGTGGGTTATCTCACAGGCGATCCAAGGGCAAGCCACCCCTCATGGCCTACCACCTGATGGGCCAACTTTCATCGTGGCCTTAGCCAATCAGTGCTTAGCGGTTGTGGTGAGGGGATAGCCCCACTCACTTCTGGTGAACCGTCGCTCCACCTCCTTACTCACACCCCCCTACGAGGGGCGGAGCGTTCAAGCGACCCCCGGTTGTACAGGTTTCCAGCCGCCAGTAGGACAGACGGGGCGGCGTCGCACCTCAGGGTCCACCGCAAAAACTTCCTGGGGATATTAGGCCTCAGCACCCATTGTGCTCCTGTAGAGGTTACCCCTGAGTACCTTTCCGCCTCTACATTGCCCTGTAACTCCGCCTGCAACACAAATTAAAAGAGAAGAAAATCCTTCCCCTCACCCTGATTATGCTGGGTAAGCGGTAGGGAGGGAAACAGCGTCAGGGTGAGGGACAAAGAGGCCACCAGGTGGGTGGGGGAGGAACTTATACCTCTCTCCTTCCCCCACCTCAGCCGGAAGTGACGAGCAGGACCCCAGAGGGGTCTCCAAACACTAGGCTGTCCAGTGTGCCATCCTGTGGCACTAAAGGGGCCGCCCTCTTATAAGGGTCCCCTGCGGGGACGTCGTCGGTCAGCCCACATAGTGCCAATATCGGTAACACTCACCAGTCCTCATGCAGCAACATACAGGTAACATGAATAATCAGCCAAGACAACTTTTTGGTGGAGAAAATTGCTGCAGGTTTATTAGCATACCAAATATGCCAACACGGTGGGTTATCTTACAGGCGATCCAAAGGCAAGCCGCCCCTCGCGGCCTACCACCTGATGGGCAAACTTGCATCGTGACCTTAGCCAATCGGTGCTTAGCGGTTGTGGTGAGGGGATAGCCCCTCCCACTTCCGGTGAACCGTCGGTCCACCTCCTTAATCACGTCCCCCCCTACGAGGGGCGGAGCGTTCAAGCGACTCCCGGTTGTAAAGGTTTCCAACCGCCCGTAGGACAGACGGGGCACCGCCGCACCTCAGGGTCCACCACAAAGACTTCCTGGGGATATTAGGCCTCAGCACCCTTTGTGCTCCTGAAGAGGGTACCCCTGAGTACCTTTCTGCCTCTGGATCGCCCTGTAACTCCGCCACAGCCCTGGGTGTGGCGACCGTCACAGCCAGGGCCCCCCACCAAAGCCGGCATTCCTACTTACAGCCTGCTTTTTCTAGGGCCTCTCCCCTATCCAGCAAGAACAGGTCCATGCCCATACTGCACAGATGTGCCCCATCATCTCCAAAGCACCCTGTGAATTTGGCGTGTAGCACCCATGTCTAATGAAGCCAAATCCCCTCTGCTCGGTGATTTTACGCATAGCGCAGATGAACCTCTTGTGCGCAGGCTCCATCGCCTTCCCCGACCGAGCTCCATGCCCCGGAAGCCGGGGTGAATTCAGACCACTAAAGTTCACCTGTCCCCAACTGATTGCTAATAGGCACCATGTGGTCTTATTCTAGGGTGCATTACTTCGCCACATTGACCAGACAATTTCATAGTTCTTTTCGATTGATCCCTGGTGAACATAGTAATGGTGTCACAACAGGTTTGAAGGAATAAGTGTATGGTGCCTGTTATTAGACACTGCACCCTTTTGTTAAGTGACAACTTACTCAGCCTACCCTCCTTGCTGAATCTTCGACCGGTCACAGAAGCCTGGCCTCTGCTATCCACCTGCGACCCTTGATACTTACACCAGTTAATGGTGTCGGACTACAAGATTCTGTGTCACATGTTTTGCTGTTGTCCCTTTGGTGGATCTGCTGGGACCCTTCTGCATCCCTGCAAATGCTGTGTCATGCACTACGGCCCTTTAATGCCCTTGCCCATCCCTCAGAGACACCTGACAGCCTGATGCCCCCCGCAGCTTTGGTGAGGGGTTTTGGGCCCAGCACACCCCAGTCTGTGTTTCCACCATTTATCTTCCTTAGAGGCTCCAGTTAGTGTCAGTGGCTATCCCTGTCCTGGCAAGGCATGTCAATGGCCATTCCCCCCCTTGGTGACTATCCTGCCATGGGATATGTGACATTAAGCACGGGTGTCCTCGTGTACCTGCCGTGTAAGAGGGGGAACAACATGAATGAATACTTGCCCCTTCTTGAGCAGTGGGAACATAATAACAATCCTTCTTCAATCATTGTAGCCAAATTATGTTCTGACCCCATGTTCCCCTCAGCTTATTGCACCGCAACCCACTAGTTAGCTGGCAGCTTCCGCAAATGCCTGGCTCCCTGACTATATGGCGGGTCTTTTTGTCTGTCCTGGATGGTCTCGAGGATCCATCTCTTGGTGCATGCTTGCAACCCTTAACATTATCACATTAGTTGGACAAGACCACTGCCTGGCCGCAAGCTTAGCGAAGCCCCTGCAGAAATCGCCTGCCTGTGCGAGCAGACCAAGATTCATCGCTCCCCACTCCATCACCATCTTTCTTGCTTCCCAACATTGGCGTTTTGCCGTATATGGTGTTTAGCTTCCCTTTGCTCCAGGGGAGAGCAGCCCTCTCTGGCGGTGTGTGTACTGAAGGAGATGTGTCCTGGAAGTACCATTGATATGAGTTCAAATGTCACTACTTCTCAGTACTTGGTGTGTTTAATAAAACCAATACCAGGTCCAAACAATCACTCGGGCATTCCTCGCTTACTTTAGGCATGTTGGATTGAGGGGATTCTGTGAAATATGTAAGCTATCTGTCTTGGCATAACATCCCTTTAACACAGGTTTTGGCATGTCACTGATTGTCTCCATCATGTGTTTAAGGCCAGTTTGAGTTCTGCTTAGGCAACATCCCGTCTAACACACCGTGTTGAGTAACTACTCATGTTTGTCTCTTGTACAAGTCGCCCCCGTTTTCCTGGCACTCGGACCCAAGGAAGCTTTAAACAAGCACCCTATACAAATGTATATACATGTTGCGCAACTTGGTGCACTATTACTTCCTCACTACGTACTTCCCGGCATGTAAGTACTGCAAAAGGTATCCCCAGCTTAGTACCTGAATAACCACTAAATAAATACTGTCTAAGGTAAAAAGTTTATCAGTGCACCTAGCCAAGGGCCCTCCACTGCGTGAGAACCCCTGCTGTTGAGTTTTTGAATGTTGATTTTGCCTGCCCACATCCGGACCCTTCAAGTAAACCAGCCAAACCAATCGCAGGTCCTCCTGCCAGGACACAACCTACATGGCCATTAACGTGCCAACATGTGTCCACTGAGGTTAAACAAGTTAGAGGCTTTATTGTCTCAGCCAGACCCAAAGTGGAGCCAGAGCTGAATGGTCTTAGTGTGGGTCAGACTGGAGGAGGTATGTGTGGCTAATGCAGGCCCAAAATCTTTGCAAATTGATAATGCATCACCATAGTGCCAATGGGCCTGAGTATAAGAAACTGGCAATGCTGACGATACAACTTATGTAAATGTGGGCAGTATTAAAACCGTCAGTTCATATTCAAGTACATGTAATACTTCAGATTCAACAAAGTATAGGTTAACAAGACTGCTCCTCCTATTGCCGAAATCTTCCCCGCCTGCTGGCCCCTGTGTTCTAATCTTATTTGCGTTCATACACATAGTTCAAGCACCTGTGTAGTTCGACTGTAAAGTGTGTATCACTGTGACTCTATTGGGAGGGTGAAAGTTGATTGAGTCCTTCCCCCTGCAGGTTCAAAACCTTATCGTATAACACGTATACTACTCCGTGGATAAAGCATGACAGTCATCCACGTACCTCACATTGTTGGACCTCACATTGTTGGACCTGTCCTGTGCCCTTTGAACTCACTTTTGACCCATAACTGGCCAATTGGCAGACCCCCAGCAGGACCTGGAAGTCCAATTTAACCTTTATATCGTTACAGAATAGCAACATTCACCGCAGCAAAATGCCCTGGTGCGTAAACGTCCGCTGGTTGCACCAGTCAAAACAGCGATTATTTAACTTAAACATATTGTGCATATGAAAACCTTATGCACAGGCAGCTGAGAATTTCACCCGTTAGTAAATGTGAAACATTTTGGATTTGTCAATCGAATTAAGCCGGTCACCACCCTAGGTGAAGTCTTGCCCTCCCAAACTTCTGCTAGTATACCAGGTAGCAGCTAAGACAGTGGGTACAGGAGTGGAACAATATGTATCAATACCTGCCCTTTCTTGACTACTGGGGATGCCAAATGTTCTTTCACACATTGTTGTCTATTTGTGCTTTAACTTTAACTTACTGATCCAACCCAGTTTGACCCCAAATCTTTGGGACAAATTTAGTAATAACATGCCCTTAATGGTACGTGACATTCTACAGGCCTGTCTTTGCCCTCTGTGGTAATGACTAATGAGGCCTTACGTTCACGTGTATCCGTTCATCCTGTGCTACACATGCGCTGAGAAACTACTATGTTCCCTAACCGTGTTCCCTCTGTTGACATGGGTTGGGCATCAGATAACTGTTACACAATGTGAGGTTGTTGTCCCATGTGGTGCAACTGATAGTTCAACTTAATCTCCTATTACTGAACATGGGTTGTATTAGTACCTGTGCCCGGTAGGGTTCTGTTGCCTCTTAACACCTGAATTCACCCTTACTCCATCTAGGCTCTTCTAAACCAGCGGTTCGCCCACTGAGGTGCACCAGGGTTTTACAAACTTGCCACCCCTAATAGCTCTGCAGTCTTTCTTCATGCAGGAGGCAAATGGCAAACTTCATAAGGCTCGACAGTGTGCTGTATGTGAAGTTAAAATTGAGGTCTAAAGCAGCCCTTCCCATATCCTTATGGTGCTTAGCTTGGTGAGCCGCCGGCCGGTATTTGCGGCATTTGTCATTGCCTCCAGATATATCCTACAAATACTACACTACGCCGACAACTAGCAATTATTTTTCTTGGCTTTGTCAATGCTTGTTAGATGCATAAGATACACAAGCCACCATTATGGCTTTGTTGCATTGCATATTTAAAAAGCTTCAATTCTACATGGTGAGACTGTTGCGTTTATGTTTAACATTATATCCAATGACTTAATTCAAATCAAAAGCAAGTTCTACAGCAATTGAGGGCATTACCACTAAACCGCACCCCAAATAAACAGAAATCAACAGTACCGCCCTAAGAAGCCGATAAATGTATGTAAAACCCCATCTGTACCAGCTGAACCAATAGAAGCGGATTAAAACAGGGACACTGCTGTGTCCACCAGGTGCCCTGCCTAGCCCTCCATTCTTCCGCAACAGCCAGGAGGAAATTATACCTCTCCCCTTCCCCCACCTCGTCCGGAAGTGATGAGCAGGATGCCAAAGGGGTCTCCAGATACTAGGCTGTCCAGTGTGCCATCCTGTGGCACTAAAGGGTCCACCCTCTTATGAAGTGAAGGCAGCTACTGCATAGAACACACTTCCGCTGAGTTTGTGTACCATCCAGGATTTGGGGGTGTTTAGGAAAAAACTGAAAACCTTTCTTTTTGTTTGATGATGAGCACACTACCTCTATTGATTCGCGCCGTGACACTCTTGAGTAGCTGTGCGCGTAATAAATGCATATAACATAACATAACATAACATGAGGGTCCCCTGTGGGGACGTCGTTGGTAAGCCCACAGTCTTGCAAAAGCCAACGAGAGTTGAGCGGCCACGGGGAGCAGAGGGCTTAACAACAGCACAGAGGAAGGAGGAGCCAGTGGGGAAATGGAGGATTGACTGTGATACGGAGAGCAGAGAAGTTATCTTTTAACACTAGGGTGCATGGAATAAAAGAGGGGCGCCTTTTATTAAAAGGAACGCGTACACATAAGCTTGTTTGATTAGTTTGTGTATTTCACTGAATAGGCTCAGAAACTGACTATAAATGTGCTCCCCTCCTTGCTCCTCATATTCTGTTGCTGCCGTAGGGAAACCTAGCCTGAACCCACAGCTATTTGTCCGCAGCATGCTATACTCAGGACAGTTGCAGTGGAGCGGGGCAGCATCTTCCAGTGCCACACCATCAAAAATGTCGGGTAACAGTGTTTGCGCATATGGGTTACCACTTCCAGGCCTGCTATGCAAGTCCTGTAATGGCAGACAGGTGGTGTTTTCCTGGAGAGCATGCCAAATTTCCCAACCACATTATTCACATGATTAAGTCTATTAAGGCTTCAGTTTGCTTTTGTTTCCATTTCTACAGTCTCAGCTTGCTGATGTGTGGCTTTTCAGTGTATTTTAAGATGCTTACTTCATGACAAACTAAAAGCACATTAATAAAGACATATTGTTAAATAAAAAGAAAATCACCTTATTGCAACGTGAGTATCTAAAATGGACCCAGAAATATTGCTAAACTTAAAAGTTATGTTATCCCTCACTATATAGGAAGGAGGAGTGGGTGTGGTGTTACAGACAGGACTGCTGACTTTAAAACTGAGGAACGAGGTTGGAATCCCATCAGTGTACTTAACTTCTTGTGATTGTGCAAATCACTCAATTGTTCAGTGTTGCAATGGGGCAAAAAACAAATCTGTCCCTATGTAATGCAAACCGGATCATTTAAAGCTCTCCAATACCTGAACTCTGGCATAATCATTATCACAAAGTGCACTCATGGGTTTCGTTAGTCTGTTTTTCATGTATTTTTTGCACACGTTCAAACGGCGCTTGAGTCATTGCCCGTCAACTTATATCACCTGCATTTCTTTTCCAAAGGTACATTATGTTCCTTCAGCGTCTGCTGTTTCAGGCACAATTCTTGTGTTTCATTGGTATATTCAGTTTGATTTGCCACACACCTGTTACCCGGTTAATACACTGGCACTTACATTAGTACTTTTCCCGTTTTTCAGATGCATACATCCACAACACAAAATACCATTCCAAGTAATGACGCTCTCTAACACACAATTCCACTCGACATAATTCCAGTATTCTCAATACCGCATAATTACTATCCACATATTTCTACTGCACACCATGCCACATAATTTCACTACACAAATCCACTTCACACCACACACAATTTAAAAACGAACAATTCAAATCCAACCCACATAATTCCACTTTACACCACATACATCCACTCTAATCGAAAACACAAGGGTGAAAGACATTGTCATTACAATGCCAATACCTCGAACCCTCACAAATGCGAGACCAATTTGCATTGCAAATGCTTGTTATGTTATGTTATGTTATGTTAGGGACACTTCTAAAGCGCACGACTCACCCTGGGGCATCTTGGCGCTATACCTAGTAGTCTGCTGAGGAGGAGTATGAGAGGAAAGACACAGCAGCAGAAATAGAACCCTAAGTGATCAGAACAAAAAGGTTTTCAGTTGTTTCCTGAAGATAGTGAGGGAGGGGCAAGTACGTATTGAAATGGGCAGCATGTTCCAATAGCGTGGCACAAGATATGAGAAGGCCCTCCCCCCAGAACGGGTGAGGCGGATTCGGGGGGTCTTCAGAAGCTCCAGAGAATTAGACCTTAGGTTGAGAGTGGTGGTCATTTTTGTGAGTTTGTTTGCCAGATATTTGGGACCTTTACCGTTTAAGGCCTTATAAGTAAGGCAACAGGTCTTAAAGTGTGCTCGTTTCGCAATCGGGAGCCAATGAAGGTCTAGAAGCAGAGGGGCTGAAGGAGAGCCTGCTGGACGATTTAGGATCATTCGCGCAGCGGTATTTTGGATGACCTGTAGCTTCTTTAGCAGCGTCGGGCCAAGTTCTGCCAGCAGAGCGTTGCCGTAATCTAGGCGACAGATCACCATGGCCTGGACTAGCATTCTGCGGTGCTTGATGGGCAGATAGGGGAGGATCTTCCGTAGAAGCCGAAGGCTAAAATAGCAGGAGCTGGAAATTGCTGCTATATGTTCCTTCATAGAGAGTGCCTGGTCAAGTTTAAACCCCAGGTTTTTCACTACTTGTTTAGGAGCTGGTGCGGTACCCAGCTCCAGCGGCCACCACTCCTCGGACCAAAAAAGAGGAGCTATCCCAATTAACAGGATTTCCGTTTTACTTGGGTTCAATTGGAGATAATTCTCGGTCATCCAATTGGAAATGGTAAGCATTCCAGCTGCGAAGCGTAGATGTTCTGAAGTTGCTTTTGGGTTAATTTGAAAATAAGCTGGGTGTCGTCCGCGTATGAGATTATCTCAAACCCGCATGACTCTGCTATTTTAGCTAAAGGGGACATGTACAGATTAAACAAGGTGGGGCTGAGACATGAGCCCTGGGGAACGCCTTTGTCCAAACAGCATTTGTGTGAGCGATACGGTCCCAGCATAATTGTTTGGTTTCTTTCAGATAGGAAATTTTTTAACCATTTTAGGGCTTGATCTTGAATGCCGCAGGACCGCAATCTCTCCGACAGCTTAGAGTGGGCAATGCTGCGGAAATATCCAGGAGAACCAGAATAGCTGATCCTCCGGCGTCCATTTCTTGCCTCAGTGAGTCGGTTACTGCCAGGATTGCAGTTTCGGTACTGAATCCTGGACGAAATCCTGATTGCGAAGGGTCTAAAAAATTATTGGATTCAAGGTAGTGACTCAGCTGTCTATTTATGGCTGATTTGAGTAATTTGCCCAACAAGGGTAGTAGCGATATGGGGCGGTAGTTACTGGGTACGTGGTGGTCCGCCGTCGGCTTTTTCAGGATGGAGAAGACAAACGCTTCCTTCCAGATGGGAGGAATTATGCCCGAACTGATGGAACTGTTGAAGATCCCTTGAATTTCCGGAGCGCAACATGAGGCTATGAGGGCCATAGTTCTAGGGGGGCACATGTCAGTAGGGGAACCAGATTTAGCCGAGGAGCGCAAAGTATTGACTTCCGTTATAGAGAGGGGTTCAAATTGTTTGAGATTACCAAGGGTCTTCTGGTTAGTTACTGCGGGATTCGTGAGGGAGGTTGTGGTCTGGGCTAATGGAGAGGGGAAATTAGCATATATCAAATTAATTTTATCCAGAAAGTGGGTTGCAAGGGAATTGCAGTGTTCCTGTGACTCCATTTGAGGCAATCTACGGGCTTGGGGGGAGACAAAGTCTTTGACTATGTTGAATAGAGTTTTCGAAGAGTTGGTGGCTTGATCAATTTGTTTTACAATAAAAGATTTCCTTGCTATTTTTATGTTTCGATGATATTTAGATTAATCACCTGGGTCATAGTTGGAAGCTCATGCAAATCGGCCCCTAGAGGCTTTAGGCTGGAGAAAGGTGACTTTTTAAAATAAGAACGTTTTGTAAAATAGTTATTAAAAATACAGTATTACCAATGAATTGGATTGCTAATAAATATTCAAATATTCAAGAATTACCTTGTTATCCAATTCCTATGAGGAGATAACTTCATTAACTTTGATAATGTATCCCAATGTTTTGCTATGGAACAGTTAAACCTCCTACATTTCAAATAGTTTTTAGGACTCTGTCACTGTAAGAACATGCTTACCATTGACCGTTTGCATGCCCTTCTCTTAAATATCATTCACGCTGCCGTATGGGTGATACATTATCAAAGTTAATAAAGTTATCTCCTCATAGGAATTGGATAACAAGGTAATTCTTGAATATTTGAATATTTATTAGCAATCCAATTCATTGGTAATACTGTATTTTTAATAACTATTTTAAAAAACGTTCTTATTTTAAAAAGTCACCTTTCTCCAGCCTAAAGCCTCTAGGGGCCGATTGGCATGAGCGTCCAACTATGACCCAGGTGATTAATAGCTCATTGATGAGGTGTGAGCTGGCTCCCTGAGCTGAGTCAAAGGCCTTGGGTGTGGGGAGATGTTTGTCTGCTCAGGAACTTTATTAAATTTAAAGGACGCCTACCTTGTCATTGGCAGATGCAGCTCACATCTGGGCCTGCCTTACTTTTATCTTCCTAGGCAGGCAAGCTCTAATCCCAGTGGGAGACAAGCTGCTCCCAGAACTGGTTTTGAGTGACCACAGGGGAGGGGTTGTTAATTTTCCTGGCAACTCCACCAGGGTGGGTACAGGAGCACTGCACAGGGGAAGAAAGGTTCTACCATGTTGGGATTGTTTGCAGTATGGAAAACAGGCACTGCCGCAAAAATGGGTTCGGGTGCCCCTGGAAACTTTTATCTATTGGTTAGGGAGGGGCCAGGAGTCACCTCCAACCACGTGCCAGGCATACAAATTGCACCCCTTCAGAACACTACTGGGTCTTTGGAAGATATCTAAAGGACTGCACTTGCTGTTGAGACCTAAGAGGAGAACCTTAAGGGGTGGACCTACTCTCACGTCTACCGAGAACATATAAGTGGACTTCAAGGGTAAGTTGGCTGACCTCCTGTTAAGCTACAGAGACACAAAAGTGGCAAGGAGCCAACTTCGACGTTGATGAAACCATCGCTGACCCACCAACATCCAGAACTGTTTGTAAGAAATGAAGGTAATTTTTCAATCAGGACAAACCCAGTCCCTGTATCAGACCAGTGATTGACTGTGGTCGACCTTATCTTTTGACCTTTCCCCGGTCTATCAGAACCAGATGACCATGGTTGACGCTTTGCACTTTAAGGTGTTATTTTTATTTAAATGTTTAAAAAGTCATATTTCTGGTTCCCCTGTTCAGATTTTTGTTGTTTTTATGCCATCTTGTTCATTAAAATCCTCTCTATGTTTATAAAGTAGGGTGGGATTTTTATTGTGTGGTGTTTTTTACTTTATGCCTGTTTTGGAACTTATAAATGCCATACACATGCACTTAAGGTAAACCTGATTGCTCTGTGTCACAGCTACCAGGAATTGAACTCAGGTTTACATTTCTGAAACCTTTACTGGACCTAACAAGAATAAAGGCATTATTACATGTAGTTGACTACCATCCATCTCAATGAATATTCTACTTTCTCGTAGCCAGAAGACTGAATAGCAGTACCCTAGACATACACTTGAGGCCAAATCCTACCTCGCTAATATATGTAAAAACAGTGGCTATTAAGATGACAGTGGGTTGGTTCAACAGACTCTTCAATCTGTATCAGAAATCCTTCTCTATGTTATCCCATAAAATAGCATTTAAGAAATTTAAAGTTTATGTACACCTTTTACGTTCACAAATATATTTTGAACATACTGTCTGCTTTCAATGCCTCTGACACTGTTTTTTGTTTTTTTGTGGAATGGTGTGTGCTAATCCTAGTGTAGATATTTACCTTGTTTTACCACAAATTAAAAACTTGGGTTACCTTTACCTAATGTCTTAATTTATCTTTTGACTACAGTTGTAACATGTGCCCTACAAAAAGTGCATTTTTGACTATTTTAGAATAGTGTAATTTTGCATTGCGCATCTTATGTAATATGTAAGATTGTCCATTACTTTAAAATGTTCTTTCTACTCATTCTTCTCCTTCCCGCTTCTTTACAACGTAATTTGTTATTTTTATATATTGGTATTTGCCTTAAACTGTTTAGCATCTTTACGTAATTACTTTAGTTAATACCATATTTCATTTTACTCTTTAAATAACTATTACAAATGATGAGCCATTTTTGTCTAATGTATATGTCGTATCCATATATTATATAGGACCTAAAAAATTGATTTTGTCATCTTTGTAATGAATTTTTAAACTATGGTCAATTCAAAAAGTTGGGAAACATTTCCAAAGAATCACGCCAAAAGTAGGTCTTGTGTCAAAAACCTTCAATAATACAAAATTATGCAGGAAAGTTATCTCACAGAAAATATTTTTAGGAAAAAATCTAAGGCAAAACATTTTCTACTGAGGATATTTCACCTCAGGCGTGTTTTGTTATGATGATAAACTACAGCTTTATGAATTTGCAAAGTTTGTTTCTGTCACAGAGCTTTATGGGTGCAATGATCACTTTGCACACACATGTTTTCCAGTAGTACTGTGAAACCAATGTGGCATTTTCCTTTGCCAATGGGACATTTGTATATTTACAAATTACAACATTACTCATATGTAGACATAACATAAAGAGCAAAATATCACTTATAGAGACCACTTTGACATATTCTTCACATTACTGAAGGTCAAACCCTTTAGTGTGCTACTTAATTCCCAGCACAGGCCAGCATCAGATTTCCATCCAACATTATCTTTGTAGACTTGGAGCCCGTTCAACCATCTGGTCTACACAACCTGAAACCAACACACCATGCCAGCCACCTCCGTGAGAAGAGAGCAACAATGCAGAGCTGTGACTAGGAGCTCAAAGGACTGGTGGAGGAGGTTATGATCTCCCTGGAGTTCTCTGAGCATATTGGGGTCCCTCAAGGTTTGGGGGCAGCGTACAGCAGCAAAGACATATGTGTACCTTCATAAACATTCCTCATTTGTCATGTACATGTGTCAGAATATGACACCACATAAGCCATTCGCTCATTGTCACTTTCATCTGCAAGTGACACAAAGCACTAGAACTGCAATGAGGCATATATTGGTGGACACGCCACTGCTCAAATAACTGCAGCCGTACCTAGTGGCCCGGTCATGTGCATCCTCACCTCTCCTTTGTCAATGGTCATATGCCCAAAATATCCCAAAAGTGTTTAGAGAGGATTGTGAGTCAACACAGTAGCAGAGGGTAGGGCACAGGTGCCAAGACAAAACCCTATATCATGCCATCAACAGGATAAGTGATTTGAAACTAAGAATAGCTTCCAGATAAAGGAAGGGCATTATTGCTTTGCAACAATGTTCAAAATTCTATCTTCACTCCAAGATGTCTGCTGTATGTTGAGGTTAGGGTCAGGGTTGGATATTGCACTCAGTGTGCAGTGTCTGATGGGAGAAGATAAGCTTTAAAGGCCACCATATTTTCGGGGGTGGGGGCCAACAATCAATTTCTGGAATACATTTGAAATCAACCATAGATTTGTGCTTTGTTTTATTGTCCTGTCCAGAGAATATTTTGTATTTAGAAATTTTCAGAAAAAAATATTTGTAATAATGTGTCTAATGACAGTTGCATTGGCATTATGTTGGTGTTCAGCCAATACAACTTCTACTTTCTTATCATCTTTTGTATGTTCACATTACTGCATTAGTATACTCACTGCAACTTTGTGTGTCATGCTGCAAATGAGTACCATGAAATACAACATGTCTGGTTTGTACATCAGCACTCCAACCGTGCAATCAAGACAGCGGAAACCAATATTTAATAGTCCAATTCCATATTTTATCGTGTTGAGTGTTCTGATGTGTGACCACTTAGAGGCTTGCTTCTCAACAGTAGCTGATGCTGTCAGAAGGGTCTTGACCTGTGTGTAGCCCATTGTCACTACAATAATCATTTGCATGTTCAAGTATATTTGGTAGTATTCAAAAACATATTACTCTGGTTGAATAGGTGGGATCTGTTATTCCTCTAGCAAGATAGCATGATCTTCACCAAACATTGATCACATGAACAACAGCAATAAAGTTAATGCATTTGTCATGTGACACCACATTAAACATTTGCTCTGACAATGCACATTTATCGATTTAAGGCGGAATCATCCTTAACAAAGAGGCATGTACTGAGCAGATGATGTGTCTCCATGTGGACCCTTGTACAGCTATGCGTCAGTGTCATGCAGTCATGGCTAGAACCTGGGAATCGTGCAGAGCAATAAATGAAGCATAGTCAGTGACCACATCGACATAGACAGTGTCCTGCATTTTGTTATGTTTGATACGCTTGCTGCCTGCCCAGCACTTAGAGTTACTGGTGTGATGTTTAATAAGGCTGGGCATAGTGGGCGTAGTTAGGCTACGCAGAGCATTACGGAGTGGGGGCAAATCTACGCCCACCCGCGCACTCCGCGTAGGCCCACTACGCCCCACCCGCCTCCCTCCCGCCCGCTTTTAAAATACATTATTTATAATGTTAAACTTTTAAAAAACAATGTTTGCATGCGCATTTGTGAGGAAGTCATCGGCGAGAGAAGGAAGAGGGAGCCCCAGGACGCCGCAGCTCAGGTAAGTTATTTAATTTACTTAAACATTGTTTCTTTAAAGTTTAACATTATACTTAATGTATTTTAAAAGCAGGCGGGAAGGAGGCGGGTGGCGGGCAACTCGCTCCGCCGTGGGTGTGCGTAGCTTGCATGCCCTACGCCTACTTCGCGGATCGCGAAGTAGGCAAAGCTGCGCATACTCTGCAGCCGGAGCGTAGCACTGCGCCCAGGGTTAATGTATAATCAATGTAAGACTTTTGAGAAATGTGCTATGTCACAAGGTTAAATCATCTCTGCGAGTCCTTGATGTGCTTGCCCACAGTGCGTTCTTGATTGAGTCAGTCATTGAAAATTATCATCTGCACTAATGAATGCACCCTGCTCACTATTTGCAGAACTGAGCCTACTGCCCTAAAATACAATATTGTTAGTAAATTGATAACTGGGATATGTCAGTCTCTATTCCAATGTTTGGCTCCCCTGCATCTTCAGTGGAGATATGACATGCTTTGTCTACTCAATTTCGAGAAATTATGTCATCAAGACCAGAAACACTGAGATGTTCAATGGGCTGAGTCTTGTCCAGTCAATTGAGCCATTCTTCTCCATCTAGAAACCTTTAATGCCTTTTGGCACTGTGCAGCCTAGTTGTCTTCCGCCAGCAGCAGGACTGAAATCTGGTGAAGAGCCAGCAATTTTCCTGTGACAGTCGTGTCCAGTTGGAGGTTTGTGAGGACTGATTTTAAACGCCAGTGCTGGCTGAGCGTTATCCTGCTCAGACAGTTAGGTTTGTAAATATTATGCCACTATTATAGGTGGATTGTCTTGCTGCCTTTTTGTGTTCACATGATTCAGTTTTTAGTGATATTCCATTCATTTATATGTATTGGTGTTTTCATGTGTTTAAAAGTTACCATCTTTAATTGTGTTACCTTAGTTATGATGTGTTGTTTTACATGGTTTGTCATATGTTTTTACGTTGAGGGGGCTTTTAGCGGTAATGTCACCAATTTAGCTGATGTCTGTTCCACTATTTCTTGATCTTAGTGCTTGCAGTTCTTCCGTATTCTAAAAGTAAAAGCACTAAACTGCATGTGCGAAACTCAGGTACACAATTGATGAATCATTCATGATCAATCAATCAATCAGAATTTATAGAGTGCGGCTAATCACCCAATCGGGTATCCAGGCGCTTGCGGTCTCTGGAGGCTTTTTCAAACAGGTCTTGAGGGCCATCCGGAATTCTGGAATTGTGGTGATGGTCCGGAGATGCGTGGGAAGGCTATTCCAGGTCTTTGATCTGATGTAGGAGAACGAGTGTCCTCCTCTTCTGCTTTGGTAGATGCAGAGAGTATTGTCAAGTGAAAGGGAGGTGGATGATAGTGTTCTCAATGGTTGGGGGAAGTTCAGCCAGTGTTATTGTAGGTGGGTCCTTGGTTGTGTAGAACCATGTGTGCATGGGTCAGCAGCCTGTATTGGCATCTCTTCTTTATTGGTAGACAATGGAGTTTCCTGAGGTTGGGTGTGATGTAGATTCGTCATGGAAGGCCGAGGATGGATTTGGCTGTGGCATTCTGTATGGTCTGAAGTCTCTGTAGAAGGTGTGCGACGATTCCTAAGTAGAGGACATTCCTGTAGTCCAGTCAGCTGGTGATGAGGGCTTGTGTCACGATGCATCTCATGTGTGGGGGTAGCCACTTGAAGATCTTACGTAGCATGCACAGAGCGAGGAAGCAGGTGGAGGAGATGGATTTGATCTGTGATTTCATGGTGAACTTGTTGTCAGTGATGATTCCGAGGTTTCTAGAATGGTTGGAGGGAGTGTGTGCAGGTCCCAGGTCTGATGGCCACCAAGAGTCGTTCCATGTGTTGCTGCTGCTGCCAAAGCTCAGTACTTCCATCTTATCTGTATTCAGCTGCAGGCCATTGTTCTTCATCCAGTCGGCAACATTTGTCATGCATCAGTCGAAGTTGGTTCTGGTGGTGGTAGGGTCATCGGTGAGGGAGAGGATGAGCTGGGTATCATCTGCATAGGAGATTATGTTGAGACCGTGGGATCTGACGATGTTGGCCAGTGGGGTCATATATGCGTTGAAGTGTGTGGGGCTGAGGGGTAAGCCCTGGTGACATCACAGGGGATCTCCTTGGGTCCGGAGGTGAAAGGTGGGAGGTGGATCCTCTGGGTTCTTCCAGTGAGGATGGAGGAGATCCATCTGTGCGTGTCCACTTGGATGCCAATTTGGTGGAATATTTCAATCAGTGTGTGGTGGGATATGGTGTTGAAGGCTGCGGAGAGGTCGAAGAGGATCAAAGCTGCTGTTTCTTCTTGGTTTTGAAGGGTTCGGATGTCGTTGGCAGCTGCGATCAGGGCAGCTTTGGTACTGTGATTGCTGCGGAAGCCGGATTGGGATGCCTCGAGTAGCTGGTTCTGCTCCAGGTGTGTCATGAGTTGATTGTTGATGGTCTTTTCCAGTAACTTTACTGGGAATAGGAGCAAGGAGATTGCCTGGTAGTTTTTGCATTTTCTGTGTTCAGCGAAGGGTTTTCTGAGTAGTGGTCTGACTTTGGCGTGTTTCCAAGCATCGAGATATGTTGCCGTGGCAATGAAGGTTTTGAGTAGGGTGGTGAGTTTCTGGCTGATTCTTTTGTTTCTGAGGTTAAAGCTGTGGTGCGGACATGGGTCTGTGGCAGCTCCTGAGTGGATGGATTTTATGGTGCAGTTGGTGTCATGGGTGGGGAGGATGTTTCAGGTGGTCAGTATGTGGTCTGTGTCACTTACGGTGCTGGCGTATCTGTCGAGAAAGGTAGTTGGCGTGGGTTGGGGTTCAGAGTTTCAGTATATGGTTCCAATCTTGTCATGGAAGAAGTGTATGAGGTTGTTGCACAGCTCCTGTGATGATGTGATCTTATTTTTACTGGCAGCCGGGTTAGACAGTGTTGAAAAGTACCTTGGTGTTGTTGGCGCTGGTTACAATGCGTGCAGCAATGGCTATTTTCTTTGTTGCCCTCAGCAGGCAGGTAGAGGGAGGTCTTGAAGGCTGCCCTGTCAGAGGGGCCCTTGCTGGTAACTTTGATAATAAAACTGTAGAAGGAAGTATGCCTAATATTTTGAGGTAAATGGCATGCCTTCAAGTTCATAAATAGGCCATTGTCATTATCTACTTCTCATTAAAGTCTCCATTCTCTAGGATTGGAACTCTGCAAAAGGTGTACTGTTGAGTTATACATAGCCCATTGCCCCTTTTGCATTAAAAAAACCTAATTGCATTAACAAAAATATAACTAGTCATTCTAAAGGTGGCTTTAACAGGACAGAAACTGCGAATTGTTGGAGTCACATTCTGCCCATATTGCCTTACCCTGCCTAAGTTAGAGTTGAAGGAATCGCTGTGTTTATGATCCCACAGTATTAGCTGACTCCACAGTTGGAATACTTTGATGATGATAGCTCCAGTGTACAGAACACTTGCTAAACAGCATCAGAAGGTCCTCCCTATTTGGTGGAACTTCCAACAATGTTTTTACCTGCTTGTGAGTGTCTTGGAAGTCACGAGAATCACAAACATGAAAAATGCTTAAACATCTCCATTGTGAAATAAAAATCCCATGCAACTGAGACATTCGTTTTATGTTATTGGAGGTATTTGACTCTGAATGGAGTTTTTTTCTAAATACAAATCAATGCCATAACATGATGAAGACCCTAGTGTTGAATTTTTACCAAAAGTTACAACTTTGATGAAAATTCTCTGCCAGAGATTCAAGAATTTTTGGTAAAACTATAACAAGCCTATTTACAGAAATGACTATTCTCAAAACATTCAGACCCTCTTGGAGGATGAACAACAGCTGATGTATTTCTTTTTTAAATACATAGGGGTATATTCACAAGAACTTGTGATAACTACCGCAGGAGTAACTTAATTCAACTCTCAACATCGCAGCTTCTCGTGGGAAAATTACGTTGTGCCAACCAAGTATTCACAACGTGGCGGTAGCATGCGATAGTCACCAGATAACACATCAAATGGGTGCGCAAAAATCAACACCACGCCACAAAAATGTGAAACGCTAATGCAAAAAATCCTGCGATGAGGCCAATCGCGGTACAAAAAGTAGCGAAAACCAACCACAGGCCTGCAAGTCCCAGGCATCTGGTGGGAAAATGCACCATAAAAACCACAGAAACAACACATCAGAAACAAGCCAAAGCACTTAGCAACATGGATGCACCATGACCCAGCGCAAACAACACAACCCCCACAGACCACCAGCAAGGAACATCAGGGACGGGGACGGCCGAGGAGAAGAGGGAGAGGAAGACGGGGTGCAGTCCGCAGCAAAACCAGATCAGCGTCACGGAACACTACCATCAACTGACCCACAAGTCGACCACCCGGAATGCAGTCGGAGGGCCGAGGAAGCCAATCAAGGACGCCAAGAGGAACTGGCATGATGTGACAACCTAAACCAGGCACAAACTAGCTGCTAACAGGAAGGCTGCAATGTCGACAGGAGGTGGCAGTCCTGTGCCACAGGAGGATCTGGAGGAAACCGAGGCCACAGTAATCAGTGTGGAGACGGTGCAAGGAGTAGGGAGTACGGACACAGCTCGAGTGGACCTGACACAACAACAACAGGGGGAGTAAGGACAAGGGACTGGGGGGACGAGGTTAGATGTGCACAATGGCACATATGCACAATGAGGTGTAGCACACTGCACACCCACAATTACCCTGGATCATGTCCCTCATCTCCTTGGCACACTGCAGCACACACACATAGCAAGAACAGCACACCCACATGGACGACAACGTGGTACAATGCGCAAAGCCGACACTTCAGAACAGAGAACACAACTGGTTCCGCACATGAACAGAAACATGCCTACTACATCTGACAGTGCAGGAAACTGTGAAATGGAAATGTACGCATACGACCTGACATCCATCAAGTAGTCCAAATGTACACTGTCCCGCAGCAGTATTCAGCACCACCCAAACAGTCACAATACACATTGTCATACAGTCTGCATGTACACCAGAACAATGCGCCAACATACATGTCAACACAATGTCAACATGCATCTCCACTTCACATTGCAGAGGGGCACACAACACCTCCAGCAGAGCACAGAAGAAAACACATCTGCGATGCCGGAGATGACCACCACACCTTCGACCCCGATGCCCTACAACAGCCCATGGACATTCCATGCAACCCACCACCAGGACCCGGGCAGCCAAGCTACTTAGAGGAGAACAAAGAGCCTGCAAGAAACCACATAGCAGGAAGCGCCCGCAAGCACAGCTGGCTCACGACACTTCACCCACCCACACTTGGCACTCCAATACCATGTGTCAGCATGCCAAAAGGAGGTGGCTGAACAGGTGTGGGTGGGGTCCGAACCCATGGAAGGCGAACTAGATCACATACATAGGTGTATATTACCCTTCAGGGACCACCTATACACCACAAAGGAGGCCCACACTGCCATAGAGACGCATGCAGATGCACATTCCCAGTACACAACCACGCCCAGGGGCTGTCACATATCAGTCACACACCCACATTGGCCCTGCGTACGATGGCCCATGCCACACCCCTTATAAATTGAGTGGGTGACGACAAAGCTACATCTCCAAGCTCAAACCCAATGCCTGCGATGACATGCCTGCATCCGCTGTACACAGCACAATGTAATGTTGTAGGGCCCTGGGCCCTCATGCATACAACAATACCACAGGGACACACACAGATATTATGTTGAACTGCCTACGGCCCCTTTATTAGCAGGAAAACACACAAGATGAAGGACGTAATGTTGCACATTGGCAAAACATTCACCCCCAGTCACAGATCTGGGTTTAAGCCATTATTATTTTGTTCACCACACCACCCCAGTTCAGACATGACCATATGCAAATCAGTCTTGACCCTGTGCCTCATGGGAACAGTCCAGCCCGAACTGCCAAGCCATGTCTTCCCTGGACCAGAATCAAGCATCCTAGGACCGGTTTCGGGGTTTAACCCCTCTTCAGCCAGGCTAGCTTGACTCCAGTGGCGTAGTGAGCACGGGACCCACGTCTGGGCATACCCTTCCCACATAGGGCGAACAGCAAAACACACAAGATGATGGATGGAATGTGGCACATTGGCAAAACATTCACCCCCAGTCACAGATCTGGGTTTAATCCATCGTTATTTTGCTCACCACGCCACCCCAGTTCAGACATGGCCATATGCAAATCAGCCTTGACCCTGTGACTCATGGGAACAGTCCAGCCCGAACTGCCAAGCCATGTCTTCCCTGGACCGGAATCAAGCATCCTAGTACCGGTTTCGGGGTTTCACCCCTCTTCAGCCAGGATAGCTTGACTCCAGTGGCATAGTGAGCACGGAACCCACGTCTGGGCATACCCTTCCCACATAGGGCGAACAGCAAAACACACAAGATGATGGACGGAATGTTGCACATTGGCAAAACATTCACCCCCAGTCACAGATCTGGGTTTAATCCATCGTTATTTTGCTCACCACACCACCCCAGTTCAGACATGGCCATATGCAAATCAGTCTTGACCGTGTGCCTCATGGGAACAGTCCAGCCCGAACTGCCAAGCCATGTCTTCCCTGGACCGGAATCAAGCATCCTAGGACCGGTTTCGGGGTTTCACCCCTCTTCAGCCAGGGTAGCTTGACTCCAGTTGCGTAGAGAGCACGGGACCCACATCTGGGCATACCCTTCCCACATACAGCGAACAGCAAAACACACAAGATGATGGACGGAAGGTTGTACATTGGCAAAACATTCACCCCCAGTCACAGATCTGGGTTTAATCCATCGTTATTTTGCTCACCATGCCACCCCAGTCCCGTGCTCCCCATTCCACTAGAGTCAAGCTATCCTGGCTGAAGAGGAGTGAAACCCTGAAACCGGTCCTAGGATGCTTGTTTCCAGTCCAGGGAGGACCTGGCATGGCAGTTCGGGCTGGACTGTTCCCATGGGGCACAGGGTCAAGACTGATTTGCATATGGCTGGGTCCAAACTGGAATGGCATGGTGAACAAAACCCCCCAAAAAAACAATGGATTTAGGCCCAGATCTCTGTACTGGGGTGAATGTATGACATTGTTCTGCATTCTGTCCATCAATTGTTGTTTTTGCATTTGTCACCCCGAGTGGGACGCGTATGCTCAGACGTGAGTCCCGTGCTCTCCATGCCACTGGAGTCAAGCTATCCTGGCTGAAGAGGGGGGAAACCCCGAAACCGGTCCTAGGATGCTTGTTTCCAGTCCAGGGAGGACCTGGCCTGGCAGTTCGGGCTGGACTGTTCCCATGGGGCACAGGGTCAAGACTGATTTGCATATGGCTGGGTCCAAACTGGAATGGCATGGTGAACAAACCCCCCCCAAAAAACAATGGATTTAGGCCCAGATCTCTGTACTGGGGTGAATGTATGACATTGTTCTGCATTCTGTCCATCAATTGTTGTTTTTGCATTTGTCACCCCGAGTGGGACGCGTATGCTCAGACGTGAGTCCCGTGCTCTCCATGCCACTGGAGTCAAGCTATCCTGGCTGAAGAGGGGGGAAACCCCGAAACCGGTCCTAGGATGCTTGTTTCCAGTCCAGGGAGGACCTGGCCTGGCAGTTCGGGCTGGACTGTTCCCATGGGGCACTGGGTCAAGACTGATTTGCATATGCCTGGGTCCAAACTGGAATGGCATGGTGAGCAAAAAAATGATGGATTTTGGCCCAGATCTCTGTACTGGGGTGGATGTATGCCATTGTTCTGCATTCTGTCCATCAATTGTTATTTTTGCCTTTATTAGCAGGGCCACATGTGCAGTGACGCCTGTGCTGGATGTGTGTGGGGTGGGTGCAAGCCAGACCTCAGGGAATTGTTGGTGCTGGCAACAAATACAACAGTTAACACAATGAATACATAAACAGACAACACCAGCATCACAGGGACAACTGCGGAGCATCATGGAGGTAGCCTGAGCAAATCCAGAGGGCACACAATGAGCAAACAGAAGTGTACGTGAATTGCAGTGCACTGAGGTGGGGGACCTACAGCTGAGCGCGCCCATGTGAAGAAAAAGTCTCGGATTGTGTCCCTTCAAGATATTCCTGATGCAGATTCAGTGGGGTGTGTTACACCTGCATCATCTACCTCATCAACATCCCAGGTCTCCCACACTGCTTGAGGAGACATTGCTGCACAAACTCTCCACAACACAAACCTCAATCAGTAACGGACGATGGCTTGCGGTGTACTGAGTCAGTGGCACCTGGAGTGCTGAAAAGGGTATCAGTTTGATGAAGGAATCCACAACAGGTGTGAGCAACTCTGTAAGTCTGTCAGGACCACCGTTTCGACTGTGGCAGATGGTAGTTGTGAGGTGGTCCTGGCGGTGGTGGCATGTGCCTCCTGCGGTGATGCGACATCCGGGCGGGTCAGGACTCGATTTGATGTGTGAGCCCTGGTGGACCGCAGTTGAGGCTGGAGGCATTGGACAGCGCAGGGCCACAGACACATGGCGTTGATGACCCTAAGGCCATCGCCTCAGAGGCCATCCAATATCTCAGAAGAAGGGGTCCCGGACATGACCAGCACAGAGTTAGTGGCCCCGGACGCACTGTGGTCGGCACAGGCACCCAGCCACGGGACGGTGACTTGCGGTGCAGTAAGATGGGCCATGCGACCTGAGCGGGTCCTCATTAATGTCCGAGGTGTATGTTGCGGAGGGTTGCGGGGGACAGTGGAAGGTGTCCTCCAGGGCATGATGCAGAGGGTGGAAGCTGTCCGGAAGCAGCAAATTGAGGGGTGGAATGCCACAGCCTCGTTTTAACCACAAAGTCAGTATCACCACCATGATGGCAACGACAACCCGAAGTCCATGGACTTAGTCGCCACAAAGACCAACCAGAAAGTGTCCATGGGTCTCGGGGAATAGACATAGTGGCACCGGGGCTGAAAGGGGAGCAGTCTGCGATGAGGCCTGTACAATGACATCAAGTCTGCCATAACTATACCAAGGTTGAATTCAATGTTGTGTGTGCCCTATTCGACCGCAGTGTAGGCCGGGGCAGCCTTCAGCAAGGGCCCACAGCCATGTGTCGTTGGGATGCAATGCACATGGTTGCTGCCACCTGACCCAAGGGAGTACAGTGAAGTAGAATCTTCCTTTTTTTGCGTACACGGACAATGCATGATCAAGACTCAGTTCCTAATGTGTGACCTACTTGACCATGGTGTAGGCCAGAGGGGGCAGTAGAATACGTCAACGAGAAAGGAGTAAAGTGGGCCTGTGTCGTGGAGGCCGTGATGGTCTGAGAGGCTGCCAAGTTCGCAGCCCACGGGCTTGGAACTTACACAGGCACGTGGTGGGCCCTCCTTGACACACGCCGGTGTCGGAAGGTGATCAGTGTGGCCTGGCTGCACAGGTTCGAGTTTGGGGTCCAGCGGGTCGGGGTACAGCAGGCACACAGGATCGCAGGCAACTCTGCTCATGAAGATGGCGTCGGCCTCATGGCGTGGCGAGAGGCGCCGCCTTGGCAGAGATGCTGGCCTGGTGTATGCCGGGCCATCCCACTCCGCTAACGCTTAGGGGGGGGACATAACAGGCAACATTTCTGCGAACTCCCCGGCTGGCTGGGGTGACATGGTTGCGTCCACTGTCCACTACACTCCATGCACCAGCGGTGTATGTCGCCATGGATATGGGTGTGTTCGGCATGCTGCGGTCTGTCCAGCACATCTCCGCCACTCTTGGCATTGTGTACTTTCCCAATCATGGTTCTCCTGCATCCTTCACACATGCCTGGTTGCCACCTCTCCCCACATTCAGCTAGTGTGTGGCTGAGGTGCCTTGCCGTTGATGGCTTATGTTCCCGGCTTGCCCAGGTTACCATTGTGAGTAGTTCTGTCGTGTCTTGTGTGTGGGCTTGTTGTTTTGCATGTTGGTTGTGATTTTGTGACATGTGCATAGACAGAGTTGTGAGTTGCATGGTTGTGGAGTTGAGGTGAGTGGGGTGTTCTTTTGGAACTTACCAAAAGGCTGTGGGCCCGATTCACAGAACTGACTTAAGACAAAATCCTAAACTTACTACCATTTTGGTATTCACAGAAGGCACTTACTCATTTTGGTATTCACAGAAGTTAGGAGTCCTAACTTTAGGACTCCTAAATGCCTTCTGTGAATACCGAAAGTCTTAAAATTAGGAATTTTCTCAGTTTAGTAGTAGTATAGGTAGGACTCCTAACTTTAGGACTCCTAAATGCCTTCTGTGAATACCGAAAGTCTTACAATTAGGATTTTTCTCAATTTAGTAGTCCTAAATTTAGGACTCCTAACTTTAGGACTCTTAAATGCCTTCTGTGAATACCGAAAGTCTTAAAATTAGGATTTTTCTCAGTTTAGTAGTAGTATAGTTAGGACTCCTAACTTTAGGACTCCTAAATGCCTTCTGTGAGTACCGAAAGTCTTAAAACTAGGATTTTTCTCAATTTAGTAGTCCTAAATTTAGGACTCCTAACTTTAGGACTCCTAACTTTAGGACTCCTAAATGACTTCTGTGAATACCGAAAGCCTTAAAATTAGGATTTTTCTCAGTTTAGTAGTTGTAAAGTTAGGAGTCCTAACTTTAGGACTCCTAAATGCCTTCTGTGAATACCGAAAGTCCTACAATTAGGATTTTTCTCAATTTAGTAGTCCTAAGTTTAGGACTCCTAACTTTAGGACTCTTAAATGCCTTCTGTGAATACCGAAAGTCTTAAAATTAGGATTTTTTCCCCCCCTTGATCTCAAACAATGTATTCCTACGACAGAAGTAAATCATCACTTTCTCTTGAAATATAAACAAATTCAGACCCAAGTTTTTACAACGCATACCATTACAATGCAAACGCAGTATAATAAATGGAATGATCCATTACAACGCATACTACAACAACGCACACTTTTACAACACAATATATATATATTTATTGTATAATAAACCCCTGGAGTGGGATGCAGGGAGAATAGGAGTTTTGGTCGGGAAGTGTATTAAAACGTGGTTATTGAAAATGAATACATAAGCATTAAAATGAATACTTGAGTGCTAAAATTATTGTATAATATTAATAAAACAAAATATATATAAATGTATTAAAAATATTTCTACAACAGATACTATTTTATAACACAATATTGAATAAAAGTACCCAACGGGAAATAAAACTTCTCGCGTAACAAAATTAATACTCAAGTACTTTTTTCAGAAATTATTTTTTTTCTTTATAATTGTAGTAAACATTACCAAAATGTATAAAACACATATAAATTGAAAATTTAAATTAAATTAAAATGAACTCATTTATTTATGACATTTTAACATAACATACATTTAACCAACATTTTGAAAAATGTATTATGTAAACACAAAACAAATACACTTATTTACACAATTTAAACTACTATTAACCCCTTCAGTGCCCATGACGAGCTGGACTCGTCATGGGCTGCGGTGGCGCTGTGCCCATGACGAGTCCAGCTCGTCATGAACTCCGCCCGCAAATGCAAAGCGCGGCACTGGGCGGGGAAAGGGGCAGGCATGCAAGGGGTTAAAAATCGTAAAGTTGCACATAACAAAAACAGTATAACACACAACTAATATCAACACAAGAAAGAAAACTTCTGTTTTTAAAATCCGGAAAAGAAAAGTCCTACAACTCTTTCAATGAATTTACTTTGACCCGAAAATAACCAAAACGGATGCTATAACATACAAAAATAAGAAGTTACGAAAGCTAACATTACAAAATAATTATTTACATTCTCACACACCATTAAAAATACAAAGAAAAATCAAACACAAAACATATTTTACCTTCAAATATCATTCAAGACAAGAAAACATATAAAAAGAGCTGTCCACCATTTTAAAAACTGTAGTTACCTGATAACTAGAGACTGCACGCACTTCAAAATCTAATCGTCGAAGAAAGCCATCTAAAACTCGAAGTAAGTACAAACTGTAGAAATGTATAGCTACTTAATAATTTGTAGAGACGGAAATAAACTAAAATAAAACATATTATTATTTTTTACAGTTTATTACAAAACTTTACATCCTCCAACAAAGTTTGCTAAATACTCTATTTGGGACAATATATATCTAAAGTAAGTGACAACATATTTTTTTCTACTTTCAAAACAAATGTATAATAGTTGTTTCATACTAAATAATTCTAAAAGAAACGAGACTTCACCAACAAAAATAATAATTATTATTCACTTTACAAAACATATTCCTAATTAAAATAGTGTTGCCGTCTAAAAAAATTTATAGAGTACAACTTTAAAAAAAGATATTAATTCAAAAACATGGTTTCCACAAGAAGCTGCAGGATAGTGCAAAATTAAAATTACTATTCTTACACCTAAATGTATTCTCATCCTTTCAAATACTGGATAATCGTTTTATTTAAAATAATATTACAACTCCAAAGCTTGCTTGTTTTTAAAAAAAATTCTGAATAGTGGTATGTTTAAAAAACTATTACTAATAATTAGACTACTTTCCTCTAAGAAAATAAAAAATATTTTTTTACCGTTTAAATCACTATTGTTCCTCCAAAAGTTAATATTTTCAGTAAAAATACAATATAGCGATATTTTTTTATTTTTTTATTTTTTTATTTTTTTATTTTTTTTTTTAAAGTTCCAAAACCTTTATTAGCATTTGACACAGGTATACATTACGCGCCTACAACCGCACGGGCCGGCTCCAGATGACATTTCTCATTACGTTTCATCACCCTGTACACAGCCTTGAGGCCGACAACCCGGAGGTCCGGCGGCAAATCACTGTTGTTCCAATACATCAGTAGTGTTATACACTGTACCATGGACCCCGGGTAAGCTACGGAGCAACTCAACCTTCTGGCGTGTCTCCTAGGTGCGCTACCTGGAATTCCTAGGTGCAGACGTCCCGGAGCACAACTCCCCAACTCACTCCACCAGCATGACATTCAGTAAGGACAATCATGCAGCCCCCTACTAGGTAAACTCACCAGCTCCAGGGCCACCCTCAGCTGATTCCTGGTGCTCTCCCTCCGTGGAGGCGGTATACGCCGCCAAATACTCCTTGAACGGGTCCCAAATGTCACTGGCTCTGCTAGTTAATGGTTGCGTCTCAGCGTAGACAGCACTCTGCTCCTGACAGTGTAAAAGATCCCCTATCCATTCCTTGAATTTCGGTGCTCTCCCCCTGCCCCAGCGACACGCAATTCTCCGCTTCGCTAACAATAGTGCAACGTTCCCCAGTTTGCGCGTTAACTTAGGTATTGATACCGTGTAGCCCAGCAGCATCACCAGCGGATCTAGTTCCACTACATCTCCCAACATGACCTTCAGTGCCGAATGTACCTGCAGCCAGAAATCCGCCACTCTCGGACACAGCCATGCCAAGTGCATGAAGTCAGCCCCTTCCGCCTGACACCTCTCACATCTGTCACTGTCTGATAGACGAAATTTAAACTTCTTAGCTGGCGTATAATACATACGTTGTAAAAACTTGTAATGGATAATACGCAGTCTGCTACTGGAGGAGATCTGGGAGGTGAGCTCGCAACAATACGTCCATTGCTTATCTGTGATATCTCTGCCTAGCTCAAGTCTCCATTGCTGGAGTGCCCTACAATCCGTGCTGCCACTGTGTGCCCGAATACTGCCGTATAATTGGGAGACTAAGTGCCTACCATCCGAAGACGTAAGCAGCAATTGTAAAGGCCGCACTACTTCCGGTTCCCCCGGAAAACCTGGCAGTATCTTCCGCAGCCCCCGCCGCAGCCGGATATAGTAAAAAACATCCAACGGGGTAGGCTGATAGCCCCCAAATAATTGTTCTTTCGTTTTGAGCCGTCCATTAGCGAAGAGATCACCCCAGTGCCGTATTTTTATTCTGGCACACATCCCCTGAAACCCTCCTTCCTGCAGTAACGACAAGTCCGGGTGATAAACCAGTGGCAGCGTCGGAGCATACATGAAACTGAGCGCCAGGCGACGTAGTATACGCTGCCATGCATCCACCGTGCACGGCACCGTGGTGTATAGTGTATCAAAGGCGCGACTGGAGCCCTGAAGGACACCCGCCAGTGGCAGAGGCCGTGATAACCAGTCCTCTACCGCCAGCTGTGGTAGGAATGGCGCAGGTGCAAACCAATGGTATGCAAATTGAGCCTGCGCGCTCAGATAATACGTTAGAAAATCGGGAACATCAAACCCTCCAGATTCGTATGGCCGAGTGATAACCGACCACGCCAATCTAGGCTGCTTACCAGCCCAGAACAGCCGCAGTAATTCTGTACGCAATGCGCGAAAGAAGTACGCCCCCGGATAATACGGGATATTCTGGAAAAAATATAAAAAACGGGGTAATACCACCATCTTGATAAGCGAAGCCCTGCCCGCCATGGAGAGTGGGAGAGACACCCAACGAGTCACATCCTCTGTCAGCCGAGTCATGGCCGTACCATAATTCAACCTCAACGTCTCCTCTCGATCCTTGGAGATCTGGACCCCCAAATATCTAAGATCCGAGTCACACCATTCCAGCGGGTAGTCCAGAGGAAAGCGCCCCACTGCAGGCGTCAGGGGAAAAAATTGCGACTTCTTCCAGTTTATTTGAATGCCCGACAGACGTCCAAACACTAAAAATTCTCGGAGTAATGGATTAAGGTTAACCTGTGGATCTACCACGTACAACGTTAAGTCGTCAGCATAGAGAGAGACATCTATCTGCCGCTGGTAACATTTGAAAGCACTTTGTTTATGCAATTGCCGGATACGGCATGCCAGAGGCTCAATCGCGATAGCGAAGAGCAACGGGGAGAGCGGGCACCCCTGCCTGGTACCTCTAGTGAGCAGAAACGACTCGGACACTTCACCATTGATGAGCACTCTCGCTTTCGGAGCCGTATAGAGCAATTTGATCCAGGCGACGAATATTTTGGGAAAGCCCATCCTGTACAAGATGGCAAACAAGTAATTCCACTCAACCGAATCAAATGCCTTGGTGGCATCCAGAAACACCGCCGCCACAGGTAGTTCCGGCGCTATCGTGTTTATCAAGGAGAAGAGCGTACGTAAGTTACAAGCAGTTGAGCGACCCGGGACAAACCCAGATTGATCTGGGAGTGCAATTTTGGTCATAAGCAGGGAAAGTCTAGTGGCCAGTACCTTTGCCAGTATCTTCGCATCACAATTAATTAGGGATAGCGGCCTATATGAATCACACTCTACCGGGTCTTTGCCGGGTTTTAACAGCGAGGTGATCAGTACCTCCCGCATTGTCCCAGGCAGCACACCTACCTCCAGTGACTCCTCGTACACCTCCCGCAGCACCGGCGCCATGACATCTATATAACTTTTATAGAATTCCGCCGGTAGGCCATCAATCCCCGCCGCCTTACCATTACTCAGGGACATAATCGCTTCCCGTATTTCATCAAGTTCAAATGGGGCCCCAGGGAATTCCCGATGGTCATCACTTAACCAACATAACGCCACATCATCCAGAAAGTCCCCAAATACAACCTCCCCTCCGCTGCGGGCTTCATATAATTCCTCATAATGCGCAGTAAATTGAGCTAATATGCCCTTCGTATCTTGTTGTAGGGTCCCACCCTGCCCTCTGATCTCTAAAACGTGCGTGGGTCCCCGGGCATGTCTAGTAATTTCCGCTAAGGCACGCCCTGGTCTTTCTCCTTCACAGTAACAACGGGCCTGCCAATATTTACCCCTAAATTTGGACTCCCTATCCGCTTCCTGCTCGTACTGAGTAAGCCGTTCTCGGAATTCCTTATGGACCGGACCCATTGGTTCCTGGGCCATCCTGGCTTCCAGCTCCGCTAGTTCAGCCTCTATCTTGGAGAGCGAACCGCGTAGTGTTTTCAGGACACCGAAACTTTTAGAGATGTAGTACCCCCGGACCGTCACCTTAAACGACTCCCAAATGGTCTCGACACTGTCCACTGACCCCTTATTGCGGGGAAAATACTCCGCTATCTCGTCTCCTAATTCCGCCTGGAACACCGGATCCAATAATGCCGTGGGTTGCATACGCCACCTAGGTGCTGACCCACTGAACCCCGGGATCGCCACCTCCACAGTTACCGGACAGTGATCCGAGTACGTCCGTGGTAAGTGAGCCACTCGACCTAAATCAACCGCCAAGCCTGTAGACAGAAAGCAGTAATCCAGCCTGGCCCAAGAGTTAGCGTATGTCGTGAAATGTGTTCCTTCCCGGACCCCAGGATGCGCAAACCTCCAACTGTCCACAAGTCCTCCTTCTACAACTATACCTTCCATGACATCCCTCGCACCCTTATGGTATTGCGGGCTGCCATCCGATCTGTCGAGCCCTGAGGACATTGTGAGATTGAAATCCCCCCCCCATATGACATGCATGGAACCAATGTTCAGTATTTTACCCCAGAGCATGGTAAAGAAGGCAGGCGAATCCACATTCGGCCCATAGCAATTCGCAATTGTGACTGTATCCGTCCCAAGTCTGCCCCACACCAAAACAAACCTCCCTTCCTTATCCGTAAGATCGCCCAGCAGCACAAACGGCACCGTCTTCTTGATCAGTGTCGCCGTACCCCTGGCATATCCTGAATACGAGGAGAAACTCCGGACCGCCGCCCATTTACCTGCAAAGGTGTACGTGGCCCGGGGACTAAGATGCGTTTCCTGTAGTAATGCAATTTGCACCTTATGTTGTTCCAAATAAGCCACCACCCTCCTACATTTCCTGGCGTCATTTAACCCCCGAACATTCCAGGAGGCGACAGTGACACGTGACTTACTCAGCCTACCCGCCATGCGTCGTCAATTTCCCAATTACCAAAGCAATCCTCAGGATCCTTCCACCATTCACACCCCTGGTATGTGCCACCCAATGTCAGCACCCTCTCCACCCCCGCAGGTCGAATATTTAAAAGTGACCCGTTCCACAGTGTATTGGAAACCAGCCTATTCACTCCCCCATGCACCACCCACCCTCTCCTGGTCCTGCGCGCTCTCACCCGTTTTGGAACTTCCAACATACAAACCATCGCAACACCCCTCTCGCCCACCCCCCTCCCACTGAAGCAAACCCCAACCTGCCAGTCCTGTACCCTCCCCTGCCCACCCACAATTGCCCCAAACAGCAAGGCAAGTACATTCCCCAAACTCCCAACATATACTAGGGTATTTCCCGTTAGGAAACAAGTCCAGGTGGCTCCACCAGTTCCTCCCCCAGAAACGCCAGCCCGACCACACAACGTGCAGTCCAGCACAACGAGACGAGGAGGTGTCCGGCGCTAGTACTTATGTCACCCGGATCTCACAACAAACTGACCCCTGCCTCCTTTAAAAGCAGCCAGTACTGTGTCCCAACGTGTGTAATCTGTGGCGGAGTCTCCTGCAGTGTGAGCGCCCCACACCCCCAACAACATCCCTCCATGCTTGCATCTATATGGCCCAACCATCCCCTATCGCAGTGTCTCAGAGCATGCTACCCCAGCATCAGTTCACAGGGTACTCCCCCATCCGCACATGTAGTCCAATATACCATCTATAGGCACCCCACTCACGGTTCGCCGTCCACCAGCTCCTCGCGCACAGGGTTCTCAGCGTTCTCAGCTCCATCCTCCGACCTGCGGGAACGCTTGTACTGTTTGATGAAATCCTCCACCATCTGAGGATTTGTGAAGAACTTCTGCCTCCCCTGATATGTGATCCGCAGGCGCGCCGGGTAAAGCAGTGCATAGTCCAGTTGTAAGTCTCGTAGTTTCGCTTTGACTGCCACAAATTTTCGTCGTTCCTCTTGCACCATTGGTGTGAAGTCCGGGTACAGCGTGAAGGAGTTGCCCTCGTAGGATAATGTACGTGTGCCGCGTGCGGCTCTCAAAGCGGCGTCACGATCGCGATAATTGAGTATCCTGGCGATGATCGGCCTGGGCGCCGTTCCCGGCTTAGGTCTGGGGCCCAGGGCCCGGTGTGCCCTCTCCACAATAAACTGGGGGGAAAAAGTCTCCGAACCGATCGCCGCCACCAGCATCTTCTCCACGTATTCCTCCATTTTGCCCACATTCGTCGATTCAGGAATACCTACAATGCGTACGTTGTTACGCCTACTCCTCGCTTCCAAATCCTCATTCTTAGCGGCAATGAGGCGCAGCAGATTGTCCATCCTGGAAAGCTGCGAGGTGTGCCGTGTCACAGTATCTTCAGTGTCCGATATACGCTGTTCCGCCCCCGTGATCCGTTCTTCTTGGGCGTCCAATTTTTGTACCACCGCATCCATTCGGGACGACATTCTGTCCACTTTGTCAGCAATCGTTGCAAACCCTTGACGCATTTCGCGCAAGACATCGTGTAGATTGGGCGCCGCATCTGCTGACCCTCCTGCCGTCGCCGGCGGTTCACGTGTCCCCTCCACTGCCTTGGGCGGCTTCTTGCTAGCCTCAAACGAAAGTTTGGGCTGTTTCGCATCTGTCCTGCCCATGCTGGCCTCCGGACCGTCCTACCTGGCCGCAGCAGCAGACAACCCCCTAGGGCCAGCAGCAGCGTCCACACTCTCTGCGCACTTCCCAGAAGCTGCTGGCTCCCTGCGCTCCACGCTGCCAGGCTGACCTTATATTCAAGCGCCTTATGGCAGTCCAGCAGACACCCGTTACACCGGCCTCTCACTCCTATCAATCGTCACGACCATCCGGCATCATACCGGAGCCGCCAGCCACGTGGGGACTAGGCCTCCGTCCAGCGCTACACCCTCGACCTCCTCTTCAGCCCCCGGCGAAGCAGTTCGCCCCTCGCAGCTCCTTCTGGGTTCACAGCTGTACTCACGGCTCATCCAGGTCCCCCAGTGCCAGTGTCCCAGCTCAGTGCCTCCTCACTCCTGCACTCGCAAGCCGGTCCGGATATACGCGGTGTCCGGGGGGGGGTGCCTCCTTTCCAGATCAGTCGATATTCCACAGGCAGAGGGGGCAGGAGGGGGGGGGGGCAGGGGAACCACCACCTCTCACCCCGAGTGAGCCCCGATGTCACTTGGCTCCCTCGCAGTGCCTCGTCTCCAATCCCCAGCCGGGGACACCGAAGTCAGCGCTCGTCCAAACCTTCAGAGGGGGGGGGGGAGTGCACCCCCAGCGATGATTTCAGCTGGTAAATCTGCCTTGCTCCGCAGCCCTTGCTTAGCCGCCACGTCCCGCAGTTGGCCAGGCCCGGTCCCAGCGTCCACGGCCTGCAGCCGTTAATTCAGCCGCGGCGTTGCCTACCAGCGTGATCCGGCAGGGCGTCCCAGCTCTGCCACGCCGTCCGCTCGCCTCCGCTAACGGCGCGTCGTTCTCCGGCGCCTGCTGTCCGTTTATCGTCAAACTTGGCCAGCATTCAATGGACACCTCGCTGCTGCCCCTCGCTGAGTTGCGACCCCCGGGCGACACAATTAAGGATAAATAGGCGGATAATTGGCGCCGTTCAGCGGGAGCCCTACTCGGCAGCCGCCATTCACCAGTGCGCCACCTAGCGTTCCCCCAATATAGCGATATTTAAAAATTTCTCTTCAGACTCCAAAAGGTGCCTCCTCTGAGAAAATGCGGGATCGTTTTTATGTTAAAATGACTATTCTAAATTCAAAATATGCTTACTTGACAAAAGATGCTGGATAGTGCTTAGATTAAAAGTACTATTCCAACTCTAAAACATGCTTGCCTCAAAGAAAATGCTGGATACTGTTTAGCTTAAAATTACATTTCCAACTCCAAAAGGTGGTTGATTTTCTACATGTGCAGAATACTAATTTGTTAAAATTACTATTCCTACTCCAAAGGACGATTGCCTCAGAGAAAACACTGGATAGTGTTTAAGTTAAAATAACTATTCCAACTCCAAAAGATGCTGGCCTGAGAATAAATGCTGATTAGTATTTAGGTTACAATTCCTATTCCAACTCCAAAATTTGATTGATTTTGTAAGTGTGCAGAATAGTAGTATGTTAAAATTACTATTCCTACTCCAAAATGTGCTGGCCTCTGAGAACATGCTGGATAGTGTTTAGGTTAAAATAACTATTCCAACTCCAAAAGATGGTTACCTGAGAGAAACTGCTGGATAGTGTTTAGGTTAAAATTACTATTCCAACTCTAAAAGAAAATGCTGGATAGTGAATGGATAAAATAACTAGTCGAAATCCAACAGGTGCTTGATTCAGAAAATGTGCAGGATAGTAGTATGTTAAAATTACTATTCCTACTCCAAAGGTTGTTTGCCTCACAGAACATGCTAGATAGTGTTTAGCTTAGAATAACCATTCCAACTCCAAAAGGTGCTTTATTCTGACAATATGCAGGATAGTAGTATGTTAAAATTACTATTCCTACTCCAAAATGTGCTTACCTCAGAGAAAATGCTAGATAGTGATGGGATTAAAATAAATATTCATACTCCAAAAGTTGCTTCTTTCAATAAACGTGCATAATAGTAAAACGTTCAAATTGCTATTCCTACTCTATTTTTTTTTTTATCCACAGATTACTACAAAATACAACATCAAAAAGAAACAACATTTAGATAACGAAATCTCAAGATCCACTTGACATCAGCAAAATCATATACCAAGGTAATTCTCTTAAATACCAAAAACAAGCACATAAATGAGAAGACATACAAACACAAAAGACACAATATTATAAACATCATCAATACAAATTATTAACAATGCTCAATTTTTTTTCTTTCAGATTTCAAACCTTCAAACAATCAGAAAAAAACAAACAAAAGCAAGGTAATTTCCACATCAATAATTTTTTACATTTTAAATTGTAATTAAATTATTCTCAATTTTTTTTCTCCCACAGAAAAAGACATATAACAGGTAAATAAATTGCTTATACTTGAATAATAAATGTTAAGAAATAAACACAAATGTATCTGTAGGAATTACAAAAATAAATTGTATAGAATTATAAAACATTAATGTATTGTTCCTTAACCAAAAGTATGCTATTATATTTCAGAGAAATTATGTAAGATATTATTAATATACTAACAATAATGTTCTTTAATCTTTTTCAGACAGCAAAACAACTAAAAATCATAAATAAAAAGAAGAAACTACCTATACAATTTTATAAAGGTAAGATTCCAAAATCAAAAACAAACCAAAATAAATAACTATATTTCTCTCCCTAGGAAGCTTCACCAATAAACTATATATATCTAATAAAACTCAAAACATATTTTTACTTTCAGAAACACAGAAAACTACAATACATTTTCCAATCCAAAAGAACATTGCAACATCTAATTCAAAGGTAAGACAAACTGATTTCTTTTTTCTATACAACTAATAAATACGTTTTCCTCAAAATAAAACATGATTGCTTATGGTGAAATACAACAAAAATAGAGATACATCAAAATGAAAACAATAAGCAGATGTTAAAAATGCATACACTGTAAATTGTGAAAATACTTATATGAAACATACTGTCATCTTCCCTCTAAACAGTTATATATCATTACATTTCAAATATGTTTTTTTCAAATGTATTTCTTCTCTTTTCAGAAAAAAAATGTCAACACCATCCAAAGAATGAAAGTACATCCAATCCAAAAGAGGGAACAGACTGCTAAACCATAGTGGGTATGTTTATTGTATGGGGAGACTCTCTGAATCCAGGTGTCATTGGAGATGTGTACAATATTACTCAACCCATTGCACAGGCAGAGTGGTTACTCTTGGTGACCCTGTTTTAAGAACCACAGATCATAACCTGTGCCTCTGCAATGGAGATTAAAGTTTGTGAAAAAATAAATGAAATCAAAGATATTGCATCCACCTCCAATGAACCCTATGGTTCACTTTTAAGGGAGGTATCACAACAAATTCCCCCACATGTTGCAAGTAGTATGCCCACAATACCTAATTTGAGAAGAATTATCCAATATCAAAAACAGACAAGTAACCCACAAAGAGTAACACCCCAAACATACTCTGACATAATAATTCCACCTGAACTCTCTGTTACTACTGCTAATGAACCTTTCCTATTACATGATAACAAAAACCCTCAAAAGAGAATCCTTATCTTCAGCACACCCCATAATCTAATAAGGTTAGAAAACAATATTATTTTGATGATGGATGGAACGTTTAAAAGCACACCCCATCCATTCACCCAAATATACACTATTCACGCACACATTATCAATACAGTAGTTTCCTTAGTATACAGTTTACTCCCTGATAAACAAGCCTCAACATACACTGAATTTTTATCAGTGATAAAATCTAACACATCCAACAAAAGTTCGAGAAAAGTAATAATTGACTTTGAATTAACTATGATTAATACAATAACAAAAACGTATCCAGAAACCCAAATTCAAGGATGTTTCTTTCACTTTTCTCAGACATATTGGCGAAAACTTCAAAAAACATCCTTAATTGAGGATTATATATCAGACAGCAAACTACAGTTTGAACTAAAAAAACGAACTGCCCTTTGCTTTGTTCCTCCTGACAGTGTAGACAAATACTACACTTCAATTACTGAATCAGAATATTTTACAGCAAATAAAGATAACTTGGCACCTATACTAAATTATTTTGAAGACACATGGATTGGCCATCTAAGCAGGTTTGATCACAGAAGGAGACAGCGTTTCCATGTGGACTGGTGGAACTGTTACTCGACCTGCTTAGAAGGAGGAGCAAAAACAAACAATGCCATAGAGGGATGGCACAACTCCTTCAACAAATCAATTGGCAAACCTCATCCTAATTTCTATCATTTTTGGGAAATTTAGAAGAAGGAGCAAAGTTTCCAAGAAATGAGAATGGCACAATCATTAACAGGTAGTCTGACCCCACGTATTTCTATCAGAATTAAGGAAATGTCAGTAAGACCATTGGGTGTAATTCAACAATTTTCGTTGACAGTGGCTTCAGACTACCTTGATAATCTTGCACACATTATACACTTTTAAAACACATTTTTTTACTTGTCTGTTTTACTCTAAAACAACTCCTACTAATTCAATTGATCATTTTAAAAAAATAATTAAATTAATAATAAAAGTCGGGTCTTCTTCCCTTCAGAAGTTTTCTTTCTTCAACTCTTGGACTTACATTCCATCCATTACTTCACCAAGAGTCCTTTTTAAAAAAATACATAGTAAATAACATAGAATCCATTTGAAAAATCCATCACCTGATGAAAAAGATATTAATATGCACACTAAAAACAGTGCATATGTCAAAATACACACCCAATAAAAAAATCCCGAAAAAATAAAATAAATGGAGAAAAAAACGAAACCACTTCCAAAGTTGCAATCCAATTCAGATTGAAAAACAACATCATTTAGAAATGGCTCGAAATGCAAAATGAGGAAACCCAAGAAAAAAAAATCCAGAAAATGTAAGTTTTTTTTACCTAGAAAAAACTCAACAAATTTCAAAGATTCAATCCATATAGGCCCAAAATCCTGTAAAAAAAATTATAATTACCACATCCTAAGTGTATTACTGTTTAAACAAAGTTTAAAAACATCTTACAGCGAAGATTTTTTATTTTTTTTATTTATTACACAACGTACCGCTAAACCAAAAAAGTACACCTTTCCAAACTCTTTTGTTTAATTAAGTGTTTAATATATATACCATTAACCACTTAACAAACCAAAAGTAGTTTGTGAAAAAAAAGAGCCTCAACGTGGGACTACAACTGCAACATGTAATAGCGGAAATGAGTTGATAAAAACACATCAAAGATACGTAAAACTCATTTACCAAATCGATATACCTCTCTCATCTCTCCTTACAATAAACATTACCACTACACTATGGGGGATATTCACAAGGAGCTAACAGTGAGTTAACGGCACTTTATTGCAGCCAAAGTTGCCCCATTCACAAGCTGGTGTTAACAGCCCACAGCACCAGTTTACCCGCAATAGCAGCCGCAAACAACATCGCCACAGAAGACCCCCGCAACTATCGCTAATGAGATGCAGAGTAGGCGTTCTCGTGCCCAAAGCCGCTACAACACCACTCCACAACATTCACAACGACCAGCCAGAACTGTGATAAGAACACAAAACAGGCGATAAGGCGCGTTAGCAGCAGGAAAAAAACACCTGCTCTGACATGGTGCAAAGTCGGACCACAGCCTACACCACAAAAGGGAGCACAGCCCACAGCCACATCGGAAGCCCTAGAGCCAATGGTCATGTGGGCCGGACACCAAAGAGGGCCACAACACTCACACCACCACCCCAGGACCACAACAGCACCCCTGGAACACCCCCACCCAAAACACACAGTCAGCGCAGACAAAGACAGCAAAACCCCAGGACACGTATCAGCCACACTGACCCAACACATGACAATGTCATTGCCCACTACAGGCTCAAAAGGACAACCATCCTACGCATCCTGACCAACAACGCCCAACAGGCCTATGGCACTAACACAGCAGACAACCAACATCCCGCCCCACACAAAGCTGCTTGCCGTGCGGCACCTGTTGGCCCCTGGTACCTCTCAACCAACACTTGCCATAGGAGGAGACACACAGCCAGCCACATCCCAGTCCCTCACACCTGACCTGGAAATCACCATCAGCCTGGTAACCCAGTCCCTATACGCCCAACACAATGCGGAGGATCCACTGGACACCAAGCAAGGCCCACACGCCATAGCTGGATGCACGCACATGTCAGACGCAATCCACAGCACCCATGTCATACTTGTGCCCCGTACCGACACAGCACACAATAACCGCAACAGAAAGCACACATCTCACATCAATGTGCAGGCAACAACCAAACACCGTGGAACCTCCACCAATGTTGCCTCCAAATACCCAGCCACTGTGCACGATTCATACATCCTCCAACTGTCCAACAGCAACCAGCATCCCCAGGATGGCACCAAGGGAAATGCACAGCCCCTTGGCAAGTTCCAAATGAACACCCCACTCACCTCAACTCCACAACCATGCAACTCACAACTCTGGCAATGCACAAATCACAAAATCAAAATCAACATGCCCAACAACATGCCCACCCACCAGACACGACAGAACAACTCACAATGGTAACTTGGGTAAGCAGTGACATGAGCCCTCGACAGCATGGCACCTCAGCCACACAGTAGTGGAATGTGGGGAGAGGTGGCAACCAGGCATGTGTAAAGGATGCAGGAGAACCATGACTGGGAAAGCACACAATGCCAAGAGTGGCAGAGATGTGCTGGACAGTATGCCGAAAACACACATATCCATGGTGACATATACCTCTGGTGTATGGAGTGTAGTGGACAGTGGACGCAATCGTGTCACCCTGGCCAGTGGGGGAGTTCGTGGAAATGTTGCCTGTTATTTCCCCCCCCGTAAGCATGAGCGGAGTGGGATGGCCCGGCGTACGCCAGGCCAGCATAGGGATGTGAAATAAAAGCACATAGCCCTGGGCGTGGTCCTCTTCCAGAAAGCCCAATGTCTCTGCCAGGGCAGTGCCTCTCACCACGCCACGAGGCCGACGCCGTCCTCGTGAACAGAGTTGCCTGCGATCCTGTGCGCCTGCCATACCCCAGCCCGCTGGACCCCGAACCCGTCAGGCCCGCCCCTGCACAGCCAGGCCACAATGATCACCTTCCGACACAGGTGTTTGTCAAGGATGGCCCACCACGTGCCTGTGCAAGCTCCAAGCCTGAGGGCCGTGACCTTGGCAGCCTCTCAGACCATCACAGCCTCCGCGAATCACAGGCCCGCTTTAGACCTTTCTCATTGACGTACTCTACTGCCACCTCCGGCCTACACAACGGTCAAGTAGGTCACACATTTGTCTTCATTACACCATGGCAGTGAAAATTATTTAAGGCAGAGTTCATTTCACTATTATCCCTTCGAAGTGGTGCCAAGTCTGTGCATAGCATTACAACCACAGGTGTCTGTGGGTCTACGCCGACTACTGCCCTCAGCCAATGCTGCGCAAGAGTAGGCCACAGAATTGGAAATGAACATCGATTATTCAAAGGCAGAAACATATCAGCGCACGCAAGGCGAGGCATAAGTGGATGACGCGTTGCAGTCTGGAGGGAGTAGGATCATTGTTAGGGAGGTGATCGAACACTACTGACAACTGCCCTGGTGTCACCAACTCTGTGCATCATGAGCTAAAGACAGGTGGGTGTGGGCCACTTCTGACCGCTGCCTCCGGCCTACACTGCGGTCCAGTAGGTCACAGAGTCTTGATTTAGCGATGGCAGAGCTCATCTCAGTGTACCGGCATCATCGCAGACTGCATACCCTCCACTAAGTCCGTGCCCCGACATTCATGGACACTCTCTGGTCATACATTTGTGGTGTCTGAGTCTATGGACTAGGGGCTAGTTCTCATCCTCATGTAGCTGATACCGAATTGGTGGTGAAAACTAGGCTGTCGCATTCCACTCCACGATTTGCTGCTTCCGGATAACATCAGACCTTCCGCATCATGCCCTGGAGAACACCTCCCTCTGTCCACTGCAAGACTCCGCCACATTCACCTTCGACATTGATAAGGAGCCGCTCACTGCTGGTGGACCTACCTCAGTGCACCGGAAGTCGCCGTCCCATGGCAGGGTGCCTGTGCCAGCTGCTGTGCATCTGGGGCCACTAACTCTGTGCTGGTCAGGTGCAGGACCCCTCCTTCTGAGATATTGGATGGCCTCTGAGGCGATGGCCTTAGGGTCATCAACGCCATGTGTCTGTGGCCCTGCACTGTCCGCTGCCTCCGGCCTCAACTGCGGTCCACCAGGACTCACACACCAAATCGAGTCCAGACCGGCCCAGACGTCGCTTCACCGCAAGAGGCACACGCCACCACCGGCAGGACCATTTCCAACCGCCATCTGCCAGAGTCGAAACGGTGGTCCTGACAGACTTACGGAGTTGCTCAAACCTGTGGTGGATGCCATCATCAGACTGATAACCTGTTCGACACTCCAGGTGCCACTGACTCAGTGCACCGCAAGCCATTGTCCGTTACTGATTGAGTTTTGTGCTGTGGAGAGGTTGCGCAGCTCTGTCACCACAGGCAGTGTGGGAGTCCTGGGACATTGATGAGGAAGATGATACAGGTGTAACACACCCCACTGCATCTGCATCAGGAATATCTTGAAGGAACACAATCCGAGACTTTTTCTTCACATGGGCGCGCTCAACTGTAGTGTCCAGACCTCAGTGCGCTGCAACTTTCGGACACTTCTGTTTGCTCATTGTGTGCCCTCTGGACTTGCTCAGGCTACCTCCATGATGCTCTGCAGTTGTCCCTGTGATGCTGGTGTTGTCTGTTTCCGTATTCATTGTGTTAACTGTTGTATTTGTTGCCAGCACCAACAACTCCCTGAGGGATGGCTTGCACCCACCCCACACACATCCAGCACAGGCGTCAATGTACATGTGGCTCTGCCAATAAAGGGGCTGGGCGCACGTTTCCATAGCCAGTTCAACATCATGCCTGCGTGTGTCCCTGTGGTCTGCTTGTATGCATGGGGGCCCAGGGCCCTGTGACATTACCGTGTACTGTGAACAGCGGATGCAGGCATGTCACCGCAGGCATCTGGTTTGACATTGAACATGTAGCTTTGTTGTTACCCACTCAATTCGTAAGGGGAGTGGCCTGGGCTGTCATACAGAGGGCCAACGTGGGTGTGTGACTGATATGTGCATGCCCCTGGGCGTGGTTGTGTACTATGAATGTGCATCTGCAGTTGTCTCTATGGCAGTGTGGGTCACCTTTGTGGGGTGTAGGTGGCCCTGTAGGGTAATTGACATCAACGTATGTGATCTAGTTCACCTTCCATGGGTTCGGACCCCACCCACACCTGTTGGGCCACCTCCTTTTGGCGTGCTAACACATGGCATTGGGGTGCCATGTGTGGGTGGGTGAAGTGTCGTAACCCAGCTGTGCTTGTGGGTGCTTCCTGCTGTGTGGTCTGTTGCAGGCTCTGTGTTCTCCTCTAAGTAGTTTGGCTGCCCGGGTCCTGGTCGTGGGTTGCGTGGGATGTCCATGGGCTGTTGTAGGGTGTCGGTGTCGAAGGTGTGGTCGTCCTCTCTGGCATCACAGATATGTTGTCTTCTTTGCTCTGCTGGAGGTGTTGTGTGCTCCTCTGCAATGTGAAGGGGAGATGCACGTTGACATTGTGTTGACCTGTATGTTGGCGCATTGTTCTGGGCTACATGCAGACTGTATGACAATGTACATTGGGACTGTTTCGGAGGTGCTGACTGCTGCTGCGGAACACTGTACATTTGGACTACATGACAGATGTGAGGTCGTACGCGTACATTTCCATTTCACGGTTTCCTGCTCTGTCAGATGTAGTAGGCACGTTTCTGTGCATATGCGGAGCCAGTTGTGTCGTCTGTTCTGCAGTGTCGGCTTTGCGCACTGTACCATGTTGTCGTCAATGTGGGTGTGCTGTTCTTGCTATGTGTGTGTGCAGCAGTGTGCCAAAGGGATGAGGGACATGATCCAGGGTAATTGTGGGTGTGCAGTGTGCTACACCTCATTTTTCATGTGTGCCATTGTGCCCATCTCCCCCTGTCCCCCCAGTCCCAGGTCGTTACTCACCCTGTTGATGTTGTGTCAGGTCCTCTTGAGCTGTGTGCGTACTCCAAACTCCTTGCACTGTCTCCACACTGATGACTGTGGCCTCTGTTTCCTCCAGCTCCTCCTGTGGTGCAGGACTGCCACCTCCTGTTGCTGTTGCAGCCTTCCTGTTGGCAGCGGGTTTGTGCCTGGTTTAGGTTGTCACATCATGCCAGCGCCTCTTAGCCTCCTCGATTGGCCTCCTTGGCACTCCGACTGCATTCCAGGTGGTCGACTTGTGGGTCAGTTGCTGAGAGTATTCTGTCACCTCCGTGACGCTGATCTGGTTTTGCTGCAGACTGCACCCCGTCTTCCTCTCCCTCTTCTCTGCTGGTGGTCTGTGGGGGTTGTGGGGTTCGCGTTGGCCTGTGCGCTGGGTCAGGGTGCATCCATGTTGCTACATGCTTTGGCTTGTTTCTGGTGTGTTGTTTCTGTGGTTTATATGCTGCATTCTCCCGCCAGACACGTGGGATTTGCAAGCCAGTGGCAGGTTTTCGCTACTTTTTGTACCACGATTGACCTCATCGCATGATTTTTTGCGTTCGCGTTTCACATTTTTTCCGCGTGGCGTTGATTTTTACGCTGACATTTGACGCTTTATCTGGTGACGATGGCATGCTACAGCCGTGTTGTGAATACTTGGGGGCTGATTATGATGTCGGGCAGATCGCCACCACCTGCATGGCAGTGGTGATCCGCCCGACATTTCCCTCCGCCCACCACCCATTTCCCCCACCATATTAGCATGGCGGGGGGACCCCGGCGGATGGAAAGACCGTCTGCTGGTTTTCTGACGGTCGACCAATTGACCGGGCTGAAACGGGTTTGGATATGGTGGCGGTGACTGCTAGACACCGCCCTCCATATTAGAATGAGCAGCGGTTCAGGGCTTTGCATGGTGGAGACGCCGCCATTGAAAGCCAGGCGGATTTCGGTTTTGGGAGCCGGGGGTGGGGAGTGCACATTGGGGGTACCCATGGTACCCCCCTACATTGTCATGGACAAGGTGGCAGGCACCAGACGGTGCCTGCCACCTTGTTCATGACAATGCACTACTTGCATTCCCAGCATTGTGGCGGGCGGTGCTGGGAGCCCCACCCACCACAATGCTGGGAATAGAGGATGCCACTTCCACGGTGGCAGTGGCATCCTAATTGTAAGTGCAAGACTGCTGCACCACTGACGACCGGTTCCGGCACCACTAGGGTGGCAGGCGGACCAAAGTCCGTCCGCCATCCTAATCGGCCCCTTGGTTGGCATGGCAAAATTTTCCCACGATAGGCTGCGGTGTTGAGAGTTGTGTTAGGCTACTCTTGCAGTAGTTATCACACGTTCTTGTGAATACACCCCTATGTATTTTAATAACGTACATTTATCTTACCTTAATGCAGTTCTCCCTTGCTTCTGTTCTCTCCAGCGACGATCTCTGTGATGATGAAACTTAAGTCTACGCGGCAACGTCATATGTTTTAGTAAAAATGAAAAAAGGACATTTTCTCACATTGTAAACAATGAAAAAGCGTGAGAAACTTATTAAAAAATGTATTATAAAATGTTACTCTATATATTAAAATACAATAATATTGTATAAAATATGTTAATGTATACTCTATTTATTATATTTTTTTTCTGAATTCATTGCAATAATTCTAAATATGTAAAAATATCAATAAAATTATTAAAAATACATTACCTGTTTTGTATTTCTTTATCCATATTTCTTTATGTTTATTAAAATTTAAAAATGCAAATTAGTTATGTTTTAATTTACACATTAAAATCTATATATGTACTATGTTTTTAACATGTATTTATAATAATTGACATATACTTTACATTCAAATATATATATTATTGCTCACCATTTATTCTTAACAATAATAATATCTAAACATAACATTACATATCTTTTTATCAATATATTTTTTTATATTACATATTTATAAATATTTAATTATTTATAATAATATTTCCATAACTTTTAACATCACAAATAGATACATATAAACATTATTAATACCTGAGTATTAATTTACACCAAATCTAACCTAAACCATAAAATAAAGTGAATAATTGTTATCATCAAGATTAAATATTTACTAACACCTTACCTTAAAATTGAAAATATATCTTCTATAAATGTTTCCATAATATTTTAAACAATAGTATTAATTCATACCTGAGTATTAATTTACGTAAAATGTATAACTATTGCATAACATATTTATTATTTTTAACTAACATATTGACTCTGTAATAACAATATAAATACCTAAAAATAATAAACTATAAATAAATTATCTTTTATAAATAAATATTAATATGTAATAGTTGCATTGTAAATGCATTGTGTTGTAATGCCTGCGTTGTAAAGGATGTCTCCCATGTATATCAAATGATGTCCTACTTTTTAAGTGTATATATGGGAGTGGCAAGTGGTACTGGCTTGAAGGTAGAGAATATCTCTACAAATTGTGAGGAAAAAATTTAAAAAGAAGGAGGGGTACAAGGAGATATGTGCAAATGCAAAAACACACTAACCAAAAGATAATTTACTTGCATTTCATTAAAGCTATACCCACATCTAACCCAGTAGTACTACAGCCCAATACCTACTCTAGGAAAGCTGTAGAGTAAGTAATCTACCACGCATGACCTCTTACAGGTACTGCAAGGGAATCATACAGAAATCAATATTGGTGACGAACATCACTAACAACCGAGGGCAAATACTAAAAAAAGAAAAGATGGCCATATAATTTTAAACGTTGCATCACATTGTCCAAATGTAACACAATATATATATTTACGAGGAAAATAAAGATATTGTAAAACACTGTTATATAGACGTTGTAATTGCAAACACATATACCAATCACATTATAAACATGTAAACATAACAGATGCACATACACAAAATATAGCAAATATGTAAATTATTAATGAATTCGAAAGAAATCACCTGACATTTCTGTCTTACTCTACTGTACATGCATAGATTAATTGTTCACATATTGCATGTCAAAGACATACATACAAAGAACGACAGGCAAAAAAGTTGTAACTGTCTGTCTCCACAACATCTTGCAGCACATGGGGAAGAGGGTAACTACCAGTGTATGGGCTGTATCTATGTGCTCCCAGGAATGATGTTTATCGAGTGTGTTTTATCTTCCTTGGGCTATGCCTGCTTTGCAATACTTGACAATTCATAGTTTTACATTCCACAGAGATTTCCTTAAGCAGAGATCTTCACCCATTGTATGTGGAACTAAATGTAGCCTAAAATGCTCCCAAATAAGTTATTAACAGTAATTTAACAGAATAATTTGAATTTTATGTGTCTGAAACCCTCGTTTAAGGGGAAGGAAGCATGTAATATATTAGTTGACAATATCTGACTAAAGTTAGTGAATTGAACTTAGGCAGAGATTTACACTCAGGCTTAGAAATATGTTTGTGTACCAAAATTCTTGTTCTTTCTGAACTCGACCCTATGGGAATGGAAAACGACCTTTACAACACGGTCAAAACACCGCAATACATTTACATCGCTGTTTTTACAACGCAAGTCGTTACAACAACTTGCTCTGGATGGCACTCTAGACTAAGGAATAGTGTGATTTACTATTCCAACACCTTCCCTACTGTTACGTAGGCTGGAGCTGGAATAGTAAATCATACTATTCCTAGGTCCAGCGCCCTCCAGCGCAAGTCGTTGTAACATCTTGAGTTGTAAAAACAGCAATGTAATGTACGGCGATCTAAATGATCGCGTTGTATCGTCATACATCCTATGGGAATATATACCTGATATAGTGAAATGACAGATAGTTCCCTAACCATGGTAACTTGCATGTAGCTTTAATACAAGATTTTTCTGCTGCCTATCCAACAACATAGGGGCCGATTCCGATCCGGGTCGGAACGCACTCCCACCAAGCCGAATCCTGACTATTTTCCGACCGAGCCGGAGTCCTGCAGTCCGATCGAGCGAGTACGATGCGGCCGTATGCTGCCGGACTCGTTTCGGTCGGACTCCCATAGAAGTCAATGGGAGCCGGTCATACGACGCATACATGGGCTCCCATTGACTGAATGGTTATGTCGCGGACAAGTGCGCCCCCTACAGTGGGTACACATCGGTGCCATCCACACTGTACATGCCTAAGTTGGGGAGACCCATGGGTCTCCCCCTGTGTCCGAGTCGTAGTGCTGCGGGTGACAGGGGTCCGACGCGGACCCCCATATGCACCCACCCGGACAATTTGTGAGTTGGACACTTCGGCTCACACAGGCTGTCCGATGCCTGCATCGTACTGGCTCGGTCAAGAATCGCATCCATTGCACGCCACGGTTAGCTTACGACCGAGACGTACGGAGGGGTTCGGACCCGGAAACGACTCGGTCGGTGAATTTCATGTAGCTTGCATTGTACTTGCTCGCTCGTACAGCTGTACGAGTCGACCGGAAAACACGCGTACGGCTCGTATTTTTTCAGGCCGGATCATGTTCGGTGCCCTTCCGACCCAGATCAGAATCGGCCCCATAGTCTATATTTGTGATGTTTTTGTAGTATGTTTTTTTTCAGAAAAGTATTCAATCCAGTGAATGTTTCTGAAGTTATTATCTCTTTGTCATTGCATTACAGATAGTTCAAAACCCTGGTTTGGCAATATAAAATGATTGTGAAATTTCTGGAAAGGACCTCAACACTTCACTCTGAACTATGTTGTAGAAAACCAGATTGTTAAAACTGTTGGAAATGGAGACTTTTATTTGTCTGTGGGATGTGGCTGAGCTCAGATAAATTTAAACGTTCTAATCTTGGAAGCTTAGCAAAAGCTACATGGTCGCAAGGGAAATGTGTATGTGAAACATGAACATCTGAAATTCTACCAGAGTTAAGAAATGCTTCTTTTTAAAAATGCCAAACCAATATATCAAAAGAAAAAGATGATATGGATTTAAGGACATTAAAATTATTTAAAATGTTTAAAGGGATAAAGATTTATAAATTCAAAACCTTTTCCAGAGAGAAATATATCAAATAAAAATCCAGTGTAAGTGAATGCAACACAGTTTGATCAAATCCTAGAGCAAGTTCAAATGCAAGCTTTTGATTCATATTGGTCAACAACTATGAAAGACTGGGTCATATGTACCCTTTGAGGCTGTAGGTGAATGGAATACAGTTTCATCACGTCCTAGAGCAAGTTCAAATGCATGCTTTTGATTTATATCGGTCAACAACTATGAAAGACCGGGTCATACGTACCCTTTGAGGCTGACTGATGACAGTGAGAAGCTTTACAAGAGTTTGCAGTTCTTCCCAGTTAAAAGATTCACCCTGAATCTTTGCCACTTTTGTGGAATTAAAATGTCTTATGAAAAGGGCTCCATAAACTCAGATTTGTTCTGGTGGAACATCAGTCTTGATAGCAAAATGCTATTAGCCCAGCAAGCAGAATTTTTTGTTTGGGCTCCTGCGGTTTACCTTCAGGATTTTTTCTGAAGGTCAAAAATCATCAGTGGGGTGAGTCTGCAAACTGTGGATGAGCAAGGCTCCATGAGGGTGTGTACCACTTTTTTGTCATTACAGTGGAACGTCAAACTTTGTGACAACAAGCTCTGGACAGGATAAACCTGGAAATGTAGCTACTGAGGATGCATCTCCATTGGACATGTTTAGCATGTTATCCCAAAAGTATCACATTTCTCAGAAGTTCTCTAACTTCTTCCCCCATGCTCCAAATACTTCCAAACCTTCTGGGAAGACTTCATTGCCACAAACATCATGGTTTAGAAGCAGAAAATAATTTTACCTAATTACTGGCATGCATACTGCCAAAAGCTCTGTTATCACAAGTTCTGCTGGGTCTTCTTCCAGGCAGATGCTCAGTCCATGTTTAAGTCCATTTGTAGAATTCTCTGTCTCAGCAAAGATGTCCTCTTCAAACATATTTGTGGTATAAAATTAGTTTTTACCCTAGCAAGATTGCAAATAGGTATTTCAACCTGTGTCCTTACCAGATTATACTGCAGAATTTCCATTCTGTCTGGTATTCTGAAAAATCACCTTCCCTCTCTCAAAGAAACTATTCATGCTGTTGCCCATCTTATAACTGGAATACACCTTTTTGATCTTATTTCTCCTGAATTGGACACCTTGAATTGACTTCCTATTGATGGCAGGCCTACCTACAAACTTGCTCAGCAAACAAACCCACACATTCTGATCACTCTTGTTACCTGTAGAAGAAGCTGAAAACGCAAAAGGTTCAGACCAACTTTTCTGTTCTGACACTCTTTTAAGTAAAACCCCTTGTCGTGTATACTAGGGTTGTAGCCTAGTTCTTCATGATGTGATTTCCCCATCCATGCATGACTAAATGTAGTCCAGTGAACCAACAGTTAAGCATAAAAGCCAGGTTGTTGTAGCCCCACACAACCCCACGTATCATACTTGTCGGTGTGGTGGCTAAGAAAACACACTATATATATTGTCAAAAGTGTTCATTTCAACAGTCTCATCGTGTTGGTTTGTACATGAGTAAAACACTCATAGCCAGCACTAATGCATGTCACTAACATTTCAACATTTCTAACATAATAAGAATGTTCCTGGCAACCCAAGACCCTAAAGACTGCTTCTGTGAGCTACACTTTGAGAGCATAGAGTAGCAAACTTGATACATTTTCTTGGGAATCAGCACACTTCATACATAGCCACAACAGAGAAGCTGTGGTTATTAGACTTCAGCAAGGAGAGAGTGTTACCTTGAAAGGAAAACAATCATCAGCTGGGCTCAGCACCTTTCCTCTCTATACCGACTTTGTATTCATTCGTAGCATGAAAATGGATGCCACAATTGTATGGCAGACTGGCAGCACCTCTTGTGATAACCTGGGGTGAAGACCTCTCTGAATCTGTGATCAATGCATAGGGTTTTTACAGGGTTGACCACTGAATTGTATCATACATTGGGGGAATTTCCATTTAGGTAAAGACATAACAGGTATGAACCAGCATACTGAAAATATGTCAACTTGAACTATATGTTTACTTTGCACATTCACCATCAAACTTTGAAATGTAGAACTGTAGCAGAACTGTGTTTAATTAGGTGTTGGCTAAGTCATTGTTTGGATGATATGGCACTTTCATAAACTCCGCAAAAGATAATGACATGTGGTATATTGGCCAAAGGTAGACAGACTAAATTAACATGCTCAATATTGAGTCTGGCTTTGAGATCTTTACGACACCTTGACTTCAATAAATTAAACTACCTTAAATCAATTTTCCTTTGTCTGTGCACCCAAAGTCTACAACTCTTACTCTGCCTTGTATCTGCGTCATGAACTCATTAAATAGTGTCCTCCTTAAAATTTTAAGAAAGTCAAGTCTTGCAGGAATACATGACAACTAGAAAAATTACTCTTACACTGAGCCTGGCTTTATCATTTAAGCTGCTCCCACCCACTCAGCTGTGGCTGTCCACTATCACTTTTTTGGATCTCAATTCTTTATTGGAATTTCAAGTAAAATAACATTGAATAAATTCATGATTGAAAATCAGTATTGTGTCATACACCCATCAGCAACCTGATACAACCATGAGTAATAAATACTTGACAATATTAGGCCATTATTGCAACAACCCAGTTCCCGCCCCCCTGAAATTGGTGGCAAATGAGTGGTACGGTACCTGATGGGAGCAATCAGTCAGATGGGTATAACGATCTACTAAGATTATAACATGAAGAGAATAAATAACAAGAAATGAAAAAAGAGTAAGAAAGAAAAGAGGTCAAACCAGTAAACGTAGGGGTATATTCACAAGAACGTGTGATAACTACCACAAGAGTAGCTTAACGCAACTCTCAACATTGCAGCCTCTCGCCAGAAAATTACCCCATGTCAACATGGAATTCACAACAAGGCGGCCACATGCGATAGTCTGCCAAAACCGCGGCCAATGCCCGCAATCCAACTACCTCGATGGAGATAAAAACACAAACACCAATGCCAAAAAACCTGCGATGGGCCAAAGCGGCATAAGAAAACAGTGACAAACAGCGCGAGGGCAGCAATACTCTTGTGTAATGCGAGAAAAAAGCACAAGAACAGCATACGGAAAACGCCACAGAAAAAAAGAAATCAACATATGGAGTACCATAGATGCACCCTGACCGACTGCAGAGGACATGCTCACCACAACATCCAAGCACCAAGCACCATGGAAGAACAGAACCAACAGGCACACTGCATGAAAGAGACCAGTGGCAGACAAATCAGAGCCGCAGGAGCGACTCACCCACCGTGCACCATACACACATAAGCAGAAATGCACATCAACATTGACAACATTCCAGTACAAACAGCAACCCCTCCACAACTGAACCCAGGATACAACTGGTTCCGCAAATTGGCACAACATGGCAAATCACATCTGAAACCGCAGGAAAATGTAACATGACAATGCACAAGTACAACCCGTAACCTGCAAATATGTTTGAATCACATATGCAGTGCAATTGGACATCTTCTATTGTCCCATGATTGCCATGGACGGCCACAATGTGACGTGCTCATTAAAAGTAAGTGTCAATGATGGTGTTCCTACAGGCCATTCCTGCCGCAACTGCAGTGGGATGTGGGCCACCTGCCCCATCGTCACCATCATCGTCCGGTACCTCTGGAACTGGGATCCATGGGGCATTGGTGCAAACACAGATGTTGGTGCAACGCACAACGATCATCTTGCACACGATGTCCGGGCTGTACAGGAGCTTTCCACCTGTGCCGTCCAGGCACCTGAAACGTGACTTCAACACGCCAAATGTGCGTTCAACGATGCCCCTGCTGCGTATGTGGGTCACATTGTACTGCCTCAGGGCGGGTGGTGCCGGGTCCCAGAGGGGTGTCATCATCCAAGGGCAGAGTGCATATCCTTGATCACCTGTGACAGTGCAGGGAGAAAAGAGTCAATAATTGGTTTGGCAGGATGTGATGGCAGGCCCACAAATCCAGTGACGCCTGTGCTGGCTGTGTGTGGGGTGAGTGTAAGCCAGCACTCAGGGAGTAGCTGGTGCTACCAACAACTCCAACAGTCATCAGGCACTCAGAAATGCAATGTCAGTACAACATGGGGGAATGACTCGAGTCGCACAGGGCCAGTGGCCCCAGGTGCACAGCAGCCAACACGGGCCCACCGCCACAGGACGCTGACCTGCGGGAGAGGGTCATGAGGGCAGAACAGGGCCTCACATGTGGTGTCTTCTGCGGAGTGTCATGGGGAGAATGGGAGGCCTACCCCCAGGGCATGATGCAGAGGGCACATGCCAGCTGTGTCAGGCAACATGGCGGATGTGAATGTCACAGATCCAGGCCAGACACCAAGTCCGTACTTTTCCGTTGCTGATGACAACCCCCAGGCCACAGGCTCAGACACCAATGATGTTGCGCTGGAGGATGACGGTCACTCATGGTGCACAGGGTTAGTGGCACCACGTGTCACCGGCTTGCGTTGAACCGGGTTAGTGGCACCACGTGTCGCAGGCCTGCGATATGGAATCATGCCTCACTGATCAAAGGGAGTCTTGTGCTGTGGCCGCTGCCATGGATTTGGGGTCATTGCCATTCAGGACTCAGGACATTGTTCCACATGTCGGACCTACTGGGCCGAAGAGGACACCGGTGGAGCATGTATATTAGTAAGAATTGATGTAGATCAGCGTCGGGGGGCCAGTGATGGTTTGCGGAGGCTGCAGAGGTCGTGGGACTGGGGCTGGTGCTTGCACCAGCACGTGTAGGGCCCTCTTTGATACATGACGGTGTCGGCAGGTGAGCAGTGCGGCCCTGGTGCGCTGGGGCGGGCAGGCCTGGTCTGTGCATAAGCGTCCTGGGGTGCAGCAGGCGCACAGGGTGGCAGGTCCCTCTGCTCACGGCGTCCGCCTCGTGGCAGGCCACACGGCACCACACTGTCAGTGATGTTGGCCTTCCCGGGAGTGGACCACACCCTGCACAACGGGGTTTGTCACCACACCCCTGCACATCCCTCGAGTACTCAGGGCCAGTTCACTATGCTCACACACACAGGGGGGGATGCAGCGTGCAACACTTCTGCTATCTGTCCCACGGCCTGGGGTGACATGGTTGCGTCCACTGCTCACTACTCTCCAGTCACCAGCAGTTGTGGTCTGCATGGACATATCAGTTGTTTGCACTCCCAGTCTGTCCTGCACATCCACGCCTCACTTCTTGTTGTGTACATTCCAACTCACGGGTCACTTGCATCCTTGCACATGGCTGCATTCCGCATCTCCACACGTTCAGTTGTTGTGTGGCTGTGGTGCCATGAAATGCCTGTATTGGGTGCAGGGGTAGCCCAGGATGACCATGGAGTGGTGTAGTCGTGTCTGGTAGGTGGTCGTGTAGTTTAACATGTTGTATGTTGTTTGGTCACATGTGCATTCCCACAGTTGTGCATTGTGTGTTGGTGGCTTTGGGATAGTCTGCCGAAACCGCGGCCAATGCCCGCAATACAACTACCTCGATGGAGATAAAAACACAAACACCAACGCCAAAAAACCTGCGATGGGCCAATGCGGCATAAGAAAACAGTGACAACCAGCGCGAGGGCAGCAATACTCTTGTGTAATGCAAAAAAAAAGCACAAGAACAGCATACGGAAAATGCCACAGCAATAAATAAATCAACATATGGAGTACCATAGATGCACCCTGACCGACTGCAGAGGACAACATGTACACCACAACATCCAACGATCATCTTGCACACGATGTCCGGGCTGTACAGGAGCTTTCCACCTGTGCCGTCCAGGCACCTGAAACGTGACTTCAACACACCAAATGTGCGTTCAACGATGCCCCTGCTGCGTATGTGGGTCACATTGTACTGCCTCAGGGCGGGTGGTTCCGGGTCCCGGAGGGGTGTCATCATCCAAGGGCAGAGTGCATATCCTTGATCACCTGTGACAGTGCAGGGAGAAAAGAGTCAATAATTGGTTTGGCAGGATGTGATGGCAGGCCCACAAATCCAGTGACGCCTGTGCTGGCTGTGTGTGGGGTGAGTGTAAGCCAGCACTCAGGGAGTAGCTGGTGCTGCCAACAACTCCAACAGTCATCAGGCACTCAGAAATGCAATGTCAGTACAACATGGGGGAATGACTCGAGTCGCACAGGGCCAGTGGCCCCAGGTGCACAGCAGCCAACACGGGCCCACCGCCACAGGACGCTGACCTGCGGGAGAGGGTCATGAGGGCAGAACAGGGCCTCACATGTGGTGTCTTCTGCGGAGTGTCATGGGGAGAATGGGAGGCCTACCCCCAGGGCATGATGCAGAGGGCACATGCCAGCTGTGTCAGGCAACATGGCGGATGTGAATGTCACCGATCCAGGCCAGACACCAAGTCCGTACTTTTCCGTTGCTGATGACAACCCCCAGGCCACAGGCTCAGACACCAATGATGTTGCGCTGGAGGATGACGATCACTCATGGTGCACAGAGTTAGTGGCACCACGTGTCACCGGCTTGCGTTGAACCGGGTTAGTGGCACCACGTGTCGCAGGCCTGCGATATGGAATCATGCCTCACTGATCAAAGGGAGTCTTGTGCTGTGGCCGCTGCCATGGATTTGGGGTCATTGCCATTCAGGACTCAGGACATTGTTCCACATGTCGGACCTACTGGGCCGAAGAGGACACCGGTGGAGCATGTATATTAGTAAGAATTGATGTAGACCAGCGTCGGGGGGCCAGTGATGGTTTGCGGAGGCTGCAGAGGTCGTGGGACTGGGGCTGGTGCTTGCACCAGCACGTGTAGGGCCCTCTTTGATACATGACGGTGTCGGCAGGTGAGCAGTGCGGCCCTGGTGCGCTGGGGCGGGCAGGCCTGGTCTGTGCATAAGCGTCCTGGGGTGCAGCAGGCGCACAGGGTGGCAGGTCCCTCTGCTCACGGCGTCCGCCTCGTGGCAGGCCACACGGCACCACACTGTCAGTGATGTTGGCCTTCCCGGGAGTGGACCACACCCTGCACAACGGGGTTTGTCACCACACCCCTGCACATCCCTCGAGTACTCAGGGCCAGTTCACTATGCTCACACACACAGGGGGGGATGCAGCGTGCAACACTTCTGCTATCTGTCCCACGGCCTGGGGTGACATGGTTGCGTCCACTGCTCACTACTCTCCAGTCACCAGCAGTTGTGGTCTGCATGGACATATCAGTTGTTTGCACTCCCAGTCTGTCCTGCACATCCACGCCTCACTTCTTGTTGTGTACATTCCCACTCACGGGTCACTTGCATCCTTGCACATGGCTGCATTCCGCATCTCCACACGTTCAGTTGTTGTGTGGCTGTGGTGCCATGAAATGCCTGTATTGGGTGCAGGGGTAGCCCAGGATGACCATGGAGTGGTGTAGTCGTGTCTGGAAGGTGGTCGTGTAGTTTAACATGTTGTATGTTGTTTGGTCACATGTGCATTCCCACAGTTGTGCATTGTGTGTTGGTGGCTTTGGGATAGTCTGCCGAAACCGCGGCCAATGCCCGCAATACAACTACCTCGATGGAGATAAAAACACAAACACCAACGCCAAAAAACCTGCGATGGGCCAATGCGGCATAAGAAAACAGTGACAACCAGCGCGAGGGCAGCAATACTCTTGTGTAATGCAAAAAAAAAGCACAAGAACAGCATACGGAAAATGCCACAGCAATAAATAAATCAACATATGGAGTACCATAGATGCACCCTGACCGACTGCAGAGGACAACATGTACACCACAACATCCAACGATCATCTTGCACACGATGTCCGGGCTGTACAGGAGCTTTCCACCTGTGCCGTCCAGGCACCTGAAACGTGACTTCAACACGCCAAATGTGCGTTCAACGATGCCCCTGGTGCGTATGTGGGTCACATTGTACTGCCTCAGGGCGGGTGGTTCCGGGTCCCGGAGGGGTGTCATCATCCAAGGGCAGAGTGCATATCCTTGATCACCTGTGACAGTGCAGGGAGAAAAGAGTCAATAATTGGTTTGGCAGGATGTGATGGCAGGCCCACAAATCCAGTGACGCCTGTGCTGGCTGTGTGTGGGGTGAGTGTAAGCCAGAACTCAGGGAGTAGCTGGTGCTGCCAACAACTCCAACAGTCATCAGGCACTCAGAAATGCAATGTCAGTACAACATGGGGGAATGACTCGAGTCGCACAGGGCCAGTGGCCCCAGGTGCACAGCAGCCAACACGGGCCCACCGCCATAGGACGCTGACCTGCGGGAGAGGGTCATGAGGGCAGAACAGGGCCTCACATGTGGTGTCTTCTGCGGAGTGTCATGGGGAGAATGGGCTGCCTACCCCCAGGGCATGATGCAGAGGGCACATGCCAGCTGTGTCAGGCAACATGGCGGATGTGAATGTCACAGATCCAGGCCAGACACCAAGTCCGTACTTGCCCGTTGCTGATGACAACCCCCAGGCCACAGGCTCAGACACCAATGATGTTGCGCTGGAGGATGACGGTCACTCATGGTGCACAGGGTTAGTGGCACCACGTGTCACCGGCTTGCGTTGAACCGGGTTAGTGGCACCACGTGTCGCAGGCCTGCGATATGGAATCATGCCTCACTGATCGAAGGGAGTCTTGTGCTGTGGCCGCTGCCATGGATTTGGGGTCATTGCCATTCAGGACTCAGGACACTGTTCCACATGTGGGACCTACTGGGCCGAAGAGGACACCGGTGGAGCATGTAAATTAGTAAGGAGTGATGTGGACCAGCGTCGGGGGGCCAGTGATGGTTTGCGGAGGCTGCAGAGGTTGTGGGACTGGGGCTGGTGCTTGCACCAGCACGTGTTGGGTCCTCTTTGATACATGACGGTGTCGGCAGGTGAGCAGTGCGGCCCTGGTGCGCTGGAGCGGGCAGGCCTGGTCTGTGCATAAGCGTCCTGGGGTGCAGCAAGCGCACAGGGTGGCAGGCCCCTCTGCTCACGGCGTTGGCCTCGTGGCAGCCCACATGGCACCACACTGTCAGTGATGTTGGCCTTCCCGGGACACCCTGCACAACGGGGTTTGTCACCACAGCCCTGCACATCTCTCGCGCACTCAGGGCCAGCTCACTATGCTCACACACACAGGGGGGAATGCAGCGTGCAACACTTCTACTATCTGTCCCACGGCCTGGGGTGACATGGTTGCGTCCACTGCTCACTACTCTCCAGTCACCAGCAGTTGTGGTCTGCATGGACATATCAGTTGTTTGCATTCCCAGTCTGTCCTGCACATCCACGCCTCACTTCTCGTTGTGTACATTCCCACTCACGGGTCACTTGCATCCTTGCACATGGCTGCATTCCGCATCTCCACACGTTCAGTTGTTGTGTGGCTGTGGTTCCATGAAATGCCTGTATTGGGTGCAGGGGTATCCCAGGATGACCATGGAGTGGTGTAGTCGTGTCTGGTAGGTGGTCGTGTAGTTTAACATGTTGTATGTGGTTTGGTCACATGTGCATTCCCACAGTTGTGCATTGTGTGTTGGTAGCTTTGGGGTGTGTGATGTGTTGATTTGGCACTTACCAACGAGCAGTCACGTTCCATATGTGCCATCCTGGAAGCGCTGGTTGATGATGGACTGTCGGAAGATGAAGGAATCATGCACCGTGCCTGGGTAGTTGGCGACAACATTGGTGAACATTCCCCGGTGGCCCACTATTGCCTGCACATTGATGGAATGCTTATGCTTTCTGTTGCGGTAGTGGTGTGCAGTATCCGCAGGGGGCACAAGTGGGACATGTGTGCAGTCGATTGCCCCCAATACGGCCGGGAATCTGGCTATGGCGTAGAAGCCTTGTTTTGTCTCCAGCTGTTCCTGTGCAGTGTTGAGGAAGTGAAGGTTCTGGGGTATGAAGCTGAGCATGGCAACCAGGGCAGGTGTGAGGAACTTTGATAGGGCTGGCTGTGAGACCCCTCCGACTCTGGCAGTTGTTGGTTGGAAGGTACCAGAGGCCAACAGGTGCAGCACAGCCAGCTGCTTTGTCTGCAGAGGGATGTTGATTCTCCGCTGTGTTGGGACTCTCAGCCTGTGGGCAATGTGGGTCATGATGTGGAGGATGGTTGCCCTTTTGAACCTTTAGTGGGCAATGACTTCCTCGGATGTTAGGTCTGTGAGAGTGGTGCATTTTTGGTAGGTCTTCTGTCTTACTCTGCGCTGCCTCTGTAGTGGTCCGGGGGGGTGGGTCATGCTCCTGGGAGTGGTGGTGGTCCTGGGGGTGTTGGTGGTGAGTGTTGTGGCCCTGTTGGCGCTCCGAGCTACATGATGAGTTGCTCCATGGCGTCGTTTGTTCGTCAGGTGTGGCTGTGTGCGGGGCTCCGTTGCCTAATGCAGGTAGTCGTACGTCTTTACAGCTTGAGGCAGGTGTTAAATACCTGCGGCTACCGCAGCTTACTGTCTGTTTTTGGTTCGCTTTGCAGATGTGGCAGTTCGTTGTGAAAGTGGTGTTGTGGTTTTCTCGTGTGTTTTTGCACGGGAACGCCTACTCTGCATCTCATGAGGGCTAGTTGGTGGTGTCCGCCATGTAGATACATTTTGGGGCAGTTATTGTGGGAATACTAGCAATGTATACAGTTTGCACCAGCTTGTGAATGGGGTGTTAGGTCTATCTCCACTTTTGATGCGTTAAGGTGGAGACAAATCGGAGATAAGACTTCGTGAATATCCCCCAGAGTTTTTTCTGTAAACATAAACTACCTGTTTCAGAATCAGTCATTGATAAAGATTACCCATTGGTCCTCAAATATCTGTAGCTCATCATTAAGTTTGTAAATAGTCTTTCAAATGTCTCCCACCCATAACTGTTTTCCAACCATGTTTGAAATATTGGGATTTTATTTGTTTTCCAATGGCATAGGATACCCATTTTGGCGATGTCTAATACAATACCCAACTATCTATTTTACAGTTGTTGTGTGGATTGATACATCTTAAATATCATGCAGGAGGGCTAAAGGGGCATGCAGAGGAGCGGACATTTGGAGAATTGTTTTCAAGTAGTTCCAAATCTGTCACCAATAGACATTGAGCATTCCATATTGTCACAAAACATACAAGAACACGTTCATGTTCTCTGCATCTCCTTCATTGTGAGTCATTACTGAGCTTGACCTTGTGTATCCTCACTGGCAACCACTGCCAGTGATAGAGAATTTTGAAGAAACTATATTTCAGACAGGAGTCCTAAAGCCCTTGTTTGTAATTAGCTAAAGTTCTGTTTCAATTTCAGCTTTGGTATTACATGTTAAATCATGTTTCCCACCATGTGTGCAATGAGGACGATGTGCCAGTAGAGAAGCACTGATATTTATAATCCTGATTGGGTATAACCCTGATATGACTCATCCTTTGTCTTTTTAAGTATGTATGTAAAAGGCAATGTAGGAGGGATATAATATAATTGGAGTCCTCCACGGTTTTCTTGATAGCGTGCATGTCAACTGAAGGTGCCTGTGTGGCAAGAGTACCTTATTACCATATTCATGTTAAAGATCAGGGAGTGTTTTCAGAGTGCTGTGAGAGAGAATGTTATAATGTATGTCATATCTTGCATGTTTTACGAAAGGATGGATTAATTTCCTATCCTCCAATTGTGATATTAACATTTCACCATATCAGCACTTTGGAATGCAGATGGTCAGTTTACAGGAGCTTGTAGGCTCGCTTCAAAGCATATTGAGAGGAATTTGTAATATGGCTGGTAAATGCAGTGATTTGAGGTTGTGTTGTATAATAGACTGCGTTTTCATCTTCCTGTGTTTAGGATGTGTCGCTCAGTTATATCCCAGTAATGTGTCGCTCTATGAGTTTTCATCATGCAGCTTGGAAATGCCAACTGTTGTGCCAACCAGTGGCTTTCTAAGTGGGATCAGTTGTGGCCTTGTTACTCATTAGATGCATATAGTTTGGCACCCTGTAACCCTGGTTTGTCCCCCTTATAAATTGGGAGATGTTGTGCGTTTTATCCTTGAAAAGGGAATGAGGTTTTACAAGGGGTATCATGCCAAAGACGTCATTAAACGTAGGTGTTGTGTTCATTTTGAAAATCTTGACTCTCGTTTCATCTTATCAATGTTTGGTGAGATGTTATCCCACACACATCCCGCAAACCCTGATGATATAAATTCTTAAATGATTCAGCCATTTAAATTGTAAATCCCCAAGGGAGGCTTTTGTTATGGTAAGATTTAATAGTAAAGCTTTGCATTTGGATCAATTATTTTGTAGCCTGAGAATTTGGAGGAAACTTGTTTTTGACTCACCATTGAGCAGGCTGCGTTCAATGGGTGGGACTGAGTCAAAGAATATCATCTGTCGAATAAAATGACTTAATCTCACCTGCAGTCATCTTTAATGCAGTAGTTTTCCCTGATGTCAATTTCCAAGAGATCCAGGGCTAATAGGAACAATAAAGGTGATAGGGGACAGCCTTGTCTAGTACCACAATGTATCTGACAGTATGTGGGCCTAAAGCTAGTGCAATTAACCTACACAGTGACGTTAAAGTGCATACCCTTAATCATTGTGAGAGAACTTTATCCATTGCTCATCCTTTACATCATCTGAAATAAATAGCCTTATCCCACCCAATAAAAAGCCTTTTCAGCATCAAGGGAAATAAGGACTTTCTCATCTACATCGTCCCTCACCTGCTAAAGTATGTGGTAGAGGGTGCATAGGAGATTAGTTGAAGAGTGCCCTGGCACAAAACCCATTTGTGAGTGATGAATTATTAAGGTGATTACTTTGTCCATGCAATTCACTAAAACCTTAGTTTAAATTTTTACATCACAATTTATAAGTGATATAGGCATATACTGGGAACAGTCGAGTGGGTCCTTACCCAGTTTAGTGAGTGCTGAAATCTTAGCTGTGAGAAAGTCTTCAGTCAGGTTGCCCATTTAAAAGGCGCTTAATTGTACACACAAATCAGGTTGGCATTTGGTCAGTGCTTTAGTTATCTTGGAGAATTCTGCTGAGAAGCCATCCTCTCTGGGTGCCTTACCAGTGACAATATCATGAATCGCTTCCATGACTTCCTCTACCGTAACATCACCTTCCAACTCCTTTTACTGTTCCTGGGTGATTTTACCCAATTGTAGGTGATCAAAGAAGTAAATCACTTCAATAAGTCCTGAAGAGATGTTGGAGGTAATGTCTTTTAAAACTTCTGAAATTCTGCTTGTATCTCTATTGAGAGTATAAGAAGGTTCCCTTCTAAGCTGCAGAAGACTGGAACCGTTCTGGACAATTGTAATTGTTGAAGTTTGGAGGCCATGAAGCAATCTACTTTCTTGTCCATTCATAATGCCTATGTCATATGCAAAAGGAACATGTTTCCCCTTTTGTCATGTACAATGTGTTTAAATGAAGTTTGGTAGTCATAAGTTGTGAGTGAATGTAGATAGCAGTCAGATTCTGAATCTTGGCCTAGTCCAGGCGGTTTGTGTCTTGTCCATTTCTGCATCGCCCCTCAACATGCCTCTCACAGTGGCTTTTACCACCCACACAGTGTCTGAATGGATGCGACTGGTTCTCAGTGTCCTTAAAGGGACTATTCCACTTGCAAGTACAGGTGCCGTTTGTCATAAAGTTCTTTATAGTTAAAGAGATTTAGTCACCAGGGAGTCTTTGGAAGTTTCCTTGAATCCAAATCTATGAGGCCTTGATCAGACACTCCGCATTGGACCATCTTTGTACTAATCAATTGCTGGAGCAGGGTGGGCGTGAGAGAAAATAGTCAATCCTTCTTTATGTATCATGGGGCAAGAGGTGAAACTGTAGTCTTACTCACGTGGATGTAGTAACCTCCAGGGTTCTTGTAGTACGTAATCCTGAAAAATATCTAGCAAAGGGCTTGACTCTCTGTCATGACATAAGTTGGGATTGCCTGATCTGCCTCTGATGGCATCCATTATAACATTGCAATCCCCCCATTAGAATGCAGACTTATCTGCTAGTGCATCATGTACAGAGCCAGAATAACATTGGTACTTTGAATTTTGAGTTTAGAAAATATGTCTACCCATGTATGAAGTGCTTAAAAAGGAATATTATTGTGTAGCAAAATTGTAGCACCTTGTTTCTTAGGTTGTGGGGTCTCTTCAACTGGTACATTTTCTTGGGTGTATGGCTCAATTCCTTGTACGTTTTTTGCTTTCCTCAGGGGTAAGGTGGGGCTCTTGTTTAAGAGCCATATTGGATTTCTAATGACTGAGATATGTAGGTACTTCTATTGTGTTTAATAAAGTGTGTTAACCCATTGACTTTGAGGGAATTTACCTTTAGCGGTCCCTCCACCTCCAGTTGCATGTATTCTTGAGGCATGTTGTAGGCCCCACATGAAGGGCACTGGCAATCCAATTGCGATGGGTTGGGAACTGGGGAATTCTAGCATTAACAATAACATGTCAATCAATAAAGGCTGAGAAAGGGTGATGGTTAATAGTCACTAAAAAACTTGGTGAGATGAAGTAAGGAACCAGCTACAGAGGTGGGGATGGTACGAGGTTGTCTAGTCCTCACCGCCAGCAGCAAGCGCAGGTCATACCATATAGCTGAAATCTGTCTTTGTCCTAGAGGAAAGTGGTGGTGCTGTCACCTGTGATAATAGGACCATAAGAAACTTTCTTAACAGTAACTGGTGCAATGGTTGTAGGACAACAATTATTAACGAGGGGAGGAGAGGAAAGAGAGGTTGTTCTAATGAATATGCCATTTGTTTATTAAAGTCTATGCTAGGGGTGAGAGCATACCCAGCTTTCAATTATGATCTTCATCAATTAATGCGCCCCCAACCTGTCATCCTTTGAGCCCCCAAGTAATGTTTGTTGGACCTGAAAATGAAATTGGGGTTCAATGAGCATACTTTACAGAAGATCAGGGTCAGTTGCAACAGGGATCCCATTCAGTTTTTGAGCAGGGATCTCGAGTTGTCCCTTGTCATTGTGGACTTCCATTGTCTCAACTTGGAAACACTTCTGCATCACCAGCACCCAGGTCAAAGTTCCTCTTGCTCAGGCTGCTTAGTCAGGACATTAGTCCTTTCATATACAGTGTCAACGTTAGCATCTTCCAGCTCGTCTAAAAATGGTTCCATCAGTCCTGGATTTATATGTTCTATTGTGTGGCCTTGGAACGTGAAAATCATAGTAACAGGCTCTAGAAGGCAATAATTAATGCCTTGCTTTCGCAGCCAAAGCTGTAGTGCCATACATTGTCTCCTTTTAATTTAAGGCCCCCGAATAATTTGCTTTCATACTAACTTGGTTGTTCCGATATTGATACGGACTGTGTTTTTCATCTGCCTTGATGTTGCATGCAGCCGGCCACAATATGTTGTAGGTGTTCAGTGCAGGCAGGTGCAGACTTCATGTGCTTTCTGAAAATCCAGTGACTGAGGAAAGGTAACGTTTCAGCAGCACTAGAAGCAAGGTACCTAGGAAAGCAAATACATAATCCTTCTTAGCTTGTTCACATATTCACATTATCTTTAAATTGTCCCTCCAACTGTGGTCCTCCAAGCCAATAGTCTTCTCATGCAAGAGTTACATTTCTTCTATTCTGTTCTAAGGTTCTTATAAAGAGCATGGCTTGCCTGAAGACCTACTAGTGTGGACATTGATTGTACTCAGGCTTTGGTCCTACTCAACCTATCTGCGGCATTTGACACTGTGAACCACAAAATTCTGTTGAATCGTATAGCCGCAGCGGGTCTCGGGGAACAGCCTTGGATTGGTTTAAATCCTTTTTAGAGGATTGCAAACAATCTGTGTGGCTCTCCCCATTTAAATCTAACACTGTAGTAATGAGTTGTGGTGTCCCGCAGGGCTCCTCTCTCTCACCAATCCTTTTTAACAAATATATACGGCCTTTGATCTCCAGCCTTCGGCAGATGGGGATAAAGATTTTTAATTATGCTGATGACATGCAGTTAATCTTCTCCCTGGAGAACTCAGATGAATCCAAAGACTTTGTTATTAATTCCATGATGAATGTAAAAAACTGGATGGACAACAACCAATTAAAATTAAACTCAGACAAGACTGAGATAATCATACCCAGCAATAAACTCATCTACTGGACACCCTCTCATTGGCCTACGGAGCTAGGTGCGATCCCACTCCCTAAACCAGTGATAAAGATTCTGGGATTTCACATTGATTCAGGTCTCTCTATGAGTGCCCATATTGGGTCCGTTACTTCTTCCTGCTTTGTTCAACTCCGTAAATTGCGCAAGATTAGACGCTTCTTTAGCAAAGAGGCCTGCACTCAAATTGTGATTGCACTTATCCTATCTAAAATTGACTATGGTAATGCGCTCTATCTTGACCTCCCGCAAAAGCAGAAACATCATCTACAGATGATTCAAAATCAAGCAGCGAGAATCATCTATTTTAAGGATAGACGATGTCATATTAGCCCATTGTTAAAAGATCTCCACTGGCTCCCAGTGGAACAGAGAGCTATGTTTAAAACTGGCTGCATTCTCTTTAGAGCTATTCAGGGAACTGGTCCTAATTTCATCTCTTCGCGAATCAGTAAGTACTCACCCCTATGTGCCTTGAGATCAATGCATTTGAATCTCTTGGTGGTTCCCAGATTCAAACGCAAATGCATAAGTGGGACTCGGTTCTCCTTTTTGGGTCAGAGGCTCTGGAACTCATTACCAATTTCACTGAAGCTTGAGGTAGATTACATGCGGTTTAGGAACCAGCTTAAAACATGGCTGTTTACCTTGGCATATAACAAAATGCTTCCTTGCCTGTAACGTTTCTGCTCAGACCTTCAGCGCCAAGAAACCTGATGGTGTACGTGTGCATAACATAACATAACATAACAATAGACATCACAAGTTACCAGATCACCACAGAAGAGGATTTAGTTACTAAACAGCCAGGTTTTAATGCCTTACAAAAGGAGAGTTTGTTATCCAATCGACGTAATTCTAATGGAAGGGTGTTCCAAAGTTTGGGGGCAGGTAGGCCGTTGATCTGCCTCCCCATCAGCACCAATGAATCTTAGGAACCTTTAGCCGATGTTCCAAACAGGATCTAAGGAGCCTCCTAGTGATAATGATCTATTAGCAATAGAGGGCTTCTCTCATAAGGTGATGTGTGCAAAATGCATGTAGCCCTAAATTGCACTCGATGCTCCATCGGGAGCCAGTGTAGATCCATCACAGCCTGACTGGTATATTGGGATGTTTGTAAAAGGCTGAGCAGTGGCATTCTGGACAACCTGCAGCGTTTTGATCACATATTGAGGCGAGCCAAGGTATAAGGCATTCCCATAATCCAGGCATGACGATCAGTCTTCTAGGTAAAAAGGGGAGAACATTGAGAACCTTTCTCAGCAGTCTCAGAATACCAAAACAGTTGGCAGCATGTTTTTTTACTTGGTGATCCATCATGAGGCTGGAATCCAGCCACATCCCTAGACTCTTTATTGCACTTTTTGGGCTAGGAAGCCTATCCAGGTGATTGGCCTGGGAGTCTGGAACTTTTTGCTAAAATTATTGCCCAGCAGCATGACCTCTGTCTTGCTTTTGATAAGTTTAAATATACAGTTAGCCACCCGTCTGGCTACTTCCTGAAGATATGGGACCACACTGAGGTGATGAGCTGGGATCAAGGGACCTGATTTCACCAGCTGAGTGCCATCAGCATAAGAAACTAGACACAACCCATAGGAGCGTACAATTTCAGCCAGTGCTACATATAAAAGTTAAAAAGAGTTGGGTTCTGGGAGGACCCCTGGAGTAACCCACAACTCAAAGGAAGACTGTCAGATAACAGGATTGATCTGAAACCAGAAAATTTCCATTCTCCAAAAAGGAGGTAAGCCATTTTAGTGCTCTGCCATCGATACCCACATTTGATACTCTCCAGATAAGGGTGGCATGATCTACCGCATCGTAGGCCACACTATGGTCTAAAAGGATAATGGCTGTAGAGCTACCTTGCTCCAAAGAGTCATCTTAGTTCCTCAGCCACTGCCAGCAAAGCTGTTTCTGTGCTGTGCTATGGTCTAAAGCCATTTTAAGTGGGGTGGAGGACTTAATTGGATTCAAGGATGGCAGGCAAATGTTTATTGACATTTTTTTTCAGGTACTTGGATACTCCTGATAACAGGGAGATCAACCTGTCAAAACTGAGAAAGAAAGGGTCAATACTAGGCTTTTATAAAAGTGGTTTGACCACTGCGGGCTTTTATTGCAGGGGAACCTATCCACTGATAAAAGAAAGATTAAGCAAATCCATCAAGGAGGGGGCGATACTTTCAGACCCTTGACAAAGAATGTGAAGAGGATCCGGGTCAAGAGGGGGAGCCTCATTTTACTGCCCTCATAAGGTCTGCAAGACAATTCACAGTAAGATTAGGGATGGCCGTGAGACTCCTTTCTGGTTTCTCTCTAGGCTCTATTCTGACTTTTTGTTCAGGTGTGATTGCACTTCCAAGAGCCATACTTGCATAATCACAAATTATGTATGTAACTTTGGGATGTGTCTTTTTAATGATTGTATATCTGTAGTTATTGAGTTCACTGCCATGTTTATGGTTGGTATAGAGCATTAGTGTTTTTAAGGCTGAGTCTGTGATGTCAGGGGCAGTGATTGATGGCAAAGTGTTTGCGAGTCAAGGGTTTCCCAAAGGTTCTGAACGCAAGAGTTGTTGCATGTGTTTGGCCCTTGACATTTGCCAAAATAGGTGAGCCTTAGTATTGAAAAAGATCAAAAATATGTTGTGCACCAAGTGTCTGAGACAGGAATGATCAGTCTCAGAAAACAGGACATGGCTCAATGTTGAAGTCACTGCTAGCCAATCTGTCACTCCGGTGTGACAAAGCAAGGAAAAATGTCACCACTATAGTGATGAATATTAACAATTAGTTATGACACTCAGACAACATTTGTCTAAGGTGCAAATAGAATATAGACTAGGCATGTTTCTTCAACTGGATCAAGAGATGATCTCTAATACAAAAAATGCTATTTCTGGAAATGTAATTTCAAATATGGCGGCCAGGCAGGTTGTCCTATATTGATGGAGATGCCTTTCTGGTCTGCGGGCTCCGTGCCAGTGGCAAATTAATTGGTGACTAACAGATTTTGATATCGATGATGCCTCCAACTCACTTCATTCACAGTTATGCCAGCAGTAAGGGATTTTTACTGTCAAGCATGCAGGATAGTTGGAGCGAACAGCTGGGAGGTCAAGGCTTTGCAAACAGGTACAAGTGGGTATGGTTTTTGTGGGTTGCTACCATCTTACCATGCAGCAAGGTGTGTGTATCCCTATAAAATTTAAACCCAGTTGCGTGCAGGGGAAATCACATCTTTGACAGGTGCAGAGAGCAGCTACGGTTGCATCTGTAGCACATGAAGGTGACAGACTACTCTGTGGAGTATCAATGGATCTTCCCACTCATCAGAGCCCAATTAGTCAATTTGGATGATGACAAGCATGGCCTTGTGCTTTTGGGGGACCTCTTGCATAGTGCCACTTATACTCCCTGCCGGCAAGCACCGACTTTCCTACTACCACTTTTAAAGGATGTGGACTGCATCTCACTCTCTTCTCCAGATCTTTCTTCGAGTCTACTTTAGCAATGTGCCTTCTTGCTCCTATCATTCTCCAGAAAGCTAGAGACTCAGGATTGGGCCCAAGCTGGCTCCTATGTTTTGCACAACCTCCAAAAGAGTGATGCCTGCTTGAATGTCTCATGAACATTACCAAGACATTAGACCATTAAAAACTGCATAATTTAACTTCTGTATGCCAACACCTGAGTGTGTGTAAAATGTAACATCTGCATGCCAGACATATAAACCTGTCTCTAAAAAATGTACAAGTCTGTAGAATCCTATGTTACACTACGTAGTTTAATACACAATATACTATGTCCTAAAATATTGTTCTACATAAGTTAGAGTGTATTTGTTGAGGCTCTCACCAGCATTCTGCATGAGGTAATGCAAAAACGTGTGAACATTGCTACATAAATAGACCCCTAATCCCTAGCAAACTCCTCAGAGAGAAAATAATTAGTCAGTTAGTTAGGTAAGTTTTTCCTGGGGAGAATGGCTCAAAGTCGCATAACTTTTTTCCAAGTGCAGTAGTAGAATACATATCAGGAATGCCAATATTTTAGCTGGTTGACTAGGTGTTAGAACCCATTGTAAAGCGTGATGGTTGGATGTGTAACCTCTGCCCTTTTTTTTTTACCTATTTTATTATCACCTGTTGCACCTGATAAGATTTCAAAGCTAGACTTAGGCAGTTAGAATATGGTTTCATCACTGAAAGTTGCTAGGCATCAGTCCATACTTTTCTTTGATTTGCTCACCTCTTCCTCCCACTTGTATACTAAACTGTGTTCCATATTGAAGTGGTTGTACTGAGCAAGAGGGTGGAAACTCCTCTCCACAGTCCTTCAGCAGACAGATGGGAATTGAACCTGCAAACATTATTCAGTCATCTATATTATTTTTCAGACAACTGTCTAACTGGAAAGGTACGGTACAGCATTATTAAAAAGGTCCCCCAGCTTTGGATGGTGACATTTCCATGAGATCAAACTGAATTTCTTCCACTCCCCTCACTAAGTGGCTCATTACGATGGTGGGTGGATTTGATCCGCCTGCCACCGTAGTGGCGGTTGGGTCCGACTGCCATGTGTGCGGTGGTCCTGCCTATTCAATTATGATGGGACCGCCACCGCTGCGATCGGACTCCGCACCTTTAACATTGCGGCGGTGGCTGCTGACAGCAGCACCACCGCGATGTTGAAAGGAGCATTTTGTACATTTCACTGCACTATGTGGCAGGCACTACACTGTGCCTGCCACTTGGTGCAGTGAAATGTTGGGGAGTACCATGGGTACCCCCCCAGTGCACGCACACCGTCCCCCAAAACAACAGGGGCCCGTAGCGGGGCCCGGTAGACATTTTTTGCCAGCCTTTCAATGGCGGTTTTACCGCCACGGAAAGGCTGGCTACTGCCGGCATCATAATTGTGCAAGTGCCATAATTGTGACGATTGCTACCCGCAGAAAAGCGGCGGCTTGACTTTTCCTCTGCCACGCTACCCACCGCCATCATAATGTGGCCGGGGGTAAATCTCATGGCGATGGCGGAACGATCGCCACCGCCGGCCCAGCGGTGGCGGTCCTTCTGCCATCATAATGATCCCCTTAGTTTGTACTACTCTTTAACACAGTCCCCACTTCAGCTTGACACTTTATAGTAAAAGGTATCCCAGAGCTCTGTGTAAAATAAAAACTACAATGGCATATTTAAGCCCTACTGGGATTTCTTTTCTTCTCTGTCCAAATTTCTTCCAAACCTACATATGCTCCTTCCACCTGTTGAAAATGGTTCTGATAGATCTGGGAACCTCACTTCTTTCAAAGGAGGCAAAGGAAATTTGTAACATTGATAGACTGAAGTGAGAGCAGACCTTCGCGCTAAGAAGCCTTTGAAGAGTTATAGCTGGTAACCTCCATTCTAGGAAGAACACTTGTGTAACAGTAATTATTGTTGAGTCGCTAGAGACTCTGACAGAGTAAGAGGACTAAATCTGCAGAATTAGATTGGTATACATGTCAACTGTGGCTGGTGCAGTTTCTCAGACTCAAAATATAAACAGTTATCTAAGTGTATTGCAGCATCAAAGTGTCCTGCTTTCAGATATTTCACGAAAACTCTAGTATCTACTGTGTGCACAGAGGTTGATATTTCTGTTGTGTGCTCAGCTTGTGGCCATTAGGTCCCCATCATGTGTTTACATAGTACTCACCCACCTGCAGGCAGTGGCATCAGAGTTCGCCCATGTTGTTCTCTCACCTGAATTCCACCAATCACGAATGAGGTGCAAGGAACAAAACCCACAGAACTCTTGCAAGACATTGTCAGCCACCTTAGGCATGACTGATATTTAAGCCATATTCGGGACCACACTTGACCTCAAGAAGCATATTGGAGTAGATGTGTCCTGTTGTTTGCCCCATGTTAGCACACACACGTCATTTTGTGCCTGGGAGGTTGATTTAGGAACTGTGAATTCCATGTTCAGCTGTCTAAGTAATTATATGTTTGCAGCATTGTTTCCAGAGTTGGATCCATGCCCTGAGAACTCCATTGTACCATGCCCTGGGAACCTGAAAGAACAAGAAGATTGAGGTTATCACTGTGATTGTATTAACAGAAAGAAAGCAAACTAAATACAAATGACACAATACTGTTAACAGTAAGACTCAATATTGTGCATATTTTTAAGGAATAACTGTGTGCTGTACCAAAGTTGCACACAAAGCACTTGACTGAATGACTGTGAAATAAACCAATAAATCAAAAAGTACAACAAACAAATATTATATTTTTACACTAATCACAAATAACAAGAACTACATCAAATATACGTTAGGAAAACATAAAAAATAGCATCTTGCTACAACATTTTTGCAAACCACTTAAAATCTTTGAAATACATATAATTCTAAAAACACTTTAATAATTAAAAACAAACTTTTCTACTGTAAATAGGGAAAAAAACTGTTTTAAAAATGTATGCTGATTAAAATATACAGATAAAATATTTAACAACCTACTTGACAATTATGACATGTTTAAAAACAAACAAACACATTATTTTGAGAGTTAAAATATATGTCTTGGAGCCAGCAACACCAATCCTTAGTGGGCCAGAATTGTTATCATCTGCCCATACCGCAGCATCCAGCCTTGCCCCCCACTGAAGGATTTTGATCACTAAAAGAATTCTAAGTTCAAAAGCGAATCTGGTGACAAGGATGAATCATTCACACTTATCTGGCACTTGCTCCATCACCTGGTGTCCATAAAGGGTTAATAAGTGTCACTTTTCTAGGGAAACTGAACAGCGCAACACCAGCAGGTTCTTATAGCCTCAAGCACAATTTATTAATTTGGTATCATTTTGTTCTACTTAGATTTCATAAATTGTTTTGGGACTTTTTTTTACATTAATGTTTGTTTTAATGCCTTTGAACATAACATAGACATTTTCTCTGGGGGATGTATTTCTGATTAAAACATGCATTTACTTTTAAATTGTTTAATACATTAGATTGATAACTTTCTCTTCCCTTAGTTATCTTTCCAATCCTTCATACTCAAATATCCAATTGTGAAATATTGATATTATTTGTCTAGCTTGTTTCTTCCACCACATAACACTCATTACTGTCAAATATGTACATAACAACATGTTAAAAGTGATTCAACAGTTCGGCACTCCTACCATCGGGCCTATTCACAAACTACATTTTGTACTTCGTGAAGTTGTACTACATAGTCCTACTCATTTTGTAAAGGTGTGGTGCAGCGGCCAGGGCAGCTGACTTCGGAGCACGGGTTTCACGGGCCAATCCCCTGAGCCGGTGGCAGATCAGCTCAGCACCATGTGACTCTGGGCAATAGCTCACTTAATTTCCATGACAGCCCCCAGCGACTTGAGACCCGTAAGGGGGAGTAGTTTGTGCTTTACAAATACCAGATTTATTTATTTATTTATTTCATGTACTTCAACACGCTATTCACAAACCTGCATGAAGAAATTCTGTCTTCCATCCTATATATGCAGAGAACTTTAGCAAGGTGGCAGAAATCTCTACACACATAAGCTACAATTAAGGTGTAAGGGACAAGGGGCCTGGCTAAAAATGTATGTTTAGGGGAATGAAGAGAGGTTTTGGAAGGTGTAAGGAGGAGTTTAGAGGGACGTATGTTAAAACAAATAACCACCCACAAAAGAGCAAGAACATTGCTATTCACAAACTTCACTTCTGAAGTTACTTCATCCCCAAAGGTCACAAAACATTGCAATAAATTTATTTCAGGGCTAGCCTTGGCATAATTACAGCACCACCCATGGCCACTTACAGGTACTGCAATTCGCTGCCATCGAAAAGATTTACTGCAGGGGCTTAGTATAATACTTCATAGTATATAATATTAATAAATGTAATTATTTTGACTTTTAAATTAAAGTTTTATAAAATTTAAATTAAATTGAAATGTTTTATAATAAAAAAAAGTAATAATTTTTTTGAAAATAATTAACTTTTAGAAATAATTGACTAACAACTTTTGAATGTTCAAAAATATTTTTAAACTAAATGAGTATATTTTGATTATTTCTATTTATCATTAAAATATTTGTAATTTTTTTAAAGAATTAAATAACTTATTTATTTTTCCCTATACCTTACTATAGAGAGACACCCGCCCCGGTGGTAGAGAGCTCCATCTACCAGCGGTGGTTTTTTCACGAGGGCAGGGGAGCATCCCCCTCCCATTCTGAGCCACATGTAAAAAAATAAAATGGCAATGAAATTATTTCATTACCATTGTATTTTTACTGATGCGCACACGGCAGCCAACAGCCTACCTTAGTTTCCCCTGTGCCAAGAGAAATGCGGGGCGTGTCCTCTGCTGCTGATGGAGAGCATGGAGGACTGAAGCAGGGGCTGGCCAGATACTTCAAAGTGAGCATGTCAGTGTGGCCGGCTGTCTTGCAACAGCCAGCTTGACATACACACTTTGAAGCTCTTCACCCTGAACTGTCTTAGATAGCTGGATGGAGAGCAAGCACAGATCTCCAGGGCTTGAAGGAGTGTCTAGCCAACCCTCTCCAACCAATTCTGGAGCTTTTCTCATGCTGGTCAACAGTATGAAAGCTGCATCTGGATTGGTTAGGGGGTTCTTCCTCTCGCACCACCGCAGACTGCAGATTCAGAACACGAAGGAGGACACGCGGCCATTGATAAGTACCATTTATTTTGTATTTTATTTATTTCAAATGTTAGTGTAGCTGTTTTATTTTGCGCTATTGGGGTGAGGGGCAGTTTCATTTTGGGCTTTTGGAGGGTGGAGGTATTTTATTTTGGGCTTTTGGAGGAAGAGGGTGTTTCATATTGTTTTTGGTGTGGCGGTGAAGCGCTTCGCTCATCCTTCCACTTTCAAAGGTTAACAGCCATCTACATGTGAAAAGTGACTGGTAGTAACATTGAGATAGCAGCTTCAAACACCAGTGGTTGGGTGGACCAAGCACAAGACAATGTCACTTTTCTAAAAATCATGACTTCCTAACAGTTCAAATCATCTGTCCTTGATATGATGACTTTCCTAGAGATTCTATAAGAGCATGTAAGTTTTTGGAAAGAATCTGATGTAAGGGTTTTTCCACATTGGCAACACAGATATCTCTAGCTGCCATTAAGAACTAGAAACATGTTAAACTGGTAGCTTTTACATTATTCTGTCATTCAGTGATCCTACAATTGGTAATTCCACCAAAGACATTTTTTAAGTTGCTCATTCATGTATTAAATGAGTGCCAGTGAATTGCCCATGCCTCCGTCTGTGCATTAGCTTCTAATTACTTCTAAAAATAGAAATTCTCAATATTCCTTTACTTCACCCACACCTGACACTTCCATTGGTTTTTTTTTATAATAAAGAAAATTCACCCCGTTTAGACAGAATTGGCACATTTTACTATTGCTGACACTATGTCAGCCACCATATTCACAAATCTGTCTCCTATCTTCTGGTGCCCTCATCATACATTAACCCTAGGAATAGAAACTCTGACCCCCAATTTTCTGCTCCCTGATGAATGCTTACTTTGATTCAGAACTATTTCAAGATTGCTAAACCAAGTCTTTAATTGGTCCTCCATTACAGAAATCTAATGCGGATCCTATGTTGCTTTCTAATGTTTGACCCATTTCACATCACTCATTAACAGGTAAGGTAACAGAATAAGAGGTAAATAGAATTCTCCAATGATCAATTCTAATTTACTTTTGAATGAAGCTAAAGCTTGTTTTTTAACTTTACACTTGACGGAGGTAGCTCTGGTTTCAATCCCATTCACATGAAGTTAATTTGTTCCACTCGAATCACCAGAGTTAGTTCACCCTGCCTTTTCTATCTGAAAACCCCCGAAATATATTGCCTCGTCTTCTGGCGAACTCTAGTCACTCAGGATTTTATCAGCTCTGTCCTAGAGAATTACAATACCGTTTATATGCGCCTTGCACAGTACCACTTCCAACATTTGTGCAAGCTTGTGCAAGACATAGCAGCTAACCATTTACTAGGACTTACATGCCAAGTTCCATTTCTCCTCATTTTAAACAGCTAGATTGGCTTCCTATTGACAAACGATGAGTTTTCTTAAGCCTCTGCCTTTGCCATGAAGCTCTTCATGACAAAAGCACTAGCGTTATTGAAACCTGGATCATCCCTTATATACCCTAATGGCTTTCAGCTTTTTTTACTGAAATAAACCTACTCTCCCTTGATTTCACATGCTTCGCAAGGGTGATCGTTCATTTGCATTCATGTTAGAAGGAACATGAATCTCTCTACCGATAAAAATGAAAAATCTTTCGGACAGGAAGCAAAATACTTAAAACTTGTTTACTTACTCAATGATTTTTCTTTTTATTTCAGCTTTATTCACCATCCGGGTTCTAGCGACAGGATTCCCTAATGTCTAATTTCATGCTGTATAAAACCCACAAACGAATGAATAAATAAAATCTACTTGCTCAAAGAAAGAACATCCAAATACGCACGTATTCTCCTTGGTTTGTCAATATTTAAACTAGAGGAACCCATCTGCTTCAAAAGTTAATATTAACAAGTGGAGCCTGTCACCATCATTGTATTCATGCTGTCGTCACACACTATCTTAATCCTGCTTATTTGGTGGTTGACGGTGACCATGTCTGTATCCTGAGGTCCATTTGCTCATCCTCCATACCACCCTGCCTCATTTTTTGGGTACAGAAATTAGGCTTCTGGACAATGATAGACCAGCTCATAGGCCTCACGACCCACGTTCAAGGGGGCTGGATGACAAAACGTTTTGATCGGCGCTATTAAGGTAGTGATTGCTTTAAACATATTGGGCCTCATTTATGAAAAGTGACGCATCACTGCGTGAAAACAGTGATGCGTCACTTTTCACTGCGCCCTCCCTGCGACTCCAATGATGCGTCATATTTACAGTATGACGCATCATGTCGCAAGGAGTCACAGATACGTCAGTATTTCTGACGTATCTGAAGGCGCAAAAGTGACGCATTGCTGAAGTGTGTCACAAAAGTGACGCAACTCCAGCAATGTGTCCTTTCACATGGGGCAAGCCCCATGTGAAAGGGCCTGCGTCAGTCTTACGCCTGCTGTGAGGCAGGCGTAAGATATTGACGCATTTGCACCCTAGAAGTGGCGCAGTGACATCTCGTAGATTTCACTGCGTCACTTCTACGATGCTTACTTACGTGGGAACGCCCACCCTGCATACATTATACCTGACGCAGGTATAATGTAGCGCAGGGGTTTACAAAGTGACGAATCTAGGTAGATGCGTCACTTTGTAAATATGGCGCATCATGGCGCATGTTTTACGCCACTGGTGAGTCACAAAAAGTGACGCACCGGTGGCGCAAAAGTGACGCAGGGGCTCATAAATGAGCCCCATTGAACCGCCGTATTATTAACGGAGGATTCTGGAGGTGGCAATGTATGACAAGAACATCTGTGAACATTTGCTGTGTGGCAGTATGTTGTGCTGGTGATATGTTCTTTTGTTTTTGTGCTACTGTCTTTTTGTGCTGCATTACTGCAATGTGATTTTGTTTTCTGTACCAGAGTTTTTGCGTTGCATTCTGTTTTGCGTTCTATTTTAACAGTTTTTTTGTGATGCGCTATGTTATGTTTTAATTGTGTTGCTATCTGCTTTGTGTATGCTATTGTGTTATGTTATATATGTGTACATGTTGCGTATGGCCCACTGTGTTTATTAAGGTCAAAACAGGTACACAGAAGACATTTCCGGAATGCTAGTAGACTGTTGTTGGATCTTTTACATTTCAGCTATGAAAAGAGTCATAAATAAATATGTCTTGGGATGTCATACTGGAAGTAGTCCTGAATTTACTATCAATAATGCCTTAATGAGAATGTATTCAAGACCTTTAACCAAGTTAATGTACAATTACTTGAAATGCCAGTAACCGACAGCAGATGAGAGTGCATCATTACAGCGCCTTTTACGACAGCCATGTTTTATACAAAGATCTTGTTAATCTGTACCTCTAACCATATCAGGACATCATTTTTCGTTTTGAGACGTACAAGTTCCTGTGAAGTGGGTTAGTTGGGATTTATTGTGTACTACATTGGAAATTTGAATATTCACAGACACCGCTGCAGCGAAAATCTTGATTACAGTAAGAAATGCTCGCTGCAGTTGCTTGGTATAGCAATGGTGATCAATCAATTACCTCCCTGTCCCTAAGGAATAATAGATGCTGCAGGGTATGAAGAATGAAGGGAGACACAATCTTATTTATAGATGCCGAGCTTCTCCTTTGATGATGAATTTACAGTGTTCCAGGAGCTCTGAATGTTTGATTGCTGCTTCTATTAATGAATGGCTACATAAAAGGCCTAAACAGTTCAGTATGCTCTTCAAATGTCTCATAAAATCTATCAAATTACTGCAGAAGGAGACAATGTCATATTATTGACAAACTCACACTCATGGTCACAAAAAGTTAAATGGAACTTCTCTGCGTTCTTGGTGTTTTTTCGTCAGGGCATTTTTTTTATCGATGGAATGTGTGTGTGCAGGAACTCAGCACAGGCATAAACAGCAAATAGACAATGGTCTGTAAATATTTTATATGATATCTAGGAAGAGTTTTCAACCGCTGACCTTCCAACTTGTTATTTTATTGCTGGGTTTTGACATACAGATGAATTATGTTACCAGACCACAGTTCGATCAATCTACCCATCTGTCTGTTTGTCTGTCTGTCTATCTATCAATCTCTCTCTCTCCATATGTGTGTGTGTGTGTGTGTATATATATATATATATATATATATATATATATATATATATATTATCTACTGGCGGACGCAAGTAGTTATAGTTAGGACCGTGTTTCCATAGGAAATCTCAAAATTCTATTTTGAATAACTTTGGCGCCGGTTGACGAATCTTCGTGAAATTTTCAAAACTAATGGGGCGCTCCGCTTAGCTCCTACCCTGAAAGTCTCGGGGGGATTCGTCAAGCAGGAGCCGAGAAAAAAGGGGGGTCCCAAAACACGTTTTCCCCATGCATTTTCCCATAGGACCTTTAGTCGAAGGTACAGCCCGAACGGCTGAACAGAATTACTTGAAATTTGGCAGAGAGGTAGTCCTCAGGTCAGGGATGTGCCCTTTGCATATATGGAGTCAATCTGTTCAGTAGTTTCTGAGAGAATTGCAGTTAAAAGCACATACATATCTATAGCCGCGCACCGTGCGCGCACCGTGCTCGAACCGCGCGCGCACCCTAACGTGCACGAGCGTAATTTTGATTGGTGGTTACCTGTCAGTCAACGTTCGAATCGGTCGAAATCAGGAAGTGTCGGCCGCCATTTTCTTTGTTTTCAGTGCGAGAGTGGAAAATGAAGGTGGCGAACATGAAAAGGGGGCAGGGTAGAGAGTTCCTGACCCCCTAGCCTTTGTCAGGGGGTCCCTGAAGGACCCCGAAGGGAGAAAAAAACAATAATTTTTTTTTTTAAATCGCGGGGGTGCGCGCACGGTAAAAAACCATAAAAACAAAAAAAAAACATTTAATACGTAGTTTATTGTCAAATAAATATAAAAAAAAAATAATACATACATAACTTAGCATTTAAAAAAACGTACAAATTCACTGAAAAAACCATAGGTTTCACACACGTTATAGTTAGGAATTAGCATTTAAAAAACCTTGCAAATTCACTTAAAAAACCATAGGTTTCACACATGTTATAGTTAGGTGGATATTTCACTCATAAAAAAACAATGAAATTCCCCCGTTATAGTTAGTTCAGATAACTATAAGTCGCGCGACCGCCACTCTATCACAAGGATGATGTCATCAGTGATGTCAAGAGTGATGCCACTGACCATGTCATGAGTGATGTAATATGTGACGTCATGAGCAGAGGATTGCGGGCACGCGAGTTATAGTTCTCTGAACTAACTATAACGGGGGAATTTCATTGGTTTTTTACGAGTGAAATATCCACCTAACTATAACATGTGTGAAACCTATGGTTTTTTAAGTGAATATATATATATATATACACATATATATATTCACTGAAAAAACCATAGGTTTCAGGGGCGTTATAGTTAGTTGGACATTTTACTCGTACAAAACCATAGACATTCCCCGGTTATAGTTAGTTCAGCTAACTATAACTTACGCCCCTGCAATGCACTGCTGATGACGTCAGATATTACATCACTCATGACATGGTCAGTGAAATCACTGATGATATCACTGATGACATCTCAAATGACATCACTGATGACATCATCCATTGACTGTGTGTTTCTGTAAAGTTTAAATATTTTTAATATATGTAGGGAAAGGCGTATTGAAGAATGAGTGGGTGTATAACTGTCTGAATGGATGATTTAGTTGGTGCGTGACTGACTCTATAAGTGAGTGATTAAACATTACTTACATTTCTGTTGGTGTGTAAGCGGCTGCATGGGTTTGTGAATAGCTACAAGAGTGTCTATATGAGTTATTGATTGGTTGTCTGAGTATCTGTATGGTGCCTGAGTGTTTGTGTGGGTGGGTGCATATATGTGGGAGTGGGTGATTCACTGAGTGCATGGTTTCAAGAGTGCATCTGTGATGGACTGTATGGGTGAGTGAGTGTGTGTATGGGTGTGTTAGTGAGTGAATGTATATCTCAGTGGTACATGTGTGAGTAACTACATATGTGAAAGGCAGTATATATGTGTGTTAGAGTATATAAATGGCTATAAGTGAGTGTGTGATTGTGAGAGTTGCTGTATGGATGAGTGTGTGCTTGTATCAGTGATTGTATAAGAGCGTAAGAATGTGCTAGCATTTGTATGAGTAAGTGAGCTGGTGTGTGTATAATTGTATAGGTGAGTAAATGAGAGTGTGATTAATTATTTGCATGACTGACTAGATGTGTGAGTACCTCTATGGATGAGTGGTGGTGTGTGAGTGTCTATATAGGTGTATGAGTGCATATGATAGTCCTGTACTGAGTGACCGTAAGTATGAGTGACTGTACGGGTGAGTGAGTGGATGTGTGTGTAGACCTAAGAATCAGTGAGTGGGTATGTAGTTATTAGCATTGGAGTGTCTATGGTTTTGAGAATGTCAGTCTGTAATTTAGAGTGGGGGTATCAAAAGTTATATTAGGGTGTGAGAAGATGCATGAAATTATCACATGGATGATGTCATCAGTGATGTCATTTGAGATGTCATCAGTGATGTCACTGACCATGTCATGAGTGATGTAATATGCGACATCATCAGCAGTGCATTGCAGGGGCGCGAGTTCTAGTTAGCTGAACTAACTATAACGGGGGAATTTCTATGGTTTTTGCATGAGTGAAATGTGCAACTAACTATAACGCCCCTGAAACCTATGGTTTTTTCAGAGAACTTCTAAGGTTTTTTAAATGCTAATTTCTAACTAAAACGTGCCTAAAACCTATGGTTTTTTAAGTGAATTTTTAAGGTTTTTTAAATGTTAGTTTCTAACTATGCCTACAGAGCTAGGATATGTGAAGAAAGAAGAAATAATGCACAGAAAGAAGCAAAAGAAATACAGAAAGAAGCAACAGAAGTCCACAAAAACGAAGAAAAGAGCAGGAAGAAGCAAGACATGTGCAGAAAGTACCAACAGAGGAGCAAAAAGAAGCCTTGTTGCAAAATCATCACTTGCCCACAACTTTTTCAGACAGGTACTGGTGGTAACTGACTCTGACTAACTAGGCCTAGAGCCAGTGGTATGCTAAAAGACACTAAGAATACAGTGAAAACACCTACATACACTAGGGAACACTATGCATTGGGGTACCCCTGTGATTAGCATGACCTCCTCTGTAAGGCCCCGGTTCATAATAGTGCAGGGGGATTAAAACTACCTCTAAGTCAGAGGTGCAGAAATATGCTACTTAAACTAGTAGTCGCGTTTGCAGAGTGGTGGAGAAAGGGTGCTGGGCGTCCAACCAACGCTCAGGAATTCCGCTGCGTTGGACTTACAGGAGGTACCAGGAGGGATTCTTGGCCCCCAAACTCCCTCAAGACTAAATTGGACTTCATCCCCCATCCCCCATCCCATAGTCTGCCATGAGGCACATTTGCAGAGTGGTAGAGAAAGGGGGCCATGGACTCTGAAGATGTTTTAGCAATCCCACTGTGTGGGACTTACTGGAGGTAACAAGAGGGGTAGTTGGCTCCCAAGGACATCCTTGGGGGCCAACTTCCCAAACTATTACCTCCAGTCAGTCCCACACATCAGCATTGGTAAGTACTTGTACCAGGCCACGCCCACTTTGCCCACCACTCTACAAACATGCTCTCTGGCAAGCTCTTGGATGGGGATTGAAGTCCCCTTCACTGCTGGGGGTCCTTTAGGGGCCAACTAGGTTATCTTTTACCTCCAGTAAGCCCCAAGCAGTGGGATTGGTGAGAGGTAGACAAAGGCCATGCCCCTTTCTCCACCACTCTGAAAACGCACCCCCTGGCGCGTTGTAAGTTGGGGGATTAAGTCCCCTTGAAGCCTGATGGTCCCTGGGGTCCAACTAGCCAACCAGGTACCTCCAGTAAGCGCCACAGAGCTGCGTTGCAGAGAGGTGTTTAAAGGTGCATGATCTGGACCACCTCTCTGCAACGCAGAACTGTGGCACTTACTGGAGGTACCTGGTGGGCTAGTTGGCCCCCAGGGACCCTCAGGATTGAAGGGGAATTAATTCCCCAACTTAAAACGTGCCACATGGCGTGTTTGCATACATGTCACCTCAGGCCCCGCCCCCTCCCCCTCCCTTCACCACTCTGCAAACACGCCCCGTGGTGCGTTTTAAGTTGGGGGATTAAGTCCCCTTGAATCCTGAGGGTCCCTGGGATCCAACTAGCCCACCAGGTACCTCCAGTAAGCGCCACAGAGCTGCACTGCAGAGAGGGGTAAAAATGGGCGTGGTTTTGGCCATCTCTCTGCAACGCAGCGCAGTGGCGCTTACTGGAGGTACCTGGTGGGCAAGTTTGCCCCCAGGGACCCCCAGTATTGAAGGAGAATTAATTCCTCAATTTTTAACGCGTCACAGGGCGTGTTTGCAGAGTGTTGCTGGGAGGGGGCGGGGCCTCCGGTACAATCGCGTTTTTTTAAAATTATTTTTTTTGAAGGGGGGCTGTGTGGCCCCCCTTCTTTTTACCTTTTTGGGCCCTGGGGACCCCATCCCCCAGGGCTTGACCCCCATTTAAAAAAAAAATATACAAACTGGATAGGCGCCGCGTGGGCCCCCCTCCCGTGGCCAATTCCCGCCCCGGGGACCCCATCCCCCGGGGCATGGCCACATATATATATTTTTTTAATGGAGGGGGCTGCGTGGCCCCCCTCCTGAGGCCTCTATTGGCCCCAGGGAACCCATCCCCCGGGGCGGGCCTTTTTTTATTTTTTATTTTTGGGGAGGGGGGCCGCATGGCCACCCCTTGGCCACTTCTAGCCACAGGGACCCCACCCCCTGGGGCAGACCCTATCCTTTGGGGACTGTGGGGGGAGCCCCAAGTCCCCCACGGTCCCGCCGGCTTCCCGTGTCCTGCAGGAGCCGGCATTGCTTTTCCACATGGGAGAGCTGCAGCTGCTCCCCCACGTGGAAAAGCAATTCTGCTTGGCTTCATTGAAGTGAGAGCAGGTTTCCCTGCTCTCGCTTCAATGAAGCAAAGCAGTTTTCAATGACAGGGCGGGAGCTGCACGGCTCCCACCCTGTCATTGCAAACAGCAGTGTCCCGAGGGTGGGCACCCCGGGACACTGCAGGAGCTGGTCCTGGGGGGGTGGCGGTCCCCAGGGCCATCAAGGGCTTCTGGAGGGGGGCCGCACGGCCCCCCTCCCAACATTGGCAAAGACCCAGGGAGGTGGTGGACCCCGGGGCCGGGGGGCTCTTCCGGACCCCCAAATTTAAAATCTTAGTGCCCCGGGGAGGTGGCGGTCCCTGGGGTGTGTGGGGGGGGCTTGAGCCCCCCACACAGGTTATTTATTTAAAACCAAAACAAGCCCCAGGGGGTGGCGGTCCCCGGGGCTGTGGGGGGGGGGCTGTGTGCCCCTCGCAAATATTTAAGGAAAACCCCAGGGGTGGCGGTCCCCGGGGCTTGGCCCACCGCAATTACAAAATGTCAAGGGGGCTAAATAATAACGAAGCGTGGGAGCCCGCGCTTTGTTTTTTTATTTTCATGGCAGGATCCGCGGATCCTCCATGACTTTTGCCGGTTGAAAAAAAAAATAGATTTTTTGGGCCCTGGGGGTCCTGGTGTTTCTACCCTGCCCCCTTTTCATGCTCTTCGCATATGTTTTTGTTTTTTCTTGTGACTTGGTACTACCGAGTCCTACGATGGTTGCCAACACTTTCTGGTTTCGAGTGTTGACAGCCAATTAGAATAAAGCTTGTGGTCGGGAGGGTCTGCGGATCAACCGCGCCTCTATATATCGAAACTTTGATTTTTTGATTTTCTCAGCAACTACTGAACGGATTTACACCATTTAAAAAATTGGCTCTTTCTGATCCAAGAGCTACCTTTTTGCCAAATTTGGTGTAGTTCCGTTCAGCAGTTCGAGCTGTAGCCGTGTCTAAAGTTTCCTATGGGAAATGTATTTTCCGACCTCTTTTTTTTCAGTTTCTCAGGAACTACTGAACGGATTTACACCATTTAACAAAAAGGTCTCTTTCTGAACCAAGTGCTACCTTTTTGCCAAATTTGGTGTAATTCCGTTCAGCAGTTCGAGCTGTAGCCGTGTCTAAAATTTCCTATGGAAAATAACATGTAGAAAAAACGTTTTGGGACCTCCCTTTTTTCTCTGCCCCCACTTGACGAACCACCCCGAAACTTTCCAGACAGGAGCTGACCGGAGCGCCCCACGAGTTTTTAAAAGTTCAAAAAGATTCGTCAACTGGCGCCAAAGTTATTGGGAAAACAAAAAATGCTTTTCCTATGGAAACTAGGTCCTAACAATAACTATCTACTGGCGACCGCCAGTAGATTATATATATATATATATATGTACATATATCAGGACACAGTTGCTCAGCAAACGAGAGCGCACTCCGAGACCGTAATTCACCAGCAGGAAATATGTAGCAGTTCAACCAAACGAGCCATGCCTGACGCGTTTCGGGTAGTTCCCTTAATCATAGGCAGGACTCACGATAATTTGCGCCACTGCTGAACTTTATTTAAAACATCTTCCCTCCAATGGGCTCAATGATAACAACACCCACTGATTGCTGGGAGTTGTAGTGTCCAACAGTCTGCCTCTTGCCCCCGTGGGATCCGGTAAGTTTCCTTCAGCTTTGAATAAGCTGTGAAGCGCCGCATATGTCTGCAATCCATGGTAGCAGTCTCCCCACTACTGACGTCGCTGAGATAGCGCGTCGTGGCCCCTATGCAAATCCAAGGGTGGTGCGCCCTCCACACCCGAAGCCGGCGCGAATACATCAGGACACAGTTGCTCAGCAAACGAGGGCGCACTCCGAGACCGTAATTCACCAGCAGGCAATATGTAGCAGTTCAACCAAACGAGCCATGCCTGACGCGTTTCGGGTAGTTCCCTTAATCATAGGCAGGACTCACGATAATTTGCGCCACTGCTGAACTTTATTTAAAACATCTTCCCTCTAATGGGCTCAATGATAACAATACCCACTGATTGCTGGGAGTTGTAGTGTCCAACAGTCTGCCTCTTGCCCCCGTGGGATCCGGTAAGTTTCCTTCAGCTTTGAATAAGCTGTGAAGCGCCGCATATGTCTGCAATCCATGGTAGCAGTCTCCCCACTACTGACGTCGCTGAGATAGCGCGTCGTGGCCCCTATGCAAATCCAAGGGTGGTGCGCCCTCCACGCCCGAAGCCGGCGCGAATACATCAGGACACAGTTGCTCAGCAAACGAGGGCGCACTCCGAGACCGTAATTCACCAGCAGGCAATATGTAGCAGTTCAACCAAACGAGCCATGCCTGACGCGTTTCGGGTAGTTCCCTTAATCATAGGCAGGACTCACGATAATTTGCGCCACTGCTAAACTTTATTTAAAACATCTTCCCTCCAATGGGCTCAATGATAACAACACCCACTGATTGCTGGGAGTTGTAGTGTCCAACAGTCTGCCTCTTGCCCCCGTGGGATCCGGTAAGTGTCCTTCAGCTTTGAATAAGCTGTGAAGCGCCGCATATGTCTGCAATCCATGGTAGCAGTCTCCCCACTACTGACGTCGCTGAGATAGCACGTCGTGGCCCCTATGCAAATCCAAGGGTGGTGCGCCCTCCACGCCCGAAGCCGGCGCGAATACATCAGGACACAGTTGCTCAGCAAACGAGGGCGCACTCCGAGACCGTAATTCACCAGCAGGCAATATGTAGCAGTTCAACCAAACGAGCCATGCCTGACGCGTTTCGGGTAGTTCCCTTAATCATAGGCAGGACTCACGATAATTTGCGCCACTGCTGAACTTTATTTAAAACATCTTCCCTCCAATGGGCTCAATGATAACAACACCCACTGATTGCTGGGAGTTGTAGTGTCCAACAGTCTGCCTCTTGCCCCCGTGGGATCCGGTAAGTTTCCTTCAGCTTTGAATAAGCTGTGAAGCGCCGCATATGTCTGCAATCCATGGTAGCAGTCTCCCCACTACTGACGTCGCTGAGATAGCGCGTCGTGGCCCCTATGCAAATCCAAGGGTGGTGCGCCCTCCACTCCCGAAGCCGGCGCGAATACATCAGGACACAGTTGCTCAGCAAACGAGGGCGCACTCCGAGACCGTAATTCACCAGCAGGCAATATGTAGCAGTTCAACCAAACGAGCCATGCCTGACGCGTTTCGGGTAGTTCCCTTAATCATAGGCAGGACTCACGATAATTTGAGCCACTGCTGATTTGGGGATTCAAGCATGGATTGGAACACTAACGGACACTTCGCCCAGTTGGGGGTTAACTTGAACTCTTGAATAAAATACATCAATTGCCATTTGGTTAAATGTTGGTTGCTGCGAACTTCATTTCCCAGTATGCACTGGTACACAGCGTGAAAGCTCATTGAAGTTGAAATGATGACGCCAGCAGCATAGCGAGTTATTGATGGAAGCCTTTGAGAAAGGAATCATTTCCGAAACGCGTCAGGCTGACAATGTGGAGGAGTGCGCTGATGTCCCTGCAGAATTTTGAGTCCCGAGTGCGCCCTTGCTTGCAGAGCAACCGTATCCTGATGTCTACACGCCGGCTTCGGGCGTGAGGGGCGCACCACCCTTGAGATGTGAATGAGGGGCCGTGACACGGTATTTACCGTAGTTTGGGCATTCAAGCATGGATTGGAACACTAACGGACACTTCGCCCAGTTGGGGGTTAACTTGAACTCTTGAATAAAATACATCAATTGCCATTTGGTTAAATGTTGGTTGCTGCGAACTTCATTTCCCAGTATGCACTGGTACACAGCGTGAAAGCTCATTGAAGTTGAAATGATGACGCTAGCAGCATAGCGAGTTATTGATGGAAGCCTTTGAGAAAGGAATCATTTCCGAAACGCGTCAGGCTGACAATGTGGAGGTGTGCGCTGATGTCCCTGCAGAATTTTGAGTCCCGAGTGAGCCCTTGCTTGCAGAGCAACCGTATCCTGATGTCTACACGCCGGCTTCGGGCGTGAGGGGCGCACCACCCTTGAGATGTGAATGAGGGGCCGTGACACGGTATTTACCGTAGTTTGGGGATTCAAGCATGGATTGGAACACTAACGGACACTTCGCCCAGTTGGGGGTTAACTTGAACTCTTGAATAAAATACATCAATTGCCATTTGGTTAAATGTTGGTTGCTGCGAACTTCATTTCCCAGTATGCCCTGGTACACAGCGTGAAAGCTCATTGAAGTTGAAATGATGACGCTAGCAGCATAACGAGTTATTGATGGAAGCCTTTGAGAAAGGAATCATTTCCGAAACGCGTCAGGCTGACAATGTGGAGGTGTGCGCTGATGTCCCTGCAGAATTTTGAGTCCCGAGTGCGCCCTTGCTTGCAGAGCAACCGTATCCTGATGTCTACACGCCGGCTTCGGGCGTGAGGGGCGCACCACCCTTGAGATGTGAATGAGGGGCCGTGACACGGGATTCAAGCATGGATTGGAACACTAACGGACACTTCGCCCAGTTGGGGGTTAACTTGAACTCTTGAATAAAATACATCAATTGCCATTTGGTTAAATGTTGGTTGCTGCGAACTTCATTTCCCAGTATGCACTGGTACACAGCGTGAAAGCTCATTGAAGTTGAAATGATGATGCTAGCAGCATATCGAGTTTTTGATGGAAGCCTTTGAGAAAGGAATCATTTCCGAAACGCGTCAGGCTGACAATGTGGAGGTGTACGCTGATGTCCCTGCAGAATTTTGAGTCCCGAGTGCGCCCTTGCTTGCAGAGCAACCGTATCCTGATGTCTACACGCCGGCTTCGGGCGTGAGGGGCGCACCACCCTTGAGATGTGAATGAGGGGCCGTGACACGGTATTTACCGTAGTTTGGGGATTCAAGCATGGATTGGAACACTAACGGACTCTTCGTCCAGTTGGGGGTTAACTTGAACTCTTGAATAAAATACATCAATTGCCATTTGGTTAAATGTTGGTTACTGCGAACTTCATTTCCCAGTATGCACTGGTACACAGCGTGAAAGCTCATTGAAGTTGAAATGATGACGCTAGCAGCATAGCGAGTTATTGATGGAAGCCTTTGAGAAAGGAATCATTTCTGAAACGCGTCAGGCTGACAATGTGGAGGTGTGCGCTGATGTCCCTGCAGAATTTTGAGTCCCGAGTGCGCCCTTGCTTGCAGAGCAACCGTATCCTGATGTATACACGCCGGCTTCGGGCGTGAGGGGCGCACCACCCTTGAGATGTGAATGAGGGGCCGTGACACGGTATTTACCGTAGTTTGGGGATTCAAGCATGGATTGGAACACTAACGGACACTTCGCCCAGTTGGGGGTTAACTTGAACTCTTGAATAAAATACATCAATTGCCATTTGGTTAAATGTTGGTTGCTGCGAACTTCATTTCTCAGTATGCACTGGTACACAGCGTGAAAGCTCATTGAAGTTGAAATGATGACGCTAGCAACATAGCGAGTTATTGATGGAAGCCTTTGAGAAAGGAATCATTTCCGAAACGCGTCAGGCTGACAATGTGGAGGTGTGCGCTGATGTCCCTGCAGAATTTTGAGTCCCGAGTGCGCCCTTGCTTGCAGAGCAACCGTATCCTGATGTCTACACGCCGGCTTCGGGCGTGAGGGGCGCACCACCCTTGAGATGTGAATGAGGGGCCGTGACACGGTATTTACCGTAGTTTGAGGATTCAAGCATGGATTGGAACACTAACGGACACTTCGCCCAGTTGGGGGTTAACTTGAACTCTTGAATAAAATACATCAATTGCCATTTGGTTAAATGTTGGTTGCTGCGAACTTCATTTCCCAGTATGCACTGGTACACAGCGTGAAAGCTCATTGAAGTTGAAATGATGACGCTAGCAGCATAGCGAGTTATTGATGGAAGCCTTTGAGAAAGGAATCATTTCCGAAACGCCTCAGGCTGACAATGTGGAGGTGTGCGCTGATGTCCCTGCAGAATTTTGAGTCCCGAGTGCGCCCTTGCTTGCAGAGCAACCGTATCCTGATATGTATATATATATATATATATATATTACCTACTGGCGGTCGCCAGTAGGTAGTTATAGTTAGGACCACGTTTCCATAGGAAATCCGCAACATTCTATTTTGAATAACTTTGGCGCCGGTCGACGAATCCTCGCGAAGTTTTCAAAATAGGTGGGGCGCTACGCTCCGCTCCTTCCCTGAAAGTCTCGGGGGGATTCCTCAAGCGGGGGCTGAGATAAAAGGGGGGTCCCAAAACGCGTTTTTCCCATGCATTTTTCCATAGGACCTTTAGACAGGGCTACAGCCCGAACGGCTGAACAGAATTACTAGAAATTTGGCGGAGAGGTAGTCCTCAGGTCAAGGAAGTGCCTTTTGTAGGTTTGGTGTAAATCTGTTCAGTAGATTCTGAGAAAATAGCCTTTAAATCAATATATATATCTGAGCCAGCTTACGGTGCGCTTACGGTACGCTTACCATACGCGTACGGTGGCGTGCGCGAGCACGATTCTGATTGGCTCTTAGATCTTAGTAAACATTCGAATCAGCCGAAACCAGGAAGCAGCGGCCGCCATTTCGTGTGTTTCACTCAGAAAAAAAAGAGTGATAACAAGAAAAGGGGGCAAGGAGGAGAGTTACAGACCCCCTAACATTTGTAAGGGGGTCAAAGAAGGACAGAAAAGTACAAAGAAAACATTTATTGATTTTAAAAAAAATCGCGGGGTACGCGTACGGTAAGCGTACGGTAAAAAAAAAAAAAAAAAAGAAATGAAATGCAGATTTAAGTGTTTAGATATTAGGGGGCTCTAAAAAGAGCCGTTGCGTTTATGAAGTGATTTTTAAGTGGTACCTACAAGTAAGTACCGATGCAGAGTCTAAGGTTCAAGAGGAAGACTCTGTTCCCTTCATCATTGAAGTGCACACCATCTCCTCTATAAATGTCTTGCATGTCGTAACGCAAGTTGTTGTGGTAAATGGAACCCATACCATAGTCACGGAGGAAAGCAGAAACAGATTTGTTGACGTGCTTTCTTGCTTTGTCAATCTGTGGACAGAAATGATTGGACCAGTTCCATTTTTGCCTTTGGCATATGTTAGAAAACACAAAGGCAGTTTTAGGGAAAAGTGAAAACAGTTGTGCAAAGGTGTCCTTCATAAGCATTTCCAGACCTACCCCAGTCAAAGTGCCTAGGTCATTGCCACCGCAGTGCACTATTATGAGGTCAGGGTGTTGGTTTTGCATGAAGGATTTCACCAATGGCATCAATTGGTGCCACTTTAACCCTCTCTGACCAATCCATTTAATGTCTTCATTTGGCAAAGCAAGGTCTCTCACCATACCTGTTTTCTCTGCAAACTTTTCACTCCAGAAGACATAGCTGTGTCCTACAATCCACACTGTGAACATCTTCAAAGGAGATCTGGATGCACTCAGGAGGTGTATTTCAGTAGAATGGTAAAAAGAAATGAAAGACAGTTTGGAAATGGAGGCATACATATTTTTTTTTTTAAATAAGAACTGATTGGCTGTTTCATACCATTCTACACTAAAAACTAGGCTGTATGTGTAAATTTATAGAAGCATGTTTTGTATTGGTACAGAAAAATGTGTTACCAAAAAACAGTACTATGGATTTGCTGTTAGGTTAGAAAAGTCAAGCACTCTTGCTCTGTGGAATTGAAACATTGTTTGGCGAACTTCTGACCTAACTCCACACAGCAGTGTTCCATGAGCTGTTGCTATGGTAGCAGGCAGAAGTCAAGTTGGGGGAAGGGTACTAGGCAGAAGTCAAGTTGGGGGAAGGGTACTTTTGGAAAAGGGTTGGTTTTCAACCAATAGAAATGTGTGATTACATTTGAAAAAAAGGGGGAAGCACTGAGATTTGAAATTAACATGTATATATGTGGAAAAAGAAAGGGAAAGTTTGCCATTATCTGGTTCTGCTGAGAGGAGAGAGGTGTAAAGAACAGAGATCCTGGCTCTGATAATCTGCTGTTTGAGTGCCACATTTCTTTCACAACTAACTAATTTTAAAGGTGAGTTTAGAGTTTGAGAGGGGATGGATATGGTAAATTAAGAAATGAATAATAGAAATGCAATTCTTTTTGTTGAAGTTGTGTTTATTATTTTCTGTTTTGGGAGAAATTTAAATGTGAGGAACATGTAAAATAATATGGACTATGTTTTCACAATAAATTAAGGTGTACTGGTATAAAAAAAGAATAGTTTAAGGGTTTGAGGTTGGACTCAGTAATGCAAATACATTCAGCATCACTAAGGCTGGTTGCCCTTGCTGGAGTGTAGGCAGTCACCCAGGTTACAAATGGTGCTGGTCTGAAAAAGAAGTTTGGACATGTGCTTTTTAAAAAATCTGAAAAGTGGATTCATAATGTGTCAGTCTGTAAAAGTGATTATCACTTGCCAAAAAAAAGAGCAGTAAGTGTGCTTTCAAATTGGCAAAGAAATTTCGTTTTGTGACTAATGTGAAAACATGACTCTGTGTGCAAATAGGAATTACAGGCAGAGATTTATTGCGTATTGCTCTGGTGATTTCACAGTTGCATTAGATGGAAAGGTGGAGCCATTTTTTGGTGCAGAAGCAGACTCTTAGCACACACCCAGCTGCTTACCATGTGGAATCATGCACAGTATTCACAAGCGAGTGGAGTTTGAGGTTTCAGTCAGTAATGCAAATACATTCAGCATCACTAAGGCTGGTTGCCCTTGCTGGAGTGTAGGCAGTCACCCAGGTTACAAATGGTGCTGGTCTGAAAAAGCAGTTTGGACATGTACTTTTTAAAAAATCTGAAAAGTGGATTCATAATGTGTCAGTCTGTAAAAGTGATTATCACTTGCCAAAAAAAAGAGTAGTAAGTGTGCTTTCAAATTGGCAAAGAAATTTCGTTTAAGGGCCTAATGTGAAAACATGACTCTGTGTGCAAATAGGAATTACAGGCAAAGATTTATTGCGTATTGCTCTGGTGATTTCACAGTTGCATTAGATGGAAAGGGGGAGCCATTTTTTGGTGCAGAAGCAGACTCTTAGCACACACCCAGCTGCTTACCATGTGGAATCATGCACAGTATTTACAAGCGAGTGGGGTTTGAGGTTTCAGTCAGTAATGCAAATACATTCAGCATCACTAAGGCTGGTTGCCCTTGCTGGAGTGTAGGCAGTCACCCAGGTTACAAATGGTGCTGGTCTGAAAAAGCAGTTTGGACATGTGCTTTTTAAAAAATCTGAAAAGTGGATTCATAATGTGTCAGTCTGTAAAAGTGATTATCACTTGCCAAAAAAAAGAGTAGTAAGTGTGCTTTCAAATTGGCAAAGAAATTTCGTTTAAGGGCCTAATGTGAAAACATGACTCTGTGTGCAAAGAGGAATTACAGGCAAAGATTTATTGCGTATTGCTCTGGTGATTTCACAGTTGCATTAGATGGAAAGGGGGAGCCATTTTTTGGTGCAGAAGCAGACTCTTAGCACACACCCAGCTGCTTACCATGTGGAATCATGCACAGTATTCACAAGCGAGTGGGGTTTGAGGTTTCAGTCAGTAATGCAAATACATTCAGCATCACTAAGGCTGGTTGCCCTTGCTGGAGTGTAGGCAGTCACCCAGGTTACAAATGGTGCTGGTCTGAAAAAGCAGTTTGGACATGTGCTTTTTAAAAAATCTGAAAAGTGGATTCATAATGTGTCAGTCTGTAAAAGTGTTTATCACTTGCCAAAAAAAGAGCAGTAAGTGTGCTTTCAAATTGGAAAAGAAATTTCGTTTTGTGACTAATGTGAAAACATGACTCTGTGTGCAAATAGGAATTACAGGCAGAGATTTATTGCGTATTGCTCTGGTGATTTCACAGTTGTATTAGATGGAAAGGGGGAGCCATTTTTTGGTGCAGAAGCAGACTCTTAGCACACACCCAGCTGCTTACCATGTGGAATCATGCACAGTATTCACAAGCGAGTGGGGTTTGAGGTTTCAGTCAGTAATGCAAATACATTCAGCATCACTAAGGCTGGTTGCCCTTGCTGGAGTGTAGGCAGTCACCCAGGTTACAAATGGTGCTGGTCTGAAAAAGCAGTTTGGACATGTGCTTTTTAAAAAATCTGAAAAGTGGATTCATAATGTGTCAGTCTGTAAAAGTGTTTATCACTTGCCAAAAAAAGAGCAGTAAGTGTGCTTTCAAATTGGAAAAGAAATTTCGTTTTGTGACTAATGTGAAAACATGACTCTGTGTGCAAATAGGAATTACAGGCAGAGATTTATTGCGTATTGCTCTGGTGATTTCACAGTTGTATTAGATGGAAAGGGGGAGCCATTTTTTGGTGCAGAAGCAGACTCTTAGCACACACCCAGCTGCTTACCATGTGGAATCATGCACAGTATTCACAAGCGAGTGGGGTTTGAGGTTTCAGTCAGTAATGCAAATACATTCAGCATCACTAAGGCTGGTTGCCCTTGCTGGAGTGTAGGCAGTCACCCAGGTTATAAATGGTGCTGGTCTGAAAAAGCAGTTTGGACATGTGCTTTTTAAAAAATCTGAAAAGTGGATTCATAATGTGTCAGTCTGTAAAAGTGTTTATCACTTGCCAAAAAAAAGAGTAGCAAGTGTGCTTTCAAATTGGCAAAGAAATTTCGTTTAAGGGCCTAATGTGAAAACATGACTCTGTGTGCAAATAGGAATTACAGGCAGAGATTTATTGCGTATTGTTCTGGTGATTTCACAGTTGCATTAGATGGAAAGGGGGAGCCATTTTTTGGTGCAGAAGCAGACTCTTAGCACACACCCAGCTGCTTACCATGTGGAATCATGCACAGTATTCACAAGCGAGTGGGGTTTGAGGTTTCAGTGAGTAATGCAAATACATTCAGCATCACTAAGGCTGGTTGCCCTTGCTGGAGTGTAGGCAGTCACCCAGGTTACAAATGGTGCTGGTCTGAAAAAGCAGTTTGGACATGTGCTTTTTAAAAAATCTGAAAAGTGGATTCATAATGTGTCAGTCTGTAAAAGTGATTATCACTTGCCAAAAACAAGAGTAGTAAGTGTGCTTTCAAATTGGCAAAGAAATTTAGTTTAAGGGCCTAATGTGAAAACATGACTCTGTGTGCAAATAGGAATTACAGGCAGAGATTTATTGCGTATTGCTCTGGTGATTTCACAGTTGCATTAGATGGAAAGGGGGAGCCATTTTTTGGTGCAGAAGCAGACTCTTAGCACACACCCAGCTGCTTACCATGTGGAATCATGCACAGTATTCACAAGCGAGTGGGGTTTGAGGTTTCAGTCAGTAATGCAAATACATTCAGCATCACTAAGGCTGGTTGCCCTTGCTGGAGTGTAGGCAGTCACCCAGGTTACAAATGGTGCTGGTCTGAAAAAGCAGTTTGGACATGTGCTTTTTAAAAAATCTGAAAAGTGGATTCATAATGTGTCAGTCTGTAAAAGTGATTATCACTTGCCAAAAAAAAAGAGTAGTAAGTGTGCTTTCAAATTGGCAAAGAAATTTCGTTTAAGGGCCTAATGTGAAAACATGACTCTGTGTGCAAATAGGAATTACAGGCAAAGATTTATTGCGTATTGCTCTGGTGATTTCACAGTTGCATTAGATGGAAAGGGGGAGCCATTTTTTGGTGCAGAAGCAGACTCTTAGCACACACCCAGCTGCTTACCATGTGGAATCATGCACAGTATTCACAAGCGAGTGGGGTTTGAGGTTTCAGTCAGTAATGCAAATACATTCAGCATCACTAAGGCTGGTTGCCCTTGCTGGAGTGTAGGCAGTCACCCAGGTTACAAATGGTGCTGGTCTGAAAAAGCAGTTTGGACATGTGCTTTTTAAAAAATCTGAAAAGTGGATTCATAATGTGTCAGTCTGTAAAAGTGATTATCACTTGCCAAAAAAAAGAGCAGTAAGTGCGCTTTCAAATTGGCAAAGAAATTTCGTTTTGTGACTAATGTGAAAACATGACTCTGTGTGCAAAGAGGAATTATAGACAGAGATTTATTGCGTATTGCTCTGGTGATTTCACAGTTGCATTAGATGGAAAGGGGGAGCCATTTTTTGGTGCAGAAGCAGACTCTTAGCACACACCCAGCTGCTTACCATGTGGAATCATGCACAGTATTCACAAGCGAGTGGGGTTTGAGGTTTCAGTCAGTAATGCAAATACATTCAGCATCACTAAGGCTGGTTGCCCTTGCTGGAGTGTAGGCAGTCACCCAGGTTACAAATGGTGCTGGTCTGAAAAAGCAGTTTGGACATGTGCTTTTTAAAAAATCTGAAAAGTGGATTCATAATGTGTCAGTCTGTAAAAGTGTTTATCACTTGCCAAAAAAAGAGCAGTAAGTGTGCTTTCAAATTGGAAAAGAAATTTCGTTTTGTGACTAATGTGAAAACATGACTCTGTGTGCAAATAGGAATTACAGGCAGAGATTTATTGCGTATTGCTCTGGTGATTTCACAGTTGTATTAGATGGAAAGGGGGAGCCATTTTTTGGTGCAGAAGCAGACTCTTAGCACACACCCAGCTGCTTACCATGTGGAATCATGCACAGTATTCACAAGCGAGTGGGGTTTGAGGTTTCAGTCAGTAATGCAAATACATTCAGCATCACTAAGGCTGGTTGCCCTTGCTGGAGTGTAGGCAGTCACCCAGGTTATAAATGGTGCTGGTCTGAAAAAGCAGTTTGGACATGTGCTTTTTAAAAAATCTGAAAAGTGGATTCATAATGTGTCAGTCTGTAAAAGTGTTTATCACTTGCCAAAAAAAAGAGTAGCAAGTGTGCTTTCAAATTGGCAAAGAAATTTCGTTTAAGGGCCTAATGTGAAAACATGACTCTGTGTGCAAATAGGAATTACAGGCAGAGATTTATTGCGTATTGTTCTGGTGATTTCACAGTTGCATTAGATGGAAAGGGGGAGCCATTTTTTGGTGCAGAAGCAGACTCTTAGCACACACCCAGCTGCTTACCATGTGGAATCATGCACAGTATTCACAAGCGAGTGGGGTTTGAGGTTTCAGTCAGTAATGCAAATACATTCAGCATCACTAAGGCTGGTTGCCCTTGCTGGAGTGTAGGCAGTCACCCAGGTTACAAATGGTGCTGGTCTGAAAAAGCAGTTTGGACATGTGCTTTTTAAAAAATCTGAAAAGTGGATTCATAATGTGTCAGTCTGTAAAAGTGATTATCACTTGCCAAAAACAAGAGTAGTAAGTGTGCTTTCAAATTGGCAAAGAAATTTAGTTTAAGGGCCTAATGTGAAAACATGACTCTGTGTGCAAATAGGAATTACAGGCAGAGATTTATTGCGTATTGCTCTGGTGATTTCACAGTTGCATTAGATGGAAAGGGGGAGCCATTTTTTGGTTCAGAAGCAGACTCTTAGCACACACCCAGCTGCTTACCATGTGGAATCATGCACAGTATTCACAAGCGAGTGGGGTTTGAGGTTTCAGTCAGTAATGCAAATACATTCAGCATCACTAAGGCTGGTTGCCCTTGCTGGAGTGTAGGCAGTCACCCAGGTTACAAATGGTGCTGGTCTGAAAAAGCAGTTTGGACATGTGCTTTTTAAAAAATCTGAAAAGTGGATTCATAATGTGTCAGTCTGTAAAAGTGTTTATCACTTGCCAAAAAAAAGAGCAGTAAGTGTGCTTTCAAATTGGCAAAGAAATTTCGTTTTGTGACTAATGTGAAAACATGACTCTGTGTGCAAATAGGAATTACAGGCAGAGATTTATTGCGTATTGCTCTGGTGATTTCACAGTTGCATTAGATGGAAAGGGGGAGCCATTTTTTGGTGCAGAAGCAGACTCTTAGCACACACCCAGCTGCTTACCATGTGGAATCATGCACAGTATTCACAAGCGAGTGGGGTTTGAGGTTTCAGTCAGTAATGCAAATACATTCAGCATCACTAAGGCTGGTTGCCCTTGCTGGAGTGTAGGCAGTCACCCAGGTTACAAATGGTGCTGGTCTGAAAAAGCAGTTTGGACATGTGCTTTTTAAAAAATCTGAAAAGTGGATTCATAATGTGTCAGTCTGTAAAAGTGATTATCACTTGCCAAAAAAAAGAGTAGTAAGTGTGCTTTCAAATTGGCAAAGAAATTTCGTTTTGTGACTAATGTGAAAACATGACTATGTGTGCAAAGAGAAATTACAGGCAGAGATTTATTGCGTAGTGCTCTGGTGATTTCACAGTTGCATTAGAAGGAAAGGGGGAGCCATTTTTTGGTGCAGAAGCAGACTCTTAGCACACACCCAGCTGCTTACCATGTGGAATCATGCACAGTATTCACAAGCGAGTGGGGTTTGAGGTTTCAGTCAGTAATGCAAATACATTCAGCATCACTAAGGCTGGTTGCCCTTGCTGGAGTGTAGGCAGTCACCCAGGTTACAAATGGTGCTGGTCTGAAAAAGCAGTTTGGACATGTGCTTTTTAAAAAATCTGAAAAGTGGATTCATAATGTGTCAGTCTGTAAAAGTGATTATCACTTGCCAAAAAAAAGAGTAGTAAGTGTGCTTTCAAATTGGCAAAGAAATTTCGTTTTGTGACTAATGTGAAAACATGACTCTGTGTGCAAAGAGAAATTACAGGCAGAGATTTATTGCGTATTGCTCTGGTGATTTCACAGTTGCATTAGAAGGAAAGGGGGAGCCATTTTTTGGTGCAGAAGCAGACTCTTAGCACACACCCAGCTGCTTACCATGTGGAATCATGCACAGTATTCACAAGCGAGTGGGGTTTGAGGTTTCAGTCAGTAATGCAAATACATTCAGCATCACTAAGGCTGGTTGCCCTTGCTGGAGTGTAGGCAGTCACCCAGGTTACAAATGGTGCTGGTCTGAAAAAGCAGTTTGGACATGTGCTTTTTAAAAAATCTGAAAAGTGGATTCATAATGTGTCAGTCTGTAAAAGTGATTATCACTTGCCAAAAAAAAGAGTAGTAAGTGTGCTTTCAAATTGGCAAAGAAATTTCGTTTTGTGACTAATGTGAAAACAAATGTAGTAATATATTTAAATAAAATAAAGGAATTTTTTTTTAGTTTTTTTCAGGTATTGCTGAAGAGCAGTGAACAAAATTTAAGATGCCTACAAAATCCAGAGTAAAAAAAGACCACAAAAAAAACCTATATTTGAAGACAACTGGAGGACCTAAGTTAGTTGAAGATGCTCATGTTGGGAAAAAGAAAAAATCTTCTGGTAAGCAGACAAAAATTTTTCTAAAGAACATATTCAAAAAAAGGAAAAATGTACAAAATGTCTGTACTGGAAAGAATGATTTTAATCGAAAAGGACAGGAAAAAATTGAGAATTTAGTTAATGCAAATATACCTTCTGCAACTAAAAAGATTAACTTAAACAGAAAAACAGCGTTTAAAGAGATACGTAGAAAAATGTTTCAGAGAAGAGTTATGTCCAATTTGATAAAGGATGTGAAGAAATATAAGCAAAAGGCTAAGTTTTATAAGAGAAAAAAAGAAATTGAAGCCATTTCAGCAAAGGCATTAGAATTAAAAAGGAAACTATTCATTTTAATTTTGAATAGGATGCGTACATTAGACAAAATGGTTAATGTACTGAAATCACATAGCAAAAGGAAAAGAGTAGTGAACAGAACAAACTTTTCTAAAGTGTTTTTAGGAAAATGGATGCATAGTTCAAGTAGTGAACCTTTTTTTAATGAAGAGAGTTATTTTCAAAGTAATAGTTTGCTGCATGCAGTTGACACCAGAGGTCGTGCTTATGAAGTGAAAAATGGTTGCATAATGGAGAAGGAGATAATGGTTCCAAGAGATGAGGTACAAGTGATGGCGGATGAGGCTATGGGGAGACGTCCTAAAGCCCCAGTGTACACTTGGAATTGTAGTAGTATTTGCACTGTGCGTCAGGAATCTATTGATAAATTTCATGAGTTTCTAAGAGAATATAGTAAAAAAAGTGTAAAACAGAAGATTAAGGTGCTTCAAAGTCTGGATCCATGCAGAGTGAGAGAGAATACTGGTTTGCAGGGTCATTCTCTGGCTTGTCTATCTAGAAAAGTGTGTAATAGTGTTTTCCATCATTTTAGGATGCTGGCTGTTCATCATACTGAAATGATAAAGTTTGTGAGACGGTTGTATTTTGCTAAAAGTCCAGCAATAAAGTTAGATGAATTGAATAGGGCTCTGTTCCGTGGAACGGTATCAGATGTAGAGAAGGTTGTTGATGAAATTCAGTTTTGTTACTTTGGTCCTGAACAAAACAGTGCAGAGAAGGACACAGTAAATGAGGAAGAAGTGGAAGAGAATGTAGAACCCTCTGTAGGTAAGACATTTAATGATCACATAACAAAATTTGCAACAATCTCTAATGAAAGACCAAATATTACTTGTATTTGTTGCCGCAGAACTCATTATAGAAAACAAACTAGGAATGTTGATCTCTACAGAAAGAGTGAAAATGAAGATAATTATAAGTGGAAGGATTTTGCCACATATATATTTCTTGAAAATTGTTTTTTTAATTGGGTGAAGATCAGCGTATTTCTAAATACTGTTACAACAAGTTAGAGGAAAATAGAATGCCGACCAGAGCTGTACATAATAATTTAGAATTGGATGCTATTCCTGCTGAACTTTCTGAATTAAATACATATGAGTCTATACTCATTCAATGTGTTCATCCGTTCCAGACCATAGTACGTATGGAGCCCAAAACTGGTAAATTACCTCCTTCAGATTTACTGAGAGGTTTAAAAGGTAGAGTGGTGTATTTGCCCTTGGATTTGAAAAAAAATATGGAAACTATTGATGCGGATACTTTGGAAACTGAACCATTAATTATTCTGGTTAATGGTGTACCTACAAAGAATAAGAAGATTTGGCAGGAGCTGGTAGATGTACGGAAAGTACAAAGAACAAATTTGTATTTGAAAAGGAATAACAAATGGTATGAATCAATTTATATAGAAGAAGAAGAAGAAGAAGATTTACAAGAAGACACAGAAACACCAACTGGACAAATTGAAAAAGTGGACAAGTCAAAGGAAGAAGAAATTTATGAACATTTTAGCATACATCCTCTTCATTCAAAAGAAGTTATGGGAGACAATATTGATCTATTTCAGATGAAGAAAGCAAAAGGAACTCCTGTGAGTGTATGGGAGGAGAGCTTGGAAGCTCGATGTTTTCCCCAGCTGTTTCCTAAAGGAAAAGGAGGACGATACGATGAACGTCCGGAACAGATTCCAGCTTCTGAGTATCGGACTACAAGACTATATGCTGAAGATCCCAGATTTCGACAAAGTATTCCTTATTTGTTCCATCTTTTATTTGAAAGCGACTTGTCTGCATTGTCTTATGCAGTAAATCACATTTTAAAAAGTGGAGTACATTTGCAAAATGTGTCTGCTAAGGATTTTATGGAGAAAGTGCAGCACCGAGATGATCATTTGGAAACACAACTGATCAATCTGATGGCTTGTCAGCGTGGGACAAATGAATATTGGTACCGACGCCATGGTGAATTAAAATGCATGTTACGGAATTTAGGAACACCAACATGGTTCGTTACCCTAAGCTGTGCCGAGTACGCTTGGGATGATTTACTGGATTTTCTACGAGAGGCAAATTCAAACATTAAAAACATCGAATACAAGACAGCAGGAGAACTGTGCTCATTGGATCCGGTTAATGTTTGCAGATATTTCAATCATAGATTTGAGGCTATGATGTCCTTCATCTGCAATAAAAAAAATCCACCTCTAGGAGAAGTAGTGGATTTCTTTTGGAGAAAAGAGTACCAGGCAAGAGGTGCTCCTCATATTCATATGCTGTTGTGGATCAAGGATGCCCCAAAGTTTGGAACAGATACTGATGAAGCAGTGTTATCTTACATTGAAGAATATGCAACATGTGCTATACCAAAAAGCACAGAAGAGAAAAAGTTAAAGGAGCAAGTTTTACGTTTCCAAAGTCATCAGTGTGGAAAATACTGTCGACGGAAATACAAGAGCAAAGATAAATACTACACTAAATGTCGATTTGGATTTCCTAGACCTATTCTTTCAAATGGAAGAGTTAACAGTTTTATGCCATCTGTGAGACATACTATCACAAGAAAATCACCTAAGAATACCTACAACCTTAAAAGAAAAGAAGAATCAAAAAATATAAATGACTACAACCCAGTGATTTTATCCATGTGGAACGCTAACATGGATATACAGTATATAGCTGACAATTCCATTGCTGTTGCTCGATATGTAACGTCTTACATTACGAAATCAGAAAAAACAGAATTGAAGGAAATGTGGGAAGAGATTTCTCACGAGAAAACTGTCAGTAAGAAGCTGTACAGTTTCAGTTTGAAGATGTTATCGCATCTAGAAATTGGATCCTACGAATGTTCAGATAGGTTATCTTCTGCAAGTCTCTACTCGAAATCAAGAAGAATAATTTGGGCAAGTTTAGGCCGTGCAGCAATGAGAAATCGGGTACTGAAATCTGTTGGAGAAATTGAATATTTGGCCGAGAATGACCCAGAAAGTACAGATATTTTGAAATCAAACATGTTGGACACATATTATCCCAAGAGAAGTCATCATCTGGAGAACATGTGTCTCTATGAAGTGCTGCAGAACTACATTTATTCACGGAAAGCCACAGAAGACATCAACAATGGAAAATATAAAGTCATTGGTGAGGAAGGATGTTTGGTGAAGCAAACAAAAGGAAGTTTGATAAATCACAGGAAGCTGAGTTGCGACACTACTGACAAAAAGGAATTTTACTTCTTGGCTCTTTTACAGCTGTTTAAACCATGGCGTACAGAGGATGAACTACTGGGAGAATTTCAAAGCTATGAAGATTCTTTTAATGCTTGCAAAGACAGCATACAATGCAGTACATTCTCAACTTATCTGCAAATGTTAAATGAAGAAATTGAACAGGAAACTACAATTGCAGCAGAAATAGCTAGAGACAGTTCTCAGGACAGCCAAAGTTCAGGAACACTCAGTCAAGATCCCCCAGGACAACCAATCGTTGAAAATGAAGCATCAATAGCCATGAATGAAGTGGAAACGGCTATGAATCAAGCTCAAGAAGAATTTATAGACTTACAAAATTTGGAAAGACAACTGAACGAAGAGCAGCAACAAATTTATGAAGAGATCAGAAACAAAATTGATCCCGGATTTCTACATGAAAAAAAAGAGTGCTCATGCACATCATTTCATCCAATCAGGATGTATGTAAGCGGACAAGCTGTAACTGGAAAAAGTTTCCTAATAAAAGTCATCAGAAGCTACCTACAGCAAAAAACGGATTCTACTTTGTCTTGTGTGGTTACTGCTCCAACTGGGTTAGCAGCATATAACATAAAAGGAATCACTTTACATCGTTTGCTAATGTTACCAGTGGAGCATGAGAACAAAATACAATACAACAAGCTAACTGGAGAAGCATGCTTGGAAGTTTCAAGAGTATTGATGAAGATGCAAGTTCTCATTATTGATGAGGTGAGCATGGTATCAAACTTAATGCTTGCCTTTGTGCATTTAAGAATGCAGCAAATTCTGAAGACAGACTATGACGTGTTATTTGGAGGAAAACACGTCATAGTTTTTGGAGATCTTTTGCAACTTACTCCAGTTAAAGGACAACCAGTGTTTAATACTGTGACACATGAAGACACGAAGAAGTCATTGGGAAGCATCGGTAATACAAATATTTGGTCCTTCTTTGAGTACAAGGAACTTACTACTAATATGAGGCAAGCAAACGATGAAGAATATGGAAGTATTCTGAAAGATATCAGAATTGGACTACTCACTGAAGCTGGCAAAAAAGCATTACAGAGTCGGCTGCTACATAATTTATTTCCAAAGGAAGAAATAGTTGCAGAGAAGATATACAAGAACATTGCAGAAAACAAAAGTGTCATCTGCTTAATGCCAACTCTACGTGAATGCTCAATATTCAGTGAGGAGCTTTTGAAATTGGAAAAGGAAGATATCAGGAAATTGGAAGCAGTGGACAAAATTGAGGATGGAAGAATTACTGTCACATTAACAGGCACACTGAAAAATAAATTGGATTCACTAGAGAAGAACATTTCCAAAACAGCTGGATTAGAAAAAAATCTATATGTTTGCATGAACTGTAGAGTATTTTTAAGGAGAAATTTGGATGTTGAAAAAGGTTTAGTTAATGGAGCTATGGGAAGAGTTGTGGGTTTTATTAATTATCAGAAAAAAGATGGAATTGAATGTTTAAAAATAAAATTTGATCAGATAGAAGAAGTTAAAGACATTTGTCGTTGTTCAGTTCGTTTCATGCTTGTGAAAGACTTATATGTACGTAGGAAGCAGTTTCCGTTTTCGCTAGCATATGCTGTAACTGTTCACAAGTCTCAAGGATTGACTGTAGATTGTGCATTTGTGAACATTGGTTCAACTGTGTTCAAAGAAGGTATGGCATATGTTGCTTTGTCACGAGTGAAAACATTATCAGGTTTATTCATGATAGACTTTGATGATTCAAAAGTTAGTGCTGATACAAATTGTGTAAAGGACTATAATAGATTAGGAAGAAGCTATGCTCCTCATTTAGGTCAGTAACCTGTGTTGGAGAAACGTGTAGTTTCTCGTAAAAGGAGAAATGAGAATATCTGTAATGAAGATGTAGAGAGGAGGAAAAAAAAGAGGAGTGATGTAATTGCAAGCAAAAAGAATAAGGAAAATGAAGAACAGGTTGTAGGATGTCATTTTGAAAATAGCTCTGGTGTCAACTGCTACGCTAATGTAGTGCTGAATGTTGCATTTTATCTGGAAAGTTTGCAAGAGCAGATAATAGTAAATCAGGGAAAAAGATTCTGTTCTGTGCTGAGTCTCCTTTTTGAAAAGCTGAGTAATGATAAAACTCAAATAGAAAGTGCTACTAAAATTAGAAAACTTTTAGATGTATGTTCAGGACGAACACAGTTTTCTCAAAATGTACAGCAAGACGCACAGGAATTCTTGATGTATTTTCTTCAGGTACTGGAAGAAGAAGGGGTTCCCATTGAAAATGTATTTGGTCTCTCTTATAAATGGGAACATAGTTGTGAAAACTGTTATAATATATGTGGCTCTAATGTTGATAATGAAAGGTTTATTTATTTAACATTGCCAGAGAGTAAAACAGTCACTTTTGCTAAATTAGTTAAAGATGCTAATCATAGCATGCAATGCGGTGAGTGTAAATCTGACATGTTTTCAACGTTAATTTTAAAGGAATACGGACAGTATGTAATTTTATTGATGCAACGATGTAGAGCTGATGGTTCAAAATTGGATACTTTAATAAAGAAGTTTACAGGACAGCAATTATCAATTTCAGGAAAAACTTTTGTAACAGTTGCAATAATTTTCCATGATGGACCTACTGTAACTTCTGGTCATTACACAGTTTATCTTAAATGTGAAAAAGGCTGGACACTGTGTAATGATTCCCAATTGATTTTTAAGCAACGTTTGCCTTTTGATTTAGCAAATTCCTATCTAATCTTCCTGAAACCTAAATTTTAGAGAGATTTGGCAACATCTGGACAAAATAATTTTACCATTTTATTGGATTACCATTTGGAATTTACAAATAAAAAGATTTAACAAATTATCATTTGGCCCAATGGAAAGGTAACCAATTGTAATGTGGAATTTTTCCATTTTTTAAGGAAACTTTGGAAAACCAAAAATTTAGAAAAAATCGGTAACATCTGCACAATTTAAATTTTGGAATGTTATTGGATTGCCATTGGAAATTTTTTCAAAAAAGATTTTTAAAATTACTATTTGGCCATGCGGAAAGGTAAACAATTCTATTGTGGACTTATTTAATTATTAATAAATCTTTCGGAAACCAAAATGTTACAGAGAATCGGTGAGATCTGTACAATTTAAACTTTAGATTTTTATTGGATTACCATTGGAAATTTAACCAAAAAAGAATTTTAAAATTACTATTTGGCCTAAAGGAAATGGAACCCGATGTATTGTGGAGTTATTTGAGATATATTATTGTGATTATACTTCTGAAACAAAAATATCAGACGGTATTTTAAAGAAATAAGTATTGATATTAGATGATATTTTTTAAGAATATTATGCATTTCTATAAAGTTATGTTTATGCAAAAGAGATTGTGGGCTTTTTTAAAACAATCTTTGAGATTGTTAATTTTTTTTGTTGCCTGCTGTTAAATGATGAATGCAATTGCTTTCACAATTTATAGTGAAATGCAATATATTCTGAAAACAGCAAAAAAAGGCAAAAATATTTTTTGAAAAATATGGAAATATGTGTACTGTATTATAAAATGTTTTATTAAATATTAATACTTTTTTCTTTTTTTTCAGATTGAGATAGAACATTTTCGAAAACTAGAACCATTTTTAAAGCAATTAAAAAAAAATTTAAATGAATAAATATTTTTTTGAGTGGGTATGGTAAGTCAATAATATCATGGTCCCTTTTTTCCACTTCTCTACAATCACATTTTCAGTTTTTAATTGTAGTCTCTCAAGGACCTTGTAATGTGATAATTGATTTTTAGTGTTTTAAAAAAAAAAAAAAAAAAATTACGCGTACCGTACGCGTACGGTAAAAAAAAAATGTAAAAAAGTTTTTAAAAACATATATAAAAAATAGATGAAAGGTAAGGTTGGCTCTTAAAAGAGCCGTTGTGTTCATGCAGGGACAGAGGAAAGAAAGATTGGGAATATTAGATGGTACGACAAGTGTGCTGATCTATTTTATTGTTCACTAGGGAAATACTGGTCTCCCTATAACTAATTAGATCATGACAAGTGGCGCACCGTACTTCAACCCTCGCAAACCGAGGGTTAATTTCCAGAGGACCAGAAAAAGGAGATGCTCCCCCCACAGATGAAGGGCTCACCTGAACTGCAGAAGAAGGACTCGGCACTGCAGATGATGGTCCAGGCTGAGCTGCTGTGGATGTGCTTGGTTGATTTACTGAAGGGTTACCTTCAGTAAGTCGAGCATGTGTCCTTTTGTGTACATCCTTAAGGTGTCTCATCATGGTGTGATTCCCAAAGGAATACTTCCTGTCAGGATTCCCTCTTGAAAGTACACGCTTACACAGCTTACAAGTCACTAAGGGTGCATTTACCTTTTGCTGGCCTTCTGGAAAAGAAAAATACTCCCATACGTAAGAGGTCTTTTGTTTCCTCGCTCTCTGCCTCAAGGTAGTGCTGCTAGCCTCACTCTCAGAAGAGCTCTGCTGTTCTGCCATCGTATCACAAAGACAACCCAGCTCCTTCTCCTAAGGGATCACAAGCAGAAATGAGGGGAATGGGTGTGGTGTAGGAGAGTTCTAGAACTGAAAGTAGTTTCAACCAATCAAAAGTTGTGTTTCATGATCACATGACCTACCGTACGCTTACGGTACGCTTACGGTGCGCTTACGGCAAAAGTACGCATGCGCGTAAAAAAGACACGCGCGCATGCGCAAAACAGGCACGCCCCTTCAGCGTGCAGCGTACGCGTTACACGCTATGCGCGCGTGACGTGCGTCTATGCAAATTGCGTAAATGAACGCAAACAGCGTAGAAATCTAACATAATTACAGCAAGACGTGCGCTTACTGTACGCGCACGGTAAAAAAAAAAAAAAAAAAAAATGTATTGCTAATAAATTTTAACTGTTTATTTTAAAAAAAATGTAAAATAAGAACATATTGTAGAATTTTTAAAATTTAACCATAGTCTTTAAAAAAGGATAGAAAATTAAAATAAAAATATGTAAAAAAAAAAGAAGAAAAAAAAACAAAATTAGCATTTAAAAAACCTTGCAAATTCACTGAAAAAACCATGGGTTTCACACACGTTATAGTTAGGAATTAGCATTTAAAAAACCTTAGAAATTCAATGAAAAAACCAAAGGTTTCACACATGTTATAGTTAGCTGGACATTTCACTCGTAAAAAACCATTGAAATTCCCCCGTTATAGTTAGTTCAGCTAACTATAACTCGCGCGCCCGCAATGCACTACTGATGACGTCACATATTACATCACTCATGACATGGTCACTGACATCACTCATGACATCACTGATGACATCTCAAATGACATCTCTGATGACATCACTGATGACATCATCCTTGTGATAGAGTGGCAGACCTCCTCTTCCCCTAATATAACCATTGAAACACACATTCAAAAATAGAAACTAAAATGTTCAAAATAATGAACATATCAATATCAGTTACAACAACCTAATCAGTAATTCTAAGAACCACATACACATACAGTCATTCACCAACAGTCCTCTACAGTCACTCATACATGTACTCACTCATCATATGTATTCATACACCTATACATCCTGTTACACAACGCCACTCATCCATAGAGTTACTCACACACATAGTCACTCATGCTAATAAAGAATCAAACATCCATTTACTTGCATATACAGTTATACACACACCACCACACTTACTTCTACAGAAACTTACATATACTTACTCTTTTAAACAATAACTTATAGAAACACATACTTATTCATACAGGAACTCTTCCAATCTCTCACTCTCACATATACTCACTTATATACACCAATAGTCACATATACTAGTTTAAAACATATGTAGTTACTCATAAAGACACTATAGAGACAGTCATTCACTCACTAACACACCCATGCACACACTCATCCACCCATACAGTCCTGCACACATGCTGTATTCAACACATACAAACAGTGAGTCACTCATTCATGCACCTATGCACTAAGTAATACCCCCCACCGAACCATACAGAAACTCAGACACTCATACTGATAAAAAACCAACTAATAACCTATATAAACACTCATGTAGCTACTCACCAACCCATGCAGCCACTTATACACAAAGTAAGAAACTGATACAGATATTTTCATATTTAAAGATTACTCAGTAAGCCATGTATTCACTATGATACACTTAATCAGTCAGTTACACAAAAATTTTTTTTAAAAAGAAGCATCCATTTAGACACTTATATACCCATTTATTCTTCCATTGACCTTGAGATATACATAAATATAAAACATATTTAATTTTCAGAAAAACACACAATCACTGGATGATGTCATCAGTGATGTCATTTGAGATGTCATCAGTGATGTCATGAGTGATGTCAGTGACCATGTCATGAGTGATGTAATATGTGACGTCATCAGTAGTGCATTGCGGGCGCGCGAGTTATAGTTAGCTGAACTAACTATAACGGGGGAATTTCAATGGTTTTTTACGAGTGAAATGTCCAGCTAACTATAACATGTGTGAAACCTTTGGTTTTTTCATTGAATTTCTAAGGTTTTTTAAATGCTAATTCCTAACTATAACGTGTGTGAAACCCATGGTTTTTTCAGTGAATATATATATATATATATTTAAATATTACCTACTGGCGGTCGCCAGTAGGTAGTTATAGTTAGGACCACGTTTCCATAGGAAATCCGCAACATTCTATTTTGAATAACTTTGGCGCCGGTCGACGAATCCTCGCGAAGTTTTCAAAATAGGTGGGGCGCTACGCTCCGCTCCTACCCTGAAAGTCTCGGGGGGATTCGTGAAGCGGGGGCTGAGATAAAAGGGGGGTCCCAAAACGTGTTTTTCCCATGCATTTTTCCATAGGACCTTTAGACACAGCTACAGCCCGAACGGCTGAGCAGAATTACTTGAAATTTGGCAGAGAGGTGGTCCTCAGGTCAAGGAAGTGCCTTTTGTAGGTTTGGTGTAAATCTGTTCAGTAGATTCTGAGAAAATAGCCTTTAAATCAATATATATATCAGAGCCAGCGTACGGTGCGCTTACGGTGCGCTTACCGTACGCGTACGGTGGCGTGCGCGAGCGCGATTTTGATTGGCTGTTAGATCTTAGTAAACATTCGAATCGGTCGAAACCAGGAAGCGGCGGCCGCCATTTTCTCTCTCGCTCTCTGAGTTGGGCAGCAAAAACGATGCCAAAAAATGACTAAAGAGGCAGTTTCTTGAGATCCTAACCACCCAGCATTGATATAGGGGTCCCCAAACAACCCCCAAGCCCAAATAAAATTATTTATTTTTTTTCCGAAAATTGCCGATTACGCTTACCGTACGCGTACGGTAAAAAAATTTTTACAAAAAAATTATCCACACCCTCCCCACCCCGTGTGCAAATGGTGCCCGAAGTGCCCCATTTGTGCATGGCTTATTACATTTAAGAAATAAACAAAGAATAAATTTCACAAAGATGCGCATAATATGTCCCCCATGTGCGCACGGTGCGCGAAGCGCATCGTGCGTACATGGCCCATCCCGCATAACGTGGGCACGCGGTGCGCGTAGCGCACCGCGCGACCACCGTGCGTGCACGGCACTAACTGCGTAAAGTGGGCGCGCGGTGCGCAAAGCGCACCGCGTGCTCACTGTGCGCGCACGGTGCGCGAAGCGCACCGTGCGCGCACGGAACGAACTGCGTTAATTGGGCGCGCACGCCACGAATGGCGTAAAGTAACTTAGCATTTAAAAAAACGTACAAATTCACTGAAAAAACCATAGGTTTCACACACGTTATAGTTAGGAATTACCATTTAAAAAACCTTGCAAATTCACTGAAAAAACCATAGGTTTCACACATGTTATAGTTAGCTGTACATTTCACTCGTAAAAAACCAATGAAATTCCCCCGTTATAGTTAGTGCAGACAACTATAACTCACGCGACCGCAATCTTCTGCTGATGACATATGTGTCTTTATGAAAAAAAAATATTTGTAATATATGTATAGATAAAATTTAATGGAAGAAGACATGGGCAAATAAGTGTCTAAATACAGTATTAGCATCAGCAGAGGATTACGGTCGCGTGAGTTATAGTTGCCTGCACTAACTATAACGGGGGAATTTCATTGTTTTTTTACGAGTGAAATGTACAGCTAACTATAACATGTGTGAAACCTATGGTTTTTTCAGTGAATTTGCAAGGTTTTTTAAATGCTAATTCCTAACTATAACGTGTGTGAAACCTATGGTTTTTTCAGTGAATATATATATATATATATATATATATATATAAGCATTTTCATTATTTGGTGTAAAGTCGTTTATTAGTTGCAGAGAAATCTAAATAAATTCCGAGTTGTAGATATAGGGACATGGTGGATTAACGACCGCTCGCGATCTTGTACTGAGATCCTATTGGCTGTCAACACTTCAAACCAGGAAGCCTTGGCAGGTATCTTGTGACTCGGTAGAACCGAGTCATAGAAAACAGAATTTAAACAAAATAAAAGGGGGCAGGGCAGAAACACTCTGACCTCCAAGACCTTTTGGGGGTGTGGTCCCACAGGTACCTGCCAGGGCCCCCTCTTTTTTATTTTTTAAATAAAAATGAATCAGGAGTTGCGCTGGATCCGTGACTCCCACCTACATTAAAAGAAAAGAATTAAGCGCGGACTCCATGCTTCTTTTGAAACCAGCCCTGGTGTGTCAGGTTCTGGGGGCATTTAGGAAATATTGGAGGGGGCACATGGTGCCCCCCTTCTTAATAATAATAATAAAGGGGTTTGTAAAGCGCATGGTGACGCCTACCGGCGTATCCCCGCGCTGAGGAATAGAGTCAGAGATCAGAGGAGGGGAAGAGCCTAAAGGGCAAATAGGTGTGTTTTTAGAAGTTTCCTGAAGGTGGCTTCATTTTTTGCTAACCTAATATTGATGGGAAGGGTGTTCCATTTGGTTGCTGCCAGGGAACGGAAAGATCGACCTCCCATTCTGGATTTTTTTATACGGGGGATCATGAGGAGGCCCTTTCCCATCGAGCGAAGTGCTCTGTTAGGCTCGTAAGGGACAGCTAGGTCAGACAAATAGGACGGTGCACTGTGAGAGATAATTCTAAAGCATAAAAGAAGGGCTTTAAAAAGAATTCTCTTCCTGATGGGCAGCCAATGAAGGGTTGCCAAGGTGGATTTAGAAGCAACTCTTCTGGGTAATCTCAATACTAGCCGTGCTGCCGAGTTTTGTAGTACCTGCAGTCTCCTGATGTTCTTTTCCGAAGTACCAAGAAGAAGTACATTGCCATAGTCCATGCGAGAGGTTACTAGGGCCTGAGTCAAGGTACGCCTGGCCTCCAAAGGGAGAAGGTCCAGGGTACGGTTGAGAGTTTTCATGACCCCAAAGCACTTCCCTACAATTTTATTTACATGGCTGTCAAAGGAGAGTTTGGTATCCACCCAGACACCTAAATTCTTTGCTTCTCTGCCGGGAGTAGGCAGAGGCCCCAGACAGGATGGCCACCACTCCTTGGTCCAGCTAGTGTCCTTGCCTCCAATTATCAACACCTCAGTCTTCGAGCCGTTAAGTTTGAGGCAATGTTGGGTCATCCAATCTGCAAGATTGCTCATGCAGGTTTTAAAATTTTCAGCAGCCAAGGAGGGAACTTGGGACAGGGAGATCAGCAGTTGAGTATCGTCGGCGTAAGAGACTAGCTCTACGCCGTACGATTGGACCACCCCTGCCAGTGGGGCCATATACAGGTTGAACAGGGTGGGACTCAGGGCAGAGCCCTGAGGTACCCCCTGTTCTAACGCTATGCTGTCCGAGAGAAAATTGCCTCTCTGAACCTGAAAGCTCCGGTTGGTTAGGAAAGCTTTCAGCCAGCCCAGTGCCTTCCCGGTGACCCCAGCTTTGTTTAGACACTGTAGCAAGATGAAGTGTGCTACAGTGGCAAACGCAGCACTGAGGTCCAGCATAATGAGTGCCATGGTCTTACCCTCATCTGCGCCTTCCCGTAAAGTTTCAGTCGCTCTCAGGAGCGCTGTCTCTGTTGAATAGCCTGATCTAAAACCAGATTGAGAGCTGTGTAAAGCATTTTGGGATTCGAGATAGGCCATGAGTTGAATATTTGCTATTTTCTCTGCGACTTTGGCTAGGTAAGGTAGCAGAGATATAGGTCTTAAATTGTCTAGGGTATCCTGACTCACATTGGGCTTTTTCTTTATTGGAAGTACGATTGCTTTTTTCCAGTCTTCAGGCAGACAGGCTGTAGAAAAGGAAATTTGTAGCACGTGCCTAAGGTGGGGCTCCAAAACAGCCAGACTAGCAGCTATTATTTTGGGAGGAGCCGGATCCCGAGGGGAACCAGATTTAATACTTTGGCAGATTATTACAAAGATTTCCAGGGAAGGGACCTTGAAATTACGCAGGCATAAATCTGTGGGAGCGGCATCATCACTCTCAGCAAAGTCATGTCCTGGTTTTATGTTGCCCGAAAAGTTGGCATAGATGTCAGTGATCTTGCCGGAAAAATACTCAGTGATCTTATTGCAAGTATCAACTGAATCATTAAGGGAAATATTATTAGAGGCAGTTACAGAGATTTCTTTAAAGATCTTAAAAAGCTCCTTCGAGGAATTCTCTGCTTCTATAATGCGAATGTTATAGTGGGATGCTTTGGAGGCTCGGATCATTCTATAATAGTTTTTTTGCGCTTCTTTGTAAAGGGTTTTAGTTTTTGGGCAAAAATTGATACGCCATGTCCGCTCAAGTTTTTTACAAGCGGATTTGGCTAGACGTAGTTCGTGAGTGAACCACGGATTAGCTTTATTGGCTCTCTTGATGTTAGTCAGCATACGAATCGGGGCAGTGCTATCTAAAGCAGTTGTGATGCATTTTTGTAGCTGACTATAAGCTGTTTCACAATCAGACCCTCCAGGAGGTCCAGCGTTATCAAATTTCTTAATAAAAGAGTCAAGGGAGAAATTTTTCCATTTTCTACATTGATAGCGATAAGCAGTATCAGAGCTGAGTTCGGTAGCAGGGATCTGTATTTGCATCGGAATCACGAAATGGTCAGACCAGGGTATCGGTAGAGGGGCCAGAGGGAGTACTCCAGTCCAGTTCCCAAAAATGGGGTCCAGCAAATGTCCTAATTGGTGAGTTGGGTCCTGGTTTTTAAGCTCTAGCTGTAAAGAGAGCAGATCAGACTTTATGTCAGCTGCCTCATTGTCAAGGGGGTTGTCAAAGTGGACATTCATGTCTCCCAACACTAGCAATCTGGATTTTCTCAGTGCTAGGTGAGTTGTAGCCTCCATAAGGCTAGATGTAAAGTCATAGAGTCTTCCTGGGGGTCGGTATATAAGGATACCCGAGAGGGAATATTTCGGCCCTATTAAGATGGTAAAGGAGCCTGCTTCACTATGATCTATCGAAAGAGGAGATAGGGAGCATTCTAAAGGTGCCCTAGTTGCTATAGCGATACCCCCACCTCTACCATCCTTCCTATCAAGTCTGGAGAGGGAGTATCCCGGTGGCAAGGCCTCAATTATGACAGGGTCAGAATGCTCATCTAACCAGGTCTCAGTGAGAAACAAGATATTGAGTTCTTCATCCTCAAGGAGATGATAGATTTGATTACAATGCTTCCTAAGGGATCTGCAATTCAATAATGCCGCTTTTAGCAGCCCTTTCGTGTTAGAAGTGGTGAGGCAATTATTATCAGGAGTGAAGGGACATATGTTGCAACCATGTAGCGATATAGCCTCCATAGAGTGTTTGCAGGGGAGTGCAGTATTAGGGCATAGATCCAGCAATACCTGTCTATCATACCGCCTCTCTTGGGACTTGAAGGTGACAGGGTCCGAAGCCCCGCGCCCCGTCCGGCCGCGGACGGGCGCAGACGGGCTTGCCTTAGGCGCGCCTTCGGCGCGCAAACGGCGCTCCCGCTGCGCTCTTCCGCTGCGCTTACGTGGGACGCACATTTATGGAAAGAGGATATGGGCGTGGCCTCGCGTTACCAGCGATGGCGTCCGATGTCTACCCTTTCTACAGCGCTAGAATCCGCTGTTAGTAGGTGCCTGCTGGCGGGAAATGTCTACAACTAGCTCAGGTAGGTGCAGAGAATTAAAATACAAATAATCACAGTTTCACACAAAGTTTTATAAAAACGAGCAAATTACACCTCCGGCTTCCGCCTCAGAGGTCTATCTATTCCAATGTGTCGCGCTCTCCAATCAGCGCTTTCATAGGGTAGGAGGGGGCGTGGCCTAGCGAGTGGGCGTGGCCTCGCGTTACCAGCGATGGCGTCCGATGTTTACCCTTTCTACAGCGCTAGAATCCGCTGTTAGTAGGTGCCTGCTGGCGGGAAATGTCTACAACTAGCTCAGGTAGGTGCAGAGAATTAAAATACAAATAATCACAGTTTCACACAAAGTTTTATAAAAACGAGCAAATTACACCTCCGGCTTCCGCCTCAGAGGTCTATCTATTCCAATGTGTCGCGCTCTCCAATCAGCGCTTTCATAGGGTAGGAGGGGGCGTGGCCTAGCGAGTGGGCGTGGCCTCGCGTTACCAGCGATGGCGTCCGATGTTTACCCTTTCTACAGCGCTAGAATCCGCTGTTAGTAGGTGCCTGCTGGCGGGAAATGTCTACAACTAGCTCAGGTAGGTGCAGAGAATTAAAATACAAATAATCACAGTTTCACACAAAGTTTTATAAAAACGAGCAAATTACACCTCCGGCTTCCGCCTCAGAGGTCTATCTATTCTCTTCTTGGGCTATTCAATGCACTGTGGAGCACCACCTCTCTGGGGCAGTGACATAATTATATGCGGGAGAGCCTCTCTGCTCTCCCACTGCCCCGGGGACCGCCACTTTCCTGAGGCTAAATATAACAGAAATGCAGGGTGCCACGTGCCCCCCCTGCAGCGTCAGGGTCTGTTACCTTCCTGGGGTTACAATGAAATAATAATGCATAGGGGACTCTGGCACTCCACACAGCCCTGAGGGTGACAACCTCCCTGGGACAAGTCTTTAAATTAAAATTACGGAGATGTGTGGCACCCACAGCCGTCGGGGAAGGCCAACTCCCTTAGGCTTAATTAATAAAGGAGGGGGCACATGACCCCCCTCATGGAGCCCTACAAGGCCCTGGGGACCGCATCTCCAGGGCCAGATCCAGCAATGTCCCAGGGTGAACATTGCAGTTTGTATGACTTGGCGGGAGGACCGCTCCCACCAAGCCATAGCAAAGACTCTGCTTTCAGCAAGCGAGAGCAGAAAATGTCCTCGCTCGCGGAAAGCAGAGCATGTCTGTTTCTCTGCCTGCTGTCAAGAGAGCAGGGAAACAGACACATTGCTTTGAGATCCAGGGAGCTGCATGTCAGCAGCTCCCTGGTTCTCAAAGCATTGCCAGCTCCTGCAGGAGGTGAGGAGCTGCCAGGGATGGTGGGGGCCTTTAGGCTCCCCCCATGGTCCCCAAAGAAGTGGCCAGGCCCCTGAAGGATGGGGTCCCTGAGGCCAATATCGGCCCAGGGAGGGAGGCCATGTGGTCCCCCTCCTTATTTAAAAAAAAAAACAAATTGAGGCCTGGCCCAGGAGATATTTATAAAATGATATTAAAAAAAGGATAGGCCTCAGGGGAAAACGAAAACATAACACCAGCAAACAATGCCGGGCTCCAGGGGATGAGGGCCCTAGGGCCAAAAATAGCCCAGGGAGGCCCCCTCCCCATTCTTAACATGACTGGACCCAGGGGATGGCATCCCCAGAGCTGCAATTGGCCCAGGGAAGGGGGCTGCACAGCTCCCCTTCCCTTTGGAGTAAGAAATAGCCCAGCATATCAACAGAGGCCTCGCCCCCTTTCTCCACCTCTCAGCAAATTAGCCTCCTGGTGCACTGCTGGTTGGTGGATGAGGTCCCATTGCCTCCTGAGGGCCTCAGGACCAAAGGAGACATTCCTCAAAGCAGCAGTGCATCAGGAGGCACGTTTAAAGAGTGATGTACAAAGGGGGCGTGGCCTCTGATGACCACTCAGCAATCCAGCTTTATGGGTCTTAATGGGGGAAACAGGAGAGCTAGAAAGCCCCCAAAGACCTTCAAGAGCTAAATGAACTTTATCCCCCAACTAGTAGTGCACCAAGAGAAGGGTTTGCAGAGTGGATGCAAAAGGGGCATGGCCACTGAAAACCTCTCAGCAAACCCACTGTGTGGGACCTGCTGGAGGTAACAGGAGGAGTAGTTGCCCCCCAAGGAAATCCTTGGGGCCAACTACCCCTCCTGTTACCTCTAGTAAGCCCCACACAGCGTAATTGCTAAGAGGTCTTTGGAGGCAACGCACACTTTCTCAGCCTCTCTGCAACCACAGCTTGTGATACACTACTGGTTGGGGGATGAAGTCCAGTTTACTCCTGAGGAAACCTGGGACCCAAGAAGCCCTCTTGGTAGATCCTCTAAGTCCTACACAGCGGTATTCCTAAGAGCTGTTCGGAGGCCCTGCAAACATGAATGCTACTAAAAAAACATGGAAATTTACTAAAAAAAACCCAAAGGTTACAGGTACATTATAGTTAGGAAATGCAGCAGCACTAACTAAAACTTGCGCCCCCGCCATGCACTGCTCATAATCTGACATATGACATTACTCAGGAAGACCGGATATCTTTTGTAATCGACATAATTAGAAGGAAAGATCTGTCTTGGGAAAAGGAGTCTTTTTTTAGACAGCGGGTGACAGATAGGGAAGCTTGTGAGTTAGGGAAGACTAGTGTATGTAGATTTATCCCCTTGAAAACTGTATTATCTACGAACTCTATCTACCAGGACTTCCTAGCTCACATGACCGCTTTTATTGACCATATTTTGCCTTGATTTATTTGACCTTTTCCTTGCCCACCCACAAGGGAGCAAGAAAGTCAAGATCATGCTGCCCTGTGGCTGCAACAGTACATCTCCATAGGTGGTTGAAGACTGGAAGTGTACCCTTTTATAATTGATTTTATTGTATTTTATCATGTGTTTTTGTGATGTACCCTCGACTTTTATAGTTTTTTTATAAAAGCCAAATAAAGTTTTGTGGATTGATTGACATCACTCATGACATGTTCTCTGACATCAATTATGACATCACTCATGACATCATTAGGCCTGGGCAAAATTTCCGTTCGCGGAATTTGCGATAATTTGGCATTTCCGCGTTCCGCGGAGAGCGCGGAAATGTCAAAATTTCCGCATTCCGCAGCTTTGCGATAATTTGGTTCTTGCTCGCGCTGTAAAATAATACATTCTCGCGCGATCGCCTTACCTGAATCCCCGCGTTCGCCGACAAGTTTTCCCGATCCGGTCGCGTTCTCCATGAGATGTTGTATTGTTTTAGCCATTTGTGCTGTCTCGCGACAGTTCGCGTCCGCAGTGACGTCATGCGTCGCGCGGTCACGTCTTTTTTCTCGCGATCATGCACCGCGAGACAACTACAAACAAGATGGCCGCGCCCGCAAGCAACCACATGGGTAAGTTGGCGACCCGCAACCATGCAGAAAATCTCGCGAACATGCCGGAAAAAAACTTCCGCATCTTCGCGATATTTCCGCTTGTTTGCGGAGATTTTTAACATTTTCGCGATAATTTGCGAAAGTCGCTTCCGCAAATTACGCCCACCCCTAGACATCATACAATGAATGTGCAAGTTTGTTTTAAGTTTACATAGTGGCAAGTAACTATCATATTAACTCTACGTAATTTTGTTAACTCCGTGTGCATGTGACAGTTGACTTGTATTCATTATGCTCCACACAACTTTTTGGCTCTGCAGAAAATGTTTCCAACGGCAGAAAGATTCTACTTAATAGCTACTATTATAAGTATCATTGAGTTAATAGAGAGAATTGTATCAGCATGATGATTTATACTTAACATGAAAGTGTGTGCACCAAGTACTAATCTAAGTATGAGTGCTTGCTTTGCTTCAGAAGAAGGGCTATCTTGAACGTTTTCACCACAGTATGAAGGGTGCAGGTAGTATGATCCTTAGCCCTTTCAGTTCTTGATTATTTTTATTTTTAGCAAATAGTGTTGTTCATCTGTTGCACAGAATGTACATTGTTCTTAGAAGATTCTTTTGAATATTTTGTGGTGTATTTCTCATGAGAGTTTCACTGTTTACAAACCATGTGGTATAAAATGAACTCTCTACAAAGAGTAAAAACTGTTCACAGTACTAAGTTCTGTACTGATATCAACTTAATTACTATATTGCAGGTCCCAGTATACGTTTTTTACCTTTAAATCATGGTACAATTGGCAAACTACTAATTGCCCTACTTAATCTTTTAGCAAGTCCATAGTATATGGTGCTAAAAAATACTCCAATGGCTTGGAATATGTTGCATTTCACATGTTGACTGCATGGCATGGAAAGTGAAATGTCACATGTGGACTGCAGCACATGTTGTGCTATCCACTAGAGTATAAAAGAAACATGGCTTCAGGCAGCTGGGGAAGGCTCAGGAACTTCATTAACTTGAAAGGGGCCAGGTTGAGGCCTGCCCATCCATAGTTAAGTGTAAAGGAAGACCTAGGGAAAGGAAGCCTTTTGTTTTGAGGGGTCTTGTAGCCAGTGGGAGAGTAGGCTGGTTCCAGAACCACATTGATGTAGCTGAGTAAAGTGAACTGCTCATTCCTCCAAATAAGCACCTGGCTGGCACCTAAACAACTACTAAGGATATAAAGGGTGCACCATCCTAGATTTTATCTAGGATAGTGCACTGTGGTATAGTTTGCAATTAGGCAAACAGGCTGTGTTGCAAAAATGGGTAGGTTGCCCTTAGTACTGTTTCCTCATTGTTAAGGGAGTGTTCAGAAGTCACCCCCATTCACTGTCTAGTAAGTCCTACAAAAGTGACATCTCACCTACATTTTATAAATGCACTCTCTGGACCTCTGGATGAATGAAAGAAGTCTGGATGTTAACATAGATGTGGGGACCTGAATGGACGTACTCTCACAGGTACCCAGGAATAAGAAGTGAACTGCATGGATCAGTTGACAGACCGCCTGTGTGGCTACATCAAAACAGCAAGCTTAAAGATTCATTTTTCTAATGGTGCCCAGAAGACCCATCCTAGCTTCTAAATGCTGTCCCTGAGATCATAGGAGGCTTAGAAATGGCTAAGAGGAGCAGCACCAGGAAACTTTTAACGTTTTTGGATTTACGAAACCTCTGGAACATCAGCAGGATCTCATGGCAAAGGTGTCTGATTTCAAGGGGACTTCAAGAGATATCACTTAAGGTTGCCCTGCTGGAGGTTTTGAACTCCACAAAAAAACTAAGGGCCAGATTTATCCGAGGTTTTGCATTGCCCTTAAGGCATGCGGGGGGACACAGGGCAACACAAAAACTAGTATGAGATTGACCAAGCCAAGCAAATTATTTGTCCCTGTGTAAGTTGGTAAATCTAGAGCACTGCAAGGCAGTGCAAGGCATTTCATGGATGGGGCGTGGGTGTTCCTATTCATCCACCCATGGATTTTGGCACATTACCAGATTTACCATGATTGGAAGATCTGGGAATGTGTCAAAGGGGAGGCGTAACAAGAAGAGATATGTTTATTTCTCATTGTTTGTTTCCTATTTCTACTTGTACTGCATTCTGCGGCACACATCGAAACAGGAAAAAGGCCTCACAGGGTTGTTTTTGTGCAGGAAAGTGCCCCTTTCTGCACACAAAAATCCTGCCTGCATCTTAAACCATGGTGCAAAGGTGCCTGCAGTGGAGCTATGCAACCAAAAGTGAACCAGTGCAAGGAGAGAGCAGGAATTCACCATATTTTGATATATATCGTTCATTCCTGCCCTTTCACCCGGTGCAGCAAGGAGTCTTGTTGCATTGTGCTGTGTGAAAAAAATGATAAATATGCCCCTGTGTCCGAAAGTGGAAATCTTGACCAGGCAAAGGAGCAAAAATCATACACTCAACGCGAGGTCTTCAGTGGCTGTAAAATTTGAATTTCTCACGCTTGGTGCTTCTCCTGCCTAAACTAACCTCTTCATTGGAACATTTTTCAACAGCTACCCTGCTTTGAGAGGACTTCCGCTGTAAATTCTGACCTTTAACTGTTTTGGTAATTATAAATATTTTGCACATTCTCATAAGTTAAGCCTGTCTGCTCTATACCAACAAATCTAGGGGTTGAGCCCAGGTTTAAATGATTGAAACCGTTTTACTATATTTTTCCTCTCTCATCAAATGGTATTTGATCTATGCAGAAATATTTCATCAAATTGAAATTGCTATTATGTTCCTGTTCGAAGTGCCCCTTATTCATGATGGCTCGCATGCGTTTAAGCACTATTCATTTGGCAGGGTGTGTTGTACTTTCCACATACGGCTTGCCGCATCGACAATCGAGGCAGTATACGGTGAATTCTAAATTACAGTTTAAAAACGTACTGATCTTTCTCCTAGTTTTCCCTGCCTTCAATCTTGAAATCAAGGAGTTTTGGGGTATTCTTACATGTATCTTACAGGCCTCCCCCTGCTCATTTTCATCAATAGTGGTGGTGGTCCACAAGGCTGTGGGGGAGCTGTGCAGGCCCCGTCGCATCACTTTACTTATGTTTGCACCGGGGGTGTGGGGTGCTGCATGGGCACCACCTGCGGGCTTCTTACAAAAGATCCCCTGGGATCCTCAAGTCCATCCTCAAATACATTGAAACATTTTTTAAAGAAATGCTTTTAACCCCAAGCGGGGTCCCAGTAGCACCCCCATCTTATCTGGGGGGGTTAGGGTATTCCTACCCTCCCCCATTTTCTTTATTTTTTACTTTTTTGTGGGATTCAGCTTCAAGCTGAGTCCCAAGACGGCTGCCATCTCTTCCTAGTTGAAGTGTTGGCAGCCAATCAAATTTTAGTAGAATCTGCTAGTCCACTGCAAGGAAATGAGTCCCCAGATATCTATATTTTTAAAACTTAAATATCACTGAAACTATTGAATGTATTTACACTAAATCACTAAAAGCACACGTTCTGGACCAACATTTATCTTTCTGCAAAATTTGGTGTAATTCCGTTCAGTGGTTTCGTCTGTAGTCGTGTTCAAAAAATGAAAAATCCCAATATAAATAATATGGGGAAAACTCGTTTTAGGACCCCCCTTTTTTCACGGCCCCCACTTGATGGATCACCCTGAAACTTTCAGCACAGCAGCTGAACCTAAAAGGGGAAGTGTCTTGACAGTTTTGTGAAGATTTGTCAGGAGACCCCAAAGTTATTGGCAAAGCAAAAAATGCTTTTCCTATGGAAAAGTTGGTCCTAACTATATATCGCCAGTAGGCTATATATATAGTTTAAAGTGACGTTATAGTTAGCTGTGAACAAAATACCTTTTTTTAAACTTTAGAAGTTGACTGAAAGGTTAAAGTAATGTTATAATTAGGTGAATGTATCTGAAACAACAATTGGCACAGTAATAGGTAGCAGAGTCAACTACAACTTGTGCCCCAGGCATGCACCGCTTATGACCTCACATATGACATCACTCATGATGACATATTCTAAGACATTATTTCTGTTATCACTGATGACATCTCAAATGACATCATTGATCCCATCACTCATGACATCATTTATGACATCATCCAATGAGTGTGCTAGTTTGTTTTATAGTTAACATAGTGGTGGGGAACTATCTAATTTTGTATAGTCTGTGTCCAGCTAATTGGTATAAGTCTTTACACAATGCATATGCTCCTAATGCACCATAGGTGTGCAGAGGTATTGAACATGTTATAATTATTTGCATTCAAGAGTACCTCTTTGTGCAGGTGAAAGTTGACTTGTGTTCACTATGTTCCACACAAGTTGTTTGGCACTGCAGAAAAAGTTTCCAGCATGACAAAAATTCTATATATTATATACTAAGTATTGTACGTCGCCGTGGGTTATTAGACAGAATTGTCTCAGCATAACAATTTCTACTTAACATAGAAGACTATGTCCACCAGGTTCTAAACTATGTACATGTGCTTGTCTTGCTTCTGAAGATGGTCTATCTATAAAGTTTTCACAACAGTAGGAAGGCTACTGGTAGTATGATCATACACACCTTCAGGCCTTGATTATTTTAGGTGAATAGTCCCTCTTTGGACAAGTTTTGCACAGAGTGTTAACTGTGCTTAGTAGATACTTTTTAATACTCTATGGTGTATTTCCCTTGAGTGTTTCACTGTCTGCAAATGGTGTGGTACAGAGTAAACTCTCCCCATAGACTAAACACTGTTAACAGTACCCATGTCTATACTCATATCCAATGTATTTCTCATTGTAGGTTCAGTGACTGTCAGGGGTTTGATACAGGTAAAAAAGTGCCAATAGTAGGGCATTAGTTATGTAATAGGGCTTGAGTATCAGGAGGAGCTTGGTTTTACCTGAACTGTTGTAAAAAAAATTGAACACCATGTGCAGGATAGTTACCCTTTCACTTGTGGTTCATAGTCACATTGAACTCAGCCGCCCATGAAATGTGTGGTATAGAGTCAATGTTGCAATTAACACAAACTTGCTTTACCAGTGGGGGTTTTGTAAAAGCCTGAATCATCAGGAAGGGATATCCAAGGCGGTTTATTGAAATTACAGCAAGTACTATAATACAAATCAGGAAACAGCTAAAGCTCAGCTTTCCTCCCCACAAACTACCACCAGCTGACTTCGCTCCCAATGCTCCTTAGAGCCCTGTTCATGAACAATCCAAAACCGAACCTTTGTGAGCAGGCCTCAGACATAACACATCTTCCTTCCCAACCCAAGAGCTCTTTACAAAACTTTTAAAATAACACAATGAAATAAAACATATATAAACCAAAGGAGTATCCTAAAATAGACACATACAAATAATATAAACAAATCCAAAAACCAACCAGCATAAGAAATATGCTTATTTCAGTCTTATTATCATAACAAAAAATGTTCCATCTCACTACAAATTTAGATTAGCTTTGAAATTTAACTGGCATCAACTTAATTCTTCATGGTCTACATTGATTCAGCACATCAGTACTAGACTTAACTCTGTATGGTCTATGTTGATTCAGCACACGGGTACTAGAAGAATTATCAACCACAACACCCTTCTGAGTGCCCTCATACTCATGGAACTCAGAACCCAGCTCATTCCTCACTCACCTTTACAATCCTACTGCAGTTCCACCACTTTCCATTTTTCAATCTCACAGCACTATAATTCTGACTTACTGCTGCACCTTATGGAGTTGACTGAACCTCACTTCCCATTTTCTCACACCTACTCAGGGTAATTTCACCCTCACCCAATCACCTTTACTGATGTGCAATCTCTTAGGACCCTTAATGGAGTCACATCTGATCACATCTAGGACCAATAGTTTTCTGGAACACACTTCCCCAGAGACCCGTCAGGTTGCTTTATCCACAAAAATCTGGACAAAACATGCCGGCCGAAGAACATTAAATGGTTTTCTATCTCATTGATCACAAAAAGGAGTGACACCTGTGTCTTTGTTTGGCATATTACGGTATGCACAGAACATAGCCCTGATGCCATCTTCCACATCCACACTCCTCAAAGATGCCCTACGCACACACTCTACAACCATTCTATTCATTCTCTCTACAATTTTGTTGGCGGTACAAACTGCACAATTTGTGCTTGATGCCAGCTCCACTCAATCATTCTAACATTTCTTTTGAAATTAACTGCACATCATTTGCCGAACATTAGATCAGCAGAAAAACCCACTCTAGCAAAAATATCAGTTTTCTATAGTTTCTCTTACAAACTGACTTTCCAACTATTTTGAAATGTAATCTACCAAAAGAATGACAAATTTCTTCTGTGCATGGAACATAATGGAAGGGTCCAACAAAATCAATAGCAGCCTTTCCCTAACATTATTACGTGAAACAATAACTGTTGAGGGAGCCACCCTTGTCTTAAGACCTTGGCATTTTGTTGACAATTACTATTCTTAGACACCTATTCCTCAATATCTTTGTCCATTCCTGACCACCAAGTCAAAGCCCTTATTCTCTTTTTGTTGGATGCCTAAATATTCTTCTTGACTAAGAACAAGTAATCTGTTCCTAAAGTCGAAGGGTGCTATTAATTTATCACCACAAAAAAGATTATCACCTTCCATCGACTACTCATCTTGAATTTTCCAAAAGCTCTGTAGTGCCAAAGACCAATTATTTTCTATAAGTTAACTAGCAGTTACAAAACGTTTACCTTGCTTTAAATGCTGTCATCCTCCAATGCATCTTTCCACTTTTGTTCGGACACACATCCCACATCTGACCAAAAAATATTGGCAACAAAATACTCTACATCCCCTTCATCTTCATCTCAAGGTCCAATGAATCTAGAAGACATAAAAGGCAATCTGCCTTCTTGTTCTTCCCTACAGGAATGTGTATCACTTCAAAGTGAGGCTCCATAAGTTTCAAACTGAATAATTAGTCTAGCTGTAGCCCTGCTGGTATCGATGTTAGAGCCATTCAAAATGGAAATCAAATGATTTATGATCAGTTTTGATAGCAAAGCGAGTTCTCCACACGTAGCATTTGAACTTTTCTATCGCCCAAATACAGGCTAACATCTCATCCTTTATGACCGAGCACATCCTCTCTTGAGGTTTCAAAGTACACAAGTAAAATGCATTGACATTTTCTATGCACAGTCCTGTGTTAAGACTGACCCAACTTCAATATTCCTGAGATCTACAGTAATGCAAATGTTTTCATTTTTATCAAAAGGAGTACACATTAATGTCTTAATAATGACAAATGCATGTTGCTGCTCCATACTCCTAACAAATGTGATATTATTTTAAATATTCTAAACAAAGAGTTTATCATGATGTTTGGGCTATGCTACATCAACAATGACTTGAAATAAACCTGACCTGAGTGAAATTTCTTTGCAGGACACTACATGCCCTAACTATTCAACTTCTTTCACACCAAATACACACTTCGCTTTTCTCATTCTTAAACCACTTTGCACCATGACTGTCAACACCACACTCAATCTGTTATTGTGCTCAGTTTCCTCCTTACCATGAAAAAGCATATCATCTTGGAAAATCGAAACACTAGGAATACCGCTCAACACATCCTCATTCACTCTTTGAAAAGTGGTAGCAGTCAAAGCCAACCCAAATGGTACTCTATCTTAGGAAGAGGATGGCCATCAACCCGTATAGTCTTGTTTAAACTCCTCAGAATTATGTACATTCTCAGCTCATTGTTCTTCCTCTTGGCTTGCACAATGGGAGACAAGCATAATGAGGATTCGATCGGCTCAATAACACCCACCTGGCACAAATTATTTAACAATTCAGTTAACTCTTTTCTGACACTCAATGGAACATTGTGTTATTTATGTTTTACAGGTAGCATCCCCTCCTTCAACATGATGTGGCGCTCAAAATTGCTCACAGCACCTAATTCTTCAGCATAAAACACTCTTGTATTGCACCAAAATTTCACTCATGCACAAGGACGGTTCAACAAATTCACTCCCACTCAAGACTTGGGGGTAACATCCTGATCTCAATTGAAGCCCCAGTTTTTATCCTTTTTATAATTGTACTTACATTTATAGCTGTTTTTTATGTCAAAATATGAATTGTCAAAGGTTTTTAGCGTGTACATTTATGATTATTAATAATCAAATAAAGACATATTAACAGACTGGCTGACTAGCAGTAGCGACAGTTTCTGAACACAATTTGTTAAGTTCCTTCATCCTTCAATCCTTTATACAGTTGGCTATCTCAATATTTTCCACAAGAGATGGGTCCTTATAAGTCAGAAGACATTCCTGAATTATTGAAATCTAGTGACCATGGGCCCGATTCACAGAACTACTCTGAGACAAAATCATAAACTTACTACTTTTGGTATTCACAGAAGGCATTTGGAAGTGGTAAAGTTAGGACTACTAACTTGACTACTATTTACTTGAGACAAAATCCTAAACTTACTACTTTTGGTATTCACAGAAGGCATTTAGTAGTAGTAAAGTTAGTAGTCCTAACTTTACTACTACTAAATGCCTTCTGTGAATACCAAAAGTAGTAAGTTTAGGATTTTGTCTCAGATTAGTTCTGTGAATCGGCCCCTAACTGATCTCTAATCAGCTAATCCTTAAAACCTCCAAATTCCCATTGTGCTGCTAATACCCATAAGAATGCTGTATACATATCAATCAATCAATTCAGATCCAGATTATTCTTGTGAAAGGAATTTGTGTCTTCTGACAATTAAATTAAGTGGTTTATCAAAATGTGCTTCAAACTGTCGAACAGCCTCCTCAAATTCTTTAAATTCTTATTCTGAATCATCTTTCCCCAGTCTAGATAAATGTTAAAAAATATTCTGTCCCTGTAACCCTCAAAATGTTCTAAGATCCACTTTTTGCTTTCAGGCCTAAATTTTAACCCATCAATTGTTCCTTAGTATGCATTAAATGCTCTGAACCACTCTTTATGTCTAATCAGTGGTTCACCAGGCTGTTGCAGAAATGATGAAGGTCGAGTAATAGCTTGCATGTTGCCCTACGCACACACTCTACAACCATTCTATTCATTCTCTCTACAATTTTGTTGGCGGTACAAACTGCACAATTTGTGCTTGATGCCAGCTCCACCCAACATGCAAGCTATTACTCGACCTTCATCATTTCTGCAACAGCCTGGTGAACCACTGATTAGACAGAAAGAGTGGTTCAGAGCATTTAATGCATACTAAGGAACAATTGATGGGTTAAAATTCACTCATGTCTTTTTCCCATTACAAGGAAGCAAGCAGTAAGGATAATAATCCACATTTGTAAAGCACAAACAATCACCCGTAAGGGTCTCTAGGCGCTGGGGGCCGTCGGGAAGATTAAGCAAGCTATTGCCCAGAGTCACATGGTGCTGGGCTAATCTATCACCGGGGATCGAACCGTGATCCCCAGATTCCGGAGTCAGTCGCCCTGGCCGCGGCGCCACACCTCTTCCCAGGATGATTAGTGACTGTTAGTGGATCAAGGATTGCCAATTGGTTTTATTTTTGGTGATAGCATGCACAAATAGAATAATTGTATTATTGTGAGATACAATTTAATACAGCAATATTTAAATTGTTCTATGAAATCTGCTTACACATAATATGTTTTTATCATCTTATTTGGCTAAACTTTGTTTTTTAGTGAATTACTAAGTAAAAAAAAAGATCTTTCTATCACACCTACTAATATATTCAATTACGATACCTAAATCTAACACCCTGCCGGGCCCGGCCTCAGCTCTGCAAGCTATAACTGGTGAATGTCTGTGGTTTATTTACTTCGAAATGTTAATGTTGCCTCTGACAAATTCCCCTAACTATAACATTTCCTTAACCTTTGTATTTTTCTGTGAATTTCTACGGTTTTAAAGAAAATTAAAACAGACCTTTTTATCAAATGTATTATATTTAATTACGATATGTAAATCCAACCCCAGACTGTGCATGGCAGGGGGTTGGCCACAAGGTGTGGCGCTGGGGACCGCATCTCCCAAAGGCCTTTTTTTTTTAAAGGTGATGGGGCCACGTGGCCCTCGTCCATGATCCTCATTTGCCCCTGAGAACCATATCCCCCAGGATTGTTATTTTTTTTGTTAAAAGGGAGGGGGCACCTGTTCCCCCTTCCCAAGCATTTTTAGGCCCTGGGGACCTCATGCCCCAGGGCCACTACTTAAAATAAAGGGGAGGGGGAACACTTGGCCCTCCATGTTTAGACCTCGGGGACCCCATCCTCTGGGGCCTGGAGTGATTTTCAGGTGAAGCGAGGCAAGCAACCTCCCTCCCCAGGCCTTTTTCGGCCCTGGGATCCTGTTCTAATAAATTAACCTGCCCCAAATATATTAAAAAGTAACACTAATACAATACAAAATAAATATATTTAATTATTTAAAAAATAAATGAAACCATAATTCTTATTAAAAAATAATTTAAAACACAGATATATTCATATATATATACATGTTTATTTACAAATAAATATATAATTCAAATTTATATTACATTAATATTTTCAAGTTATATTTTAATTTTAAAAATGTATTTTAAATGTAAAAATGTAATGCATATATGTATAAATATATATATATATATATATATATATATATATATATATATATATATATATATATATATATATATATATATATACAGAAAAAACCATAGGTTTCAGGAGTGTTAGCTGCCGATTTCACTCATACAAAACCATAGAAATTCCTCAGTTATAGTTAGTTCTGCTAACTATAACTCACGCGCCCGCAATGCACTGCTGATGATGTCACATATTGCATCATTCATGACATGGTCAGTGACATCACTGATGACATCACTGATGACATCTCAAATGACATCACTGATGACATCACTGATGACATCATCCACTGAATGTGGTTTAGTTTGAAATTTAAATATGTATTATATATACCAATCTGTATTGAAGATTGAGTGGATATATAACTGTCTAGATGGAGGATTTAGTAGCTGTCTGACTGTCTTTTTAAATGAGTAATTAAAAGTGTCTCACTTAATACATGGATTAGTGTCTAAACTATGTGAATGTGTGCAGCACTGTCTCTGTTGTTGTATAACATGCTGCATCAGTTGGTCACTAACTACACGAGTGTGTATATTAGTTATTGATTAGTTGGGTGAGTATTTGTATGGGACACTGAGTATGTGTGTGGTTGGATGGGGTGTGTGTAACTCTGCATAGATGTGTGAATGGTTGATTGACTAGGGGTAGTTGTGTGTGTAGACTTAGGAATCAGTGAGTGGGTATGTAGTAACTGGTATTGGTGTGTCAATTGTTTCAAATATGGTACTCTGTATTTTACAGCGAGTGATGAAAGGTTATACTAGTGTATGATGAGGTGTATCAGATTGTCAAGTGGATGATGTCATCAGTGATGTCATTTGAGATGTCATCAGTGATGTCATGAGTGATGTCACTGACCATGTCATGCATGATGCAATATGTGACATCATCAGCAGTGCATTGCGGGCGCGTGAGTTGTAGTTAGCAGAACTAAATATAACGGAGGAATTTCTATGGTTTTGTATGAGTGAAATGGGCAGCTAACTATAACACCACTGAAACCTATGTTTTTTTTTTGAATTTCTAAGGTTTTTTAAATGCTCATTTCTAACTATAACGTCTCTGAAACCTATGTGTTTTTCAGTGAATTTCAAAGGTTTTTTTAAATGCTAACTTTGAAGTGTGAAAGTAGTTATATCTATTTTTTGTACTGATTTTCTACAGTGTTTTAACTGATTATTTATCAATATTTTATTCATTAAATAACATTATATATTTTTCTGAAAATTGCCCCAAAAATTTTTTTTTTATTAAAACTGAAATATTGATTAATTTTCTTGTTTTCATGTTTTTATTTTAATATATTTATATTATTTTCTTTAAAACAAAAATTCCAATTTTTTTCGGAGTCGTGCACTCAAAGTGTACACATCACGGTGGGTGCACGCATTCTAGCCGCCATTTTAGAAAAGTCATAAAGGATCCGCGTATGGTGTGCGACGGCTGCGTGTTTTTCAGTTACATCATATACATTTAATATCACGTGATATGCGCGATTGGTATGCGACCAGTGTGTGACTCCTGCTCCCGCGCATTTGCGACACATGTGCATTACGGTACGAGATGTTTGCGTGGTTGCGGGTCCTGCGTGACATCATATACGTGCTGGGGCGTGCTGGGTGTGCGACTCCCGCAAAAAAAAATTATGTTCCAAAATGATATGTATGTGTCTTTAATATACATATTAAGGCAAGAGATTATGTAAGATATTCATCAAAATAATATATTTGTACTTATAATAAACGTATATTATTTTTAAATATATTTTCGCGAAGTCGTGTGGGTGCATCGTGAGTGCAGAAAACCAGGTCAGCAGAGCTGCTTTAGAGCCTAAGAACTAGGTCAGCAGAGCTGCTCTAGAGCCAGAGAACCAGGTCAGCAGAGCTGCTGTAGAGCCAGAGAAACCAGGTCAGCAGAGCTGCTTTAGAGGGAGAGAACCAGGTCAGCAGTGCTGCTTTAGAGCCAGAGAACCAGGCCAGCAGAGCTGCTTTAGAGCCAGAGAACCAGGTTATCAGAGCTGCTTTAGAGCCAGAGAACCAGGTCAGCAGAGCGACTCTAGAGCCAGAGAACCAAATCAGCAGAGCTGCTTTAGAGCCATAGAACCAGGTCAGCAGAGCTGCTTTAGAGCCAGAGAACCAGGTCAGTAGAGCTGCTCTAGAGCCTAAGAACAAGGTCAACAGAGCTGCTCTAGAGCCAGAGAACCAGGTCTGCAGAGCTGCTGCAGAGCCAGAGAAACCAGGTCAGTAGAGCTGCTTTAGAGGGAGAGAACCAGGTCAGAAGAGCTGCTCTAGAGCCAGAGAACCATGTCAGCAGAACTGCTTCAGAGCCATAGAACTGGGTCAGTGGAGCTGCTTAAGAGCCAGAGAACAAGGTCAGCAGAGCTGTTGTAGCATAAGAACTATGTCAGCAGAGCTGCTCTAGAGCCAGAGAACCAGGTCAGCAGATCTGCTGTAGAGCCAGAGAAACCAGGTCAGCAGAGCTGCTTTAGAGAGAGAGAACCAGGTCAGCAGAGCTGCTTTAGAGCCAGAGAACCAGGTCAGCAGAGCTGCTCTAGCTGACACTGACTGACTGACAGTGACTGACTGACACTGACTGATTGACACTGACTGACACAGATTGACTGACACTGACTGACACTGATTGACTGACACTGACTGACTGACACTGACTGACTGACTGACACTGACTGGCACTGATTGACACTGACTGACACTGATTGACTGACACTGACTGACTGACACTGATTGACTGACACTGACTGACACTGATTGACACTGACTGATTGACTGACACTGACTGACTGACACTGACTGTCACTGACTGACACTGACTGACTACTCTCTACTACTCTACTACTGACTCTCTACTACTCTCGATTACTCTCTCTCTCTACTACTCACTCTCTACTACTCACTCTCTACTACTCTCTACTACTCTACTTCTCTCTACTACTCACTCTCTACTACTCACTCTCAACTACTCACTCTCTACTACTCTACTAATCACTCTCTACTACTCACTCGCTACTACTCTCTACTACTCACTCTACTACTCACTCTCTACTACTCACGCTCTACTACTCTCTACTACTCACTGTCTACTACTACTCTCTCTACTACTCACTCTCTACTACTCTCTACTATTCACTCTCTACTACTCACTCTCTACTACTCACTCTACTACTTTCTACTACTCTCTACCACTCACTCTCTACTATTCTACTACTCACTCTCTACTACTCACTCGCTACTACTCTCTACTGCTCACTCTCTACTACACTCTCTACTACTCTCTCTCTCTACTACTCTCTACTACTACTCTCTACTATTCACTCTCTACTACTCACTCTCTACTACTCTCAACTACTCACTCTACTACTCTCTGCTGCTCTCTACCACTCACTCTCTACTACTCTACTACTCTCACTTTACTACTCACTCTCTACTACTCTCTCTCTCTATTACTCTCTACTACTACTCTCTACTATTCACTCTCTACTACTCACTCTCTACTACTCTCTACTACTCACTCTACTACTCTCTGCTGCTCTCTACAACTCACTCTCTACTACTCTACTACTCTCTCTCTAAAACTCACTCTCTACTACTCTCTCTCTACTACTCTCTACTACTCACTCTCCTCTACTCACTCTACTACTCTCTACTACTCACTCTCTACTACTCTCTCTCTACAACTCACTCTCTACTATTCACTCTCTACTACTCACTCTCTACAACTCGCTCTCTACTACTCACTCTCCACTACTCACTCTCTACTACTGGCTCTACTACTCTCTACTACTCTCTACTACTCTCTCTGCTACTCACTCTCTACTACTCACTCTCTACTACTCTCTGCTACTCGCTCTACTACTCACTCTCTACTATTCTCTACTACTCACTCTCCTACTCTCTACTACTCTACTAATCATTCTCTACTACTCTCTCTCTACTACTCACTCTCTACTACTCACTCTGCTACTCTCTACTAGTCACTCTCTACTGCTCTCTACTATTCACTCTGTACTACTCACTCTCTACTACTCTCTACTGTTCACTCTCCACTACTCATTCTCTACTACTCGCTCTCAACTACTCTCTACTACTCACTCTACTACTCACTCTCTACTACTCTACTACTCTCTCTACTTCTCACTCTCTACTACTCTCTCTCTACTACTCACTCTCTACTACTCTCTACTACTCACTCTCTACTACACACTCTCTACTACTTGCTCTCTGCTACTCGCTCTCAACTACTCTCTAGTACTCACTCTACTACTCACTCTCTACTACTCTCTACTACTCACTCTCTACTATTCACTCTCTACTACTCTCTACTACTCTCTCTCTACTACTCACTCTCTACTACTCTCTACTACTCACTCTCTACTACTCTCTCTCTACTACTCTCTACTGCTCACTCTCTACTACTCTCTCTACTACTCTCTACTACTCCCTCTGCTAATCACTCTCCACTACTCTCTAATACTCTCTCTCTGCTACTCACTCTCTACTACTCTCTACTACTCACTCTCTACTACTCACTCTCTACTACTCTATACTACTCACTCTACTACTCACTCTCTACTACTCTACTACTCACTCTCTAATACTCACTCTCTACTACTCACTCTACTACTCTCTACTACTCACTATCTGATACTTTCTCTACTACCCACTCTCTACTACTCACTCTCTACTTCTCTCTACTACTCTCTACTACTCACTCTCTACTATTCTCTCTCTACTACTCACTCTCTACTACTCTCTACTACTCTCTACTACTCACTCTCTACTACTCACTCTCTACTACTCACTCTACTACTCACTCTTTACAGGTCAGCAGAGCTGCTTTAGAGCCGGAGAACCAGGTCAGCAGAGCTGCTCTAGCTGACACTGACTGACTGACAGTGACTGACTGACACTGACTGATTGACACTGACTGACACAGATTGACTGACACTGACTGACACTGACTGACTGACACTGACTGACTGACACTGACTGACTGACTGACACTGACTGGCACTGATTGACACTGACTGACACTGATTGACTGACACTGACTGACTGACACTGATTGACTGACACTGAATGACACTGATTAACACTGACTGACTGACTGACACTGACTGACTGACACTGACTGTCACTGACTGACACTGACTGACTACTCTCTACTACTCTACTACTGACTCTCTACTTCTCTCGATTACTCTCTCTCTACTACTCACTCTCTACTACTCACTCTCTACTACTCTCTACTACTCTACTTCTCACTCTCTACTACTCACTCTCAACTACTCACTCTCTACTACTCTACTAATCACTCTCTATTACTCACTCGCTACTACTCTCTACTACTCACTCTACTACTCACTCTCTACTACTCACGCTCTACTACTCTCTACTACTCACTGTCTACTACTACTGTCTCTACTACTCACTCTCTACTACTCTCTACTATTCACTCTCTACTACTCACTCTCTACTACTCACTCTACTACTTTCTACTACTCTCTACCACTCACTCTCTACTATTCTACTACTCACTCTCTACTACTCACTCGCTACTACTCTCTACTGCTCACTCTCTACTACACTCTCTACTACTCTCTCTCTCTACTACTCTCTACTACTACTCTCTACTATTCACTCTCTACTACTCACTCTCTACTACTCTCTACTACTCACTCTACCACTCTCTGCTGCTCTCTACAACTCACTCTCTACTACTCTACTACTCTCTCTCTAAAACTCACTCTCTACTACTCTCTCTCTACTACTCTCTACTACTCACTCTCCTCTACTCACTCTACTACTCTCTACTACTCACTCTCTACTACTCTCTCTCTACTACTCACTCTCTACTATTCACTCTCTACTACTCACTCTCTACAACTCGCTCTCTACTACTCACTCTCCACTACTCACTCTCTACTACTCGCTCTACTACTCTCTACTACTCACTCTCTACTACTCTCTACTACTCTCTCTGCTACTCACTCTCTACTACTCACTCTCTACTACTCTCTGCTACTCGCTCTACTACTCACTCTCTACTATTCTCTACTACTCACTCTCCTACTCTCTACTACTCTACTAATCATTCTCTACTACTCTCTCTCTACTAATCACTCTCTACTACTCACTCTGCTACTCTCTACTAGTCACTCTCTACTGCTCTCTACTATTCACTCTGTACTACTCACTCTCTTCTACTCTCTACTGCTCACTCTCCACTACTCATTCTCTACTACTCGCTCTCAACTACTCTCTACTACTCACTCTACTACTCACTCTCTACTACTCTACTACTCTCTCTACTTCTCACTCTCTACTACTCTCTACTACTCACTCTCTACTACACACTCTCTACTACTTGCTCTCTGCTACTCGCTCTCAACTACTCTCTAGTACTCACTCTACTACTCACTCTCTACTACTCTCTACTACTCACTCTCTACTATTCACTCTCTACTACTCTCTACTACTCTCTCTCTACTATTCACTCTCTACTACTCTCTACTACTCTCTCTCTACTACTCACTCTCTACTACTCTCTACTACTCACTCTCTACTACTCTCTCTACTACTCTCTACTGCTCACTCTCTACTACTCTCTACTACTCACTCTCTACTACTCTCTCTACTACTCTCTACTACTCCCTCTGCTAATCACTCTCCACTACTCTCTAATACTCTCTCTCTGCTACTCACTCTCTACTACTCTCTACTACTCACTCTCTACTACTCACTCTCTACTACTCTATACTACTCACTCTACTACTCACTCTCTACTACTCTACTACTCACTCTCTAATACTCACTCCCTACTACTCACTCTACTACTCTCTACTACTCACTATCTGATACTTTCTCTACTACTCTCTACTACTCTCTACTACTCACTCTCTACTAATCACTCTCTACTTCTCTCTACTACTCTCTACTACTCACTCTCTACTACTCTCTCTCTACTACTCACTCTCTACTACTCTCTACTACTCTCTACTACTCACTCTCTACTACTCACTCTCTACTACTCACTCTCTACTACTCACTCTACTACTCACTCTCTACTACTCACTCTCTAATACTCACTCTCTACTACTCACTCTCTACTACTCACTCTACTACTCACTCTCTACTACTCACTCTCTACTACTCTCTCTCTACTACTCACTACTACTCTCTACTACTAACTCTCTACTACTCTCTCTCTACTACTCTCTACTACTCACTCTCTACTACTCTCTACTACTCACTCTCTACTACTCTGTCTCTACTACTCTCTACTACTCACTCTACTACTCTCTACTACTCACTATCTGATACTTTCTCTACTACTCTCTACTACTCTCTACTACTCACTCTCTACTCTCTATTACTCGCTCTCTACTCTCTACCTCTCTACCTCTCTCTACCTCTCTCTCTAATACTCTCTACCTCTCTACCTCTACCTCTCTACCTCTACACCTCTACCTATACACCTCTACCTCTCTACCTCTCTATACATGCACACATATGCACATATATATATGCATATATGCATATGCATTCATATATATGTATGTGTATATATATATATATACATATATAAACATATAAATATAATCTGCATATCTATATAAATATAAATGCATGCAAACATATACATAAACATATATGCATACATATGCATGGTATGTACATGAAAGTTTGAAAAACTCTAATAAAAGCAAAGTTAAGAAGCCACCTAATTACAAACAGAATTGCTTTAACTTAAATGAGGGCGAGACTTATTGCATTTTCAATGCTTGTTTACTTTGGTTCCATCAAGAAGGCATTCAGATGTGACACATTTGCCATAAATTCTGAATGGTAGCACTCTAGTTCCTCATTAGATCACTGTAGTAAAGCTACTGCTCACCAGGGAAGTCTGCTGCTGGTATTCAAAGTGCATTTTTCAGTCTGCATGTCAGAAATTTTTATTGAAATAGAAGAGGATTTGAGAAGTCAAAATGTGCCCTAATTTTTCTTTCTGCAGCACTAATCATAATTTCTATTGCAAAATGAACCCCCTCATTTTGTTGCTTTGCAAATTAAATGTTTTAAGTTTTACCACTTTATTCCAATCAAGATGGCTTCAGGTGTGCCATACTTTTGTCATAAGTAAGACTGTTAGCGCTCTAGTTGTTCTTTAAAACACTCTGGGATTTCTGTCATTGGGCTATACTTGAGCTACATCTCGGTGATATTTGTGCTACATTTGGGCTCTTTTGTCTCTGGTGGCCATCTTGGGAGACTTGTTTGTTTTGAAGTTTCCTAATTTCCTCATTTACAACAGTCTCCTCAGTAGGAAATACTTTCAGGTTTTTTAGTTTGATTCAATGAAGAAGGCATTCAGATGTGTCACACATGTGCCATAAATTCAGAATGTTAGCACTCTAGTTGCTCATTAGATCACTGTAGTAAAGCTACTGCTCACCAAGGAAGTCTGCTACTGGTATTGAAAGTGCATGTTTCAGTCTGCATGTCAGAATTCTTTAATGAAATAGAAGAGGATTTGAGAAGTCACTCAAATGTGCCCTAATTTTTCTTTCTGCAGCACTAATCATACATTCTATGGCAAAATGAACCCCCTCATTTTGTTCCTTTTTAAATTAAATGTTTTAAGAGTTACCACTTTATTCCAATCAAGATGGCTTCAGGTGTGCCATACGTTTATCATAAGTAGGAGTGTTAGCGCTCTAGTTGTTCTTTGGAACACTCTGGGAAGCTGCAGTAGAACACAAAGGAATCAACTGACAGTCTCTGCCGTTGTTGGATGTACATGTTTTACTGAGAATGTCAGACTTCATTCTCACATGACTAAGAAAGATAATGTGAATTTACAGAAAATATGCTCTCAGTTTAGCTTATAGATCACCTTCCAAACCTCTGTGGGAAAAGCATGTGAAAATAGTTTTCTCTCAAACATGGTTCATGATATCCCAGCAGAAGGCTTTTTCACATGGTAAAATCACCTTAGAACATACCACAATTCCTAAAATGAGTATGGTACCATCAACAAATGATTTATAATGTAACTAAAGTCTTAAAACATTCTATTAACTGCAATGCTTTTTAATGAGGTTCTATCATGTATATTGGTCCCAAGATGGCTGCCAACACTTCTTGGATGAAGTGCTGACAGCCAATCAGATCTCACGATGAGATGTGTGGTTAGGCTCTGCCCAGATATATATGTGATTTTACTTTTGATTTTCTCAGGAACTACTGAACGGATTTACACCATTTAAGCAAAAGGCACATGCCTGACCTGAGGACTACCTCTTTGCCAAATTTCAAGTAATTCTGTTCAGCCGTTCGGGCTGTACCTTCGACTAAAGGTCCTATGGGAAAATGCATGGGGAAAACGCGTTTTGGGACCCCCCTTTTTTCTCAGCCCCCGCTTGATGAATCACCACGAAACTTCCAGGATAGGAGCGGACCGGAGCTGGCCAAAAGTTTGAAAACTTTTGCGAAGATTCGTCAACCGGCGCCAGACTTATTGGGAATAGAATGTTGCGGATTTCCTATGGAAAATAGGTCCTAACTATAACTGCCTACTGGCATAACATAAAAAATACCAATTTAATTATAATCAAAAACGTAAACAACATAAACAAATTATCATTTTAGTAATAATATATTAGATATAAAAAATATTATGAATTATAAATATTTTATTTTTACACACACAAAAAAAAAATGTAGGGGCTGATTATGATGTCCGTCAGATCCAACAAACATCTGCCCCTGCGTTACTCCAGCCGCATTATGTTGCGGCAGTCTGAGGCAGCATGCGGAGGGACCGACCGCTGCTGTTTTAATGGGCACAAGGAGTCCATCAGCCTAGCAGTCAGAATGTAATCCTGACTATAAGGGCGGTGCCTTCCTTGGCACCAACGTAGGGATTATGATTTCTCTTTTGGTCTGTCTTTCTGTTTGGGGTCTGGCCACCATAGAAAGGCAGACAGAAACTGACTTTGAGGGCCCCTAACAGGGCCCCGCCCCTTCGTGGCTTCCGCTTCGAGGCCTGTGCCTTCCCAAACATCCATGCACCTTATGGCAGGCACCATGTGGTGCCTGCCACAAGATGCATGGATGTTTGCAAACATTGATTTTCCTAAAGCAGGTTGTGCAGCGGCCCTTTTCTCCCAGCTGCACAAGCCACATCATGTAAATTGATCTTTACGACGGCCTCATGGGTGGTCGCATCCAAATTCGTTGGATGGAACCGCTGGTTTCCATTCCGACATGACACAATGCCGGCAGAATTGTGTGGGATTGGTGTACATGTTGCATGCTGGGCCATTTCCTGCCGTAGGCACTAGGCCTACTCACACAAGTGAGGTACCATTTTTATTGGGAGACTTAGGGGAGCACAGAATAGTAGAACATGTGTAATTACCAATTGAATTTCTTGGGATTTCTGCCTTCCAAACGTAAGACAGAGGGCCCGATTCACAGAACTAACTTAAGACAAAATCCTAAACTTACTACCATTTTGGTATTCACAGAAGGCAGTTCCTCTTTCTGGTATTCACAGAAGGCACTTACTCATTTTGGTATTCACAGAAGTTAGGAGTCCTAACTTTAGGACTCCTAAATGCCTTCTGTGAATACCGAAAGTCTTAAAATTAGGATTTTTCTCAATTTAGTAGTCCTAAATTTAGGACTCCTAACTTTAGGACTCCTAAATGCCTTCTGTGACTACCGAAAGTCTTAAAATTAGGATTTTTCTCAGTTTACTAGTAGTATAGTTAGGACTCCTAACTTTAGGACTCCTAAATGCCTTCTGTGAATACCGAAATTCTTAAAATTAGGATTTTTCTCAATTTAGTAGTCCTAAGTCTAAACTTAGGACTACTAAATTGAGAAAAATCCTAATTTTAAGAATTTCGGTATTCACAGAAGGCATTTAGGAGTCCTAAAGTTAGGACTCCTAACTTCTGTGAATACCGAAATGAGTAAGTGCCTTCTGTGAATACCAAAATGAGTAAGTGCCTTCTGTGAATACCAAAATGGTAGTAAGTTTAGGATTTTGTCTTAAGTTAGTTCTGTGAATCGGGCCCAATATGTGAAAAAGATGCCATTTTGAAAAATGTACTCTAATTCACATGCTTGTATGGCTAACCATAATTTTGGAGATGTGCAAATGAGCACTGGTTATAAACTCTATATTTTGATCCCATTTCATACATACATATGTTTCCTTGGCACTCTTTACATTTGACCAAATTAATTGCTATTTACCCGGTACACAATTAAAAACCATTGTAAGGCACAGCACAGTTATTGGCTCGGGGTATCTTGGGTTCTAAGTGAGCCTACAGGTCCTATATTTATCACAATCAGAAGGGTCCAGCAGACATAGAAGTATATTGCTTTAAAAAATCTACAATGCTTACAAGAAGTTACATGTGAAAAAGGCACAAATTGCTGTTTTTTACAACTCAATTTCAATATATTTTTATTTCAATTGTTAGTTTCTATAGAAAAACGTTGAGGGGTTTACACAAATTACCTTATTGCTTTCACACCTTACTACCACTAACTGGAAGGAGGTTGAAAGCACAAAAAAAGGAATATTAGGCTATGTCCCAGTAAAATGCCAAAACTGTATAAAAAATGTTGTTTTTCTTACAAAAGTCCGCCTGTTCCTGAAAGCTAGGAAGATGGTGATTTTAGTTTTAGAATTTCTTTATTATTTTCAGAAATCACCAGCATATGCTACCGGTGGAGATACCACCTTCTATGATAGCAGCACCAATATTCAAAACTCATTAACTCCCTCCACCCCCCTCAACCCTCCCGGACCTGGTTGCACCAACAAATTCGTAATAGGAAACATATGAAAAGGAAGCCTGCCTCCCTGTTCTCTCGTACTCACTAAAGGTTATGTGTTATTGCTCTGTCCAACTCTGACAAGTGGAGTAGGCATAAGTACTTGGGACAAGTCAGTTCTCGGAAATCTGTCATCAAAAGAGCCAAGAAGGGCTTCCAGAGTTTGCGGAATGATGAGCTTTTATCCTTCAATGTAAGAGTAATACACTCAATCCCCATTATGTACTGGAGCCTCTGCAGCCAACCCAGGTTTTTCGGGGGAGTTTGAGTGCCCCAGTGCATGAGAATGTTCAGTAGAGCTGCTAGTATTGTGAGACCTATCTGCCTACCTCTGCGGGACTGCAGGGGGAAGGTAAGAGCGTTAGGGAGCCCTATAAGAATATAGGCCGGTAATCTCGGGAGATCTGTGTCAAGATGTGTGTCAATGTCTCTCAGGACCTCGGGCATTCTCATAGTATGTGTGTTAACGTGCCTGGGGAGCCGCAGTGACACCAACAGTTTGGTGACATAGATAGGAGGGAATTTATGCAGTCTACTAGGGGTGAGGTACCAGTATGTTATGATGTTCGTAGCCGTTTCAACCCATGTGTGCTGGGCATAGTAGTGTATCTTACCCCATTCCTTTGCTGTCAGCTCCCTCCCAATCTACGACTCCCTCCACCGTTGACCAAGTGATTTCACTGGTGGGCGTTCTGGTGTCAATAGCTTGTAGAGGTGTGTGAGTTTGTCATGTTGGATAGCAGCCATCGCTCATATTGAGTGAGAAGACGTTGGGTGCCAGGTCGAACTGTGGGTTGCATCACCACCCAGTGGCGTATCTGGGTGTAGTGCCATCTCTCACTTTTGGGAGGATTGAATTCCTTATGGAGGGAGTCGAACGGAACGGGGCCCTTCGTGTCAAACAGGTGTCCCATCGATCTACACCCTGGTTGAGTCCAGTGAGAAAAACCAGGATCTCTAAGAGCCGGAGTGAAGTCAGGGTTCCCTACTATGGGAGTTAGGGGAGAGGGAAAGGACGTAAGTTGTCTACAGGCCGCTACCTTATCCCAGGCCACTAGTGCAGGCCCAGTGATAGATGGAAGATATAAGTTGGGAGGGCGTGCTTTCTTTGGGAGGAAGGGGATCTGTTAGACCTTGCACCATTGGTGTGGGTCTCCCTTCCATTTTTCGCTGTTGTCTCCTATGTTTTTGCTGGTAATAGATGCTCAGGGCGCTGTGCCACTTCCATTCAGTGCCACAGCGCGAATGCTCCCTGTGTAAATATGACATGTGTATTGGTATTTATTGGCTTGTTTGGTTTACCTGTTAGTCCCTAGTAACATGGCCTGTGTGTGCCCAGGGCTGGTAAACCAAATGCTGCTGGTGGGCCTGCAGCGCTGGTTTGCGCCACCCACAGAAGCAGCTTGTAAAGTGTGTCTCAGACCTGCCACTGCAGAGTCTGCGTGCAGTCCAGAACTGCCATCTTGGCTGTGAAGTCCACCCACTTCACGGCCCCTGAACCCTCTCTTGGCATCATGTAAGCCACCCCTCTGGTAGGGTGCATTGTATGTGTAAGGTAGGACATACCCTGGTGTGTGTAGCATGTCCTGGTAGTGAATTACACCCAATTTCGTTTTTCACTACTGTAAGGCTACCTGTTCTCCATAGGCCAGAATGGGAGGTTTGTGTCAGGAACCTAGTGAACGTCATTTCTGTAATGGAGAATCAGAATTGCAATCGTAGGGTTATTGTGAAGCCCTCTAGTTGCAATTGTTGGGTAAACGTCTAGGCGGAATTGACCCCTTTAAGATGGCCGCCCTATTTGCTAATTCTTCTGATGTACTTGTGCTAAGGCATGGATATCGCGTGATCCGAGATTTCATCCTCGGCGCGCGCGCATTCCATTGCGCACTTCAATTTGAGTCTTGACAGGAGTAGAAGTTTATTTTCGTGTCGCGCTACAGTTTTTGTCAAAACTGGTAGCGTCCCTCATAGTTAATGCACATTCTCTTCAGAAGAGTAGAGTAGCATTCAGACTAGTACGTCCTCATCACAGCTCCTCGTTTTGGGCAGTTGGTCAACTGTGCTGCCCCTTCCGCTGAGAAGTTCAAAGCCTCCCTCTGCTCGTCGAATTCCTGAGAAGCTCCCTACTGTTTCACGGCTCCGGTAGGCTACCGTCAAATACGAGGTGAGCCAGTGGAATACCGTTGTGACCAGAGACAAGTAAGAGCTAGACTTTGTAAAGACTGCGTCGTGAACACAGCAAGTTACAACTCTGTGATAATAAATGCTCATTCTCCTTTTTTCCCCCGCCTTTCATGCGTGCTTCCCTTTTCTTACCTCCACCCTTTTTTCCTACCTGGCTTCCTTTTTGCGCGTACAGTCCTAGGAGCTGAGCATAAGGAAATCTGCTTTCATTCCAAGGCTTCGCCTTTCCTCCCAGAGATTTGGAATGCAATGAGAAGTACTGACTATCGTTTTCATCAAGAAGACTACTCAAACTGCTGTATGTTGCAAATCAGACTCCTCCATTGGGTAGTCGCAGAATTAGCGAGAAGGTAGGAAGAGAGGCCCATAGAAGAATTAGAGAAGTAGGTTAGGAAGGGAGTTTAACTGTTACTTTTCTCACCCATGTGCACTAGGAAGTAGCTGTCCCTCAATCCCAGCTGCAATCTTCTGAATATACAGAAAAAGAAAGAAGAGAAGCAATACTCACGCAGAACCTGGTAGGATTCAAAAGAGAGAGAGAGAGAGAGAGCTCGATAAGGAGGAAGAAGTCAGAAGTAGGTACAAGTGTAGTATTGAAGTGTTGTCTCCCTCTGTGCATTAGGTGCTCCCGTATCATCTAAGAAAGGCGACGAAGGAGTTCAGGTCCAGCAAGAGTGTCTCTTCTCTGTCCACTTCCCCTTTCCCCCGGCCTGGAGAAGCTGCTTAACCCAGTGAGCTCCGGGAGGCGGGCATTGGGAAAAAGCAACATTCTGCCTCCGTGGAGATTCCAGCGCACCTCTGACAGTTTGGCTATTACATTCTATAGTCCTAACTGACCCAAAGAACATGGTAGAAAAACGAATTTAGTATGCCTGAGCTCAGAATATTAAAATACATCTTTTAGTGAAGTTTATTTTTATATTCTGTGTTTGAAAATACCACTTTTAGAAAGTAGGTATTTTCTTGCCTAAGCCTTCCAGTGTGCTCTGCTGTTATGTGTATTGGCTGTCTGGTTTTGGAGGGACAGGGCAGGCTGAGTCAGACCTGGGTTGAATAGAGAGATCTGCATTGGAGTATGGGGAGGGGTAGCTCCTTGACCTGAATAGGGCTGTGCCTGGCAAGGTGAATGCGGGTTCCACCTCCCACTGTGCGTCTGATGGCAGACCCCATCTTTCTGAAAGGAAGGATGCAGCCTGGTAAACAAAGTGCTCCATGGCTGGGCAGAACTGGTTCTGGCTGGGTTCAGTGACTTGTAGCTTCTGAGAACAAAGACTTTTGGGGTATAAATATCTGTGCTGAAACCCCTACAATCTGTATTGCTCCTGGACAACAAGAGGAACCTCTGTCTGTGTAACTGAAGGAATCTGCAGGAGAGGACTGTCCTTGTGCTTGTGTGCTGTTTCTTGGACTGGCCTGCAGTGGTTACTACTGGACTTGGAAGAAGAGGAAAAAGACTTTGAAGGAACTTTCATTTTTGCTACAGCAATCACCCAAGGGCTAGAAGAGAGCTAGCCTCCTGCTGGAGTCTCAGGCACATCAGACTCCACCACCAGCTTCCTGTTTCCTCCCAGCGAGGATTTCTATCTGCAGGTGAGGCTCCTGTGAGTTCCAGGGCCTCTAGTTCTACTGAGGAGAAGAGAGTGCTGAAAATCGTCGCTAACGCCCATTAGCGAGCCGCCGCAGCTGAAGAGCGTAAGGAAAATCATTGCACTGCTGCCGCTGAGTGCTCGCTACCGGAGATCATCGCATCACACGTTTGCGGGCTGCAAAATGCTCGCTAACCCAAAGATTATCGCATCACATGTTTGCGGGCCTCCAAGTGCTCGCTAACCAAAGATCATCGCATCGAGTTCATCTCTTCATGACATCGCAGCCCGGACGCCGAGCGTTCGCCATTTTCATCGCATCGCATCAGGATTGTCGCTCCCTCGTGGGGCGCCATTTCTTTTCATCGCAACAAGATCGCACACGCAACAGGCTCGGTACATCATCCTCCCTTCGCGGCAAGGATTTCAACGCATCGCCGGCTTAGCGTAGAGAAGTTTGTTGCTTTGTCCTGCAAAAAGATCACCGCATCATCCTCCCTTGCGGCAAGGATTCAACGCATCGCTGGTCACACATCAGGAAAATCATCACTACAACTCCTTAGCGACATTTTGGTTGCGGTGCTACAGAATCCAGGTAGTTTGTGAGTAAAAGGGTCGCAGAGACCACTGCCTTGAACTGAACTCCTCTTAGCACACTTTGAGCTATTTTTGCAGCATTTTAAGAGTAACCCTATTTTCCTAGTATTGTGGATTTTTACTGTTATTGGTCTTGTGTCAAGTCTATATATAAAGATACTTATTTTTTATAACTACTTGTGGTGTGTCCCTTTGTAGTGTTCTTCACTGTGTTATTGTGTATGGTCATAAATGCTTCACACACTGCCTCTGAGATAAGCCTAGCTGCTCGTGCTACGTTACCACATGGTTGAGCAGGGGTTATCAAAGGGTGTAGCCCGCTTACTCTGACTTAGGAAGAAGGGTCCCTACTTGGGCAGTGGCCAGCCATTGCTAACTAGAGACCCCCATTTCTAACATTGATGGTCAGCGGTGAGGATCTGGACTTGCATTTATGATCGCATACAGTAATTATATTATAGTGTACACTACTAGCGAGTGCAGACCATATCATAACCACGTATGTTTTTTGAGGTTTTGATTTGTTTTTCCTGGTGGCTTGTGTCACTGATTGGTGCGTCCATGAGGTAGACACCGGGGACAGTCCACAAGGCTTACAGAGTGACTGACAGGGTCAGGGCCTACATTAAGGAGGAGGAGGTCTCCAAAATGTTTGCCCTAGGGGTGATTGAGTCCTCTAGCAGCCCTTGGTCCAGCCCCGTGGTCTTGGTACCAAAAGCTGCCGCGCCTGGTGACACTCCTGAACTTAGGTTCTGTGTGGACTACCGAGGTCTCAATGCGGTCACGAAGACCGACGCGCACCCCATCCTCAGAGCTGATGAGCTCATAGATCGGTTAGGGGCTGCCCGGTACCTCAGCACGTTTGATCTAACATCTGGGTACTGGCAGATCGCCTTAACTGATGGGGCAAAGGAGAGGTCAGCATTCTCCACACCAGATGGGCACTACCAGTTCTGTGTGATGCCCTTTGGGATGAGGAATGCCACTGCCACCTTTCAGAGGTTGGTCATCCAGGTGTTGGTTGGGCTGGAGGATTTCAGTGCCGCCTACCTGGATGACAGTGCAATGTTTAGTTCCTCCTTGGAGGACCACTTGCACCACCTCTGGGAAGTGTTGATGGCGCTGCGCAGAGCAGGCCTCACAATCAAGGCCAGTATGTGCCAGATTGGGCAGGGTTCTGTGGTGTACTTGGGACACCAGGTGGGGAGTGGCGGGGTGGCACCCCTGCAGCCCAAGATTGAAACTATCCTGGCTTGGGAGTCCCCAAGGACCCAGAACCAGGCGAGGGCCTTCTTAGGACTCACAGGTTACTACAGGAGGTTTGTCAAGGGGTATGGCAACACTGTTGCACCCTTGACTGAGCTGACTTCCAAGAAGTGGCCAAAGATTGTGAACTGGACTGACACCTGTCAGAAAGCTTTTGATGCCTTCAAGACTGCCATGTGTACAGTACCCGTACTCCAGGCGCCCTATTTTGCTAAGGAATTTATTGTCCAGACAGACGCTTCAGATCATGGGGTGGAGGCTGTTCTGTCACAGATGAATGAGGAGGGACTAGACCAACCTGTAGCCTTTATCAGTAGGAGGCTACTTCCACGGGAACAGAGGTGGAGTGCAATTGAGCGTGAGGCATTTGCTGTGGTCTGGGCACTGAAGAAGCTGAGACCATACCTGTTTGGGACTCACTTCCAGGTTCAGACAGACCACAGGCCCCTCAGATGGTTGATGCAGATGAGGGGTGAGAATCCCAAGTTGTTGAGGTGGTCCATTTCCCTACATGGTATGGACTTCACGGTGGAACATCGCACTGGTACAGAACACGCCAATGCTGATGGTCTGTCCAGATTTTTCCGCCTTAGTGATGACAGCTTCCAAGGGGATGGGTAGTTCTCCCCACATTTCAGCTGGAGGGGACGCGTGTTAAATCTGGCACCATTGACATGGGTCTCCCTTCCATTTTTCGCTGTTGTCTCCTCTGTTTTTGCTGGAAATAGATGCTGTGGGTGCTGTGCCACTGCCATTCAGTGCCACAGCGTGAATGCTCCCTGTGTAAATATGACATGTGAATTGGTATAACCATGATTGGCTTGTTTGGTTTACCTGTTAGTCCCTAGTAGCGTGGCCGGTGTGTGCCCAGGGCTGGTAAACCAAATGCTGCTGGTGGGCCTGTAGTGCTGGTTTGCGTCACCCACAGAAGCAGCTTGTAAAGTGTGTCTCAGACCTGCCTCTGCAGAGTCTGCTTGCAGTCCAGAACTGCCATCTTGGCTGTGAAGTGCACCCACTTCCCGGCCCCTGAACCTTCCCTTGGCATCATGTAAGCCACCCATCTGGTAGGGTGCATTGTATGTGTAAGGTAGGACATGCCCTGGTGTGTGTAGCATGTCCTGGTAGTGAATTACACCCAATTTCGTTTTTCACTACTGTAAGGCTACCTGTTCTCCATAGGCCAGAATGGGAGGTTTGGCTATTACATTCTATAGTCCTAACTGACCCAAAGAACATGGTAGAAAAACGAATTTAGTATGCCTGAGCTCAGAATATTAAAATACATCTTTTAGTGAAGTTTATTTTTATATTCTGTGTTTGAAAATACCACTTTTAGAAAGTAGGTATTTTCTTGCCTAAGCCTTCCAGTGTGCTCTGCTGTTATGTGTATTGGCTGTCTGGTTTTGGAGGGACAGGGCAGGCTGAGTCAGACCTGGGTTGAATAGAGAGATCTGCATTGGAGTATAGGGAGGGGTAGCTCCTCGACCTGAATAGGGCTGTGCCTGGCAAGGTGAATGCGGGCTCCACCTCCCACTGTGCGTCTGATGGCAGACCCCCTCTTTCTGAAAGGAAGGATGCAGCCTGGTAAACTAAGTGCTCCAGGACTGGGCAGAACTGGTTCTGGCTGTTTCAGTGACTTGTAGCTTCTGAGAACAAAGACTTTTGGGGTATAAATATCTGTGCTGAAACCCCTACAATATGTATTGCTCCTGGACAGCAAGAAGAACTTCTGTCCGTGTAACTAAAGGAATCTGCAGGAGAGGACTGTCCTTGTGCTTGTGTGCTGTTTCTTGGACTGGCCTGCAGTGGTTACTACTGGACTTGGAAGAAGAGGAAAAGGACTTTGAAGGAACTTTCATTTTTGCTACAGCAATCACCCAAGGGCTAGAAAAGAGCTAGCCTCCTGCTGGCACATCAGACTCCACCATCAGCCTCCTGTTTCCTCCCAGCGAGAATTTATATCTGCAGGTGAGGCTCCTGTGAGTTCCAGGGCCTCTAGTTCTACTGTGGAGAAGAGAGTGCTGAAAATCGTCGCTAACGCCCGTTAGCGAGCCGCCGCAGCTGAAGAGCGTAAGGAAAATCATTGCGCTGATGCCGCTGAGTGCTTGCTACCGGTGATCATCGCATAACACGTTTGTGGGCTGCCAAATGCTCGCTAACCCGAAGATTATCGAATCCCATGTTTGCGGTCCTCCAAGTGCTCGCTAACCAAAAGATCATCACATCGAGTTCATCGCTTCACGACATCGCAGCGCGGACGCCGAGTGTTCGCCATTTTCATCTCATCACATCAGGATCGTCGCTCCCTCGCGGGGCGCCATTTTTTTTCATCGCAACAAGATCGCACACGCAACAGGATCGGCGCATCATCCTCCGTTCACAGCAAGGATTTCAACGCATCGCCGGCTTAGCGTGGAGACGTTTGTCCTGCACACAGATCAGCGTATCATCCTCCCTTGCAGCAAGGATTCAACGCATCGCTGGTCACGCGTGAGGAAAATCATCGCTACAACTCCTTAGCAACATTTTGGTTGCTTTGCTACAGAATCCGGGTAGTTTGTGAGTAAAAGGGTCGCAGAGACCACTGCCTTGAACTGAACTCCTCTTTGCACACTTTGAACTATTTTTGCAGCATTTTAAGAGTAACCCTATTGTAAATTTTTACTGTTATTGGTCTTGTGTTAAGTCTATATATAAAGATACTTATTTTTTAATAACTACTTGTGTGGTGTCCCTTTGTAGTGTTCTTCACTGTGTATTGCCATGTTTTTGGGCCTTGTCTATCATGTGCAGTACTGTTCAAGATTGTCCCCACACTGGTGCTGTGGGACAAACCCTGCCTGATCTGGGTCGATCAGTCCCAGAAGTAAGGGGTTAACATGGGCCGCCAAGATACCCATGAGTATTTTAAAATTGACATTCAGAAGGGAGATAGGCCTTTATGAAGAGCATTGGGTTTTATCTTTCCCTGACTTAGGGATCACTGTAATGGAGGTCACTTTCATCGAGGGAGGGAGGGTTGCCGAAGTTCCAAGGGCGGTAAACAGCTGAGTGAATAGTGGTGCCAGAATATGGCAAAACCTTTTATAAAAAATGGTGGGGAAGCCATCTAGCCCAGGAGATTTAGAGAGCTTTAACTTAGCTCTCGAGGAGATGACTTCCTCTAGTTTGATCAGGCTGTCCAGCTCATCCTTCTGATCAGTGGAGAGGGAGGAGGTGTGTGCCTCTCGAAGGTATGTTTGGATGTGTTCCGGTTGCAGGTTCTGTGCTGAGTATAAGTGGTGGTAGTACTCCCTAAACACCTTTGCAATGAGCGGGTCATCTGTCTGCACATGACCCTCAGAGTCCAACACCTCCTGGACCCTCTGATCCTGCCTCCTTATTCGCAGCCTGTTAGCAAGAAGGCACCCTGCCCGTTCTCCCCAACGTAGAATTGATGGTTTAGGCGGAGTGCTGCGAATTCGGCCCTATCTATGTCCAGACCTGCTAGTTGGACTCTGACTGCCTCAAGCTGTCTCCACACCCTGGGGGTTCCCGTCCATTTATGGATACGTTCAGGTACCGCCGCCTTTCAGGAGAGGCCTTCCCTTTTTTCCTTACGCACTTTGTTTTCAGCCAACTATATGGCTATAAGTTCTCCCCTCACCACCACCTCCAGCGTGTCCCAGTCTGTGGAGTCCATGATTTCTTTGTTGTCAATAATAGCCAGGTACTCAGTGATCATTCTAGTCAGTCGCTCCACATTAGCAGGGCGATGTGGGAGGCTGTCTCGTAGTCGCTACGCTCTAGGACCCAGCCTGTAGTCTTGGGTCTGCCCATGTGCGTTCCTCCAAATGTCTGTGAGTCCCCTGCTAGTGAGCCAGGTCCTACCCCCCTCAGAGAGTGCCTCCGTCTGCCCATGTCATTGTGCAGATCTATCCAAGATGTTGTCAAAAACAAGATTTAAGTCACCCCCTAACAAAGTCAGTGGGCCTGGTGCCCCGAAGGTCTCTGTGACCGCTTGTTTAAGGAAATCCTCTTGTCTCTCATTGGGTGAGTGTATGGAGGCAATTGTGATTATGTCTGCGCTGATTCGTTGAGAATATGCTAGGAGTCTGGCCTTTATTTCCGCTTCTTTAGAGATGACCTTGACCCTAAAGTGTTGGGAGATTAAAATGGCCACCCCAGCTGTTTTATTTGCTTGGGAGGAGAAATATTGATAGGGAAAGTGTCTAAAGCGGAGCCTATGTTCGTCTCTGGGAAGGAGGTGAGTCTCTTGTAGTAGGCATATCTCTGCCCCTGAATGTTCTAAATAAGGCAGTATGGAGCTTCTTTTCAGAGGATGGTTAAGGCCTTTACAGTTTAATGTGAGTATGTTCACTTTGTGCAACATCGGGTTTGAGTAAAACATGCTATGTGATGGCTACGTGAGTAGAAGAGAGGAATCATGTGTGTTTCAATAGTGTGTCTAGCTCTACTAGGAAATATGTGGGTGGATGGCGTTTAATTACAGTTCGTAGGTCTGGCCCCAAAATATAATAAGAAAAAACAAACCAAAAACCCAAGAAACTGTAACAATGGAAAAATAAAACGATAATAAGAAAGAGTGGAGACCATTTCTGGCATGTCCATTTTGACACTAGTGGGGTCGTGGGGGCAGCCCCCACCACCGCCCGGGCCCAGCCGATCGCTGTTCAAAAATGTTTCTAACACAGACAGAAAGAAGAAAGAACTGCTGCTAACGAGGCCAGAGCGGGAACTCAAGGAGACAAACTCTGTCAAGGCTAGGCTGGTCGCAAAGAGAAGCCAGGTAGCGTGTCGATGACTGCCTGCTTCTCTTTGGCTATTGTTGCATGGTCCAGTCGAAGGTCGCCTGGAGAGGCACCATGGCCCCTCCGTGGAGAAGTACCAGAATGTCTCCACCATGGCACAGAGTCAGTAGTGTCCCCTTCCAAAGCCAGCACTCAACGTGCTTCTTCCATGGATCTGATTTGATGAAGCCTTCCTGCATGGCGAAAGATGTTACGGAACGGGTGACCCCAGGAGTAGCGCACCAACGCTGCTCGTGGATGTGCAGTAATGTATCGAAAGTCTTTCCATTTTTGGAGGGTTGATCCTGTGAGATCTTGGTAGAGAACTAAGTCGGCCCTGTGGTACAGCACTGGTGTTTTGCCTCTAGCTTTCGGAAGGATTCGCTCTTTCAATGGGAAGTCGCTGACACACGTGAGTATGTCTGGTGGTGGAGTCTTAGATGAGCGTGCTAGTCCTACTCTGTGAGTTCTGTCCAGTTGGATTGTCACCTAGGTACCCACCTCCAGGATTGCTCTGAATAGTACTTGCACGTATGATGTGATATCAGATCCCTCTGTTCTGGGTGGTGCACCACAAATTTGTACGTTGTTCCAGTGAGATCTGTTCTCTAAGTCTTCCATATGAGCCTGGAGGTCTAGGTTTTGGTATTTAAGGTGCAGAATCTCTTGCTAGAGTTGTTTGATTTATTTGTCTTTGCTTGCTTTATAATCTTCCAACATAGATACTCTTTTGCCTAGACTGTCCAGGTCTCTCCACGTTTCTTTTAATTCCTATACAACTTCTTTCTTGAATAATTGTAAGTCCTTGCACAGTGAGGTGAAGAGCGATTCCAGATAGAGACGGTTGATTGGTTCATCCGTGGACTCTGATGTACCCTCGGTCTTTTTCGGTGGCGCATCTAACCCAGGGACCCCGCGGGTTTCAACAGCATGTCTTTTAGATTGTGGTCATATTCCCTCTTGCTGTGGCCATTCCTTCCTGGAAAACGGGACACAACCTACAATCCAATCACTCTGGAATCTACCACCGGTAAAAGGTCCCTACAACTGTGGACACTGCAAAGCATGCGATACCACAATTCTAACTAAGAATTTTATCTACAAACAACACACAATTACACTGCATTCTTTCACCAACTGTAACTCCATGAATGTGATTTACGGCATAATCTGTCCATATGGGTCACTCTATGTGGGCCAAACACAACAGAAGATCAAGGCCAGGATACTGCAACATCGGAGTAGAATCTGGTGCTCCGTCATAGGGGCACCACTAGTCGAAAACTTTGCAAGGATGGCACACAATCCGGACCAATTGCAGTGGCTGGTGATAGAGAAAGCGGAACTGGGACCAAGAGGGGGCAACATTGCCTCGATCTTAAATGTCCGAGAATCAAAATGGATGGTACGTCTGGATACCATCGCTAACGGGCTGAACGAACTGGGTCCCAGCAATGCCCAACTGGCATGCCTCAATACTTAATCTTACCAATAAGAACCATGAGGGCTTAATTACTGCACATAACTAAATTCACCCATCTGGTTGATGTGTGTTCTTGTGTATACTTTCCTTTCAGAGAATGGTCCTTCCTTCTAATGTGATTGTGAAATATGATTTTATAGGAGTATCCATTAAGACACTGTTTCATGGACAATCATTTGGCACTCAATCTCGAGCGCCAAGACTCTAGAGCCACTAGCAAGCATGCAGGAGACTTCTCACACTGCTAGCGAGCTCCCACTAGACTTTGCACTCACTCGCACAGCTTACGACCAATCTAGCATTCCTAGAGCCGATCGCAAACGGAGCGGTGGAGAAGAGTTTCTGCTTGAGAATGCAGTTGAGAGGCATTTGAAGTGCATCTTCATCTCAAACAGGCCATTGGAAGTGGGTTTTTTGTGCGAGAAATCATTTTTTAGATACTTTTTTTCAATCCAAAAGGAAGTGCCCCAGAGACTCCAACATACTGTTCCTGTCCAGCAGGCTCCTGCCAGTGCTTTGTCCCTCTCCTGGTCACTTTTCATTGGGGTTTAGAGCTGAAAGGATCACTGTCCTTGTCTGCTTTATACATACCATTGGATTTAAGGACTTTGGGGCTGATTGCGATGGCGGACGGACTCCAGTCCATCCGCCATCGTCTTGGGGAGTGGGACCACCCGCCTACAAGGTGGTGGTCCCACGGGGGTATTAGGATGTGACCGCCACAGGACTGTTTACATTTCATTGGACTACATGGCAGGCACCATGCGGTGCCTACCACATGGTGAAGGGAAATGTACCCCCAAACGAAAGGGCCCAGGGTGAAGGGAGGCCCGCTATGGGCCCTCAATGTACATCCATGCCAGCCTTTTCATGGCAGGTTAACCGCCATTGAAAGGGTGGCAGGGAGGCACATCTTAATCCCTACTGCGGTGCCTGGTAGGCACCCTCACCATTTTGGGGATGGAAAGGCCACCGCCGTATCGCTGGGCTCAAGGATCCCGTTGAATGCGATGGTGTCGGATTTTCAGACCGGCACAGACCTGTCCATCATTATAATATGGAGGGAGGGAAATGGCCTCACAATGGTGATGAAGCCTGTCGGTGGAGAGTTCACCGCCATCGTAATCAGCTCCTTTGTTTTTGAGATATCACAAGTAAGTTGAAAAACTGGTGTATAAGAGTGTTGTTTGTTTGACTTGGGGCATGCACCTGGATTTATTTGTACTTTTATTTGATTTTTTACATTTATTGTGGTGGGCGGCCTGAAGCTTTAGTAGGGGCCTAGTTTTTCTGTGCATAAAATGTATCTTCTTTTGCACAGTTCGGTACATTTTCTTCTCCATGTTTTTTAATAAGTTTGCAATATTGATGGATTTAATTCATTATGTGGCCGCATGGAGCTGTTCGCACATGATTGAGAATGCAAGCACACTTCAGGACCGCATTGTGCTATTCCTGCGCGATTTTAGAGCAAGTGGACACACTCTGCATTCACAACTCAACGCTAACGGGTGCGCCGACTAACTCCACCCGAACGCGGAACTTCACATAGCTCGGTGGAGTTTTTTTGCAAATCCGCACAATTCTGTGTACTGGGACACCGCAAACTAATTTTGATGTCTCCACAGTACTTTTTGGGCCTATCCCTGCCGCGGGTACTTGGCCCACCCGGACAAATGAGGTACGATTTTTACCAAGAGACTCGGAGGAATGCTGGGTGGTAGGAAATTTGTGTCAGCCCGGTGATCCCACAATGTTCCCACACAGAATTGTAAGAAAATTTGATTTTCTCAGCAACATTTGAGGTTTGCAGGGGATTCTGGGTAGGAAAACTTTGTGAAATCCACACAAGTATCACCTCCCTTGACTCTCCCAGATATCTTGTTTTAATAAATGTATGGGTTTTGGAGGTTTCCCTAGATGCTCACTGAGCCCGGGGCAAAAAATGCAGGTGACTCCCTTGTAAACACAAGTCTTTTTTTATCACTAATTTTGAAGTCTCCACAGTTACATTTTGGGCCATTTCCTGTTGCGGGCACTAGGCCTAACCACCCAAGTGAAGTACCATTTTTATAGGGAGAGTTGGGGGCCTTCTGGGTGAGTGGAAGTTTGTGGCTCACTGCCAAACTTTCCATCACAGAAATGTGAGGAAAATTTGTTTTTTTTACAAAGTTTGAGGTTTGGATGGGATTGTGGGTAACAGAACCTGGTGCGAGGCACACAAGCCACCCCATCCTGGAATTCCCTGGGTGTCTAGTTTTAAAAAATGTACAGGTTTGTAATTTTTCCCTAGGTGCCGGCTGCGCTATGGCCCAAAACCCACAGCTAGGCACATTGCAAACTAAAGGTCAGTGCCTAGTGGGTTTTCTGCAGCCCTGGGGAGGGCAGATAGGGGCTATTTCCCTGATATGCCCCCAAGTGGGACATAAAGACTGTTGCCATTTTTTGGGGGGTGGGGGCATTGTCATAGCCATTCTGGGCAGCCCTCACCCCTATGTAAAAAAAAAAGCCAGCATAATCCCTGATGCTCAGTGGGCTCTCTGCCCCTCGGGGTGCAGATCAGGAGCTATTACCTTCATTTACCTCCCGGGAAAGGCAGAAAGACTGTGGCACGTTTTTGGGGGGTTTGGGGGTATTGGTATGCCCATTCTGGGCAGCCCCTACCCTTATGTATAAATTAAAAATCCCTGGTGCCTAATGGGCTTTGGGGAAGAACATGGGCTATTCCCTTATCTGCCTTCCAGGGGAGGAGAAAGACTGTGGCAATTTATTTTTGGATGGTGGCATTTGCATTTTGGGCAACCCTCACCCCTATGTATAAATAAATTTATAATACCTGATGCCTTGTGGGCTTTTTACCCCATGGGGGCAGATCAGGGGTAATTGTCTCCATCAGCCTCCTGGGGGCAAGAAAGGCTGTGGTATTTTTTTGTGGGGTGGGGGCATTGGCATGCCCATTCCAGGCAGCCACCACCCCTAAACTTTGAAAAACTAAATCCTGGTTGGTTATTGGGCTTTCTGCCCCCTGGGTGGCAGATTTGGGGCTATTACCCCCATCTGTCTCCCAGGGACAGAAAGACTGTGGCAAATGTTGGGGAATGGGGCATTGGCATGCCCATTCTGGGCAGCCCCACCACTACTCATAAAAAAGAAAACCTAATTCCTCGACCAAGTGTGCTTTCTGTCCGCCCGGGGGCAGATGACGGGCTATTACCCCATCTGCCTCATGTGGGCAAAAAGACTCTGACACTTTTTTGTGGGGGGAGGGTGGGGGCATTGGCTTGCCCTTTCTGGGCAGCCCCCTCCCATTAACTGTTTTCTGCCCTCTGGGGGGGGGGGGGCAGATTCAGGTCTCCTACCCCCTTCTGCCCCCCAGGAGGGCAGAAAGACTGAATACACCGATTTTGTAATGGGAGAGCAAAGACACTTGCTCAAGGGACCACTCCCCCACCCTGGTGGCTAGTGGGTGGATCCCTGCGTGGGTATCGCCCTCCTGCAGTGATCAAGCACCAGAGAGGGGTACCATTGGAAAGGGAAGATTCTCCACTGTCCAATGAAACCTCTCCTGTGTGTTTCAGTGCTGGGGGACTGAAATAGCCCCACGAGCTCTGAAACTGTGAAACTCAAACTAAGTTTCAGTTTCAATCTAATGCCGAGAGCGCGCCATGCACGGAATCGTCATAACATAGAAAATCAAAAAAAGGCCTCAGGTGGTTGGGGAAGCTCTTCACCACCCTCCTGAGGCAAAAAAAAGGCAATCCCACCATTCCGTCATGAGCACCGAAGGGGTTACTAACTACTAAAAATGTAACAACTACATTAAAAAACATAAACAATAATTATACAAAAATATATATAACACATTTAAAATATATACTAAAATACATAATAATTAAAAAAAGATATTAACAACTATGGTGCCGATTCCGATCCTGGAAAAACCGGGTACGAACCGTCAGTCGGAGCGTTTTCTCCGTCCGACTCGTACCCGGTAAAAAAACTCTACAAACTTGCAAGTACGATTCGTACGGAAACACCATTTCCGTACGAGTCGGAAAAAACACCAACCGACTGAAAAATACATACGAATGAGATCCGGACGTGATGTCCGGACGGAGGTAGGCTTGTTTTTACATACCAGCAAGTACGATTCGTACCCAAAGCAGTCCGGACGGCAACATTTTTATGGCACCCAAAAAGTGCTGGAAAAGCCGTGATGCCAGCGGATTAGGGGGCCCGGTACGCGCCGTATCCCCCCAGCCCCCGTATGTACGCGCCGTACCCCCCCAGCCCCCGTATGTACGCGCCGTACCCCCCTGCCCCGTATGTATGCGCCGTACCCCCCCCTGCCCCCATATGTACGCGCCGTACCCCCCCTGCCCCCGTATGTACACACCATACCCCCCCCAGCCCCCGTATGTACGGACCGTACCCCCAGCCCCCGTGTAAGTACGGACCGTACCCCCACCCGAGTATGTACGGACCGTACCCCCACCCATGTATGTACGGACCGTACCCCCACCCGTGTATGTACGGACCGTACCCCCAGCCCCCCGTGTAAGTACAGACCGTACCCCCACCCGTGTATGTACGAAGCGGACCCCCAGCGCTATGCGCTGGGGGTCCGCTCCATACATACACGGGTGGGGGTACGGTCCGTACTTACACAGGGGGGCTGGGGGTACGGTCCATACATACACGGGTGGGGGTACGGTCTGTACTTACATGGGGGGGCTGGGGGTACGGTCCGTACATACACGGGTGGGGGTACGGTCTGTACTTACACGGGGGGGCTGGGGGTTCGGCGCGTACATACGGGGGCTGGGGGGGGTTCGGCGCGTATGCGGACACATGTCTCCATGGTTGCTATGGGAGTCCGGTCCGTACGGTGTTTTTTCCATGCAGTTGTAACGTCGGACGCCCGGTACGGATCGTACTTGCGCGCTCGGACTTGAGTTTTCACATTTGTACGTGAAATCGTCCGGGGACGTGTCGGAAACGTTTTCCGACCCGAAGATGTGTGGGGTATTTTCCCAATACGATTCGTATGGACTTTTTCCCATACGAATCGTACTTGCCAGTTTGTACGGTACTTGTATGAGTCGTACGGAAAAAATCCGGACACGATTCGTACGGGGAAATTTTTTCCAGGATCGGAATTGGCCCCTATGTTTTTGTAAACAATATTAATGTTTTAGATATTTTCAAAAGCAATATTACTCACCTTAAAATTGATATTCTTGACAATGATAGTCTTCCAGATGATATTTCTACATCATGATATTTTAAAAACAATATTTTGGTATGATGGAATTTTTTTCTATTTTGTCGAAATATTGCTAAATTTGAGTGGTCCACCACTTTAAATGAAGTGTTCCATAGTGTTAAAATAATGATTAAGGAATCTCTGGCATTGAGTGCTTTCTCCACGGGTTATAAGTATTCCATCACAGTAGAAGCCAGTCTCACAGGGCTTGGGGCAGTTTTGACCCAAACCACTGCAAGTAGAGAACAAACTGTGGCATTTGCATCTAGAATGTTAAAACAGGCAGAGGTTTACTAAAGCACCATGGAATGTGAGGCACTCTCATGTTCTTGGGCAGTACAAATGTTTAAATCATATATTTGGGGTTCAAAATTTGAACTGTTAACTGATCACAAGCCCTTAATCCATTTTCTTCAGAGTAGCAATCTGTGTAAGGCATCTGCAAGTCTAATACAATTACTGTAAAACCTTCAAGAGTATACCTTAACATAAAACATGTTTTTGAGGGGGTAGGAGCAAATTACAGAGCAGATTGCTTGTCACGTATAATAGCATTGACTGATTCAGTAGAAAATGGTGAGGTAGATCCATGCCAGCCTTTTCATGGCAGGTTAACCGCCATTGAAAGGGTGGCAGGGAGGCACATCTTAATCCCTACTGCGGTGCCTGGTAGGCACCCTCACCATTTTGGGGATGGAAAGGCCACCGCCGTATCGCTGGGCTCAAGGATCCCGTTGAATGCGATGGTGTCGGATTTTCAGACCGGCACAGACCTGTCCATCATTATAATATGGAGGGAGGGAAATGGCCTCACAATGGTGATGAAGCCTGTCGGTGGAGAGTTCACCGCCATCGTAATCAGCTCCTTTGTTTTTGAGATATCACAAGTAAGTTGAAAAACTGGTATATAAGAGTGTTGTTTGTTTGACTTGGGGCATGCACCTGGATTTATTTGTACTTTTATTTGATTTTTTTACATTTATTGTGGTGGGCGGCCTGAAGCTTTAGTAGGGGCCTAGTTTTTCTGTGCATAAAATGTATCTTCTTTTGCACAGTTCGGTACATTTTCTTCTCCATGTTTTTTAATAAGTTTGCAATATTGATGGATTTAATTCATTATGTGGCCGCATGGAGCTGTTCGCACATGATTGAGAATGCAAGCACACTTCAGGACCGCATTGTGCTATTCCTGCGCGATTTTAGAGCAAGTGGACACACTCTGCATTCACAACTCAACGCTAACGGGTGCGCCGACTAACTCCACCCGAACGCGGAACTTCACATAGCTCGGTGGAGTTTTTTTGCAAATCCGCACAATTCGGTGTACTGGGACACCGCAAACTAATTTTGATGTCTCCACAGTATTTTTTGGGCCTATCCCTGCCGCGGGTACTTGGCCCACCCGGACAAATGAGGTACGATTTTTACCAAGAGACTCGGAGGAATGCTGGGTGGTAGGAAATTTGTGTCAGCCCGGTGATCCCACAATGTTCCCACACAGAATTGTAAGAAAATTTGATTTTCTCAGCAACATTTGAGGTTTGCAGGGGATTCTGGGTAGGAAAACTTTGTGAAATCCACACAAGTATCACCTCCCTTGACTCTCCCAGATATCTTGTTTTAATAAATGTATGGGTTTTGGAGGTTTCCCTAGATGCTCACTGAGCCCGGGGCAAAAAATGCAGGTGACTCCCTTGTAAACACAAGTCTTTTTTTATCACTAATTTTGAAGTCTCCACAGTTACATTTTGGGCCATTTCCTGTTGCGGGCACTAGGCCTAACCACCCAAGTGAAGTACCATTTTTATAGTGAGAGTTGGGGGCCTTCTGGGTGAGTGGAAGTTTGTGGCTCACTGCCAAACTTTCCATCACAGAAATGTGAGGAAAATGTGTTTTTTTTACAAAGTTTGAGGTTTGGATGGGATTGTGGGTAACAGAACCTGGTGCGAGGCACACAAGCCACCCCATCCTGGATTTCCCTGGGTGTCTAGTTTTAAAAAATGTACAGGTTTGTAATTTTTCCCTAGGTGCCGGCTGCGCTATGGCCCAAAACCCACAGCTAGGCACATTGCAAACTAAAGGTCAGTGCCTAGTGGGTTTTCTGCAGCCCTGGGGAGGGCAGATAGGGGCTATTTCCCTGATATGCCCCCAAGTGGGACATAAAGACTGTTGCCATTTTTTGGGGGGTGGGGGCATTGTCATAGCCATTCTGGGCAGCCCTCACCCCTATGTAAAAAAAAAAGCCAGCATAATCCCTGATGCTCAGTGGGCTCTCTGCCCCTCGGGGTGCAGATCAGGAGCTATTACCTTCATTTACCTCCCGGGAAAGGCAGAAAGACTGTGGCACGTTTTTGGGGGGTTTGGGGGTATTGGTATGCCCATTCTGGGCAGCCCCTACCCTTATGTATAAATTAAAAATCCCTGGTGCCTAATGGGCTTTGGGGAAGAACATGGGCTATTCCCTTATCTGCCTTCCAGGGGAGGAGAAAGACTGTGGCAATTTATTTTTGGATGGGGGCATTTGCATTTTGGGCAACCCTCACCCCTATGTATAAATACATTTATAATACCTGATGCCTTGTGGGCTTTTTACCCCATGGGGGCAGATCAGGGGTAATTGTCTCCATCAGCCTCCTGGGGGCAAGAAAGGCTGTGGTATTTTTTGTGGGGTGGGGGCATTGGCATGCCCATTCCAGGCAGCCACCACCCCTAAACTTTGAAAAACTAAATCCTGGTTGGTTATTGGGCTTTCTGCCCCCTGGGTGGCAGATTTGGGGCTATTACCCCCATCTGTCTCCCAGGGACAGAAAGACTGTGGCAAATGTTGGGGAATGGGGCATTGGCATGCCCATTCTGGGCAGCCCCACCACTACTCATAAAAAAAAAAACCTAATTCCTCGACCAAGTGTGCTTTCTGTCCGCCCGGGGGCAGATGACGGGCTATTACCCCATCTGCCTCATGTGGGCAAAAAGACTCTGACACTTTTTTGTGGGGGGAGGGTGGGGGCATTGGCTTGCCCTTTCTGGGCAGCCCCCTCCCATTAACTGTTTTCTGCCCTCTGGGGGGGGGGCAGATTCAGGTCTCCTACCCCCTTCTGCCCCCCAGGAGGGCAGAAAGACTGAATACACCGATTTTGTAATGGGAGAGCAAAGACACTTGCTCAAGGAACCACTCCCCCACCCTGGTGGCTAGTGGGTGGATCCCTGCGTGGGTATCGCCCTCCTGCAGTGATCAAGCACCAGAGAGGGGTACCATTGGAAAGGGAAGATTCTCCACTGTCCAATGAAACCTCTCCTGTGTGTTTCAGTGCTGGGGGACTGAAATAGCCCCACGAGCTCTGAAACTGTGAAACTCAAACTAAGTTTCAGTTTCAATCTAATGCCGAGAGCGCGCCATGCACGGAATCGTCATAACATAGAAAATCAAAAAAAGGCCTCAGGTGGTTGGGGAAGCTCTTCACCACCCTCCTGAGGCAAAAAAAAGGCAATCCCACCATTCCGTCATGAGCACCGAAGGGGTTAATAACTACTAAAAATGTAACAACTATATTAAAAAACATAAACAATAATTATACAAAAATATATATAACACATTTAAAATATATACTAAAATACATAATAATTAAAAAAAGATATTAACAACTATGGTGCCGATTCCGATCCTGAAAAAACCGGGTACGAACCGTCAGTCGGAGCGTTTTCTCCGTCCGACTCGTACCCGGTAAAAAAACTCTACAAACTTGCAAGTACGATTCGTACGGAAACACCATTTCCGTACGAGTCGGAAAAAAACACCAACCGACTGAAAAATACATACGAATGAGATCCGGACGTGATGTCCGGACGGAGGTAGGCTTGTTTTTACATACCAGCAAGTACGATTCGTACCCAAAGCAGTCCGGACGGCAACATTTTTATGGCACCCAAAAAGTGCTGGAAAAGCCGTGATGCCAGCGGATTAGGGGGCCCGGTACGTGCCGTACCCCCCCAGCCCCCGTATGTACGCGCCGTACCCCCCCAGCCCCCGTATGTACGCGCCGTACCCCCCTGCCCCCGTATGTATGCGCCGTACCCCCCCCTGCCCCCGTATGTACGCGCCGTACCCCCCCTGCCCCCGTATGTACGCACCATACCCCCCCAGCCCCCGTATGTACGGACCGTACCCCCAGCCCCCGTGTAAGTACGGACCGTACACCCACCCGAGTATGTACGGACCGTACCCCCACCCATGTATGTACGGACCGTACCCCCACCCGTGTATGTACGGACCGTACCCCCAGCCCCCGTGTAAGTACAGACCGTACCCCCACCCGTGTATGTACGAAGCGGACCCCCAGCGCTATGCGCTGGGGGTCCGCTCCATACATACACGGGTGGGGGTACGGTCCGTACTTACACAGGGGGGCTGGGGGTACGGTCGATACATACACGGGTGGGGGTACGGTCTGTACTTACATGGGGGGGCTGGGGGTACGGTCCGTACATACACGGGTGGGGGTACGGTCTGTACTTACACGGGGGGGCTGGGGGTTCGGCGCGTACATACGGGGGCTGGGGGGGGTTCGGCGCGTATGCGGGCACATGTCTCCATGGTTGCTATGGGAGTCCGGTCCGTACGGTGTTTTTTCCATGCAGTTGTAACATCGGACGCCCGGTACGGATCGTACTTGCGCGCTCGGACTTGAGTTTTCACATTTGTACGTGAAATCGTCCGGGGACGTGTCGGAAACGTTTTCCGACCCGAGGATGTGTGGGGTATTTTCCCAATACGATTCGTATGGACTTTTTCCCATACGAATCGTACTTGCCAGTTTGTACGGTACTTGTATGAGTCGTACGGAAAAAAATCCGGACACGATTCGTACGGGGAAATTTTTTCCAGGATCGGAATTGGCCCCTATGTTTTTGTAAACAATATTAATGTTTTAGATATTTTCAAAATCAATATTACTCACCTTAAAATTGATATTCTTGACAATGATAGTCTTCCAGATGATATTTCTACATCATGATATTTTAAAAACAATATTTTGGTATGATGGAATTTTTTTCTATTTTGTCGAAATATTGCTAAATTTGAGTGGTCCACCACTTTAAATGAAGTGTTCCATAGTGTTAAAATAATGATTAAGGAATCTCTGGCATTGAGTGCTTTCTCCACGGGTTATAAGTATTCCATCACAGTAGAAGCCAGTCTCACAGGGCTTGGGGCAGTTTTGACCCAAACCACTGCAAATAGAGAACAAACTGTGGCATTTGCATCTAGAATGTTAAAACAGGCAGAGGTTTACTAAAGCACCATGGAATGTGAGGCACTCTCATGTTCTTGGGCAGTACAAATGTTTAAATCATATATTTGGGGTTCAAAATTTGAACTGTTAACTGATCACAAGCCCTTAATCCATTTTCTTCAGAGTAGCAATCTGTGTAAGGCATCTGCAAGTCTAATACAATTACTGTAAAACCTTCAAGAGTATACCTTTAACATAAAACATGTTTTTGAGGGGGTAGGAGCAAATTACAGAGCAGATTGCTTGTCACGTATAATAGCATTGACTGATTCAGTAGAAAATGGTGAGGTAGATACTGATACAGAGTGCACAGTGACAGTAATTGATACTGTGGACTCGTGTGCATTGCAAGTTATAAAAGCAGAATGGAATAAAGCATGCATGAATGATGAGAAACTATCACAAGTTAAGATGTTTATCATTGATGTGTAGGCGAAGAGTAGGAATTTAACCAGCGACCTTAAGGTGTTTTCACAAGTGTCTGAAGAATTATGTATTTGTGTACCGATAAGAGTTGAGAAAAATGCTAATCCTGTTACTTCATCAGAGATATCTAGGTATTAGCAGAACAATCAAATATTTGAAACAGCACTACAGGTAGCCTAATTTAGATGTCCAGGTCAGATCTGTGGTGGACAATTGTCATTAGTGCCTGCTGTCTGAAAAACTTTGGAAGATGATGAGTGTTCCATTGCAGCTTGTTCATTTCCCTGAGTCACCTTGAGAGAATGTTGCAGTGGATTTTTCAGGACCCTTTTAGGTCAAGCCTAGATAGCACATGCGCTGTCGCAAGACCTGTAGTAAGCAGTATTCAGAGTGTAATCCCGCCTGCGGCTCCGCATTGGCTCACTCCTCCATTGCTCAGCTTTCCTGGGTCATTATTGGTTGGTGCTCCTGCTACGTCACTTCTGTTTTAACCCCTTCCATGTTTATGACAAGCCCAGCTTGTCATGAGTCACAGTGGACCTGTGCTCATGAAGAGCTGGGCTCGTCATAACGGCCGCAGTCCGCCCACGCGCGATTGATTCCCCACCTGTGCAGGTGAATTAATCAGTGGGCAGAGTCATGACGAGCCCAGCTCGTCATGAGCACAGCTCCACTGTGACTCATGACGAGCAACGCGGTGCCGCGCCCCCCCTCCTCCCCCGCGGCATGGGGGAATTACCCCCGCAGCGAAGGGGTTAAGCAAGCAGCATCGACCAACTACCGTTTAGTTACGCTGAACGTCTGTTTCTGTTTCATTCAGGGACTACTTTCTTTATTTGTTGTTTTTAATTGCCATGGCTCAATGGGCCGCCATGCAACTTTAGGTGAAGGAGAAACGTTTATGTGCATAGGCGCCACGTAACAAAATGTGCAGTAGAGAAAACGTCGTGGCTAGCTCGTACAGAGAAAACCTCCAATCTCGCAAACATGCTTCCGATAACGCCAGTAAAGCTCGCAGTAAGAGCAAACACGTAGTTGAACTTTGCGAGCAACATCAATTAAAGCTGAATTTCTTCTTGTGAAGTAGACATAAAAGCCATCTGTGAGGCCCGTACAGTGTTTTTTTTAACTGCCCCTCTAAAAATCCTCATGCCTTTAAGGCACGCTCCTTTAATTTCCATTGAACGTAATCGGAAAGATCATCTGTTGTGCTCCGGTCGGAGCTGCTGCAATGGAGGTGCATGCAGGCGCACTCTCAAGTTGATGCCACTCACCGTCAGGGTAGGTTAATAATCATAAATAATATCGCTTTCATGCTGATTTGTGCCCCTTCGCTTCCCCACACCTTCACCCTTGTGCTATATTTTGAACTCAGCAGAGCGTGGCAGTGCCAGTTCGTTTTAACATTTAATAGCAGTCCAGTCCTTTCACTGTAGCAGGTAAAGGGGAGAATGAGTCGGGGATCCTTGGACGGGGGGACAGTTGTAAACCAGCGGCGGGGGCACGGTGGCACAGGAAGGGCAGGCATTGTGCTTGTATACCTAGAAATAGTCCACTTGCCAAACTCACAAAAAATGCACAGCGATATCAATGTATTTAAAGTGCATTGATGCTTCGCCAGGGACAGTAAGCGCTAAATAAATGCAAACAAAGGGGCAGATTTATGTTTCCTGGCGCATCCCTTCAAATCAGCAAGGATGCGCCAGGAATGATGCGTCACGCAAGTTTACCCTTGCGCCGCACATGATGCGCCGCATTTACAATGCGGCGCATCATGGCGCAGGAATAAACAGATGCGTGACGCATCCGATGGCGTAAGGTTGGCGCAGTGCTTCAGTTGCGTCGCAAGCACTGTTCCAAACTACCCTATCCCTAACATGGTGCGTCAAGCCTTACGCCTGCTTCAAGCAGGCGCAGGGTTTTGGCGCATCAGCGTTGGGAAAGTGACTCAGTCAAATCTTATAGATTTGACTGAGTCACTTTTCAGGGGCGTTCCTGCGACCGAACGCCCCCCCCTCTGTCGACACGCCCATGTGAAACCTGACGCAGGTTTTACGTGGCGCAGGGCATTACATCGTGACGCATCTCCATAGATGCGTCACGATGTAAATATGGCGCAACGTGGCGCAGGGTTGACACCGCCGCTGCGTCACAAACGGCGGCGTAAAAGTGGCGCATCTCCAATATAGATCTGCCCAAAAATATGTACATTTGAGTAGCTTTTAACCGCTACGATACATGACACCCATCTGTGTTACTTATGTCAACAAGCATTTGCAATGCAATAGGTCCTGCAATTACGCGAGTTTGAGCTATTAGCATTCTAAACGACAATGCCTTTTTGTTTTGTTTTGCTTTTCAAAAACATAAATAAAAGGCATTGTCATTTACAATGCCAATAGCTGAAAGTCGCATAAATGCGAGACCTATTGCATTGCAAATGCTTTGTTGGTTCTTCCAATTGGAGTGATATATCTCATAATGTTGACTGACTACCATTCCAAATGTATTTACTATTCTTTTTTTAGCACGCCCAATACTGAGTCCACCATTAAGTTTGAAAAAAAAGTTTTTTCTTTAGAGGGATTTCAAAAAGAAATTGTTTAGAGATAATGGCACCCATTTAATTTCTAACGATTTATGCTGATTTTTGGAATTGCATGTTGTGAAGCATGGGAAAATTGCACTATATTTTCCCAAATCTAATGGTCTTGTCGAGAGAGCAAACACATTTGTGGAGGAAGGCATTCAAACAGCGCTGTCTCAAGGAATGATATTAAGGAGTTCTTCATAACATGTATCCCCATGCTACCACAGGAGTTGTTCTTTTCACCTTCATTTGTGTTAGAAAAACGCAGACTAATTTGTACCCCACTTTGTTGTCACTTCAAAAATAGGTGACTGCAACAACTGATTTTTATCAATAAACACATGTCAAGGCATTTCAGAAACCAAAAGATATGAAACAGAGGTTTGATAAAGGCACAAATGCTCCCACTGTAGAGGATAATGAATAGGAAGCCTACGTTTTCCTGTCCATTTTAAGTAATGAAAGTTAGTAAAGGAGCAGTATTACTTGAAGGGAATGGTTAGTGGAACAAACGTAGTTTGATGAGAGAGACTGCAAAACCAGGTGAGATGGTAAAGATGTATACCACATTGAAGAGTGTGATTGGTCTGATTGGCTACAAGATAAAAATACAAGTGCCTGTAGCATTGGTTACATCAGTCAATGGATAATGTGAACAGGTCAGATTTAGGGCCTGAGTACAACCTTGCTGGTGCAGTACCTGGTCCCCATGCCACCGCACTGCCAAAACCGGGGTCAGGCTGCCTGCCAGATTAGGAGTTTTCTCCTGTCTGGCTGGCTGGTTTTTGGCATTCCCACAGCGGTGCCTTAGAAAATGGGCGCTGCAATGGAAACACCAAAAACAGTTCCTGCACGGCACGGACTGCAACATCCATGCCACGCAGGAACTGGTGTGCATGCACAAAGATGGGCACATGTTGCAACCCCCTGTGTGCCTTCACAGGGCAGGAGGCACCAGGAGTCCCTGTAGGGAACCCTTTGTTTCCTTATAATATGCTTGGCGGGACCGCGGCAGTCCAGATAAACAAATAATTTTCAACCTTAATTTCTCAAAAACTACTGAACAGATTCACACCAAATTACAAACACTACAATCTACCGACAAAGATCTGGCTTGCTGCCGAATTTAATAGAATTCCTTTCAGCAGTTTTTGCTGTAGCCCTGCATAAAGAAGTATATAGATAATGCATGGGAATTTTGCTTTTTGAGACCCTCCTTAACTCTCAACCCCTCTTGACGGATCACCCCAAAACCTTTCATGAAGGAGCTGAGGTGGATGGATTTAAAAAAAACATGTTTTGTGAAGATTCATCAAATGGGGCCAAAGTTATTAGCAGACTAAAAAACATTCTTTCTATTGAAAAGCAGACCTCGCTATAACTACTGCCACTAGATAATGTATATGCATTTTGCCTCTCCTAGAACACTCAGTAGAGATGTAATGAAATTCAATAGGTAGGAATAAGAGCTGCACAATGTGTAAGCTAAGTGCTCATTTTATAAATTGACTATTAGCAGAGTTAATGATATGTAATAGTAGTGTAGGTTAAGGGTCGTAACACTCCATTCAGTCATATAGAAAGTAACAATTGGAAGCACTGGCGTCTGCAGGAAAAGTAATGGGGTCAGGCGACACAGCAGAGGCAGAGCTAAAAGCACACTGAACAGTACATATTTAAGTTAATTAAATAAAAAGCGTCTCTCCTATCCAGCTGCTCGACATATGGTATGCAAAGGCAGCGCACATTATCAGACGTTTCATCTAGCTTTTTGTTCAAAACGTTGTATGTTCCTCATTTTAAGTTAATGACAGTGAATAACGTCAACCCTTATTTCTATTTAAGTTCGAACAAAGAGGTGATGGTGGTTAATGTAGTTACTAGTAATGAACAAGGTTGGGTAATAAGAATGGTTCATTGAGTTGAGAAAAAAACGAACAGGATAGCATAAAATCATCTGTACTGCAAAACAGCTATCTGGATTTTACCTAGGGACACGTCTTAATCACCTTTGCACTGTGTTAAAACTTACTTTTTATGTCTTCAGCTGGATTGGCTCTGATTTCTTATATTCCTCGTTTATCCCAGGCCTTGACTTTTGCTTTGTTGTGCCACCTTTTTGCTGTATTTTGCTGTATGTACTCAAACAGGTGCATTAGCGCTATAGAAATATGTTAAACATTTAAGTTGGCGTGTATTATGTTGGGTGATTTGTGTGAGAGATTATAAAAATGGTCTACATTGCAGAAATGCCTCTGCAGTCTGAACAACATATGCGGCGGTAGCTTAATTCCGAAAACAACGTCAATTGAAAGAAGTAAGGCAAGGTGGTAAGTCTAGGAGCTATAACCCACAGACCACCAAAGTGCATTTACTGAACCAAAAATACTAAAGGATTTTCAACTCAGAGCTATGTACCATAAAGGTAATTTGGGGTTCTATGGGAATCCTCATTGAAAGAAGAATTTGGAACACTTTTTTTGATTGCATTTTTTAAAATTCTTTAAGAGATACATTAACGGACAACGGCGAGCGGCGCAAAACATGATGGCCGCCTGAATCGGAGCTCCGGTCCACGACGTGAGACGCTGCGATGATTTCGGCGGTTTCAGCCTGCATTTCATGATGAAACAGTGATTTTCCAAGATCGGAAGACTCTCTGCACAGGAGGTGATGTTGTTTTTCAAGCCTTTTTTCTGCCTCCTTACGCTGTTTTTGTAAGGAGGTTTGTGTCCTCATTCTCCGGCCGCCATTTTGTCTCCTGTAAGACTGTTTTTCTCCCTCAGCCTTTTTATGCTTGGGAAAGGACCTTTCAGCATTTTCTTTGCATTCCATGTTCTTGCTTGTATATGACATGGTATATATTGCATTTTCACGGACTATTATGGTTGGCTTTTGAGGCTTTTTCTGGGCACCCTTTATGTGAGCAGCGGTTTCAACGATACCTCCTTTCTCTTATCATTGTTCTCATTTTACTTCAACAATTTTACTGTACTGGTGTGTTTTCCATTTTTGCGCTTTTACATTTCCTCTGGCCTCATCCTCCCAGCTCATATAGGAAGAACGAAGAACTTACTTCTTACAAATAGGAAAGCTCCTGTTCACCTTACGCTATTTCTTCTCCACAAGATACCGGCAAGATGGCGCAATCTAATTCATCTAGACAAGTGGTTTCGCCTACTTCTTCAATTAAGGCTCAATCCTCTGCCTCCAAACGTCTTAAACAAGATCCTCCTTCTCCACCAAAACCTATCTCTCCTGTTTCCCTGGACACCGTACTCGACTAAATATGCGCCCTGCGTCCATTTATTGAGGAAACAAACACTTGTTTACAAGTGTTAGACGCTGAATGGAACTCCATGGACTCTCGCATCTCAACAGTGGAACAACATGTTGGAGAGATACATGGAATGTCTACCAAGTTGCTCTCTTAGAGAAGGAGGTCCTCCAGTTGAAGAAATCGGCTGAAGATCTCGAAAACAGGAACAGACGCAACACTCTGCGTTTATATGGTCTTCCGGAGGGCCTGGAAGGAGATGACCCCGTGACCTTTTTCACATCTTTTCTCCCAAAACTTCTGGATCTCCCTCCATCTACATGTTTAAGTATTCAGCGTGCTCACAGGCTGGGGCCCCGTCTAACTTCGTCAGCTCCTTCGAAACCCAGAAGAGTAATTTTCCTCTTTTTGAAGTTCACGGACCTTTTACAAGTTTTAACCGCTGCTAAAGCCAAAAAACAATTGTTATGGTCTGGCTGTAAGATTTTCATCTCCCAAGATGTCTCTTCAACAACTGCCAAGCCTCAGAAAGAGTTTGTGGATCTAAGGCCTGCTTTACGCACCATGGGAACAATCTATGGTTTATTCCATCCTTGCTTATTTAAAGTTACCTTTCAGAACAAGACTTCCTCCTTTGATGACCCGGTAGACTTGAGGACATTTATTTATTCTCACTCTGCATCGTCAATGGATATTGCTGGTCCTTCCTCCTCTACAATTTTGTTGCCATGATTTTTTCTCTTCCTGTAACATGGTTACTCTTTGTAATTTTGCATGCTAACTTTTTTCCTTACAGGTTCTATATTTCTTGTCAAGTATGGTTTGTTGATATTTGATATTTGTTCTATAACATAGTATTTTCATTTCTCTTTTTCCCTTGTTTTCGTCACAGAGTTGTCTTTGATATTTCCTTATGTTTCTGTTTCCTGCTCGTCATATTCATCTCCCTGTTCGGGTAAATCGTCTTCACTTGTGTTCCGCTACTCCTTGTATTCTCATTTTTCCCTCCCCAAAAGGTACTTATATCAGTCGTTAATCCCCTCTTTTTCTCGTATTTTTGTCACAATATTTTTTCTCGTACTACTTAGCGGCCGGCCCAAGTGGTTGTAGGCCCATGTCTGTAACTCTTCGAAGTTAAATAAAGGTTTCTTTTAAAATGCGGTCATGGTACTGCCGTTTAAATGGCGTCGGAATCACAACCGCACAATTGGTGGTCTGACCGCCCTATTATGATGCATGCGGTTTCATAGGTGAAAGATCACCACGGCACCACCGCCACCACCAGGAAATCTTGACCGCAGCAGGATAGACTAATGCGTCTGTCAGAGGGCGGACCACCAGTGGTACCGCCAGCCCAATTTTTTTTTTTTGTTTGTTTTTTAAAAGAAACCTTTATTTAACTTCAAAGAGTTACAGACATGGGCCTACAACCACTTGGGCCGGCCGCTAAGTAGTACGAGAAAAGTTAGTTCATCGTTATACAGACATGTCAATCAAAGGATCCTGTTAGTCCGTCCGCACTCTAAGTGAAGGCAGCAGTTGTATCCGAATACCAGTATAAAGACAGTTTCAACTTTTAATGTAAAACTTATAAATATTTGACACGAACAAGGCAATCAGAATTATTAGTATCAGTACGTGTTCCCCGGGGTAGGAAAGTCCCCTTCATATAGTAATCATGAATGGACTGCGACAGAGGAGGGGGGGGGCCCCGGGAGCGGAGAAAAAGTCAAACTGTAACATACTCACCACATAGCAAATTAGGAATGTTCAGCTAGGGGGACAAAGGAACATCCAATACTTTCGCCAGAGGAGGGGTGCAGATGTCTCCGCGATAAGAATTCCACGGACCCCACACATTAGACCATTTCCTGGGCTTGCCTCTCGCCACATACACCGTCTTTTCTCTAAACATGCACCAGTCCATATTCTCCTTCCATACCGAGATCGTGGGTGACCTCTGAGAACCCCATATCTGTGCGATGTCGCGTTTAGCCACCATATTCCCCAAAGTCGCCCACTGCGTCTGTGCCACATCATAATCATTTGGCTCCCACACGTTCAGCAGACACCTTCTAGCTTCTGGTAACAGAGCAACGTGTGTGACCTCTTCCATTACCGCATGCACCCGATTCCAAAAGCGAGCAACCTCAGGACATTCCCATATGACGTGAAGGAAGGTACCCAACAAACCACAGCCACACTTACACAAACCATCCACGGAAAGACCCATGCGCATCAGGCGGGGTCCAGTGACATACACTCTATGGAGTATCTTCAGTTGTACGAGCCGAAGGCGAGCCGGAATTGCCACCTCCCTCGGGGAGGCCACCGCCGATACCCAGTCCTCATCGTCCAATACCAAACCGTCAGCTACCCAGACCTCCCTCAGGTGGGTCAACAGACCCGCCCGGTCATTTATAAGCTTTTTATAAATCAGGGAGAATGTGCTGTCAGGCACGTAGCCATCTAGCACCCTGTCCTCCAATGGGGAATATTCCGGGATAGCAGTAGCATCAGGAAAAACTGAACACAACGCATGGCGGACCTGAGCATACCGGAAGTACTCCCTATCGTTCAGCTTATATTCCACTTTCAGCCTGTCAAACGTTTTAAACTTCCCTTTCACCCAAAAATCACTCACCTTACATATGCCAATCAGATCCCATTTCTCAAATCCTTTTGTTTTCCACAAACAGCCCAGCCTTTCTGAAGCATACAGCGGGGTAGCTCAAGTCAGGCGGTCCTTCCATCCCATCGCAGCATTCGCAGCATGCCACACACGTACTGCTATCTTTGTTGGGCCTGTCAACTGCACACTGGGAGACTTCGAATAAAGTGCCCTATTGTAATCCCCACCAGGCAATAACATTTTATCCATTGCAAACGCCGGGTTCAGGGCCGGTCCGTACATCCCGTGATTCACCGCCGCCAGTTGGGACGCCCAATAATATCGCTTGATATCGGGGAGTGCAATACCCCCATCATACCAAGGGAGTGTCAATTTAGCGAGAGCGATTCGCGATCGCCCGTCCCAGAACAATTGCCTCTGCAAACTCTCCACCTCGTGGAAATAGCGGGCCGGTATAACGTCAAGCGTGTTTTGTAGTGCATACAGGAATCGTGGTAGTGACATCATTTTAAACAATGCCGCGCGTCCAAGCGGCGAAAGCGGAAGCCGTCGCTATTCCAAAACGTCGGCCTTTAATCGCTGAAGTGGGGGGAGCAAGTTCCGCTCATAACGGGCCACAGGGACTAATGTTATGAAGACTCCCAGATATTTAAACCCCGATTGCAAAATCTGGATAGGGCAGCCACGCGGGAGGAGAGGAGCATCACCCGAGAGAACGTAGACGCATGACTTAGTCCAGTTAATGACCAGGCCGGAGTTACGACCAAATGAGTTTAGAACATCGACTAATACAAGTAAAGACTGCCGGGGAGATGTGAGATACAGGAGAATGTCATCTGCATAAGGAGAGATGCGGTCCTCAAAGTCAGGCGTCCATCGAATGCCCCGCAAGGAGGGCTCCCATCGGAGCCAGGCAGCCAGAGGCTCCAAGGCAAGTGCGAAGAGAAGAGGCGACAACGGACAACCCTGCCGGGTGCCTCTTCCCAACACAAAGGGTGTCGACACTCTGCCATTCACTACCACCTGAGCCAATGGTTCATCATACAACAACTTCACCCAACCGATAAACCCGGGGCCAAAACCAAATTTCGCGAGTGCCGCCCAAAGATACGGCCACTCGAGAGTGTCAAACGCCATCGTCGCATCCAGAGACGCCAAAATGGCCGGCTCACGTATGTGCGCCGCTCTGGCGAGCACCCCATGGAGACGCCTCAGGTTCAGAGCCGTGTTACGGTGAGGTATGAAAGCAGACTGATCCGGATGGATCAAGTCGCCAACGACCCTAATCAGACGATTAGCTAAAACCTTAGCTAGAATTTTGGGCTCCTTATTCAACAGTGAGATAGGTCTATAAGAGATACATCGATCCCGCGACTTCCCCTCCTTGTGAATCACAACTATTGTGGCAAGACGCTGATCATAGGGGAGGGAGCCCACTTCTCGTGCTTCAAGGAACATAGCACGCAGATGAGGCGCCATCTTGTCCGGACGCAATTTATACAGTTCGATGGGAAGGCCATTAGGACCCATGGCCTTGCCGGAAGCGACCGAGCGAATGGCCAAAGCAATCTCATCAGGCGACAACGTCGCGTCCATCAGTATCCTATCCTCCTCTGACAAAGACGGCAACGCAATATCTCACAGCAGTAGATGAGAGTCATTCTCAGAGTGATCCACAGGGTCAGTCACACGCACGCCATCCGCTCTCTCAATAACCGGTACCACTCGACTCGCTCTCTCTTTCTTATCCAACCATGCAATCAACTTTCCAGCCTTATCCCCCACATCGTACAAGTGCCCTTGTTGCTCTCTACTCATCACCTTGGCGGCATCGGTGACCAACGCTCTATAGTCAAGCTGCTTGAGACGGAGAACGTGCAACTTATCATTCGTAACACCCAGCTCCAGGTCCCCTTCCAACTCAGCTATTTCATTCTCAAGGCGAACCACCTCCTCAATCTTGCTTTTCTTGGTGTGGGAAATTAGGGAAAGGGCTTGCCCACGGATCACCGTTTTGAAGGCTTCCCACAACGAGACAGCAGATGATACTGACCCCACATTGTCATTAAAATAGTGTTCGAGAGACTTAACCAGTTCCGCCCGGATTTTAGGATTACGCATGTGCCAAGGGTTAATCGGCGCCACCCTCCCCTCAGCCCCGGGGGTTGACCTCCATGTGAAACAGTAGTGGGGAGTGGTCAGAGATACCCCGGGCCAGATGTCTCACTTCCCTAACCATCACAGCTTGGGCCGCCGGCATAAGGAGATAATCAAGTCTCGATAGACTACCATGAGTCCCTGAGTGGAAAGTGTATTGCGCCTGTCCCGGGTGCAGTAACCTCCAGCAATCTATAAGTCCGAGGGTATCTATAAACCCACCCAGCCAGGCCTGCACCCCAGGGAGATCCCTGGGAGGGTGACGATCTGCTCTACCGGATACAACAGAGTTAAAATCGCCCCCCATCACCAGAACCCCCCCCGGGAGTCCCAGGACCATGCGCCCTAAGTCAGCAAATGTTACCGTCTGCAATCCTGGTGGGACATACACAGAAACCAGCGAGACAGTTTTGCCCTCCCACCGTCCTACGAGTGCAGCATACCGCCCTCTGTCATCATGGATTATTTCGTCCACCTCCAGCGGGAGAGAGGCTCTAACCAAGATGCCCACCCCCCTCGAGCCAGAAGTGAAACCGGAGTGAGCAGCGAGACGATATCCCCGCCTATTCATAGCATGGCAAGAATTCCCAATTAGATGCGTTTCCTGCAGAAAGACAATGTCTGGCGAGAGCCGTTTCAAAAACTGCAGCACTACCCCACGTTTAATCCTGTCCCCCAAGCCATTCACATTCCATGAGAGTACTCTCAATCCCCTACCCCCATCCCAACCTCGTGCACAACCCCCTCCCCCCAGAGAACACGACCCCAACCACCAGTCATATAGCGTTACGTTGCCTTGTAAAACATTCAAACATTCCCCAACCCCCCCTCCCCACCAACATTCCTGTTACAACTCCCCCCTCCCTGCACCCCTGCGTGAGCCCATGTAGCCCCCCCAACTTGCAGTGTGCCTGTCGCCCTACCATTGACTAATCTACGAAAAGAAACCCAAGAGGAGGAAAGAGCCTCACTAAGCACCCCACAACCCCCGGGCATGTACAAATAAGGCACTGAATAGAAACATCGAACCAAGGTACTGAAGTGTCATCGCAATGTTCAGTCACCGGGAACCTCATGCCCCGTCAAGCCCCCTCCGTTCTCCTCAGTCTGTTCCTCTCGACTGCATCGCTGGGGCAAAGTATCAAGCCAATCTCCAACCACCTCCGGCCGATCGAAGAAATGTGACCGATCCTCAAACTCAACACGCAACCTGGCCGGAAAGAGCATCGTATATTTCAGCTCCATGTCCCTCAGGCTCCGTTTAACACCCATGAATCCCTGTCTCTGCTTTTGGACCGATTGTGTGAAGTCCGGGTAGAAACTTATATTAGTATGCTCAAACTTCGTCGGCCCACTCACCCTCAAGGCCTGCAGGATAGCGTCCCTGTCCCTGAAATTGAAAATTCTGGCAATAATAGGCCGTGGGGGAGCGCCCGCTTTCGGCTTACCACCTGGAACTCTATGGGCCCGCTCGACCGCAAAGAATTTACTCAACCCTTTGGGTGCAAAATGGTTGATCACGAGGTCTTCCACGAAGAGGTCAGCCGCAGGAACCTCCGAGTTCTCCGGCACCCCTATTATGCGCACATTATTCCACCGGGCCCTACTTTCAAAGTCCTCCAGCCGACGGACAAATAAATCATTGGAAGTCCGCTGATTACGGACCTCGGTTTGCAGGCCGGACACGTCTGTTGTCAGGCTTGACGTTTTCAGATCCAAGGATTTGACCTTTTCATTCGTTTTTGAGAGGTCCGCTCTGACTAGATTAACGTCGATCAAAACCGTGTCCAATTTATGGGCCAAGGTGTCGAATTGCTGACTAACCGCCGCTTTCATCTCGTCGATGGCACTCATGACATCCTGCAATGTTAATTCTATGGACGATCCCGGGTCCTCCTTGGGTCTCTACGGTGACTTATGCAGACCACTAGGGGATCCTTTTGACTGAGCATAGCGGTCCATATTATTTACTTGGGTATAGCCTCCCCGCCTAGTCATCCTGGATTTTTGTTTATCTCCGTCCGATCTAGCTGCCATTGTCTGAGGGCCACCCAGGCTGTCGTCCACCAAAACGATTAGTGATCTCTGGACAGCCGATCTGATGAGCCTCGGTGATCACGAAGTGTAGGCCAGGCTAGTGTCTAAGATCCAGTCAGGATTCCCAATCTTCCCACTATCGACGTGTCGTTGACAAGCCAGGGTCTCTCAGCCAGTTTCAGCGAGGAGACCCTAAACCGAAAGTGAAAGTGCGGGGTACACACCAGCCCAGGTCCTGCATGCCATTGTTGTTCACTTTCCGCCCGGGCACCACGCCAATTCGAGTCTGGGGCAAGGCCAGGAGTAGGCCACCAACTTGAAGCCAATGCTATCCCGGTTCCTGAAGTCCGATTTAGATTCGGACAACGGGTATCACCTCCGCTTATGTTCGCCTATAGAAGCCCGTCGATAGAATCAGGATTTATTCAGGATAGACGTGAGAGGTTGCGGAGGCCCTCGGGAGCCCTGTGCCTACGCGGCCATCTTGGTTGCGCGCTAGGCTCCTCCCCCCCGCCAGCCCAATTATGATGTGCCTTCCTGCCGGCGTGACTGTGGCAGTCCAACCACTACATCTGAGCGAGCAAAAAGGGAGAGATATAAGGATGAAACTCACCTGTGCTGAGCTTCACACGTCGTATGCTGTCATGGAGCCGATCACACACGCTGTGCTGCTGCTGCTCATGCTTGATAACATCCAAAACCGACATTGTCGTGGAAGCAACTAAGGGTAAGCTATACTCATACCCGTTTTCATTGACTCCTCAGCAAATGGAGCTGGCAAGGGGGTTGGGATCCCTGGGCCAAACATATTTTGTGGGCCTGTGTTAGGAATACTTCTGAATGTATGATCCAGTTACAGCTCTATGATGCCTTCTTTGGCCGGGTCACTAACACTGCAAAGGCACACTCTACTAAAGTCGACATGTTCACATCTCATTAACAGGGATAGTAATGTGTGCATTAAATTGTGTCACACAACCACACCCCCTCATCCATATCACACATAATAATCTCTGTGACTTCCACACATTGCTGACATTGTAGGTCCAGTTGTGATATCAAAGATACATCTGTATGGATGTGTCCAAAACTGAAACACACCTTCTCCCCTAAATCTCTGTAATGGACTCTCACACATCACCCACATTAAAAGTTAATGTTAGGTAAATGGGATTCCAAATAAACAGTTGGAGATGCATTCAAAGTCATGAGGTAAAGATGCTCTGCAGAATAGGTATCCCTCTACCAGGGGGAACCCTGAAAGGCTGGGTCCCTGGGCCACAGTCCACTTTGCACTTGCCTCAAAACCTCTATGTGCACAGGACCTGTGGCTTGAAGTATATCAGGGACAACCAATAGCATAACCAAGTGCCATGCACATGTGAGAAAAGTGTAAGTTCAAGTCAGGAAAGCAAACACAGGAGGAATAACTTTTGTCACACATTTAGATAAAGTAGGTGTAAGTTACAAACACAAAAATGGACACATGTCCATATAAGTGTCTACAAAAGTATGACAATGGAACACCCTTTATGTGTAGATAAACAAATATCTATCTTGCAGAAATCAAGCTCATATCCAACCTACATCATAGGGAGAAGTGCAAGCAAAATTATGTTGACATTACCCAAGCTAAAATACTTACCGTATGGAATACCACCCAATGCAACCCCAATTGGAATTCATCCCACATATCCATCCATTAAACATGTCCCCTTGTCCTGTGTGACTCCAGCACTGGTCTCAAGGTCAGAGCATGCTAACCACTTCAAATGGATCAGCAATCAGGGTCAAAGAAACACAACTGTAGTCACACATCCCAAAGGCAGAACTAATGTGTTATAAACTAACCAAATATTTCTGTTTCTTCAAAATAACTGGATGGAGCAATCCAAAAGCCAATGGCCAGTCCATGTACACAATGTGTGCTCCAGCACACTGCTGTGCCACTGAACCTACCGTTCATGACACTGCCAGGGAACCTGCTCACAATGGGGCAGGCAGCTGGGATGGGGATGTTTGGGCTTGGGAGGGATGTCCTTGGGCTCAAAAGGTGGGTGTTTGGAAGAGGAAGAGGTAAACTGACATTTACAAGGGAGGGTTTGGAAGTCAGAAGGGGTAGATCAATGTTTTGAAGGGGGATCATTGGAAGAGGTGAAAGGGTCTAGACTAGGGGTGGATTTGGGGGTAGAAATGGTGGTTTGGGTGTGGCGGGGCTGGAACATGTGTGGAAAGGGAGATAGGTGGGTTGGGAGGCCAGAGGGCCAGGTAAAAAGTTGGATCCTCAGTGGAAAACTTGGGAAGGGCTTTTGGAGGCAAAATGATCTTGGAAATAGAGGGAGTATCAATGTCTGATGTGGTTGGGACTGTTGTGGGTGCAGGTGCATGTGTGTCAGGTGTAGGTGCTACAAGTATGGGTGTCTTCATTCTCAGGTGTCTGTTGTGTGCGTGATTGTTTCTGTCTGAATTTCTTAGTTGCGTAAAGTGTGGGTGATATGTCAGTGGATGTTGGTGCAGTGGAAGTGCAGGATGTGTGTGTTGTGACTGTTGATGTGGTGGTAACTATGTATAGATGTTGGTGTTGTTTGTATGGATGTGATGGGGTTGTGATGGTGCATGTGGGCGTGAAGGTATCTGTGCTGTGTGGGGATGTGGTGGTAGGGGTGTGGTATGTGCATGCATATGTTTGGTCCCCTGTGCTATGTGGAGATGTGATGGGGGAGTGGTTTGAGTATGTGACTGTAGTGTTGTCAATTGTGGGTAAAGTGTCTGTGTCTCTGGATGCGTGCAATTTCTTTTTGTGGGGGATGCTTGTGTGTGTGTGTGTGTGATGCTTGGGTCTTTGTTTAGTTGCATGGCAATGTGTGCAGATGCTTTGGGCAAATTTGGTAATAGGTTATTTGGATGGGTACATGCCAGGGGGAGGAACTTAAGGTTGGAGTAGAACAGAGGCTGCAGTGAGTGAGGAGGCAGAGCCTGGAAAGATATCTGGAAGACAGACATGGCACTGTGAATGCCTTCCAGGTTGGCCCTGGATGGCATTTAGGAGTACAATCTGACCCACAGAGATGTGCCTCAGGAGGTCAATAGCCTTCCTCACTTAGCGCAGAATTGGGGACAGGGGCAGAGACAGAGGTGCCTGGAGTGCCTCTCATGGGAACAACAGGGGGTTTGGCATTAGAAGTGGGGGTGACAGCCAAGGATGAAGGTGGGACTAATCCTGTGGGGTCTGCCACCACTCTTGAGGGTCCATTGGAGGATGAATCTCTGGTCCCTGGTCACTGGGTCCCTCCGTGTCTGAACTGTAACGTCCAGACCCACTGTGACCAGCTGTGTCCCCAACGATGTTTGCCCCTTTTCCTTCACTTGCCCTTGATGCATATGAAATGATTTCCACAATTTGTTTATTTCAACTGCATTACCACACCTGACTATCAGATATCAAAACAAAAGAATTCTAAAGTGCACAGATCACACCAGCTGCATGGTTCACTACTTAGACTTCAGAGTTAGCATGAGCACATGCATGCATGCTACATGACCCGTAAACAATTGCTCACAGTGAAGTCATAACCACAGACAGCTCCATTTGCATGAGTGAAGTTGTCTGATCTCCATAATCATGTATATACTAGGGTACTTCATCATCTTGTGTAGGTTGGCTCTTGTATTATACATTAGTGACCTAATGTCATCAAATAGGATGCCAATGACAAATTCATTCCTACAGATTCCACACAAGGCCGTGCAATCAGCAAATGGTCAGATACATATTACCATATCATGATGAAATTATGGTCAACTAATACAGCTATGTTGCAGCAATATGAATAGTAGCAGGAAGAAGCTACACTATATGCTGTGTCACATGTAAGAGGGCAGTGATCACATGAGGCACAGTAGTGAGGAACCATAACTCCTGGAACACTGAAGACAAGTAGCCTGTTTGCTACAATTGTCACCCACAACCTGAGCTGATTAATCACTTTACTCAGCCTTATGTCTACTCAAGACAGTCAATTGGTAGTGGACAGACTCTGCTGTATTCTTAACCCGAAAGACAAAAGGCAAAGCACATCAGCATGCACCTACTACCAGACCTACACAACCAATAACTCTTTTTGTGTTTCGCACATGGGACGCTCCCAATGTTAAAGAGGAAATGCCTGCCTGTAACACACAAATTTGGCAATGTAACATGTATCACTCTGGGTAGAACTCACCCCTTGTAGCTGCTGTCAGGCCCTCAACTACCCATCAGGCTCTAGGTAGGCCACTGCCAGTATGTGAGCCATTAAGAGAGTCAGGGTCTGTAATGCGCCCCATCCACGTTGGGAGGACATCGCCAGCTGGATCGCTGTGATCTTCTGAGTGTAGGGCCTCAGGTTCCCCCACCTCTTTTTGCAATGGATGCTCACTGGTGAAAGACTCCCTCAGGGTCTGCTCCAGCGATAGACCCACCCCAGAGTCTGCACCTTCCAGGCAATGGCTCTCCAAATAGCTAGCTTCTGATGGGTGTTGACCTGTATGGATGCAACTGTAAGTTTTAGGATATCTGTTTGGTTGACACACATTTTGTATATCCCTAGCACAAGCAGTAATCAACAGTTGACATACTACATGTGTAATTCTCACATGCTAAGCACTACAAAGACAATGATACACACTTTTGTAGTCATCTGCTAACTATACTCATCCCTGGTCAGTACCTACACTGACTTAGCCAGCCCACTAACATCATGTAGCCCAGGGCCATCCTACATACACTGTGATGTGTGTTACTATGACACACAACACACCATTGTGACCTTATGAAGGGTAAACTGTTTGTGCATGACTGTACAGACACCTTTACATCCAGGCCCTTTGACTTAATGTATACAATCCATACAGGCTGGTACCATAATATAGACTACATCCTAAGACTTAGGTCGCAATGAAAATGCTCAGAGAGCTTCTTCTCTGGGGATGTGTGGACATGTAGACTAGTTAATGAGATATTATACTAGGTCTGATTCCATTTTTGTGGTATGTACTGGCATCACAGGACACACATTTTGCCATATGTGGCACTAGTACAGGGATGAAACCAACATACCATTCTATTTGGGGGACTTTACAAATAGTTAACCTCACCCTCAACTGCTTCTTACAGTATACATACACAGCTAATGCTGTGAAGGGTGTACATTTCTTAGCACATTTATCATGATCTTATTAGCAAATATATCATAGGTACTGTGAAATGTATACATGCATAGATATGTGCATGCAACACAAGTAGGATATAGGGCTTATCACACATCAAACATCACAATGGTCATGTTAAGTACACAAAGTACAGTGCTCCACAATCCATTACATGATTGTCCTATGTACGGACAAACAGTAATCTGAATGCACTCTGGGACTCTGAGATACATTGTGGCCCGTGGGAATGAAAAGGATGGATTTGAACAGAGTACAATATGTATGTGACATAGTTACCTTTTTCTCTGGTGATCCATGAAGCTGGTCATACAGGGGAAGGACCTCTTCTACCAGTTCCTCTAGCTCCTCTGGAGAGAAAACAGGGACCTTCTCATCTGCTTGGCCTGGTATGATTGCTCCCAGAGGTGGCAAACAGCAGCTAAGTAGAGGAGGTATTGATAGCAGCTGTGTTGGCTGTGGATGAAACCGCCCACCATACGGTCGACTTCTATTGGCTGCGGCAGATTCCCAATGTTCTATATGCGAGATCAGGCATCCGCCATTTTAGCAATTGAAAGTACAGTATTGGTGACTGCTAAGTGCATCACAACCTCTACAAATGTGTTGTAATATGCTTACAGCAGTATTAATCCATTGCTCTGTAATTTTCGTTACAGAAACATTAGTCTAGTATGTTATTGTGTATAAACGCTATATTACCGCTGTGCACTGTACACCGCTGGTGATGATATTTTGTGACAACAATTCAAACTTGACAATATTAAGGTCCTAATGATACATTGTGAATGTATAATGTACAAATTTCTGTTACAGACACTGTAGTGTAGTTCCTATATCCCTGATAGGCTATGCGCATTGGAATAACATACACTATAGATTTGACATAGGACTAAGGTCAGTATGTCTCTATCGAGTATATTAAACTTAATTACTTGTGTGTGCCAGCTAACTCAGAGATCACTAGAAACTTCTCGAATATACAAGAAGGGATAAGTCTCTGACAACCGCATAAACATGACAACTTTGTTTCCTTTTAGAATCGGAAGTCTCAGAATCGTGGAAACAATATATAACAGTTTCACTCAGTCAGTCGTGCATGCTTCGTTTCTACAGAGTTGCACAGAAATAGAGAGACAGGCGTTTCAATAAAAGGGTTTATTGAACAGTGTTATTTCTCATGCGAGTTATGAATTGCTACAATCGTAAGACAGACATGTTAAGATACGACCTAACATTTCTGTGCAATGCACAGGGCAGTTTGAATACAAAAGGGTATTTATCTCTGCAGAAGTCCTTGCGACTTGGAATTCATAGGTTTCTTTGGCAGAGGTCAAAGGCACAGTTTTTTTTTAAAGAATGGCTTTCATTCTGCTTAGAGTATCAACTCATATAGAAGAGATATTCAGTGAAGGCCATAAAGGCGACTCCCTGATTATGTCTATTTGGGGAAACAAGACCTGCATACAGCAAGTGACCCTGGATGTAGCCGTTACGAGATATCGGATACCTGGCAGCATGCCACAGCAGCTGTGATCATTCAACATAATGTAACTCCCATTTGAAAGTTGCCCAAAGATTGGATTAATCACTGCTGCCGGTGAACCGTGTCGGTGGCAGGGTAAGTTTGTAGTGGAACCGTCACAGGCCCCATGTAAATTAATACCCTGACAAAGGAGAGAACCGCTTAGTGCGTGATCACAGTATTCACCGCTACGAAACACCTCACGTCCCCCACCCCAACATCTGTGTGTGTAAGGTAAATCCCAGGATGTCTTGATGTATTCTTTACCCAACCTTTCATATTTGCCTGCTGGTATATGCTTTAGGCAATACTGAAAATGGAAAGTCGTAACAGGCAGAGTAATCTTACCATGTATGAATCACTCAGTAGATGGTTCTTCTGCCACTGTGAATGGTAATTTCTCCAGTTTTTCAATGCTCAGCACCGTATAGTCTGCTCCCCTTTGTGCCAGTTTGATCTGTTTATCAGTGAGATTGAATTCTGAAAACAGTGACGTAGTATTGATTAAACGCGAAGGCACATAGCCAGAGCGCAGGTTTTGAAGCGTCCAGCCTAATAGCATAAAAGAACGTAGCTGGGACTGACCATGTTGCAACATGACCAAGTCTTGTTCCATGATTTTCATGACAGAGGATACCATGCTGTCTAAAGAATATATCCTTGACGACAGAGTCGTTAACCCATTGTCTACTACAGAGAGAGATTTCTCTAAATTAATACGATCAATTTCTGGTATTCGTTCTGCAGTCTCTGCTTCGGTGACCTTCCATGCTTCATTATAAGCAGCGTAGATACCGGCATATATGAAACATTTTTGCCGCGGTTTTCTTGGTCCTAGCAAGAATTCCCTAAGGTCTGCGCCTTCTTGAAGTAAAGTTAAGTGTTGTTTTACATCCTCTAGTGTAGCTTTCTGTAGCTAATTAAGGCAAAGTTTCCCTACACTGTAAGTTGTTACTACCCCCGATGCTGTCTTTGGACATAACGTGGGTCTGGCCTATGAAAGGTAAAACCTTGTGTTTTGTTCAGTAATCTATCTGGACAGTTGTTTGTGTCTAAGGGCCAGAGCAACCATTTTTTCCATTCAGGATCTGATCTGTTATTTTTCAAAATAGTATGTACGTCGACCTCCCCCTGTGTAGTGCTTTCACTTGTAGGTGCAGGTATAGACGGAGTGTTCATGTCTTTTATCTTGGCTATACCAAGGCATGATGTTTGTTGGACAGTGTCGTTCAAAAACATAATTTGCTCAGGGATGATACAGGCTCTAAGCAAAGCTTCTATTCCCTGTACTTGCCAATCTTTAGTACCCCAGACAGTTTTCATCTCAATGTTGTCTTTCCAAAAGTCGTAACCCTGTCTAGACAGTTGGGCAATAAAGGCTGTAGAATAAATCTGTTTGGTATTCGTTAACATATTTTTCATTCCTATCTTGTTGACATTCTTGAAGTAAAGTGTCTCTGCATTCGAGATATTAAACCCTGAAAAATATGAAAAATTTCATTGCAAATGTTTTCGAGCTACCCTTTGGTGGCATAGGACAATGTTCCCATTGGTTTTACATAAATACATTTCTAGTTGTTGCAGATTTATGCAAGAAATGATGACCATAGTGGTTATAACAATACAGTTGTTCATAGTCTGATGAACCTTGTAAATATTCATTAATAGTGAATGCAGTTGACATCTCTAGATCAGACATCATATTATTAACAGTCTCGAAGTCCCAATCATCAGAAAAGGTACTGGAGGTAATAAAGTCACTTAATGAAATTTTAAATAAATGTGAAATCTTCAAAAGCTCAGAGGGGCCAAAAATGTCATATTTGGTTTTGTCCCAAACTATACCATCAAGTATAGGAATCGCTGTGATGTTCACTGCTGGCAAGTCTCTTGCTTCACGATGGGATGATTTGTGTGGCTGGAGAAGTAAGTTTACTCTTTTACTTGCTGTGTCCATCTGAATATATCTTCCATTAATCAGCATACCCAGAGTTATTACCAGAGCTAACCAAAGTAGAAAGAAGAATATTCCCAAAACAATCCATACTTAAATCCATGATGAAACCAGATAAGTTTTTTCCAGTAGATGAAAAAAGTCTGTTGCTTGTTCTTTGAAAGTTCTTTGTACTGGCGTTGTTTCAGGCTCGCTGGGATCCTCAGAAAACGTATCAAAGTTCATGAAATAGCCAGAAGCAGTTCTGTCAATGGTTGGAATTTCATCCGTATTTGATGAAATTGCTGGAACCAGTTGATCACTTGTTACTTCGTTGTAAACAGGTGTATCTGGATGAACAGTTATTTGGGTCTCAAGAGGTACAAGGTCCATAGCATTGTTGCTTAGTCCTCTATTTCTCACTGTCGAATCTTCAAAGGTAATGAGTCTGTCAGTTTGAACCTCTTGGATTGTAGCTAGAGGAGTGTGTCTGCTACATTGGCGGAGTCCACTTGGCCTACTGTTCAGTATCGGCCACATAGTGTGGTTTGATCTAGTCAATGGACACAAATCTTTTCTCCTTTTTACCAGCAAGGGGCGGCAAAAGTACTGTTCTTGATCCGTGGATTTCTAGGACAGGTACTGGTTGTCTGTATGAAGGCCCAAATCCCTTCTTATCCTCGATCTTTTCTCTGACTAGATCCCCAAGCCTTGCTTGGACGGCCGGATTTTTTTCAGTGGTGGTCGTTGCTTTGTTGCGTTCTTAGATCATTTAAGTCCTGTAAAACAGCCAAACGATCTTTGATATAAAATTGTTTGTTTTCCACCACTGTGCCTTTCATATCTAAATGTGGAACCAACATTCTAGTCCCAAACAGGACCTCATATGGAGTGACACTCCCTAGAGAACTTTTTGGCAAGTTGTTATTGCGTGCTGGACCCCATATAAATGTTTGACCCACCCATCACCCGAACCTAATACTCTAGCTGTTATAGACTGCTTTATGTCCCGGTGTTTTCTTTCCACAACAGAATTTCCCTCAGGATAGAATGGAGAAGAATGCCGCAATGCTACGCCCAGACTGGGCATGGCTTCTTTGTAAGCCCTAGAGCTAAACGAAGGACCCTGGTCAGAATGTAGTGTGCCTATTGCGTATGTGCCGATAAAGACTCGCAAATCTTTTATAACAATTCGAGCATCAGCCGAGCGCTGAGGCCACATCCATAGGAACCTAGACTTAGTGTTTCTGGGATTGCATTCATCCATGAGGACACATGTATATCGCTAGTCTGATGCTATCTAACAATGGTGTCTGAACTGAGCTGGCTACATTGTTGTCAGGTGTCTGGTGGCATTCTGTACTGCGATCTCTATTGCATGCTATACAGTTATTAATGAAGATGTGAATGAGAGTATTCATCCCTGGTCACCAGTACATCTCTTTTAACTCTAAAATTGTCTTTGAGATCCCCTGATGTATCAGACCCTCTGCCAGATGCGCTTCGTAAATCAAAGCTGCTCTACGTTCCCTGTTTGGAATTACTCTATCCCCCACTCCAGGAATTCGAGCAAACGGAACGCCATTCGCATCAATTATATATGAGTATTTGAGTGGAAACTTTTTAGGTAATGCTCCACCGCTGCCTTTGCTTGATGCATTGACAGCCAGCATTATTTCGCTGTCTATTTTCGTTTTTGAACGAGTGATTGCAGCTACGGAAGCCGTTTGCACAGCCCCTTTCGCGGCTTCATCAGCCAATGAATTCCCTTCAACGTGAACGCTATCACGTTGGTGACTCAGCGTGTGTATCACATGAGTGTTTTGTAGTACGTTTCGCAACTGAACTACTTGTTCCCAAAGCAATTTGTTCATGATTGTGCCACCTTTTGCATCTTTCAAACCATTTTGAATCCAATTCTGTAAATATTCATTGTATGATTGAACACAGTAAAACGAATCGCACACTATCAGTGTGGGGAATTCACAATCTGTATTTTCAAGTGCCATCTTAAATCCTTGTAGTTCAGCTCGCTGAGCTGTACAATCTCCTAGAGATTGCGTTATTGTGACCATTGGTCTGAATTTGACATCTCGCATGCTACCTTTAACGATAGCAAACGCTGCACTGTAAGCTTGTTTACTCACCGTAGCGGGCTGTGCAGGTCTGTCAGTATAAATTATAAATTCGTACTGGTCAAGAGGGAGAATTGCAGTGGGCAGAGGACATTTGTGTTCATATTGCAGGAATGCTTGTGTTTTATGGATCAAAAATGTATTCAACATCAGTTGCAGCAATAGAATTAAGCCATTGTATCCATCTCGGATGTAAAGCTTTTGCATTTGGAATGCTAGCCTTTGTAACTGCCTCTAGGGCTGGTACAGGAGTCACAACCATAATGCGTTTCCCCTGTGCTAGGGCTCTTTCTTTTGCTACAGAGGTTTGAACTGCTGTCAGAATTTTTTCTGTAGAATGGAATTTCATTTCGGCTTGTGTATACAAGTGAGATTTGTATGCAATTGGTACTTTTTCACCTTCGTTAAAAGTTAAGTAGGTGAATCTGCATTGACCCGGAATTATTCGGATCACTAAGTTGCGTACGTTTACGCACGTTTGCAAGTATTTCGTTGCTAACATGTCTGTTTGAAATGAACGCAAAATGTTTGTGTGTTTTTGTGTCCAATGTGCTATTTTGAAATCAGGTTTGATTAATTCCTAGAGAGGTTTAACCCTTTCTGCGTAATTTAAAATGTAAGTTCTTCCAAAATTCAGGAAACCTAGAATCGACTGTAAATGTTTCAGCGCTTTTGGCGGTTGGAGCAGTGCACACTTTTCTAAAAAGTTGGCTGCCAGGCTTTTGCCTTCACTTGAAAGTTCATATCCTAGGAAAAGGACCTTGAGGTGGGCAATTCTTGACTTTTGAATTTGTAACCCTCTGAGGCGAAGCCCAATATTATGGTGCTCTCCCTGTTCAAGTGCCTATCCAGGGCATCATCTGTCAGATATATATCATCGACATATGACAATGCCTCGTCATCATAAGTTTGTAGGAACTCTGTTACCAACCTTGCTGAGAATAACCCCGGGCTGTTTTTGAATCCCTGGAGCAGTCGACAAAATTGACACTGGGTCCCCATTATTGAGAAAGCGGTCAAATATCTGCTTTCTGGTGCAATATTTTGACAAAAGAAACCATTTGAAATGTCTAATGTGGTTTTATATTTTTACGAACAATGTTATTCGTTAATGCTGTACTATGTGCATTTTTCACCGCAAATTTTTTGCAACAAGAATTTAAGTGTCTGTAATCCAAAACTAGATGATATGTATTGTCTGATGAGGTGCATGTTTCAATAACCCCCTGATATTCAAGTTGATCTAAAATCTCCCTGACCTGTTTTTTAGCTTCTTGCTTAACTGGGTACTGCCTTTGTGCAGTCGGCTGATTTTTTAACTGGATTTTATGGTGAGGTGAGTCCTCATCCCATCCTACATGATTTTTATACAGTGCTGGGGCTTGGGCTACTGCCCATTTCCTGGCTAATGTATATTTTAAATGAACTGGAACATGGTTGGAAAAGGCAGGCATAATGATGTCCTCGCCATGTGGGCACTCCCTGACAAATTCTGGTGGCCAGTCCTGTTCTGCTAGAAGTATATCATAACCCTTTGAAAGATGCTCCCGAAAGAGTGCTTTCACTTTTCATGGTATGTCTCCCTCCATCCGGAGTGTTATTTCATATAACCTATGTGGAGAACTAAACCTGGTGTCTACAGTCTCAACTTGTATGTCTTCATTCAAGTCCACTGTCTCCAGAAGTCCCTGCAGGTTCTTGCGAGCTATTGTAACTTCTGCAGCACTGTCCAGCATGGGCTGGGCCCATTCTCTGTTCTTGATTTGGGTTCTCAGTATTCTCGGCATGTCTGATCTTCAGACCTGCTACTTTTTTCTTGGAGAATTGAGGTTTTGCTTTATTTTTCTGTACGTGTTGATCGTCTTTGGACTTCACGCGTTCTTCCTTGTTTTCTGACCGTCCTCTTCTTTCGGATGTCTGTGTCGATATCTGAAAGGTATGAGAGGGGCGTGTATCATTATCTTGATATCTGTCAGGTTTTCTCAAATTATCCCTATTCCTGGAGTTGTACCTCCTTTCAGAGGGCTCCTTCTATGGAGGAGACCTGTCTCGGGAATGAGAACGCTTCTCTTTGGAATTCTGCTTACTATTTTCCCACTTCTTTTTAGAAGAGGTAGGAGTGTTTTTAGGAAAGACCTTATCAGGACTTTCAGACCGTTATGGTTCAACTGTATATTTCTATTAACTTTTGTATGTTATTAGGTAATTCTTTGTCCGACATTGATTCAATGTCAGGGTCAGGTGTATAGCCGACTTAAATCGCGCACGTTGCTCCTGGTCTACCTAGTGGACCGTACCTGGTAATGTGATTGTAATGTTTTAGGGCGCCTTTAAACCAGAGCTCATGCTCCTGGTATGTGAGTGGAATTTCAATATCCTCGAAAGGAATATATTCCTCAGGTGGTTCATCTTCTTTGTAGAAGTGAAACATATGTGTTGTTGGATTTGATTCTGGGAATACTATCCATGAATAGAATACCTCTGTCTGGTGAAATTCATGTGCCTCTATCACGGAAACTGCTCTTTCACCTCTTGGTGTCAGACCATGTTTTATAAGTTTTAGAGTGATGGCTCTCCTTAAATTCGGTGGGATGTGTATAACACCCACCTCGTCTTCATTAAGACAGGTAAGGTCAGCCGCAGCTTGACCGTTGTTGACGATAGGATCGTTGTTCTCCGACATTGTTTAATGAAAGTTGCAGAGCAAGTTTCAAGGAAACAAAGATAAGCTGCACAATATTTTAGAACACTGTATCCTTCAACGTTGAACAAAACCAAACAGCTAATACATAGGACTTTTGTCCTACTCAGCTATGGCGCACATTATCCCTACCCACTCCAGACGTCTTATGGAGTTTTAGGAGTAGAGGGTCTCTGAGAAAAGCACAACTGAGTTACTTCAGTATCTAGCATTAAATTAGCGCCTTACCAAACCTTTGGGTGCCATGTAGTGTAGTTCCTATATCCCTGATAGGCTCTGCGCATTGGAATAACATACACTATAGATTTGACATAGGACTAAGGTCAGTATGTCTCTATCGAGTATATTAAACTTAATTACTTGTGTGTGCCAGCTAACTCAGAGGTCACTAGAAACTTCTTGAATATACAAGAAGGGATTAGCCTCTGACAACCGCATAAACATGACAACATTGTTTCCTTTTAGAATCAGAACAGTCTCAGAATCGTGGAAACAATGGATAACAGTTTCACTCAGTCAATTGTGCATGCTTCGTTTCGACAGAGTTGCACAGAAATAGAGAGACGGGCGTTTCAATAAAAAGGTTTATTGAACAGTCTTATTTCTCATGCAAGTGATATGAATTGCTACAATCGTAAGACAGACTGCAAAGTACAATATGTACGAGGTTAGCAGTAAGATAAAATAATACTGCAATAGCATGGTTTGTAGTTATGACATATATTAATCAAAATACATACATGAATAACATAAGCTAAAATGTGATACCAATCTGATGCTTCTAAATTGTTCTACCCCAGTGTACCTAACCTAAGTGCAGTACGAGGTTTAAAGCAGGTGCCATTTCTAAAGTATAGCTAGCTATATTTTAGTTTAGCCAAGAGTTGCCAAAAGTTTCTCTAAGTTCTAGTCAGCTCCATACCTTAGAATGAGAGAGGTTGGAATCTCTTTTCTGGACTCGATAGTCTAACCCCCCGCAAGGGAAGTCAGAGAGCACTGGAGCTGGATTCTCTGCGAGGAGGATGGCAGCGTCAGGTCAGTGCATCAGGCTGGAACTCGATCTCCTTCCGAACTTGCAGTGGCAAACCGCGTAGTCTGGGTTTGATCGAATCCTCCGGGAACCGCAATTTGCCAGGGCAAGTGCTGATATATTTACACCTTGAAGGTTTCTAGGAATGCCAGTATTGACGTAAAAGTCAGGCAGAGGAACGTCATGAATGAACTCCTAAGGAATAGATGTTCATACATACTTAATGAGTTCTTGGAGAAATCAATATTCAAGATGAGGGAAATTCCTAAAGGCTTAAGGGTCTGGTTTTCCAAGAATTTGTTGTGGCGTGGATGGACGGATGTAGGTGGCCATGCCTGTATTTGGTTTGTACGGACAATGTCTAAATAAGGGCCAGATTTCTATGTCCAAATAAGGGCAATGTGAATTGTACCTATATAAGGGCATAAATCAGGAAACCTATATACGGAATCTAAATCTGCACACAACAACACATGTGAAAACCACAATAGGGATTGTAGGTGGATATCGGGCAGTAGACAATTATTAAGTGAACTATGTGTAATGCTTTCTGAAGCAGTTATGTTTTGTCACATAAATTTTGACCTACTCTTCACAAAAGTTTCTCTGGACAATGTTAAAAATTGTTTTCATTCCACACATAGGTCCCTGGGAAAGGGAGAAGACAACTGCCTCCAGTGTACTACCCCTTTCCAGACCTTAAGGCCATGGAAGAAAGGGATGTCATCAAGATGTTTAATTTGAATAGGCAGACAATATATAATGTATGTCATCAGTTGGAGCCTGATTTCCTTCCTCAAAACACTAATCCCACATGTACTCCAGCTATTGTGAGACTTATGGTGACCCTTGACCCTGTCACCAGGCAGGTCGCTCTCCTCACCGCCACGCAGCCCCCTGTGTGACTTGAGCACCCCTGCTGCTGCCGCCCGTTGACCGGTATCCCGCCTGCTCTTTGCTTTATTTCATTTTGCCTCTGTACTGCCTGCCTTGTTTTTCTTCTGTCTATTTCTCTGTGCCCCCACTGTTGGTATTTTGTGCCCGTTTTTCTCCCTTGTGCCCCCTTCTCTTTTTGTCCCTTGCCTTCTGTGACCTCCAACCGCTCCCCCCTTAGACTCCCGCCGCTGCTCCCCTGCGGCCCTGCCCCCCTCCAAACCCATTCGCCACCCTGCTCCCGCCTCCCAGCTGCTCCTCCCTCCCACAGCCACTCATATGGAGGCCGCGCAGCGGTAGAGAGAGCGACCATTGACCCTGTCACCAGGTAGGTCGCTCCCCTCACCGCCACGCAACCCCCTGTGTGACTTATGCACCGCTGCTGCTGCTGCCTGTTGATCGGTATCCCGCCTGCTCTTTCCTTTTATTTCATTTTGCCTCTGTACTGCCTGCCTCGATTTTCTTCTGACTATTTCTCTGTGCCCCCACTGTTGGTATTTGTTGTCCCCTTTTTTCTCCCTTGTGCCCTCTTCTCTTGTTGTCCCTTGCCTTCTGTGACCCCCACCCACTCCCCCCTTAGCTTCCCACTGCTGCTCGCCTGCGGCCCGCCCCCTTCCAAACCCATTTGCCACCCCACTCCCACCTCCCAGCTGCTCCTCCCTCCCACAGCCCCTCATATGGAGGCAGCGCAGCGGTAGGGAGAGCGACCCTTGACCCTGTCACCAGGCAGGTCGCTCCCCTCACTGCCACGCAGGCCCCTGTGTGACTTGAGCACCGCTGCTGCTGCCGCCCGTTGACTGGTATCTCGCCTGCTCTTTGCTTTTATTTCATTTTGCCTCTGTACCACCTGCCTCGTTTTTCTTCTGACTATTTCTCTGTGACCCCACTGTTGGTATTTTGTGCCCATTTTTCTCCCTTGTGCCCCCTTCTCTTGTTGTCCCTTGCCTTCTGTGACCCCCACCCGCTCCCCCCTTAGCTTCCCACTGCTGCTCGCCTGCAGCCCGCCCCCTTCCAAACCCATTTGCCACCCCACTCCCACCTCCCAGCTGCTCCTCCCTCCCACAGCCCCTCATATGGAGGACACGCAGTGGTAGAGAGAGCGACCCTTTACCCTGTCACCAGGCAGGTCGCTCCCCTCACCACCACGCAGCCCCCTATGTGACTTGAGCACCGCTGCTGCTGCCGCCTGTTGACCGGTATCCCGCCTGCTCTTTGCTTTTATTTAATTTTGCCTCTGTACTGCCTGACTCGTTTTTCTTCTGACTATTTCTCTGTGCCCCTACTGTTGGTATTTTGTGCCCGTTTTTCTCTCTTGTGCCCCCTTCTCTTGTTGTCCCTTGCCTTCTGTGACACCCACCCGCTCCCCCCTTAGCTTCCCGCTGCTGCTCCCCTGCGGCCCGCCCCCCTCCAAACCCATTCACCACCCCGCTCCCATCTCCCAGCTGCTCCTCCCTCCCACAGCCCTTCATATGGAGGCCGTGCAGCAGGCGCGCCGCTGGCGTGCCGAAGGTGCCCCTAAGTCTGCGCCCGTCCATGCCTGGACCATGCCCAGCGCCAGGACCCCTGGCCCCAGCACACACCACGACGCCCACCTCTGCTACGACTCTAGCACTCTCCATGCACTCAACGCCAGACGATCTCGCACCTGCTACCAGGCCGCCCCGAAACGGACCCAAGGACCCTTCTCCTGCTGGAATTGCAGCTTCACCAGCATCCGGCCCGCCAACCTGCCCAAAAAGGAACCCAACTTCCTCAGATGCATCCTGCTCAACACCCGCTCTGCCCGCAAACACGCCGTCAAACTCTGGGACCTACTCGACACCAACGCCCCAGACGTCGCCTTCCTGACGGAGACCTGGCTGAACCCCTCCTCGGCACCCAACATCGCCATAGCCATCCCGGAAGGCTACAAGATCACCAGCAAGGACCGCACCAATGGAGTAGGGGGAATCGCCATCATCCACAGGAACACTCTCAAAGTCTCAACCAACACCGACGACACCCTCAGCAAGGCCGAACACCTGCACTTCCAGATCCACAATGACCCCAACACCACCTTCAAAGGCACCCTCATCTACAGACCCCCCGGACCCCGACCGCAGTTCAGCGACTCCATCGCCGACTTCATCAGCACACATGCCCTCACCTCCACGGACTACATCCTCCTCTGGGACCTGAACTTCCACCTCGAGAACGACAACAACCCCAACTCTTCCACCCTGATCGACAACCTCGCCAACCTTGGACTCAGACAACTTGTCACAACACCTGCATCTTCTCAGCAAGCGCCCATGTCTCCTTCAACCACACCACTGAACTTCACTGGACTGACCACCGCTGCATCCACTTCACCTTCCGGAAACCCACCACACACCACCACACCCAACAGATGCCTCGCTGCAACTGGAGCAAGGTCACCGACAACCAGCTTACCACCGCCCTCGCCCAGAGCCCACCCGCAGACCCGACCAGCCCCGACGCCGCAGCCTCAGACAGTGGATCGACGACTGCGCCAACACCCTCGCCCCACTCAAGAAACCCCCCAACACCCACACCAGCAAGAGAGCCAGCTGGTTCACTGAAGACCTCCAGGCCTCCAAGCGAACCTGCCGAAAACTCAAAAAGAACTGGACCCGTGAACAAACACCGGAAAGCTACACAGCTCACAAGAACGCCACTCGCAGACACCACCGCCTCATCAGATCCACCAAAAAGACCTCCTTCAAAGACCGCCTAGACAACAATGCACACAAAAGCTCTTCAGCATCGTGAAGGGGCTCTCCAACCCCAGCTCCAAAACCAATGACATCCCACCGTCTCAAAACCTGTGCGACTCACTGGCCACCTTCTTCCATTGCAAGATCGCAGACATCCTTGACAGCTTCAACACCGTCACCACCTCAGCGACCGCTGAGACCCCCACTCCACGACCATCACCCGCACCAACTGCCTGCTGGCCTCGACCACATCAACGACGACGACACCATCAAGATCATGAACACCGTCCACTCCGGATCCCCGGAAGACCCCTGCCCACACTAGATCTTCAACAAAGCCAGCAGCACCAGCACACCCCTCCTCAACATCTCCTTCGAGACAGAGACTTTCCCAGAGAGCTGAAAGCACGCAGAGATCAATGCCTTACTCAAAAAACACCAAGGCGGACCCCAAGTACCTCAAGATCTTCCGACCCATCTCCCTGCTCCCGTTCCCGACAAAGGTCATCGAAAAGGCCGTCAACAAACAACTGACCAGCTTCCTCAAAGAAAACAACATCCTGGACCCGTCCCAGTCTGGGTTCCGCAGCAACCACAGCACCGATACTGCCCTCATTGCCGCCACCGACGACATTCGGACCCTGCCTGACAATGGAGAAACCTCGGCCCTCATCCTCCTGGACCTGTCAGCCGCCTTCGACACGGTCTGCCACCGCTCACTAAGAACACGATGCCGGAATCCAAGAGAAGGCCTTGAACTGGACTACCTCCTTCCTCTCCGGCAGAACTCAGAGCGTCCGCCTCCCCCCTTCCGCTCCAAAGCCACCGAGATCATCTGCGGCGTCCCCCAAGGCTCATCCCTCAGCCCAACACTGTTCAACGTCTGCATGGCACCGCTCACCCACGTAGCACGACAGCACAACCTCAACATCATCTCCTACGCCGACAACACCCAACTGATCCTCTCCCTCACCAAAGACCCCCACACCACCAAAACCAACGTCCACGAAGGAATGCAGGCCATCGCCGACTGGATGAGAAACAGCCGACTGAAGCTAAACGCAGACAAGACGAAGGTCCTCATCCTCGGACCCACACCTTCGGCCTGGGATGACTCCTGTTGGCCGACTGCACTAGGAGCACCCCCTACACCCACCGACCATGCATGCAACCTAGCGGTCATCCTCAACTCTAAGGACTGTAATCAGTGGCTAGAACGATCCTTGGATAGCCTGTTGCCTAAAAAAACTATAACATTAAAGAAAGGCCACACTAAACATCCTTGGTTTAATTTGGAGCTAAGAGCCCTTAAACAAGAGTGCAAAAGGGAAGAGAGGCAATGGCGAAAAGAGTTTAGCTGTGAAAAGAAAAGGAGATATAGAGCTTCTCTAAAGAAATATAGGACCGCTCTGATCACCACTAAATCTGTATTCTTCGCAGGTAAAATTGAGTCCTCCGCTAATACCCCTAGGGAGATGTTTAGAATAGTAAAGTCACTGATGAAAGTACCTGATCCGCCGCCCGCTCCAGATGAATCAGGTAGTCGATGTGAAGAATTGGCGAATTTCTTCAGTACAAAAATTCAAAAGATCATTGATACGCTCCCTCTAACACCCTTAGGCGACCACCAATCATTATTTACCATCAAGGACCAATTGGATCATCCTAAGCTCTCCTCTTTTTCTCCTCTTAGGGAGGATCTCCTACCTCCCCTATTGAATGCCATAAAGAGTGGCTCCCCGCTCGATCCCGCCCCGATGAACATCTTAAACTCAGTTTTGTCTTGCATTAGTAAACCCATGGTTAACGTGGTTAATGCATCAATTGAGTCAGCTGTGGTTCCTAGAGAGTGGAAGGTAGCGATGGTCAAGGCTTTGTTGAAAAAGCCCAGCCTGGAGCCAGGGGACTTCTCCAACTATTGCCCCATTTCTTTGCTACCGGGGATTAGTAAACTGACTGAGAAGTTTGTTAACATTCAATTGGCCTCTTTTTTGGAATCACATAATCTGCTCCATCCATCCCAAACTGGGTTCAGGAAAGGACAGAGAACTGAAACAGCCCTGCTGAAGGTGGTGGAGGAGGCCAGGAGGATTCTGGATGCAGGTGGCAGCGCGGCCATTATCCTCCTGGACCTCAGCGCCGCCTTCGATACGGTTAATCACCGTATCCTCATTTCCCGCCTCAGTAACATCGGAGTCACGGGTAAGGTCCTCAAGTGGCTGGAATCCTTCCTTAGGGATAGATTCTTTAAGGTGTTTGAGGACAATCATTGCTCATGCCTGGTTCCGCTGCAGTGTGGGGTGCCGCAGGGGTCCTCCCTCAGCCCCACACTGTTTAACGTGTATATGGCACCCCTGGCGGAGATAGTGGCTCCTTTTGGGGTTCAGTTGGTGAGTTACGCTGACGACACCCAGTTGGTGTTCTCTCTGAATCAGGCTGCACATTCTTCTTTGAATTTGTGTAACTGCCTAGAAGCCGTCGCAAGTTGGATGGGTCAGTCCCATCTGAGGCTGAATGGTGGAAAGACAGAGTTGATGTTGTTGGGACGACCGGCTATATTTGACAACTCTACTTCCTGGCCCTCTTGCATGGGTCCTGGCCCCATCCCGAAGTCTGAAATTAAAAGCCTGGGGTTCTGGCTCGATGTATAACTGTCATTTAGAACTCAGGCTAGAAAAACAGCCGCCACCTGCTTTGGGCTCCTGAAATCCACGCGTGAAATCCTTCCACAATTGCCGGAAAAAGCAAGAAAAATCTTAATACAGTCACTGATTCTATCCAGGATAGATTATGGGAATGCAATCTATTTAGGAGCCCCGGTTTCCGCGATTAAACAACTTCAGGTTGTTCAGAATTCGGCAGCAAGGTTACTTACGGGCACCAGTCACCGCTTATCAGCCAGACCCGCATTAAAAACCCTTCACTGGCTTCCGGTGAAAGAGCGGGTCCATTTTAAGTCGCTGTGTATGGCACATAAAATCATCCACGGGAAAGGCCCTCCCATCTTAGAAAACATGGTAATGCCCTACAAGTCCTCTCTAAATCTTCGCTCAAACGACCAGAATCTTGCAGTGACCCCAAGAATCAACAGATCCCGCTCCGGTGGCCGTCTTTTTTCACTGAATGTATCCAAATTGTGGAATTCGCTTCCTTTATCTTTTCGCCATGAGCCCAGTCTCCTTGTGTTCCAGAAGAAGCTAAAAACATGGCTCTTCCCGAGAAATTAGAGATCTCAGATTAGCTAATGGTTCCTCTATTATCCTCTGGTTATCTTTCCTGAGCACTGGGATGCTTTTGAGTAGCTATACGCTATATAAGAGCCTTTTCAATTCAATTCAATTCAATTCAACTCCACCCTCTCCATGACGAAGCAGGTCAACACCGTCTCCTCCTCCTGCTTCAACACCCTCCGCATGCTTCGCAGGTTCTTCAAGTGGATACCCACCGAAATGAGAAGGACGGTCACCCAGGCCCTCGTCAGCAGTAGACCGGACTGCGGCAACGCACTCTATGCAGGATCCCCGGCCAAACTCCTGAAACGGCTCCAACGCATCCAGAACGCCTCTGCCCACCTGATCCTCGATATCCCTTGCCGAAGCCACATCACACCCCACCTGAGAGACCTGCACTGGCTCCCCATCAACAAGAGGATAACCTTCAAGCTCCTCACCCACGCACACAAGGCACTCCACAACACCAGACCAGAGTACCTCAACAGCCGACTCAGCCTCTACACCCCCCGCGCCCTCGCCACCGTCCCCCGCATCCGAAGAGTGACCGCCAGTGGCAGATCATTCTCCCACCTCGCTGCCAAGTCATGGACCACCCTCCCCATCCGCCTGGGGCAGACCGAAGACCTCCTAACCTTCAGGAGACTTCTCAAGACCTGGCTCTTCGAACAGTAGCGGCATCCCCCCCCCCTCCAGCACCTTGAGACCCTCACAGGTATGTAGAGCACTTTATAAATACTATGATTGATTGATTGATTGATGGCAGTATTGCATTTTCTGGCCACAGGTTCATCTCAATACACTGTGGCTAAGCAATTATGAGATACATTGACAGCTACATCCAGTTCCCCAGTGGTGAGGATTTAACCAATGTGAAAGTTGACTTCTACAGGTTTGGTCGCATCCCACATGTTGTGGGATCCATTGATGGCACCCATATTGCTTTAGTGCCACTGCAAGCCAGGGGACAAGATTACAGTAATAGGAAGCACTTCCATTTTATCAGTGTGCGCGTTGTCTGCTTACTGGATTTGGACATCTCAAACTCCAGTGCCCAGTTCCCAGGATCAGCTCATGATTCATTCATACTGTGGAGCGGTATTCTACCCAAGCTGAAGTCACAACTAGTACCGAAGAGGGCCTGGTTTGTTGGTAAGTTTGATCTGTCCTAACTTTGCGTGCATGGAGTCACTTAGTATGATCATAAAGTGTGTAACTTATTTTTGCACCTATTTTTGTCTTCCATTGACTCAGCTAATCCCAACCATCCATGGTTGTTGGCAATGCTGAGGAATCCAACTATGCCAGGGAAGTCCACTTCACTGAGACCCTTGGAAGAACACAGCGGCCAATGGAGAAGGCTTGTTGGCTCCTGAAGGCCAGATTCAGATGTTTGCACAAGACTGGGGGAGCCTTCCTCTTCTCACAAGTAAGCCTGAGCGTAGTTTGTGGAGTTTTGCTAGATGGAGCTCCGTGAAGTTACAAAAAAAACTCTGTGACGTTCCGCTAGTGGCGGAGTGTAGTGAGAACTGCTGTTTGCGCTGGTCTTCCTGCCGCTCCAGTAGAATTCTACCAGAGCGGCAGCTTGAGCTCATGATCTTACCGTTCGGGAGCGGGGAAAAAACTTCACTGTACTACACGAAGCAGAGTTTTCTGCACTACGCGAGCTCCGTGGAGTGAAGAAAACTCCGCAAACTCTGCGAGTGGAGTGGAGTTCACCACCCAGGCCTACTCACAAGCGAAGGTGTGTCAAATCACTGTGGCCTGCTCCATGCTCCACAACATCACTTTGTGATAGAGCATCCCTTATATCGCAGAGGATAGCGAACTTGAAGTGCCACTGGGTGAGAATCCTGAAATGACAAATGATGATGATAGTGGTGAAGAGGAAGGAGCTGACATGAGTCAAGATCTCATCGACAACTTCTTCTCATGAGTGTAAGTATGCTGTGAGATGCCATGACTTTCACTATTAAATTAACTCTTGTTGTGATGATGTGAGGAGTATGATTAGGTAAGATCTTAGGAAGCTAAAACTGCCAGATTCTGGTGAAAGGTGTTTGTGGAGGAAGGTTTTGGCATATGCTAATTTTGTTAGTGTTGCTCTGTTTACCTTAGACTTTTGCCATGGACTGTGTTCTCCAGAATTTGACTATGTGAATTGTGTCAGATGTATGGTTTCATAACAAATCGCTTTGTTTTGCTCTGTTTTAGGTACCTTCATCATGGCATCTTCATTTGGCCATTTCAGAGTTCGGACATTAGCAGATATATGATGCTGTTTGAATGTACGAAGTGGACATGGAATGTTCCCGGGAATGTGTGTTACAGACTTTGTGTGTACACCTTATCCCTGGGCAGGAACTCCGCTCCGCTGGCGGAGCATGCAGATTTTTGCATACTCTGCGTTCCGTGGAGGACGCGAAGTTCATGCCAAACTTCTGACTCTGCAGTGGCGTTGAGTTCAGCCCCAGACCCTCCCGCCTCCACCCCCTAAATAAATATTTTTTTAAATAAAAGTTAAAATTAAGGTAAATAAAACACACTTACCTGTATCATGGCATCTCCAGGCTGCCCTCTTCCTCCTAGCCGTGTGCCTGCAGAATCCCCTATGTCTGACGTACATCATGGTAGGACTGCACATGTACACACTTGGTATGGTGTTACTCATGCCATCCATAGGTTCAGTTGAGGAGACCAGGACAACATCAAGCTAAGTACGTTTTCTGTTACAGAGACAGGGTTGTAGTCATTTTAGTCTCTGCTTGCCAACACATACAAAATGGTTAATTTAAGATGCCTGTTGTAAAATGTAGTTGGGTAGGACCATACATTGATATATTGACACATATCATGTGTCCTGGGATGATAATTTAATAGCAATACACTTCCAGACATCATTCCAACATGTGACATATAATGGAGATGAATACATGTGATCTTATATTCAACAATACACATTGACACTGACAATCAAACATCTCTGATACTTTTAGTATTGGATGTTAGGAAAGTAGATAGATAAAAACAATAGTAAAAACTTAGATAAGAGCATAGAGGACATTGAAGTGTTGTAACAGTTCATGAGGTATAACTTACCAGACTCCACTCTCCGAGGTACTCCTGTCAAGCCCTCAGAAGGCAGGATGGCCAGAACTTTTCCACCACGGAAAAGAGTTGTAATGGGACACTGGGAGGCTCATAGCCAGTCCTCTGGTCTTTCTGGGGATGCTTGGAGGCCAGGAAACCACCTCCCCATCAGGTCAATCCACCTCTTCCTAATTTTCTCCTTTGTGCGCAGGGTGGTACCTCCAGGATTTACTCCGTTGACTATCCTGTTCCACAATTCCCTTTTCCTTCTAAGGGCCCGATTACGATGTTGTTAGGAAAGGCTCCAGATGGGATTTGGTATTGCAGAATCCTATTCAGGACCCTTTGTTCCGACTGAATCTCATAGATTTCCCAACGACTGATTACGATGCACGGAAACCGTTCAAGCAGTCCGAATCTGTTCCAAAAGGCATCCGACAGCCCAATTTTTCAGAACAAATTCGTTCAGCTCTATGGACACGGTTTCTGAACGAGCGATTACGATAACTGATTACGATAACGGATTTGGACAGCTGTTCCAATTTGGTCTTCACCAGGAGGCATCCGATTGGGGCCCATGGTGGTACCCAAGAGACCCCTCTTGCCGACTGTGCACAATGTGGCAGGCACCATGGGGTGCCGCCACAGGGTGCAAGGTTTTTCCCAACCACCCCTTTTTTCAATTTGAGCCTGTGTTCTTGTTCGGAACACAGGCTCCCAATGAAGTCGATGCGAGTCTGACCAAATGATGTTGGGAAGCATTGCAATCGGTCGTCTGGACTCGCAGGACCCAATTCATTTGGAACCGATTCATTCTGGACAGTTTCCTCATGACATCGTAATCGGGCACTAAGAGGAGAATATTAGACTTAGCCTCCAAACAATTGTGGCTCTATTCTTATGATTTCATCCACCATGACTGACAACTCAGCTTCAGAAAAACATGGGTTCCTTGGACATAACATAAGTGTAAATTTAAGTGAGTGACAATGACAAAGAAACACCAAGGGATATTAGGAAAAAAAACGACAAATGTAGGAAGAGTGATGAATGGGATAGGGAAAAAAGGGCTGCCTTATCTGAACAAAAAATGTGTGATCATGGTATGGGATGGGGTGTGTTTTATATTGTGCTTTGCAGGTGTGTCCACTTGGCTGCTGGATATCAGCTGTGTTGTTTTTGTACCCATTCAATGGGCCCTGTTCTGGTGCTTTGCTGAGAGTGTACTGCAACGGACTAACGCCGCCCATGGAGCACCGTGAGGGGGAATGCCAGTACAACTGTGTTTACATAATTGGCTTGGTGGAGCGCAATGACGTTGTACACATTACCGTCATTGCAGTCTGCTGCGGCCCAGGCTGGAACCACTCCATCAACGAGGTCAATGGTTCAGGCTGCATGCATTGTAATACGGCAGGTGGATGACCGCTGGCCTCAGCAGTCTTCTTGGGACCGTCGCTGTGGTGGTATGGCGGTGAGACAGACAAACTTGTAATTGGGCCCTTAGTCAATGTGAAACATGGATGATGGATAGGACCTTCAAAATGTGTCCCAACCCATTCACTCAGATATATACCTTACATGGTGAATATCAAAATACAAATAGCCCTTTTACATCTGCCCTACTACCAAATAAACAAAGCAGCACTTACTAATACATATAAAACATAAAACAAATAACTACTACCCCAAGAATATAAGATTAGATTTTGAACAAACCATGATTCAAAGCATTCTAAAAATCTACCCGAAAACAGCCATGCAAGGCTGTTACTATCATTTCAGTCAAAGTAAATGGTGACACCACCAAAAATCTTCACTAAGTGTAGAATATTCTACAAGCAGCTGATTTGCCTTTGAAACTAAAACATGATTAGCACTGGCCTATATCACTCTCACAGAGGTAGTAAACCACTACAATTTTCTAATAGAAAGGCCTTTTACCAATAAAATGAAGACAAGCGTAGTCCCCTAATGAAGTTTTTCGAAGATGCTTGGGCTGGCAGACTGCATCACTTTGGACACAGACCCCCAACCCAAATTCAAATACCATGGTGGAATGTCTATGACAGCACCATGGCACAGGAAGCCAAGACAAACAATACAGTGGAAGGATGACACAATGCCTTCCAATCCACACTTGGCAGAACTCAACCGACACTCGACACATTTATAGAAGCATTACAAAAAGAGCAAAGCTACCAAGAACTATGAATGGAGCAGTCTGTTAGGCAAATTGGCCTTAAATTAAGCAAACAAACCAAAAGAATATGTGACAATTTAAAGTTAAACTCTTCATAAATAACAAAGGAGTAGATCACTTAGAAATCATAGCCAAAAGCATATTATAAAATAAAAAGTCCTCAAATATTATGACAAAGCCTAAACCAACATCAGTCCAAAAATTTATAAAATTCCAATGTTAATAAAATTATATTTCAATTATTTTTTTTAAATTGTAACCGTCATCAACCAAGGATTTTAAAAGCAAACACAATTATCACATAAAATAATTACAACACATAAACCAAAAAATTCTACATAACAATCAGATCATTTTTACACAAAAAAAAATTATCACATTTCCCACCCAAAAGAAATTAAATAAATACAACTGGGAAAAATATTGTCCAAAAGGCAAAAACAAATGCAAAAATATAACAAATCCAATAGAAATCCCTCAAAGTAATCCAAAGTGTCTAGACAACCTGAAAAGGTGTTTTATAAAGGCAACCACTCCAGGAAATCTGAACAAAAGGAAACAAAAGTAAAAAGCATTGATGTATTATAAACCAAAAATGATTTCCTTTAAAAATAAAACAAACTCCCAATGCCCTTTGGACACGTGTGTAGACAAATGCCTGTAAAGTAAATAAAAAATAAAAACACCCTCAAAACACATTACATTCCCAAAATACATATACATAAAAGTTAATCAAAATATAATTAACATAACACAATTTAACATAACATAGTGATACATTACTAAAATAGTATACAAAAACACAAAACTACAAAGTAGCAAAAAACACTAACACAAATACATCTAAACATACAAAAAATCACAAACAAATAACTATAACTAACTTCTAGACTTCCCCCAAAACCCACCACCCTCAGAACCCTTTAAAAATCCATGAAAAAACACCTTCCTGTTCTGAGAAACAGCAGTACTTTTCCGTGACCTGGTTCCGGGAAAATAGACTAAAAAAGAAACTAGCAGTAAAAAAAAAAATCGCTGCAAAATGAAATAAACCTATCTCTCCCTAGAGATGAATGGGAAATATAAAAAAAAAGTTGTATATATAAAGGTAAAAAATATTAAACATGTAAAACATGCCACAAAATGTGATTTAAAATGAAATTTGTTAACATATAAATTAAATAATAGTAAAAACTATTTACAATTATTTAATATATACCAAAAATAATTTTGAAAATATGTATTTAAAAAAAAATATGAATTAGTATGGATCTGTTAAACAGTGGAAAATCAAAGCTGCAAATGTACAACATGTAATAGTACTTAAATATATTATTCATGTTTTTATTAAAAAAAGATTTGATTTACTTAACTTTATGCAAATCTTTATTTTTAACTTAAAGTGTATACAGTAATTGTGTTTATATAGCGCTTACTACCCCTGAGGAGGCGTCAAAGTGCTTTTCGGCAGGTAGCACGCTGCTCTGCAACCCAAAAAGGATTAGTGTTGATTTAGTTTAGGGAAATATGAATTAATTTGAGCCATGGCCATGCGAGGCTGCTAGTTGGATTGAAAATGAGAATGGAGGGATAGAAGAGGGAAGAGTCTAGAAAGTGTTTATTGGGAGATCATAGTAGTAGGAGGAGGTTTTGGATTAGTAAAGGAAAGATAGAGGAGGGAATAGTCTATAGAAATGGATTAGGGAGAAGATCATATTAGTAAAATGAGGTGTTGAATGCGTCTAAGGGCCTGATTATGATTTTGGTGGTCTTGGTCCCACCATTGCGGCGACAAAGTCCCCGCTCGCTGGCTTGGCGGTCTGACAGCTGTATTTTGATGTTGTTGGTCCCTCCACCCAGTTCCCACCACCAGCAGCAGGATTTTCACCCTGCTATGACAGAGTAACAGGCTGCCGTGGCTGATGGTAGAGTCTAGACACCGTAACAGCCGTGCAGATTACAATGTGCTTCACCGCTAAGCCGACTTGTCGGGAAGACCTCCACATTCGACCCGGCAGGAACACAGGAAATAAGGTTAAAACTCACCTTATGTCCCAGTTCCATTCCTCTTCCCATCACGGAGTTGACTCTAGTCAATGCATGAAATCCACACTGCCATCGCCATAGGCACGGGTGAGCTACTCATACATTCCTGCACTCTTCCAATGGCAATATGCCTGTGCTGCTGGACATATGTCCATGCATATGTTTGTATTTTCTACCTATGCACATTAAAACACATACATATGCAGTGACATTGTGTGGAAAACTATGGGCTACCACAAGCAATGGTCTGCCTCCGTCGGGTGACTGCTGCAGTCACACTGCCAGTACATCAGGAACATCCAAATATGGCAGGCGGGACAGCACCAGCTTGACAATGTCCTTGGGAATGCCGCCGCAGCGGACTGGCAGTTAGACTGCCAAAGTTGCAATCAGTTCCTAAGGAGGGATACATGAGGGAAGAATTTAAAAAGGGTTGTTTGAGAGAACTAGGCAGTAAAATGAGGTTCGGGCGATACAAGGAGGGAATTTAAAATAAAATGTACAATTTTGAAACAATTAAAATATTTCTTCAATTTAAAATATATCTTTTTACAAAACTTATAACATTTTAAAAGTGTACATAAAAAAATGTATAGTAATGTAGTTATTAACTTTTGTTTTTAAATTATTTGCATTTTTAAAAATGTAATACCATTATTATACTTCTTAATTGATATAAAAGTCAAATTAATTAAAAAATAATAATGTAACAAATGTGCATATCTTTAAAAATTATTAACTTAACAATTAGGATCGCATTACGTTCTTGGTCGGATCACAACCGACAGGCCGTCGGTTACGATTCGACCGTAATCTGCTACTACAGTCCGACCATTGCATTAAGATGCGTAGTGGTCCAAGGAAGGGCGCAGGGACCGACCAACGATACTGACGGGCTAAAGGAGACAGTCTGATCATCGGTCAGAATGCAATTTCCTACAATAAGGGCCTCATTACGATGTCAGTCGGAAAGGCTCCGAATGGCATTCAGATTTTCCTAACCCGTGTCGGAACCCATGTTTCCGAACGACTCAATGAAACATTTCCGACCGACCGCTTATGATGGAAAGTTAACCGTTCTGTCTTTCCGACTTGGTTCTAACCGGCATTCGGAGACTCTGAGTCGGTCGGAGCCAAATTGTACAGGTCTATGGACCACGTTTCTAACCGACGTATTACGATGTTGGATTACAGACAGCCTTTCCGAATTGGTCAGTCCGACATGAAACAGCTGTCGGGAACTGAATTTGAGGGCCTGTAGCAGGCCGCCTTTCACCTGGAGGCCTCTGGTTGTGGTTGATGGGGGTACCCATGGGACCCCTCTTTCCAAACATGCACAGCGTGGCAAGCACCATGGGGTGCCTGTGACAGAGTGCAAAGTTTTCTGCAACCACATGATTTTTCAATGTTGGTCATGGGCTCGGAGGCCATCTAGGGAAACCTACCAAACCCACACATTTCTGAAAACTAAACAAGAGGTGGAGTTCAGGGAGCTATGGCTTGCGTAGATCCCCCAATGTTTTCTTACCCAGAATCCCCTGCACACCTCAAATTTAGCTAAACAAATCACATTTTTCTCACATTTCTGTATGGATTCTGCACCGGCACAAATGTCCTACCACTCAGCTTTCCCCCTAGTCTCCCGAGTAAAATGATAATTCACTTGTGTGGGTGGCCAAAGGCCTGTGCCTGGGAAGGGCCAAAAACATAGGGATTGAGGGGATAGTGCAGCAAACTCTAAGCGCTAACTTTTTAAAAAATATGTTATTAGGAGATTCTTCGTTGGACACCCACAGAAGTGGGACATCATTTTTATCAGGAGACCAAGGGGAATGCTGTGTGGTAGAACATTTGTGCCAGAACATTGATCCCATACACGAACATAAGGATTCTGGGTAGGAAAATGTTGGGGGATCCACACACGCCACATATCCCTGGACTCCCCTGGGTGTGAAATGTGTGGGTTTGGTGTGTTTCCCTAGAAGGCTACCAAGCCTGGGACCAAAAATGCAAGTGTCCCCCTTGCAAAACCAGGTCGTTCTAAGAAAGATAATTTTGATGTCTCCATAATTCATTTTTGGCCCTTCCCTGCCGCAAGCACTTGGCCCACCCACGTAAGTGAGGTACCATTTTTATCGAGAGGTCTGGGGGAATGCTGAGTGGTATGAAATTAGTGTCAGATCAGTGAACCTACAACTTTCCACACAGAAATGTGAGAAAATGTGACTTTTTCAGCTAAATTTGAGGTTTCCAGGGGATTCTGGGTAGGAAAACATTGAGGGATTCACTCTAGTCACACCTCTCTGAACTCCTCATCTGGGTGCCTATTTTTCAGAAATGTCTGGGATTGGTAGGCATCCCTAGATGGCAGCCGAACCCAGGATAAAAAACGCAGGTGACATGTTCAAAACAAGGTCTTTTTGTAATCTCTAGTTTTGAAGCCTTCACAGTAAGTTTCGGGCCATTCCTTGTTGTGGGCACTAGGCCTACCCACACAAAGGAGGTACCATTTTTATTGTTAGTCTTTGGGGAATGCTGGGTGGGTGGAGGTTTGTGGATCCACACAGATTCCAGAAATTTCCATCAGAGAAATGTGAGGAAAATGCATTTTCTTTAACAAAGTTTGAGGTTTGCAAGGGATTTTGGGTAACAGGACCTGGTGAGAGCCACACAAGTCACCCTATGCTGGTTTCCTCTGGTTGTCTAGTTTTAAAAAATGTATAGGTTTTCTAGGTTTCCTTAGGTGCCAGAAGAGCTAGGTATCCAAAATCCACAGCTAGGCACATTGTGAAAAAAGGGTCAGTTTTCACTGGAAAAATGTGATGTGTCCACGTTGTGTTTTGGACCGTTTCCGGTTGTGGGTACTTGGCCTACCCACACAGTGAGGTACCATTTTTATTCAGCAGACCACGGGGAATATTGAGTGGGTGAAAGTGTGTGGCTCCACACAAATTCCCAAACTTTTCATCGCAGAAATGTGAGGAATATAGTTTTTTTTTTTTTTTACAAAGTTTGAGGTTTGCAAGGGATTCTGGGTAACAGAACCTGGTGAGAGACACAAAAGTCACCACATTCTGGATTCCCCTAGATGTTTAGTTTTAAAAAATGGGTGGGTTTGCTAGGTTTCTTAGGTGCCAGCAGAGCTAGGGTCCAAAATCTACAACTAGGCACATTGCGAAAAAAGGATCTGTTTTCACTGGAAAAATGTGATGTGTCCACGTTCCGTTTTGGGACGTTTCTTGTTGTGGGCACTAGCCCTACCCACACAAGTGAGGTGCCATTTATATTGGGAGATTTTGGGGAATCCTGTGTGTGGAAGTTTGTGAATACATGCATATTCCAGAAATTTCCATCACAGAAATGTGGGAAAAATGTGTTGTTTTTTTTTCACAAAGTTTGAAGTCTGCAAAGGATTTTAGGTAACAGAACCTGGTGAGAGCCACACAAGTCACCCCATCTTGGATTTCCCTGGGTGTTTAGTTTCCAAAAATATATAGGTTTGCTAGGTTTCCTTAGGTGCCGGCAGAGCTGGGGTCCAAAATTCACAGCTAGGCACATTGCAAAAATGGCTCAGTTTCCACTGTAAAAATGTAATGTGTATACATTGCGTTTTGGGATGTTTTCTGCTGCAGGCCCTAGGTCTACCCACACAAGTGAGGTACCATTTTTATTGGGAGACTTCGGGGAATGCTGAGTGTGTTACATTTTGTGGATAAGAATACAAAAAGAGGGACAAAAGAGGCCTTTTCCATTCCCAAAGGAATGGGAGGTCTAGTAGGAACAGGGGCCCCTAGTACAACAATAACAAAAGGTGTTCCTATAGTTCCTCAGAAATAGAGTAGAGTCCACAAGAAGGCTAGAAGAAACTAGATGCACCATGTAGATCTGGTTGGAAATCCATATGTCGGATTTAAATGCCCTCACACACCCTTGCAGGTGTCATGCTTCATCATTTGGGCTGCTCCTCGTCGGGCCGGCGGTTCAATGCCCGACAGGCTCCCTAAGAAGGGGCACTTTAACGGAGATCTTTTATCCAACTGCCGTATTGGTGAAGTGCGGGTGTGGGGCCTGGTTAATGTAGATATATGAAAGTGTGGTTAAAATAAGGTCAGGAGTGCCTGGTGAGAATGAATTTTATTCAGATGGCCTCCTACCCTAAATTAAAAACGTGTAGACATGGCACTTATTTGAGTATAATGTCTCTTATTAAGGTGACATGTGATTATAAGGAGTCGGTCAACCTGTTTCTCGCCTTGAGTAACTATACTCGCGATTCGTCAGGACCTTTTAGAAAAACTATCTACATTTAACAACCTAATCAAGTTAACGTTCTTAACAACCTGAGTGTTATGTTCAAACTCAATACCTGTTATATGTCAGGAACTACCTGAAAAGAAGAAGAGGTATGGTCAAATATATACATAGGTGCTTTTCAAACAACTAATTGGACAGCTTTCAGTGTGACTCACACTCTGTGACTTAATTAGAACGTGGTGCGGTGTCGCAGCATCAATCAAGATTTATAAAACAAGGTAGTGGTGGATCCCACGTTGAGCTAAAGTGACTACTCACCAGTGTGGAACATCTATTAAAAACAGCAGAAATCCATCCATATATGACTCACCCTAATCAGTCATTGTCCTGGCATCAACAGTACTCGATGGACTGTACACGAGTGTATATTCCTCAATGTTTAGGACTGAATCAGACAAGATTTACATCAATCAGGAGATCTAATCTGGTGGTTTTTGTTTAAAGCAATAAAGGATTAATAAACGAAAATGGTATCTAAGCTCAAAAGTCTTGTATTCAACATAATGATTATCATTCCCCTCGCTATCTAATGAGGCTTGAGGTAGTCTTATGACCGATTAGAGACGTGAGCTATTCTTTTGCCAAGTAATATAAAGATTGTCACTGATTCAAAGCATCTATTGGTCGCTTGACCTCGACCAGACTAATCATATGTACGTTTTTATGCTCCATAGAAACGTATCTTGTAGTCAGGGCAGGCAGGATAGAGATTTTATATAGTATGCATGTAGTAGAGTAACGAACTAGGTTTCGAAAAATTATCCCGTTCGGTCTAGTATATTATCACCAATACGAATTGTATATTAGTTAGAACTTAATATGGGTTGTCAAACATTCAGCGTTTAGTCGATAGCCCAAGGTAGAGTCTATAGGTAGTCGCCTCCTACTATGTTGTCGATGGGTTTATTTGGACCGACATTATTAAGCATTGTGTTATTCTCAATGTTAATCATGACTGCTGTGTTTAGTCAATCTCTCCTCAAACGTATTAAAGCATTATGTTGGTCGTGTCTAACACGTGTTGTGAAAAGAGTGAAGTATTAAAACTGTTCGTTACTCACATTCCTCCTCCTCACGTAGTGCGCTCTGACCTACCCTCTCCACCGAGTCCGGGAGGTGGCGTGGTGGAGAGAGGCGTAGGACTTATGCACGGGGTTGTGTCATGTGACTACCAGTGGAGTTTCATGGCTATACCCATTGCTAGAGAGGAGTTTCTATGGCAGACATTTTGAAGTAGGACTCATAGTAACTGTCTCCATAAAAATGTTTAGAGGAATGGCATCAGACTGTGAAGAGAAACTGTAAATAACAGTGCGCCACAATGGACTCGAGGAGTATTATGCGCATGTAAATCGCGTAGGTTCGGATATTCTCACGAAAACATAGCCATAGGGAATCTTTTAGGATACGTTGTTTTCCTCCCGGAGTATGGCAGACATATTGGAGTGGAGTTTGCAACGTGTTAGTTCACGTAATATAGGGGGATTCGTCAATGAATAAAGACCGGTGTCATGTTAATATGATGGTGAAATCGCATCATAAAAATACCGTTAATTTCCATTTCGTTCGTCCACATGAAAGTAGATGATTTGAGTGTGGAAACAAATCACCATGCATAGTGTGGGAGAAAGAAAGGGAAAAAACATTAATGTCTATTGGTAAAGGGTTGAAAACAGCCTAACCAATTCAGTACAATGTGATCAGTAACAAATGGTGTTCGTACAATGGTCAGATTAGACCTTGATTGTGCCCCAGGGGATGTCATCGTTAAGACCATTGGTATCAGTGGACAAGCGATGTATCCACCGCTGTTCTTTCGCAAAGAGACTTTGTTTAATTATATTTGGATTTGCTTCCAAAATAAACCATTTAACTGAGTCTGGTGAGTGTATACGTTCAAGGAAATGGGTACTTATTTTGGTGTTATTCTTCAGGCAGCGGAAATTACTGCGGTGTTCCGTAATGCATAGTTTAATAGGGCGAGTTGTCATCCCTATGTAGTAGAGATTGCAGGGGCAAATTAGGAGGTAGATGCAATTCGCAGTATTGCAGTTGGTATGTGCTCTCATTTCCCAAGTGAAGGTGTTGTTAAGAGTTATAGTCTTGTGTGTAGATGTAAAGGCGCATGCACTGCATCCTCCACACGGGTAGTGCCCTTTGACTTTTGGGAGGTGCCACAATGTTTGCTGTAAAGTTTTTGTTTTGGGTTTTGGTCTAGTTTTGATGAGCATATCTTTGATGTTTCTCGAGCGTCTGTTTGCAAATCGTGGTGGATCAATATTCATAGAGCCTGTATTGAGTATGTTCCAATGTTTTTTAAACACCTTGGTCAACTGGTTGGATGCTGGTGTGAATGTAGTAATGCACGTCAGTATCTCTGGTTTGTTTTTAGTTGTATGTTCCAACAGGCCCTCTCTGTGATTGTTCCGTGCCCGTTTTTTCGACAGTGCAATACACCTCTGAGGGTATACTCTTTCAGTCAAGTTCTGTTCAAGAATGGCTGCCTCACTTTTGTATTCATCAAGTGTACTACAGTTTCTCCTAACTCTCAGAAATTGTCCGAAGGGCAGGTTTTCCTTGAGAGATTTTGGGTGGTGACGATTGAAGTGGAGTAAACTGTTACGGTCAGTTAGTTTCCTGAACATGGTGGTAGTGAGGTTTCCCGGTGTGATTTGAATCGTCAGATCCAGGAACGCTATCTGTGAAGGGGATGCCGTAATGGTGAAATTAAGGTAGGGGTTAAGGTTATTAATCCATCCAAAAAAGTCACCGTAACTGTCCTGATCTCCTGTCCAGAAAATCAGGATATCGTCAATGAAACGTTTCCATAGAAGGATGTGGTTCCGATAGGGGTTAGTTCCATCGAGGATATGTGTTTCCTCAAATGCTGCCATATAGAGGCAGGCCAGACTGGGAGCGAAGGTACTCCCCATGGAAGTACCTTGCGTCTGATGGTACAGTTGGCCCTTGAATTCAAAAAAGTTCTCAGTTAATGCCAGTGTGGCGCATTCCATAATGAATGATGGTGGGGTGGGTGACCCCTCGAGGGATGAGTTCAATACTTCCTCGATCACATCTAGAGTAGCCCTCTGTGGGATGTTAGTGTAGAGGGCTACAACATCTAGAGTGATGAGGAAGTTGATGGTGTTAGTGTTCTGAAACTGATCCAGTAAACGTAGTTCATCCGTGGTGCCTTGGATATATGATGGTATCAGTTTTACTAGGGGTTGGAGGAAATGATCACAAAATTGTGATAAAGGTTCAAGAATTGAGTCTATCCCTGATACTATCGGGCGGCCTGGAGTTGGTGTGGTGCCTTTGTGGATCTTTGGTAAGATATAGAAGTAGGGGGTCCTGGGTTCTTTCTTTATAAGAAAGCAGGCTTCCCTCTTACTTAACCAACCTTGACTTTCTGCAGAGTCGACTAGACCTGTGATAGTTTTCCTGAGGCGTTCAGTTGGATTCAGGGATAAGGGTGTGTAGTATTTCCTATCCCCCTTGTCTCAGGCACTCCGTGTCGTAGTCTAGGGTTGCCATTATGACAGTGGCACCACCTTTATCGGCCTGTTTGATGGTAATGGTTGTCTCATTGGCAAGTGTTTCAATTGCCTGCATCTCTTGTCTAGTGATGTTATTGAAATGCTTATTTTTTGTCAAAGCTCTCACATCTTTCAGTACTGCTTGTTCGTAAGTCAACACCTCATTAGCTATCAACCCACTCTAGGGAGTGAAGGAAGAAGGGTTGTGTAAACCTGAATCTTCGTCAGGAGTATATTCCTTCCCCTCAATTTTGTGGATACACACAGATTCACAGAAATGTTAGGAAATGTGTTGTTTTTTTTACAAAGTTTGAGGTCAACAAGGGATTCTGGGTAACAGAACCTAGTGAGAGCCACACAAGTCACCCCATCCTGGATTCCCCGGGATGTCAATTTTTAAAAAATGTATAGGTTTGCTAGGTTTTCTTAGGTGCCGGCAGAGCTAGGGTCCAAAATCCACAGCTAGGCACATTGCGAAAAAAGGGTCAGTTTTCACTGGAAAAATGTGATGTGTCCACGTTGTGCGGGTACTAGGCCTACCTACACACGTGAGGTACCATTTTTATTGGTAGACTTTGGTAAATGCTGGGTGGGTAGAAGTTTGTGCCTCCTCACAGATTCCAGAAGTTTCCATCACAGAAATGGGAGGAAAATGTCGTTTTTTTAAAAAAGTTGAAGGTTTGCAAAGGATTCTGGGTAACAGAACCTGGTGAGAGCCACACAAGTCACCCAATCCTGGATTCCCCAGTGTGTGTAGTTTTCAAAAATGTATATGTTTGATAGGTTTCTCTAGATGTCGGCTGAGCTAGGGTCAAAAATCTACAGCTAGATACATTGCAATCGATGTGTCCCTGGAAAAATGTGATGCGTCCATGTTGGGTGTTTGGCCGTTTCCTGTCTCAGGCACTAGGCCTACCCACACAAGTGAGGTAGCATTTTTATCAGGAGACTTAGGCAAACACAGAATAGTAGAACAAGTGTTATTACCAATTGACTTCCTTTGCATTTCTGCCTTCCAAATGAAAGACAATTTGTAAATGAATAGTCATTTTGAAAAATGACCTCTTATTCACATGCTTGTATGGGTACCCACAATTTTGGAAATGCGCAAATAACCACTGCTTCTAAAGTTTATATTTTGTTCTCATTTTGGAAATATATAGGTTTCCTTGGTACCTATTCTTCACTCTATATACTTTACCAAATTAATTACTATATACCCGGTACACAACGAAAAACTATTGCAAGATGCAGCTCAATTATTGGCTCTGGGTTCCTCGGGTTCTTCATGAACCTACAAGTCTGATACATTGCTGCAACCAGAAGGGTCCAGCAGATGTAACGGTATTATGCTTTCAAAAATGTGTCATATTTAGAAGAAGTTACCGGAAAAAACGTTGGCACAAATGACTATTTATTTCAACATAATTTCAATATCTTTTATTTTCAACTGTTAGTTTCTATAATAAAAAAAAAACTTGAAGGATCTACACAAATGGCCCCTTGCTGAATACAAAATGTTGTCTACTTTTCAGAAATATATAGCTTTCCGGGTTCCATTATTGTTTTTAGACCCATTTCTACCACTAACTGGAAGGAGGTTAAAAGCACAGACAATAGCAAAAATAGGCTATGTCCCAATAAAATTCAAAAATTGTGTAGAACATGTTGGTTTTCTGACAAAGGTCTGCCTGTCCCTGAAAGCAGAGAAGGTGGTGATTTCAGTACCCCAAACCCTTTGTTGATACAATTTGTAGGGAAAAAACTGACGCTTTCTTCTGCAGAACCTTTTTTTCCATTAAAACAAAAACACAAAGCCTGGGTACCTTAAGATGTTGGAAGAAAATGACAGGCCCTAAGTTCAAACTACCCCAAATAGCCAAAAAAAGGCTTAGCACGGGGGGGAAAAGCCTAGCAGCGAAAGGGTTAACACTTACAAACGATATTACACACAACAATATTTTCTACAGCTATATTATGCAACAATATTAAATACAACACTAAAACCAATTATTTTACCTTCGATAATCCTGTAAGTTATATTTTTGATATTTTTTTAGATATATTGTTAAAACACCAGATTTCTCGAATTTAACTGATTAGAATTAGAAGGTTTCTCTTGTTGCATAGGGCCTCATAATGAGTTTGGCAATGCGGGAGCAGGAACGCCCCACTCCCGCACTGCCAAACCCATGTCTGAACCGCCCACCAGATTAGGAATTATTGCCTGTCTGGTGGGGTTTTTTTTGGCTTTCCCACGTCTGTGCCTAGGAAATATAAACTGCAAAATCAATACCTGCATGGCATGGAATGCTGCAGTTCATGTTGTGCAGATACTGGTGTGCATGAACAAAGGAGGGTACATGTTGTGTCCCCCTGTGTGTATCCATATGGTGTGAAGCACTATGAGGCCCTGTAGTACCCCCTTTTTTTCTCACCACCAAACTTTTCATGGTGGTCGCACCGCCATTAAACGTATTGTGGTGCAGAAACTCGTAATGTCCTTGACGGGCTGCTTCAGCCCGCCAAGCATATTGCGGCCCTAGACCGGTGTGCAACCTCCAGGGAACAGAGGTACTCTGGTGGTTGCTGTAGTCCCACGTCGGCCTGACCACCCTAGTTGTAATTGGGTAGTCAGGAGACCGCCACTGTGAGTCTGGCGGACCATGGACCATCAGGCTCAAAATATGGCCCTTAGTCATCTTTAAGGTAAGTAGATGAGATTTGTGTGTGTGTGTGTGTGTGAGTGTGTATGTGTATGTGCAGGTATGCAACTCTTATATTTTGTTTCTGAGGCTACTTAAAATCTGAGCTTGTGTGTGTTTTTGGTCCTTACTGTTAGCTCTGATAAACCCTGGTTGGGTAGCCATGCGCTCTACAAATCTGATTAATTGATTGATTGATTGTGAATGTGAGAGATATGTTTATGTATAAACCTTTATTGCCAATTGATTCTGGATTCCATGACAAATATATGCAATCTTTGGGCCTGATTTACATATTTGCAGAAAGGATACTTTGTTACAACTTCGACTGGGTACCCTTCGCTGCAGCATAATGGTTTGCCCACAAAATTTAAAAGCGAGCAGAACATAGTTTGGCAATGGCAGAGACTACTTCCTGTCTGCCATCGCCATAATTCTCTAATAGGCCAAGGGAGTAAGATAATTGGCTATAAGTCCGCCTGCACAATTTAAATGGGCAGACATAGAGGTGTATTTTACTGTCCATCACCACCAGGAAAACCCTGGTGGTAAGGGGCAGTAAAAACATACAAAGGCCCCCCTTCCCATGGCAGATGACTTCCATTGCAAAGGGGGCATTGTTTTTTTTATTTTCAAAAACAAAATGGACTTTGGGGTTTTGTTTTTTAAAATAAAATCCCTCAGCCTGAAGGACATTTCTAATTTTGGCTGCCGGGACATCTGCCAGGGCAGCATAGTAAACTACTCTGCCATCTGGTCAGAGGATGGCCAGATTGCCTATAGTTAAAACGGGCCATTTGTGTCTTGTGGCCACTCCAGAATCCACACATTCTGTGGAGAATTAAAGTTGGCAAGTAGTATATGCAACGTTAATAGAGGTTAGAGATCAGAGTCTATATATTATGCTGTTAAAGAGGAAAACGTAGATGTGGATGTATCTTTAAAATCACTTTCTCAGAAAAGATGCTCCTATTTCTTTCTGTCTCCGGCTTTCCTTGAAGCCTCACAAGTAATGCACACATTTCCTACAACAAGGATACATGCATTTGGTACTTTTCCTGTTTTGAGACTGTATGTTGAAACTAACCATCTTTTGTGTGGTATTCTCCCAGATATTTGTCTTCACTACCCTAGTTTTTTTGTTGAATCAGTTTTGTTTGCTTTAGCACAATTTACTTCTGCTAACCATTGGTAAAGTGCCTGTGATTTCTCTTCAAAAAAGGAAGATATGCCCCTGATTGGCACATTTACTTTATTAATAAGTACCTAGAATAAAGTACTGCATGTACCCATATCCTGTAAATTGAAGTCTACTAATGGGCAGCAGCACACATTGTACCACACACTAAAGTAGCTCTGTAAACATATCTCAGGTCAGCCACTGCAGCCTGAAGTGCAGTTTTTAAAATGCCATATCGACCTGGAAAAATAAACTTTTAGCCAAGCCTAAACCTTCTTTTTTAGTACTTACATGTTACTGCTAAGATAGGCCATTAAAGTTCATAGGGCAGGGTGCTTAGAATTTTAAAAGTTGGACATGTATCCTCATGTTTTCCATGTCCTGGCAGTGAAAACAAGACAAGGTAGTTTTTTACTTCAGCAAGGATAGCTCTCCCATTGATTAACACTCTGTTATCTTATCATATTTAATAAAAGATAACTTCAGTTTGGGAATAGAAATACTTCTTCCATTCATTTGATTTTTCTCAGTTTAGGAGTAGTAAAGTTAGAACTTTACTACTCCTAAACTGAGAAAAATCCTAACTTTAATACTTTCAGTATTCACAGAAGGCATTAAGGAGTCCTAAAGTTAGGAGTCCTAACTTTACTATTCCTAAACTGAGAAAAATCCTAACATTAAGACTTTCGGTATTCACAGAAGGCATTTAGGAGTCCTAAAGTTAGGAGTCCTAACTTTACTATTCCTAAACTGAGAAAAATCCTAACTTTAAGACTTTCGGTATTCACAGAAGGCATTTAGGAGTCCTAAAGTTAGGACTCCTAACTTCTGTGAATACCAAAATGAGTAAGTGCCTTCTGTGAATACCAAAATGGTAGTAAGTTTAGGATTTTGTCTAAAGTTAGTTCTGTGAATCGGGCCCTATAATTTGTCAATGAAGATTCTTTATCAAGTTTGATGTTTGGAAAAGAATGAAGAAGAATTCTTACAAGTGTATCAACTGAAGAATGTAAAATAAAAAGATTTATTATGGACATATTCAGTTGTAATGTGTGTTCTTCTAGGCACATGACTTACTGTGTGGACTATTCCCTGAGAGAAAAATGGGGAAATGAGAAGTAGCGCTGGGCATTTTCTCTCTACTTTTCCTATTTTTGAATTTACACAAAAGCGTACGCTTATCTTTGTGAATCAGGCCCATAGTGAATAAGGTGAATAGGGTGAATCACGCCAACCATAAAAGACCAGTTCAACTCATTTAAAGTTCATGCTAAGGGCCACAATTTAAAACCAAAAATTGTGACTTACATCTCAGTAAATCAACCCGTGCAGGTTATACTGTGTAATCCCAAACAATTACCTATCCACAAAGTACAAAACCTTACAAGTGCATTTATCCCATCCACCATTTAAAAAGCTTAATCATGTGGATGACCCTATGGTTAGTGTGCTCATTTGTGAAAGAGCACAGAGACTTCAAAACGGCCTATGCGCTTTGGGAGTATTCACGAGTTTGGCATTATCTGTCATTCACTTTTAGAAGGTTACAGTTTTTCTGCCTCATCCAAATGTGCCTGTCTGCCAGTGTCCAGGGTCACGTGACTATTGATGGCTCTCCTGTCGTGTGATGTTTATTTCTTCCAGACAAGAGACAGAAGGGCTTTGGGGTTCAGAAAGGCTTTCCCTCTCCTGAGTAGGATGGCCTGGGGTATTGATTTCAGCCATTCCTAAGCTTGAAAGGGTACACTAAGGATCGGTACCCACACCCTTCCTGAATTTTAAAGATGCCTGCTGTAGGAAAATGGATTATTAGGAAGTGGAGGTATTCACCTTCAGCTGGTAATAAAACCATCTTTACTAATAGGTCCAGTCAACTCTCAATAAATAAATCCTTGGCAAATGAGTAGTCAGGTTCAATTTAGGAGGCAGGTATGTGCAAAGAATTACATATCACCAGAACAGTAAATAAGTAAAATATGTAACATAATAAAAATCCATCAACACCAATTTAAAACAATAGAGAGTATTTGTATCTTTAAAATGACACATAAATGCCAGTAATCCAATTCAGGGAACCAGAGATATGAATTTTTAGAGATCAAGAGCCAGATGTACGACGTATTTTTGCATGCGGAACGGGTTTACAACCCGTTTGGTCATGCAAAAGTACCTAAGGGCCATGTATAAACCCTAATTAGCCAGTAGGAATTTATTTGCGACTCGCTAATTAGGATTTGCGACTTGCTATAATGAAGGGGCATTTCAAGGGCATCCCTTCCCAATAGCGATTCTGAGCCCTATGTATGACTGTTTTCGACCACAATTGCAGTCGCAAAACAGTCACAATTTACCACCTACTTCAAGTGGGTGGGAATGCATGCGAAAATATTTATTAAGAGCAGGCTTAAGGAAGACAGGCTGCATTTAAAAAAAAAATACCTGCTTTATTTAAAAGCAGTCCCAGACATGGAGGTCTGCTGAGCCCAGCAGGCCACCATCCCTGGGAGGGCCAGCTATTCCCAATAGAGTCCCAAATTGTGAGTGGCTCATTAATATTCATGAGCCTCGCATTTTGCGACCCCATTGAGAATCGCCAACAGTGTCTCTGACATTGTTGTACATTTGCTTTTGCAATTTTTCGTAATTTGCGAGTCGCAAAAGCAGATGGTCGTACATCTGGCTCTAGATAAAAAATTGTGTATTCTAACTCCAAAAAGTTTAAAGTGCCACTCATGCCTGTATGATCGCGGTGGACTGGAATTAAGTCAAAGTTTTAGATCAACCACGATGTACCTTGGGTCAGATAGCTGAGTGGCAGATCCTGGTGAAAAGTTTACCTTTGTACTTAGGGCCTGATTTAGATCTTGGTGGTCTGGTTATTCCGTCACAACTGTGATGGATATCCGGTTCACTGAAATATAAATCCCTTAGGATATAATGGGATTTATATTTAGTTGGACAGAACAGCCATCACCGCTATGATGGAGTAACCCATTCACCAAGATTTAAATCTCGCTCTTAGTCTTTTTCATGGATCTTTTCTCTCACTGATGGGGTCATCGGTGGGTTCTCGGGCTTCTTTGGGCCTGATTCACAGAACTAACTTAAGACAAAATCCTAAACTTACTTCTTTTGGTATTCACAGAAGGCATTTAGTAGTAGTAAAGTTAGGATGTTGTCTTAAGTCTGTCTTAAGTCTGTCTTAAGTCTGTCTGAAGTCTGTCCTACTATTTTTTGTATTCACAGAAGGCATTTAGTAGTAGTAAAGTTAGGATTTTGTCTTAAGTTTGACTTAAGACAGACGTAAGACAGACTTAAGACAGTCTTAAGACAAACTTAATACAATCTTAGGACAGACTTAAGACAAACTTAGGACAGGTAAATTGACATTAAAGTGACTACAACTACCATGAGGCCTTGTCACTCCAACTGTAAACAAGATGCGACAATACTTTTTCCCCTTCTCATTTGTCTGCCATGCAACTTCTGAAGTTCACTTATCACGCAGCTTACCATTTCTCAAGTGTTTATAAAGTGACATTGAAGTGACTACAACTACTATGAGGCCTTGTCACCCAAACTCTAACCAAAATGCTACACTCCTTTTGCCCCTTCTGACTTGTCTCTCATGTCACTACAGGTCCAGGCCAGCACTCTCCCCTGCAGATCCGCTTCACCGCCGCATCGCCTCAGGGCAAAGTCATTCCGTGAGCAGTGTTCTCACCGGCAGCCCATCCCAGCTCCAAGGTGCTCTCCCTGTTTCCTGCTGTTCTTATTTCTCCTTACACTTCCTGATATCGTACTGTATTGAGTGTACTGTTTTTTATAATTGTATTAATCACTTTTTACAAGTAATGTTTCTTACTTTCCCCTCCACTGCTGCTCCTGCGGACCCTCCCCCGACACAGCCCCTGCTTCCGCCCCCCTACCCTGGTCCCGCTCCCCTCCCCTACTTAATGGCGGCTGCTGCATAGTCGTGCAGGGGGTGCGCTGCTGGCGCACCTAAGGCAAGACCGTCTGCGTCCGACCGAGACCAGTGGCAGGAACCTTGGATCCACATCCTCCCACCACTACAACTCCACCACCCTCCTCGCACTCAACCCCCCGAAGACCCAGAGACTACCAACAGGCCTCGCCGAACTCGACCCTCAGCCACTTCTCCTACCTCCACTGCTGCCAGACCTTCACCACCACCCCGACCTCGGCACCTCCAACACCCGCACCAATGACTCCCTGAGATGCATCCTCCTCAACATACGCTGTGTACACAAATACGCCATAGAGATCTGGAACCTACTCGACTCTCTTTCGCCCGACATCGCCTTCTTCACAGAGACCGGGACCAACGCCGCCTCCGCACCCGACATCAACACCGCCATCCCAGTCGGATACAAGATCCAGAGGAAGGACCACCCCAACCACCCGGGAGGGGGTCCTCACCATCGCCCACAAGAGCACCCGCGCCTCACCTCCTCCAGCAAAACCTTCCCCTCCACCAAACGCCTGCACTTCCAGATCCAGACCAGCCCCAACCCCACACTCCAAGGAACCCCCTTGTCTACAGGCCCCCCAGCCCCAGGGCACCCTTCGCCACCACCATCACAGACTTCATCGCACCCCACGCCATAGCATCCATGAACAACATACTCATGGGAGACCTCAACTTCCACCTCGAGAACCCCACCGACCCCAACTCCCCCATCCTCTGGGACAACCTCGCCAACATCAGACTCAACCAACTCGTCACCACACCTATTCACAGAGCGGGACACACCCTCGACCCCATCTTCGCCTCAGGCAACAGCGTCCACTTCAGCAACACAACGCAATAACCATGGACCGACGATCATTGCGTTCCACTTTACCGTCAACAAACCCAAGGCACCTAAACCATCCCCCTGAGCAAGGTTACCGACGAGCAACTGAACTCCACCCGCACCCGGGACAACCCCACCTGGTCATCAGATGCAAACACCGCAGCCAGAGCACTCCACACCTAGGTCTCCAACTGCGCAGATGAGCTCGCCCGCTATGCAACCCGGGCAAACGAACCCCAGGAAAGCCGCGTGGTTCACCACCGACCTCCAAGAAGCCATGCGTATCTGCACGTGCCCGGAGAAGAACTGGAGAAACACCAAGACAGCAGACAGCTACTCTCCCTACAAGGACACCATGACTGACAACCACATCCAAATCAGAACAACCAAAAGGATTTTCATCCACAACAAAATCCTCGCAAACTCCAACTCCAAGGAACTTTTCAGTGTCATTCAGGAATTCACCAACCCACACTGCGAGGCCACAGACATCACCCCTTCCCAAGACCTCTGCGACAAGCTTGGAACATACTTCCATCTCAAGATCAGAACACTCTACAACAACTTGGTCGACCACCCACAAGATGTAACAGCCACCCACCCACCCCCCAGAGACACCAGCCAGCCCACCATCTCCAACTGGACACCGATCACGACCGAGGACACAGTCACGACCATGAAAGGCATCCACTCATGGCCCCCACTGACCCCTGCCCCCTGCACATCTACCACAGGGCTGCGGACACCATTGCACCAAAACTGCAACCAACCATCAACACCTCCTTCTTAACAGGCACCTTCCCAGATAACTGGAAGTGTGCAGAAGTCAGGCCCCTGCTCAAGAAGCCCACGGATTACCCCACCGACCTCAAGAACTACCGGCCCATCTTGCTCCTCCCCTTCACAGCCAAAGTGGCAGAGAAAGCAGTCAACAGGGAACTGACATGAATCCATCCCAAACCAACTTCTCGAGCAATCACAGCACCGAGACTTCCCTACTCGTCACCACATTTGACATCCGCGCCCTCCTAGACCAAGGCCACCCCGCAGCACTCATCCTCCCCGACCTGTCGGCTGCCTTCGACACCATCTCACACTAGTCGACAGACTACATGACACCGGCTTACAAGGAACTGCTCTGGACTGGATCCGATCGTTCCTCACCAGAAGAAGCCAAAGGATCAGACTACCACCCTTCCTCTCCGCCCCCACGGATATCATCTGCGGAGTCCCGCAGGGCTCATCACTGAGCCCAACCCACTTCAACATCTACATGATGCCCCCTCGCAGCCATCTTCTGACAACATGGCCTAAACATCGTATCCTACGCAGATGACTCCCAGCTCATACTCTCCCTCACCCTCACCCGAGACTCCACCACAGCCAAACTCAACTTACAGAGAGGGATGCAGGACCTCGCAGTCTGGATGACCAAAGTGCGACACCGAAAAGACAGAAGTCCTCATCCTTGGAACCACCCCCTCAGCCTGGGACAACACCTGGTGGCCCATAACCCTTGGAAGCCCGCCTACCCCCTCAGACCACACCAAAAACCTCAGCATCGTACTCGATTCATCACTCTCCATGAACCGTCAGGTCAACATGGTCACCGCTCACCTCCAGCTGCTTCAACGTCCTCCGCATCCTTCGAAAGATCTTCAAATGGATCCCCCCGGAGTCAAGGAAGACAGTCACCCATGCACTCATCACCAGCAGACTGGACTATGGAAACGACCTCTACGCCAGCATCAACAAGTCCCTACTCTGAAAACTCCAGACAATACAGAACACCGCGGCCAGACTCGTCCTCGGCATCCCCACGGCACAAACACATCAGCCAGCACCTGCGGAAACTGCACTGGCTCCCCGTGGAGAAGAGAATCACCTTCAAGGTCCTCACTCACGTCTACAAATGCCTACATAACAACAGGCCCAAATACCTCAACAACAGAATAAACTTCCACGGACCCAATAGAAACCTCCGATCTGCCATCCTCGCACTAGCTGAAACCCCACGCATCCACAGAGACAGAGCAGGCGGAAGATCGTTCTCTCACATTGCAGCCAAGACCTGGAATGAGCTACCAACAGACATCAGACTCGCCCCCTCTCTGGACACCTTCAAGAAAGGCCCTCAAATCCTGGCTCTTCGGCTGAACGGATCTGCACACACCCCCTAGCACCTTGAGACCCTCATGGATGAGTAGTGCGCTTACAATTCCCTAGATTTATTGATTGATTGATTGATTGATTGATTAATTGATTGAAGGCTGCCACAAGGGAGGAGGCCAGTGCCTAATAGGATCTCTGTAGGCCAGATATGGCAGTCTGAATGTCTTCCAGCTAGGCAACCACCTGGGTCAGCTTGTTGTCTTGCTCCTGGAGGGCTTTCAGCACTGCAGTCTGACCCACAGTGATGCTTCTCAGCAGGTCAATAGCCTTCTCACTCAGGGTAGCAGGGCCAACAGGGGCAGGAGCTGAGGTGCCATGTAGCGAAGGAGATACCTCCCTACTTAGGGAAGTGGGAACAACCAACTTGTGGAGGGACAACAGGGAGAGTGGTGATGGAATTGGGAGTGGCAGACAAGAATGAAGGTGATACTGATCCAGTTGGATCCACCACCTCTCAGGAGTGTCCACTGGAGGATGGCTCAGATCAGCTTTGGCTGATGTCCTTTGGGGCAATCCTCGCACCCGCCATGTCATTGGGTCACTCTGTGTCTGATGTATCACATCCGAAACCGCCTTGAACAGTAGTGTCCCCACTGACGTTGTGTAGCCGTCCAATTGTCCTCGGGGTCGCACGATGCTGTAAGGGGTCCACCTCCCGATAGCCCCTTGGTCTGGTATATATATATATATATATATATATATATATATATGACAGACACAGAAGGGTGATCAGGCGAGGGAAGGAAAGGAAGGGGACTGCAGGGAGGGAGACCTGAAAGAGAAATAAACAGTATGCTGTGGTTAGAACAACCCCTAGGTCCCTTGTCACATTGTTTTCCCCTAACTCCCCAGCTGTACCTGGAAAAGAAATAAAGAACTCCTGAACTGGGAGACCTGGATAACCGGGGATCAGGACACTCGTGAATCCTACAGAAAAGACACTGATTAGCCTGCGTTTTAACACCCTCTATAATCCCACACTCGTATTAGCTCCCTCGGCTAACGTACATACCACAAATCCTGGGTTTCTGTCTGTACAGGGGGGGAGGACGTATGCCAGCAGTCACCTCTCCGCCCCTGTAGGAAGTACAAATGAACAAATGATGTGCAGCGGGGCTTTAGAACATTGTAGTTCCCAATACCCCTGTCACGGATTCAGAACGAACCCCTTTGCACTGATCCAATGCGTCTTGGGCAGTGCTAACGAAGAAACTGATACGTGCCCAAAATGTCACAGTGAAGCCTCTATTTCACACTGTTTGGATTGCAAACAACAAGGCCTCTTGAAGACCTCACTCGGACTTTATCGAACAAGACTCGCCCTGTAAGCGTAGTTTAGCTGGCTCGAGCTAACATATTTACATCAGGAAACAGTCACACTGGACTTGCGACCCCGCAATGCCTAGGAAGGCTTCCAACGGGATCACATAAGTACCGCTACCTACAAACATTTCATGGCATAAGTTTTTGGCCAGACCGGAGAATCAAAGAAGACAGTACGAATGAAGTCAGCGAGGAATATAAGTTGGTGCTGAGCACCCCTACCAGAACGCCACACTCCTTCGCACACGGACCTGGAAATCAAAATAACCGGCACCCGATTGATGCCGGATGTTCCTTTACTTCGTCGTTGCGCCGGGCGCGCTGACGTCCTGAGCGTCTGCCTGCATTGCGCCCTGGGAACTGTAGTTCCCTTTACTTCCGTCTACCGCGGGTGTGTAGCACTTTGACAGACAGTGCTCTTCTGCGCCTTCTGTGGGCCACAACACGTTGGCCCCTTCTCCTCCTGTGTTGCTGCTGTTGGGCCCTCAGTATGTGGACCATCAGGGGGGTCACGATCTGGCACGTGCTCCTTCCAAGTTGGGAGGACTTCCCCAGCTGGACCTCCATGATCTGCTGGGTCCAGCGCCGCAGGTCCTCCCACCGCTTTCTGCAGTGGGCACTACTCAAGTTGTAGACCCTCAGGGACTGCACCTTCTGGGCAATGGCTCTCCAAAGGGTCTTCTTCTAATAGGCATTGACCTGTTTGGATGCAATAGATGTAGAAACAAATCAAAACTGGAAGTTTGAGGAGAACAGTCAGCTTCATACACATTATTGTGCCATCTAGCACAAGCCTTCTACAGGAGTCAACATATTGCATGTCCATGTCACATGCTCCTCACAACTAAAGCACTTTTGTAGTCATCTGATGATTAACCCCAACCCTGGTCATGATCTACACTGACTGAGCCAGCCCATTAACATCATGAAGGTCAGCCCCATCCTGCATGGACTGTGATGTGAGGTATGTTGACAAACATCACATCAGTTTGATCTTCTGAAGGGTAAACTAGTATTAGTGTCCAGACACATTTCCGGGCCAGGCCAATGCATTGACGCATATGGTCCATAGAGGCAAGTACGATAGTATACACAACAACCTAAGACTAAGGTCACAAGGTAAGGGCTGGTATGTGTGTCACTGAGAGCTACCTCTCTGGAGGCTGCGTGGGCATGTGGACTACTTATCTGAGCATCCTAATAAGTCAACATAAGTTTGTGTTTTTTGTACAGCCATCACAGGACACCCCTTTTGGCATAGGAGGCACTGTAACAGGGATGACAATCAACATACTGTTGTATGTGTTTTGTGATAGGAAATATTGTAGCCAAGCAGATTATTCACATTTCTAAATTGTTTTCAAAAGTAAACCAATAGCTACACTGTTCATGTTTCAGATGTGCAATAGGCCTGTACAGTGATAGCAACACTATTAGAAAAGTGTCAACAGACCTGTATGAGTAAGGGGATAGTCATTAGGGACATACGTACATTGACCTTGTGGGTCAATGGAAAGAAGTATCAGGTCAGGGGTTTACCTCAGTCACCATGCCTCATATTATCCATTTAGCAGTTATCAGGGCTACTAGTGTGGTAGATACTTTTTTTCTGGGAACATCAATGGATCAGCAGGTCTACAGGGACACTACTCCGTGCATCAGTTCTCCTGCCACAGTAACTCTGGCCAAGTCTGGGCAATGCCCTAGACTGCCCACATATCAATGTCAGGCCTTGAACTCTGCAGGCTGAGGCTAATTGTCCCACATAAACCTCACATTTCCACCAATTCAATACGCACAAGTAAACCTTCTGGCCATTCCATATGTGAACATACATTTGTTTGATACTCTGGAGGGGTCTGTGAGGTATAGATTTCGCACAGACAACTGTTTGACAAAGTCTGATGTGGGCGGAGTGATGAGTGGGATGGTACACTTGGCTAACATAATCCTCAAATGCTTCAACAGTAATCAGACATGGCTCTTGGTGTGAAACCTAAACATAACAATGCACATAAATCATGATGTGATTTGAATACTAACTGTTGCAACTATGAACTTGAGCCCTGTATTGAGATATGCATGTAAGACACGTAGAAATCATCCTCATCACACATTCCAATGGTAACCTTCTCTCTACAAAGTCCAGGACCCCATAATCCATTATATGTGTGCCCTATGTAGGGGCCACGCAATGTAAGCAAGCAACATAATGCTTACACTCTGGAGCTCAGTGGCACATTGTAGCCTATGAGAATAGAATGGAAGCAGTGAATTGGACTTTAATATGTATTTGAGAAGCTTACCTGATCCTTTGGTGAGCCACAGACTTTAGAATACATGGGAAGGACCTCATCTACAAGGGTGTCCAGCTCCTCTGGAGTGAAGGGATGGGCCCTTTCCACTGAAGACAGTGCCATGATTGCTCCCAGAGGTGGCAAACAGCAACTAAAATGGAGCAGGTGTTAATAGTAGCAGTGTCAGAGGCAAGTTTTTTTCCAACTGCCATGCACATGTATGCCACGTATGTGGTTATCAGCATCGGCTGTGACCCCCGTGCATGTGACCATACACCGCATGGTTGACTACCGCCCATGGCGTACATTCGACATGTCCTATTAGCAAGGTCAGAAATCTGCCATGTTAAAGGTTGGGAAAAATTTACATAGGCAAAATGTGTGTGATGTGCTGTACACCGCAGTTGGTAGTAATACATGTTATACTACCCTCACTATAGTGGCAATTTAAATTCCTTGAATTGATGATGTGCACAGTTCTGTTACAGAACTGTTGGAGTTTACAGTAGAACGTTCATAAGGTCTCAGCCTGAGTCTTAATGCCTTTATTCAGTTAATGGGGAGGCTTTTCTCGAGGTCTTGAACCTTTAGTACCTCATTATTTACATGTTACTCTGGTGTGAGACAGACTCCTCCTCCAGATTTTAGTGATCCTTTTAGTAAATATCATGCAGAATGCCAGATGATAATTTTTAATATGATCTTTTATTTATGCATGAGTAGAAGTGAATAATCAGTTAGTCCATTCTTTTTGATGGCAAATACATGCATAAAACAGATCCTGAACAGCCGAGCAGCCATGTTCATGATCTGTTTTATATATTTATTTGCCATCAAAAAGAATTGACTGACTGATTATACTCTTCTACTCATGCATAAATAAAAGACCATATTGAAAATTATAATCTGGCATTCTGTATGATATTTACTAAAAGGATCACTAAAATCTGGAGGAGGAGTCTGTCTCACACCAGAGTAACCTGTTACAGAACTGTGAATGCCAGCTTGGGGATGACAGGTGTATGTTCAAGATCTGACAATAATGATGTAAAATGTGTATTGCTTCATGATGCATTGCTGTTCAGACACATGACTTTAGCCGTACTCTTCACATATGTTTCTCTGCAAACTGTGACCAACATACATTTTCCTGTTACTCCTGTCATAGGTACCCTGGGAGAGGGAGAGGACACCAGCCTCCAGTCTACCGCCCAATGCCAGACCTACACACCATGGAAGAATGACATATCATCATGAATTTCTGTTTAAATAGGCAAGCAATCCTGGATCTATGTCATCAGTTTGAGCCTGACCTCCTACCTCACCTCAATAGTCCTACATCAATACCACCACTAGTTAAACTCATGTCAGTTTTGCATTTTTTAAGTACAGGCTCATTTCAATTCACTGTTGCTTTTTCTGGTGGAATATCACAACCTATGTTTAGTCGGGTCCCCACAGAAGTGCTAGTAGCACAATTGATACGTGTTGGCAGCTACATCTAGTTCCCCAGATGAGAGGATTTAGCCACTGTGATGGCAGATTTCAATGGATTTGGCCATATCCCACATGTAATTGGATCTACTGATGGCACCCATAATGGCTTAGTACCACTGCATGACAGGGAGCAAGTCTACCGGAACAGGACGCACTTCCATTCTATCAATGTGTAAGTTGTCTGCCTATCAGATTTGTATATCTCAAAAGTCTGTTCCCTGTTCCCATGATCTGCACATGATTCCTTCTTACTGTGGAACAGTACCATACCCCAGCTGATGTCATAACTACTTCTGCAGAGGGCCTGGCTTGTAGGTAAGTGTGATCTGTCCTAACTTTGTTTGGGAAATGTCAGGTAGTATGATCTAAAAGTGCGCAACTAAATGTTACCCTTCTGTCTATCTACCATCTAGGAGACTCAGCATATCCAATCAGCCATGGTTGTTGGTACCGCTGAGGTATGTGTCCCTCTACAGCTCCTTCATTTCCTGAGTTTTAGCCAATACCGGGCCCATGAAACCTTGGGAGTCCTGGTAGACTCCCAGGCCTTGGGAAATGGAAGCCTGGGTGTCCGTGGCCTCAGTAGGCTCACTCTGGGGCCCACAGTTACCCTCCCACTACACAAACCCCACGGCCCTGTGCCCTTGGCGCAGACTGCACCCTCCCACTAGGTCCTGGTTCCTCAGGTACTGGGGTGGGGTTAGCCATCAAAGAATGCAGGGGCACAGGATGGTACTGACTGTGTTAAGTGCACAGGCTGTGCGGAGCAGTAGATGACCGTGATGTTGCAGAGGTGGTGGACGGTGTTGTTGTGTGCACAGTGATGATCCCCAATGCTGTTGTCTGCCCAGGCTGACCAGATGGCTAGGACTGTCATCCAAGTCCATCTCTTCAGGTGCGCTGTTATCACTGGGGCTTCATCCTGGGGAGGGGAGGAACTCTGTGCGGTTTCAAACCTCTGTGCAGGTGCAGTGGTGGATCGACCTATTGAGAGATAGAAAACATTGTTAATGGTGGATGTGAGGTATCTACATCCACGTTGTTTGTGTAAGAAAGCAGGGTACACCCCTTCTTTGTTGATTCATACACCCCCTCTATGTCATCTCGCTGAGGACAAATGAAGGTTTCTCATCTGCTTAAATTTTCCCCTTCCTTGGACCAATTATTTGAAGCCCAAAGCAGCAAAGACTCAATAAGTGTGCAGTGGGCCCTAATGAAGGCAGGTAAGCATGGTAAAACAGCTATAACTGGGGTTAAATTGGCTCCTCATACCGCTGGGCCCTGGTGCCATTGTACCAATGATACTTTCTTCTGCTATGTATTAAAAAGTACCAGGGGTATCCTGGGCTCAAATACTAGTAAGAAAAATGGGGCCCACTCCACTTTTTCATGCTAATACAGCCATAATTGAGCAGACGCTGCTACTTTCACACCTGGCAGCAGTACCTGCTGCACTAATGAATGGCTCTTTTTTATTGCTTTTAAAATCCCCAATATATCATTCCCTTCCTTGGGGTATCTCTCTGAGGAAGCTGTCTTCATCCATTTGTAAACAAGCATTTGCAATGCAATAAGTCTCGCATTTGCTCGAGTTTTAGCTATTGAGATTGTAAATGACAATGCGTTTTATTTATGTTTTAAAAACCAAAACATAAATAAAAGGCATTGTCATTTACAATGCCAATAGCTCAAACTTGCGTAAATGCGAGACCTATTGCATTGCAAATAGTAAGCATCACGGACAACGGGAGGGAGGGCGGGCGGGAGAAGGCACAGACAATGGGAGGGAGGGCGGGGTGTGTTAAAGAAGGCATGACAATGGGAGGGAAGGCGAGTTGTAAAGAAGGCACGGACAAAGGGAGGGAGGGCGGGGTTGTAAAGAAGGCATCAAAGCACATCATGCTTGCAGTAAGAGAAACTCGATAAAGAAAATAGTGCTTAAAGACAAAATAACAGGTACCGTGTAACAACCGAAGTAAAAGGTCTAGTTGCAAAGGGAGGTGACAAATTAAGATGAGGCGGTACTAAGGAGGGACTAACAATCCTATTTACGAATCAGAAGCCAACATTTAGGAAGGACAATGACACAAGCCAATGGCAAATATGGGTGGTGAGTGGGCGGGGCTTATTTTCTCTACTCCACTACAACAAGTCTCGTGGCGCATGCACACTGATTCTAGACTCGACCTTAAAAGAGATATGAGCCTGCACACAGTATTTTCTCTTCTAGGCCAACACCTTGACAATATCTATGAATCTTGCCCCTTTGTTCTTTCTCATGGGACATTACTACGAGGCCCTACGGTTTGAGAGGATCAGGATTCTGCATCTGAATGCAACTCTGCTGGGCTCCTCCCTGCCACTCCCTGGACTCATGTTTAACAAAGACAACAGTCACTGAATGGTTAATGCTTACTTTGAGGTGCCTCTGTCTGAAAGCTAAGGGTGGTGTGTGGTTGCAGGGAACTAAAGATTAAACAAGCCTTCTCACCAGCACTTAATTGACCGATTCACTTAAAAACAGGGCCACCGGAATTATGAGATTCTGCTGCAGCAGTGCTTTTCGCTTAAGTATGGGTTTACAGCATTTACAACATAACAGGTGTATTTGTAAAGCGCACTATTACCCAAAGGTGTCCTGGCGCTGAATAACAGAAGTTTATTGTTACCCAACTCAATGGTACTCATTTTATCAACCTCAAATGGATGAAAGGCTGAGTGGACCCACCGGGATTTGAACCTGTGACCGTGAGATCGAACACAGGCCCCTGCAGTGGCTGCTTTAGTTCATTGGGCCACCAGACCCGGCTAACATCATCCATCATTTTCTGCATAATCTGCAGATTTTAAGAAACAAAATTGATTTTAGCTCAAATTAATCAAAGGTTACTAAAAATGTGGCAACATGTGTTCCGGCGCAGTCGAAGGTCCTTCGCAAAGGGTGACTGGTCGATTTTCAGTTGCATAATGCTGTATTTGGGTGCTAAATTGGTACTAATGCAGTGAAATATTTCCACTGACAGTATTACCATGAGAAAAAATGACAAAATAATTAAGTTAGTACTAACCATGAACTGTGCCGCATTATGATGCACAATTTTCCTTTTCTTGCTGCACAATTTAGTCAACCCTGTCGCATAATTTTGGAACTCTCCTGCCACATAATTCCAGTGGCCCTGCTTAATGCTTCATGGTGACAAAGATGTATTGTTTTTGAGAAGTCATTTAGGGATGTTATCAGCTGAGTTCTGGAATAATAATTTAAGCGCAAAAATGTTTGCACTATGTACAGTCTGATTACTTGCGAAAAACTATATAGTTTAAGCACGTGTTTTATCTCAAACACTGATTCATTTTGAGGCAGCCTAGTTTAAAATACTCATTTACATGTTCACACAGCTTTCTGTCACAGAGTGGGACCTTGTAGCACTATAAAGAAAAGTCATTATTCCCCAATGTGCCAATTGGTGGTTAATTCTGTTTCTCTTAGGTTTCACCCACACAGATATCTGCAATGGAGCACATTTACCACGCGTTAGTTTAGCTTACATTTGTTCTTCAATTAAGCTGTTTGCACAATATTTTACCCTCAGTTACCTGATAGTGAAAGCCACAAAATACTTGAACTATAATGTAATTTTCTTTTTAGTCAGCTCTTCGACACCACCACCACACTTACTACCCCCCACGCCGCCCCCACAGCACTCCATATCGCAGTTTCCTTTTAATGAACTTAAAAGGCTGTGTGTAAATGAAGACAGTCTGGACATGCATCAAATAATCAAGACCATCCTTCCAGGCCAGCTTCATTTAGCACTACTTGCAGAGGCAGTTGCTTCTCCATGGGAAACCATCCACGGACAGACAGGGGGTGCACAGTTTGAAGACCTCGGGACTAGACCTTTTTTCAAGGTTTGATATTTCCACAATCATTTACAACTGGACATTGATGTTCCTCAATGTATTCATCACGTGACAAGTCCAGGAAGACTGTGGAAATAAGACAGCTCATACTCCCACGGGGTACAAGAGTAGTAGAGGATTCACCAATCTGCCTGCATTGTATGGAGACTACAGCAGTCTTTATTTTGCATTGGCATCAAGGTCCAGAGTGATAAAAGGGATCCACCAAATCGGGCAGAGCCGTCTTGGTCACATGTCACTGTGGGATGAGCCAAAGTTCGATCTTGTTGGTGTAGTGAGAATAAATGCTATACAAACATCTCCCAAGCCACAGGACAGACCTACAGCACCCTACCCTGGTAGAGAAACAGACCCTGACAGCTAAACAGGTGGATGTATGACGTTACAACGCATGCTATTACAACGCCTACCATTACAACGCATTTTTTACAACGCAAACACTACTACAACGCTTTACTTTACAACGAATACTTTTACAACGCTAAACCTATTAAAATACTTAAAAGTGCTGTTACAACGAAAACCATTACAACGCATACCATTACAACGCGAAAAAAATATTTTTTTACTAAAAAGTACAATAAAATCTGGCATGGGATGCAGGGAAATTAGGGGTTTTAGGGTGGGGAAGTGTATTAAAATGTGGAGATAAACTGTACGTAAATCTACTCAAATGCATTACCAAATTAATACTCGAGTATTAAAATTAAGACTCGAGTATTAAAATTAATACTCCAATTCCCCCCAAAAATTCCGTTTTCACACATTTCAAAGTTTTACACAAAGAACGAAAAATTTAACAACAGTTCATACGCATTTTTATCATGAATATAACGGAAAATAAGTAAACAGAGTAAAACAGAAGACACATACACATAGGCGCCATTTTATCCATCTCACTTGTAAAACTTGTCCTACAACACTTTCTATGAAAACAATAGCAAAAGACATGTTCCAAAATGGATGCCAAAACGGAGCAAATGAATGAAAACAATACATTTTTAAATGCTTTTTTAAATTATCATTTTCCACAGTAAAATAAAGTATAATAAAAAACACAACGAACGCAGTTTTAAAAAAAATTAATAGTGACACTGACAAAAAATTATAAATACCAGGAAGACACCATTTTGCAATCAGTTGATTATCAACTACCAGAGAGACCAGACGTCAAAACCTGACCCTCTGACACCTCCACTGCGACCTCCACTGAGAGAGCACTGAATTCGTTTGGAAAAGCATTGTTAGTTTGCAACTACTAGTAAGTCACTAATATATTTTAACACCTTGCTTTAGCGTAAATTATGTTTTCTTACCATACAAAATATGTTTTAAAAATTTTTATATTAACTTATAAAATGTACTGTTTCTAATTTTTTATCACTAAAAATATATACCAACTTAAAACAACTACTTTCTTTTCCAAAAACAGAAACTTGTTATTTTTCCAAAATCAAGAATTCGTGTACCTAATTTTCCATCACCTCAACGTAATCGACTCACCTTTAATATTGAGAAGGTAAATGTTTTTTAATTGTAATTCTATTTTTTTAAAAATATATTTTTAGCATTAGCAAAAGTGTTGTATGGTAAAGGGGATTATATTAATTTTTAACACATTCACACTGCATCGTAAACGAAATTATGCGATGGTGCAGGGGTAACAATTACTAATATGACTGCAGTTAGGTAATGCATTTGAAAAAGCGTTTCATGTTACTGGGGTAACTATTACTATTGTAAGTCCCAGAATGTTCAGCAGTAGAGTAATTGAGTGATGGTGTAGGGGTATCCATTATTACTCTTATTTAATAATGCATTGAAAGTGTATTATGTTTTGCTTTACCAATTGTTACTCATACTCATTTGTCATGCAGCACCATGAAAAGTATGTTATGTGATGTAGAGTGAAATAAAATATCAGATTTACAATCATTTTTTTTTTTTTGTTTTAACCAACGTTGGCAAAGTAACATTAATTTTAAAAAAAAATTTTCATTTCCACAGTAAATCGGTTGCAACTTTGTGCATTAAATCAATAAAAAAAATAACTTAATCCTGCAGCCAGCAGTACCAAAAAGCCACGAAAACAATCAGCAACAGAAAAAGGTATTTTAAATTTTCAGTGTTATAAATTCCACAATGGAATAGTCATTCCTTTTGTTATTGTTACTCCAGTAAAGTGCAGAAGTAGGGTAAGTGATGGATAGTGTAGGGGTACAATTTACTACTCTAACTCCAGGAAGGTGCAGCAGTAGGGAAAGTGTTTGATGGTGTAGGGGTACATTTTTCTATTCTAACTCCAGGAAGGTGCAGTAGTAGGGAAAGTGTTATGTACTCTTAGTTATATTCAATGTCATAATTTTTAAAAGTTATTCAAAATTTGCATTTGTCAACAACGTTCAGTTATTTCATTTTCTCTTTTTTCATTTTTCCAGACAATTGTTTGTAACTTTATTGTACGATTCAGTCCATCACATAAGTGAAAACTCCAGCCAGCAGGCCAATTCCACTTCAGAAGCCTCACCAAGGAAAGCAATTCCAAAAAAACAAGGTATTTTTAAACAGCATTGTATTTAAACCATCAATATGTTAGACAAACCATTTACTTCTTATTGTTAATATAATCCCAAAATATATAAAATAAGAGTTGCAGTTGGAAGAATTTTTTTTTCTAACTCCAGGAAGCTGCAGCAGTAGGGAAAGTGTTGGATGGTGTAGGGGTCCAATTTACTATTCTAACTCCAGGAAGGTGCTGCAGTAGGGAAAGTGTTGGATGGTGTAGGGGTCCAATTTACTATTCTAACTCCAGGAAGGTGCAGCAGTAGGGAAAGTGTTGGATGGTGTAGGGGTGCAATTTACTATTCCAACTCCAGGAAGGTGCAGCAGTAGGGAAAGTGTTGGATGGTGTAGGGGTGCAATTTACTATTCTTACTCCAGGAAGGTGCAGCAGTAGGGAAAGTGTTGGATGGTGTAGGGGTCCAATTTACTATTCTAACTCCAGGAAGGTGCAGCAGTAGGGAAAGTGTTGGATGGTGTAGGGGTCCAATTTTCTATTCTAACTCCAGGAAGGTGCAGCAGTAGGGAAAGTGTCATGTACTATTAGTTATATTGAATATCATATTTTCAAAAAGTTATTCAAAATTTGCATTTGTCAACAACGTTCAGTTTTGTCATTTTCTCTTTTTTCATTTTTCCAGACAATTGTTTTTAACTTTGTTGTACGATTCCGTCCAACACATAAGTGACAACTCCAGCCAGCAGGCCAATTCCACTTCAGAAGCCTCAACAAGGAAAGCAATTCCAAAATAACAAGGTATTTTTATACAGCATTGTATTTAAACCATCAATTTGTTAGACAAACCATGTACTTATTAATGTTAATATAATCACAAAATATATAACATAAGGGTTTCAGTTGGAAGAAGTTTTTTTTCTAACTCCAGGAAGGTGCAGCAGTAGGGAAAGTGTTGGATGGTGTAGGGGTACAATTTACTATTCTAACTCCAGGAAGGTGCTGCAGTAGGGAAAGTGTTGGATGGTGTAGGGGTATAATTTTCTATTCTAACTCCAGGAAGGTGCAGCAGTAGGGAAAGTGTTGGATGTTGTAGGGGTATAATTTACTATTCTAACTCCAGGAAGGTGCAGCAGTAGGGAAAGTGTTGGATGGTGTAGGGGTATAATTTACTATTCTAACTCCAGGAAGGTGCATCAGTAGGGAAAGTGTTGGATGGTGTAGGGGTACAATTTACTATTCTAACTCTTGGTAGGTGCTGCAGTAGGGAAAGTGTTGGATGGTGTAGGGGTGCAATTTACTATTCTAACTCCAGGAAGGTGCAGCAGTAGGGAAAGTGTTGGATGGTGTAGGGGTACAATTTACTATTCTAACTCTTGGTAGGTGCAGCAGTAGGGAAAGTGTTGGATGGTGTAGGGGTATAATTTACTATTCTAACTCCAGGAAGGTGCAGCAGTAGGGAAAGTGTTGGATGGTGTAGGGGTACAATTTACTATTCTAACTCCAGGAAGGTGCTGCAGTAGGGAAAGTGTTGGATGGTGTAGGGGTATAATTTTCTATTCTAACTCCAGGAAGGTGCAGCAGTAGGGAAAGTGTTGGATGTTGTAGGGGTATAATTTACTATTCTAACTCTTGGTAGGTGCAGCAGTAGGGAAAGTGTTGGATGGTGTAGGGGTATAATTTTCTATTCTAACTCCAGGACGGTGCAGCAGTAGGGAAAGTGTTGGATGGTGTAGGGGTACAGTTTACTATTCTAACTCTTGGTAGGTGCAGCAGTAGGGAAAGTGTTGGATGGTGTAGGGGTATAATTTACTATTCTAACTCCAGGAAGGTGCAGCAGTAGGGAAAGTGTTGGATGGTGTAGGGGTACCATTTACTATTCTAACTCCAGGAAGGTGCTGCAGTAGGGAAAGTGTTGGATGGTGTAGGGGTGCAATTTACTATCCTAACTCCAGGAAGGTGCTGCAGTAGGGAAAGTGTTGGATGGTGTAGGGGTCCAATTTACTATTCTAACTCCAAGAAGGTGCAGCAGTAGGGAAAGTATTGGATGGTGTAGGGGTCCAATTTACTATTCTAACTCCAGGAAGGTGCAGCAGTAGGGAAAGTGTTGGATGGTGTAGGGGTGCAATTTACTATTCTAACTCCAGGAAGGTGCTGCAGTAGGGAAAGTGTTGGATGGTGTAGGGGTACAATTTACTATTCTAACTCCAGGAAGGTGCAGCAGTTGGGAAAGTGTTGGGTGGTGTAGGGGTGCAATTTACTATTCTAACTCCAGGAAGGTGCAGCAGTAGGGAAAGTGTTGGATGGTGTAGGGGTATAATTTACTATTCTAACTCCAGGAAGGTGCAGCAGTAGGGAAAGTGTTGGATGGTGTAGGGGTCCAATTTACTATTCTAACTCCAAGAAGGTGCAGCAGTAGGGAAAGTGTTGGAAGGTGTAAGGGTAACATTTGAGGTATAGCATTTACTTTTTCATCCTAATTTGTTTTTCTTCTCTTCTCTTTTCAGATAATGTCTAGTCTTGAAGCTGCGAAGTACATTAAATCCAGGAAGGGAAAAAATTTATTAAACCATGGAGGATACATATATAGTAAGGAAAGAATAAGTTTTCCTAGAAATCATTGGAGGTGTGTGCAATACTACACTACCCATTGCAGTGGCAGAGCGGTTACTCTTGATAATTTAGTTGTGAAAACAACAGAACATAACCACTCTGCCTCTGCAATGGAGGTAGAAATAAGAGAAACAGTTAACGAAATGAAAGCTATTGCAAGCACCTCCAATGATTCTACAGGATCCATTTTAAGAGAGGTTGCACAGCATGTCCCCAGTCATGTTGCTAGTAACATGCCTATAATTCCTAATTTGAGAAGAATTATTCAAAGACAAAAGCAGGCAAGTAACATTCAATTATCTACACCACATTCTTTCTCTGACATTAGAATTCCACATGATCTTTCTATTTCTTTTTCTGATGAACCTTTCCTTCTGCATGATAACGAAAACCCTCAGAAACGAATTCTCATTTTTAGTACCACACGTAACCTTGCAAAGTTGGAAAGTAGTGAAATTTGGATGATGGATGGGACGTTTAAAAGTACACCCCATCCTTTCACTCAAATTTACACTATACATGCCAAAATTAACAATAGTGTAATCCCCTTAGTATATAGTTTGCTACCTGATAAGACTTCTGCAACATACACTGAACTTTTATCAGTTATTAAAAGTAAAACATCTCAAAGTCCTAGGAAAATCATTATTGATTTTGAATTGAGCATGATCAATGTGATCAATAAAACGTACACGGATACCCAAATTCAGGGATGTTTTTTCCATTTTTCCCAGGCATTTTGGCGTAAATTACAGAAAACATCCCTAGTTGCAGAATATTCTCGTGATAGCAAACTACAATTTGAACTAAAAAAATTAACAGCACTTTGTTTTGTTGCTCCCGATAGTGTGGACGAGTACTACACTGCAATTATAGAATCTGTTTATTATACAAGTAACGAAGAAAAATTGGCACCCATTCTAAATTATTTCGAGGACACATGGATTGGGCACCTAAGCAGATCGGGTCGCAGGAGGAAGCCACGATTCCATGTGGAGTGGTGGAACTGCTACACGAGTTGTTTAGAGGGAGAAGCAGAAACAAACAATGCCATTGAGGGATGGCATAACTCCTTCAACCACACAATTGGCAAACCTCATCCAAACTTCTACTCTTTCTTGGAAACTTTGAAGAAGGAGCAAAGTTTTCAAGAAATGAGAATAGCCCAAACACTTGCAGGTAGTCTAAACCCACGAGTCAAAACTAAGGAAATGTCTGAGAGACTATTGGCTATTGTACAACAATTTTCGTTGTGTGTGGCTATAGACTACCTGGAAAATCTTTCTAACATTCTTTCTTTCTAAAATTAGTTTTGTACTTACTTTCTTGCTTTGCTTCAAATTTAAATATTTTTAAATTACAACTGGCATACAATGTTTTTCTAAATTTTTTTTCAAACTTACAAGTCGGGTCTATTATTTTTTTTTTTGTTTTTTTTCAAATCTTCATTTATAGCAAAACTACCAATGTGATCAAATCTACTGTTCCATAGTATTGGACCAATTTTTCAACAACCAAACGCCATTAGTTTAATTTCAGAAAACTTCTTTATTAATTACCGGCCTAAAAATTCACCAAAAATCAAACTACTCAAAATTCTACAAGTCAAGCCATTATCCAAAATGCACATTGCTGCATAAACACCAATTTATATTCAATAACTTTTTTCCAAAATTTACGAATACGCCATTATTTTTCTCTTAGAAATGAAGATCTAAATCAGTATTTTTGTTTCCGAAGTTAAGAAATAAACTTTGTGAACAGTAACTTAAAATAATTTTACAGTTACATACATTTTTGTAATGAACCAATTCCTTTGCGCGACCCGACATAGGCATACATTAATGACATAAATGTGGACATGATTTAAAACATTTACAACATCAATTAGTTTTTCCGCAACCTCTCCTTATTCTTTTCTTACTATATATGTATCACTATTAAAGGTTTAATCTATAATTAAAAGTGAAAATGTTTCCTACCTGGACGCAGATCAGCTTCCTGCTGCTTCCTCCTCCGATGCTCTTCAAAATGGCGCATTACGTCGACGCTCACGTCATGACGTCATCGCGCGCTTCAATGTTTATAACGGACTACTTTATTTATATAATCTGTAAATAAATGTTTATAAATGTTAATAAATTATTTCTATGTTTTCTAAATAATGTACATTATGTTCCAAAAATCAATAAAAATTATGATTATTTCTTAAGTTTGTCCCAATAAAGAAATATTTAATAAACATTATTTGTTTACTGTTATTATTTTTAAAAATTGTAATTTAATCATGTAAAATGTTATTTTTTAAATGTAAATTTACTAAATGTGTTCCTTACCTCGACTCTATTTTCTTTTTCCTTCCAAACTTGCGCTTTCTTCTCTTTCTGATCCTTCTTTTCTTGTTCCGCGGGTTGTACATTCTGAAGCTGCCAAAATAAATGAAGGACAAATAAGCTCATAGACTTCAATGCAAAAGCGTGGGAACTTTTTTTTAAAGTAAGTTCTATTTTCTTTGCTCTATTTTCTTTTGGTTTAATTTTTTTTTAAATACATTTCTATTAATATTATAAATATTTTTAGTTTTTTATCTTTATTTTTTTGTTAACATTTCTCTTATTTTATATTATAATACTCCAAAAGTACTCTTCCTTTTTTTAATTTATAATAAATGCTCTAGTATTAATAATTTATAATAATTCTAATTTTTAGATTTTTAACATTAAAATAAAATAAAAATTACTCAAGTATTAATTTCTCATAATACAAATCATTTATTATTAAATTTATATTCATTTAATTTAACTTAAAAAATACTCTTTGATATTTTAAAAATACTCAAGTATGAATCTTTCATAATACTAATTTTTTAATAAATTTTTTTAAATATTTTTTTATAATGCTCTAGTATTAATAATTTATAATAATTCTAATTTTTAGATTTTTTAACATATTAAAATAAAATAAAAAATACTCAAGTATTAATTTCTCATTATACAAATCATTTATTATTAAATTTATATTTATTTAATTTAACTTAAAAAATACTCTTTCATATTTGAAAAATACTCAAGTATTAATCTTTTGTTAAACTACTCACATTTTTTAATTTTTCTAAATTAATAAATAAATTATACTCAATAATTACTCTTTCATATTTATCAAATATAGTATTTATTTTAAATAATACAATATTAATTAATTTTTTTCAAAACACAATTTTAACAAAAAAAAAAAAAAAGCGTTGTAATAGTATATGCGTTGTAAAAGTACATACCATATAACAGCATGCGTTGTAAATGCATGCGTTGTAAAGGCTTTTGCATTGTATGCGTTGTAATGGTATATGCGTTGTAAAAGTACTTACCATATAACAGCATGCGTTGTAAATGCATGCGTTGTAAAAGCTTTTGCGTTGTAAAAAATGCGTTGTAATAGCATAGCGTTGTAAAAGTTGCGTTGTAAAGGTTGTTTCCCAAACAGGTTGATAGAACCACTTGTATATTTTCTGCCAGCTCAACTCTCTAATAGAAATCAGAGAGAAGCAGTCATCACTGTATAGACTCTTTTAACAACTGCAGTCTCTGCTTTCCTTAGTGGATCAAATGGAAATCTCAAACAATTTAAAAGGAAGGCAAGCAAGAACCTTAATGTCTTCTTGGAAGCATTCTGATGCTCCTGCTGACCAGGCCTCATACATGTTCATCATATGTTAAGCATTGCACTTTCACAATTTGCATCTGCAGGACCTTCTTTTCTGTTCATACGTGAACCGTATGCAACATCCTCCTGAAGATAATAAGGATAATCAGCAAAGACTCAGCTAAATCCTGATTTCCACTGGCCTCAGGTTATTAGATAATCTGGTATGGTTATTCAAAATATAATCCTATGTCTCACTCCATTTTACTTCTCACTTCTTTTAATAGTGCACTGGCTATTTCAAAGTGATCAAAAGTGTCATAAGAGGTGAGAGGTCCAGGAACACCAGCATCTCTGTTTCCCCTGATCAAGTGGTCAAGGGTATCCAGTTTGTTTTTCTGTACGATTACAAGAGTCATGTATGTGTCTGCCTAGGCCAAATCCACACCCGTCAATTCTCCTCTTCCTTATTTATTCACCAAAAGATCTATTAGGTGATGAGCGGGATCCAGCAGAAAGGAACACTTCCATTTTCATTATTTTTCATTTTCAATGAAGTCAGATACTTCATGAAATTAAGAAGCTCGGACTCAAATATGGCTTTGCAAAATGTGCAAATGAGAAGGTGGCGAGACCCTTCAGAAGAATGTGTTGTTAAAGGATGTTGTGTCCTGCTGTACATAGTCTAGGGTTTTACCAGCCTCTGCCACAAGGGCTGGTTCTTACACCCATCCCACATCTATCCAACACAGGTGTCACCAGTCAGGAGACCCGGCTAATAAAAGAGCTCCAGGGCACGTGCTTGGGGCCAGTTCCAGAACTATATACTTGTGTGTATTTCCCTATTATTACTAAGTATGTGGGCCTGGCGTCCACTACTTTACAAAGGAGGATGAGCTTTCAAATGTGTGTTTTTGCAGGAACAGATTATGAGAAATTACAATAATACAAAGTAATTTACTCAAATGAACAGAATATGGTAACCAGCAATAAGACAAGCAAATGGGCGCACTGCACTCTTATTTAGGGGAAAGTATATAACATATGCAAAATATACATGGTGCTCCTAGGAAAGGATTAGTTACCATACACAATCCCAAACTGCCCCCTCTAAGAAGAGCAAAGTTAAGTCAAACCTCAAATCCGATCATTTCAAAAATCATCAATACAATTGTATGTAGTTAGTAGTCCACTTTTAATCCACGTTCAGGCCCATAAAGTTAAGTCCAAATCTTCACATTCATTTTGTGTAGATGTCATTTACAGTTGATTTCCAAAAAAGAAAGGCAATCCAAAATCAATTGTTCAACACGTCGAGCAGTTAGAAAGTCAATTAAGAAACAACAAGCCAGCCAACAAGTGTTTTGTGGGTAGGTCGTACACCTCGACTTCTTCAGGGCTGTTCGGGCGGTGCGTAGATGACTTTCCACCCGATAAGTATTAAATCCGTAGGGCAGAATAGACTCCAGTAAAGCCAAAATTTACATAGATCAGCAATCTGAATAGGGATCCATATCTCACAGGAGAGTACTCCTCATGTCCATATCCATAAGCTTTTGGCTATACTGGACTTTGGCCCTACGGATTTAATACTTATTGGGTGGAAGGTCATCTACACACCACCCGAACAGCCATGAAGAAGTCGAGGTGTACGACCTTCCGACGAAATACGTGTCTGTGTTGATAGTAGGCCTGGGCTAAAATTCCATTCCGCTCTCGGAAATTGCGATAATTTGACATTTTCGTGTTCCGCGGAGAGCGCAAAAATGTAAAAATTTCCGCAATCCGCATCTTACCGGAAATTTTTTTCTTGCTCGCGCTGTAAAGAAATACATTCTCGCGTGCGCGCGATCGCCTTACCTGAATCCCCGCATTCGCCGACAAGTTTTCCCGATCCGGTCGCATTCTCCACGAGATGTTGGATTGTTGGTAGCCATTTGCGCTGTCTCGCGACAGTTCGCGCCCACATTAATGTCATTTGTCACGCGATCACGTCAATTGTTGCGTGATCACGTCTTTCTTCTCGTGATCATGCACCGCGAGAGTATGAGATGATTGAGATCTCGCGCCCGTGAGCAACCGCATGGGTAAGTTGGCAAGTCGCGATCACGCAGAAAATACCGCGAATGGCCGGGAAAAAAACTTCAGCGTCTTCGTGATATTTCCGCGTGTTTGCAGAGATTTTTAACATTTTCGCGATAGTTTGCAAAAGTGAATTTTGCAAATTCCGCCCACCCCTAGTCGATAGAGCCAGAAGGTTATTTAACACCTTTACTCCCTAGCTTATTTGCCTGGCAAAGCGTTGTAGTTGCATTGTCTCTGTGGTTGTATACTTCTTTGTATCAGGAGTTTTACTATCTGCTGTTACACAGTGGTCTCTAATGCTTGGGCATCCTGGGGAGCATCACCAGTATTCTGGCTGATGCCTGCTCTCATGACTAATCTACTCTATCTATGTCACTATTATTATTAGGTCTAAATTTAAAATGTACCAAACCAGTTAAAAAGTTAAAAAAACACATCATAATAAAAACCCACTCGAATTTATAAAAATATAGAATAATTCAATGACCAAAATTACACAAACAACACAAATCCAATAAGGTTAACTAGAGGAATGAATTTTTAAAGTCAAAGCTAAAAAGCAGTAAGCACCAACCTGTGTCATCTGGTTGCGTTTGACTGTTACCTTGATGTGAGGTCAACCACAGTGGAATGTGAGTCAGATACAAGAACCAGGTTTGTCCAAGTCAGAAGTTTTACCTTCTGGCAGAGATTCCAAACTTCCTCAGCCTGGTGTCAAGCAGAGCTCCACAGAGAAGCCATTCACCTTTGGTAAGAAAGCTCAGAGCAGGAGAAATACAGGGTCTTATTTCTGAAACCCTGTGTCACATTTACGCCGCCATTGCATTACAGCAGCGTAAATGATGCACCACATTGTGCCATGTTTACAAAGTGACGCATCTAGGCAGATACGTCACTTCGTAAACCCCTACATCAGGTATAATGAATGCAGGGTGGGAGTTCCCAACACAATGGCCTCATAGAAGTGGTGGATTAAAATCTATAAGATTTCAGTGCGCTACTTCTAGGACGCCTTTGTATAAAAACCTTACACCTGCCTCATGCAGGCGTAAGGGTGATGCCGGCCCTTTCAGACACACCCCAGCAAAGCTTCACTTTTATGACTACAGATACGTCAGTAATATTGACGTATCTGTTACTCCTTGCGACATGATGCGACCTACTGTAAATACGGCGCTTTCATGGTGTCTTAAGGAGGGTCTACTGTGAAGTTTCACATTGCTGCTTTGTCGCAGTGAAGTAACACTTCTCATAAATAAGGCACTCAATATTTACACCCAAGGAAGGTCTATCGCCAGCCAGATACTTTTGGTGATTTCACTTGGTGAAGAGATTTACATTTGGACTTAGTTTTTTTTTTGGAGCTCAGATTCTTCCAGCTTGTGGGGGGGGGGCTGGAAGCTGTAGCCGAAGAGAGCTCCATGATGTTGGATACCTTCTCCATCACATCCTGCTGAAACAGATTTGCTGCTGTGGAAAAGCTCTGAGCAGTGGCAACCTGAATCTCTGGCCGAGCTACAAAGCACCTTCATAGAGTTGACTTGGCAAGTTTCTCCCGATCCTCCAGAGGTTTTTGAAGCCAAAATGTTTCTGTGTGCCAAGATTCTCAGGATGCTAAGAGGAGTACACTTCGACACAGCCAAAGGTCCCAGGACCTTGAAAACAGTACTTGGGGGTCAAGGCTCACTACACCATTAGCCACCAGCAGGGTCCAGGGCAGGTCCAGTCTGCCTAAGACAGGCTAGGCCTCTTTTAAATAAATGGCATTCTTTGGCAGAGCCCAGATTGTCATCTTGCCAGAGGAATAGAGCAACTCTCCTACCGAAGGCCTTTGTCTCATCTCTGGGAGCAAGTTCACACCTCCTCGAGGGGCCTATTCAGCTCCTCAATGACAGTTGTAAGGCCATGCATATGGGCTTCTATTGGCTTTAGGCAAGGAAGAGGTGACTTAATAAAAGTACATTTTGCGAAATATTATTACAAATCTGACTTTACCAGTGAATTGGGCTCGTAAAATATATTTTAAAAAGTACAGGAATTAACATTGTAGGTATTTCCTACACAGCGATAACATTATTAATTTAAATATGGTACCCCAAGGCTTTCCTATGGGGCAGCTAAACTTGCTACAGTGAATAGAGCTTTTGGGGCATTCTAACTGTAAGGACATGTTTAACATTAAACTTGCATAGACAGGCTACAGTTGGATGCCTGCAGTCATGTTTGCACTGTCAGTGTATTGGGGGTATAATGGGTGTGACATTTACCTTACAAGCCCTGGCTACACATTGTACCATGTACTATGGGCATAAGTCGATAAGCTAAAGTGAGCTTAATATGCAAACTAAGAATATAGACAATTTTGCCATGCTTTAGGGATAATTTACTACAGTAGGCTCTTTGGTTGCCGGGACTGAGGTCTCCTCTTCCGTTGCACTGATACAATGTGTTTGCTTAATGACCACCTTACCTTTATCACACTTTTTAAGCTCACTCCTAACCTCAAGTGCATGTGATGGATCCCTCGACCAGCAGCACCATGTTTTGCCATCACAAACCTGCAACAGCAGGTGCTCCTCCATTTTCTCTCCCCTTTTCCCATTGTACCCTTCCTTCTTGTGAGATATCATAGGTGCCGATCACGATCCGGTAAAAAATGTCCCCGTACGACTCGTATCGGGTCTTTTTACCGTACGAATCGTACAAGTGCCGTACGAACTGGCAATCACGATTCGCATGGTAAAAGGTCCATACGAACCGCACTGGGAATCATTCCCCACACGTCCTCGGGTCGGAAAATGTGTCCGACACGTCCTCGGACGATTTACCTTACAAACGTGAAAAGCCAAGTCCGACCGAGGAATCACGATCCATCCCGTGCGTCCGAGCTTACAACCGTATGGAAAAAACACTGTCCGCACCGAACTCCTATAGCAACCATGGAGACATGTGCCCGCATACGTGCCCAACACTCCCCCCAGCCCCCGTACGTCCGACACGTACCCCCCGTGTATGTATACCCCCACCCGTCTAGGTACACCCCAGTACGTTCCAGTCGTACCCCCACCCCAGTACGTGTCATACCCCCGTGTACCTACACCCCAGTACGTTCCAGTCGTACCCCCACCCCAGTACGTGTCATACCCCCGTGTACCTACACCCCAGTACGTTCCAGTCGTACCCCCACCCCAGTACGTGTCGTACCACCGTCTATGTACACCCCAGTACGTTCGAGCCCCACCCCCACCCCAGTACGTGTCATACCCCCCGTGTACCTACACCCCAGTACGTTCCAGTCGTACCCCCACCCCAGTACGTGTCGTACCACCGTCTATGTACACCCCAGTACGTTCGAGCCCCACCCCCACCCCAGTACGTGTCATACCCCCGTGTACCTACACCCCAGTACGTTCCAGTCGTACCCCCACCCCAGTACGTGTCGTACCACCGTCTATGTACACCCCAGTACGTTCGAGCACCACCCCCACCCCAGTACGTGTCATACCCCCGTGTACCTACACCCCAGTACGTTCCAGTCGTACCCCCACCCCAGTACGTGTCATACCCCCGTGTACCTACACCCCAGTACGTTCCAGTCGTACCCCCACCCCAGTACGTGTCGTACCACCGTCTATGTACACCCCAGTACGTTCGAGCCCCACCCCCACCCCAGTACATGTCATACCCCCCGTGTACCTACATCCCAGTACGTTCCAGTCGTACCCCCACCCCAGTACGTGTCGTACCACCGTCTATGTACACCCCAGTACGTTCGAGCCCCACCCCCACCCCAGTATGTGTCATACCCCCCGTGTACCTACACCCCAGTACGTTCCAGTCATACCCCCACCCCAGTACGTGTCGTACCACCGTCTATGTACACCCCAGTACGTTCGAGCCCCACCCCCACCCCAGTATGTGTCATACCCCCGTGTACCTACACCCCAGTACGTTCCAGTCGTACCCCCACCCCAGTACGTGTCATACCCCCGTGTACCTACACCCCAGTACGTTCCAGTCGTACCCCCACCCCAGTACGTGTCGTACCCCCGTCTATGTACACCCCAGTACGTTCGAGCCCCACCCCCACCCCAGTACGTGTCATACCCCCGTGTACCTACACCCCAGTACGTTCCAGTCGTACCCCCACCCCAGTACGTGTCGTACCACTGTGTACCTACACCCCAGTACGTTCCAGTCGTACCCCCACCCCAGTACGTGTCGTACCACCGTCTATGTACACCCCAGTACGTTCGAGCCCCACCCCCACCCCAGTACGTGTCATACCCCCCGTGTACCTACACCCCAGTACGTTCCAGTCGTACCCCCACCCCAGTACGTGTCGTACCACCGTGTACCTACACCTCAGTACGTTCCAGTCGTACCCCCACCCCAGTACGTGTCGTACCACCGTCTATGTACACCCCAGTACGTTCGAGCCCCACCCCCACCCCAGTACGTGTCATACCCCCCGTGTACCTACACCCCAGTACGTTCCAGTCGTACCCCCACCCCAGTACGTGTCGTACCACCGTCTATGTACACCCCAGTACGTTCGAGCCCCACCCCCACCCCAGTACGTGTCATACCCCCCGTGTACCTACACCCCAGTACGTTCCAGTCGTACCCCCACCCCAGTACGTGTCGTACCACCGTCTATGTACACCCCAGTACGTTTGAGCCCCACCCCCACCCCAGTACGTGTCATACCCCTGTGTACCTACACCCCAGTACGTTCCAGTCGTACCCCCACCCCAGTACGTGTCATACCCCCGTGTACCTACACCCCAGTACGTTCCAGTCGTACCCCCACCCCAGTACGTGTCGTACCACCGTCTATGTACACCCCAGTACGTTCGAGCCCCACCCCCACCCCAGTACGTGTCATACCCCCCGTGTACCTACACCCCAGTACGTTCCAGTCGTACCCCCACCCCAGTACGTGTCGTACCACCGTCTATGTACACCCCAGTACGTTCGAGCCCCACCCCCACCCTAGTACGTGTCATACCCCCCGTGTACCTACACCCCAGTACGTTCCAGTCGTACCCCCACCCCAGTACGTGTCGTACCACCGTCTATGTACACCCCAGTACGTTCGAGCCCCACCCCAGTACGTGTCATACCCCCGTGTACCTACACCCCAGTACGTTCCAGTCGTACCCCCACCCCAGTACGTGTCATACCCCCGTGTACCTACACCCCAGTACATTCCAGTCGTACCCCCACCCCAGTACGTGTCGTACCACCGTCTATGTACACCCCAGTACGTTCGAGCCCCACCCCCACCCCAGTACGTGTCATACCCCCCGTGTACCTACACCCCAGTACGTTCCAGTCGTACCCCCACCCCAGTACGTGTCGTACCACTGTGTACCTACACCCCAGTACGTTCCAGTCGTACCCCCACCCCAGTACGTGTCGTACCACCGTCTATGTACACCCCAGTACGTTCGAGCCCCACCCCCACCCCAGTACGTGTCATACCCCCCGTGTACCTACACCCCAGTACGTTCCAGTCGTACCCCCACCCCAGTACTTGTCGTACCACCGTGTACCTACACCCCAGTACGTTCCAGTCGTACCCCCACCCCAGTACGTGTCGTACCACCGTCTATGTACACCCCAGTACGTTCGAGCCCCACCCCCACCCCAGTACGTGTCATACCCCCCGTGTACCTACACCCCAGTACGTTCCAGTCGTACCCCCACCCCAGTACGTGTCGTACCACTGTGTACCTACACCCCAGTACGTTCCAGTCGTACCCCCACCCCAGTACGTGTCGTACCACCGTCTATGTACACCCCAGTACGTTCGAGCCCCACCCCCACCCCAGTACGTGTCATACCCCCCGTGTACCTACACCCCAGTACGTTCCAGTCGTACCCCCACCCCAGTACTTGTCGTACCACCGTGTACCTACACCCCAGTACGTTCCAGTCGTACCCCCACCCCAGTACGTGTCGTACCACCGTCTATGTACACCCCAGTACGTTCGAGCCCCACCCCCACCCCAGTACGTGTCATACCCCCCGTGTACCTACACCCCAGTACGTTCCAGTCGTACCCCCACCCCAGTACGTGTCGTACCACCGTCTATGTACACCCCAGTACGTTCCGGTCCTACCCCCAACACAACCTCCTAAGTACGGAGCGCACCCCAGGCCCCAACAGCACAACCGCATGTACGAGTCGTACCAACCCACACACAAGGACAGCACCGTACAACCAAATGGCCCATCTACACACCGTAGACACGCTCAAAACGCACGTACACAACCAGGACAAAACAAAACAACACAAGAAGACACTATTCGAATGGCACAAAGCCACTAAACATGGCCAACAAACACTACAAATACACCTTCACTGACCTGCAACTGCCAAAGACAAACAGAGGGCCAAAACACCACCACTACTTATAACACACCCACCCAATTTTCAAACACTGCCACACCCACCCATGGACCAATAAAAAGGGCCCACACACACAAACCATGAGCCTTTGCAACAGACTCACTGCTGCCAGACACCACAGAACCATACAACAAGCTACACCACACCTTACACTTGCACACCTTCACACAACCACCCTCACAAACACCCCCTCATCACATTCACACACACACACACACAACCATCCACACCCCCCCAACATCCACACCCCCCCACCATCCCCACCCACACCCCTCACCATGCCCACTACCAAGAATCCAAAGTTCAGTAACCGAGAGTTGGAGGTCCTTGTTGATCAAATCCTCAGAGTCGAGCCACAGATCTTTGGAACATTGGTCAGAAACACCAGCCAGGCAGCAAAAACAGCCATGTGGCAGACCATCGTCGATGCTGTGAATGCTGTTGCGGACACCAGGAGGACCAGGCAGGAATGCCAGAACAGGTGGTACGATCTGCGGAGGAGGGTCAGAGCCAAGAGGCAGGAGGAACACGACCAGGCCAACGCCACCGGAGGAGGGCCCTCCCGCTGACCCGTACAGTACCATCCCTGGGAGGAGAGGGTGATGGCCATACTGCCGGTGGAGGCAGTCGAAGGATTAGAAGGACTCCGAGACCCGGGTGAGTACACAAACAACGCACCTCACATGGGGGGAACGGCATCCACAACCAAAATCACTAACAGGCACGCAACCACCACAAGCCATCGCATTACTCAACCACACTCCATGAGCACGCACATGCCACTGCTGCCACCATGCCCCATGCACCCAGCTGGACAATGGCAAGTCACAGAAGACAACAACACATGACACGGTAACCCGGATGGCGGGAGGCTGGACCCCAAAAATCACATAGTGCGACTCCGAAGCAAACAACTATGCACTCTGCCCATATGGCCTAGGTCACAGCCAGACAAACAGTGTGTCCCAACACAGGAATGACTTGCCAGCAAATGGAGGACGCCTTGCATCAACACATGGGGGTGAAGGCACTGTTTTGCACATGACAGCAGCTAATGAACAGCCAACATTGTGAAAGAGTGGCAGCACACACCACCACAGCAGCAGCGCACAGACACACATCACACCCAATGGGTGCCTGGAGATCAGAAACAAACTCACATCAACAAGCCAAGGGCCACTCAAAGATCTGCTAACAGTGTGTGCCCAGGAAGCTGGGCTGAGGTGACAGAGGGTGACACACAGAGGGAGGGAGAGGGGGACAGAGAGGGAGGGAGAGGGGGACAGAGAGGGAGGGAGAGGGGGAGAGAGAGGGAGGGAGACACAGGGAGACGGACAGAGGGAGGAGGCTGACACACAGAGGAGGGAGAGGGGGACAGAGAGGGAGGGAGAGGGGGACAGAGAGGGAGGGAGAGGGGGACAGAGAGGGAGGGAGACACAGGGAGACGGACAGAGGGAGGAGGCTGACACACAGAGGGAGGGAGAGGGGGACAGAGAGGGAGGGAGAGGGGGACAGAGAGGGAGGGAGACACAGGGAGACGGACAGAGGGAGGAGGCTGACACACAGAGGGAGGGAGAGGGTGACAGGGAGGGAGGGAGAGGGGGACAGAGAGGGAGGGAGAGGGGGACAGAGAGGGAGCGAGACACAGGGAGAGCAAATCAGCCGTGTGGTGTGTGGAAATGTCTGCTCGTCAGCAGGTAGACTGCGTGCATGTAGCCAAGGGTGGCCCGTGCCAGAACCCCCCCTCTTCACCATGGCAAAACACAGGGCCATGTCACAACCTGTGCACGAGCACAATGACAGCTACCTGCATCACATAAGTGTGTGGAACAAATCCATGTGCACATGTACAGTGCTACACGGAAGGCGCCAATGCATGGCTCGCAACACCGGCCCACTCCACTGCTGACTGCAGTCACACTTGACGCAGCAAGTAAGACTGTGCCACACTTAGTTAAAGGTGCCAAAGTGGTGCCCAAGGGACACACCCATGCACAAGTGCACTGTGAGTGGAATGCAAGACAGATCCTAATTCCAAGAGGAAATGTGCCAACTTATGAAATGATGAAACATGGATGTTGCATGGACCAAAATTAACATTGTCTCTCTTACACACAGGTCAACGTCGTGGTGCACCCCCCAACACTGGGGGGGAACACTCACAGGACCCGGATCTGCAGGAGCCCGATCCCACCGGCAGCGACCACTCTCACCACTCTGTGGACGACCCCGACCGGCCTGGCCCCTCTGGTGTCCAACCGCCTGCAGCACCTGCGTCAGGTACAACTGTGCCAACCACCACCCCCACTCCTGCCACATCCCAGGAGACACCCAGGATCCCTGCCCCAACACCACAATGCAGCCAGGCTGGCCAGGAGGGACACGGTGTCCCAGGCACCCAGGAGGAGGCAGGCGACAACATCAATGCCACCCCTCAGGGGTCCCGCAGACCCGATGTGCCCGCAAGGGCAGGCCAGGCGCAAGTGGGCAGGGGTGGTGGGAGTGGAGGACGGCGGAGGCACGAGCCTGACCAGTTGGCTGGGGATCCGGTATTTTCCCATGTCCGTAACATCCTGGACTCATACCGGCAGGACACCATGGGCATGGCCCAGGTTGTGTCCACCCTCAATGAGATCAAAGGGAGCCTCGATGAGATAAAGACCCAGCAGGCCCAGCAACATGCGGAGCTACATGCCTGTCTACTGGTACACCAACGGAGGATGGAGGACAGACAGGCTGAGCAAGTGACGGCATTCCAGGGGATTCACGCTACACTCCGTCGGATGGCCGACAACATGGCCGACCCTCCCTGTGCCAGAAGGCAGAGAACATCACCACCCACAGGGAGGGATCAGGAGGAGGAGGAGGAAACATCCGACGGAGCATCCCAGATGTCGTCACGGCCTGCTGGTGAGGTTCCCCGCAGGAGGCCGGGTCGTCCACGGAAAGGACCGTGAGGGTCGGCGCTACATCACCATCTCCCAGGACACCTGGCCTGGCACCTGGCCCACTGGAGCAACAGCATCACAGCATCAAGAGACATTCTCTGCCACATGGCCCTGCTGGTCACTGGCTGACCAATGTTGACAAAGACTGTGGCATGGACTCTGAGGACATCCAATGGCAAGGACACCAACTCCCCTACTGAACTTTGGATTCAAACTACCCGGAAAGACACTCACTTTGGTCCCCCCCCCCCCTCCCCCCCCCAATAATAAATCACACTATGAAGAGTAGATGGCTGCTGGTAGCATTATTACCTAACATGTGTCATGTAAAGTCAAAACATGCCTGAGTCATCTTTTGTCTTCAACCACCCACACCCTGGGACCTGAGTCTGGCACAGGACACATGGGTCACAGTGTATTAGGCAAGACAGACATGGAGCACCATACACACCCGTGATGGGCCCAACCAGCTGAGGGGGTTACCGAACAACCGTGCTGACAGACACATTGAGTACAGCAACAGTCATGCGCAGAGGTCAGGGATCCAGTCCAGTGTCCTGGGGGGCACCCAGGTATGTGTAGACAGGTGGCAGAAACATGTCCTGCAAGCTTGAGTCCGGTGGATGCAGAGAATGGGGGCCTGGCCAACGTTGGATGCATGGGGATGGCACATGTCACAATACCCACACAGTCATGGACATCATGCCCAATACACAGTCTCAGCCCACACACACAGCTTGCATCTTGCCACTCGACACATTGACACATAGCCACAATCAGGGAATACCATGCCAGACAAGCAGGATGCACCATGGCAACACACCAGCATTGACTGAGAAGAGGCACCTTGGAGGCATAGGGACACCTTTATTAGTCATGTATTCGGGATTGCAGAGGCAACTCGAAGTACACATGAACACATCATGTGGAGTAACATGTGGGTCCAACACTGGCACCCCCCTTCAGCAGCACACATGCGTGTTCGCCATGGAACTGGCACACAAGCGTCGGCTAACAGCTAAATACCCACAGCTGCACACGGAGAGCCTGCCATACACCATAGATCCGCGGATGTCGAAGTCCCACACCATGTCAAGCCAATGCTAACCGAATGTGTCCGAGGGCAGTGTCACACACATTGATGCCATCATCACAATCCCCTATCCCATCACTGATGACTGTCAACCAGGCAGACCATCTATTCAGGTGTACACAGCTGCATGTCGTGTCCCATGGGGATGCGACATGGCTGCAGAGGAACCAAACACCGACAGGGGCAGTGTGCACACATCGTGAACAACTGCCACACTCAATACACCCCAGATGCATCCCTTACCCCATGGAGACTTCCAAACGTGTCCGTGCCTGTAACGCTGAGTCAGCCCACGATGTCATGTCCATGAGGAATAGCAGTGCCACAACAATGCAACCAGCAGACGGCATGCGCAGGTACCTGGGGAAGAGAAACACACAAGAAGTCAGCCACAAAAAGCACAGCCACTTGCATTGGCATTTACTCGACACATGTATGGATGACAACATGCTAGGTCACAATTATGACTGCGGAAGTACAACCATCACTGGCACCATCACTCCAGTGACACACCCACACACACCTCTGACTCACGTGCCATACATGCAGGTGGAGACACACATCACAACGCATGCCACACAGGGACCAATGCGTGCACACTCAGACACTGGTACTCACCACTATGCAAAGAAGTCGCGTATGAGCCGAGTCCGGATGTCCTCTTGCGGCTCCACATCCTCCACATCACTAGCCCCATTGCCAAGCCCTTCGTCCTCCACGGGTGGATGGTCCTCGTCATGTTGATTCAGGATGAGTGGCACAGCTCTTTCAACTGCCATGTTGTGCAGCATGCAGCAGACCATGAAGATCTTGCAGACCTTTGCCGGGGCATATGGGAGTGCGCCGCCGGTCTTGTGGAGGCACCTGAATCGGCTCTTCAGCATGCCAAACGTCCTCTCTATCACTCGCCTTGTCCGGCCATGGGCGGTGTTGTAGCGGAGCTGGGCCGGCGTGATGGGGTTGCGGAGAGGTGTGAGCAGCCAAGGCATGTTGGGATAGCCAGCGTCCCCTACATGGAAAGCACATGGTCATCGTTAGAAGTGGTGAAGCGGTCGTGCTGGTAGGCTATACTGAATACAGGACAGACAGACTGTACCCACCAACAACACATGCCCGTTCGTTGCGCAGCTGCATCATCATATCAGGCATCCCGCTACGCCTCATGATGTAGGCATCGTGTGCTGATCCTGGAAAACGAGCACAGACATGTGAAATCACCATGTTGGACAGACACACCACAAGGGCATTGATGGAGTGGTAGTGCTTCCGATTGCGGTACGCCACCTCCCGTGCGTGTGGTGGTACCAAACCTACATGTGTCCCATCAATGGACCCAATGACATGGGGCATCCCTCCCAGGGCATAGAATCCACGCTTGACCTCAGTCATCTGTTCAGGGGTTGGGAACTTGATGAAGTCATCCAGGTGAATCAACATGGCCTCTAAGAAATCATGCAGCACACCACTGAACGTGCTCTGGGACATGCCACCAACATGAGCTATGGTATTTTGAAAGGTACCCGTGGCAAGAAAATGTAGGGCAGCCATTACCTTCAGCTGGGGTGTCAGTGCCGTGGGATACCTGTGCTGCGGTTGCAGGTGTGGTGCCAGTCTCGCCGTCAACTCCAGAATCAATGGTTGGGTGAAGCGGTAGAGCCGGATGCTGTCATTATCCTGCATGGCAGCCAAGTCTGGAATTCTTCGGGCAAGAGGCGGCGCTCTGCAGTAATTTGGAAGTGACAAGGAAGAGTGAGTGCACTACGACAACAACTCATGTGTACTGAGCACATGTTAATCTGGCAATACACACATGCTACATAGGGAGTCAGGTATGTGCTACATGGCCAGGACACGTATGGATGCAAGGTGACACTCCTTCAAAGACCCAGCTACACACGGAGATTGAGAACCTCCCCATGCCACGCCATGGGAATAGCTGTGTCCCAGTGCAAGTGAACAGCCAGACGCAACACAGGAGTGACATACGCCCACACATCAGCAGCAGTAGGATGACGATTGCAGAGATTGGTAGCGGAACACTGGAGCCACAGGTCACATGACATTACACTAGGCCAGCCCACACACCTTGCCATGAAGGTGCACATGTCATGACTCACCACACATACCTTGTGAGGATGCTGACATGTCCTTGTCACGCTACTCCGTGTCCCATGCATACATGTGCACCTCACATCCGATACCACATGTGGCATGGGGTCCGGAACAGTGTACAATGACAATCTACACACAGACACATGTTTGTTGCTGCAACGGCTGCAGCTTTTGAGGGTGCTCCCACATCAACCTGATGTGAAGCCCCCACACATACATGACATAGTCACATTGTGCACCGTGGGTAGTGACAAGTCAGGTGTCATAACCCCTGTACCGGGCATCAGGGGACACTTCCGTGTGTTGGTGTCCGTGCCATGCCAGTGACGCTCACCCCAAGTGCGCAGTACGACATGCACACATGTCAAAGGAGTCAAGGGCATGCCTGGCACACATCGCACCATCACACAGTACATCTGTACACATCTCATCCTATATCTGGTGCCTTCTCGACTCAGGAGTAATGTTCCACATCACAGGCCATTCACACCTGTGCCCCACACATGTAGTGATGCACAGACGATGCCTCAATGTCAATTAATGGACAAGTATGTCCATCCATGGACAAGTATGTCCGCCCTATCCCTACCTGTGTGCCGCCTGTCACCACTGTGATGTGTGAATCCCGCTGTACTGCTGCAAAGAGGGCCTGTGTACGTTCCCATATCACTATGGGAGTGCAGCCGTATGTGTACCCATCGTGATGGCGAGCGTACAGGCATGTTTACGGCCCGTACCACTACGAGTACGAGTGCTCCCAGCAGTGCCCTGAGACAGGAGGGGTGTGTGCCTATCACTAACAGCAGTGCCCTGAGACAGGAGGGGTGGGTACAGAGTGCTCCCAGCAGTGCCCTGAGACAGGAGGGGTGGGTACAGAGTGCTCCCAGCAGTGCCCTGAGACAGGAGGGGTGTGTGCCTATCACTAACAGCAGTGCCCTGAGACAGGAGGGGTGGGTACAGAGTGCTCCCAGCAGTGCCCTGAGACAGGAGGGGTGTGTGCCTATCACTAACAGCAGTGCCCTGAGACAGGAGGGGTGGGTACAGAGTGCTCCCAGCAGTGCCCTGAGACAGGAGGGGTGGGTACAGAGTGCTCCCAGCAGTGCCCTGAGACAGGAGGGGTGTGTGCCTATCACTAACAGCAGTGCCCTGAGACAGGAGGGGTGGGTACAGAGTGCTCCCAGCAGTGCCCTGAGACAGGAGGGGTGGGTACAGAGTGCTCCCAGCAGTGCCCTGAGACAGGAGGGGTGTGTGCCTATCACTAACAGCAGTGCCCTGAGACAGGAGGGGTGTGTGCCTATCACTAACAGCAGTGCCCTGAGACAGGAGGGGTGGGTACAGAGTGCTCCCAGCAGTGCCCTGAGACAGGAGGGGTGTGTGCCTATCACTAACAGCAGTGCCCTGAGACAGGAGGGGTGGGGGCCTATCACTCCCAGCAGTGCCCTGAGACAGGAGGGGTGGGTACAGAGTGCTCCCAGCAGTGCCCTGAGACAGGAGGGGTGGGTACAGAGTGCTCCCAGCAGTGCCCTGAGACAGGAGGGGTGGGTGTGATGCACAGCCTGAGCCTTGATCATTGATTGTGACATTGCCATCATTCCACCTGTGTACCCACTATGGCACGTACTGCTTTTTCCCTCACCAGAGGATCATGTCCCTATGACAAAGGTGCAATGCGTTGGCTGCATGACATGCCTTGTTGTTACCAGCTAATTTGTTATCAAATGTCTCTCTGTGACATGTGGCGGTGTATTGATGTGGTGTCACTTGTACTTCCTCACAGGTAGGCGCCACTGCCAAGGAGCAGATCTGGCTGACCGCCGTCAGTGCCATGAGGGGTGTGGATGGTCGGAGGCGGAGCATGTCCCAGGTGAGGAAACGCTGGCAGGATATCCGGTGCTGGACGCGGAGGATTGCACGGGTCCTGCTGGGGGACTCACCTGAGAGCCACAAGAACCGCGGGCGCCGCCGTCTGAGCCACCTCCACAGGCGTGTGCTGCCGGTGGTCTTTCCAGACTTGGATCGGCACTTACAGGCGAAGCAGCAGCCGGAAGGGGGTAGGTACATGTGTGTGTTGTGTGTCACCGGCATTTGTAAGGGCACAGTAGCATGAATTCACTGCCAGGGTTTAAAGGTGCTGTGCAGATCCATTTTGCCCCCGTATAGCGCTGCGCCCCTGCCACCCTTCCCCTCCTTGCAATGTGTTCCCTGGTCTGTGTGTAGCCACTCCTTCACAAGGTAATGTAGGCTGGTGCTTTGTCCACGAGAACTATGCCTGTAGCATCATGTGTGGGGGTGGTGGGTAACAGGTTTTGGGACCTTGGCTGTGCCCTGTCAAGTTCACTGCATGTGGGTTCCATGTCAGTTGGCACTGATGCTGACTCCAGGTATGGGAGTTGGTCTCTCATGTGTCATGCCTTACAGTGCGCATGTCCTATGTAGTGGCCTGTGACATGATGTGCATGAGTGTGCGATACACATAGTGCAGGGATGGTGGCGTGTGTTGCAGTCATTACCATTCAGGAGCATGGAGTTGCGTGGCCACTACTGTCCCCTGGGGCACCTTTTCATCGGTGTTGTATGTGTCATCATAAACGTGGACACTTTCAGTGTCTACAGCGTAGGTTGTGCTCTGTGCCATTGTCCCCTGGCACCATGTATATAGACGTGCTATTTTGTACAGGTGTCCACTGTGCAGCCTGACCTGAATGTCCTTCTTCATACTCACAGTTGCTAGTGCCTGTGTGTCTTGTTATACTCATCTGAAGATGGGCACTGGTGCCTCATTATTTGTACAGGCGCACCTTGGCTGTTTGGCGTCCAATCTTGCATTTTGCCTGCCCCTGTGTTTATCACCCAGACTATGAGATGTTGGTGCCACCTGTGTCTCAACTATTTGCCTCGTGTAGGGGGTGGTTGGGGCGGGCAAAGCCTATATGTCAAATCCAGATTTCTACTTGCTGGGTCTGGGCAGTGTGTGATGTTTGTCTGGACACACACGCAAGGTGCAGTGACCGAGTCATGTTGTGCATGTTTTCTGCATTACCTATGCAGCATGTGTCTCAAGTTCATGGATATGGTCCCTGGTCATCGGTATTTTCGCCAACGCTGTGTGGTGCAGATGCAGTGCTGGATTGTCCCCAGGGCCTGGGTGCTATGTCAGACTCCGTTTCCTGTCTTTAGCTATTGTCTCATGCTCTCCATGGTATTTCAGTGGCATGGTGGCTCAACCAACTGTGTGTTTCATGCCCTACATCGGTACCTTGTTTAGTAGATGTTAGGGATCTTCCTTTTCAGGCTATGCAATGTTACCTATGTAGAATGGACTCATGTGACAGATGTGTACAGGTGTCTGATTAATTTCTGTCTCTCCACCCTGCCCACAGCATCGTCGGGGGACACAGAGGGAGATATGGACACAGACCAGGCGGAGGGACCGAGCACCAGTGCCAGCCGTGACATCGGGGCTGGCACATCGAGTGGGACAGAGGCGGAGGAGAGTGTGGCCGAGGACCTGTCGACTGGCACATCAGAATACGAAGCTGACAGGTCCGAGGAGGATGTCTCCGAGTGGGCGGGGGCTGCACCAGCAGCTGACAGCGGAACAACACCTCGCACCGCCCCCTCAGTTCCCATCAGCCGCCTCCCACTTGCTCGTGTCCCTTCCCAGCGTGCCCGGTCACCGCATGTCTCCTTCACGCCAGGCACCGCACCCCCTGCCCCTGTCTCCACTGCTGCCGCCAATGCTGAGTCTGTGGACATCCAGCGGCAACTGCAGGTTGGTCAGGCTGCGATCCTTAATGTCCTCCATGCCCACGGGCAGACACTCAACAACATCGAGGCATACTTGGAGGGCATTCATTCATCGCAGGCTGACCAACGCAACTTGCTGAGGTCCATAGACTCCACACTGACTGCAGCAGTGGGTCTCCTGCAGCGCGACCTCCCCCCACCTACCCCTGCCCCATCCACACTTCCCACTCCCATGCCTGTCCCACGTACACCCAGACGTCGGCATGCACCCACATCAACAGACACAGGCACCACACCAGCAGGGAAGGTCCACCGCACTCCTCCTGACACGCACACACAGGGTGAGGTAGGCACACCCACTGGGTCGGGGGGCAAACGTGTGACACGCAGCCATAGTGGGAGTCCGCATTCCACCCAGTCCACTCTCTCCAAATCCCCTCCCCTCAGCTCTCCTGGCCACATCTCCCCCAAGGACTCCTTCATGGCCGCTCTGTCCCTGAGCCCCACAGTGACACCACCCCGCAAGCGGTCAAGGAAGTCCTCGGTCACGGTGGTTGATTCTCCCCCCCTGTCTACGCCCTCCCCCGGTGGCGCTGCGACCCATCCCTCTGACCCCCCCCTCCTTGGGGCCGGTGGATCCTTCGGGTGCAGGGGACTCCCTGGAGGACCTTGCAAAGGTGTGTAGTGCCATCCTGGCCTCCGCCTTTGGCCCTGCCCCACCCCCTGTGGTGGAGTCCTCCATCCCTGCACCCACAACGCCTCCCCTTTGCCCTGATGTCCATGCGGTGCCTGGTGCTTCCCCCCCCCCGATGGCCTCACCCCTGTGGAAGACGACGGCATTTAACTGTGCAGGCAAGCTAGGGGACACGCATCCCACTGTGTCCCCCATCCAGCTGAGACTTATTGACTGCCCTATGGGCTTTGTGAATATTTAACTGCCTGCAATCCACGGACACTGCGATCATGCTGAATAAAGCTTTATTTTTTTTCCATTCTGACACTACTGCTATGCTGGTATTGGTGTTGGTGGGGCTGCTACATGGTTTTGGGTGGTGTTTATGTGTTGGGTGTGTGGGAAATGTAGTAGTGGGCTGCTCATTGGGGGGACCCTGGGATCTGTGTGCCATCACAAGGTGTTAGCTAACTTTCTTTGTTCATGTCAGCAGTTACTGCATGGTGCAATTGTCCCAGGGTGTATTCCTCCCTCTGTGTACCCTGATATCTTCCCTGCAGGGTGTTCCCAATGTTTAGCGCAGAGCTGTGTCAACATGAGCTGTGTGTGTGACGGAGCCCTTCTACTTTGGCCATGCATGCAGGGCCATGTCTCCACCTGCAACATTCGTGGCATCCTTGGTGATCACTGTACTTGTGTGTGGAGTCTGTTGACATGAGTTCATGGGGACATGTTCCCTTGTAGGCAGTATGCATGTGGGTACTTCCAGCCTCACACACATGTGTTGCACCCCTCCTGTGTCTGGGCACTGCTGGGAGGACTCTGCACCCACCCCTCCTGTCTCAGGGCACTGCTGGGAGCGTTAGGCACCCACCCCTCCTGTCTCAGGGCACTGCTGGGAGGACTCAGCACCCACCCCTCCTGTCTCAGGGCACTGCTGGGAGTGTTAGGCACCCACCCCTCCTGTGTCTGGGAACTGCTGGGAGGACTCTGCACCCACCCCTCCTGTCTCAGGGCACTGCTGGGAGTGTTAGGCACCCACCCCTCCTGCCTCAGGGCACTGCTGGGAGGACTCTGCACCCACCCCTCCTGTCTCAGGGCACTGCTGGGAGTGTTAGGCACCCACCCCTCCTGTCTCAGGGCACTGCTGGGAGGACTCTGCACCCACCCCTCCTGTCTCAGGGCACTGCTGGGAGTGTTAGGCACCCACCCCTCCTGTGTCTGGGCACTGCTGGGAGGACTCTGCACCCACCCCTCCTGTCTCAGGGCACTGCTGGGAGTGTTAGGCACCCACCCCTCCTGTCTCAGGGCACTGCTGGGAGGACTCTGCACCCACCCCTCCTGTCTCAGGGCACTGCTGGGAGTGTTAGGCACCCACCCCTCCTGTCTCAGGGCACTGCTGGGAGGACTCTGCACCCACCCCTCCTGTCTCAGGGCACTGCTGGGAGTGTTAGGCACCCACCCCTCCTGTGTCTGGGCACTGCTGGGAGGACTCTGCACCCACCCCTCCTGTCTCAGGGCACTGCTGGGAGTGTTAGGCACCCACCCCTCCTGTCTCAGGGCACTGCTGGGAGGACTCTGCACCCACCCCTCCTGTCTCAGGGCACTGCTGGGAGTGTTAGGCACCCACCCCTCCTGTCTCAGGGCACTGCTGGGAGGACTCTGCACCCACCCCTCCTGTCTCAGGGCACTGCTGGGAGTGTTAGGCACCCACCCCTCCTGTCTCAGGGCACTGCTGGGAGGACTCTGCACCCACCCCTCCTGTCTCAGGGCACTGCTGGGAGTGTTAGGCACCCACCCCTCCTGTCTCAGGGCACTGCTGGGAGGACTCTGCATCCACCCCTCCTGTCTCAGGGCACTGCTGGGAGTGTTAGGCACCCACCCCTCCTGTGTCTGGGCACTGCTGGGAGGACTCTGCACCCACCCCTCCTGTCTCAGGGCACTGCTGGGAGTGTTAGGCACCCACCCCTCCTGTCTCAGGGCACTGCTGGGAGGACTCTGCACCCACCCCTCCTGTCTCAGGGCACTGCTGGGAGTGTTAGGCGCCCACCCCTCCTGTCTCAGGGCACTGCTGGGAGGACTCTGCACCCACCCCTCCTGTCTCAGGGCACTGCTGGGAGTGTTAGGCACCCACCCCTCCTGTGTCTGGGCACTGCTGGGAGGACTCTGCACCCACCCCTCCTGTCTCAGGGCACTGCTGGGAGTGTTAGGCACCCACCCCTCCTGTCTCAGGGCACTGCTGGGAGGACTCTGCACCCACCCCTCCTGTCTCAGGGCACTGCTGGGAGGACTCTGCACACACACCTCCTATTTCTGGATATGTACGCTTGGAACATACACGGTGGGGGTACGCTCCATGCATACGCGGGTGAGGGTACGGGTCGTACTTACACTGTTGGGGTGGGGGTACGTTCCATGCATACGCGGGTGAGGGTACGGGTCGTACTTACACTGTTGGGGTGGGGGTACGCTCCATGCATACGAGGGTGAGGGTACGGGTCATACTTACACTGTTGGGGTGGGGGTACGCTCCATGCATACGAGGGTGAGGGTACGGGTCGTACTTACACTGTTGGGGTGGGGGTACGCTCCATGCATACGCGGGTGAGGGTACGGGTCGTACTTACACTGTTGGGGTGAGGGTACGTTCCATGCATACGCGGGTGAGGGTACGGGTCGTACTTACACTGTTGGGGTGGGGGTACGCTCCATGCATACGAGGGTGAGGGTACGGGTCGTACTTACACTGTTGGGGTGGGGGTACGCTCCATGCATACGAGGGTGAGGGTACGGGTCGTACTTACACTGTTGGGGTGGGGGTACGCTCCATGCATACGAGGGTGAGGGTACGGGTCGTACTTACACTGTTGGGGTGGGGGTACGCTCCATGCATACGAGGGTGAGGGTACGGGTCGTACTTACACTGTTGGGGTGGGGGTACGGTATGTACATACGCTGTTGGGGTGGGGGTACGCTCCATGCATACGCGGGTGAGTGTACGGTACGTACATACGCAGTTGGGGTGGGGGTACGCTCCATGCATACGCGGGTGAGGGTACGGTACGTACATACGCGGTTGGGGTGGGGGTACGCTCCATGCATACGCGGGTGAGGGTACGGGTCGTACTTACACTGTTGGGGTGGGGGTACGGTACGTACATACGCGGTTGGGTGGGGGTACGCTCCATGCATACGCGGGTGAGGGTACGGGTCGTACTTACACTGTTGGGGTGGGGGTACGGTACGTACATACGCGGTTGGGGTGGGGGTACGCTCCATGCATACGCGGGTGAGGGTACGGGTCGTACTTACACTGTTGGGGTGGGGGTACGGTACGTACATACGCAGTTGGGGTGGGGGTATGCTCCATGCATACGCGGGTGAGGGTACGGGTCGTACTTACACTGTTGGGGTGGGGGTACGCTCCATGCATACGAGGGTGAGGGTACGGGTCGTACTTACACTGTTGGGGTGGGGATACGGTACGTACATACGCGGTTGGGGTGGGGGTACGCTCCATGCATACGCGGGTGAGGGTATGGGTCGTACTTACACTGTTGGGGTGGGGGTACGTTCCATGCATAGGGGGGGTGGGGGTAGGGTCCGTACATCTCTATCCCCACGCTATGTGATGCTTGTGCGGGCCGTACCCAGGCCTTTGCCACGTGGGTACGATCCGTCCCGCCATTGTTGGGGTGACGTGGGTGTGGGCGTGGTACGTCTTGTACCCACGCTCTTGAGGCGTGGGTACGGGACGTACCGGTCTGGTTGTGTTGCCGGTTCGCGTGGTGACGGACTTCCGTTGTGGCGGTCGCTGGCTTAGCTGGACACGCCCCCACCCCCTCGTAGTGACCAGGGCATGGGTGTCAGGTATGTCCTGGGCATGTGTGGTGTGTGACTTTGGTGGGGTTTTGTGGCCTGCCCTGGTCCGGCCACCCCCACCCCCCCGTTCCCCCCTCCCTTAGTTGTTCTGACCTTCTGCGGCGTCTGCGTCGTAACCTGTAGAGGAGGTGGACTGCTATGAGGGCCGGGATGACCCGTAGATTCGGGTCCATGTCTGTCCGTCGCGTACGGGTCCTCCTTGTTCGCGTCGTCCTGTCGCGTACTGGTCCTCCTTGTTCGCGTCGTGCTGTCTGTCCGTCGCGTACTGGTACTCCTTGTTCACGTCGTCCTGTCGCGTACTGGTCCTCCTTGTTCGCGGCGTCCTGTGTGTCCGTCGCGTACTGGTGGTCCTTGTGCGCGTCGTCCTGATTTCCCGGCAGTTTTTGGCAGCCGGAAAATATTCACCGTGCGGGATGACGTCGGTGCGAATCGTGATTCCTGGTTCGTGAATGGCAGGCTGCGAGCGTCCCGACGTCAGGTCGGCCCTTTCCCGGATCGCATTGGTAGGTTTATTTTGTTCGGTCGGGCTTTTTTACGAATCGTACGGAAATGGTGTTCCGTGCGAATCGTAATTCCTTGTTTGTACATTTTGACGACCGGGTACGCGTCGGACGGAGAATATGCTCCGTCCGACGGTTCGTACCCGGTTTTTACCGGATCGTGATCGGCACCATAGTGTTCGGTATCTCCAGAAAAACATCTGCACTGTAAGAGGCTCTCAGCGGATTCACATCTTTGGCCAACTTTTGACACCGGTGGAGCCGTTGTCATCGAGAGTCTTTTGCCTTGCAGAAGATATCTGAGAATCAAAAAAGAAACTAAATCCTAACTTTGTATTAGGGACGGGAACAAGGCATTAAAGTCACTCCAGCAGTTGGCATGAAGATTAGGTTTATCCTGCTTGTAGCTCTAGCACCAAAGCCGACATATTCTATGGGTTGGTCAATGTGAGAAGTTGGCCTGGTATATGATGCTCACTAGTTAAAGTGATCACCTTGTACCATGCCAAGCAACCCTTATGGTGTGGTTGTAAGTCAACCTTTTTGGACTAGCTGCCCTAGTGGTAGCGTAGGCTAAGCAGTCTTTGAGGCTAAACTCGTGACTCGTGAAGCGTGTTAAGCCAGCTGTTTTACCAAATGTAACCCCCTTTTATACCAATGAAAGGACACCACACAGATATATATTCAAAATATATATGTATTTATTTCTCAAAGTACCCCCTAGTCTCTTTATGAGCACAGGAGCACAAATCGTCAAACAAGATTACAGTAGAGAAGAGTCTTGCCGGTGGCAGTGGCAGGCTCTATCCGCTCGCGCTGTGTCATTTTGGAGCTGTGAGTTCAAAGGCTAACGCTGCTTCACAGCGTGATATTTTAATATTGTACAAGTCGCTACATTTTAAAAGCACTGTGTGTTTTATTTGTAAAACCTGTTTCCTGATACTCACCTCACTGTTAACTCCCGCCCCGGTCCGCCGCGTCCATTATGGGCGATTGATGCGGAGGGTGAGGAGGAGCCAGCACTTCCGGCTCGAGCGGCCAGGTTAGCGCTCTAGTAGCATTTTAGGGAAGTGTATATAACTCTCTGTTTCTCGCGGTCGCGTTGTGGAGAAGAGTCTTGCCGGTGGCAGTGGCAGGCTCTATCCGCTCGCGCTGTGTCATTTTGGAGCTGTGAGTTCAAAGGCTAACGCTGCTTCACAGCGTGATATTTTAATATTGTACAAGTCGCTACATTTTAAAAGCACTGTGTGTTTTATTTGTAAAACCTGTTTCCTGATACTCACCTCACTGTTAACTCCCGCCCCGGTCCGCCGCGTCCATTATGGGCGATTGATGCGGAGGGTGAGGAGGAGCCAGCACTTCCGGCTCGAGCGGCCAGGTTAGCGCTCTAGTTGCCCCTACTGCCTATAAATGTGTGTGGGTCAGCGACCGCGCAGCGGACGCGTGCAGCGGGCGCGCCGGAAGCGCGCCGAAGTCGAGCCAAAGTCAAGCCCGTCTGCGCCCGTCCGCGGCCGGACGGGGCGCGGGGCCAAACACCCTGGCCTCCACATACAGTATGATCAACAAACTTTGTTGAATCTCTGCCCTACTACACCTCTACCTTGTTTACACTCTATGCAGGCTCTATCACTACATAACTGCTCCATGTGCCCTTTCACTCCTGAAATGGGCTCCTCAATAGTCCCCCCAAGAAAACTGATAAAAGCTGCACTGCTTAACTGTAGATCTCTCAGTAAGCACTGCAATCAGATCTACAACCTACTTGAGGATGAGGCATTGGATATACTGCTGCTAACTGAAACCTGGCTTGGCGAATCTTCTGACCCAGACATCATAGAGGCGTTGCCTCCAGGATACTCTCTCGCCAGGCTCGACAGGCAGGAAGGTAGGGGTGGTGGAATAGCTATTGCTGTTAAGGCCCCACTGGAGTGCTCCCTACTCCCCCTAACTATTGACCACTGCGAAGCTGCATCTTTTAGTATTTCACTGGGACCTCAAAATTCCATTTCAGGTATTCTTATATATCGACCCCCAGGTAGACTATTTGACTTTATAGCTAGTCTAGTAGAGGCGACAGCACATCTCGCCCTGAGGAAATCCAAACTCCTGGTACTGGGCGACATGAACATTCATTTTGATGATGTCCAAGATAAGGACGCCTCCTATTTAAAAGATGAACTACTCTCCTTGCAGCTCACTCTTAAGAACCAAGAGCCTACTCACAAACTAGGTCATCTGATCGATCCCATATTTGGTAATTGGAATGGAGTAGAAACGCTTCCTCCAATACCCGTGCCTTGGTCGGACCATTTTGTCATTCCCTTACGTATTTGGCTGTCCGAGCCTGAAACTAGGAGCGATAGCACGCAGCGTTATCAATGTCGTAGGTGGAAAAATTTCAACATAGATACTTTCATCGACATTCTTGCTGCGGCTGAACCTCCTGGAGGGTCAGATTGTGAGGCTGCCTACTCATGCCTGAAGAACCATGTTATAACTGCCCTAGATAAGACTGCTCCTATCCGCAGTTCTCTAATCAACGGGCAAACCAGAAAACCTTCCCCGTGGTTTACTTCGGAACTTCAGGTGGCAAAATCCGCCTGTAAGAAACTGGAACGAGAATGGCGCATTAACTTCTGCCCCAAAGCCAAATCTCAATATAAAATAGCGCAAGCCGGATATTACAAACTCATTCGTTCCTCTAAAGCACGCTATTATAAGACCCGCATTGGAGAGGCTGAGAACTCCTCAAAGGAGCTCTTTAAAATCTTTAAGGAGATTTCGGTAGTATCTTGTGAGAGTAATACTCAGAATGACTCTGTTGAAGCATGTAACGATATTGCGAGATACTTTGCTAGCAAAATTACTAACATCTATGCTAATTTTACAAAGGATCTGCCCTCGGGCTCTGCGTTCTCCGAGAATCTGGAGATCGCGCAGGGTATGGCATGCCTTGATCGCTTTACCGTTCCTTGCACTAAAACCTTAATTAACATCTGTACTAGCATTAAGTCAGGGTCCCCTCGTGATCCTGCGCCTCCTAAGATCCTAGCAGCCAGCCTTAAAGTCCTGGAACAACATTTTAGATATATTCTCCAACTCTCCTTTTCTACGGCCCTCCTCCCCATGGAGTGGAAGCAAGCTATTGTGCTTCCTATAAAGAAGAAACCCAACTTAAGGCAGGATACCCTTGAAAACTTACGGCCTATCTCGCTGCTACCGTATCTGGCGAAGGTGGCCGAAAAAATAGCTAACAGCCAACTCATGGCCCATCTAGAGTCGAATAAGGCCTTCCACAGCTCTCAATCTGGGTTCAGGGCAGGTTTTTCCACAGAAACCGCCCTTTTGAGAGCGACCGAAACATTACGTGCAGGTGCGGACGCGGGCCAGACTATGGCCTTGATTATGCTTGACCTTAGTGCCGCGTTCGACACTGTGGCACATTCCATCTTGCTGCAGTGTCTGAACAAAGCCGGGGTCACCCAGGAAGCGCTGGGCTGGCTGAAAGCCTTTCTCACCAACCGATGCTTCCAGGTTCAGAGAGGCATACATCGCTCTAATAGTATAATACTAGAACAGGGGGTACCTCAGGGCTCTGCCCTGAGCCCCACCCTGTTCAATCTGTATATGGCCCCGCTGGCGGAAGTGGTAGAATCGTACGGCATTGAATTAGTTTCATATGCCGACGATACCCAACTCCTGCTCTCCCTGTCTCAAGCACCCTCCACTGATGCTAACAACTTTAAAACCTGCATGCAGGCTCTGGCAGGCTGGATGACCCAGCATTGCCTTAAGCTTAATGGCTCAAAAACGGAGGTGCTGGTAATTGGGGGAAGGGAGGCGAGCTGGACCAAGGAGTGGTGGCCTTCATGCCTGGGACCGCTGCCTACTCCCTGCAAAACAGCCAAGAATCTGGGTATCTGGGTTGATCCCAGACTTTCTTATGACAACCACGTACATAAAGTGGTTGGGAAATGTTTTGGGATAATGAAGACCCTGAACCGCACCCTAGATCTTCTCCCCCTGGAAGCCAGGCGCATTATGACCCATGCTTTGGTGACCTCGAGGATAGACTACGGCAATGTGCTCTTGCTTGGAACCTCGCAAAAAAATTTTAGGAGGCTTCAAGTACTCCAAAATACAGCAGCACGCCTAGTCCTTAGACTTCCGAAAAGGTCAGCCTCTATGCCAGCCCTAGCCACTCTGCACTGGCTACCAATAAAAAAGAGAGTCCTATTTAAAGCGCTTCTAACCTGCTATAGGATTATCTCTCACAAAGCTCCCTCTTATTTGGCAGATCTGGCTATTCCATACGAGCCTACTAGAATTCTCCGCTCGGGAGGAACTGGTCTGCTTAAAATTCCCCGCATCAAGAAAGCCAGAATGGGCGGATGTTCCTTTCGCGTTATGGCTGCCAAAGAATGGAACTTTCTTCCTATAAATATCAGGCAAGCGGATTCAGAGCCCTTATTTAGGAAACTTTTAAAAACCTATCTGTTTTCCTCCTAAACTACTCCTCTTGGCTCTGACTTTTCTCCACAGCGCGGGGACACGCCGAGATGGCGTCACCATGCGCTTTACAAGCTTCTTTAATAAAAAAATAAGTAGAATACACAGAAGTTGCACTTTATATGGATAGGCCCTGGTGGCCGCTCAAACCATATACTAAAATAGTGGTATAAGTACCACGAACAGAAAAGGGAAAAGGCCTAGGGCCTCTAGAATCGCTGGGCCTACAAGGAGCTAACTTCAGTTAGTGACCAGGAGGTCCACGGGTGGCGTGTGCAGAGCAAATAGTCACACGCGTGCTCCCATAGGTTTCAATGGGTGCGTAAAAAGTACAAAGTTACTGCAAAGAGGATCTTCCGGGTGGACTAGGAACTCAAGATTTGGAACACAGGCACTAGAGATGTAATACTACACTTGGGCACAGGTGTGCCAGCTTTACCTCACCCACAGGAAGCGGGTGCATAGGCCTCGAAGTGCGTCGGGTTTCTTTTATCTGTTCCGTGGAGCTTGAAGACAAAGATGCTGCAGGCGGTCGGTCCGGGAGAGATGCAGTGGATCCAAGAGTGGATCGGAGATGTTGAAGACCTGTAAGCAGAGGGGACAGTGTTCACAGTCACTAGCCAGTGACCAGCGTGGCACCAGGTGGGTACCAGGCAATGTCGGGTGCAAACAGGAAGAAAGGTGTAGCTTGTCTCTGCAGCCACGTGGTCCCTGGAGGTCGACGACGTCCAGGAGTCGGTTCACGAGCTGTCTTACGCAGGCTCTCGCTGTCGGCGGTGTCGGCGACTTGATCGAAGCAAACAAGCCTTGGCAAAAGCAATTGTTGTAGGAGATGAAATAAGCTGATGGTTCTGACCAGCAAGGTCAGAAGGACTGCTCCTTTGGAGGGGAGCAAGGGCCAGTCTGGAGCAACCAGACCAGCAGTGTATTTTGTAAAGTTCGTCGCCAAGATGGCTACTAGCCAGCAGGCCAGCAACTGGTTAGGCGCGTCGAGTGGCAAAATGCAGAAGGGCCCCACGCAGATCGTGGAGATGCTGGAGGGCTCACCTTTGGTGCAGATGCTTCTCGAGGGTTGGGCTTCTCAGATCCCAAAGCACAACTTGGAGGGAGCCTTGGTTGTTGCACTTGTCAGCTTGTCGTGGTCGTTTCAAGATGGCTGGCTCCACGTGTCTCGGTGCCTCCACGGGTCTCCTCTTTTCAGGGACTGTGGATCGGGCGGTGAGAGGTCTGGAGGTCCAGGTCTTGTCAGTCTCTGGGCTCGGGCTCCGGCGGGAGGCAGCGGCAAAGCAGACGTTGATTCGCTGGATGGTGCTTGCGTTAGCAAGGTGGTCACTCCCTGACCACAGGGGGATTGGCTTCAGTCCTCTGTGCAGCAGAGCGTCGAAGTTCCCGTCTTCTTCTTAGTTTTAAGTTGATTCCAGGATGTCTGAAGTCTTAGGACACAGCTCCTACCTTTAAGCGGATTCTAGGGGCCGGACTACCTGCTAGGTCCCTCCCTATGGGTGGACCAGGAAGGGGGGTGGTTACACCCCCAATCCTTTGTCCAGCTCGCCCCAGGCCCGGGACTGGTGTGCCCCAGGACCAGTTTGAACTGGCATATGCACCGAGGCTCCTTGTGAGCCACAGGCATGTCTGGTTTCTTTCAAGCCCTACCTGACCAATACACAAAATCCTGTCTGGGGTGGTGCATGCACCTCCCCTGGCAGGAAACCCTTTGTCCACACCTCCCAAGCTGGAAGGACTCCCAGCAGCAGGAGGGAAGACTTGTGTCTGTGGTGGCAGCATCCATTTTGTGGAGCTGAGGCTATGTCTGATTTTACCCGGGTTTCAGGTACTGTACATGTCGTGTCCCTCTAGAAGGGTGGAATGCTAACCCCGTCGCCAGAATTGGCGAGGGGTTAGTATTCCAATTCGTATGACACCTTACTCGACATGTTTTGATAAAGGCAAACCAAAGATAGCATTTAACCGCGAGGTTCATAATGCACTTAAGAGTATATGGTATGACGATATCTGGAAACAGTAGAAGGAAGTTGTTCCGACCACTGCAGACAGGCTCAGCTCATGCCAGAGCACCATCTCACATGGAACCAAGCACTCTGCCTTCAGGATTGTTAAGGCCTGCCATAGGAGTGACTTATAGGTTACCAGGTGTCCCATTTAAGGTTAGGTATAGGTATACTACACCTAAGTAAGAGGTGGTTACACCAACTTACCCCAGCTGAGTGATCAGCCAGTTGTGTCAAATTGTTAGGCCAAGCCTGGGGTGGCATAATACATGCTTCAGCCCCTGGCAGGCCTTGGGTACACCAATGCCCTGGGTACCTAGTGTACACTTGTACAGGGGCTGACAGGGTGATCCACTTCCAATTGGTTATGCACCTAGGGTGCATAGTTTTAATTTAGTAGAGAGAACAGCAGGCTGGGGGTCTGATTGGCAGGCCCACAGCCTCAATATGTCAAAAACCAGTGAAGCAAAAAGCAAAAATTTGGGGTGACCATAGGATAGCAGACCCTACTCTCCTACACAACCCCCCCCCCCCCAACGCTGGGACATTAAACTAGCCTTGACCAGTCTCGTCTTCATGTCCTAAGTGGAAGTACCTGGAGAGACCATTTGCATTCCCATGGTCAGTACCTGGCCGGTGCTCCACTGTAAAGTCCATCCCCTGTAGGGAAATGGACCACCTAAGCAGTTTGGGGTTTTCACCCTTCATCTGATTTAGCCACAAGAGGGGCTTATGGTCGGTCTGAATCTTGAAGTGAGTGCCAAACAAATATGGCCTCAGCTTCTTCAGGGCCCACACCACAGCAAAGGCCTCCCTCTCAGTAGCTGACCAATTCTTCTCTCTGGGGGTCAACCTTCTGCTAATAAAAGCAATGGGTTGGTCTTGACCATCTACATTAAGTTGTGACAGCACAGCTCCCACACCCAACTCAGAAGCATCTGTTTGGACAATAAACTCTTTGGAGTAGTCAGGACTTTTCAGGATAGGTGCAGAGCACATGGCCTCCTTCAGGTCATCAAATGCCTTTTGACAGCTTACTGTCCACTGAACCTTTTTGGGCATCTTCTTGGATGTCAGATCATTAAGAGGAGTCACAATGGACCCATAGTTCTTAACAAACTTCCTGTAGTACCCAGTCAAGCCCAAGAAAGCTCGAACTTGAGTCTGGGTGGTTGGAGGGGACCAATCCTTGATGGATTGTATCTTACTCTCCAGTGGTTGAACTTGGCCTCCACCTACAAGGTGGCCCAAATATACAACCTTACTCTGCCCTATCTGGCACTTAGTAGCCTTGATAGTGAGGCCTGCCCTTTGCAGAGCCTCAAGAGCCTTCTTCAGGTGGATCAGGTGATCCTCCCAGGTGGAGCTAAAGACAGCAATGTCATCAAGATATGCTGCGCAAAAGTCATCCAACCCAGTAAGGACTTGGTTCACCAGCCTTTGGAAGGTGGCAGGTGCATTCTTCAGACCAAAGGGCATCACCACAAACTGGTAGTGCCCACCTGGGGTTGAGAATGCTGTTTTGGCCTTAGAATCCTCAGCTAATCTGATTTGCCAATAGCCAGCTGTTAAGTCAAATGTGCTCAAAAACTTTGCAGAAGCTAGTTTGTCTATGAGCTCATCTGCCCTTGGAATAGGGTGTGCATCTGTCCTGGTGACAGCATTGAGACCCCTGTAGTCCACACAGAACCTCATCTCTCTCTTGCCATCTTTGGTGTGAGGTTTGGGGACCAGAACCACTGGGCTAGCCCAGGGGCTCTCTGAGGGTTCAATGACACCTAATTCCAGCATTTTATGTACCTCAGCCTTTATACAGTCCCTGACGTGGTCAGGTTGCCTGTAAAGCTTGTTCTTTACAGGCAGACTGTCACCAGTGTCCACCACATGGGTACACCAGTCAGTTTGACTAGGTATCAAGGAAAACATATGTGAAAATGATTGTAGAACCTGTCTACATTCAGTCTGCTGATGGGCAGTGAGGTTGCCTCCAAGGGTCACTCCTTCAACTGAGCCATCTTCAGGGTTCTGAGACAACAGGTCTGGGAGAGGGTCACTCTCTTCCTCCTGTCCCTCATCTGTAGCCATAAGCAAGCCCATGTCTGCCCTGTCAACATATGCTTTAAGCCTGTTAACATGGAGTACCCTGTGGGGACTCCTGGGAGTTCCTAGGTCGACCAAGTAGGTGACCTCTCCCTTCTTTTCCAGGATTGTATGGGGTCCAGACCATTTGTCTTGGAGTGCTGCTGGGGCCACTGGCTCCAGCACCCATACCTTCTGTCCTGGCTGAAACGCAACCAAGACAGCCTTTTGGTCATGCCAAGCTTTCTGTAAGGCCTGGCTTTCCTCAAGGGTTTTGGATGCCTTCGCCATATACTCAGCCATCCTGGAGCGGAGACCAAGTACATAGTCCACTATGTCTAGCTTAGGCTTTTTGAGAGGTAACTCCCATCCTTCCTTCACCAAACACAGTGGGCCTCTTACAGGGTGCCCAAACAACAATTCAAAGGGGCTGTAGCCAACTCCTTTTTGTGGGACCTCTCTGTAAGCAAACAGAAGGCAGGGTAGAAGGATGTCCCATCTTCGCCTGAGCTTTTCAGGTAATCCTTTGATCATACCCTTGAGGGTCTTGTTGAATCTCTCAACAAGCCCATTGCATTGTGGGTGATAAGGGGTGGTGAACTTGTAGTTGACACCACATTCCTTCCACATAGCTGTCAAGTATCCTGACATAAAGTTGGTACCTCTGTCAGATACTACCTCCTTAGGAAACCCCACTCTGGAGAATACTCCCAGCAGGGCCCTGGCCACAACAGGAGCTGTAGTGGTCCTAAGGGGAATTGCCTCTGGATACCTGGTGGCATGATCCACTACCACCAGTATAAATCTGTGCCCAGATGCAGTGGGAGGATCCATGGGACCCACTATATCTATTCCCACTCTTTCAAAGGGGACCCCCACCACAGGTAGTGGTATTAGGGGGGCCTTTGTTGTGCCACCTGATTTGCCACTGGCTTGGCAGGTCACACAGGAGCGACAAAACTCCTTTGTATCTTCATTCATATGAGGCCAGTGAAAGTGAGGGACAAGCCTGTCCCAAGTCTTGTTCTGGCCTAAGTGTCCTGCTAAAGGAATATCATGGGCCAAGGTAAGAAGGAAGCCCCTAAATTGCAGAGGTATAACCAACCTCCTGGTAGCACCAGGCTTGGGGTCTCTAGCCTCTGAATAAAGGAGCCCTTCATCCCAATACACTTTATGGGTACCTTGAGCATTCCCAGCAGCCTCAGCAGCAGCCAGCTGTCTGAGGGGTTCAAGAGAGGGACAGGATAACTGAGCCTGCCTCAAGTCAGCCCTTGAAGGTCCCCCTGTCCCCAGAAACTCAACCTGATCAGGTTCAAGCTCTTCAGGGACAGTTCCTTCAGGGTCCTCTAGATCAGCTTCCTGGGAAGGCTGATCATCACTCTGAGGCAGGGGGGAAGGCACAGCCTTGACCCTCCTGTTCTTCTTCTTGGTAGGTGCTTGGTCCATTGTTCCAGGATCCAAGACCTGAGGTTCAGTGAGGCACTTTTTGGCCTGTGACCTGGTCACAGCAAGGACATGAGATGATATACCTAACATCTCTGCATGAGTCCTGAACTCCACTTCTGACCATAGAGAACTCTCTAGGTCATTGCCCAACAAACATTCTACTGGGAGGTCTGCACTAACCACAACCCTTTTGAGGCCAGTTACCCCTCCCCATGAGAAGTTAACAACTGCCACACTATGTGAAGTAGTGGCATTGCTGGCATTGGTCACCAGGTAGTTCCCACCTGGTATGTACTGTCCAGGGTCCACAAAGCCTGGTGTCACCATAGTGACGCTGGCACATGTGTCCCTGTAGGCTTGAGCCACTTTTTCATTTATTAAAGGAGTCTGTCTGTACTTGCCCAGGTTACTGGGGCTCACAGTCAGGGACAAATCAATGTCCCCATCACAGATCAAGACTGCCTGTGTCAGGGTTCTGTCTAAGTCAGAATCTCCTTCAGTTCCCATAGTGATTCCCACTACACCCTTTGTCTGGGGACCAACACTGCTAACAGTAGTACTGGGAGCAGGTGCCTTAGGGGCAACAGTGTTGGGGGCTCCACCCTTTTTGCAATCACTAGTCCAGTGAGTTGTATTTTTGCAATGATTGCACCAGGGTTTCTTTTGACCTTCTTTCTTCTTTTTGGACTGTTGTTGGGACCCACCCTCCTTAGCAGTAGTTTGGGGCCCTGTTGAAGACTTCTGGTCTTTAGATTTCTGATCTCCACCCTTTTGGTCTGTTTTCTTCTGATCACCCCCTTGGCCCTGGTTCTGGTTCTTTTGCTTAACCCTGGTTCTGACCCATTTGTCTGCCTTCTTTCCCAATTCTTGGGGAGAGGTCAGATCAGAGTCAACCAAGTGTTGATGCAGTTGCTGGTTTTGACAGTTATTTAAAATCTGTTCTCTCATCATCAAATTATACAATCCTGTAAAATCAGATACCTTACTTCCCAGCAACCAACCCTCCAAAGCCTTAGTGGCACATTCAACATATTCAGACCAGTCCTGAGTCTGTGTCTTTTGGGTGTCTCTGAACATTAACCTGTACTGTTCAGTGGTTAAGCCTAACCCATCTACCAGAACACTCTTCAGGACTCTGTAATTTCTGACATCCTCTTCTCTAACAGTGAGGAGTCTGTCTCTGCCTCTTCCTTCAAAGGAGAGCCAGAGGATTGCTGCCCACTGGTCTCCAGGAACCTGCTGTACCTTGCAGGCTCTCTCAAGAGCAGTTATCCATTTGTGGATGTCATCCCCACTTTTGTAGGGGGGCACAACCTTAGACAGGTTCCTATTATCAAATACCCTATCTTTGTCCTTAGGGACAATGCTGCCACCAGTGGGTATAGACCCACTCTCTCTAGGTTGCCTAGCCTTGTTCAGTTTTTCTTCCATCAGGGCTACTTCTAGCTCCTGCTTCCTGATCCTCAGCTGGGCTTCCTGCATTCTGGCCTCATGTTCCCTCCTCTGAGGGGTGGTCATCCTTTTCCTGGAGTGACCTTGAGAGCCTCTAGAGCCATGGGAAGCGTTGGAGTCACCTGAGCGATTCCTTTGCCTCCCAAGCCCTGTGTTAAGTCCACTGGGGAGATCCAATGGGGTAAACCCACTGTCAATCCCCAATAGCCTTAGTTTAGCTGGGCCAAGTATAACACTTGGCACTGGGCTAGTTCTCCCTTCATCCTCACTACTTTCTGTATCCTCACCACTTTCCTCCCCTGTAGTATGATTCTCATCTAAGGGATGGCTATTGGAACTGGGTACCTCTGTAGCATCTTCAGAAGGGGGGCCTCCTGTTCCTGACCCTAAGGGGGCTAACTGGGAAGTTTTCCTGAGTTCTCTCTGATTCTCATCATTTTGCAAGAGTTCTCTGAGCTCAGCAGAGGTAGGGTTCTTGGGCTGTTTAAGGCCTCTAAGAGTTGCCAAATGCCTGAGCTCATTCTGGTTAAGGGTAGCAAAGCTGGATGGTGCCCTCTGGGGGTCACTCTCAACAGAGATGGGTACAGTGGACCCCTCTGCCCCGGCCATTGCTCTTAAGTGTGGGTGGATGTGTTGCAATCTACCTACACTTGGGTTTACCTACTAAACCTATCTAGTAGTTGTAGTCAGGGTGTGCTACTCCCTTTGCTCTACAACAACTAAGTTCAGTAGAACTTATGTATATCTAATCTTGTTTTATATGTACCTACAGGTACCTATGTGATCTTTCAATTGGTAACCAAGAGATTACAATGGTAAAACACAGCAAGCTCAAATCCAACCGCTGCTCACCAATGTGAGAAGTTGGCCTGGTATATGATGCTCACTAGTTAAAGTGATCACCTTGTACCATGCCAAGCAACCCTTATGGTGTGGTTGTAAGTCAACCTTTTCGGACTAGCTGCCCTAGTGGTAGCGTAGGCTAAGCAGTCTTTGAGGCTAAACTCGTGAAGCGTGTTAAGACAGCTGTTTTACCAAATGTAACCCCCTTTTATACCAATGAAAGGACACCACACAGATATATATTCAAAATATATATGTATTTATTTCTAAAAAAAGTACCCCCTAGTCTCTTTATGAGCACAGGAGCACAAATCGTCAAACAAGATTACAGTAGAATACACAGAAGTTGCACTTTATATGGATAGGCCCTGGTGGCCGCTCAAACCATATACTAAAATAGTGGTATAAGTACCACAAACAGAAAAGGGAAAAGGCCTAGGGCCTCTAGAATCGCTGGGCCTACAAGGAGCTAACTTCAGTTAGTGACCAGGAGGTCCACGGGTGGCGTGTGCAGAGCAAATAGTCACACGCGTGCTCCCATAGGTTTCAATGGGTGCGTAAAAAGTACAAAGTTACTGCAAAGAGGATCTTCCGGGTGGACTAGGAACTCAAGATTTGGAACACAGGCACTAGAGATGTAATACTACACTTGGGCACAGGTGTGCCAGCTTTACCTCACCCACAGGAAGCGGGTGCATAGGCCTCGAAGTGCGTCGGGTTTCTTCTATCTGTTCCATGGAGCTTGAAGACAAAGATGCTGCAGGCGGTCGGTCCGGGAGAGATGCAGTGGATCCAAGAGTGGATCGGAGATGTTGAAGACCTGTAAGCAGAGGGGACAGTGTTCACAGTCACTAGCCAGTGACCAGCGTGGCACCAGGTGGGTACCAGGCAATGTCGGGTGCAAACAGGAAGAAAGGTGTAGCTTGTCTCTGCAGCCACGTGGTCCCTGGAGGTCGACGACGTCCAGGAGTCATTTCACGAGCTGTCCCACGCAGGCTCTCGCTGTCGGCGGTGTCGGCGACTTGATCGAAGCAAACAAGCCTTGGCAAAAGCAATTGTTGTAGGAGATGAAATAAGCTGTTGGTTCTGACCAGCAGGGTCAGAAGGACTGCTCCTTTGGAGGGGAGCAAGGGCCAGTCTGGAGCAACCAGACCAGCAGTGTATTTTGTAAAGTTCGTCGCCAAGATGGCTACTAGCCAGCGGGCCAGCAACCGGTTAGGCGCGTCGAGTGGCAAAATGCAGAAGGGCCCCACGCAGATCGTGGAGATGCTGGAGGGCTCACCTTTGGTGCAGATGCTGCTCGAGGGTTGGGCTTCTCAGATCCCAAAGCACAACTTGGAGGGAGCCTCGGTTGTTGCACTTGTCAGCTTGTCGTGGTCGTTTCAAGATGGCTGGCTCCACGTGTCTCGGTGCCTCCACGGGTCTCCTCTTTTCAGGGACTGTGGATCGGGCGGTGAGAGGTCTGGAGGTCCAGGTCTTGTCAGTCTCTGGGCTCGGGCTCCGGCGGGAGGCGGCGGCAAAGCAGACATTGATTCGCTGGATGGTGCTTGCGTTAGCAAGGTGGTCACTCCCTGACCACAGGGGAGATTGGCTTCAGTCCTCTGTGCAGCAGAGCATCGAAGTTCCCGTCTTCTTCTTAGTTTTAAGTTGATTCCAGGATGTCTGAAGTCTTAGGACACAGCTCCTACCTTTGAGCGGATTCTAGGGGCCGGAATACCTGCTAGGTCCCTCCCTATGGGTGGGACCAGGAAGGGGGGTGGTTACACCCCCAATCCTTTGTCCAGCTCGCCCCAGGCCCGGGACTGGTGTGCCCCAGGACCGGTTTGAACTGGCATATGCACCGAGGCTCCTTGTGAGCCACAGGCATGTCTGGTTTCTTTCAAGCCCTACCTGACCAATACACAAAATCCTGTCTGGGGTGGTGCATGCACCTCCCCTGGCAGGAAACCCTTTGTCCACACCTCCCAAGCTGGAAGGACTCCCAGCAGCAGGAGGGCAGACTTGTGTCTGTGGTGGCAGCATCCATTTTGTGGAGCTGAGGCTATGTCTGATTTTACCCGGGTTTCAGGTACTGTACATGTTGTGTCCCTCTAGAAGGGTGGAATGCTAACCCCGTCGCCAGAATTGGCGAGGGGTTAGTATTCCAATTCGTATGACACCTTACTCGACATGTTTTGATAAAGGCAAACCAAAGATAGCATTTAACCGCGAGGTTCATAATGCACTTAAGAGTATATGGTATGACGATATCTGGAAACAGTAGAAGGAAGTTGTTCCGACCACTGCAGACAGGCTCAGCTCATGCCAGAGCACCATCTCACATGGAACCAAGCACTCTGCCTTCAGGATTGTTAAGGCCTGCCATAGGAGTGACTTATAGGTTACCAGGTGTCCCATTTAAGGTTAGGTATAGGTATACTAAACCTAAGTAAGAGGTGGTTACACCAACTTACCCCAGCTGAGTGATCAGCCAGTTGTGTCAAATTGTTAGGCCAAGCCTGGGGTGGCATAATACATGCTTCAGCCCCTGGCAGGCCTTGGGTACACCAATGCCCTGGGTACCTAGTGTACACTGGTACAGGGGCTGACAGGGTGATCCACTTCCAATTGGTTATGCACCTAGGGTGCATAGTTTTAATTTAGTAGAGAGAACAGCAGGCTGGGGGTCTGATTGGCAGGCCCACAGCCTCAATATGTCAAAAACCAGTGAAGCAAAAAGCAAAAATTTGGGGTGACCATAGGATAGCAGACCCTACTCTCCTACAGTCAACTTAACATTTCCGACTTTGAGGGAGTTGCAGGCTTAAGTATCCTGCCGTGCCCCTTTGAAGTAGTCTAACATACAATAAAAGGAGTAAAAGCCTTATTTAGATCACTGGCATAGTAACAAAATCAACAATAGTGTGTAACAAAAATACTGTGTCACAAATATTGCTTACAAAACTATCAATTTCCCATCCTAATAATAGTAAGTACAAAAATATTGGAAAAGATTATAGTTACACACTAATATCATTAAACACACACAAACATTTAGTTTAACGTAGTAAATCATAAATAGTTCATTATATACATTAATATACTGTAAATTAAATAAATCTCACTAATATGTAATTACCTACTCGCCAGTAGGTAGTTCTAGTTAGGACCTAGTTTCCATAGGAAAAACGTTTATTCTTTTCCCAATAATTTTGGCGCTGGTTGACGAATCTTCGCGAAATTTTCAAAACTTGTGGCCCGCTATGGTCAGCTCCTATTCTGGGTGATTCGCAAAGCGGGGGCAGAGAAAAAAGGGGGGTCCCAAAACGTTTTTTCTCCATGTTATTTTCCATAGGAAACTTTAGACACGACTGCAGCTTGAACTGCAGAACGGAATTACACCAAATTTGGCAAAAAGGTAGAGCTTGGTTCAGAAAGCGCCCTTTTTTTTAAATGGTGTAAATCCGTTCAGTGGTTGCTGAGAAAATCAAAAAATAAAAGTTTCGATATTTAGAGGCGTGTTGGATCCGCAGACCCTCCCGACCACAAGTTTTATTCTAATTGGCGGTCAACACTCCAAACCAGGAAGTGTTGGCAGCCATCTTGTGACTCGATAGAACCGAGTCACAAGAAAAGAGAAAAACAAATGCAAAAAACAAGAAAAGGGGGCAGGGTAGAAACACCCTGACCCCATAGGCCTGCTCAGGGGGTCCCACAAGGACTCCCAGGGCCCAAAAAAGCATTTAAAAAAAAAAGAAAATCTTTTAAAAGACCAAAGCGCGGGCTCCCGCGCTTCGTTGTATTGAAGACTCTGGGTGGGCCAGGTCAAGGGGGCATGACATATTGTAATTGCGGTGGCCCAGGGGGACCACCACCCCCAGGGCTTGTTTTGTTTAATTTGTGGGGGGCCTCAAAGGCCCCCCCAAAACCCCAGGGACCACCACCCCCCAGGGCTTTTCTTAAATATTTGTGGGAGGCACATGGCCCCCCTGCAGCCCAGGGGACTGCCACCACCTGGGGCTTGTTTTAAAAAAAATAAAGAACATGTGGGGGGTTCTCAAGGCCAACCACATGTCCCAGGGACCGCCACCTCCCCAGGGCACTAAGTATTTAAATGCGGGGGTCCGTAACAGACACCCAATCCCCAGGGACCACCACCTCCCCGGGGCTGTGCACACGTTGGGAGGGGGTCCGCACGGCCCCCTCCTGGAACCCTTGATGGCCCAGGGGACCGCCACCCCCCAGGGCTGGCTCCTGCTGTGTCCCGGGACACTGCTGTTTGCAATGACAGGGCGGGAGCCGCACAGCTCCCGCCCTGTCATTGCAAACTGCTTTGCTTCATTGAAGCGAGAGCAGGGAAACCTGCTCTCGCTTCAATGAAGCAAAGCAGAACTGCTTTTCCACAAGGGGAGCTGCATGTCAGCAGCTCCCTATGTGGAAAAGCAATACCGGCTCCTGCAGGACGCGGGGAGCTGGCGGGACTGTGGGGGCATTGGGGCTCCCCGTACGGTCCCCAACGGATAGGGCCTGTCCTGGGGAATTGGGTCCCCAGGGCTAGAAGTGGAATGGGGTCCCCAGGGCCCAAAAAAGTAAAAAGAAGGGGGGCCACACAGCCCCCTTCTAAACATTAAAAAAAACACCATTGGCCGGAGGCCCGGCCCCCTCCTTGCAACACCCTTAAAACGCGCCCTGTGGCACATTTTAAGTTGGGGAATTAATTCCCCTTCAATCCTGAGTGCCCCTGGGGGCCAACTAGCCCACCAGGTAGCTCCAGTAAGCGCCACAGGTCTGCGTTGCAGAGAGATGGTCCAGGAGATGCCCCTTTTTACACCTCTCTGCAACACAGCTCTGTGGCGCTTACTCGAGGTACGTGGTGGGTAGTTGGACCCCAGGGACCCTCAGGATTCAAGGGGACTTAATCCCCCAACTTACAACGTACCAGGGGGCGTGTTTGCAGAGTGGTGGTAAAAGGGGGCATGGCCTTTGTCTACCTCTCACCAATCCCACTGCATGGGGCTTACTGGAGGTAGGCCCCTAAAGGACCCCCAGCAATGAAGGGGACTTCAATCCCCATCCAAGAGCATGCCAGGGAGTGCGTTTGTATAGTGGTGGGCAAACTGGGCGTGGCCTGGTACGAGTACTTACCAATGCATCTGTGTGGGACTGACTGGGGGTAATAGTTTGGAAAGTTGGCCCCCAAGGATGTCCTTTGGGGCCAACTACCCCTCTTGTTACCTCCAGTAAGTCCCACACAGTGGGATTGCTATGACGTCTTCGGAGGCCATGGCCCCCTTTCTCTACCACTCTGCAAACGTGCCTCGTGGCAGACTACGGGATGGGGGATGAAGTCCAATTTAGTCCTGAGGGAGTTTGGGGGTCAATAATCCCTCCTGGTACCTCCTGTAAGTCCTTCGCAGTAGAATTCCTTCGCATTGGCTGGCGCCCAGCACCCTTTCCCCACCACTCTGCAAACGCGACTACTAGTTAAAGTAGCATATTTCTGCACCTCTGTCTTAGAGGTAGTTTTAATTCCCCTGCCCTATTATGTACTAGAGCCTCGCAGAGGAGGTCATGCTATTCACAGGGGTACCCCAACGCATGGTGTTCCCTAGTGTATGTAGGTGTTTTCACTGTATTCTAAGTGTCTTTTAGCTTAGTACTGGCTCTAGGCCTGGTTAATCAGAGTTGGTTACCACCAGTACCCATCTGAAAAAGTTGAGGGCACAGGATGATTTTGCAACAAGGCCTCTTTCTGCTCCTCTGTTGCGTCTTTCTGCATTTCTTTTGCTTCTTTCTGTGCGTTTTTTCTTCTTTCTTCACATGTCCTACCTCTGTAGGCATAGTTAGAAACTAGCATTTAAAAAACCTTAGAAATTAACTTAAAAAACCATAGGTTTCAGGCATGGTATAGTTAGAAATTAGCATTTCAAAAACCTTTGAAATTCACTGAAAAAACCATGGGTTTCAGGCATGTTATAGTAAGAAATTAGCATTAAAAAACCTTAGAGATTTACTGAAAAAACAATAGGTTTCAGGGGCGTTATAGTTAGTTGGACATTTCACTCGTACAAAACCAGTGAAATTCCCCCGTTATAGTTAGTTCAGCTAGCTATAACTCGCACCCCCGTAATGCACTGCTGATGATGTCACATATTACATCACTAATGACATAGTCAGTGACATCACTGATGACATCTCAAATGACATCACTGATGACGTCATCCATGTGATAATTTCATGCATCTTCTCACACCCTAATATAATTTTTGATACACCCACTCTAAATTACAGACTGCCATTCTCAAAACCATAGACACTCCAACACCAATGACTACATACCCACTCACTGATTCTTAGGTCTACACATACATCCACTCACTCACCCGTACAGTCACTCATACTTACGGTCACTCAGGACAAGACTATCATATGCACTCATGCACCTATATAGACACTCACACACTGCCACTCATCCATAGAGGTACTCACACACCTAGTGAGTCATGCAAATAATTAATCACACTCCCATTTACTCACCTATACAGTTATACACACACCAGCTCACTTACTCATACAAATACTCACACATTCTTACGCTCTTATACAATCACTGATACAAGCACACACTCATCCATACAGACACTCTCACAATCACACACTCACACACTCACACTTATAGCCATTTACAAACTCTAACACACATATATACTGCCTTTCACATATGTAGTTACTCACACATGTACCACTGAGATATACATTCACTCACTAACACACCCATATACACACTCACCCACCCTTACAGTCCATCACAGATGCACTCTTGAAACCATGAACCCAGTGAATCACCCACTCACACATCTATGCACAGAGTCACACACACACCACCCACACAAACACTCAGGCACCCATACAGATACTCCAACAACCAATCAATAACTCATATAGACACTCATGTAGCTATTCACAAACCCATGCAGCTGCTTACACACTAACAGGCAGACGGATACAGACATTGACACAGTTTAGTCACTAACCCATGCATTCAGTAAGATACGTTTAATCACTCACTTATAGTCAGTCACGCACCTACTAAATCACCCATTCAGACACTTACACACCCACTCATTCTTCAATACGCCTTTCCCTATATATTTGAAACATATTTAAACTTTACAGAAACACAAAGTCACTGGATGATGTAATCAGTGATGTCATCAGTGATGTCATTTGAGATGTCATCAGTGATGTCACTGAACATGTCATGAGTGATGTTATATGTGACGTCATCAGCAGTGCAATGCGGGGGCGTGAGTTATAGTTAGCTGAACTAACTATAACTGGGGAATTTCACTGGTTTTGTACGAGTGAAATGTCCAACTAACTATAATGCCCTTGAAACCTATGTTTTTTTTCAGTGAATTTCTAAGGTTTTTTAAATGCTAATTTCTAACTATAATGTGCCTGAAACCTATGTTTTTTTTCAGTAAATAATATATATATATATATATATATATATATATTACCTACTGGCGGTCGCCAGTAGGTAGTTATAGTTAGGACCACGTTTCCATAGGAAATCCGCAACATTCTATTTTGAATAACTTTGGCGCCGGTCGACGAATCCTCGTGAATTTTTCAAAATAGGTGGGGCGCTCCGCTCCTACCCTGAAAGTCTCGGGGGGATTCGTCAAGCGGGGGCTGAGATAAAAGGGGGGTCCCAAAACGCGTTTTTCCCATGCATTTTTCCATAGGACCTTTAGACAGGGCTACAGCCCGAACGGCTGAACAGAATTACTAGAAATTTGGCAGAGAGGTAGTCCTCAGGTCAAGGAAGTGCCTTTTGTAGGTTTGGTGTAAATCTGTTCAGTAGATTCTGAGAAAATAGCCTTTAAATCAATATATATATCTGAGCCAGCTTACGGTGCGCTTACGGTACGCTTACCGTACGCATACGGTGGCGTGCGCGAGCGCGATTATGATTGGCTCTTAGATCTTAGTAAACATTCGAATCGGCAGAAACCAGGAAGCGGCGGCCGCCATTTTCTCTCTCGCACTGAGAGAGATGATTAACAAACAAAGCACAAAAACATTTAAAGGGGCTGTTTTGACAGCTCCCACACACATAGCCATGTAGAGGGAGTCCCCAAAGATCCCCCAAGGCCAAAAACGGAATTTTTATTTTTTCGCTAATTTCGCCGATTACGCTTACCGTACGCGTACGGTTACAAAATATAAAAAAAAAATAATTATCCACACTAACCCCACCCCGTGTGCAATTGGTGACCGATGGTCACCAATTGTGCATGGCTTATCACACAACTGAAAAACGAAAATATAAAAAAAAAATATATTAAAAAAAAAAATTATCCACACTCTCTCCACCCCGTGTGCAAATGGTGACCAAAGGGCACCATTTGTGCATGGCTTATAACTACTGCGAAAAATTAAAATATTACCTTTAAAAATGAAGTGCATCATATGTCCTCCATGTGCGCACGGTGCGCGAAGCGCATCGTGCGTACATGGCCCATCTAGCGTAACGTGGGCACGCGGTGCGCATAGCGCACCGCGTGCCCACCGTGCGTGCACGGCACTAACTGCGTAAAGTGGGCGCGCGGTGCGCGAAGCGCACCGCGTGCTCACTGTGCGCGCACGGTGCGCGAAGCGCACCGTGCGCGCACGGAACGAACTGCGTTAAGTGGGCGCGCACGCCACGAATGTCGTAAAGTAACTTAGCATTTAAAAAACCGTACAAATTCACTGAAAAAACCATAGGTTTCACACACGTTATAGTTAGGAATTAGCATTTAAAAAACCTTGCAAATTCACTGAAAAAAACATAGGTTTCACACATGTTATAGTTAGCGGAAATTTTACTGATAAAAAACCAATGAAATTCCCCCGTTATAGTTAGTGCAGGCAACTATAACTCACGCGACCGCAATCTTCTGCTGATGACATATGTGTCTTTATGAAAAAATAATATTTGTAATATATGTATAGCTAAAAATGTATGGAAGAAGACATGGGTAAATAAGTGTCTAAATACAGTATTAGCATCAGCAGAGGATTGCGGTCGCGTGAGTTATAGTTGCCTGCACTAACTATAACGGGGGAATTTCATTGGTTTTTTATCAGTAAAATTTCCGCTAACTATAACATGTGTGAAACCTATGGTTTTTTCAGTGAATATATATAATATATAATATATATGTGTATATGTTGATATAAAGCTTTACATTTACTATTTCCACTCCGGTCTGTGCAACTGTAGGGAAAGCATCGGGCTTCGGAGGGGTTAAACTTACTATTCTCACTCCAGTCTGTGCAACAGTAGAAAAAGAGTTGGACTTCGGAGGGGTAAAATGTACTATTCCTATGCCAGTCTGTGCAACAGTAGGGAATGTGTTGGACTTCAGAGTGGTATGATTCACTATTCCCACTCCAGTCTAAGAAACAGTAGGTAAACTACTTCACTTCAAGCATATTACATATTTGAATAACCCTATTAATTTAGAAAAAATATAAAACTCTAAATATAAACATTATCACTCAACCTAAATAACATAAAATTCATATAAAATAAAAAAATAAACTAACAATTATCTAATTTACATACAATATAATAATTTTTTGATGGAAAAAATAATGCTTATTTAATTATCACTTAATTAACTGTACACCCTATACCCCTACAAACCTAGTAACTCACATTTAAAATATAATGAAACTACATAAGTATAACACAATTTACATAATTGATAATCAATTGCATAATTAATTATAATTAATAACTAACTGTTACTTAAGTGTTACTTAAATAACTTCCCACCCTTCAACCTTACAAACCCAGCAGCGCAAACCTAAAAGATAACTAAAATATATGATTACTCAATTTACATAATTATTAATAAATTAAACATGTAAATATATATTTAAAATTATTTTAAAAAATTATTATTTAACTTTCCACCTTATACTCGTACAAACCTAGCAACCTGCAACTAAAATATAACTAAAATAAATCAGTATTTTATAATGTACATAGCTTAAAATCAATTCAATAATAGTTGGCATTATTAAATAATTGTCAATTAATTATTTCTTAATTAATTTCCCACCTTAAACCCCTACAAATCCAGCATCCCACACCTAAAATATATGATTATTACACAATATACATAATTAAGAATTAATGACATAATTAATTATACATTAATTTTAAATTATGTATTACCTAATTACCTTCCCACCATACATCCCTGCAAAAGTAGCAACTTGCACATACAAGATATGTTTAAAATCAATACTACATAATATACGTAATGAAAATCAATGACATACTTGCTTAAAAATTATTAATCAATTAATAACTATTTTCTAATTAACTTTCCACTCTATCCCCCTACAAACCCAACAACCTTCTACAACACTGTACATTACTCATCATCATCAACAAACTTTATTACGATCACACAGATCCTAAAAAGTATACAGCGCAGGTAGTTTTTCCTTTAAAAGACATACACCAACAATGCAATTAAAAAGGTAAAGGTTAAGAAGAATCAATAAAAACATTTATACAAATTCAAATTGAGAGGGCCCCGAGAACAATTGAAAAGTGCAACGTGCAGAAGCAGCCAAATATATAATAGAAGTTAAAGGTCATGCTTACACAGCCATTGATAGATAATTTCATAAAATTCAAGTTAAGCAGCACTTTTTAAAATGAGGTGTCTCCCACACATATTTTCCTACGTCTAGTCCAAAGGGCATGCCAAAATCTAGCAAGACCAAATACAGTGGATTGACGAATGTCAGTGCCCAAAAATCTTAGGACCTCTAAGTAATGCCCCCGTCCCGCGAGAAAACATAGCGGGACAATCCATTTTTTCCTCAGGGACTGGTAGCTTGGGCAAAAGAAGAGTAGATGGACTATGGATTCTGGACTTCCTTGACATGCAGGGCAACGATCAACCAAATCATTACAGCTAGACGATTTTGAGCAAAACAGTTTAGTGAGAAGAGATTTGTAACAAAACTGCAGAAAAAGTTTCCGTGCCATCAGCGGAACAATTTTGTCGATGGTGGACTCAAAAAGAGGAGAACGTTTAAATTTGAGAAAGTCTTTGGTTAGAGTAGATTTGGAGACTGTAAGATCTTCTGTTAGAATAGTTTCCCAAAGCTGCTCCTTCATTCTTACTCTTGGGGTTTGCCTCATGCTTTCCGGGTTTGACCAAAAGGCATCCAAACCCAATTTTACAAGAGCTTTCCGTAGGGTGGTAATCCAATTTATTGTTAATGCCTTTGGGAATCTTAGGAAGTCTAACAAGGTCTCACAGTAAGACTCAAGCTCTTCTACTGTCCACAACCTGAACCAGAACATTATCAATCGGTAAGTTACCTTATGTTTCAGCTGTCTGTGTGCCAGGTCCATGAACAAAAGTTTAAGGGGGGTGCTATGGGGGAGGTCAACAAAGGATCTTAAAAAATGATTTTCCACAACTATTAGAGGCAATATATTTCCTGTCCCCCACAGCTCTACACCATACAATATGCTCCCCAGTACCTTAGAGTTGTAAATTTCAAGTGCAGGAGCAATCTGCCGTGACACTGTTTTTCTGTGTATCTTACTAATATGGTTACATTGAAAGATTTGATGTAGCTTAGCCTTCTCCTTATGTGCGTCCCAGTTTACTGATGGGGTTAAACGAATTCCTAAATAATCGAAGACGTCTACTTGTTCAAGTAAAGTGCTACCTGCCCAGATGGATCTACTAGAGTGTTTTTTCCCTCTCTTAAAAATCATGCACTTAGTTTTTGGATCATTTAAAAACAACCCCCTGTCATTACAAAACTGCCTAAAATCATTTAAAACTTGATGGAGGCCCTGGGGAGACAGGGCAGGAACTCTTTTATTGTTTATTTACGGGGCATCGCAACCATCCCCGTCCAAAAATTGAATAACCCTATTGATAAAACCAGTAAAAAGAGTGGGCGCCAACACACAGCCCTGCCTCACTCCACGATTTGCAGGGAAGGTGTTATTTCGTTATTGGGGCCCACATAACCTGGGCTGTATTGGAGGCGTGTAGTCTAGTTAGAATGTCTAAAAGATTTGGAGGCAGGCCCATTTATTTCAATACTCTCCACAGCTTGGCCCGGGGCATTGTGTCAAAAGCTGTGCGCAAGTTAACAAAGGCCACATATAGTTTTCCCCCTTTGACATCCACTTCCTTCCTTCCAATAGATGCAGATAAGACGAAAAACCTGGTCTTAGGTGCTAACTTTAGAATAAAAGCCCGCTTGAAGATCACTTAAAATATGGCACTCCATCATCCGGTGTTGGAGCCTCCCCAAGACTTGTTTACAAAAGATCTTTTGGAGAGAGTCAATAACACTTATCGGCCTGTAGCTCGATGGCTTAGTTTTGTCACCTTTCTTGTAGATGGGCACAATTTCCGCAACCTGCCACGATTACGGTACAGGTGCTTCAGACAGGATCAAGTTTGATAACATGTTTATGTACGAGCCCCATAAAAATGTATCCTCTTTATACAAGTCATTGGGGATTTTGTCTGGACCTGGGGCACGCGCAAAATGGAACAAGATGAAATCGCCAAATCAGTTTCTGCCATAGAAAAGCTATGGGGCTCAAAGTCCCCGCTCACGCCCCCAGCTAGAAACACACCAATCCCATCACTAATGTGAGTATCTTTTGCATGGAGAGACCCAAAATAAGCCATCCATTCGTCAGGACGTTTGTTAAATTCCAACATTGGTTTCTCTCCATTAAGCCAGTGAGTTGCCTCTCTCCAAAAAGACCTTTGGTCTTTGTCATTTAATGCTGTGTGTAACGTTAGCCATAGTGAACTCACCTACTACTTTTTGGCACTGATAGTAGCCCGCCTATACTTGTCTGTGCAAGTCACAATCACAGAGTGCACCTTGCGCTTTACAGCACTAATAAGCTCTCCCTTGGACCTTCTACTGTCCTGATTGAACCAGGAGCTTGAAGAGTTTTGCTTTGTATCAGTACAGTGGCTACCACTTCCTGGGGCTTTAGCAGGCCGACTAAGCAATTCCCTAACCTCGGCAAAGAGATGCTCGTGGCATATACATAAATTCTTTTACAGCATCTTTACTAGGGATTTTAGCTAAGTACTCTGTTAGATCCTTTGTTTTTTACTTGACTAAATCTGGCACTTCTGGATGCTTTTCTACCCAGCCCCACTTAACCGATCACTGGTTATTTGTGATTGATAACGCTCCCAGGTCACGATGGCCATTTGAGTTGGTCTGTGCATTACCTAACACAGATAAAGAAAGTTCAAGTCCATTATGGTCACTTTCAAGTCTATTTTCCACTATCATATCATCACGTACAGACCATAGATTAGAAGTTATTAAACAATAATCTATTCTACTAGTAGGATTTGGTCTGTTATACGCATGGGCCCCATTCGGATCTGATCTGGTTCTCCCATTTGTTGCTCGTAAGTCATGCTGGAGCGTTAGTGCAAACAGTTGACCACCTCTCTTCATCCATTTAACCTTGGGTAGATTTAGTGGCGGGATTGACCATTCTCTATCCCACTCTTCTGTTAAATCTGGGGCAGTTAGAGCGAGGGGCTCAAAGGTACAATTAAAATCACCAGCCACTACAGTGGGGATGTTATCCAGATACTTGACTAGAACATTGTCCAATATACAGAGAGTCTCAGTTTCCTCCCCAACTGAGTTCATCCTATTATATACGTTAAAGAATTTCCCCTTCCAACTACTGGATAGGAACAGCTCAAAAGTCAAAATGTCCTGCGAGTCTACATGAAGGCGCTTAATTTTACCCCCTACTGCATTCTTTAAGCAAACCATCAGACCTCCTGCGGGACGTCCCCGCGTCTTCCTGGTAGCAGCAATAGCAAGGGCAGAATAGCTAATTCTATGGGGGGTAGATAAACTCCAGGTTTCCTGCATCGGGATTATGTCAAAAGTGTCTATAAAGGTAAACCATTCATGATCTGATAGAAGTTTGGAGATCCAGCCACATTTCATACCAAGATCGTGCGAGGCGTTGATGGAGAAGACCCTACTACAGTAGAACGTGTATTCTGAGTGATGGCATACATTTTAGTTGGGGCTTCGGGCACGGCACAGGGTTCAGTATTATGTGTTAGGTTATTTAGTAGCTGGGAGTTTGGTGGGTGAGGCAAAGGATCCTGTCTAGGTTCAAGTAACAAGACGCCATCCGGCTTCAGTCAGCGTTGACTACTTTTTGTCCAACCTTGGCCAGAGCAAAGTTCTTCCCTCTGTGATCTATGCGGGGTTGCTCCATCGTTAGATGGGTATTGGTGCCGGATCTGAATAGTGATATTTGGGGGGAAAGGTACGAGAGTCAATCGACAAGAGCCCAGAAACCATGGCTTCGTCAAAGAATCTGACTAAGATTGTGTCATATTCAGCCCCTCGGATGTTCAGTCTACTGGCAATGACGGTGTGACCTAAACCAATGAGCAACCTTATTTATTAGGGAATCCTGGTCCTCATAGCCCCTGACTGGGAGTTTTGGAACATACATGTACATTACTATTAACAATTAATTTGAAAATGTTGTGTTACTTAAAATTATAAACTATAATAAATAAAATTAATAACAATTTAAAAAAAAATACTAACACTTAAAATTAATATATAAACTAAAACAGATGAAAATAAAAAACAATATTCCTACAACAATATTATTGAAAACAATAATTCCAACAATGATATTCTTACCTGAAAAAACAATGTTCTTGACAACAATATTTCCGCATCACAATATTTTTGCATCGCAATATTTTTTTCTCTATATTTTCATTTCCCTATATTTACAACTCAATATTATTTAGAGTTTGGCTGACAGGATACTCTGTCAAAATTTGACATATATATCCCAACCACTATATTGCAAGTGTCAAACACTATACTATATACTATACTATACACTTGTAAAACGACAGTCGGGAAATCCCCCACAGTGGTGATGGAGTACTCTTTGCACCAAACTCTAAATAGGTCCTATGTAAACCTTTTGACTACAATTACTTGCAGGGGTTACATGACCTCCAATCCAATACAGTCAGCCACAACCAATGAATTTCGTTTTTAGGTGGAGCCTAGGCAGTGCATGCGCTGCTCTGCGAGCCATGCTATATTGGAGTATGTACTTGAAGCCCTTTATTAGGCTTGTTAGTCCCTCCTTAGTACTGCCTTGTCTTCATTTGTAACTGCCCATGAGGACTGGCTCTTTTACTGCGGTTGTTACACGGTGTTAAATGAGTTTTTCTTACAGCAGGAGGTCAGGAGGGCCTCTCGTGAGCAGTTGTGGCCACCAGCTTGTTTATTTAACTCGTAGCAAATGAGGGGCTCTTCAGGGGCCATGGGAGATAGAAGGGGTGACTCATCGATGCCTTCAAGCGTTTGGAATGCAATAGGTCTCGCATTTGTGAGAGTTTAAGCTATCGGCATTGTAAATGACAATGTCTTTTATTTATGTTTTAAAAAACAAAACATAAATAAAAGGCATTGTCATTTTCAATGCCAATAGCTCAAACTTGCACAAATGCGAGACCTATTGCATTGCCAATGCTTGTTACTTTCTTCCTTCCTGTCACTATTTAGCTTAAAAAGTTTTACATTTATATTTCCAGTTCCTGCAATACTATTGTAGCCATTTATGAGTTGTTTTGTTTATTAAATTGATCTTGTTATTTCTAAATTGCTTTGGACATTTTATTGTGTTGTGTCTGGAATTTAATGTTCTTTGGTACTGCTTTAACCTACTGCACAGTTTTCTAGGGTCAAGCCTGCTGCTTGTGCCATGCCTTCCAAATAATTAGCAGGTAACTCCCAGTAAGCTGTTTTGTAACACAACAAGGTATTGCCTTATACTATTGATGGGATATCTTCTCCCCCAGGGTATAGAAGCAAGATGAGGAGAGTCCATCACCAAAACATGGAAGATAAGGAAACCAACCCTTAGAAGGGTAATTTGGGGCAACCAGAATAAAAGGTCGGGCATAACATTTCCAGAAAAAGGGAAAAAGAAGGGAAAGCGTATGAATGGAACCTTCTATCAATTCAGGTGTGCCACAAAGAAATCCAAGTCTATACGGCCCCAGAGGTTGAAGGCACTCTGAAAAACTTGAAGATCCAACTTCCAATAGCTCAAATCTAAATATGTCATAAGTACCTGCCCACAGTTCAAGTGAGCAGACCTGAAAGGTACTCTGTGACATTCTCAAGATTACTGTAGAAAGAATGATTGCAGAGATCCCTTATGAGATTGGCCAAGGCTTAACCTTGCATCCAAAATCTTGTTGATGTACAGACCCCAGATAGATTGTCCATCAAGTGGGAATGCAGCAGTGTGTCTTCGATGTTGCCAAGCTCATGTTAGCAAATGCGCCAGCAAAAAGCTCCAAGATTTATGTGGAGGCTTCACTCCACTAAGGAACACAACTTCCAGTGAATAAACCATTCAGGTTGGCTCCCAAACCTGACCTCCTGTCATTTAAGTCGATGATGAGTTCTGGACTAGAGTCAAAGATAATGTTATCATTCTGAGTTTACATGCTTGACAAGCACCAGAGATAGTCAGACTGAGACTCTTCATACAGCCAGATGTGGTCTGAATAGGAGAGACCCCGATGAAGGTGACAGGTCTTCCGGCACTGGAACATGTCTGTAATATTATATTTACTGATGTTGTTGGAAGCTAGAAAGTGACACCCCCCTTTTCGGAAAAATGATACAATGATGGATTTCTGACTATTGAAATAAAGGGAGGATGAGTCTGTCTGTGCTGGTGCTTAAGTGAAGTTGGCAGGACCTAGGCAAAACTATAATTATTTGCTTGTTTGTGATAGATATTTTCACTTTCATATGCTGGTTTTATGGGGTCAACAATATAGGGAGTCTGATCAATAAATATTGGATTGTATACACTTGTGGCCATATTAAAAAAGATACATAATTATTACCATCACACTTTCCTGATTCTACTGATTCAATAATTTAAGAGTTCTTTTATCTTTAATAACAAGCATTCACAGAGTTCACATTTTTTTAAATGGAATTGTAATTACTTTTATCAGGAAGAATATTTTCCTTCAAAATGTTTTAACTGATTGATTAATTGATTGATTATTAACATCATGCACTTATGCATGTGCATAATTTTAATTGAGTGCTGTCACACTGAGCTCTGTCCACATAGAAGATTGCACATCTGAGTTAGACTTGCCAAAACAAAAACCTATTCTTGTGAATTCAAATTGTCATTCCTAATTTAAAGAATCTGAAATAGCCTGAATTTGCCCATAGAAATATCCTTTAATGTGTCACAATGTCTGGTGTAAGCAGACCTACTCCAAAATTAATTACAACTTCAGAATTAACCAAACTCTTACAGCTAGTTTCTTCCCAATGAAAATGGTGGAAGATCTACTCCTTTTAAGGGCAAGAATAAATCCGTTTTTAGGGTGTGAGAGTGGGGGAATGATTCCCAAATTGTTCAGGGAGCAATGGAAGTGGTGCCTCCATCGGGGAAAAAAGGAAACATTCACAGCTTCTGTTCTCAGGAGTACTCCTAGAATTCTTTATGAATTTCAGGACAGTTGGATGTGTAGTCAAAATGCACCTACAATCCTACCTGTTTAGATTTCTGACATCCCTTCATTTTGTTTTGTCAATCAGGCTCATAGTTGTTTATTTTGAGTTTTCATGTTTACTGGAAGCCAGCCACTGATTGCTTGAAATATGGCAGGCAGTATTGATTTGTAATGGTCTAACCTTGCTAGTTATGATAGTAGCAACACATTCATTTACAGATTTACATCGAGTAAACACAAGAATTTGAAACATGTCAGAAAAAATTGATATTGAAAACAGAAAAATGAGAAAAAAAACATTAGTTTTTTGTCGTTTTTAAGACAACCAAAAGCAACCCGCATCTCAAAATCCTGAAAATCACTATACAGGTTGGAAAGAGAGTACGTTTTAATGAAAGTCTCAGAGTAGTTGTCCAGGTTATATCAGGATCCGGAGAATTATTCAAAACACGGCTCAGTGTGCAGCTCTGTTCTTGATCTGACTGTGAACATTTCACTGGGAGTCGTAAAGTGCCATTAAGATAACCTGGGGATTGCATGCATTAGTGAGACACAAAATGCAGCACAATAATCACACGTACGGCCATGCCATTATCAGCCTTTGCTCTCCTTTCAGCGCTTGCTTATTTCGTGTCCTCCTGCTGATGTAGTAATGATATTAAAAGCTAACGAGGCAATAATTGGCCATAGAACTGTACAATGGGATATCATTATACACTTTGTACCGCAGGGTGAGACCAAATGACCCGGCCACAATGGAAGAGTATGAAATGCAACAAATAATAAGCTGGTCAAACTTTGGCATATTGTATAAGTGGTCCCCTCTATAGGTCTGCCTTCATGAACACCTGGACCAATCTAATGCCAGATGTTTTTGTAGAGATATTAAAATAAGAGGATCTTGAATTTCTAGCTTTAGAGCAGACCGAGCAATAGATGAATGTAAACTTTGTTTTAGGAATTTATTTTTCCTATGCACAATTGAAAGTTTGGAACGGCAGTTTTCATTTGTGTCTCTGGTGGAAAGAAATCCGATCCACATACAAACACATTGAAGAGCGTGAGTTATAGCGCTGCCAAGGGGTTTTAGCTCTAGTTGTAGTGCACGACAGACCTAAAAAATCAGTATATTAAACTATCTGCAACTTTGACGTGACCTTTAGACAGATTTCTAGCCAGGTGCTTTTCATTTCTGTGCTAAAATGTAAACACAATGTGCCAGACGTAGGAAACCTTCTTGTGGTCTCAAACGGTATAATTTGCAGAATCGGACCATTTGCCACCACAAAAAGTCCTTTTCTTATCTACAAAACTAAGGGGCATATTTTCAAGCCTCTATTGCCACCACAACGTCACTTTCAGTGACGTTATGATAGCGATAGGGGCCTCACCTTATTTACAAGGCAGCGTGGCTTAACACTGCCTTGCCAATTAGGCACCCTTTCACGCTGTGTTTAGTATCAGGCATCAAGCAACACATATTGAAGTTAAAAACGGCATTTAAAGACTGTTTATGTGCAAGAATCGGGACCTTTCTGCACATAAACAATCTTCCCCCCAACGCAGACACCCTTGTGCTGTGGTGCAAGGGTGCCTGCGTTGGAACTGGGCAGAAGAGCTCAGCGCCAGCGCAGGGGGAAACGCAGGGGTGCATGCAGTGTTGTGCACTAAAGAACATGCCCTCTAAGATTTAAATGAATTCAGTTTTTTGTCTTCAAAATTATTTTATTATTCTAGGCTGTTAGATATATTCTTAATTGCATACATTTATTTTAGTCTTCTTCCCTTTACAACTTTGAGAGCCTTATTTCCTTTAAAACATTGAGGGCGACTTAGATCCTTCATCAATCAGACAGGGGCCAGGTATCTTCCTGGTGGAGGACCATCCACATTATTTATAGATTTCCTCCAGCCTGCCGGGTATCTCTTTGCTTTAAAGGGAGCCACCCCTTTTGCAGCTTCTCTCACAGCACTGTAGGTTTGTTAAGCAGGCACCATGTTTAAAGTACCCCCTCGGTAACTTTTTTGTTTAGAGAAAGAAACTCCCAAAGAAAGAGCTTGTTTTCTCTCAGCAAAACAAAAAACTGAATTCATTTAAATCTTAGAGGGCATGTTCTTTAGTGCATAACACTGCATGTATTACCGTTAATGATTGCACACTGCAGTCTGCAACCACTGTTAAGGAATTACATTTTGGGTTGGGGCTGCAGCCATTGTATGTTTCTTTTCACGTTATTGAGCTAACTTATTTACATAGGGCATTTTCTTGCGTTTGGCACGGTTATTGTATGGACATTGCATGCATGTATGCATATTGCATTATTCAACATGGATTTCAAGGTTTCTACATGTACATGGTACTAGTTATGGCGTTCATTCGACAAATTATTGCATTCTGGGATTGGGCTACAGTTTGTCTTCTTTTGAGCCTATTGAACAAATGCACCTCATACTATGTCTCTATTGAAAAATAATTATATGATTTTCAATGTAAGAAGGCCAAAGCAGTAGTAAATCATTTGTATCGTATGTATCCTAATTCACCATGCCACGAGAAATGTTACTACTTGTTTAAGTAGCAAAAAAATTAAAAATGTAAATTGCAAAAGATAAAAGCTTAATTAGTACATATTTACATTTAGTACAGTTAAAGCTGTGAAAGTAAACTGTACAATTATCAGATCTCTACAAATAGAATAAATATCATGATGGATTTTAAGTTAAGATATTAGGGCCTCCTGGGAGCTGTAATCTTTGTTTGCTTCATTTGACCCAATTGTAGTGACACACTTCGTAAGTGTTGGATTACGGGCCAACCACAGCACTGAGACTGCCCCAATAGCTGCAACCAACATCAGAACACTCCTTGACTGAGGAGAGAAGGCAGCCCTGATCCTCCTAGACCTCTCAGCAACATGTCCTACCACATCCTTATCAAATAACTTTACCGCTTCGGAATCCAAGGAGACGCCCTCAAGTAGATGACCTCCTTTCTCTCCGAAAGGACCCAGAGTCCAGCTACCTCCGTTAACCTCAGAACCCAAGAACATCATTGTGAGAAGTTTGCCTGGTATATGCTGTCCGCTAGTTAAAGTGGGTGTAGAGATGAGGTGGTCTAGTGGTTGTGAGGGTGGAGTGTAGTGGGTGGAGTAAGAGGAGGACTGCCCCGACAGGAAGAGGCGGAGCAGGGCATAGGAAGGGCAGTGAGAGTAGGGCCACGCTGGTGTAAGGATATAGAAATAAAGAGTCCTGAAGAAACCTATCGTGTCTGTCGTCATTGGCACTGCGAAGACACGACAGCTGGCGACGAGGGTGGGATGGAGCTAAATGCTCTCCCAGAACACTGGCACGCTGACGAGACTGTCGAAGGACTGGACACGAAGAAACCAGCCGAAGCGTCGTCACTCGCGGGACGCACCCGGAGTGTGTGAGAGCCCAGCAGCGTGAGGAGCGAGATCGCGGAACGCGCCCTGCATTGGAAGAGGACCGGCGCTTGAAGAGTAGGAAAGAAAACGACGGCGCTGACACGCGCGTTTCCAGGTTAGAGCAGCGTGAAGACTCTCTCACCCACCTGCCTGTTGTGAAGCCCTGAGTGAGACGGATAATGGGAGGAGGCCGCCTGAGCAGTGCGCAGTCTGGAAATGAATGAGCTGAAAGCCCGGCAGCACGTGTGAAGTCCATGCACGTTATCCAGCCGGCGGCCATCTTGAAGTCAGGCGGGTCTCCAGACGTCCCATGCAAACAGACCCGAGCGGCCATTTTGAAGTCAGGCATCACCAAAATTTAAACAAGCACGAGCAAACGAGAAAAAAAAAAAGAAAAAACGTGAACAAAGCACACAAGCATATAGACAACCAAGATTCCAAAAGAAATAACAGAGCCCATACTGTGCTGAAGCAGAACCCACTTCACGTGACGCACGATGTCGAACCATGGATCCCCAGCCCGATCCCCAGCCCGCCAAGAAGCGAAGCCGATCGTCATGGGGCTGTCGCACCTGCGCCCTCCGGAGCCCCTAGCGCTCGTGGTCGGGAGCAGCATGGGCCCTCGCTGGGAAGAATGGATGGAAGACTTTGAGGACTATATCAAAGGCTCAAAGGTGACAGGGGACGAAGATCAACTGATCGCACTTCGAAACCTCGTGGGAAAGGACATCAGCAAGATGATAAAGGAACTCCCCGCCGCAGACGCGGGAACGTATGCCAGGGTGCGAGCAGCCCTGGATAGGAAGTTTGTGCATAAGAAGAATGTGGACTACGAACGGTACGTGTTCCAGAGAGCGCGACAGGAGAAAGACGAGGTCATGGGCTCGTACATAACGCGGTTACGGCGATTGGCGCGCCACTGCGAGTTCGACGCTTTCTCGACGGATGATGCCATACGGCTGCGTGTGATTGACGGCTGTCAGTCAGAGACACTGCGCAGGAAACTACTGAAGAAGAGCCACACCTTAGATGAAATAGAAGAAATCACGAGGCTACACGATCAGACTGAGGAACAGGCCAAGACAATGGAGGCGGGACGCATGGAACGCAAGGAGCTTGCCTGTCAGGTACGCACTGAACGCCCCCGCCGGGGATCAAGGGAGCGGGAGCGACACGCCCGGCCTCCATCGAGACACCGCCACCCTGGCCATCGACGACCAGAATCGGGGAGGAGGAGCAGGCGTCAGGATCATGGGAAAAAGGCGCCACTGCGACGGTGCTACCGATGCGGGTACGACTTCCCCCACATCGGAGCATGCCCGGCCCTGGGGCAGCAGTGCCACAAGTGTGGCCGAAACAATCACTTTGAGACCATGTGCGGGGAGTACCGCCGGGAAAAAGACAAAGATTCAGCGAGGTTGCCAAGAGGCGAGACGCGCCGCCATCACGCACGAGCGGTACGTGACCGTCGGAAGTCCTCATCCAAATCCTCCCAGTCCAGCAGGGAGTCACGGTCTTCAAGGTGGTCCAGAAGATCACCGTCCAGAGACTCTGAGTCACCATCAAGTGAACAAGAATATTCCGTGGAATATGCTAACATGATTGCCGATCCAGACCAGCTTAAAAAATACCCCCGACTGGACATCAGCGTAGGCACGCATCCCACGAAGTTTGTGATGGACAGTGGGGCATCCCTTAACTACATCCCAGTGACGGAGTATAAGAAGATGAACCCTCGACCTCGGCTCAATCCAGCACATGTCCGTGTCTACACCTGGATGTCCAGGAAGCCGCTCCCATGTCTTGGGAAGTTCTCAACGACACTGAGGCATCAAACAACATCTATTCCAGCCGAGATTCATGTCATCGAGGGGCCGGAAGCAGACTGTCTCCTCAGCTTACCAACAGCTGAACGGTTAAAACTGGTAGAGATACTTTACCGCGTCAACAGTGACAACGACACCATACACAAGTTCCCGAAGCTGTTCTCCGGGCTCGGCAAAATGAACAGAGGCCAGATTCGCCTCCACATAAATGACCAGGTCCGCCCAGTTGCCCAGCACCCTCGGAAAGTACCTTTCCACCTCCAGCAAGCGGTGGAGGATGAGCTACAAGATCTGCTGGATGCCGACATCATCGAACGGACAGAGGGCGCCACGCCGTGGGTATCTCCGGTAGTGATCGTACCGAAGAAAGGAACACCAGGGAAGGTCCGACTCTGTGTGGACATGCGGATGCCCAACACCGCCATTGAGAGAGAGCGTCATCCAGGACCCCATTTAAGCGACATGATAGCCGCCCTAAATGGGGCGAGGGTGTTTTCTAAACTGAACCTCAACAAAGGCTACCACCAGTTGGAACTCCACGAAAGCTCCCGATATATCACAACGTTTGCAACGCACCTAGGGTTGTTCAGATATAAGAGGCTAAACTTTGGCATCTCATCAGCCGCCGAGATATTTCAAGAAGCTATCAGACAAACAATCCATCACATCCCGAACACGCTGAACTACAGCGATGACATCTTAGTCTACGGGGCGAACATCCAAGTCCACGACACGGCCCTAGACAGAGTTTGCCATGCCCTCCTAGAAGCAAACCTCACGCTCAACAGAGAGAAGTGCGAGTTTCACCAGTCGCAACTGAAATTCTTTGGCCACATCTTTTCGGGAGCCGGAATGAAGCCAGACCCTGACAAAGTGAGCACTCTGAACAGCACCAGGAGTCCACTTGACGTCAGTGATGTGCGGTCCTTCCTAGGCATGGCGAGCTACTGTTCAAGATACATTAAGGACTACGCCACACTCAGCCACCCCCTTCGCGCACTGACCAAACAGGGACAAGTGTTTGAGTGGACGCCCGAATGCGAGCGAGCATTTCAAGACATAAAGAGGGCCGTGGGCACGGTGGAGAGCCTGGCGTACTTCAGCCCAGATCGTAAAACCGAAATAACCGTGGACGCAAGCCCCGTCGGGCTGGGTGCCATCCTGGCCCAATACGACAAAGACACGGACCAACGACACATAGTGGCCCACGCCAGCCGGAGCCTTTCAGACACAGAGAAGGCCTACTCCCAACCTGAAAAGGAAAGCCTTGCGGTGGTGTGGGCGTGCGAACACTTCCACGTGTTTATCTACGGAAAACATTTCACCATGGTGACGGACCACCAAGCACTCGTCACCATCTATGGCAATCCACGGTCCAAAATGCCACCCCGCATTGAACGGTGGGGACTCCGTCTGCAGGAATACACGTTCACCATTGTGCACAAGCCGGGGAAGGCGGCCAACCCAGCCGACTATATGTCGCGTCACCCTGAAGACTCACTGTGTCCCACACCGTCCATGGCAGACGAATACATCCACTTTGTAGTGGATCAGGCGCGGCCACCAGCGGTCCCCCTAGAGGCCATCCTGGACGCCACCCGACAAGATACAATGTTGCAACAGGTGATTCAAAGAGTTCGAACAAACAGGTGGCGGCACGAAGACTCGGAGGACGAGAGCGGTGACACAACAAGGCGTCAGGAGTGGCAAGCATTCCGGAATGTGTGTGAGGAACTATCAGTTACAATGGACGGCCTGTTGTTACGGGATCACCGAATTGTCATTCCTCAGCAACTGAGGCAAGGAGTCGTCAACTTGGCACACGAAAGTCATCGAGGAGTGGTCACGACGAAAAGGGCCCTTCGTGAACGCGTCTGGTTCCCTTTCCTAGACAAAATGGTAGAGCACACTCTGAAAGACTGTCTGCAATGCCAAGTGGTAAGGCAAGGAGACCCGCCAGCCCCACTCCAGATGACGCCCCTACCGCCAGGAGTATGGCAAGAACTAGCAATGGATTTCTATGGCCCCATGCCGTCGGGCAAGTATGTGTTGGTCATAATAGATGAATACTCGCGATTCCCCATCGCCCGGTTTGTGACATCCACCAACGCGGCCGCCACGCTCACCATCCTGGATGAAGTTTTTGCAGCCTGGGGAATACCCACAGAGGTGAAAACGGACAATGGTCCTCCTTTCAACGGCCGGGAGTTCAGTGACTTCATGACACTTATGAATGTGCGACACCGACGGATAACACCACTATGGCCGCAGGCCAACGGCACAGCTGAAAGATTCATGGCCACCCTCAAAAAGACATTCCAGCAGGCCGCTCTGGACAAGAAAGACCCACAAGCGGCACTCAACGATGTACTCCGAGCATACCGGACGACACCGCATGCCACCACAGGCAAATGTCCAGCCACACTCATGCTGGGACGCCCAGTCAGGACACGGATACCCACCTGGGAGGGAGCACTACGACCCATTTCCCCCAGCCGCGTCCATCGGGAAGTGGAAGCCACTGACAAAGCTCGCAAAGAAAGCATGAAGACGTATGCGGATGGCAGAAGACGAGCTCGTTCCCTCTCGTTCCACGAAGGAGATTGCGTGGTCGTCAAGCAGGAGCAATGCAAGAAGACGGATAGCAAATTCAGAGCGGAACCTCTGACAGTCATTCGACAGAAAGGCACCATGCTGACAGCGGAGTCGGACAACAGGCGCGTAACCCGAAATGTGTCCCACTTTCAGAAGTGCAGTCCAGCTCTGCAAGAGACGCTTGAGTCGCGAATGACACCACCAAGAGCTCGACAGCCAGAAGCACGGAGCGAAGGCGACAGTCACCCGGGACAGGAACCCGGCGCCGGCGCTACTGTAGCGTTTGAAGGACGTACACTTAGACCACGACAAACAATCCGCCAGCCTAAGCGGCTGATCGAAGAGATGTAACTCGTTAGTGACTCACTTCATTTGCTAACAAAGGGGGAGATGTAGAGATGAGGTGGTCTAGTGGTTGTGAGGGTGGAGTGTAGTGGGTGGAGTAAGAGGAGGACTGCCCCGACAGGAAGAGGCGGAGCAGGGCATAGGAAGGGCAGTGAGAGTAGGGCCACGCTGGTGTAAGGATATAGAAATAAAGAGTCCTGAAGAAACCTATCGTGTCTGTCGTCATTGGCACTGCGAAGACACGACAGTGGGCACCTTGCACCAGTCCAAACGACCCTTATGGTGATTAGGTTAAAGATAACCTTCATGAAAGCTATCCTAGTCGTAGCTATGGAGAGCAGCCTTCAGGCTACGTCCTGAAGGAATGTAAAGCAGGTTATTTTACCAGAGCAGAACCTCCTGAGTGATCAAATGAAAGGAGAACCACTCAGGTGTTATATAAAAAATATGTATTTATTACTAAACACTCTCTACTAATCCCTATACGAGATTAGAGCACTAAACACATAATATGTAATCAATAGAATCACAGTAAATAGCACAATACACAGTGGGCTCCAGGGGGAGACCAAACAATATACTAAAACAAGCATTTGCAATGCAATAGGTCTCGCAATTGCGAGATTTTGAGCTATTGGCATTGTAAATGACAATGCCTTTTATTTAGGTGTTTAAAAAACCTGCACTAATAGAAGGCATTGTCATTTACAATACCAATGTGTCAAAGTTTCTAGAATGCGAGACCTATTGCATTGCAAATGCTTGTTATATCTGGTGCTGGGCAGGATCAGGTTTCTTGAGAGCTGTTCGGTATATGGAGGTCGAGGACCATAGCTCAGGGATGATGGTGGTCCGAGTAGAATTGTAAATTGTGGGCCTGAGTGCTATGTAAATTATCCTTCAGTGACAAATTGTAATTAGATAGATATTCTCTGGTAATTTTAGCAGGATGCAACTGTTCGCTCGTACTGTTTTTGAGATGTGCTATAATTTCTGAATATGATAATGTGAAGACAGCTGTTTATCTTTCTCTGGCTCATGTAGAATGCCTAATGTAAAGGTTATACTTTTCTCTGATGTTATGTTTGGAGAAATAAAAATACTGTCTGTACCCAAATCGAAATATTTTGGCAAGTCATTGTTTCGTTTGATTTGGTGGTGTCTACACTTGAGGCTCCTGGGCCTATGTTTTAAAGCACATACTCATAGCTGTCAATCATATCTATCTTATTCCGATCTTAGATGCTCTTACTTAGATATTCCAATCTTTGTCCCATAAAACAATGAGAGAAATGGTGTTTTCTTACACAATGTACCTAATGCGCACTCATATGTGACAATAATCAATTGGCATACTTCTAATGTAATATTTGTCAAAAATAGTATGACCCCGGATTCGTTTTTTGATGATTTCTCCTATTATTTGAATTACTCACTTACTTAATTTGTTTAAAAAAATGAACATTTGATGTATTCACAAATGTAACATTTATTTAATATGGTTCAATGTGAATTTCTACACTCAAAAAGTTCCACATTTTCGTCCCCAACAGCTTAGAACACCCGCATTCCATTCGCCACATAATATAAAGGAGTAGCTTTCCAGACCTTTGCACCGCGTTCGCCAACTGAAATGCCCTGGTCTACATTCAACAAAAAACTTTGCAAAATAATTAAACAAAACTACTACCACTGAGCAACCTAAGGGTGCTTTATTTTCCAGAGAGCTATCTCTCCAGGCGCTTTCCTAAACTGTGAGTCCATATGCACCTACAGTGGAATCTGTTACAAATTGGCAGTCGATCGCAGTCATTTCTCGTACCATCCCCCGTAGTTTTGAGAAAAGCTTTCAAGGAGAGGTCTAAAATGGTCAGGAAATTGTTTTTTTCCGAGGCTGTTACAAATTGCAGCGAAAGAAGGTCGGAAATACATTAGCTGGGGTTCAATGTTTTATGTAGAAGTTCACAGTAGGAATTTTAGTGCAAGTTCGTCTCTAATGCACCGGAGCACACTGCCAGAGGCATAGTCAGGCCCATGCCAAACCTGCGGTGGGGGTGAGCAGGGGTGGAGGAGGTGTATGGTGGCGTGAGGGGGGGAAGAATCCCTTCAGAGACCTCCATTCAGCATAAGAAAATGAATTTCTGAGATTCAGGGGCCTCTTATTTTGCGCTACGCCACTGCGCCTAGCACAATAGAGCAACAAGCATTGGCATAGCCAATAGGTCTCGCCTTTGGGACCCCTGCTACCTTAGAGCCAAATTTCGGGGGGGGGGGGGGTAATTCTCCCAGCAGTAGGAAGAGTGGAGATGAAGGAGCTCTGAGAAGGGGTGACAAAACAACAAAGCCTCATTAATAAGCAAATGGTCTTTTGAAGACCTGTGAAGTACTTGGGTGCGGCTGTGTGTGTGCCCGGGGCGGGAAGCTGTCTCAGCGTGTGCTGCAACACACAAGGAGGGGGGGGATAGGCGGGGGCTGAAGTCCTTTAAGCCCAATGGGCGTTGCGCGCCTGACTGCACATGATACCGTTTTCTACAGGCTCTGGAAAAGCCAATTCGTCCAGCCTGAGACGCCATTGGAATGCACCTGCGCGTGGAGAGGTACATTATCTGTGAAACTAAACAGCACCCCAAACACAAGACCGCTCACCGCTGAAGAAAGCCCTCCCTTATAAAGAGAAACAGCACTGGCTAATACTTACGAATGTGGAAACAACAGTTAAATACTTGGCACGTACAGAGCATTGTCCAAACAGCAGGTCAGAAAATTATGCATTTAGTCAAGACTTGATGCAAAATCACAACCCTTTACTCTCCTGTACTGGAACCTGATGAAGGGTCTTCTAGCAAGCAAAATGATGCCATTCCAGGTGAGTGCCTAGTTTGTCCGAGCCGTTCTCACAGCACTTTCACCTGTGGGCTTTCTTTAGCATCTATAGCACGTGCCCACGCATCCATCACAGCTCAGGTGATGGAGCAGAAAAGTCTCTCGGGAAGACCTGCATTCCACCGGGTAAGAAGAACGCTGATGCATGCACTCTTGACCGAGCTTGAATGACATAAGCCTGGGCACATTTGTGCTTCCCTAACTTCACATCATATTCCATTCGCCCCAAATACACTTCAGTGAGTTTACTGGTTAGTATAGTTTGACAGGGGGAATTTGTTATTCTAAAACGAAGAGCTCTTTTAATTTCAAAAATATTTTATTGAATTGCGAAGAAAAGATCTAAAAGTGCAACAACTACAATCCATAAAATAATAACCGACCTCTTGTGAACCGAAAAATAAATGGAGAAGCACAAGGTTAACAGAGGCGAGAGAGCGCTTACTGACAGGGGGAGAAGGGAGGCGGGTAGTGACAGCAGACAGCAAGGGGGTGGAGGAGGCTTAATGAGCCATGACAGAAAGGCAGATGGCGGCTGCGGGCGTGCACGCTCACGTGCACTCAAGCTTTAGGCCACCAAAAGCCTCTGGTGGCACTTTTAAAAGCCACTTACAAAATGTCTCGAAGAGACAGCATGCGCTGTCTCAGGCAAGACCTAAAATTGATGGGGCGAGGCCCCTAGAAAGATTCAATTATCAGTTAGGTCCAAGAACAAGAAGGAAAAAAGCTCATGAAAAGTGGCGGTGTTGATGATTGAGTGCCAGTGCTGAGCAACGGACACCACGGGCTCAAATTAATCACTATCTGCAATAAAACTAAAACAACAAATGCCCAAAACTGTAAGTGCTGTCAAATCGGAAAATAAACTTTCTGAACTATGCTGTAGCATGTTTTTTTCAGTTTAAAGAAAGGTTTATTGGATATAAAAAGGAAATATAACAATTCGAAATACATCATATAATGTAATATAAATCCAAAATTGGTTATAAAACAAGAGAGATGAAAGAAAGAAAGGGAAAGAAAGAAAAGAAAGAAAGAAAGGGAGAAGCGGGAAAAAAGAGGAAACTCATATGATAAACATTGGTATCATAACTAGAATACAGCATGTAAACATTTCGGCGAATGATAAAAACAGCATGAATAACAAACGTGCATTGTATACTAAAATATTAACAGTAGATAGATTAAAACTTTTCTATTAATTTCACGGAGGCTTGGATACTTCTTCATTACAAGGAGTATGCAAAGGTATAGCACAAGCAGAAGCATTTAGGAAATCAGTGACTGGTAACCACAACAAATCTCGTTTAATAGCCAAAGCAATTGGGTAAACATAAGCTCGGTCTAATCTGTGGTTATAGCAGACGCCGTACCACCAGGCTTGAAATGAAATGTTAGAGGCATTTTTCCACGATTTTGTAATTTGTTGAAATGCAACGGCTAAAAGTAAGTCCACAATAGAAGTGGAAGAGCTGAGAGAAGACCATATCTCTGAGATACTACCTAGGAAAATATGAACATGAGAAAAAGGGATATGCGTGTGAAAAATTCTGTTAATTTGCTGCCAAACTTTGATCCAAAACTTGTGAACAGGAGGACAAGTAAAGAGCATGTGGTGAAGATCTGCATTAGGAGCAGGACATGACCAGCAAGTAGAGGAAACAGTAGGATCTATGCGATGCAATTTGGCCGGGGTGATTAGGAGTCTATTATAAATAAAAAATAAAGTTTGTGTGATATTAGCTGCTCTTGATGACTTCCTTATTTTATTCCAAATCTTTTCCCATGTTAAAACGGAAAAAGGTAAACCCAAATCCACTTCCCAACTGCATTCCGTTGTAGATTTAGTACGAGAGAGAGATGTAGATCTTAATTTTTTATAAATAGTGGATGCCGAGGATGGGGTACGTAGAGAAGAAAGTGTGAGAGGAGAAGCTGTTGTATGGATAGGGACTGAGGATAAAATATTGAAAGAATTTAGAGCAGTAGAAGTTAGTAGTCGATACTTCGACAGGTAGGAAGGGGGAAGAGGAAAGCGAGTGCGAAGTACAGAGAAGGGAACACAGGCATCATCTTGAAACAGTTGATGGGTCCACTTAAGGTCAAGTGCTAGCCAATCCTTCCAAAAAAGAGTCCTATTCTTAATTTTAATATGTTTATTATACCAAATTGGGGAGTTTAGAAAGCGGGTACGATCATCAAGACCTCCAAACAAAAGAGGTTGAAAAATTTTGCGAGCAATCTTAAGAATGGGAAGGGACATCTTCAATGGGACGTGAGTTAAGGATAAAAATTCCTCAAAGGAGAATGGATGGAAAAAGGAAGACTCCAACTCTACCCACAAGGGACGAGGATTAAAAGTGTCCAGATCTGTAGAGAGCAGGAACGAAGAGTGTTTGAGAAAAAATGATGTGTGATAAGAAGAAAAGTCAGGGAAATTGACCCCACCCACATGTTTAGGTTGTTTGAGTTTGGAGAGAGACATCCGAGGATGCTTATTCTGCCATAAAAATTTTGATAAGATGCCATAAATTTTTTTGAAACAAGATTTAGGAATATTAACAGGAAGATTAGATAAGAAAAATAGGATTATCGGAACTAACATCATTTTAATCGAATCTAATCTGCCCCACCAAGATAGGAATAAAGGATGCCATCTTGATGTAGAGTTACTCAAAGTGAGCTGTAAGTTTTTTAAGTTTAAAGCCACAGTGTCTTTAAGGGAAGGAGTGAACCATAGATCCAAGTATTTAATTTTAGAAGTGTTCCAATAACAGGAAGAATCTAAAAAATCAGCATGAAAACAATATTTGTTTAAAGGGAGAATTTCACATTTGTCAATGTTGAGCTTGTATCCCGAAACTAGAGCAAAAGCAGAGACCTCTGATAGAAAGGCTGGAATGGATGATTGAGGATTTGAAATGAATAAAAGAATGTCATCAGCATACGCTGAAAGTTTTAAATTGTTGTCTGCATAAGGGAAGCCTGTAATGCTAGAGTTCAAACGGATTTTTGTTAAAAAGGGTTCTAACGCTAAAATAAATAAAAGAGGAGAAAGGGGACAACCCTGTCGAACCCCTCTATGGAGAGGGAAAGAAGAGGATATAAGGCCATTAGCTAAAATAAACGATCTAGGAAAAGAATATAATAGTGAGATATATGAAATAAATTTGGGACCAAAACCAAACCAACGGAGAGTGGAAAAGATAAACTGCCAGTTGACTCTGTCGAAAGCTTTTTCAGCATCTAATGCAATGGCCGCTAAAGAACATGGATGAGAATGGGACTTACTAAGAACATTAAAAAAGAGACGGGTATTATCTGATAAATAACGACCTTTAATAAAACCAGATTGTTCTCTGCCAATTAACCGTGGTAAGATATTATCTAGGCGAGGAGCTAGAATCTTTGCAAAAATTTTATAGTCCAAATTAATCAAAGAAATGGGTCTATAATTTTTACACAGAGTAGGATCTTTGTTGTCCTTAGGAAGAAGACATATTAGAGCCTCTTGAAAAGAGCCTTCAGGTTTTCCAGAAGAAATGAAAAATAAAAACAATTGGTGTAATTTAGGAACAAGGAAGGAAGCAAAATGCACGTAGAATTCCATGGTAAAGCCATCCGGCCCAGGAGCTTTGCCCTTTTTGAGTGAGTGAATAGCTTTAAGAATGTCATTGGGGAGTATATCTGAGTCCAAAGAGGAGAAATCAACATCCGGGGGAGACGGGGAGGGAATAGTAGACAAATAATGGGAAATGTCAGACAAAGAGGGTGAAAACTCAGGAGTATAGAGCGTTTGATAGAAATTAACAAATTCTGAGAGAATGTCTTTATCTATATGAACAGTTGTGTTGTTAGAAGCGACAATAGATTCGATCTTTGTGCGTTCCTTTTTAACCTTAAGATAATTGACAAGGAGATTGCCAGATTTATTCTGAGCGTTATAATATTTAGCACTGGACTTTAAAAGAATTAAGTTTGCAAATTCTGTGGAGAGTTTATTAAAGGAGAGTTTGGCTTTAATAAGATCATTAAGCGTATATTGATTCTCTGTTAGATTATAAGAATGTTCCAATTTCTTAATTTGTGAATTAAGTGTTTGAATAGACTGCATAGATGTTCGACGTTTACGAGCCACAAATGAAATAATGAAGTCTCTTGAGGCAGCTTTAAAAGTATCCCAAATGAGTTGGGGGGATATATGGGGAGTGTCATTTTCAGCAAAAAATAAGGATGCAAATTCAAGAAATGATGATGAAAATTTGGGATCTAATAGTAGAGAGTTATTAAATCTCCAACGTTTAGTGCCTTTGATGGGGGGGAGTAAATCTAAACTTAAAGAAACTGGAGCATGATCCGAAATTAGAATGGATCCTATATCAGAATGGGAAATATGTTGTGTGAGAGGTTTGGAAATAAAAATATAATCAATTCGGGATTGGGAAGAGTGTGCTGGGGAAAAGTACGTGTACTCTTGAATTGTAGGATGACAAAGTCTCCAGGAGTCTACCAGAGATCTTTGTTGAATAGTAGAAGTGAACTGGTTGTGCATGGACGAAGGAGAAAATCGAGATTTGGATCGTCTGTCTAAAAAGGGGTCTAAAATCATATTACAGTCGCCGCCCAAAATTAAGTAATCATCAGTATATTGCATTAAAGAAGAAAGAAGGTGAGGCCAAAACGATTTGTCTAAGGTTGTGGGAGCATAGATATTAAAAATGGTTAAAGGGATTTTGTTAATCAATAATGATACAACAACCCACCCACCCTCAGAGTCATTCTCTTGCTTCACAAGTTGAATATCTAAACGTTTGTGACATAGTATAGTTACACCATTACGTTTCCCTGAACCAGGCGAAGCATAAACATGGCCTACCCACTGACGACGTAATTTAGTTAGTTCACCTTCAGTTACATGAGTTTCTTGTAATAACGCAATATCTCCTTTTAAATTAGCAATATGAGATAAAAACCCTTTGATGTTTAATGGGGGAACCCAAGCCTTTGACGTTCCACGATATAATATTTAATGTCATGTAAATATAAATACTAACTCTACAATTACCGTAAAAACATTCATATGTAATGTTTAATAACTGTACAATGCACGTTAAGCTAATAAAAGAAAGAAATATCATGGAAAATTGTTGAGAAAGGTTAGACAGAATTAAACGAGTAAAAAAGAAATTATAACACCAAAGATAGAGATAAAGATATAAAATAGTAACTGAAAAGCCAGGAAATAGAATATAATGTGAAAAGGAAGAACGATAGAAGAGGTTATAGGTTATTACAGGGATGTAAGTAAAAAAAAAAAGAAAGAAGAAAAAGAGGCAAGACTGAGGTAAAAAATACAAGATGTGAGAAAAATAACAGAGAGTCCAGCAGAGGAAATAAGATAAGGAAGCGAAGGCAAAAACAAAAAAGAAAGGAGGAAAGACAAGGAAGATAGAAATAGAGAAGAACAAGATGAAATAATAAATAAAGCACATACCACAAAAAGACATGGACAGATGGGGGTGGTGGAAGCACATGAGGAAAACAGCACACCAAAGGCGGGATACCCCGGTACAGAACGGAAAACGAAGACACCATCCAGGCAATGAAGATAGGATCACGAAATGACGGACGATATATTGCTGCTTCTAAAATAAAGAAAGGGGAAAGGAAGACCAATTACAAAGGGTATATGAAACTTATAATCACATACAATGACAAAAAGCAGACGAACAAATTTAGTATAAAACAACAACAATTCTTAGAATAGTTAAAGCATTCGCTTAGTTATAAGTTATAGGTTATAAGTCATAAGTAGCCTCAGGTCTTCGAAGTACGAGGAATTTCCATGTTGTCCTCAGTACAAGAGTCAAGAAAGACTTGTAGACGTGCTGGGTCTTCGTAGGAAGTAGTTTTGTTGTTAAAGGTGACTTTCATAAGACATGGGTGAAACAAGCCATATCGAGCATTGAGATTCCGTAGCGCAGGCCTCATGTCCAGAAATTTTTTCCGCCGGTCAGCAGTTGCTTTCGCATAGTCCTGAGCAAAAAATAAATTATTACCTTGCCAAGACACTCTCCCTTTATTTTTGGCTGCATGAAGAACTTTAAGTAAGTCTGTGTATTCTAAAAAATATAGAATAACACCACGTGGTTTGGAAGTAGAAGAAGCAAACTTAGGATTTTGGCCTAGTCGGTGAGCTCTTTGAATGTTCAATTTTGAAGATTCAGGAATGTCCAGCAGGGTTGGTAGAAATGATTGAAAGAAAGAAAGCGCATCCGAGCCCTCAATTCCTTCCACAAGGCCGTAAATGCGTAGATTATTGCGCCTATTACGATTCTCCAAATTCTCAATCTGAGTCTTGAGATGAGCGACCTCTAACTGTAATGGAGGGATTTGAGAAGTGACAGATTGAATGGAATCAACGCGTTGAGAAAGCAGTGAGGACTGTTGCTCCATTTGAAACCATTTATCTTCAAGATTCTGGAGACGAATGTTGGTCTCTTCCATATGCGGTTTAAGCGCGCGAATTTCTTGAAGAAGAAGTTCCATGGATAATGTCGTTGTAGTGCCTGTTGGAGACGGTGGGTCTTTTTTGACACGCTTTGTAGAAGTGGTAGATGAATTTTTAGGTATTTGTTTAGGATTACTACGAGGTAAGTTGGCCTGAGTAGTAGTGGTATTGAACTGCGTAGTTTCAGGGTCTTCTGTATTGTCCTGTAGTACACTGAAGGGATTAGGATCACTCATCGTAGTGCTGTCACCCAGAGTAGAACCAGTACGGAGTGCACGGGCTTTTGCCATGGTAACCCACACAATAAAATGTAAAACGTGTGGAGAAATGAGGACACGCAAATGTTTGAGGCACGGACAGAAGTCCAGTTAAGAGCAACGAAAGTCAATGAAAAAAGGGAAGAGATGAGGCAAAAAGCATTTAGAAAAATATGTTGCACAGGTTGATTGTAGAAAGCGAGTCTTCAGAAAAACAAAAAGAGCGACATTGAACAGGTAGAAAGCAAAAAAGCCATAATCTTGAGCCAAACCTGAGGAGATAGCATTCTATTTGCTGCGCAGAGGTAAAAAACAAAATGGCGGCCACAGAAACGAGCGCGAACGAAAGTGCGCTGAAAGAGTGTGAAGCAGCTCACCCTGAAGGTCGAAAATGAGTTCAATTGGAAGCGCTATGCTTCATATCATCTTGCCAACGTCAGCACCGTCCCAAAGATAGAGAAAAGATGCCTGGTGGAAGCTCCGGTCTTCACGTCAGTACGGAGCTTCGCGATCCGGCGGCCATCTTCTTTGGCTCCCAAGCCACGCCCCCCATGCTGTAGCATGTTTAAAGCAGTAACACGGAGATACAGAGAGAGAGGTCAAAAACCCACAGAACCAGACAAAGGGAGGGGGGTGGCCAATGCAGTGCAGACGGAGGGAAAAAGGATGGGAGGCGGAATGCAAAGGCAACACAGAAGGACATATCTTCCATGCAAACAAACTAACTGTATTCAGAAAAATATATTGAACACGCGCAGTATGAAAATATATTTCTTTGCCACTGTGAAGCGTGTTTGAAGAAGAGGGAGTGTGATGGAAACAGATAGGCGGCCAACAGATTCACTATTATAGAGTGCTTCCTGCAAAAGAAAACAAGCATTGGCCGCGCAGTGTTGCTGATTGAGTGCCAGTGCTGAGCAACGGACATCACCGGCTCAAATTAAGCACTATCTGAAATAAAACTAAAACAACAAATGCCAAAAACTGTAAGTGCTGTCAAATCGGAAAATAAACTTTCTGAACTATACTGTAGCATGTTTAAAGCAGTAACACGGAGATACAGAGAGAGAGGTCAAAACCCACAGAACCAGACGAAGGACGGGGGGGTGGCCAATGCAGTGTGGACGGAGGGAAAAAGTATGGGAGGCTGAATGCAAAGGCAACACAGAAGGACATATCTTCCATGCAAACAAAATACCTGCATTCAGAAAAATATATTGAACACGCGCAGTATGAAAATATATTTCTCTGCCACTGTGAAGCGTGTTTGATGAAGAAGAGGAAGTGTGATGGAAACTGATAGGCGGCCAACAGATTCACTATTATAGAGTGCTTCCTGCAAAAGAAAACAAGCCTTGGCCGCGCGGCAGTAAAAGTAACGCCGCGCGGCCGTAAAAGCGAAAGTCATCGCGATCGCTCTGAAAGCGAAAGTGATCGCGATGACGCGCTAAAGCACGAGTTTTCAAAGTGCTGCTTAAGGCTGGCGCACGTGCACGCTCGCGCGAACACAAGCACTAGGCCAGCCAGCAGCACTTTGAAAACTCACCTCCAAAATGTCTCTCCGAGCCAGCGCATGCGCTGGGCTCAGCGAGACCTAAAAATGGCTCTGGAGCAGCAACGTGTCAACAGTCCAACACGCTGTCAGGGACTTGGCCTTTTTATATCATAACAAATCGTTTTTTACGATGCTCCTAATAAAGCATGCACAATTTCCTTCCTCCACGTGAAGACAATTTGCTGTCTATTCCCAGTGTCTTGCATACGAAGATTAACATTTGCATGAGCATTTCCATACATCAGGGAACCAATTTGCCTCATCCGTCACCTTGATGGGTGTTTCTTCTGATTTTAGATTTTTGTTTTTGCAGTTCTATATAGCAGGAGCTCGATCCGAAGGTATTGAGGACCAGTTACATTACACAATGACACATTATTTTTTTGTTGGAGCCGACGCCGAGACTCGAACCTGGTACCCTGGCTCTGAAGTCGGCAGCTCTGACCATTGCGCCAGATAAAACCCACAAATGCCCCTCTCTCGAGTCTGGGGCTCTATCTAGCCAGTCTAAAGACCACCCTAGGATGGCAGTCTGCGGACCTCACATCCTACAGCAGTGAACGAAGATCAAGTCTCGGCGTGGATGCACCAAGCTGTGTGATTCCAGGCACACCATTTAATCTTCTGTGGCAAGAAAAAAAAATGTGTGATGAAATCTAGTGCTCCTGTAACGCACTCTATTCCCCATGGAATTCAGAGGAGTTTGTGCAAATGTGTAAATAAAAAAGTATTCTCTCTTTTTGTGACTACTGGTTCCCCGCACCGGGATAAACCGAACCAAAATCCTCCTCTTAATCCCTTTCTTCCTGTTTCCTGCCCCGAGTCGTATCAGGAGCTCTACGTTCAGCTCACCTCTGTTGTTTCAAGAGGACTGTGTGTCACAGATCTCACTGTGGACAGCCTGTCAGCCTCGCTACGCGAGACCTAAAAATAAAATGATGGCTTATTATTTAGTGATTACTACTATATAGCTTTTCCCTATGTCTAAATATCTTTAAGGATAAATCCTGTTTTAAGGGCACTTCACAAAAAAAACTGTCGGTTTTGCAATCAGAAAGTTCTGCCGATACCACGCACTGCCATCATTAATCTTAATGTCAGCGCTGCGGTTGGGCATCTAGCAAGTTAACTAACACCAGACCACCCTTAGGCTGGAGGTGAAATGTTAGAAAGGCCTTTGGGCCCGGTCTTTCTCTGGACGTGGAGATAATGGACGCCTGACCTTCCCTCTGCAAGTCTCTCAATGCCAGGGAAGCATTTTACTCAATTTAGTGCTCCATTGTCAATGAGCACAGCCAGCGACCACTCACAGCCTCCATTGCCACAGTGGAAACCGACACCCCTGCCTTTGCAGTAGTAATAGGACAGGTCCAATTCTGACCATCATGACGACCATGTTTGTTGGGATTGATACAGGCACCATGGGCATAGAAAATGTCCCTGCAGCCCCAGCGCTGCGAGTCGCTACCCTGTACAGAGTGGAAGCTTGGCAGACCCCCCCAGTCCTACCAACCGGGCAGCGTTAATCCAACTTGTGGTCCTATTGCAACCCGCTGTCCAGGATCGGTACAACTCATGCACAATGGACCCACCCTGTGATCTCTGTAAACCATGTCAAGCAGTGAAATTTCAAAAGTAACTCTTTATGGAATATTTCATCAAAAGAATGGCAAATGTCGACAAAATAAAACAATCTAAGGACAGTAACAAAAATAAAGTAAGCGTGGTGTCCCTAGCGGGCGCTGCGCTCTTAAAGAAATACAAACCAAACAGTTTATAAATTCAAGCTGTCTCTGTGCGTTCGCACCAGAACATCTTCTCCAGTGACCACGATGCCACCATAGGCCATGAGAGGGGCAAAAGTACACGGCTCAGCTGATGCTTCCGGGTCAGGGAAAGTCACTGCTTGAGCGCAGCGTGTTACCGGAGGCACCACTGTTAACCTGGGAAGTGCCTCAGGGAAATCGGAGCCTCCCGATTATGGGAAGAAAACTGCCCGGTGTTTCCCACAAGCCAGAACAAACAAACAATGTTAAATATAAATAAATAGAGTGAGCGCCATGTCTCTAGCAGGCGCCGTGCTCATTAAAGTAAAAAAACATACACTTTATAAATAAAAGCTCTCGCCATTGCGCGAATGAAGGAGAAACAAAAGTGCTCACCGACTAATGTAGTAGCCAGTGTAACGCCGCAAGTAAAAGATCCGGTCCGGATGGGCCATCGCAGAAGGAGACAGGGCGTTAACAAAAAAGCCTCACTTACAATCAGAGGCCAGCGTTTACCATAAACGATGACGCCAGCCAATGGAAAGAAGGGGCGGAGCCTAGACATCACTTCTGAAATTGGCTTGATCACAAGAAGCCTCGCAGAGTGAGGAGCGCATGCATGCTCCAACTCTAGGTGAGATCTAAAAATGGTATAACAACAACGACTTCACTAGACACAGTGCCTAGAGCAGGTAGAATCGCTGAGACCCCAAGTAAACACCCAAAGGAGTGACACAGGGAGCCCACGGAGGATGGGTGCAGTGTGGGAACACAGACGCGTGCTCCGCACAACTCTATGGGAAAGTCGCGGTTGGAAAATTACAGTTTAAGGACACTTCAGAAAGGACTTCAAGCAAACCCTTTGGAAAATAGAAGGTTCTAACGCCAGCACCCTTGTGAGTACCGAGATACCCGTGTTACCTATCCCAGAGGAGGCAGGTGAATAGGGGTCAAGTGGTGTCGGAAACCCTTGTCGTTTTCAATGGTGTGATGCGAAGAAGTGCTGCTGCCAGGAAGATGAAAAGTGTCCGGTGGAATCCAAGCCTGGATCCAAGGTGAGAAGAACCTGAAAGCAGAGGGGACAAAGTCTGGATCACTTCTGGGTGACCAGGGTCTCGATAGACAAATGCCCACCAATGTCAGTTGCTTCAGGTGTGAAGATAGGATGCTTGACTCTGCAGCCACGTAGACCAGGAGACGTCGACGACAACCAAAGTCTGGAGGTGAGCTGTCCCACAAAGGATGTTGAGTGCTGAGGGGTCAGTGTCTGGATTGAACACCAACAAGCCTTGGCACAGGCAATCCAAGTGGGCAGAGGAAACAGGTTACGGTGAGGATCAGCAAGATCCAGGAGACTCTCCAAGCTATGGGGAGTCAGGGCACGTCTGGAGCAATGAGGGAAGCCCAAGGAAAATCAAAGTGACCCTCACCAGGACCCACAGGCCAATGGACCAGGGAACGCGAAGGAACCTCGAGCGGAATCACAAAGCACCAGCCCACAGAGCACTCGTGGAGTGGAGGCTGGAGATCTTCAGTGGAAATACTGCTCGGGTCGGGACTAAACGTAGCCCAAAGCACAGCCTCAGGAATTGCCAAAAACCATACGCTGCTGTAAAGGTACATGGTGCTCATGGAGTTTGGTTTGCACGGTACCCACGAGGGATACTGGTCTCAGGATTGCTGAGAGAGCAGTTCAACCTCAGAGACCCTCGGGAACCCACCTCCTGTGTTGCAGAAATCTTCGGAGTTCTCAGGAGCTCAGGAGATGAAAACCAGTCAGATGCATTTAGGTGCCTGCTGCTGCAGGGGAGTAACTTCTTTACTTCAAGGGAGATTCTTCGATCGTCCAGCGAAGTGTCGACCGTTGAAGTACTTGGTTTCTGCTTGCAGAGTTTAGTCCAGGTAAAATCCAAAGTCCTGTAATCAGGTTTCCCACTTTATACCCAGGGGAAAGGGGTTCGACTGACTCTGGTGACCCTCCTAGGGGAGAAGCAGGACTGAGGGGTGGCTACACCCATGTTTTCACGCCAGAGCAGGAGAAAATGGCTCCTGCAACCGGTTTGAGCTGGACTATGCATGAGGACACCAAATGTGCCCCCAGAGCAGAATTTCAGGCACTCTAAGAGTGCACCCACTCAGCCCCAATACACTAAAGCCTGTCTGGGAGGTGGTCACACCTCCCTGTGACAGGAAACCTATTGTCAGGCCTTCCTCTGCTCGAGCTTGGCTCAGCAGCAGGAGGGCAGACTCGTGTCTGTGGCTGGCAGCGTCCATTTTGTGATGCCCAGGTCGAGAAAGCTGGTACCGGGTGTACCGGTGTTTCACATAAGTCCCTATAGAAGGGTGGAATCATACCTCCCCCGCCAGTTACTGGCAGGGAGGTATGATTCCAAGGTGTTTGACACCAAACTCGACATGTTTCTAAGCAGCCGTTTTAAAGTTAGCATTTATTGTGAGGTTATAATGCACTTGAGTATATATGGTTGGCTGCATCACAGACAACACCGGAAAATAGGTTCCGAAGGCTGCAGAGGGGCCCTACTCATGCTGGGGCACCCTTTCACATAAAACACAGAATCCTGCCTTCAGGATTGTTAAGGCCTGCCATAGGGGTGACTGATAGGTTCATATGTGTAGTGATTTAGAATAGATATAGGGAACCTAGATCTAAGTAAGGGGTCCATGCACCGCCTTACACAGGCTGCAGTAGCAGACCTGTGGTGTCATTTTGAATGGCCTCTCAGGGGTGGCACAATACATGCTTTAGCCCCTGGGAGGCCTCTGGGGTACATATGCCCTGGGTACATGGTGTGCCATATATTAGGGACTGATAAGGGTACCCCAGAATCCAATCTGGAGTGTACCTAAAGTACATGCAATCAATTTACAGGAGTTCCTGGATAGCAAGATCCCAGTCAGTCCAAGTCAAAAACAGTGATACATCAGCAGAAAGTGGGGGTAACCATAAGAGACTCTCCTACAATCATCTGCTGCATAACGCAAAGATCGTCCCTCACACGCCACTCCATTCAACACCTACATGACCCCCTTGGCTAACATCGTCAGAGCCCATGGATTAAACATACTATCCTATGCAGGCAACACCCAGCTCATCTTCTGGCTCTCAGAAGACCCCACCACCACAAGAGTTAACTTTCATAGGTGTATGATGAGCATTGCCGACTGGATGAAAGACAACTGCCTGAAACTCAACACAGCTAAGAAGAAAGTGCAGGTCTTTGGCAACAGCACCTCCTCGTGGAATGAATCTTGGTGACCCATGGAACTGAGACACTCTCCCACTCTGACAGACTATGGTCGGAATCTCAGTATCATCCTGGAAGGCAGACTCACCATGAAAACCCAGATCAACACAGTCTCATCTGTCTGCTTCTTCACTCTTCGCATGCTCTGGAAAATATTCAAATGGCTTCTCATCAACACCAGATGCACCATCACTCAAGGCCCAGTCACTAGCCACCTGGATTACAGCAATACAGTCTATGCAGTACTCAACACAAACCTCCTGAAGAGACTGCAATCCACACAACGCCCTGGACAGACTCATCCTTGACCTTCCCAAACAGACCCATATAACTCTTCACCTCAAGAAACTCCACTGGCTCCCCACACAGAAGAGTTGCCAATTCAAGATGCTGATCCATATCTACTAGGCCCTGGCCAACCAAGGACCAGCCTACATCAACCACCACCTAAACTTCCACCTTCTCCCTCGTGCACACACCCGCATCCAACAAAGCAACAATGGTGATCGCTCCTTCTCCTACCTCACGTCAAAATCATGTAACGAACTTCCCCTGCACCTCTTGACCTCCTTCTCTCTCCTGGAAGGCACTCAAGATCTGACTGTTCAACTAAACCCACTCAAAGCAGCATTTTCCTCAGTGCTTGTATACTCTCACGGGTGATTGGCTGTGCTATGTAAATCCTGCTTTATTTATTGATAACAATACAATGCAAAATGGACATTGACAGTGCACATGCAGCAATCTGCTGATTCAAAGAGGGAGTATTGAATGAAATCGTTAAATATGTACCAAGCATCCCAAGGATGAAGCATGTATACAGATCACACTATATTGTGGAATACATATTTTCATTGACAAGAAGATAAGACCAAAGTGATAATGGAAATTGAAGCCTACCATCACCCAGTAGAACTGAGTATTTTAAAGAGATTTAACGAGTGTTGATGATTCACACCTTTCTCCAATTCAATTATGACTATGGCAACAGAAAGGATAAGTATTAAATGAACACAGAGCTTGAATCTTCTCAGCACCAATGGATCAATGAATGAATACCTTTATGCTAGTATGAGATGGAGAAACTCAAAATAAGAAAAGAGTGCAGAAGAAGTTTACAATAGGAATAGATTGAAACGTAGAGGAAGGAAAAATCCAGGCATTTTGAGAAGTGTTCCAAAGAGGAGATAGCTCTGCTCCTGCAAAGATGTAATGTAGTGGTGCTCCACTGTTTGGATGTAAGAAAATAAAAATACCTGCTGCCTGTGAGAGATGTAGAATTTAAGGAATTTGGACAAGTTAGCCCGAATAAACATAGCAATCTTATGGGAGTATGGAAAAGGATTTTCTTCTGAAGATTTATAGAACTAGCACCATTGATGGCACTATGTCAGATTCCATACCCTTTTTGCTATTGGTCTTCATTGAAGATGGTGAAGCTTGTCCAAGACAGAGAGGTTTGCTGGTAGGCCAAAAATAATCTTCACTGCTGAGGTTTAAATCACTTGGTGCTGAAGCATACAATGTATATTGAGTCCTTAGCACAGGGGGCCTCACCAGTCCATCCTAAACAAGATGAAGACTTGAGTGATTGTCTTTTGACAATCCATAGTGAGAATAAGAAGGGATTTGCAAATATTATTTCAGGCAGTACCAGCAAGAGGAAGTCATCTTGTTAACCTGCTGGACGAAAAAGAGGCTGCTGTGAATAAATATGGCTGGAATTTTAGCATAAGGCACAGGTGTTGGAGCATTACTAAGTTATTGAGGCCACCAGTTTGGGGATCCAGATGGATGGCGAGCCCCCAAGAAGGATTATCTCAGTCTTGTCAGCATTCAATCTTAGGCAGTTGCTTTGCACTCAAGAGTTACTACCTTAAGGCATGTGTGAAAATGGTCTTTGAGTGTACTGAGGCATTCTTCAAAGAAAACAATAATGTGTGTCATCACTGAATGATATGAGAGAATGATACAAGAGAGACAATTCATAGCTTTGTATTTTGAATGCCACAGCGGAAACATAAAGGTTGAAGAGAAAAGGGCTGTGAGAAGGTAACTGAGGAACTCCACCTATGATTTTTATGAATGAAAGGGTGGAAGAGAGAAACAGGTTGAGTCTGGTCAGAGAGAAAGGAGGATCTCCAATTCAGGTCAGATCCCATAAAGTCAAAGGAAAAAGCTGAGAGAGGAAGTTAGCATGAGACACTGTATCAAAACTTGAAGTTAATATGAGAGCTGGCTACTCCCCTTGAAGGACAAGGCAGGTGTCATGAATGACATTCATTAAAGCAACTTACATACCACCAAGGGCACAGAGGAGGGTTTAATTAGGTACTTAAAGAAAGTTTGTTTCAGCAACTGCAGATGTTTGCTGATTAATTTCTTTTTCGATGCTCTTTAAAGAAAGAGGGAGAAGAGAAGTCAAGTGAAAGTTAATGGGAACCAACAGGTCTGCAGACTAGAGGAATAACAAGAGTAATTTTCACAATGAGGGGCATTATATCTACTTGAATGGAAAGACTGGAGTTAGAGATAAGTACAGGGACGATTATCGAGCTCGCTTTTTTGGCTATGGTAACTGTGCAAAGATCAAACTGGTATCCACACATAGTGGAATTCAGGAGAGTGAAGGCATACCTCAAAGAGAGGACAAAGCAGGAGAGACAGGACATTGGGAGCAAAAGAGGGAAGGGCATCAAAAAGTGTACCAAAGGGTGGTTAAATCTTCAATATTGTTTCTTCAAAATATTGGATATGGTATTAAAAAGAGCTTGAGAATGGATAATAGGAGCCGATAGTGCAGCAGGGTCAATATATTATTTGAGTGTCTTGAAAAAAGTGCCTTGCCGAATTGCCTTGTTCCGCTGATTTATTCTTGTATGTGTCCATAATTATATGATTATCTGTCTGTCTCCTTGTCTGTTTTGTCCCCCTGAATGTCTAAATCCAACTATCTCAGGGAGTCCAGGACAGAAAGCAGCATTGTGAAGGACTTTAGAGGGACATGGAGCAATGTACTGGGAGCTTTTGGGAATGGAGTTTCGCAAATAACGAATCCAATGAGGACAAGCGGCCAGCATAACATGAGTCACAAAACATGGAGAAGTTATTGTCTACTGTGTGCAGACAATAACAATTCAAAATGTGTAATCTGTCAATATTTGATGGCTTACTCTGCACAAGTGCAGGCTGGTGTTTCGTGTGCACTGGGAACTCACTGGAGTCAGCAGCATGTTAGTCGAACTTTGTGTCCGGTGAGAAGCAGACAGTGTATTTCTGCTCTCTAAGCTCAGTGTGCATTAACACAGAGCATTTCTTATTTTACACTTAGCTGTTTCCCAGTGAGATCATTTCACACTTGCATCAAATATAAAGGGACATCGCCATGAGATGGAAACATCATAATGCATCAATTCCAAGATGTTTTGTACCATTCCTTGACCACTCAGCAGCTTTTTTAGTCCATAGTTTTGCCTTTACTTATTCTGAAGCAGGACACTTCCTGGGTCTCCTTGTTTTTGGAAGACTTCTACTGGGTTATTTCTCATGTTTTATTCAGGGTGATTTTGTGCTTTGTTTACCAGCTCATGTACTATCCATCATGTTCAATCAAGAACTGCCAATATTTCCAAAAAGGTTTTCTGCATTTGATGCTTTTCCCTCCTAACGGAACAAGACAGTTGTCACCTTTCATGTGAAAATTACTGTGGCAGTGTGGCAACATAGTTATTTGGAGACTTTGCCCTTTCTTCTGGCAATCAAGAAGTAAACTAGAGAGACCTTCATAGCACCTAGTACTTGACAGCGAGGGAAATCATAAAGAGAAAACACTGGTTTCATGGACCACTCTAGCAACCCTGGTATGAAATTCGCAATGTGCCAGCACATGTAGCATAATCACCTTTGTCCTTAGAAATGGCAGGACTCATAGGGCCAGATGTACGACCTGCTTTTGCATGTGCAAAGAGGGTTGCACACCCGTTTGCGCATGCAAAAACATCATGGGCCATGTACAAAGCCTATTTAGTGAGTCGTAATTTATTTGCGACTCGCTAAATAGGTTTTGCGCCTCGCTATTTGGAAGAGGTGCTCCCTTCCAAATAGCAATTCTCAAAACCATGTACTAATGTTTTGCTGCCGCAATTCCAGTCGCAAAACACTCGCAATTACCACCTACTGTAAGTAGGTGTAATGCATTGGCAAATGCTAAGGGGTCCCCAAGGGACCCCTTCCCCTTTGCAAATATTTTTTAAGGGTAGGCAGTGCCCTTGAAAAATTAAACGAAAACATTGTTATTTTTTTATTTTTTTAATGCATCCCGTTTTCCTTTAAAGAAAATGGGCTGCATTGAAAAAAAAGACTGCTTTATTTCAAAGTAGGCCCAGTCATGGTGGTCTGCTGAGCCCAGCAGGCCACCATCCCTGGGAGGGCCTGTCATTCCCAATGAGCTCGCAAATTGCAAGAGGCACATTCAATTTAATGAGCCTTGCAATTTGCAACCCCATTGGGAATCGCAAACAGTGTTAAACACACTGTTATACATTTTATTTTGTGCCTCGCAATTTGCGACTCGCAATTAATCGCAAATTGCGAGGCGCAAAATAAAATGGTTGTACATCTGGCCCATAATGCTGGAACACTAGTAATGCAAATACAGGGAATTTGGTTCAGGTGTACCATCAAGGACTCCATCCCAGCATTCATTTATTTTGGCAAGCCAATTTACACCCTAAATATTAATGTGGTGTGCAGTTTGCGACTGCCTCTAAAAAGTCCCTTTGCACAGTGAGGGGTTTGAGAATGCCTCATACTGCAAAGAATGAGGATGGTTGCAAATCTCATAGGGCAGGGTGTGCATGAGGCAAGTTGTGTATTGTTATAAGTCAGGATTTTGACAGAGGGGCAGTCAGACACACCTATTGGGCATATTTACAAGCCCAATCGCAACCGGAGTATCACTTTTTTTGATGCTCTGGTAGCGTAGCGCCATTTCCCAAGTTTACAAGGTCATGCTAAGTCACTTAACATGGCTTGACTCCACCTTGTAAATATGCCCCTTTCTGCCGCAGTCCTCTGGGGCAAAGGTGTGTGCAATGGGTGTTGCTGAAGGCGTTTCACCTCAACACCCTTTGCTTTTTGATGTTGCCCGAGATTTACAAGGCTGAGGAGCGCTAAAAACAGAGCCATTCTAGAGCCATTGGTTACCAGGCGATATGAGCAGAAATCATTGATGTCTCCTCGTTTTTTGCTCTTTCCATGTGTGCTGCATTTTGCAGCACACATGGAAAGAGAAAATCGCCAAGAATTATTGTTTATGTGCAGGAAGGTGTCCCTTCATGTACATAAACAATCGCCCCTACAGTGCAGGCAGCTTTTTTTGTGCCAGGGGAGACACAGTGGTGCGTGGTATTCTTGTGAATGTGAATCCCGGTGTCTCAAAAATGTTGGAACCCGGCGCTGCTGATTTTGGCCAGCTCCGTGCTCCGACATTGTTTTGCAAATATGCCCGCTTGTTTCTATAATATATATACAATTGGCATTGGTTCTCTTCTTCCAAACGTTAGTTTTTGGTCATGTCTCTTTCAGCAATTAGTTTAAGATCTTGTCATTCACAGTTGGCTCTGCCCAGTAGAATATTTCTCTTTTACCTCATGATATTGGCTAATGTGTGTGTCAACTGAGTACTGACGTTCCATGAGAGGCTATTTTACAATTTAAATGTACAGTCAGTACATCACATGGTTTGTCATATTAAATTCTTTGACATGGCTACATTCTCAGGCCCAAACAATTCACTTTTGGTATTATCTCTAGTGGAGCACACTGTATTTAACACTTCTGTCAGCATTCGTTTTAAGCCTAACCCTGTCATAGCTACAATATTGGCTTAGGTATTTGACACATTGAGGGCGGTCCAAATCTTGCCAGACTTCTGCACCATCTTGGAGCCAGTCTATACCAAATATGGAAAGAAGAAAACTCAACATCAGCCCACCATTTGTCCCCTTGGTCCCTCTCCTCCTTCCTCTCACCCCCATTTCCTATTCATTCTTACTTCCTGCCCCCTACTCTTTCCACTTTCTGTCACAGTTTGTTTTTCCTGCTTACCTCTCCATACCAGTGGTTTTTAATTAGTGATTGCAAAATGAAGATGTCTTTGCATTCATCACAGTCCTGTGTTCCTTAAATGTAGATTATTTGCAAGGGAGCTTTCAATCTAGTCCATCTATTGTTTCCACAATATAGAAAGAAATTAATGACTACAAAGTAGAGTTGGCATCCTACCTTCATTTCATATAAAAAAAATAAAAGTCAGGGGTCTAATACCCTGTACAATCTTGGCCCTATTGGCCACTTCTTTTCTTTCTTTGGGTATTTCAGATGAACAGCTCCCCTCCGACGTATCGGGGGGGGGGTGCCTTTGGGATAATTATGAGTGCTTAATCTACAGTTAATGAGTCGCCTACGTTTTCCCAAATTCTGGTTATGTTCCCTGCGTGGTTATTGTGGGTATTCTCTCACCTCCAGGCTTGGACTATGACATGGTCTTTCTTAGACCTGTCAGCCTTAGGGTGGTCTTCTCCCAAACTTTTTGCCTTACTCCTTCATTTTTGCACACACAATTGGTGCAGGACCTCATGACGATTTGAAAAACAGCATTTAGGTACTTCGTTTAGCAGGCCTAACTTGATCCCTGTATCCAGTCCACGCTCCACAGCAGCCGGCCTTAACTTGTGACTTAGTGCCAGTCTTGGGTGACTTGATGACCACAATTGGCATTTTGAATGTGCTAGTAACTAGTTTCACATCAAACGTTAACTTTACATATCTCTGGTTCTACTAATTGGACTTTTGTCATTTTGGTCTCAAATATTTTATTCAATTTTACTCTATTTTTTCTAAATCAGTGTGGGATTTTTCCTGTATAGTGTTTTTACTTCAGAACACAATGCAGAAGAGACGAGGGATAAGACTGTCTCTGACTCACTCACATAGACTTAATCTCACACAACAGAGACACAATCAAAAAAAGCAGCTAAGACAACATTGGATGCTAAGAGTGGGAAAATCAATAGATTTTATAATACTGCCCTCACACACCCGAGAGTGCCATGCTTCATCATTGGGCCGCATCATACACCTAGGTGCAGACCAACACTTTAGGTGGAGCGCAATTTTTTAGAATGGATGATGAAGAAAAGTGGTGAGGGTAGAGTATAAGGAAAAAACAAGCAGAACCTACACAAGTGTGTACTTCTGAGAGAAAAGAAACGAATAGTCTCCAAAGGAAAGGGACCAAAAGAAGAGCAGAAAGAAATCTAAAACTGTCTAGGGGTTGACCCTCAGACTTTTATTCTTGTCAACCTCTGGCAGGATTAAAATTAACAAGATGGGGTATCCAGGGCAAGTAGCTTTATATGTGCCCAACCGGGTCACTCTGGCATTCATCAGGGTGTTGGTACCCCGATTGAATAAGGTAAAAAATACCCGAGACGGGGTATAGACCAAACCCAAGGGACCAACACCCTGATGAATGCCAGAGTGACCCGGTTGGGCAAATATAAAGCTGGCAGAAACATGTTGGTTTTAGCAGGGGGATTGTAGGGTCGTTACCTGCCCTGGATACCCCATCTTGTTTATTTTAATCCTGCCAGAGGTTGACAAGAATAAAAGTCTGAGGGTCAACCCCTAGACAGTTTTAGATTTCTTTCTGCTCTTCTTTTGGTCCCTTTCCTTTGGAGACTATTCGTTTCTTTTCTCTCAGAAGTACACACTTGTGTAGGTTCTGCTTGTTTTTTCCTTATACTCTACCCTCACCACTTTTCTTCATCATCCATTCTAAAAAATTGCGCTCCACCTAAGGTGTTGGTCTGCACCTAGGTGTATGATGTGGCCCAATGATGAAGCATGGCACTCTCGGGTGTGTGAGGGCAGTATTATAAAATCTATTGATTTTCCCACTCTTAGCATCCAATATTGTATTATCTGCTTTTTTTGATTGTGTCTCTGTTGTGTGAGATTAAGTCTAAGTGAGGGAGTCAGAGACAGTCTTATCCCTCGTCTCTTCTGCATTGTGTTCTGAAGATTTAGCACGGCCGCTGAGCCGTAGAGACATTAAGGGGTATTTCCCTAGAACATTGAATTATTTCCCCTAAAGGTTTAAATAGAATCTGAAATGGAGGAACAAGGCCTCTCGTATGGAGATGAGGCAGCAGCCAGAATTTTAGCTTGTCCGTCTCTGTTGGGGGATACTGCACTTACACAGGTGGAGGGTTGGGATGCACTTACCGAGCTTAAAAGGACGCAAGTGAAAACGATTCTGCATGGTGCGATACTCACGGAGTATCTGAGAGCAAATGCAGCCCCTGGGGGTCTCCTAGTAGTCAATGAACCCTTGATCTTTTTGGAAGATTCTACATTTAGAAAAAAACTGGTCATTGATAGCGTGGAGATGCTCCAGAGATTGGCTGATATTGATTATAGAAACAGCCAAAAAGATCTCAGACGAACTCTTAATCCAAATACAAGCAAGCGAGGATAACTTAAAAACATCAATCCAAATCTCTGTGTTCAAAAAGAAATTGGAGGAGACAAATAAAGTAGTCAACGAGTACAAAGACTACTTGGTTAATTCCAAAGTTCAAAAACTTCAGAAAGATCAGAATTTTTTTTCGAGGGAGAAGGTTTACCCTTATATTATTGACGAGTATGTTAAGAACAAAGAAAATATAGCAAAACAAAAAAAACGAACCCGTCCGACCACTGATCACTCCAGCTCAGGTAGTGAGAGTAGTGACAGTGATTATAGACCCAGATATAGGGGTAGAGGTTGGTCAAGAGGTTACATGCGACCATATCAACAGGGACCACAAATGGGCTTTGGCTGGCCTCCAATGTACCCCCATTGGGTCCTCCACAATTCTTCCAGAAAGAATATCCGCCTTTTTTAGAGAGAGGCAGGGGGAGAGGCAGGGGGAGACAGAGAGCACAGAGAACACAGAGAGTGCAGTGGGACGACCTGAACCAGAGGATAACATGCAGCATGGCCCGGGAAGGGGAACCAGGCACCAGGAGGGACCAAGCTTAGTTATGAATTTGAGCAAGATAACCCTGACACCAACACAAGAGAGAGTACTGGCAAAGGGGTTAGGATTCGTACCCACTAATCAACCTGACAGTTTCAAACTCAAGTGTGAATTAGCGGGGTTTTTTCGAAATATACGCTTGAGAGTTTTTTTCGAAGGGAAAGAAGCTGTTGACAATGGGGATGACACTGGGTTTAGGAAGAAGTCGACATTTGTCCCTACCCTCAATCAGTTACCGCCAGAAGTGGGTGTGTTCGAACAGGCAGTGCTCAGAGAGTTAGATCTATCGGACCCAATAAGAACGAGGAAACCTTTCTTTAATTTATCCACAGTGGAAAATAAGGCCCTTCAAGAACTTAAGGTTGAGAAATCAATAGTAATAAAACCAGCTGATAAGGGTGGGGCGATAGTTATCCAAGACCTAGATACCTATAATGCCCAATGTCTCCTCCTTCTGAACGACAGGAGGAATTACACCATACTAGAGAGGGATCCCACAGAAGAACTTAGGACCCAAATTGCCTCTCTTTGAGAGGAAGCTCTGACGAATGACTGGATTAGCCAAAAAGAGGCAACATTTCTGTGTAATGAACAGCCAACTGTACCTTATTTCTACACCTTACCTAAGGTACATAAACCGACACGACCACCACCGGGTCGGCCTATTGTTTCTGGCATAAATTCAATCCTGGAACCCCTGTCCAAATTTTGTGATTTTTATTTGCGTCCGATTGTACAAAAGATGCCTGCGTACCTTAAAGATACTAGAGAGGTACTGAACCTCATTAAAGACCTGGAGTTTGATGTAGATAAAGACTTACTGATTGGGCTGGAGATAGAATCTTTGTACACCAACATCCCCCAACAAGAGACTTTGAGGGTGATTGAGAATATACTTTTCTCAGAGAACTGGATTTTCCAGACACCAAGGGCTTTTATACTCTGCCTCTTGGAACTGGCGCTTACAAAGAATTTCTTCAAGTTTGAGGACAAATTCTATTTACATACCCACGGAACATCCATGGGGAGCTCTTGTGCCCCCAGTTTGGCATGTCTTTATGTATCAAAGTTTGAGGAAGAAGTAATCTTTCAACCGTCTAATCCCTTTCAGAACAACATAAGGGATTGGCATCGGTACATAGATGATGTTCTTATCATCTGGCGGGGAGACAGGGTTTCGGCCGAGACCTTCCTAACCTGGTTAAATCTGAGGAATCCTTTTCTGTTCTTCACTGGAACGATTACAAATGATACCCTCCCCTTCCTCGATCTGAATATCAAAGCCGAGGGAGGTGTTCTGACTAGCAATGTGTTCCACAAAGAAACGGATAGGAACAATTTACTATCTTTTCTGAGCTTCCACCCACGGGCCTTGAGGGAAAACCTTCCCTATGGACAGTTCCTGCGTCTTCGCAGGAACTGTTCACATGTGGAGGACTATAAAAAGGAAGCACTAATTCTAAGTGAAAAACTCAGGAGGAGAGACTATCCCGAGAATGTAATCAAAAGGGCTCAGAAAAGAGCTAGGAATTGCAATAGGGATGTCCTTCTCGAAACCAACAAGAGAGAGACAACGGATAGGAGCATTTGTGTTACTACATATAATACATCCTCGAATCACCTCAAAAAAATCATCCAGAAGAAATGGCAGATACTAAACTCAAATGGGCTGAACCAACCTGTCCCCTTATTCGCATTTAACAAAAGTGCAAGTATCAAGGACATTATTGTGAATACCCGCCCGAGACCAGTCAGAGACGTGGGTTGCCTGGGTATTGGCCCTCAGCCTTTACCTCCAGTTGTTGGGCATTATGCCTGTGGCTAATGCAGAGCCTGTCCCCTGTCAATTAATGGGAAAAACATAGACATTGGTCTGAAGAGCCCCTGGGAACTTAGACAACATACCACGTGTAACACTGAAAATGTGATCTATATCTTGAAGTGCCCCTGCGATTTATTGTATGTGGGCATGACGACTCGGAAAATAAAAGTCCGGATTTTAGAACACATGAGTACAATACGCTGTGGTAAATCCAACATGAGACTTATTGCCCATTTTCTTGAGAAGGAACATAATGAGAAGGACCTGAGATGGTTAGTAGTGGATAAACCTTTTATTCCACAGAACACAAATGACATCTCGAGTCTCCTTTTAATGAGAGAACAGAGATGGGTAGAACGTTTGAAGAGCCATACCAGAGGATTAAATGATGGAATCCCCTGGTTCCAGTTATATGGAATCATGCAATAGAAATGGGTTCACGGAAATAGTAAATGGGTTTTACCCAAGGAGAAGATGAACTAATTAGTCGATCCACTCTGGTGTACCATTCCCTCGTGCAATTTTGGGGAGAATAAACATTAAGTTTACCCTTGAAGGAAGGGTGAAATGTGAGCAGATTGAAATAAAATTCATTTCCCCTAGCTGATAGGAACACCTCTGTGTTAGAAAGGCAAAATTAGAGGATTCTAGGAACTCCAAGATGGCCGCTACGAATACTAACTCGGGCGATATCGACCAGAAGGCCTCTTTCTATGTTGGTGAAACAACGGGCATGCTGGGTAATTCACAGAGTGGGCGTTGAGGGTTCAGCGTGCACGGAAACATCTCCTCTTCAAATAAGGGCTCGATGTGAGACACCCGTATCGTCGGAGGACGGACGAGGGGAGTAAGGAGACAGTGTCTCTTTGGAGTAGTAAGTGCAGTAGAGACATCCCTGTTGTGCGAGTAAGTTACTTGAAGTGAGAATGCCGTTCAGCCACTATGTCACTTTCGACAATGCCTTGAGTTCCGCATTAGAAGAAAAAGTTGAATAGTGGAATGAGGACGAGGGCGACTATACATGGCCATTAAATGTGAATGGGCTGTGTGGAGGAGATGATTGAGTGGGAATTTTATTTTCATACAAACGAGTGTTTTTTATATTGATGCTCCTTCCTCATACAGAGTGTGACGACAAGAGCACCCTCCCCCGCTGTCCCGGGTTTAGAGCATTACTCGTAAACTCTTGTGAGTATTATTAAGTTCCTTTGGACGATGGTCACGGGGACAGGATAGACAGACTAATAATATGTGATTTGACACGCAGAGTATACTGAAAGAGACACGGTGTGAGTCATGGATCGTTTTTTTTAATTGGATAATTTGTATATACACACATAGGAGGATCTGACACTCGTACACTTGGTGTAGTGGTGCATGGTGGTTGCGGTTCCCACAAATTTGGGGTTCTGGTTTTGCTAGAAGGTGAGGCTGCATTGGAGATTATATATCACGTTAAAAGGATGAGTGGGAAATACAATGAGTATTGTGAACAACGAGGAGAAGAGGGAGAGTGGGAATGATGATTCGTTTCTTTTTCCTCTTCTGTTGTAGATATGTTTATCCTCTTGGAAATTCCACAAAGAGTGACGCGGGGCTATTACCCCGATTGAATAAGGTAAAAAATACCCGAGAAGGGGTATAGACTAAACCCAAGGGACCAACACCCTGATGAATGCCAGAGTGACCCGGTTGGGCACATATAAAGCTGGCAGAACATGTTGGTTTTAGCAGGGGGATTGTAGGGTCGTTACCTGCCCTGGATACCCCATCTTGTTTATTTTAATCCTGCCAGAGGTTGACAAGAATAAAAGTCTGAGGGTCAACCCCTAGACAGTTTTAGATTTCTTTCTGCTCTTCTTTTGGTCCCTTTCCTTTGGAGACTATTCGTTTCTTTTCTCTCAGAAGTACACACTTGTGTAGGTTCTGCTTGTTTTTTCCTTATACTCTACCCTCACCACTTTTCTTCATCATCCATTCTAAAAAATTGCGCTCCACCTAAGGTGTTGGTCTGCACCTAGGTGTATGATGCGGCCCAATGATGAAGCATGACACTCTCGGGTGTGTGAGGGCAGTATTATAAAATCTATTGATTTTCCCACTCTTAGCATCCAATATTGTCTTATCTGCTTTTTTTGATTGTGTCTCTGTTGTGTGAGATTTAGTGTTTTTACTTCACTAGTGTTTGAAGTGTTGCATAAGCACTGTATACATTTCTCTAAGTTAAGCCTGACTGCTTTGTGCCAAGCTAGCAGAGGGTTATGCATACGTTAATTTGGGGTTTGCTTGTGATTTCACCCTGACAGGAATTGTGGTTTCTGCTTGAGTAGGATTTCACCGCCTCTCAACCAGTAACCTAATTTCCAACAGTTTTGAATCATTATGATATATAAAATGACCTTGCAGATATCTTGTGGTCCTTGCCCACTGGAAGCACAGAGCATGTAGAAGCACTGTTCGAACCAGTAAAACCATGGATCTCTGAGTACCTTGGCCAACATTCGGGCTGAGGATCCTCTTCTACAGTTGACTCAAACCTTTCTTTTATGTACAAATGACTGTGCCAAGTCTATCTTCTGTTGCTGAGAAATGTGATCCGTGAATACATCTAGAAAGAGGAGACTCATCCTTTTCTATCAATGTACCCTACTTTTTTTCTTCGATCAGTGGACCGAAATATTGATATATACAGTGTGGCCTGGATATTCTGTCATTATGGCTTCAGATATGTATAGGAACTGGAATTAAGGGTGCTGGGGTCCTGCAACACCCCAAAAATAACCATTCTGGAATTCAGAAGGTGAATGAGAGATAAAGTTGCCTTTTAGATTTAATTTTTTATAGCGTCACATTTTGATGTGCTTCAAAGACAGATATCAAAGGTCAGGTTATGTAGTGTACACATTGTTACTTATTCTTTCAACATGGAGATGTTAGGTATTTACTTTCTTTGAATGAAAAGTCATAGGATTTTGTAAAATAAATTATGTGCCACTCTTGATGGGGTTCGAGGAATGTGCAAGGAAAGGCTCTAAGATGTCATTTATTCCCCCTGACACACAGCAAAATCTGAATACCTGTAAATAAACTGTACAAATGTTCCAGAATATATCAGCAGTTGAAAAGCAAAAGGGAAGCACACTTTTTTGTTGTTCTGAAGTGCGAGAGAAGTGGGGCTTGGGGGGAGGGGGGCAGGCGACCGCAGGGAGTCCCCCCCCCCGCGGTTTGGGAGGGGGTGTGTGGGGGGGTCGTGGCTGGCCTTGCGCAGGCCATTTTGAACTTGGGCTACATTTTTTGTAGCCCAAATGTAGCCCAACTATAAAGGTTTTGGGCGCCTGCTCCCGGCCACCATTTTAGGTTTGGTGACCTGGTGGCTGGGAGCTAGGCTAGTGTGTAATTGGATCAGAACAAATCAAAACACTTTACTTAATAAAACGTAAATGATACTACTCGCTAAAACTCGATTTCCACACAACATCGTTGGTGCGCTATATCTTTTTTTAGGTAAATATTGTGCGCTATATCGTTTTATCGGTGAAACTGTAAATTGTTCAGATGTTGTGCCCATTTCTTCGCAAAGAGTACTGTCTGTTAATAATCGTGTGCCGCCACACCAAGCCTGAGTAACATGTTGCTTGCCACGGTGCGCCCCAACATGCACAGCGAGCTCCATTCTACGCCCATATCTCCCCACATCTCTCCATAGCGAAATACCTTTGCTACATGTGTTCTTTGTTTGACTCTTGGATTGTTCTCAATCCGTACGGCCTGCTCTGAAAATGGTTCCAAACCCATTGCAATTATGGCTCAAAAAGGATAGTTCAGACGCATATCTCAGAGCACCGTCTGGCGGAAGTTACAGGTGGAAAGTGACTGCATTTTCTCTACGCATTCAGCAGCATAGCTCAGTATTCTGATCACGCCAACAGGCTTCACACTGTACTTTATGACTGGGGACTTCCCATGTTACTTCACGGTTTTTGGAACGTGAAGTTTACATTGATTTTCGGATTATGAGCTGTCCCCGGAGCCAGGCCACCTAGTGCCTTGTCATTTTGGCGCATATGTTCGCTAACGATTGGGAAGGGCAGAAGGGAAGGAAATAAGGCGCTGGAATTCAATGATGCCACATCATTTCAAGGCTCGTTATGTGTCCTCAGTCAAAATGTGTGCACGCCTGACAGCTGGGCCCACTCTCCGTTCTCCCAGCCTAGCAACTATTTTATATCCAGTGACGAAACTTAAGGGCCATCAAATGTATGCACGGCCATCTGCTTTTGGAATTACTTTCATACGAGAATTCGTTTTTTTATTACGTTCTTCTGTTTATGAGGCAGAAGTCATGCAGAATTTTTCAAGCACAAACTTTGTGGAGCAGTACCCTTTGAATTGATGTTTTTATGTTAGCTTAATCTGAGCGAGAAAACAGGAAAAATGCAGTTTTATAATTTCCATAACAAAAATGTAAAAAATAAGAGAGGCATGCTCTATGTGTCTCTTGGGTAAACATATTTATATCAAACTTTTTACTCTCAGGCACAATTTGTGAGCTGCAACTATGTCTTAGTCGCACATCTGCAGTATTACTACACCTGCTCCTTCTCTTCGTTTTTAACTCCCTCTTAGTTAAAACTGGTCGTATCACATGCTAATGAGAGGAACTGCTTGCTGCTTGCTTAACTAATTAAATATATCTAAAGAAAGCAAGCCTCTGCAGGTCGGAAGTTTTTGTAAAACCCAAAGTGTTTTTCAATTGACGATGTTGTGCTAACGCGTGCAACAACGATGTCGTGCTAACAAAGGTCATGCGGAAATGTGCAGGTGCAGAAACTATTTGTGGCATGTCTGTATGCACTCCGTGCCTTTTCTGGCTGTGCCTCATTTTATTCTTCATGTTTGCAGGGCTTGCATTTCCATCAGGACTGCACAAATCCGGGAACAAATAATGAAGACGCTGCCAGCTATAACAACCTTCCCCAAGTTAAGGCACCCAGCAGGGGTTACTTATTACTTATTCTTGGCAAAGGCGAGTTGCTCAGCCTCACCCTATTAGCGACACATGCATTACCATGGCTTAAACTAGAAATTACATCGATTTACCGCAGTTTGCAAGTCTGGTGTCAGGGCAGGTGTTATGTTCAAGGGAACACCCCCACGCCTACGCGAGGGTGGTCCCGTCTGTGACCCGGAAGGGCCTAAACAAATAAATGGGGGCTGGACCGGATGATCCGGGTCAGTGCACCGAAGCGCATTAGCAAGCGTAGGTGTGTGTTATTTTCATTGCTCCGGATCCCGGAGCATCTGCTACCCTCCTGCATACCGCTGTCACTATCCGTCCGGTACCGGACATAACAACTGGCGACGAGGGGGTCTCTTCCGGACTCTCGCTTCTTCGACGGCTGGATCCTCGCTGCCTGACCCGCTCCGGTGGCGGCCGCCACACGGAGCGCTCATCTTCACACGCACGTGCGTCTACGCGCGGCCTGTCCCGGCCGCCTTCCTGCTGTCTCCCGGTCCCCGGCCCGCGTCACAGCTGCCATCCTGCGCGTGGGAGCGCCCTTCATCGACCGGCCTGCTGCCTGGTCTGCACCATCGTGCGCTGCTCAGGAGGACACGCCCCCTTCGACCGGCCTGCTGCCTGGTTCTGCACCCTCGTGAGCTGCTGTGGAGGACGCGCACCTGCAGTTTGCCCCTCCCGGTCAGTGCCTGTCTGTGTCCCTGCTGGGGTGTTGCTGGCTGTGGTGGTGGCTTCGGGGTGGCGTTTTGAGGCTGCTGTGAGACGGAGGGGGCCCGTGGCTGCTGATTCCTTCCCGGGGGTCTTACCTGCTGCCGCCTGGTGCCACGTGGTGTGCGCTCCATCGACGCTCGACGCCTGGTCCCTGTGGCCTGGCTGCTGGGTGCCTGGAGGCCGAATTTTACCGCGGCCTGCGCCAGAAGTACTGCGTCTTGGCTGCTGTGACTGTGTCTAACCCCTGAAGCGCCTCATCTGACGTTCTTAAAATCTGCATTCACCAGTCAGCGCCGAGATGACGACGGTGTCCCCGGTGGAAGCGTTCGTTGTGGATGGCCCGCCTTCCGCCCAGGCGGCCAAGTGGAAAGAGTGGCTGGAGCGCCTGGAGAATTATTTTGCCGCAGTCGGCCTCAAGCCTGAACGCCATCGGCCCATGCTCCTGCATCTGGGTGGTGCTGCAATTCACCGTTTGGCCAAGTCCGTGGTGGAAACCGGTCCTCCCTTCACCTATGCCACACTCAAGGCGGCCCTGACCGCACATTTTGAGCCCTTAGCGAATCCAGATTACGAACGTTTTCTCCTGCGCCAAGCAAGGCAACAACCCGAGGAGTCTGTTGACACCTTCTATGCTCGTCTGAAAGAACTGGCTATCACCTGTACTCTACCGGACACTGATGACGAATTGCGGGCGCAATTCATCCAAGGCTGTTCGTCCGTGAAGCTGAGAGAAAGAGTCCTCGAACTGCCCGGGATCTCCATGACAGATATCCTCACCATGGGCCGGTCTAAGGAGTTGTCCAAAGTGCGAGCCGCACATATGGAAACGGCCCTCCAACGTCAGGTAAAAACAGAGCCAGTCAACGCGGTGGTGGCGACTACCCCGAAGAAAGCGTCTAAAAAGAAGCCGGACCACGGAACTCCACCACCATCATCCCGCACCTGCTACATGTGCGGCGGCTCGTACCCACACCAAGGTGTATGCCCGGCGCAAGGGAAAAGATGTTCGGCATGTCGTCGCCTGAACCATCTAGCCAAAGTGTGCCGATCGGCGGGACGTCAGCGGCAACAAAGTCGGCAGGTCAATGCGGTGGATGCCCCTCCGCCCGAAACTGAGGAAGACGACATGGATGACGATGAGGACGAAGGCACGGTCCATGTAATTCACGCTCTACAGCCTGATGGATGCCCGAGACGGAGGGCACCGAAGTGTCACGTCAAGATTGCAGGGCATCTAACGCCGGTGCTGATCGACACAGGTGCGTCCATCAACATAATGGCCCAGTCCATGCTGAAATCCTTCCCAACTCAGCCCGTCCTGAAGCCAACGTCCATACAGGTGTTTGCTTATGGCTCCGGCACACCACTCACGGTGGTAGGCGTTTTCACCACCGACATTGCTCACGAGACCAACTCCGTCCGTACCAAGGTGTACGTCACCAAGGAGGGTACGGGAATGCTGTTGGGCTGTCGTACGGCGGAACACCTGCAACTGGTGGTTTTTGCGTTCGCTGTGCACCGGGAGGATGTCGAGTCATTGGTGGAAGAATTTCGGGACCTGTTCAACGGCATTGGATGCCTGAAGGACCACCTGGTGCGGCTGCACATAGACCAATCAGTGCAACCGGTTGCTCTCAAGCATCGGAGAGTAGCGTTTCATCTGCGGCCCAAGGTGGAAGAGGAACTAAGGAAATTGGAGGCCGCTGACATCATCGAGAAAGTGGACGGACCAACCCCTTGGGTCTCCCCCATTGTGATTGCCCGGAAACCAAAGCAACCAGGTGAAGTCCGGATATGCGTGGACATGCGTCTGCCGAACCACGCCATCAAGCGGGAACGCCATCTGACGCCCACTGTCGACGACATCGTTGCGGAGGTCAGCGGATCGCGCTGGTTCTCGAAGATGGACCTTCGGGCGGGCTACCATCAACTCCTGCTGGACCCCGAGTCAAGAGCCATAACCACTTTCTCCACCCATGTGGGCCTGCGCCGCTACAAGCGCCTCAGTTTCGGGGTGTCCAGCGCGGCGGAAGTGTTTCAGGACACCATCAGAGGGGTGTTGGCTGGCCTCAGTGGAGTCATAAACGTCAGTGATGACATTCTTGTACATGCACCGACTCTGGAGGAACACATGAACTGCCTACGATGCGTGTTCCGGAGACTCCAGGACAGTGGTCTCACGCTACATCGCGAGAAGTGCGAGTTCCTGAAAAAGGAGATAGCGTTCTTTGGCTATCACTTTTCGCAACAAGGAGTGTCGCCCGACCCGGCCAAGGTTCGAGACATCCAGACGGCTCCAGCCCCGACCACAGTCACCGGAGTGAGAAGCTTCCTGGGCATGGTCACCTACTGTGGTCGCTTCATCCGGAATCTCACGAATCTAACAGCACCTCTACGGGACCTCACCAAGAACGCCGCAACCTGGGAATGGGGCCCGTGTCAAGAGAAGGCTTTTCAAGACACCAAACAGGCTCTGTCCGCCGAAACCACCCTAGCGTACTTTGACCCCACCCGGGAGTCTGAACTGTCGGTGGATGCCAGTCCCATCGGTTTGGGTGCTGTATTGTCCCAGAAGCAACTGGACGGGGAGTGGGCCCCGGTTGCCTACGCGAGCCGGGCCCTGACAGACACTGAGCAACGGTACTCCCACATAGAAAAGGAGGCGATTGCGATACATTGGGGGTGTCGCCACTTCCACCTCTACCTCTATGGGCAGCCGTTCACGGTCCATACTGATCACAAACCGCTGATTCCTCTCTTCATGGGCGTGTCGTCGAAACCACCCCCAAGAATCGAAAAGTGGATCCTGCAGCTGCAGGAATATCAATTCAAAGTGGTCTACCGCCCGGGGACGCAAAATCCTGCAGACTTCCTCTCCAGGCATGCCCGGCCAGTTACCCGAGAAGAAGAATCTGAAGCGCAGGAGACGGAGGAGTATGTCAGGTTGGTGGTGGAACGCTCCCGACCCCTGCCCATCAGGCTCGAGGACATCCTGGAGGCGACCAAACAGGATGACTGCTGGGAGTTGGTGATCTCCGCGATTGGATCAGGAAGGTGGCACTCCCTGTTGGAGAACCTAACGCACCGCACGGATGATGCACAACTGGCGTTAAGGGCTCTTCACAACGTCCGGTCTGAATTGGCCGTGTCCCCCGAGGGGTGTCTGATGAGAGGCACGCGTCTGGTTATCCCCAGGTCCTTACAACAGCGAGTGGTGGACTTAGCTCACATTGCGCACCAAGGGGTAGTCAAGACAAAGTCCCGTCTGAGGAGCAAGGTGTGGTTCCCTGATCTGGACAGTGTGGTGGAGAGGACTGTCCGGTCTTGCGCACTCTGCCAAGCGGTAGGCCCAGCAGATCCGCCGGCCCCAATCGTGACGGAAGATATCCCTCCTCACCCGTGGCACCGGGCGAGTGCCGACTTTGGGAGCCTACCCGATGGCCGACACATGCTTGTCGTCATTGACGATTTCTCAAAATACCCTGAGGTTGAGGTACTGGACTCCATCACGGCGAGCAACACCATACCTCGATCCGAGAAAATCATGGCCAGCCATGGGCTAATCAAGGAGCTACGTACGGACAACGGCCCGCCGTTCGCCAGCCATGAGTTCTCTGAATACCTCCGATCAAGAGGCATCCGTCATGTAAAGATCACACCACGGTGGCCACAGGCTAATGGTGAGGCCGAGCGTTTCATGCGCACCCTGAACAAAGTGCTCCGGATAGCTATGTCTCGAGAGCAGAACATGGAGTGCGCCCTGTACAACTTCGTGAAGGAATACAGACTTACGCCTCACTCAACCACCATGGCCAGCCCTGGTTCTCTGTGCAATCAACGGGTGCTGAATGATGTTTTTCCCCAAGTGACACCGCCTTTGCCTGCGTATCGTCAAGTATCCGTACGCCTCCAACAGAGGCGGGCCAAGAACGACCGAATGTCCCAGAGGCGCCATGCCAGGAGCAGTGTGTTGGTGGCTGGCGAACGGGTGCTGGTGAGAAATCGACATCCACGAGGGAAGTTCTCCCTTCCGTTCGAACCGGAGCCCTGGGTGGTCCAGACAGTTAAGGGCACGATGGTCACTGCCCAGAGGGGCCATGAGACAGTCACCAGGAACATTTCCCAATTCAAAAAATACCGGTGCCCGGCCCCACCCCGGGAGGTGGTGCCAGAGCCTGAGGGTGGCGATCCGACGGGCGACGATATTGACGAGGAGAGTGAGTCACCAGGGCCAGCCCCCCCTCTGCCTGGGGCAGTTGTGGAACATTCGCCAGGGGCGGCTGGAGCAGAAAGCCGGAGAGGAGCGAGTGAAGGTCGAGGTGGACACAGATATCATCTTAGAGCCAATCCAACGGTGTCGTCTCGACTGAGAGGTTTTGTAATGGACTAGAGAACAGTAATGCAATGTTTTCCCATTTTCCTTTTGTTTCTCTACTTTTCCCTCTCTCCCTCTCTCTCTATATTCTCTCTCCCTCTCTCTCTCTCTCTCTCTCTCTCTCTCTCTCTCTCTCTCTCTCTCTCTCTCTCTCTCTCTCTCTCCTCTCTCTCTCTCTCTCTCTCTCTCTCATTTTTGAACTGGAGCATTCTGCCAAGCGGTATTGTGTTTTCGTTTGTTGTGCCATGATAAAGGAGGAATGTTATGTTCAAGGGAACACCCCCACGCCTACGCGAGGGTGGTCCCGTCTGTGACCCGGAAGGGCCTAAACAAATAAATGGGGGCTGGACCGGATGATCCGGGTCAGTGCACCGAAGCGCATTAGCAAGCGTAGGTGTGTGTTATTTTCATTGCTCCGGATCCCGGAGCATCTGCTACCCTCCTGCATACCGCTGTCACTATCCGTCCGGTACCGGACATAACAGCAGGGAGTAGGGAGTCCTGCTGATTGGCAGACTGCAGGTTTAAGCCAAATACGCATGTCAGGTTGGACAGGTCTCTTTCTCTGACCAGCTCGACATGCGCATGTATGCTTCATGAAACCATACTGTCGATGAGCCAGGACACAGCAAAGCTCCCCATCTCCTTTGGAGTTTTGGGTTCACCTGCTCACATCAATCCTTGCATAGCTCTCATACCCTTTACAACTTAAATCATCATGAGTAGGGTGACCAGACGTCCCGGTTTTCCCTGGATGGTCCCTGTTTTCTATCTGAGCAGTGTCCCGGTGTCCTGACACTTTGCTCCTAATTGCAGAAATGTCCCGGTTTTTGTGCAGTGCCTGGGGTAAACGGAGAAATGTCCCGATTTTAGGTCTCGGCCTGGCGATAGCAGTCCATGCGCTGCTCTGTCATGCAGAGGCCTTTTGGAATCGATACGATTCCAGCGTGCACACGGGGAGACAAACGAGACAGAAGATGTGCACGCGGGGATTGGATGCTTGATACACTGGGGACTTTTTTTTTCGCCGCCAGTAAAGGCAGTCCCCGTGTGCACATCTTCTGTCCGCCCTTTAATGATCCATTCAAGTCCCACGACGGCCCGCAAAAGGCAGCCACATGTTTATTTTTGCCTCGCGCTTTCACTTTAAGTGAAAGCCCGATGCAATTATAAACAAGCGACTGCCTTTGCGCAATGCCGAGAGCTTGTCGTAACTGATAAACAGGCTGAGAGATTTCTCATCACTCCATTTTGGCCAAATTGGGGCAATTAATAGGTGTGGTTTTAGAAGTTGCCGTGGTGCCACTAAATTGGCTGAAAATGACAGCTATAAAACGTACAGCTAAAGCAGCCCATATTTCTGTTTTGGAGTCATGGCGCGTCACGCGCTCGCACTCCTATACCATAACTCCCTGCCGCGCGAGCAAGCAACACAGCCTGCAGTATTCTGCACTGGGGGCGAAGCTGGGGGTCGGTCCTCCCCGCAGTTCACCCCAGTCAGAGCACCCGTTCGGAGCTGGACCACACGAAACCTTGGCTGTTGAGGTCGTTTGCATAGTATTTTTCAAGCGCCCTTTTATATAAGCGCCCAGAATTCAGACTCTAATTGATAGTGAGCACACTTTTTTCCACTAAGTTCACAAAGAGATTTAACTAATGGAAGTGTTTTAATAGTTTTACGTAGGTCACTTGGCCCGATTTTTTCAACAGCTTTCACTGACAGGAACTCAAACATGGTTTAATCACATCCCTGGTTGCCAGCTCCGTTTAGTTCGTTTTCTTAGGCAATATATTTTTAACATAACTTCTGATGTTTCCTCTCGCCTCTTTAATATCCCTCTTAATTTACTAAAATATGTTTCCTAGCTCCTGATGAACGAATCCGAATTTCGCTATGTCTGTACATCACATGAGGATTTCTATTTCACATTAAATAACCTGTAAACATTGCGCTGTGGAAACTCTTCCCACCCGTAGGGCTCTGCCTCCTCGCCCGGCCTATCCCGCTTTACACCCGGGGGTGCCGCATTATGCACCGAAGCCCCGTGTGCAGGGCATTCATTCAACTACACAAACTTATGATGTGGGGCCTCTTTGGTCGTCATGCACAATATGAAATAACTTCCCATACAGGTTAAAAAACAAAATCGTCCTTCTAACCGCACACCCTACACCAGAGGTCTGCAAATTGGAGGGTGAGTTCCCAGGGTTGGGGACTTAAGTGATCCCAGAGAGCAGCATCACACGTTTTTTTAAGTGATAAAAAATGAGTGGCAAATATTTAATGGGCCATCACTAACATCTGACATTTCTATCTTTACTGGGAGTATGTGTAAAAGGGGTAACAAATTAACTGCAATGTTTAAACATGTTTACACCTATTTAAACTAGTGCTTTAAAAGGGCCGGTTGTCCAGTACTCAGTACCGCACTTTATTTTGAGAGGAAGAGTACCTTCACTTCTCAAAAAGATAGTAATACTTTTAATGGGAGAGTACCGGCACTTCTCAAAAACAAGAAGGTACTCTGTTAGACCGTACCTTCCTTTCTATTTTTCCATTTCAAGCAGTGACTGATTTAAACATTGCCCATTTTTTTAGCACAGTTGTGTGTGAGGGGCACGACATTAAGAAGTTTGAAAACTTCTGCCCTACACCTGGGGGCCGATTCCGATTTCGGCCGGAAGGGCTCCGAACGATGGTAGGAGCCCTTCCGACCGAATCGGAACGTGTCCGACTCGGATTTCCGGATGGCAGACGACAGGCTCGGAGAGCCCGTCCGCCGTCCGGAAATCCTTCAGTACTCCCCTGGCCGCCTCTTTATGACTGAGGGAGTACGGTGGCAGTTTTTCACTGCCTTTTCGTGCCGGTCTTATCTGTAGGAAAAGGCAGTAGGAAACTGTCGAGGGTGCGAGGCTGCAGAATGGCGGCCTGGGGGCACCTATGGTGCCCCTCTGTGGATCCCTGCACCCGGTGGCAGGCACCTTGGGGTGCCGGCCACAGGGTGCAGGAATGAACTACACCCCTGCTTTTCACAATGCAAGCATGCATTCCGCTCGGAATGCATGCTGGCATTGTGAAGTATACGAGTGCGACCGAACCCTGTTCGGTCGCATCGTACTTGCAGGGCCATAACCGACGACAGCAGGTCGGTCGGTTACGGCTCCTGACCGATGTTAGACGGACCTGAGTCCGTCGGACATCAGAATCGGCCCCTATGTATTTGCCTATCACCGCCCCACACAGGGTAGGTGTCCCTGCTATTTAAATGCTCTAATACGACACGCTCCAATACACCATCTCGTTCAATGCGCAAATGGTAGCCGTCATAAAAGACTACGTTTCCCAGAATGCATCATGTGCAAAATTGTTAGGCATATACTGTGTTACGCATCCCACAGGAAACTTCAAACCTTAAATCCCATAGCAAGAAGCGCCTTTGAAGTTTACTTGCATGAAACTAAAATACTAAACTTTGAAGAAAAACAAAATGTTAAAAAGAAGAAAATAAATTGCCGACGACAGTTAAACTATTTTAGGAATGAGGAAATCGAACCCGTTCTTTCACCAATCAGCTATTCGGATTTCAAGCCTACAAAAAAAAAATCAAAACGTTTAATACTTAATAATTACAACCAACCTTCTAACACAAGCTAGCCAGCCTATGAGAGGCGCATCAGCCTCGTGCAGGCAAAAAAGGCCATCAACACCAACTCTCCCCTCCACAGAAACTCGTCTTTCAAGATGGAAACAGGTGCTGGGCCTCAGGGCATGTTATAGGGGTCAGGAGATGACGGGTGGGCGCAATCAGCGCCGCCTCCGCTCCATCATTTAACCAGGACCCTCACCTGGGGACAATATAATAACACAACTTAAAGACCAAGGGAGAGTCCCGAGTGAGAAATCAAAGAGAGTGGGAGGTGTTTAAAGAGATTCCATGCAGATAGGGGGCCGGCAGGAGTGGGCGAGGGGGTCCTGGATATCTCGGTCTCTCTGCAACTTCTGCCACACCTGACACCTTGAGCGACACCTGGTATTTTTACAGAAGAGCTCTATGCATTCTGGGAATTGTAGTTTCTCTTTTGATAACACAATAGGGGTCGCAGGAACAATATTTTCTTTCTTCTGGCCAGAAAATCAAAGGATATGCGGGCCTGTTCCTTAATTAGTTGAACAGATGTCCCCTAGACAGGTTTGTTCGGCAGCTCTCAGACTGACTGTTAAACAAGAACTTTTTTCTGGGAAATCTGCTTCTCACAAGATGGCTCTATCCTTTTATAATTTGATTCCCAAATGACACTCGTAAACTCTTAAAGACCAATTCAAGGAAGCTAGGAATAACTGTTGAAAAAGCTGACAGCTGTTAAATGTGACATTTTTTGTAACTTTTACCAAACATTTGATATTTGAAATGTAAGTTTTGTGTTAGAGGTTAAATAAGTTATTAAGATATTTATGTATTTGAAAATGGGACACATTTAATCTTACCGAGAGCTTTTTGGCAAGCATTAACTTTTATCTAAAAGTTGAATATAATATGCAGTTCTTCAAATAACAACGCCCCTTAATACATATTATCATTTCTGGCTCGAAATCTAGATTTTCACCACAAACGCTTTATCCCATTGGAGTGAAAACTTTCTATTTTTTTATATATCAAGGCAAGAACTCCCACTTTGACCAACCCTTTGTCTTGCTTTAGCGGGATTGATTTTTTCTTAGCAAAATATAGGGCAAGCAAAACCGAGTAGCCCCTTGTCACGTGAAACTGTCAGCAAGGACTGTTTTTTTTTAATTAACAGTACTTGGCACATTGGGACATGTAGTGGAACTTTCTCCTTCCTGCGGCAGGAGGGATGAGCACCTGTTTTACTCCGGCCTTTACACCCTTTCTCACCCTTCTGCTCTGCTACAGACTTTGACACGTCCGTGCCGGTGCCCACGCTGCTCGTGGTATTACAGTAGCTGCACCTGGCACTGACTTTTTTAGGTCGAGCCTAGAGTCAGCGCGCATGCGCTTCCCTAGGGGAGACTTTTTGTGGTGGAGTATGTAATGAAGCTCCGCCCACTATCTGGCCATATTTGCCATTGACTTGTGTCAGTGTCCTTTGTAAATGCTGGCATCTGATTTGTAAACAGGCTTGTTAGTCCCTCCTTCTGTCGGATTTAGCATTTTAGGGGTTCGCCCTTTGTCGTTCACAAATCCTTGGATCAAATAAATTGAGATTGGCACAGAAGCTGTAACATCAAAATATAAGTTTATTATCACTCATGAGTGGGACTCCGTCGATACAGAACCCTCGGGCAATGTATGAGGTAGTATCTAGAATACAGAAACCATGGGGCTTTTATGCCCATATTACGGCTGAGTAAGCATGAAAACTCAAAAAGAGGTGGTACAAGTATACACAAGAATAGCTTTTCACATATTTGGACAAGTAAAAACCACTTAGTTCAACAGAGTGGGAGGGGCATAGGAACTGCTGAGATCCTTTGGAATAGCCTGACAGTTACACTGTAAAGCAGGTATATTCCAGCAACTACATGCCTTTCTGGGCATACATTGCTCTGACTCAGTGCTGAAGGAGTTAACTATAGTTGATGACTCAAGCAGAATAGAAAAGCAGGCAACAGTAAAGACGGAAGAAGCACATGGCTATTTTCAAGGAACAGTGGTCCCATTCACGAGGAGTCAAAATAAATATCACAATTACTACAATAAGGAATTGGAATTCAAGAGAATGAACAATGCATATGATGAAAAAAAGGTTTTATGGTGATTATTAGAAAAACGTAATAAATAACACAATGAATGAGCTAGCCGTGAGGGGGTTAGAAGGGAAATCAGCAGATTTCCTTAACCCAGGCTGGTGACTTTAAAAGGTGACTTTTGAATGAACAGTGCAAATACGAAAAAGTCAGATCAACATCTCACACTCAGAAAACAGATATATAGTAAGGTTTTCAGTTTAGAGAAGTAGGTCGACGATGTTTCGATCCCCATAAGGATAGTGGGATCTCTTCAGGACAAGGTGATGGTAAGGGTGCCTGGGAAGTTAGCCTCGGTAGGTGGGGGAAATAAAAGGAGGGAGGGGAAGGGAGGAGGCGGGGAAAGAAAGGGGAAAAAGAAGGGAAAGAAATAGGTTAACGGTAGGTGCTGGATGAAGCGAAGAAGTAGAAAGAACCAATAATATATGAAGGTCAATTGGGTAAGTGCCGAGTGGAAAAACCAGAGGTGGGTGAGGATGGGTGAGGAGGGTCTGTAGAGGAAATTGAAGAAGGGGTAACAAGAGGGGTAGTGAGAGGGGTGGGGGAAGAAGGAGCAGGGAAAGCGATCAAGGGAAGCTGGAGTGGAGGCAATAGAGAGGGTGAAAGTGGCCGTATGTAGCGGGGGCCAGGAGAGACACACTGGCAAGGAGAGGGAAAAAAGGACTGAAAAAATGAAAGAGCCGAGGGGGCTGAAAGGCAAAGTAGCTAAAGTAGAGCGAGGGCTGGAAGGGCTCTAGTGCGAGGGTGCAAGTAGGCCCCGTCTGACGCAGAGTAGGACAAGGGAACTTACGTGATAGCCACAAGTTGACAAAATGAGGGGCCGAGGAGCCTCAGGCGCTGATGCGCATGCACGAAGGAGGCGGAGGCGGGGCATCCAAGGTCTGCACCTGGAAGGCCGAAGCGCCGATGCAAGAGGGAAATTGCGGTCCGTGTCGGGACCGGAGGAAAGCAGTGGAGTCAAGATCCCGGATGCTGGAAGGGTAAAGGAAGGCAGGAGGGTAGTATCGTGGCGGCATGTGGAAGAAGGAGCACTAGAAAGGGAAGGTCGTGGTGTCTCTTACCTAGCAGGAATCGAGTTGCTGGTGTATGCGGTAAGGATTGTGGAGCGGGAACCTCCGCGCCGTGTTCACCGTAATAAGGTTAGGCAATGCCAGAGGTACAGGAGCCGAAGCCTCCGATGAGGTCGGGTCAGGGGCTTCCGGGAGCTGAGAGCGGGGCAGGTCACATGGTACGGACTCTCAAAGGAGAATGGATAGGGCGGGCAAGAGGGGGCAGGCCAATATGAAAGGGCAAGTGGAAATAGAAAAGTTAACAAGTGCAGGAAGACTGGTTCGGCCATGATGGAATGGGATGGAAGGAGGGGAGAAATGAGGCCCTAGCGTGTGCAGGCGGCCCGTGGGGGGAGAGAGGGAGAGAGTTGGGCATCCATCAGTAGAGCAAGTTGGGCCCCCCCATCAATGATATGGGGGCCACACAAAACCAACGCCAAAGGGTTGGGGGAGAGGAGAGAAATGGAAAATAATAGATTGATAAAGGGGAATAATTGAGGGGAGAGGCGAAAGATAAAAGGGAATAATTGAGGGGATAGAGAGTGAGGAGCATGAGGGTGAAAATTAAATTAAAATTAAAATCAAAAATTTAAATAACGGGTGAAAAAATGTAAAGGAAGGGTGGGAAGGGGGGAGGGCAGGAATAAAAGGATGAGAGAGGGAGGAAATTGGAACACCAGCACATGGTTACATAAAAACCATAGATCATGACAGGTTAAACAGAAGTCCACATGGGATGGTTAGAGTAAGTTCGACCAATCCTCCAGGCGATTCAGCCCTGTGTGCAGGCTGTCAGTACGGATTATCCACTTGAGTTCTTCCTTGTTCAAAATAGCAGCAATGTTTGTATTTCTAGCAGGTTGTTGGATCACACTAATGACTTGCCACCTTAAGTCATTTTCAGTGTGGTTCATGGAAGAGAAGTGTTCGACAAGTGGGGCATTGGCAGTTTTGCAGCGGATCCTGCTTCTGTGTTGGCAGATCCGGATTTGCATCTTCTGTGTAGTTTGTCCCACATAAATCAAGTTACAGGGACACATGATAGCATATATAACGTTGGAGGTGTTACAATTGGAAAAGTGACAAAGAGTGATGTCAATAGTAGCATGCACAAATATTTTAGTGTCTGTGGTGAGACTGCAAACACTATAGGCGGCGCATTTAAAATGGCCAACTGGAGGCAGAAAGATTCCAAAGTGTCCTGATGGTGGCATCCGTTTTTGTGTCTGGGAGAGAAGCCCTTACCATATGGTCTTTGATGCTTTTGCTTTTTTTGAAGGCAAAAAGAGGGCGTTCTGGCTTCAGGTAGCCAGCATTAAGTGTAGGCCAGTGTTTCAGGATGCATTTCCTCATTGTATTGGATATAGGTGAAAATGTGGTGACACAAACTATTTTTTCGTCAATTTCTTTAGTTTTGGTGCTGAGTAAAAAACAACAAGAGGAATCAAACAAACATAACAAAGAATTCAAGGACTCTGTATTGATGACTAAGATCAATAAATTTAAAAAGGATTTGGCCCGTTTTTCCCTAGAGAGAGTGTATTCTTACACTAGTGCTGACTATGTGCCCCCACAATTAAACCGACAGGGTCGTAGGTATGGGTCCGACTACTCTACATCAGAGAGTGACGAATGGTCTAGTGGGTCAGACACAGCCTCAGGTGAAGATTCCTCTTTTAGAGGCAACAAAAAGAGAGGTAGGGGTAACAGGAGAAACCTACGAGGTGCACCCAATACCATGTATCCTCCCCAGTGGTGGCCTCCTGGTCCATACAACTATCCACCCTTTCCTCCTTTCGGTCAACCTTGTCCTTATCCTCCACCTCCACAAATGTACTCTAACCAGCCTTTTTTAGGGTTTGGCCGAGGCCGGTCCAGGGGAAGAAGACGGAACCAGGTCCATTGGGCAGATCAACAATCAGCAACCCAGGCCTTTGTTGCGAGAGAGACTCCAGCGGTCCCGAGCACGAGCACAACTTAGTCATCAATCTGTCTAAGAAAGTTCTTACACAAGAAGAGATGTCCCTCTTAAACAAAGGTTTAGGGTTTGTTCCTTCCTTCAGAGGTGATCTGTTCTCTATAAATCATGAACTTGCTCTTTTTTTCAGAAAGATCCGCTTGAATTTCTTTTTCTGAACAGATCTTGTTACCTGTTCTGATGATCAAGACATTAACACGGGCTTGCGGAACAAATCAACATTCAATCCCTTGCCAAGTCAAGTTCCTTCACAGGTACTTACATATGAGAAAGCGGTGACTGCACAGGTGTTATCCACTTGTACAGCGGGAAGCCGTCAATATCAAAATCTTACTAAGTCTGAGCGGCAGGCCTTAAAGTCTCTCACTTCTGATGAAACCATCATGATCAAGCCGGCGGATAAAGGTGGTGCCACGGTTATCATGGACACCACCGCCTATCGCACCGAATGCTTGAGACAAGTGCAAAATGTACATTTCTACCGACCTCTCACTGAGGATCCAACTAAAAGATTACAACAGACCATTCAGATCATGGTCAACAAAGCCAGCACCAATGGTTGGATCACTACAAATGAAGCTCAGTATTTGGTTAAATCTTCCCCCATCGTGCCTTACTTTTACATTCTGCCTAAGGTGCACAAGAACGTGAGTCCTCCTCCTGGTCGTCCGATCATTTCCGGACTAGGGTCTCTCTTGGAACCTTTGTCGGCATTTGCAGATCATTTTTTACGTCCTTTGGTCACTAAAATGCCCACGTACCTCAAGGACACCAAGGACATTTTGATCCTACTCAAAGATCTACCCTTTGATGGTGAGACAGAATTTTTAGTCTCATTTGATGTAGAGTCACTCTATACATGTATCCCACAGGATGAGACATTGGATGTCATCGAAACTCTCCTGTTGGCTAATCCACCGGACTCCATCACTCCAGTTTCTTTCATCATGTCATGTGCCAGCCTAGCCATGAAAGAGAACTTTTTTCAATTTGAAGAACAGTTGTTCCTACAGGTGTCAGGCACTTCGATGGGGAGCATTTTTGCTCCCAGCCTGGCTAACCTGTATGTTCATGTCTTTGAGGAACAACACGTGTTCGGCACCAACAATCCTTATAAAGATCAAATAAGGATTTGGAAGAGGTACATAGACGACGTGTTCGTACTATGGCACGGATCACTGGCTTCTTTATTGTCTTTTAAGAACTGGCTAAACAATTGTGATACCTTCCTAAAATTCACCTGCGAATACTCCAAGACCCACCTCCCCTTTTTGGACATATTGATAACCCCCTCAGAGGGTGGCTTGAGTACCGAATTGTACAGAAAACCTATGGCGGTGAATGCCCTTTTGAAATATGACAGTTTTCATCCACGGGCATTGCGGGATAATCTGCCTTTTGGTCAGTTTTTGCGCTTAAAAAGAAATTGCTCCTCAGTTGATAAGTACAAAGAACATGCAAGCAATTTATCCAAACAATTACTGGCCAGACAATATCCCAAGCAACTAATCCGTAGAGCTTCTAAACGCGCAGCAAATAACAATCGTGAGGCTTTACTGGAACCCAAGGCCCCCAAATCCTCTGATAACAGGCTCACCTGTGTAAATACTTACTGCAAGTTTTGAAATCAAATCAAAAAAATCATTTTGACCAACTGGAAAATTTTGAACATTGGAGAGGTCAAGTTGCCGAGACCTCTTTTTGCTTTTAAACGCAGCAGTAATATCAGGGACCATTTGGTACACACCCGCCCACGTACTCATCAAACAGGCACTCAACAAACCCTGTGGGGTTTACCACCGGTCGTAGGACACTACCCATGTGGTTCCTGCGCGGCTTGTTGCCATACTTCTGTGACCAAAGAGATCGATATTGGCACTGGCAGGCCGTGGACTCTCAAAAGTCACAGCAACTGTAACAGCTCAAACTTGATTTACTTAATAACATGTCCATGTAGGTTACGTTATGTTGGAATGACCACCCGCCGGGTTAAAACCCGAATCTTGGAACACAAAAGTACCATACGGTGTGGCCGTTCTGCAACTAAACTCACCAACCACTTTCTAGCAGCTGACCATGCTCTAAATGACTTACACTGGACGGTCCTTGACAAACCTTTCATACCTTCCCACCTGACAGATTGCTCTTCTTTTCTATTTAAACGAGAACAGCGGTGGGTTTATACACTTAACACGCATGTCACAGGACTGAACGACGACATTCCATGGTTGTCATTATGATTTTCACATACTTTTCTATTCCTAGTCCCGCATCAATACACACCAAGTAGATGGGATTAGTTAAGAGAGTAAGCCATGAGCAGGTCCGATTTATTCTGGGTCGTTTGTTTACCATGCCTTCTACCCTGGTTTTGGCTAGTGCTATTCAGTGCTTGCCCCTTTGGAACCATTAAGTATGATACTTTGGGTTAATTGATCATTTTAATGTCTCGCTGTTTTTTCACGTACTAGAGAACGTTTTTGTTTGGTTTTTCTTATCCCTTTGTGGCGGTGTTTATCTTAGTTCTATGACGAGCGTTTGCGCGTCGACTACGGAGTGAATGCTCTTACTGATTGTATTCCCTCCGTTTCCGCCTCATGAGCTGACGTTAAGCTCAATAGCATGAGCCAATGCCTGAGCTTTTCCTGCGTTGTATTCCTATTTGGAACCAGTGTTCTTTTAACCAGATCCCCTCCGTTTTAGGCATTTACTTCAATCCTGAGCCTGGTAACATTAGCCAGTAATCTTGTTTTTTGTGCACGGTCCTTTAAATACGTAACCATTTCTATGGCCGCATTCCTAATCGGAGCCAGTGTTTTTATAACCAGGACCCCCCCGTTTGAGGCATTCACTTCAATCCCGAGTCTGGTAACATTAGCCAGTAACCGGGTTCTTTTGTGCATAGCCCTTTAAAGACGAAACCCCTTCCATGGCCGCATTTAACGTTGCCAAGACTACGAACACAGCGCAATAGCTCAGCTCTGATTGGTTCCTTTATTTTCACTTTTTTATAACGAGCTTTTCCATTGGCCATTGATCGAAGACTCTGACGCTTCATATTACACGTTTACCCGTCCCGCGGCACCTCCGGCTTCAGGCTCATTTCAGCCGCGGTCCCCCGACGGATAGGTAAGCGTTTGGAATTAGCTCTCCGTTACTTTTTGACATACTGCACATACATTATTTCTTGTGTCAGTTTATATTTAGTCGTCTCTCTGGCGGCTAATGACTTCTCAAGCATTTGTGGTCACTCGTTTAATGGGCCATGCATTCGAGTGCTTGTTTATTGAGTTTATTTATCCTTTCAACTACAATTTATATCGTTTTTCCTTTGGATTTGTTCCAATTTATTGTCCTATACAGCGAGATTTATCTACAGCGCACACATTTTGTAGATCCTGGCATTGTCTTTGGTTCTTCACGCATACAGCTTTTTGTGTATTTATTGAAGATACCGGTCTCCCTTGTCTTTAGTTTATCAGTCCACTTGTTTTTGAACATTCGCTCCTGAGATGTAGGTACCTAATTCTGAGCGTCTTACATCACTTTTTCAGAGCGGTGTTCCCTTCCTGAGCGGATGCCAGGTGGAGGTTAGAGTCACACCCAGTGCTCACGGGTGAGTGGTTCATGCAATAAGTTACTATATCCCATTTTTTCACGTTTGTTCAAGTCTGCATTTTGAACCAACTTTTTCTTACACTGAGTTCTCTTTTGTTTAGGTGATGTTTGAAATGACTAAGCGACGTACACCCTTCTAGCAACCATTGGGTGTTCCTAGTATCTTTTTTCTGTGTAGTTAGCACACAGTTTCCTTATTTCATTTTGCAGTAGCTATTGGTCCTGATGAAAGCCAAGCCAACTTAGGCGTTTAGGCTGAAACATGTCGACCTTTTTTCATTGTTAAACACCATGGCCTACTTTCGACCAGTGGTGTTCACGTTTTTAATCTAGCTTCGGTACGGTTGTGTTAAGAGAACCTTCCTTGCCGTCCCGTGACTAGTTTTAATACATTTTCACTGCACTATCAATTGGTTAGCACTGCACCCCTCACTCATACGTAGCTCATCATGTGTGGATTTAGTCTATCCTTTAGTGCACAATCAAAACATCCCTGAGCTCCTCCCTCTCATAGAGGGGGTCGTAGCCCCCAGAGAAACTAGGATTTTTCTCTGGGAGGAGAATCCCATATGATGAAGCATGTCACCCAGGGTGAGTGAGGGATTACGTCCTTAAAAGGGATTGCCCTTTCATTACATGAATTGGGCTTTTTTTGTTTGTCATTTACACACCACCTTCTCGTCTTTCTTCTTTTTTCCTTTTTTGGTGACTTCAGACCTCAGGGTTCTTTGTGTTATTGATATTTGAATTGGGGATCCAACCCTGTGTGGTCTTAAAACTTGTTCCCTTTGACCCCCCGGTTTTGAACCGTCTGTGTATGTTAAATGAACAGCTGTTGGCTGTGGGTCTCACATTCGACACAACAATAGTGTCTTAACTGTATTGCGGAATTAATATTTTCTGCAGGTTGATTTTTCTTCCAGTGTTCTTCTTCACACACATATACATAGACTCGTGGGCTTACTTTTTCTAATTTTGAGGTTGAGACTGACTTCTTCTTTATTTCACACTATGGCGGAACGCCTGGGTCTAACCTTTGATGACACCATAGCACAAGCCATTCTAGATACACCAAGTATTATGGACACGTTTCAAAGTCCAGCCATCCACGCAGAGGTTGATTGGACCAGGGTTCTGACTTTAAAGAAATCACATTCACGTGTATTCATCCATGGAGCAATCATGACTGAGTATTTGAGAGCCAATTGTGCTCCCACAGGACTCATTGTGACTAATGCACCACGACTGTTCCTTGATGACAAAACCTTCCTCAATGATTGGTCTCTAATCGCCTGGAAGTGTACCAGAGATTGGTTGATCCTTATCATCAGCACTGCCAAACGAGTTGCTGATGCTGTCTTGATCGAGATTCAGGCTTTAGAATCTCAAATCAAAGTGACACTCACAGGCGCTCTGTTTAAAAAACAACAGGAGGAATCAAACAAACATAACAAAGAATTCAAGGACTCTGTATTGATGACTAAGATCAATAAATTTAAAAAGGATTTGGCCCGTTTTTCCCTAGAGAGAGTGTATCCTTACACTAGTGCTGACTATGTGCCCCCACAATTAAACCGACAGGGTCGTAGGTATGGGTCCGACTACTCTACATCAGGGAGTGACGAATGGTCTAGTGGGTCAGACACAGCCTCAGGTGAAGATTCCTCTTTTAGAGGCAAAAAAAAGAGAGGTAGGGGTAACAGGAGAAACCTACGAGGTGCACCCAATACCATGTATCCTCCCCAGTGGTGGCCTCCTGGTCCATACAACTATCCACCCTTTCCTCCTTTCGGTCAACCTTGTCCTTATCCTCCACCTCCACAAATGTACTCTAACCAGCCTTTTTTAGGGTTTGGCCGAGGCCGGTCCAGGGGAAGAAGACGGAACCAGGTCCATTGGGCAGATCAACAATCAGCAACCCAGGCCTCGGTTGCGAGAGAGACTCCAGCGGTCCCGAGCACGAGCACAACTTAGTCATCAATCTGTCTAAGAAAGTTCTTACACAAGAAGAGATGTCCCAAAGGTTTAGGGTTTGTTCCTTCCTTCAGAGGTGATCTGTTCTCTATAAATCATGAACTTGCTCTTTTTTTCAGAAAGATCCGCTTGAATTTCTTTTTCAGAACAGATCTTGTTACCTGTTCTGATGATCAAGACATTAACACGGGCTTGCGGAACAAATCAACATTCAATCCCTTGCCAAGTCAAGTTCCTTCACAGGTACTTACATATGAGAAAGCGGTGACTGCACAGGTGTTATCCACTTGTACAGCGGGAAGCCGTCAATATCAAAATCTTACTAAGTCTGAGCGGCAGGCCTTAAAGTCTCTCACTTCTGATGAAACCATCATGATCAAGCCGGCGGATAAAGGTGGTGCCACGGTTATCATGGACACCACCGCCTATCGCACCGAATGCTTGAGACAATTGCAAAATGTACATTTCTACCGACCTCTCACTGAGGATCCAACTAAAAGATTACAACAGACCATTCAGATCATGGTCAACGAAGCCAGCACCAATGGTTGGATCACTACAAATGAAGCTCAGTATTTGGTTAAATCTTCCCCCATCGTGCCTTACTTTTACATTCTGCCTAAGGTGCACAAGAACTCCATCACTCCAGTTTCGTTCATCATGTCATGTGCCAGCCTAGCCATGAAAGAGAACTTTTTTCAATTTGAAGAACAGTTGTTCCTACAGGTGTCAGGCACTTCGATGGGGAGCATTTTTGCTCCCAGCCTGGCTAACCTGTATGTTCATGTCTTTGAGGAACAACACGTGTTCGGCACCAACAATCCTTATAAAGATCAAATAAGGATTTGGAAGAGGTACATAGACGACGTGTTCGTACTATGGCACGGATCACTGGCTTCTTTATTGTCTTTTAAGAACTGGCTAAACAATTGTGATACCTTCCTAAAATTCACCTGCGAATACTCCAAGACCCACCTCCCCTTTTTGGACATATTGATAACCCCCTCAGAGGGTGGCTTGAGTACCGAATTGTACAGAAAACCTATGGCGGTGAATGCCCTTTTGAAATATGACAGTTTTCATCCACGGGCATTGCGGGATAATCTGCCTTTTGGTCAGTTTTTGCGCTTAAAAAGAAATTGCTCCTCAGTTGATAAGTACAAAGAACATGCGAGCAATTTATCCAAACAATTACTGGCCAGACAATATCCCAAGCAACTAATCCATAGAGCTTCTAAACGCGCAGCAAATAACAATCGTGAGGCTTTACTGGAACCCAAGGCCCCCAAATCCTCTGATAACAGGCTCACCTGTGTAAATACTTACTGCAAGTTTTCCAATCAAATCAAAAAAATCATTTTGACCAACTGGAAAATTTTGAACATTGGAGAGGTCAAGTTGCCGAGACCTCTTTTTGCTTTTAAACGCAGCAGTAATATCAGGGACCATTTGGTACACACCCGCCCACGTACTCATCAAACAGGCACTCAACAAACCCTGTGGGGTTTACCACCGGTCATAGGACACTACCCATGTGGTTCCTGCGCGGCTTGTTGCCATACTTCTGTGACCAAAGAGATCGATATTGGCACTGGCAGGCCGTGGACTCTCAAAAGTCACAGCAACTGTAACAGCTCAAACTTGATTTACTTAATAACATGTCCATGTGGGTTACGTTATGTTGGAATGACCACCCGCCGGGTTAAAACCCGAATCTTGGAATACAAAAGTACCATACGGTGTGGCCGTTCTGCAACTAAACTCACCAACCACTTTCTAGCAGCTGACCATGCTCCAAATGACTTACACTGGACGGTCCTTGACAAACCTTTCATACCTTCCCACCTGACAGATTGCTCTTCTTTTCTATTTAAACGAGAACAGCGGTGGGTTTATACACTTAACACGCATGTCACAGGACTGAACGACGACATTCCATGGTTGTCATTATGATTTTCACATACTTTTCTATTCCTAGTCCCGCATCAATACACACCAAGTAGATGGGATTAGTTAAGAGAGTAAGCCATGAGCAGGTCCGATTTATTCTGGGTCGTTTGTTTACCATGCCTTCTACCCTGGTTTTGGCTAGTGCTATTCAGTGCTTGCCCCTTTGGAACCATTAAGTATGATACTTTGGGTTAATTGATCATTTTAATGTCTCGCTGTTTTTTCACGTACTAGAGAACGTTTTTGTTTGGTTTTTCTTATCCCTTTGTGGCGGTGTTTATCTTAGTTCTATGACGAGCGTTTGCGCGTCGACTACGGAGTGAATGCTCTTACTGATTGTATTCCCTCCGTTTCCGCCTCATGAGCTGACGTTAAGCTCAATAGCATGAGCCAATGCCTGAGCTTTTCCTGCGTTGTATTCCTATTTGGAACCAGTGTTCTTTTAACCAGATCCCCTCCGTTTTAGGCATTTACTTCAATCCTGAGCCTGGTAACATTAGCCAGTAATCTTGTTTTTTGTGCACGGTCCTTTAAATACGTAACCATTTCTATGGCCGCATTCCTAATCGGAGCCAGTGTTTTTATAACCAGGACCCCCCCGTTTGAGGCATTCACTTCAATCCCGAGTCTGGTAACATTAGCCAGTAACTGGGTTCTTTTGTGCATAGCCCTTTAAAGAAGAAACCCCTTCCATGGCCGCATTTAACGTTGCCAAGACTACGAACACAGCGCAATAGCTCAGCTCTGATTGGTTCCTTTATTTTCACTTTTTTATAACGAGCTTTTCCATTGGCCATTGATCGAAGACTCTGACGCTTCATATTACACGTTTACCCGTCCCGCGGCACCTCCGGCTTCAGGCTCATTTCAGCCGCGGTCCCCCGACGGATAGGTAAGCGTTTGGAATTAGCTCTCCGTTACTTTTTGACATACTGCACATACATTATTTCTTGTGTCAGTTTATATTTAGTCGTCTCTCTGGCGGCTATTGACTTCTCAAGCATTTGTGGTCACTCGTTTAATGGGCCATGCATTCGAGTGCTTGTTTATTGAGTTTATTTATCCTTTCAACTACAATTTATATCGTTTTTCCTTTGGATTTGTTCCAATTTATTGTCCTATACAGCGAGATTTATCTACAGCGCACACATTTTGTAGATCCTGGCATTGTCTTTGGTTCTTCACGCATACAGCTTTTTGTGTATTTATTGAAGATACCGGTCTCCCTTGTCTTTAGTTTATCAGTCCACTTGTTTTTGAACATTCGCTCCTGAGATGTAGGTACCTAATTCTGAGCGTCTTACATCACTTTTTCAGAGCGGTGTTCCCTTCCTGAGCGGATGCCAGGTGGAGGTTAGAGTCGCACCCAGTGCTCACGGGTGAGTGGTTCATGCAATAAGTTACTATATCCCATTTTTTTCACGTTTGTTCAAGTCTGCATTTTGAACCAACTTTTTCTTACACTGAGTTCTCTTTTGTTTAGGTGATGTTTGAAATGACTAAGTGACGTACACCCTTCTAGCAACCATTGGGTGTTCCTAGTATCCTTTTTCTGTGTAGTTAGCACACAGTTTCCTTATTTCATTTTGCAGTAGCTATTGGTCCTGATGAAAGCCGAGCCAACTTAGGCGTTTAGGCTGAAACATGTCGACCTTTTTTCATTGTTAAACACCATGGCCTACTTTCGACCAGTGGTGTTCACGTTTTTAATCTAGCTTCGGTACGGTTGTGTTAAGAGAACCTTCCTTGCCGTCCCGTGACTAGTTTTAATACATTTTCACTGCACTATCAATTGGTTAGCACTGCACCCCTCACTCATACGTAGCTCATCATATGTGGATTTAGTCTATCCTTTAGTGCACAATCAAAACATCCCTGAGCTCCTCCCTCTCATAGAGGGGGTCGTAGCCCCCAGAGAAACTAGGATTTTTCTCTGGGAGGAGAATCCCATATGATGAAGCATGTCACCCAGGGTGAATGAGGGATTACGTCCTTAAAAGGGATTGCCCTTTCATTACATGAATTGGGCTTTTTTTGTTTGTCATTTACACACCACCTTCTCGTCTTTCTTCTTTTTTCCTTTTTTGGTGACTTCAGACCTCAGGGTTCTTTGTGTTATTGATATTTGAATTGGGGATCCAACCCTGTGTGGTCTTAAAACTTGTTCCCTTTGACCCCCCGGTTTTGAACCGTCTGTGTATGTCTCCCTGGGGCAATACCATGCTCTTTTCAGTGCTGTTTTGACAAGTTTGCGTGGAGAGCCTCTGCTAATAAGTTTCTTGGACAGAGTATTAGCCTCCGAGAAGTAGTCTTTCTTAAAAAAGCAGTTTCGCCGTAAGCGGAGGAACTGTGAGTATGGAAGTGAGTCACGGAGGGCCCTGGGTTGGTGACTACTGTATGAAAGTAAAGTATTTTTATCGGTGGGTTTACGGTACAGTGTGGTGTAGAGTCCACCATTGTGGGCAATGATATATAGATCCAGGAAGGCTATCTTATGATTACTGCTGTTGACAGTAAAGTTAAGGCCATGGCTGTGTGTGTTGAGCCAATGTTGGAATTGTAAGAGAATGTCTTCAGTGCTATTCCAGATAAGAAAAATATCATCAATATAGCGTTTCCATTGAAGGATGTGATTTCTGAATGGGTTCAATTGGGATAGTATTATGTTAGTTTCCAGCCAGTCCATGTAGAGTATAGCGAAATTTGGGGCGAAAACTGCGCCCATGCTAGTACCTTTGACTTGTTGGTAGAAATGACCGTCAAAAAGAAAAAAGTTTCTTGTGAGGCAGATTTTAAGGAGGTGAAGAATGAAGGCAGTCGGAACCGTGTGGGGTTGTGGTCTTGAGTTGAGTACCGTGCCTATGACATCAATACCCTCGTCTTGGGGAATGTTCGTGTAAAGGGCCTCAACGTCGAGTGTGCATAGGAGGCTGGTGAGGGGATCAAATGAAATTATCTCTATAAGGTTAACCATGCCCATGGTGTCCTTGATGTAGCATTGTGTGTTGGGAACAAATTCTTTAATAAAGTGATAAATGTATCTACCAAGGGGTTCAAGGATGGAGCCCAAAATACAAAGAGAAAGACCCCTGTGGCAAGATAACCCCTCATAAACCACAGAAAGGTAGAATATAGTCTATTTTTGTTTTATTTATAAAAATATATATAAATTGATGAATACATTTCTTTTTTTTGGATAAATCATTTTTTCATAAATACAAATCTATACATCATTATCTATGGTTCAAACTAAAGTTGACGAAGCAATATAATAAACAAAAACATACAAAAAATGACAATAATACAAAAGGATAATTACATACAAATATCAATAATACAAAAAAGAACCATACAAACATACAATTAAGCCAGTAAATACACAATTGCGCCGACGCGCGTTTCGGAATCTTCCTTCCTCAGGGCGATATTGGTATTACATAGGCAAAAAACATAATGAACTACAATAACATGACAACATGAATTGGCTTTATGCCTCGTCAATAAAAGGATCTGTGGAAGAACAAATAACGGGGTTATCAGAGATCACAAAAAACTTTTTATTGTTGTAAATGAGCACAATTGCTTCAAGGTTGCTAGAATATATGGAGAGCTATAGAATAGAACTAGATAAATCTAGATATAAAGATAGATCAAAAAATTATAATACAAAACCCTTAATAATTAGTGAAAAAAGTGCTTGAGTACCCAAAGTGCAAAGGAGAGAAAAAATAAAAATAAAAATAAATTGCATATAGAGGTGCATCAAAAGTAATCACCTAGAAGTGTGATCCCTAGAACGACAAAAATAGAGAGAACAAAATACACACTTGCGATCTTGAGTGGAAAGCTCACATTCCAATATAACCAGAAGTAGATACAATGAGGGATTCTTCCAAGAACATAGAATGCCACCAAGGGATAGAGTACTAGATCTCGTTCCTCGGTAGGTAATAATTCTAGTAGAGCTAAGAAGAAAAAAACATAATAAGCCTCAAAATATTTCGGCACTTAGTCACACGTGAAATGATATTTAAAGGACAAACGGTCTCTAGGTGCCGAGATAAATACAGGGGTATTACTAAACTTACAACGTACATTGGATAGAATCTAATGACGATGGAGGCAGGGAATTCCTGGGTAAGAATGCACGTATTATGCCTCAGGTCTGGACACTGCCTTATCTGTAATAGGACGAGATTCTTAATGTCTAGCTAGTTCATTCAAGTAATAACAGATATAATTTCAGCAACAGCGGCATAAAACTTACGGGGTATATGTAGGTATACTCCTAGTGGCATGCAGAAATGAACAGAATACGCCCAAATAGGTGTTTCACAAGTCTTAACAGTCTAGTAGTGACTCCGGCCAAGAGACGAACTTTGTTTAATATAATCTGTCAAGAGAAGCAGGAAAGCAATACTTAGAAGGATGGAATCCATTACTATCTGACAAAAAGATTATAAAAATCATATATGACGATTCACTCTAAATGCACAATCAGGACAGGCTTTTAATGTCAGTAGCTGAGCTATTAAAGAAGCAAAAACTTACTTCAATCAGAAAAGATATAAAAGTCCCCAGATCAAGATTCCTCGAGGCTCCTCAACTTGATGAGAATCACCAATAGAGACTCCCTTTACATAATGTGGTGCCGAGCAAAGTACGTTCGAATTCGTATTATATATGTCACGCCCGGATAGTTGTCACTCCAGCCAACGGATGATTTTTGTTTAATAAAATCTGTCAGGAAAAGCAGGGGATCAACACTTAGAAGGTAAAGTCCACTTAATATCTGCCAAAAGATAAAAATCGAATCACTCTGAACCCAAAACAACAATACAGGCTCTGAGTAGCTTGGCTAATCGTGCAATAGAAACTTACTTCAATGAGAAGAGAAATAAATTGCCAAAGTTGGATTCCTCGTAGTCCCACCGCTGGATACGAATTACCGATAGAAGCTCCCTTTAAATAATTCCAAACCAAAGTAGGGAATGAAGGCGGGAAACAGACTCAACCGGTCCCACCTGGGAGCAATAGGGCAAATCCAAAGATATCGGATGGAATTCCTAGTGTAGCATGTAAAGACGGACGCCATCTTGGAAGGGAGGATTGGAAGAGACGGAGATCCGTGAAATTCATAGATTCCCCGGCTCAATGCAAAAAACTATCTCCCTAGGTAAAAATGATTTAAAGTAGATCCTAGTGGATATAGCAGTATCGTTAAACAGTTATTTGGGGGCGTTCGAGAGCACACGATATAGAGGTTAACACAATGCGTGATAATGGGCGCCATTTTAGGAAGGGCAAGGTAGGTTGGTAATAGTAAAAATAATGAAAAAGTAGAAGGTCCGAACTCGGACCTAGAACAAAAATTGTCGATTCGCCCAGATTTGTTGATGATGAATAATAGAAATACAGCTGCCAGAACGAATTAAAGCCAGTGGGGTGGATCTACTACATGGTAAATGCAGACGTCAATGGGGCGTCCAGGTGAAATGGTGGCATTTTTGTGTATTTTAAGTAGGGTGTAAATCACTGGGGTACGTGGTGATTTGGTGTTGAGGTACTGGAATTCGTACTTGCTGAGAAAGCCCTGCAAAAGGCCTTCCTCTGTGATATCCAGAATAAGTTTCTGAATCTCCTTGGTTGGGTCAGTGGGGAGTCTCAAGTAGTGATCATGTGTGGATAGTTGCCTGATGATCTCTAGTTTATATGCGCCAGTGTTGTGAAGGACAATGCCGCCGCCCTTGTCAGCCGGTTTGATAATAAGACCATCCATTTGTTTGAGTGCCTGTAAGGCATTCTTTTCAGGTAGTGTGAGGTTGTAGGGTATGTATTTGTATATGTTCAAGCAAGGCAAGGTCTTTAAGAATGAGTTTCTCGAAGGTGAACATTTCAGCTGGAAGACTGTGGTGACGAGGGGAGAAAGTGGAGGGAGGGCGAAAGGATGTGAATGCGGTAGAAGGGGTATAGATACATAAACATTAAGATTGTCTGGACTCTGTCAGCAGTGCTGTCAGTCACTTTTGTTTCTAAAAAATTAGTAGTCATTAAGGTTTTTCTGTTTTTTTACAGTTATTCTGGTCCTGAAGAGAGCCCTATATCAAGTGGGCTCGAAACGCGTCGACCTATTGTTTTGCATTGTTCACCAGACAATCTTAATGTTTATGTATCTAACAGTTTAGTGCTTTTTGATTAATATAGATTTATTTGATAATGACATTTTGTGTGTAATGCTTGCACTACAATGGATTATTATTTGGACTAGGTGATGTTTGGTGCTAGCCCCTGACTTTTTTTTTTTTTTTTTTAATTTAAAAACATTTTGGTCAGGTTTTTGGAAATATTGGCTTGTGTATGACTGTAGTTTAGTATGGGTGATGTATGTGGAATGATTGTGATATGAAAGTAGTAAGTAAGATTGGTGTTATGTATGTAGCAATCTGATGAATACATGGGTAATTCTTTGTTTTTAGATATTTAGTTTTGTTGTAAGTGATTTGGTTTCCTAAAGAATTAATACATTTTGGAACCTAAAAATGTTAAATCAGTCCGAATAAAATGCAAATTGAGCAAAAGACTGCCCAAGGGTGCTTTAGATTTTTTCCAGGCACGCATTGAAATATCAAATGGTGTATCAGTATTGGCACTCCCGTGTTCGTTGTGTTTGAATAGGCTCAGCCTTACTGATTAGAGCCTGGACCCTGTATTTGTTTCTATGATTACAAACACAAGAAGCATTATGTGTGAGAATCTCACAGAAGATAAGTATAGTGAGATATACAAAATGAGATGTATGTTGGGGAAGCTCACAAGTGAGATGGTAGTGATAAACCCAGATGTGTGGGTTCCAGTGCCATACTTCTAAACACCAGAAATGTTGCGTTTGTTTGTCGACCTTTCAATTAACTACAATGTGTGGAAGTACACTAATGAGTACTGCTGTAAAATGCAAAAACGTGCAAAAACTTGTATGTGGGAGGCTCACAAAAATGAGAAGCATGTTATATGAAATGCTCAGTACAGTGTATGATACTCACAAACATGAAAAGTGTAGGGAACTGGGCTTATGTTGCAATGACTACCCCACTTTTTGCCCCCTTTTTAGCTAATAGATGCTGATTTTTTTACTCTTACAGTGCACTGTGTCCTGCTAACCACACCTCAGTGCCAGGGCTCCTTCCCTAAAATAAGGTCGAATTGTGCTAGAATTGGCTAAGGACTTTAGCAACCTGTAAGTCCCTAGCAAATGGTACTTCAGGTACCTAGGGCAGGGTTACTAAGGAAGATTATAAGGGCTGCAGCATATCTTATGCCACTCTAAAAGACTCTCATATAAATTCTACCCTGTGTGTCATGCCAATGTCACTGCATCTAATATATGTGAGTCATCCCTACAGCAGGTGCTTGAGCCTCAGGCAGGGTGCATTAATCTTATGTGAAGACATATCTGCATGAGAAGATATGCCCCTGTGATGTCTAGTTCTATTGCTAGATATTGCAGGTGAGCAGGGAAGCTATCTTAAGGTATATACTGGGCACTGGTCAAAACGAGTTCTCCAGCTACATAATGGCTTTACTGAAATGTATGGTCATTAATATCAAACTCCTTGTATTAATAAACCTACACTAATTCCAGTGATGGACTTAGAGGTACCCCGAAGCCTACCAGCCCTCTAGTGTGCTACAGACTGGTTCAGTACAGCCTGCTGCCATAGACAAGTTTCCGACCCACAATGGTGAGAGCCTTCACTCTCAGGAGGTCAGGAATAATGCCTGCTCTGGAGAGTTATCACCTCCTCCTCCAGGAAGGCTCCAAGGCAGGGGGCTTTAAAGAGCCCCTGCCTTTTCCTGTGCAAGTCTGACTTTTCTCACAGGAGAGGATGCTGATCCCCCTGCCCTGAGCCATCTGGCACCAGGACAGGTGGGAAAAGTAGATATGCAGGAGGCGTGTTGCACTGTTAGGCTGGGCACACCTCTAGGGAGACAAAGTCTGAAACGGACATGACTTTTCAGAGTAGTCCATCTTAATGATGCCAAACTCAGGGATTCTGGGACACAATTATGTCCACTTCTAACAGGAAGTGGTCAAATAGAGGGTGTAGTGACCCCAGGGGTAAGTAGCCTATTGGCTACTACACCTCCCTTCCCTTAACACCCCGAAATCAAGTATTTATGGGACCCCATGATACCAGATCTTCAGCTTTTCATTTGTCAAAAAAAGGAGTGGAAGAAGAAGACTGCTGACCAGAGAACTGAGTAAATACTGACTTGACGCCAACCCTGCCGAGCTATCTGTTGCACCCCACTCTCATGGAGCCACTGTACAGAACGCAAGAAACCTGGAGGCTGCTAGGGCTTTGCAAATTGCTAAAGAATCTCCCTTGGAGTAAGGGAGTTACTCCCCTGCAGACGCAGGCACCAAAGACAAAATGTGCAGTCCACTGAGTTGCCACTCCCCGGCCAGTCTGACACAGCAGCCTCCCGGGAAAAGGACCCTGTGCTCCTAAAGGTGAGCTCTGCCTCTCCACCGAGAGGGAGGACATCAGGACCAACCTGAGCCTCACAGGACCAAGAACCAAGTACCAGACCCCTTGCAGCAGCCAAGACTTTTTGCACCCAGACCGGACACCAACACAGAGAAAGACCAACCTGCACATTGAGGGACTTCAGGGATAGTGAGACCCACGTCATGACTGGTCCATCTGGACAGTTTGCCTCTCCTGCAGAAAACAAAGACAAAGAAGTGAGTCTGCCACCACTGCCACCCAACGCCTCAAAGCATTTATGCACCTGCGCTCCAGAGCCCGAGACTCAGGGAGGTGATGGTGCCAATGGGGTCCCCAGACCCACAAGAGCTAAGCCCATGCTTAGGTTTGCCCAGACTGAACTTCATCCTCTTTCTGCAGGCTCCCTCCAACTGCGAGAAACTCCTGCACTGGAATCTGAACCCAAAAGCCATGACTGCACCAGAGCCCATAGCCTGAGGAGTAGTGGCCCGAAGGTGTCCCTGCATTCCTAATGATCTCAAGGGTTGAGTCCCTATGGGTTCCCCCGGACTGGTACCCCTGTCCCTGCCTGAAGCCTCTTTGTAACTGGACTGTTCTCCATGTGAATTGAATGGGACACCCAACACTGTGACACACCTTGGCAACGGGATGCCCCAGAGCTCCCTTAGGTGACCTGTTGGTGTGGCCTTGGACCTTGCTGCATACGCACCACAATTCCAGAAGAACAGCTGCACAAGCCGCTGACAAGTGTCCAAATGCAATACACATTTTTCCTCCATAAGTTAGCATTGCTGGTCCCGAAAATGCAGTGTTCATTTCTGAAAACTATAAACATTCTTAACTTTAAAAGTACTGACCCGATTTTTTATAATCTTCATATCTAAATTTATATAAAAGTGTATGTTATTTTTATAAATTAGTGTTGAATTTCTTTATTCAGTGTGTATCACATTTGCTGCCTTTTTGTAAATAATAAATGCTTAGCACTTCCCTCTGATATGCCTAACTGCTCACCCACACTACAGAAATGAGAGCATTTGGGGTGTCATTTGTGCCTCTGAAATTCCTTTGGAGTTTGTCTGTACTCTCTGCACATTGTACCTCATTTTGGTACACTATATGAAGAGGCAGCTTCCTACAAAAAGGATGGCATGTGAGAGGTGTACAAATATGAGAAGCCTAAGGTGTGACAATGTAGATGCATGTGAAGTCTAGACCCAATCCCCCAGCCCTGAAAATTACTTCCAAATCACCAGCCCAGCAGACTAGCCCCGAAGCCCTCCAGCCCAGGAAATAACCCAGACAATCCCCAGCCCACAAAACTACCCCGACCAACCCCCAGCCCACCAAACAACCCTGACCCACCCCCAGGGCCGGACTGGCCATAGCGGGCACCGGGCAATTCCCTGTGAGCCGCACGGGTTGGGGCCGGTTTTGTGCCCCTGGGGGCCGTTTTTGTTACAGGGCCGTTTTTGCAGCATAGCCGATAACCGCCCTGGCAAGGAGCTCGCCGGCACCCCCATCCCACAGGGGGTGCGGCCGAGCACTTTGCCAGGGCCGGTTTTGGATCTCAGTCTGGCCCTGCCCACCCCAGCCCACAAAAGTACCCCGAACCACCCCCACCCTCAAAACAACCCCAACCTCCCAGCCCACAAAAGTACCCTGACCCACTCCCAGCCCCACTTAACTCACTGCAGATCTCTCCTTGCTTCCTGCTTCCGTTCGTCTGAAGCTAGACTACCCCTGACCCACCACCAGCCCACAAAACAACGCTGACCCCCCTGCCCACATAAGTACCCCGACCTGCCCTCCAGCCCCACTTTTGCATACCTGCTAAGACAACGGACATATACTAGTACCTCTGCCCACCATTAAGTGGTTATTGAAGGAACATCCATTGTACTGAGGAAGACCCAGTTGCAAAGCATATATGTGTCAAAAGGTGAACAATGAAAGAAAAGATGAGCTTGATGCAGAGGGACTGTTACGTGGCGAAATAAGGAGTTCACCAATTGCCCCCTTTTGACTATCTTTGAACCTCTCCTTGATGCAATATATGTTGTACATTGTTCTGTTGTGATCACACTTTTATGAGCACTATGCTTATTTCACCAAATAATCTGTCGCTAAAATTCTTTTTGTTACTTTCCTGGCAGAATCATTCTGGAATTATATATGTAATAGACCCAGATTCTAAGGGTTACTGCAGTCACCCTGTGTACATTTAAACTGCCAGACGGACTTGCTCAGAAACGTGGAGTTAAAACTCATAGCCAAAGGGGCGGTTTCTTCGTTAGGGCACTGGAGCTCCTCCCACCTTATTGCATGACTGTGGGTCATGCAGGTAATTGCTATTTGCAATGACCATTATTGTAATTGCAAACAGCAATTAGCGGCATCCATAGTTCTTTCAAAATGCTAATTAACACCAGTGACAATGTTCCTTAGCATTTTAAAAGAAATGTGGAAGCCTTGCGCGGCGCGCCAGTGCTGGAATCGAGCTCCAGCACGCCTGCGCTCCTGATTATCGTTGTTAGAGTGAATAAAGAGATCACTAATTCCACTTACCTGTGTGTCCCTACCATCATTGCCCCTGCAAGCTAACTTCTACAAATGGCGACGAGGGCTGGGATCGACGAACGACGCGGAGAAAGCCCATAGAGCCTGCATAGGAGCACACGTGGCCAGCAACAGGAGACATTCAGGTACAACGGAGGGAGAGTGCGGCAGTGGGGAAGCCTGGGGCTCGAGCACCGCCCAGGGAAGCACACAAGTCGTGACTGCACGGAGGAACCCCAGAGCCACGGGCAAGAACCCAAGTCACGGGGGGAGGCACAGAAGAGGAAGGTGGCACGAGTGCCGGAATCGCAGGGAAGCAACCCACGTGGCGAGCAGGGAAAGGGAGGACCGTGAACTTCTCAGGCCGCCGCGGGAGGCGCAGGCCCTTACAAGGTCACGTGCGGGAGGCGCCCGACTCGCAACGACCCTAAGCACGTACTGGGGCCAACATAAGCAGTACAGGGGAGGCCCTGGCAGATCAGGCAGAGCACGGCAGTGGTGCTGGAGCGGCCGCACACCAAAGCCCCCCACGCCAGCAGAGACAGAGCGCACCAGGCAGCCCAAGTGGGGAAGACGAGTCGCCAGAGAGAAGTGCAGCAATGTGTGCCCAACCGTCCTCACTCACGACTAAGGGTGGGCGTAGTGGGCGTAGTGGGGCTACGTGAAGCAGCACGTAGTGTGCCCAAATCTACGCACACTACGCGCTTCGCGTAGCCCCACTACGCGCCACCCGCCACCCACCCACCCTACTTTTAAAAGATAAAATGAATTTGTAATAAAGCAAATTAAAGGCACTTACCTGACGCGCGGTGTCTCCCGGGGCTCCCTCTTCCTGTTTGTCAATTTTCCTGACAAATGCGCATGCGCGGACGCCCGCGCATGCGCATTTATTGCGAGAAATGCGCATGCGCGGGCGTCCGCGCATGCGCATTTGTCAGGAAAATTGAAAAACAGGAAGAGGGAGCCCCGGGAGACGCCGCGCGTCAGGTAAGTGCCTAATTTGCTTTATTACAAATTTATTTTACCTTTTAAAAGTACGGCGGGCGGGAGGCGGGTGGTGGGCGGCAGGCAGCTACGCTTCGCCCACGTAGTGTACGTAGGCGCTGCCTGCTTCGCCTACTTCGCAAACTGCGAAGCAGGCAGCGCTACGTACACTACGTGGGCGAAGCGTACTGTCGCGCCCAGGGTTACTCACGACACCAATTCCCTTCCTGCCCAAACCGGGAGAACCGTCGATGAAATGGGAGGATTGGAGGGAATACTTTATGAATTACATGGAAGCCCTGGAGGATGAAGCGGGGGAAGCATTCCCCAGCAAAAGGAAAAGAAGGATCCTGCTGCACAACCTGGGCCCGGAAGGAATCAGGGTGTTTCAGAACATTGCCCCCACGCCGAGGCTAGCAGCGGACGATGATGTCTTCCAACACGTGATAGACGACTTAAACAAGCACTACAGACCAGCGGTATGCACGTCTATTGATAGATATAACTTCCAGCAAAGGAAACAAGCGGAAGGAGAGCCCATAGATGAATACGTGGTGGCATTGAGGAAATTGGCTAGCACCTGTAAGTTTGGCACGTTGCACGACGAATTTATTAAAGACCAAATTGTCATGCACACCACCAACTCGGCGATACAAGATAAGTTGTGGGTCAATGGCGATGCGACGTTAAAGGAAGTGATAGCCATGGTGAAGAAGGCGGAGCTATCGAAGAGATGCGCGGAAGCGGCAAAGAAGGAGGCCACCCCGAAACCCATGGTGAACAAATTCACAGAGGCTGAACCACCGGAGAGAGGCAAAGGAGAAACGGGAGACACGAGGACACAGACCAAGTGGTCACCCAAGCCGCCTCAGGGGAAGAAACCAGTCACAGAAGGCAAGGGCATGTGCTACAGATGCTGCAGCAGGTCGCACCCAGCACACGACAAGCGCTGTCCGGCGCTTAAGGCTAAATGCTTGTTCTGTGGACTAATTGGACACTACGAGAAAGTGTGTCGCCGCAAGCTGAAGACAAGAGCAGTCAAATATGTCGCACAAGAGGAGGAGGAAGACGATGGGAATGAAGATGATGATGACAGCGTGCTATGCATAGACGAACATGTGATGAGGATAAAATGCAACGATCGAGGAAACCGCAGTGTGACCTGGTGATTGGAGGTGTACAAATTTAGATGGTAGCCGACTCCAGTTCCCCCTTCACCATCATACAACGCAGCGTCTGGGAAGACCAGTTTAAGGACCACATTGGAGACCACTTGGACTGGAGCCCCCAGACATCCGCCCCGTCACCTTTACAGGAGAACCCATCCCAATGGTGGGATACCGGCTCCTGGAGTTTAAATTCATAGGAGCGGCACGCCAGTTGCAAGCTGTACCTGGCGGAGAAAGGTCCGTCGGTCCTAGGTTGGGTAGACCAAGGCGACCTTGGAATACAGTTGAACCCAAGCGGCACCACCCAAGTATTAATGACCAGCGACGAACAACGACCTGAAGTGGGGAGACTGAAAGCAGAATTCCCCAACGTATTTGGAGGCAAAGTAGGAAGACTAACAAAATTCACGCACAGGATCGAGCTCAGAGGGGATGCCCGACCGGTATGTCATAAAGTGAGGAACATCCCCCTGGCAGTCCGAGACCAAGTGCAACAGGAGCTCCACAGACTGGAAGAAAACGGCATTATTGAACCGATCACGAGTGCAGAGTGGTTGGCCCCGTTGGTGGTCGCCATGAAGCCTAACGGGAAAATAAGGTTGTGTGTGGACTTGAGGGAGCTGAACAAAAACATCATAGTTGAAAGGTTTCCCTTGCCACAGATAGATGAGATGCTGGCCAACACCAAAGGAATAAAGTGGTTTTCAACAATCGATCTCACGTCAGCCTACCACCAGATTGCGCTACACCACTCCAGTAAGAAGCTGACGCCCTTTATAACCCCCTTTGGGTGCTACCAATTCCGCCTAATGCCATTTGGGCTAGCATCGGCCGTATTCCAGAAGCTAATGCACAGTCTATTTTGCAAGATCAAGGGGGTGCAATACTTCCAAGACGACATCCTAATAATGGGGAAGGACAAGGCGGACCACGACACCAAGTTATCCACCGTCCTCCAAGTGTTGGAACGCAATGGACTCACGGCGGAGTGGGAGAAGTGCTGGTTTGGGATGACGTCAGTTACGTACCTGGGGCATGTGATCAGCGACCAGGAGATCACCCCCAAACAGTCCAATGCCAAGGCGATATGTGATGCGCCGCCACCCAAGTCGAAGGAAGACGTAAGATCGTTCCTAGGCATGGCGGAGTTCTATAGCAAATTTGTTCCCCACTTCGCCACGAAGACGCACCACTTGAGACAACTAATATGGAACAAAACCAAATTTGAGTGGTCTGAGGAAACACAAGAGGAGTTCCGCAGGATAAAAGCGGACATCAGCACGGCTGTCCCGCTGAGCGGATATGATCCCCGAGTCGGGACAATCCTGACGACGGATGCCAGTGACCGGGGCCTGGGAGCAGTCCTTATGCAGGAATTGGAAGGCGGAGATTTAACCACCCTCAGCTTCGCATCCCGATCGCTGTCTCCCACGGAAAAAAAGTACAGCGTCATAGAAAAGGAGATGCTGGCAGTAGTATGGGCCATGGGCAAGTTCCGCCAGTTCTTATGGGGAACGAGATTCCGATTGAGGACAGACCACAAGCCCTTGATCAAAGTACTAACATCGTCAGGACATGCCACTGCGACGCCCCGCATCGCGAAGGTGACGCTGAAGCTGTTGGACTACAGATATGATGTGGAGCACATCCCGGGGCAAAAGAACAAAGTAGCCGACTACCTTAGTCGGGCGGCGGCCATGGAGGAAGCCCCCAAGACATCGGAAGACGAGGACTGTAAAGTAGCATTCATGGACGATCACGAACAAGTGATAAGCATGCACGAATGGAGGGAAGCGTACGAGACAGACGCAGACTTGAAAGCAGTCAAGCAATGTGTTCTAAGGGGTGGCCTGAAAAAAAGCACCTGGGAGGAATGCTCAGGAAGTTCTTTGAAGTGAGAGAGGAGTTGTCGGTCTGCGACCAAGGGGTTTTCCTGAGGTGAGGGGAAAAAGTAGTCCCCCCGAACAAGCTGAGACCACACCTGCTGACTCTCATCCGCGAGGGCCAACTGGGTATCGTCAAGACAAAATTGAGAGCAAAACAAGTGTATTGGTGGCCGGTGATGGACAACCAGATAGAGAGGCATGTGTAGGAGTGTAGCCAGTGGCAAGGGGCTGACAAATCCCTGAGCCTACTGCGCCCACTCCTGGGGAAGTTCGACAACCCGGCGAATTCTTGGGTAGACCTAGCCATAGACATTCTCGGGCCAATACTGGACAAGCAGGGCATCCAGAAGTATGTGTTGGTTCTTGTGGACAAGTACTCCAAGTGGCCGGAGGTGGATGTACAAGAGGATATGGATACGGACAAGATACTGAGGTTCCTGACGGCAGTGTTTCTCAGGGAAGGCATCCCTTGCTCCATCCTAAGCGACAATGGGCCTCAATTTGTGTCCGACAAATGGAACACGTACATGGCGAGGAACGGCATTAGGATAAAACACACGTCGATATAACACCCCGCAGGGAATGGTCAAGCCGAAAGATTTAACCGTGTCATCATGGGGTCGGTGCAAGCGGCGATTGCGAGCGGAAAATACTGGGAAAAGGAACTGAAGAGTATGGTGTGGGCGTACAGGATCACGCCTACCAGCACAGGGTACAGCCCCTTCCAGATCTTGAGGGGTAGAGACCCCTTTACGAAAGACAATGTGGCTTGGAAGGAGCAAACCATCACGAGCAAGTGGTCACCTGCTGTCGTACGTCACAACCTAGAGAGAGCTCAAAAGCTATATGCGGAACACTACAACAAAAGGAGAAGCGTCAAAGAGACGGAACTCGAGAAGGGAGAGTGGGTGCGGGTTAAGCTGGCCCAGTTGCGAAGGAAGGGGGACAGCAAATTTAGCGCACCGATGCAAGTGGAAGAAGTTTACAACCGTTCAGCCCTACTCAGCGACGGGAAGGTGTGGTCGCAGGACGGCATGTCCAAGTGCAACAAGATCATGCAGTGGGACGGACGGGAAAATGGACAAGTGATACCATCCCGGACCCAAGGGACTGAGTCAAGGCTGGTAGACAACACATCAAGCAACCCAAGAGAAGGTGGAGGTGAAGCGGACGTAAATGATGATGAGGGTCGGGGTAACTCGGACCTTTGGGGAAGCGGTAGCAGATCTCCGGGAGAAGGAGTGATCCCAGACACCGGGAGGGAAGACCAGAGAACCTCCTGGGAGAGCGCCGTCCCCGCCTCAGGCACCCCTGTGAGGTGTACCCGGAGTGGAAGGACAGTGGTGAAACCTACGAGGTTTAGAGACTTTAAGATGGAGGACTGATGGGGAATACACGCAAGTAATACTTTTCTGGTCACTAATGTGTAAGGAGAGAAGGGGGAGAATGCACGCAAATAATAATTTTCTTGTTGTTTATGTATAAGGAAAAAAGGGAGATATGTAGAGTTGCGGTCTAGTCGTTGCGCCTACGCGATGACGTAGGCGCGCAGCGGCCATTTTGGAGATCATTAGCGCCGAGTCTGTGCACCGGTAAGACGGCCCCCGGCGCTCTCCCTCTGAGAGTGATTATCGTTGTTAGAGTGAATAAAGAGATCACTAATTCCACTTACCTGTGTGTCCCTACCATCATTGCCCCTGCAAGCTAACTTCTACAGGTGTCAGCCCTGCAATTCAGTATATCGAGGTCCTTGGAGACCTCCCACAAATGACGCAAGGCAGCGTCATGTTTTAAAGCAGCCTCAGGTGGGTACAGTTTAAGCCCTGTACCTCCCGAGGCTGCTTATTAATGGTGCAACATTAGTGACCCTCCCTTTCCCAAGTCATCCCTATTTAGAGCGTTAGAAACATTAATCAAAGCATATTATATTGTGCTCTAATTAATGTAGTAACGCTGCATTTTGTTAAAAAAAATGCATATGAGCTAGTAAGACGTGACCTCACAGGGTCATGATGAGACTCAACTCATTACCCTAAGATGTCAGTCAGGTGCTGAATGCTGTACACAGATAGATTGAGCATGATTGTGCCTCAGTGTATCTGTTTATAACATGTTTGCCATGTTAGCAGAGTAGAGCTTTCAATTTCAGCTCCTCTGTGAACTGTGGTTGGGAATCGGACACCTCTAGCAACCAGCAGCATCCCAACTGTGGCCTCATCTCACCAACCAGCAGGACAGACTGGGGCAGAGCCTCCAAACGGCCGGCAAGGTAAGTTTAAAACTGTAAATATTTTATTTCACTGATCTTCCTTTTCCGTGAGCACATTCCATTTAAAATGCAAGCTGTACTGAAACATGGTGTGTTTTATTTAATTTCCTGCAATGTTGCTCTAGCTAATGGAATCTAGCCCACATACAGAGTTCACATGACACCTGCCTTGCCTCGTAGTGCACTAATGTCACTGTCACAAGGGTGGGGGCGGGGGGCAGGATGATTATAAGTTAATGGTTAAGCAAAATTAATAAATGCTCCTCAGAGCAGTGCTACTGTGTGCCATGATAATGTCAAAGCTTCTACATGTTACAGAAATACACTTTGACATTGTGAGGAGCATGCAAGAACCCTGCCCCAAACCCAACTTACAAGCATCAGGCTCACTCGCTTCTTCTCACCACTTTAAAAATCCACCATTCACCACAGTAGCCAAGGCATGTCACTACCTAGATTTGCCACTAAGTGACAAAGACGTGAGAAATGAACGTCATTTTCAATTAAAACTATGACATTCTCTCTCAAAAGAATTATTCATTTCTTGAGTCTGTGAGAGCATGTGACACATGCACTGCATACTGTTCATAAAAACGTATAGGAAGTGATTTGAGGTGCCAATGCATGCTGTTAGAAATGGGGGTCTCTAGTTCGCAAGGGCTTGCACCTTTGTCGAAGTAGGGACCCTTCTTCCTAGTCAGGATAAGGGAGTTACACTCCTAAAATAACCCCTGCTCATCCCCTTGGTTGCTTGGCACGAGCAGTCAGGCTTATCTTAGATGCCGTGTGTAAAGCATTTGCACATAACCAACAGTAACACAGTGAAAGCAGTACAAAAGGACACCACACCGGTTTAGAAAAATAGCCAATATTTTTATATACTTAAAATATGACCAAAACGATAAAAAATCAGAATACAGTACTTAGAAATCTTCAGTTATCAAAATGAATGTGAAAAAAAGTTCCTTGATGTCGATAGCTCCGTCCGGAGCTATCACTGCGTCGTGAACAACAAATTCAAACAGTTCCGGCTGACCGTGGCGTCGCGGGCCAGCTACGGTGTCAGGAAGACCAGCCAACAATTACCTTTAGAAATGCAGGGTGTTGGCGATGTCTGGTTGAGCTCTGAAAGCACAGCATCCGCAGGCGTCAGTCCAGGAGGTCTGTGCAGGAGTCATTGGGTTCATGAAGTCACAGGTGTTGCAGATCGAACTCCTCATGGTTAAAGTCAGGAGCACTGGTGTCGGCAGGCATCGGGTGCTGCGTTGCAAAGTGCAGTGGTGTGGCGTGCGGTGCCCTCAGGTCATGGTGCAGGCAGCGGCTCAGTGACGGTCATCCAGCGGCATCGATGGGACCAGGGCTGCAATGCGAAGTGATACGATGCTCGTCGTGGTGCTGGCAGGTCACGGTGCAAGCAACGCCGTCGTCATTGCTGAAGAGCTGTCATTGGCTGACGGACTGAAGTCGATGGCACGAGCATCGCTAAGCCAAGGCTGCAGACCAGGATGAGGACGGTAAGTCATCTAACTCACGAGCGGTGCCCGCGAACCACGGTGCAAGCAGTGGCATCGATGTTGGCGTGGAGCGTCATCGTCGGGGATACCAAGGCGGCATCATGAAGTGAGGCAGTGCGAAGTGCAGTGCCCATGGCTCATGGTGCAAGTGGCGGCTCGGTGGCAGCATCAGATGGTGTTGTCGGTGAGCCCAGGGTTGTGGCGGTGCCCTCTGCAGTGCCTTCAGGACACTCAGACGGCAGTTGCATCGTAGACGATGTCGAATTGCTTTTTCTTCTGTTGCAGTCAAAATACACAGTCCCCAGTGCTGAGGGCAGAAGAACTTGTAGTCTTTTCTGTTCCTGAGACTTCTTGAACAGGGGCCAAGCTCTACCTCTAGCCCTTGGAGAAACTCACAAAAAGAAATTGCAGAAATTTCAGTCCAGTCCTTTCACTACCCAAGACAGAAGCGGCCACTGCAGGCCAACACAGCAAAGCACAAGGCAAAGTGGTAGTCCCTCATCACAGCTTCTGTAGCTCTTCTTCTTGGCCGTCTTCTTGGTTCCAAAAGAGTTCTACAGTTTAGAGGTTTGGGCCCCACTTTTTATAGCCCAAAATCCTTAGTTCTCTAGGGGCAGAGAATGTCTGTGCCCAGCCAGAACCAGTTCTGTCCTATCTGGTGTAGCTTCCTGGCAGGAGGTGGAGAGAGCATTGTCAGAGGCAGATCAGGCCCATTCAGGTGAAAGGAAATCTCCTCCCCATACTCTAAATGCAGCCCAGGACTATTCAGCCCATCACTGACCCATCTAGACTCTCTAGAGCCACTGCTCCTCCCCAGCCCCTGTTATCCCAAAACCAGACTGGCAATCCACAAACCCATCCGAAGCATACTGGATGGCTGAGCAAGAAAAGACCTACTTTCTAAAAGTGGTATTTTCAAACACAGAATGTAAAAATCACCATTACTAAAAAAAGCATCTTTAGATTCTGAGTTCAGGCATACTAAACTTTATTCTTCCGCCTTGTTCCCAGGGGTTGTTATATTTATAAGATGTTACAAACAAACCACCCATTCTATCCTATGAGAACAGGTAGCCTTGCAATAGTGAAAAACAAAATTGGCAGTAATTCAGGACATGCTACACAGACCAAGGCATGTCCTACTTTTCACATACACTGCACCCTGCCCACAGGGTTTCCTTGGGCCTACCTTAGGGGTGACTGATATGTAAGAAAAGGGAAGGTTGGGGCCTGGCAAGTGGGTACACTTGCCAGGTTGACATGGCAGTACCAGACTGCACACAGGCTCTGCACTGGCAGGCCAGTTACATTTACAGGCTGCTTGTGTGGGTGGCACAACCAGCGCTGCAAGCCCACTAGCATCATTTAATTTACAGGCCCTGGGCACACACGGTGCACTGTACTAGGGACTGATTAGTAAACCAAATCAGCCAAACATGGAAACACCAATCCATAGCAACAATTTAAAACAGGAGCACTTGCACTTTAACACTGAAGAGCTGTGAGAAAGTGTGCAGAGACACTAAACCAGTAAAAACAGAGCCAAAACTGGGAGGTCACAAAGCAAAAATTCAGGGGAAACACACCAAAGATGCCAAGTCTAACACCTGCCAAGGACTTTGACTAAGTACACTTACAATTGGCTCAAATGATAGACATACACCATGTGTGCACGTCTCATGATACGGAGCAGGAGAGAGAGACAGATAATTCAATACATGTACAGAATACACGGAAAACATTCTGTTTACAGGCCTAGTCTCTTAGGAGTATTTCCTTAATCTTAGCAACACTCTCAAATACTACTGTCTCCAGAGGAGAAGTAAAGACACAGGATATGAATTTTTCAGGTTTTAGGTAGTTCCATTAACCTCGGGTAAATGACTTCAAACATTGTGGTCACATCAGGGAAGCACATACAAGGGATTTTGGAAAGCATGATGTTTGCCAATATATTTGTACCTTGTTAGACCTGTGTGCCTTAGGGTGGTTTCCCCCCAAACATTTTACTTTCTTCCTTCTTTTTGGCTGATTTCATTTTTGCTGCCTTTAGGACTCTGTGCACTTTACTACTGCTAACCAGTGCTAAACTGCACGTGCTCACTCCTTAAAACATGGTAGCATTAGCTTATCCCCAATTGGCATATTTAATTTACTTATAAGTCCCTATTAAAGTGGCAATACCTGTGCCCAGGGTGAGTCAATTAAATGCTATTTGTTGGTCTTCAGTTCTTTTGTGCCTCCCACTTAAGTAACCCTTTAAAGATATCTCAGGCTTGCCATTGCAGCCTATGTGTGCAGTTTTTAACTGCCATTTTGACTTGAAAAAGTACACCTTTGTCCAGGCCCAAGCCTTCCTTTTTAATACATATAAGTCACCCATAGTGTAGGCACTGGACAGCCCACAGGGCAGGGGGTAATGTATTTCATAATTAGAACATGTACTTTTACGTTTTACATGTGCTGATATTGAAAAATTATTAAACTAATGTTTCATCACTGCAAGACATACCTCTTGTCATGCACTCAACTGGTCCCAATCACAGACACGACACTGGAGCCGATGCTGGACCTCCTATCCCCCCAAAGGACAATGCAGATCCAGGAACCAAAACCTGAAAGTCCACAATGTCCTCTGCGAGGAAAGGGAGTTGGGATAAAATAACAAAAGAGAGATTTGCTGTACTGGATCTGCTCAGCGGCTGTGCGAAAGTCCGCAACAAGGTTAGCCACTTCTGAAACCATCTACGTCTGTGAGGTAGATGTGCACTGGACTAGAACCTTTTTCTTTGCAATGAGGCAATGCACTGGAAATAACAAGAGGAGGCAGTTACCAACAGTACACTAACATGTCTTTATGTACATTGAACATGCAATACCTTTAGTGACACAAACTTACAACTTTCATTAGTAGCTCGGCATGGGAGCAGAAATGCCAACATTGGAGTGTGGCAGATCTAGGAATATACTTGAAATACAGATTGGAGTTATTGGCACTCCCCAATATAAACCTGGAGCAAAGTTTGGAGTGACTTTCACTCCTATGTATGCACTTGGAGCAAAAGTTGGTGACAGTTCTAGCATCAAGGTTCAAGGAAGAGTACGGAATATAAAGACACAAGAAGTGTTGGAGTAATTTTCAGAGAGGAAATAGAAGAAAAGTCTATAGTCTTTGAAGACGTGGATACTTGGTCTTATTTGACTACTGTAGGAACTTTAGTGCACACTTACCTAATATCAAGTACATAGCCTAGTTCTTCACCTTGTCCAAAGTTTGAAGAAGTTCTCAAAGCCTTGAGTTAGGGAGATGAGGGGGGTCCAGAGTAGCTGTGCAGGAGGGATTGACATGCATAGTGCAAAACAGCACCCAGACCCCAGTAATAGTGAGAGTGAGGTTCATGATTGGCTCACATGATTCTGAGGGAAGCTTGCTGGGGCTTAATGGAAAACTACACCAAGGCCCAAGTAACAGCAAGAGTAGTTAATCCATTGGTGCATGGGATTTGGAGAATGCTTGCAGGGTTTCAGGCCTTATGGAAATTATGGGTGCTGAGGAAGCATCGATCATGAGGGTGCTGGAGAAGAATCAGTCATGAGGGAGCTGGGAGAACACTAGCCATGAGTGATGCTATAAGAGCATCTGTCATGAGTTTGATGTGGGAAACTAGCTATGAGGGATGCTGGGGGCACAACAGTCATTAGGGAGCAGGGGGAACACTAGCCATGAGGAATGCTGGGGCAGCATCAGTCATGGGGGATTTGGGGGAAGATCAGTTATGAGGGATGTTGGGGAAGCATCAGTCACAGGAATGTTAGGGGAACATGGGTCATGAGGATGCTGGGAAAACAGCACCCAGGAATATCATAGCATGCAAAGACTCTTGTGCCAGTAATTTTCCCATTCACTGGAGATGCTGAAAGTACAGTCTCTAGAGCAAACCTTTTGCCTACTGACTACTTCCATATTTTTTGGGATGCATGCTTCCTTGAGAAATTGTGCAGCAAACACATTTCTATGCTGAACGTTTTTTGAGGGAGCATGGAGGCACTGTGGAGCATCGCTCTAGGCCAAGCCAATGGACTACCACTTTACTTAGGGAGCTGAAAATAATCTCAACCTAATGCTGAAGATGGCAATAGTCCATTAACCAACTGTTCAGTTGTGCTGTTTACTTGTGCAGTTTGGGTAACACCCTGTTTCGCACCGGTCATGAGCTGAGACAGGTTTTTGATTTTGTGGCATAAGCTGCATTTTAATGACGCCTATGCAACATTGACCTGGGCCCACCCAGACCAAGACAGGCTATTTAAAATGTTGCCTTTCATGGAATATTTGTCTGCAGGTTTCAAGAGATTTATACTCCTGGAAAGAATATAGCAGTTGATGAGTCCTTGATATAGTGCATAGGGCGACAGGTGTTCGCGCAGTGTATACCTAGTATAAGAATTTGTTACAACATCAAGATGTACAAGTTCTGCGAGAACTCTACTGGTTATGTGTACTGTCTGAGAGTATTCAGAGGCAAATACTCCTCAATAAATCCTACAGGTTTTCCTTCCACATTAAGAGTTAGGGAAAAGATTATATAACGGAGCTTGGCCAATGTCTCATTCATAAAGATCATAACCTTTATGTAGAGAACTGTACAAAGTTGGCACTATGGCTTATGGTACCATTATAAGGCTCCACCAAAAATTCTCTCAGGAGCTTGTTCGAAAGAAGCTCCAGAAGGGCAGAACAGTGCACTGCATTGCAAATAACTATTTGCTGTAAAGTTCTCAGAAAGGCAGGAAGTATTTGTGCTCAGTATATTTGAAAGGGTGTTATGACATTACAACGCATGCTTTTACCCCACATGCCATTACAACACAATTTTTTACCCCGACTTGCTGTCGGCCGTGCGCTGGAGTTTGGAATAGTATAATTTACTATTCAAACTCCAGTCTGTACAACAGTAGGGAAGGTGTTGGAGTTAAATCCAACACCTTATACTCCCTACAGCAAGCCATTTTCATTGTAATGGCATGCGCGATAAAATGATGCATTGTAATGCATGCGTTGTAACAGTTGTTTCCCAATTGAGACCACTTCTCCAATCATGGTTTAGGGACAGTTGGCAAAAAATTCACAAGCCTATCTGTATACTTGATTACAACAAGTACATTAGATAAAATTGACCAAGTTCCTCAGCCATATAATGTGAGTCGTAAAATTCACACATGGCATGAAGTTGGCTACTCATCTGATTCATTTGGCAACATACAATGTGTCAGCAGACCACCACAGTAAGACTGATGTCCTTTCTTGACTTTCAGTTGTCTATTTTTGAAAGCCATACGGCTGTAAAAGCAGTAGCCTCTTCTTCGTCTATTGTGAAAGACATTGCTAGACTGTTGGATCAGCTCACTCCTGCAATAGAGCAAAAGAGACGTCGATATTGCTGATGCAGTTTGTGCTCGGCAAGGAAAGAGGCAGGAGTGTGGATATTACTGTCCCCAAAATCCATTTTATCCTGGCCCGTGTTTGCCAACTTGCTTCAATTTCTACCCCACAAAAATGATGCACTGGGAAAGTGACGAAAGAAGAGCACATAGATTAGCAATTACTATCTATTTCAGTGACTGTTCATGGGTACATAACCTTTCATGATCCATTACTAGAATAGCTGTGCAGCCTTGCCAATTTGTCCACCTGATTTTGAAAGAAGAAATATGATACACTATTTCTCCTTTCTAAATTCGAAGTACCATGTATTTGATGAATCCAGTTAATAGGCACCACAGATCCTGCTTTTAGCTGCTTGCAACCTTCATCAAAAATGTGGTGAACGTTCTGTCTTCTGTATTACAAGTGCATTTCTGTGAGTGCTCTACGCATAGTGTTCAAAAGGACGAGCATCATGTTTTGACAGTACCCTGTCTACCAAACCCTGTCTACCAAACCCTACAGCCCTTTTTCAAGACGCACTCTTTAGGGAATTTAGTAGAGTCTGCCCCAGAGAGTATAGCCCCATTTTCAAGGTAGATATGCTGACACGGAAGAATGGGTCAAAAATTCACCCTAAACACCCCCAACTTCCACACATTGGAAGGAGTTGGATTTAGTGCTGAGGGTGCACTGAAAGTGCATGAAAGACTATTCTTCCTGAGCCTAAGCAGGCTTTCAGGGGGAGGTGTTAGGAAAGGTGAACATTCTACCCTTGTCTTCAGGTGAGAGATAAACACACAATTAAAAGTTAGCCTAGGTTCATTGTCATAAGGATCTCAAGCAAGTAGAATGAAGTTGAACACGGTAGGATTGACATACAGATCACTGTGCCCTCCGCTTGTCACATGTTATACTTGTGACCTATTTGCCATTGTCCTCTTCTGTTACAGCATGGCAGATATTTTGCCTGCCATGTAACTAGTGCATTCAGTCAGTGCACTGCACATAACAGTGGAAAATGACATGCGCCATGTTTTGACTCAGTACAATGTCCACCAAACCCTAAGGACCTTAGTCTTTTTAGAAGTGTTCTTTAGGAGATTTAGTTGAGCCTCCCCCAGTATGTTTAGCCCCATTTTCAAAGGTACATTTAGTCACACAATCTGCGGAATGGGCCATATACTAATTCGCAGACTTCTCCAACTTACTGCCACTTACTAGAAGGAGTTTGACTTAGTGTATAGAGAGTGCTGAAGGCAAATTAAAGAAAAGCTTTTCTGAGCATAATCAGGCTTCCCAGGTGATGTTTTAGTAAAGGTGCACCTGACACTTTCGCTGTATTAGGACTAGGAGTGTATGGTAACCTCCGCTCTGTGGTCAGAGTTTGTAAAGTTTTTGTCACTCCACGCTCTGCTTTGAGTGTGGAGTTTGGCAGAAACTGCCAGCTGAGTTTACCACACACTGTTGATTGATGCTGTAAGGAGCTCTGACTTTCCTGTGAAGTGACTCCAGCACAAGCCGGTCATGCAGATATGAAAGAAAGAAAGAAAACAGGAGCTCCATAAACAAAATTGCAACCAGAGTGCAGTGAAAGAAAGGACTACTGTGATCACGGTCCCTGCATAGCTCCTGGAAACTGGTGCTGCAATATACATGCACTCTCCATCCATTGGCAGCTTTATGTAGAACATTTTTGTTTGAAAGTGGTGAACTGCCCTCATGCAGCAAGTCGCATCAAACACAGAGACAATAGCAACACCCAGTTTGAAGGGTACAAAGTGAATGAAAGACAGTAGCATCTAGACTCTAATGACACATAGTAGCGCTGAGACTCTGAGGCCAGCCAGAGCCGCCCACCCTGAATCACTGCCAATAGTGTCTGTTGAGACTCACGGTACCCGGTGGAGTCAGAAAAGAACACACCAGTTGTCAGTTTGGGAACACACAAGGGTTAGCACATATGATTCGATTAAAGGAAACAACTCACTGCCGACATTATGGATATAGGGGGTGTGGCAGATTTAAGTGCCATTGGCATAGCTGTTGCAGTGCGGAAGGGGCAGGTCTCTCTTGGGCATTTGTGCAACTGGTAATTTCTGTGCCCTGCAGTTTCAGTGGGACCAACTCCTCCCGGGCTCAAGGGAAGCAGGCGAGAGGAAGTGAGGAGGTATCGAGACTCAGGGCTTCCCAGTGGATGCAGAAGTTTATCTGGCCAGCAGCAGGTACTAATAGCTGACGACAATCACCTGGGATGAGCAGCCATGGCATCCGTGAAGGAGGCAGTGCGGGTCCGACCCATGAACCACAGGTACAGTGAGCGCCTACCATATGTGCCTGCTCACATACCCCTATCTGGTGTGCATGCTCAACAGCCCTGTTTCAAGCCTGTTTGTGTGCCCCTGCATTTTGTTCTTGCAGGTGTGCCTGTTTCCTAGCTGTGCAGTGTGCACAGCAGCCACATAGATTGGAGTCCAACCTGTGCCGGGCCGCCTACCTTTTAAGCAGCTGTCTGCTGTCAGCACATGTGCCCCGCAGTCTGGAATAGGAAAGAAGCTGAAGGGAGCCATTTAGCCCGATGGTTGCAGCTGCCAGGAAGTTATAGAAGGCTCCCGTTGGTGTCTGCCATGACCTCTGGTGGCCCAGGGCTCAAATGAGGCAAATACTGCGGCATGTGTGCCGCTCATACTCTGACTGCATGCCTTTGCATGAGATGTCCTTTGAATGGTCGGGAAAGCAACCAGTTTATCTTATCTTACACATGAAGAGGAATTTATAATTAAAGCAGAGTATTCCGCCTGCACGAGGAACTCTAATAAATCGTTCAGAGTGTTTCAGTAACTCCGCAAACTCTGCCCATCTCTAATTTGGCCTGCAGGTGAAATAGATATTAACAAGTTGTGAAACCATAGCCTCGGTTCATATTCATAGGGATCTTGTGTAGATAGAAGCAGATGTTCGTGGTCAAGGTGCAACTGTGGTCAAGACACTAACTCAACTATAGCTGGCAGTATGTGTGTAGTTGTGATTGTGTGGCAGTTGGCTGGTGAAGTGTGTAGCTGTTGGATGGCAGAATGTGTGGCTGTTGGCTGGTGGAACGTGAGACTTCTGACTGGTGGAATGTGTGTATTGGTTTGCTAGAGATTTGTTTCTATAATAAGCTCACTGATGAGTGGCTGATTGGCAGTATGTTGGTACATAAATGTGATGGGCCATTGAATGGCGGCATTTTGCTGATGTGTGTTGTGTGTGTTGGGTCTGTGGCAGGTGGTGTGAATGGTTTGGTGAGACATGCATGAAGGCATGTGAATGGACTGTGATTGGTGCTTTAACGAAGCTTTATGGTTCACTACCAAAAAGTGATTGGTTCCACGTTCCGATTCTATTACTATTAATGCTTTGATCCTATTACTACTGATAGTACCAAAAAGGACTCTCATTGGCCTTAGTTTGATCCATTCCTGCCACAGACCAGACACTATGCTCAGCCACACAAGTGGGGCAGTATTTTGCTGGTACAAGTGGGGTAATGCTGAGTGGTAGAAATTGTGTGGATTCCTGCTGGATGTTTCCATCAGAGAAATGTAAGGAAAATGTGTGATTTTAGACAAAGTGTGAAGTTTGAAGGGAATTGTGGGTAATAAAACATCATGGTATTTACGTAAGGCACACCACCCTGAGTGTCTAGTTTTCTAAAATATCTGTGGTCGGTAAGCCACTCACAGAAACCTACCAAACACAGAAATATTTGAAAAGTAGGCACCCAGGGGACTCTCAGATGAGCATACCGCTGCCATTCAAAAATACCAAACACGTATCAAAAGAACCTTTACTAATGCAAGAAAATATAATTAAATTAATTCCAAAAGCACACTGCTGCTTAACAAGGTGTCCTGGTGCTAGCAGAAAGGATCACCACACTGTAAAAATTTGAGAAACAGAGTTAGGAAATGGTTAGGGCAGAATATAAGAGAAGTGTTTTGAGTCCTTTACTGAAAACCATTTCAGAAGGACAACTTCTCAAGGCCATAGGCAGAGCATTCCAAAGTCTGGCTGTCAAGTAGGCAAAGGAACAGCCTCCTCTTCTAGACTTATAAATGCGGGGAGTTTGTAACAATTTGAGCTTTTTTAATTCAATGAGTGGGCCTGAAAGGACAACTTAAACCAGCGCATAAGATAAAGTGGTCCCTTTAGATTAAAGATTCTAAAGGCAAAGCGAGGGCTTTGAATTGGATCCTTCTGTTGATCGGTAGCCAATGAAGCTGTCGCAAATGGTTCGAAATCAAACCTCCGAAAGAAATTTTAAGGACCAAATGGGCAGCAGCGTTTTGAATAATCTAAAAGATGCTGGCTAAGAAAAGTAGAAAGCCTGAGGTGCAAACTGTTGGAGTAGTCGTTTGGAGGTGATCAAAGCATACATGATTGTTTTTTGATCTTCCATGGGATTAAGGTGTAGCATATATCTCAAGGATCTCAGAATCAGAAAACAAGAACTGGAAAATGCTTTTATCTGCTGCTTCAAAGTGAGCTCAGAATCAAATTTGACCCCAAGGTTCCTTACCACCAGGTAGGGGCAGAGGGGATTTCCCATCTCTGATGGACACCAGAGGTTAGAATCAGGGATAGATCTAGTACCAAAAAAATAAAATCTCTGTTTTGTCTGAGTTTAACTTTAAAAAAGTGGTATTCATCCAGTCTATGAAAGATCTAAGAAAGGACTTAAAAAAATTCTATGAGAAGGGAATATTTCCATGAAAACCAGGAGAAGTTGAGTGTCATCTGCATAGGAAACTACTCTAACTCCCAAGGACTAAACAATATGGGCCATAGGTGATATAGAAGCATTAAAAAAGGTAGGGCTAAGAGCCGAAACCTGAGGAACTCCACAATTCAAAGATTTCTCTGCAGCGGTAAAAGAGGGAAGAAAAATTGCATGAGTACAGTTGCTGATGAAAGATATGAACCATAACAAGGCGTGATCAGTAATACCCATCCTTTCTGGCTTCTCAAGCAAAATAGCATGAGAGACCTGTTAAATGCTTCAGTGAGATCCAAAGCCATTACCATAACAGGGGAGTTTTGATCAAGATTACATTTGATATCGTCAGAGACCTCAAGTAGAGTGGTCTCAGTGCTATAACCATAGCGTAAATCTGATTGTGAGTCATGGAGTGAATGTTTTTCTTCCAAAAAAAGTGTAAGCTGTCTATTAACATTTTTTACACCAGCTTAGCCATGGTAGGGAGAACCATGAGGGGACAGAAATTACTCATAATCTTAGGACCAGTTCTTAACAGGGGGGATTAATAGAGCCTGTTCCACCCAGAATGAACCACTGTCTGAGCAAGGGACTCATTAAGCAGGCTTTTCACAATGGGATTAACCACTGAAACTCCCATTCTGAGAATGATCGGGGCAGGGGTCGAGTGGGGATCCCAACTTACATTTGACAAGGTCCTTGGAAGAGTCTTCAAGGGAGATGGGAGCAAAACAGGAGAAAAAGAGAGCAGATGAGGGAGGGGAAGGAATACTCAGAGAAGTAGAGGAAGGCTTTGGAAAAAAGATTATAAACAGCTTGAATCTTACTATGAAAAAAATCTGAACTGCCTTCACAAAGCTCCATTGAGGGTGTAGGAGTATTTTTAGTCGCCAAAAGGGAGAGAAAGATACTAAGCACCTTTAATAGTTCTTTAAGAGAGTTATCTGCCTCAGAAATAGACTGGGCAATACATACTTTTCGAGCCATAGGAATTGCTCTATGGTATTTCTTGAAGGGAGACTGATAAATCACTTTAGCATCCTCATTATAATTGGTTCTCCAATGCCTTCATAGCTTCTTTCAACTAGATTTATGAAGTTTGTGGGCAACGGAGAACCAAGGAGCTGAAGGCTTTAATCTGTTGGTGGAATAAATTTTCTTAGGTGCAATATTGTCAATAGCCTTTGCAGCCCAATCATTGAAAAGAATGGCGTCATGTTCTAAGTCTATGGTCTGATCAAAAGTGACAGACTGAAAGGCATCTACTAGAAGCAACTCATTAACTTTGTGCCAGGGTCTGGACAATTGTTTGTCATGCAAGGTAAGGAACAAGGGGTGGGTATTAGAATCACAAGTGGAATCTACTTATGCCTTCCATTATAATAATAGTGACTCCCATTCCAGAGGCTAGGGAAGACATGTCTTTCATTTGACTTTAACTCACTTTTTATGCTAAATCCAACTCAACTCTTTCCAGTTTGTGGATGTAGGTTGGGGTGTGCTCAAGGAACTTTATGGACATACATTTTAGGAAGCAGTGATTATACCACAAAAGAAAAGAACAAACAATTAAAAATGTCCTCGCTATCGTAAAGGAAAGTTTCCATTCTAATAAGGACACAGAGGCGAGGAATAGGCTGTACTTTCTTCACTTTGATTACATTTGAATACTCCAGCAGCCAATTCACGAACATAAAATGTAAACAAAAACTACATTTCCCATGAGCAGTTGGGAAAGAAACAAAGAAAATCCATCCAATCACAACACAGTCTCTCTGATAATAGCCTGTGTAGCCTATCTATCTTCCTCTTTCTTCCTGTGACGGTTGCAATCCGCCATTCTTCTGTTTATTAGATTCCGATCCTAAAGAACAAGGAGAACATATTACGAGTCACTGCATTGCAACCAAATGCAGCATAGATCAAGTACAATATAACAGTATAACCACCCTTCTGAACACAGTCTATTCCCCTTTTCATAACAGATCAGTTACCTCAAGTCTCCTAACAGAACATTCCTCTCGGTAATCGTGTGGGAAAACAGTTTACAGTAAAAATTATCGGGGGGAGGGAAATCCTCGCCTCCGTGTCCTTAATATAATTTAAACATTCCTTTACGATAGCAAGGACATTTTTCATTCAATGTCAGGACCCGGGGGCGAGTATTAGGCTAGTTCAAAGTTTATCCACCACCAAGCTTGCCAGAGAGGGAACTGGTTTAAAATACAAGGTCTTGAAAGTGGAGTCATTAGACCAGTCCGCCACGTTGAGGATGTCCTCAAGGCGCGCTATGAGACAAAAGGCCTTTGATACCATAGCCCCTCTTACAGAATGGGCTCCAAATTGAGAGGTGTCAATCCCTGCTTCTTGCATGACCCACTTGACCCATCTGGCAAGCGTAGGGGACAAAAACGCTTTGTGGGGTTTTGTGAGGGCAATTAGCAGTATGCTTCTCCCCATGTGGACGAAGTTTGTCAGTCATTGCTTCATATGACTTAATGGTACGAACTATACACAATTTGGCACTCTGTCTCAAAGCTGGATAGGATGCTATCCTAGAGTTACATTTAGTTCTGTGAGAAATGTGAAATACCACTCCTCCTGGGGTAAAAACTCTACCTGTTATGTCCAGGTACCGGACATAACAGACTCGGTGGCAGTATAATAAACACAGTGGTATCGCTAATTTTGCTGACAGTTGTTTCCTGGAAAGGTACTTATCGGAGGGCCAGGACTGAAACAAGGAGAGGACCTTATTAACATCCCATAACAATGAGTATTTAGTCCCAGGAGGAGTTGAGAGTCTGATTCTCCTTAATAACTTTCAGACTAGCGGATGTTCTTCTACCGGGTGACCATCCACTAAGTGCCCCGCCGAGATCACCAATCTGAAGGTGTTAATAGACCGATACACGAAAAACTTGCAAAGCCAGGCTCGCTAAAAAATTCACAACCTGAACAATGTCCGCCCCTATGGGATCAATTTGGTGTTTGAAACACTAACCCAACCATCTTGACCAAGCAGATTGATATTGTTTGCTCATACTGTCTGCCCAGGCCTTCGCGAGTAAGGAGGAAGCTTCTGCCGAAAGGCCAGGGACTTTCCAACGTCGCCTGAACCCTCCAGGCCATCAGGTGGAGAGATCCCGCTAGCACCAGCGGGTGAGGATTGTTCTGGGGATCCTGGAGAAGATTGGAAAATAAGGGTAGAGGGATTGAAAAATCCCAGGAAAGTTCCATCATTGCTGGAACCCAGACCTGTGACCTCCACCTGTGCCATCAGTCTGGTTATCATGCAAAGGGAGGAAAGGCGTAGGCTTGTTCCCTGGTTGAGCCCATGGCTATTGCCTGGGGATCCGGCTACCAACTTCAGTATCTGTCAAACTGGAAATCCAGCCGGAAGGCGAAGAGATCCATGGAAAAATTTCTCTATCTGGCTTGGATCTGACGAAAGATCTGGGAACTCAACTTCCGAAGGCTGGCATCTTTCCAATGGTGGGAGTGCCATTTGGCTACCTGGTTGGAAGTCCCCAGGAGATGTTCCGCCAACAGGGAGATCTGATTGGCCAAACAATATTCTCATAAGGTGCAGTCAACAGGGTTTTTGACCTCGTCTCTCCCAGGTGATTGATGTAGTGGACCCCCGCTACATTGTCCATCTTGAGAAGGACCGAGCACTTGACTCTCTCCTTGGTTCAACAGCAGATGGCAAAGGAACCTGCCATCAGTTCTAGGCAGTTGATGTGCATAGAACGTTCGGTGAAGGACCATCTGCCACCGGTGAACAATTCCCCACATTGTGTGCCCTAGCCGGTTCCGCTGGGGTCTGACTCGATTAAGAGGTCGGATCGGGAGCCGAAGATCGCGCTTCCAATCCAGGCCTCCATGTGTCCTAGCCACCAGCTCATCTTCTCTTGTGCCTCAACTGAGAGAAGGATTATTTGGGAGTATGAGAGGCCTTTCTGGAGATGTTCGATCTTCAAGCGCTGTAAAGTCCTTTAATTGAGGGGACCCGGGAAGTTCGACTGTGTGGAAGACAAGAGGAGTCCTACAATCCGTGCCAAGTGACGAAGCAAAACATGGGATTTGGAGATGGTTCTCCTTCGTTCGTGTCGGATCTTGGTCAGTTTCAGCAAGGGAAGGCTGAGTGTCGCTTTGACCAAATATATAAAAAATTCCAGAAATTCCATTGACTGGGATGGTACCGGAGCAGAATTCCCCTCATTGATTACAAACCCTAAAGATTCTAGCAGGTCTGTTGCTATCTGCAGATGCACGGACAAGCAGAGTGGGCATTGGTCCATCAGTAGAATGCCGTCGAGGATGATGATGAGTCTCACCCCTCTGGACCATAAATGTTCAATGACTGGCCTCATTAACACTTGGGAACCCCACACAAATTGCAGGAAACGTCTGTATGGGGGAAAGATTGGCACTGCCAAGAGCTGGCATCTTTGATGTCCAGACAGACCATCCAGCCCGATGCTTGGAAAAGATCCTGTAAGAGATGGATAACCTCCAATTTGAAACAATGGTAGAGTAGCCAAGCATTGAACTCTTTGAGGCTGATGACCGGGTGCTGCCCGCCTTCCCTTTTCTCCATGAGTAAGAGATTGTTGACTAAACCACGCAGGTGAATCATAGATCTCACTATCGCTCCTTCCTGTAAAAGGCTGTCTATCTCCTGATCCACCAATGCCCTTTGTTCGAGGGGAAAGGTCAGTGGGGTGGGAATGCAGGTTTGCCGTGGAGTTCCATAAAACTCGATGTGGAAGCCCCCCACCGTCTGGATTACCCATGCATCTGAGGACATTTTTTTCCAATTCTGCTGAAAAAGGGCCACTCATCCCCCAATTGAAATACCTGTCGGGTCTTGGACTCTCCTCTTGTGCGTTGTTAAAGTTGCCTTCTCTCTGGCCGCCCCTGCTTCCGTGGTGACTAGGATAGGAGTTAGTCTCATAGAAAATGCCAAACTTGCCGGGATCCTGCAACTGGCTATGTCTTGAGTCTCCACCTCTCGAGGCTGGTTGGGAAGGACGGCCGGAAGGCTGCCCCCTACCTCGACTAGCTGCGGCAAAAACACGGGGAGTAAATATCTTCTTATTGGAGGATTGTGCTTTGTCAAGGTAATTAAAGGTGTTTACGAATTTTTCCAATTCTCTGATAAATGGGTCCCCAAACAGGTTGCCGTCGGCTATTGTCCCTGCCTCCGACGTGGAGAGCTCCCCCAACTTGAGATCAATTTTATTGAGTAGTGACCTGCCTGCTCTGCAGAGATCGAGCAGTTTGTGTCCCACAAGATGGCGCTCTGAGCCCAGCTGGATAGCACCTCCGGGGATATGAGGGAGACAGAGGCTTTGGCGTCCTCCACCATATTCATGATCATTGCCAAAGATCCTGCGATGTCCAGGAGCTTATCCTGACACAACCGCCTGGACCTATTGATGCCTTTCTTCGGGTCGAGTACAAATGTGTCGAGGAATGTGGCCATCTTGGGGTCTATCTCTGGTGTAGTAGCCACATTCCCCTCCACGGAGGGCTTTGGGCATTCCACCTCAAGACATCCCCTCACCTCTTTATCCATGGTTTCTCCAGGCGGCTGGCCACGTAGGCCACCACCTTGGGTGTGGGGCAGCAGTCCATGGGCCTCGGGTGGAAGAGAATGTCAGGATCCAGCAGATCCCCTTGTGTAGAGGGGCCAGCGTTCACCGGTGAGTCTGCTCCGACTTGGGGGCTGGGCATCGGGCGCCACGGTCTAGAACCGTCCCCATCCCCATCTGATGTGTTGGGAGAGTCATCCCCGTCCCCTTGGTCCGCCTGTGGGTGTGTGTGTGGAACTAGCTCAGATGGACCTGTCATCTGCGGCTCTAGTATAGGCTGGGCATCTAGAAAAGCCTGCTTAAGGCGTGCAATAGCGTCAGGATCAACTCTGGGGTCGTCCGTGCGCTTGCATTTCATTAGGTTCTGGGATGGGCTTGGGGTAGCCGGTTGACCTGAAGGTAGGGGGGGCCGAGGCCCATTGGAATCTTCCCTTGATGTGAGGGGTTTCTGGCACTGTGCCTGGAGTGCCAGCAGTCTCTTCTCCAGGGGGGCTACTACCTGAGACAGAGCCCTGAGGATGGATGCATCCAATAACTCACAGAACTGGTCATCTATGGGGAGGTAGGTAATCTCCTCCTCCTTCATATAACCCCCAGACTCCTCAAAGTCCATAGCAGTAGTACTGTTATATTGGGTAAGAGAGTACACGTCTCACGGTAAATATGAGGGATATTAGTGGCAACTGCCAAGTATTGTGAAATAGGCCCGCCCCATGTTTGTTAAAAGGGGTTAATAAACACCTGGGGTGACCCTGAGCTGTGCTTGTCTTACCCCATAGGGTGTAGTCCCTTCAGGCATCGGCTCGCATCTTTGCCAATAACAGCGGGAGCCCTCACAAGTGAAATGAGCACTGATAATCAGCTTGCGTGCCTGGGCTAATAAAAGTATGCCCGATTGAGCGTGAAAGCAAAAAACATCCCCCAAATGTCACTGCAGCCTGAACACTTCACTGTAATAGCGAGTGAAATAGACGTGTTCCGGCTGCCGAAGGGTTGGGGAAGTACTGCATGCGTATTTCCTCAGCACGGGCCCTCTAGTGGTCGGAAGACTGCAACGCACTCGGGAGAGCCAACGATGACGACGGCTACCGTGGCACTGACAATATGCGCTAATACCAACAAAACTGAAATGCGCTAATCCACTTGAAATTAACCACAAAGGGACTGTTACATACAAGTAAGAAATCTAAAATGCACTTATCTGTATTACTGCTGGAGCAGTGAAGAAAGAGGAAGATAGACAGGCTACAAAGGATATTATAAGAGAGGCTGTGTTGTGATTGGATGGACTTTCTTTCTTTCCCAACTGTTAATGGGAAATGTAGTTTTTGTTTACATAATATATTCTTCAAATGGCTGCTGGAGTATTCAAATGAAATTAAAGTGAAGAAAGTACAGCCTAATCCTTGCCTCCGGGTCCTGACATAGAATTCAGGTGCAGTGGTCAGTTCCTCTACATGCAAGTTTGGAAAATATCACTAAAACGTATGTGTAAGTATTAAAGCATGCAATGTATTTTCTATTGTAGTTTATAATATTATTACTCGTTCATGGATATTTTTTGAAAAATGGTGGTAAATGTTGTGCTGTTACAGAGTCAGTGGAGATGGGAGCTACTAGGAGATTCTCAGGTCACTGCTTGCTTAAAGGTTGTGTGATTCTGATTAAGTCACTTATTCTCCCTGTGGTTTGAAATATAAGTAATCCACAATTGGTTAATATGCAAATGTGAATATAACTGTAATCAGCGGACACAGGTACCCAGAGAGGTTGCTTGTTGAAGGTGACACATAGGGTCCTGCAGTGGGGGGTTCTTCAGGATGGCACACAGGGGGCTCTTGGGGCAAAGCATAACAGCTCATAAAGGGGCTACAGGGGACATCTATAGGGGCCGCAGTGGAGTACTGTTAGAAATTGGGATCCTCGTTGCTTGGGGTGTGAGCCCTGATCAAGCAGAAACCACAATCCCAGTCATGGTATGGCACAAGCAAACCCCAAATGAACCTCTGCTCAACCCACAAGTAGCTTGGCACACAGCCTAACTTAGAGGAAATGTGTAAAGTATTTGTGCAACACTTCAAACAAAACTGTAAACCAGTAAAAACACCACACAAATAGGGCCCCACACCAGGTTAGGAAATAGAGTTTAGTTTAATAATTAAAGCAAGACCAAAATGACAAAAACCCAATTAGTAGAACTGGAGATATTCAATTTTAAAGATTTAGGTCAAAATGGTGCCAAAAAGCACAGAGCGCCAATTGTGGATATATACTAAGAGAAATAGTGCAGCACTAATAGTGGAACAATTAATCAAACTGACACCCTTTTGGGTATGAATGTAACAAGTATAACAAACAGATTTTACACAATTTTACAACAAAAAGTTGAAACTTTAGCGTAGTTGAAGCTTTTTTTACTTCCTCTTGATACAGTCACAAAGTCAATACAGTTGTTCCAGTAATGATACAGTAGAGTAATGACAAATAAGAGATGATTTAGCCGACATATGTTTGGTCCAGTCCTTTGGACTTTTTTAAGGCTATCTCTGGGAAGGTATTGGCATCCCAGAAGTAAAGTAGCAAAAATTGGAAAATCAATGTTCCTCCAGAGAGTAAGCCATTTGTAGCGGGAACAGATAAACCTGTTAGAACCATAAACCTCCAGAGTTAGGGAAGAAAACCCGCTAAGCGTTTTGAGCAACCTCGTTAATTATGGTCCCACAGGCTATGTTCTCGAGTTCGGTTGTCTTTTTCTGAATTCAAATTTTAACAAGGATCTGTCCCAAGTACTGAGTGTCCAAATGGACCACAGCAAAATATGAGGTACCTCTGGACCTTAGAAAAGTCAAAAATATATACCATATAAAGTATGGCGTGCATCATCAAAAAGGCATTTATTTTGTACAAGCAGAAAGAAGAGCTGTGCATATCTGGTTGAAACGGACCGGGACAAGTTCAGGTCAACCACAATGGAGTGGGGGCCAGCTACAGGGACCTAGTTAGGCCCACTGAACAAAGTACCTTAAATCTTATTTGAGGAGCATTGCGTGGATCAACATTGAAGATGTGCCGCCAGCCAGAGTAATTTGTCAGTTCTGAGGCTGCAGTGCCAAGAGATGTGAGGACGTGAGTTGTGGATGCTCCTTTGCACTGGGGCAATGCATCGGTTCTGAGGACTGCAGTGGGTGATGCCTGTTGTTTGCGATGAGTCCAATCCAGAAGTGATGCGTTGGTTCTGCTCTGGGATGTGCCACTCAACTGAGGAGATGCATAAGTTGTGCTCTGGGATACGTTGCTTGGCAGAAAAAATGCACTGGTTCCACTGGTAAGTACCTTAGGCCCACTTCCAAGGTTCCAGGACTGGGGTGGCACCACTTGGCTGGTCAGACTCACATTTGGTAGAGTCTAGGTGCAAATGCAAGATGATTAGAAGCCTATTATGTCCATGAGGCTTCATATCAGGATGACAGCCAACTAGCCCTTGGAATCACTCTGGGTTCTGGGTTCAGGAGATGCAGGACCAGTCCTTCCCACCCAGGCTAGAGGGCAGCAGGCAGTAGATCAGCACAGAAAAGCAGGAGTCTAGCGGAGTGCAGTCCAGAAGAGTGGCAGTCCTTCTTCCCGGTAGAAATATCCACAAGTCCAGAAGTGTACTAAAGTGGTGGTGTCTAAGGTCCTCCTTTTGAAAACAGTTGTGCCTTTGAAGTCAAAAGTAGCTTCTAGAGGCATGCCTTTGAAGTGCACAAATGCCCTGCCTTCCCTGTCCTGGCTTCAGACTAACCATAGGGGGTATGTAGCCCTCTGTGCGGACACAGGGCACAGCCTAGTTAGGTGTAAGTGAGGCAGCTCCTCCCTCCCATCGTGCCAGTGATGGCCCATTTAGTCACACCTATGTTCATATTGTGTGTGGCAGTCCAGGAGAATGCTCAAAGCCCAACTGCTAACTTCAACCACTCGCGTGACCAGAGACAGGCTGCAGACACCAGATAGCCAAGGCAAAAAAACTGTCAACTTTTTAAAAGTGGCATTTTTCTGAATTTTATTATGTAATCTGACTCCACCATAAATTGGGATTTTAAACTAGGATTCCAGAGTTACCAAACATGACCAGTTTTCTCTTGCCATTTGGAAATTCCACTGTTCTTCTATGGGAGAGATAGGCCTTGCATTAGTGAAAAATTAATTTCAGAGTGTTTCACTACAGGACATGTAAAACTTGAAAAGTACTTGTCCAACATTTTCAATACACTACAACCTGCCCATGGAACTGTCTAGGGCCTACATTAGGGGTGATGTATATGTATTAAAAAGATAGTTTGGGCCTGGCAAAAGGCTTATTTTGCCAGGTCGTTGACATAGCAGGTTAACACTGCACATGCAGGTACTGCAATGGCAGGCCTGAGACATGGTTAAAGAGTTCCTTAAGTGGTTGGCATAACTAGTGCTGCAGACCCACTAGTAGAACTTACTTCACAGTACCTGTGCAAATGTAGTGCATTTTACTAAGGACTTAGAAGTAGATTAAATATGTCATTTGGGTATAAACCAATGTTAACATGTTTTAGGCAGAGAGCACAAGCACATCAGCACTGGTTACCAGTGTTAAGGGGCTCAGAGCCGTAAAGTCAACAAAAACATATTTAGCAACAAGCATTTGCAATGCAATAGGTCTCGCAGTTATACGAGTTTAAGCTATTGGCATTGTAAGTGACAATGCCTTTTATTTATGTTTTAAAAAACAAAAATAGGAATTGCCATTTACAATGCCAATAGCTTAAACTCACGTAAATGTGAGACCTATTGCATTGCAAATGCAGGTTTCCTATGGTGCTGTGAGGCCTTATTAATAGCAGATTGTGCCCTATACAATGATGTAGCATGAGGAAGGAAGATGCTTACAAACCTTTTTTTGCCACTCACATTTTTATAAGTTATTTTGTCATAGTGCTCACAAGCACGGCTTATTTTTTGCCATTTTACATCATCGGGCATTTCCCCTCCAACATAAGAGAAAACTGATCAAAAATCCCTGCAAGTTCACGTCGGCTTCATCTTTTACTTGTCGAAACGTTATTTCCTGAATATTGTTATTGACACTAGGAGAGTTCAGTAAATTCTCGCATCGGCCAACTTCCATGGATCACAAAAATTGATTTTAATTTTGTTTCTAACACTTGCCTTTTAGTCTCCCAAAAAATGTGAACCACTTACTGTGTCATATGTTCTCAGACAGGTTTGGGGCGCCATGCGTGGCAGGCCGCCACCGACACACAGAGCGCGGGTTTGTGCAGGTGTGCAGCTTCCATTGGTGCAGCAGGTGCAGTGGCACCGGGGTCCGGAGGCATGAAGGGCCCACCGAACCCTGTTTTTTTTCCCTTTAAGAATCCAAACAGCAGGCAGGGTGTACGTCCTCATTGTAAACATATACTTTGACCTCAATTTAGAAAGAGGGCTCACATGAAAGCGCCTTGACAGCGATCGTGCGCCCCACAATGTTCAAAGCTGGTGCCCCCCTTCTCTTTCATGGGTGTGAGTGAGTCGAGGACAGCAGGGCGGGAGGGGGGCACGGGGGATCTTAGGCGCAGCCTGAGGCCGCGGGCACTCCATATGCCACAACAGGGGGCGTTTGACAGACGGATGATGGAAAGGACACAGGGGCACGGGGCAGAGAGAAGCTAGCGTCACCAGGACCTCAGGACAATTTAAGATGGCCTGGGCATAGATTTGAAAAACTTCTCACAGAGCATCCAAGGCCACATTGTAGGGTTGACGGTCTTAGCCCTGGTGTGAATAGCGTCACCCAAGGTGGCCAGGGCAGGCCTTCTCTGGTATCAGACTGGAATTGTCATTGTGTGAATGATGGTGCCACCATGAGTTTTAAGGACCACATCATAGGATGAATTTCAATGATGACCCCACAAACCTTTGATTTTAATGGTTCAAGGGCTTTCTACAGACACATTATTATACATTTCGATGATCCTGTCATGGGTACCAATGGTTTCACCACTTCAAATGATATTACCTAGGGGTTTCAATACAATGACCTTGCATTACAGGCCATGATGTCATGGGTTTCAAAAGCATGGCTACAGATTCTAATAATTGTAGGATTCAATAGGACTGCCTCAAATGTCAACTGCATAACAAAATTCAATCTGAATCAAAGACCATCAGCCCTGCCAGCCTGCCCTGGAGACAGAGACTGAACTGGTTTTGTTGACTTCACCTTAGCCCAATGAAAAAAGGCAGTAGTTCTCTTGTTACTCCTACAACAACTATGTTATGCAAGGCTTGGCTCTGCCTCCAATCATGTAAACAACGCCTGCACTTTGTCGAAGATACATTCAGGGTTGCTGGCAGCACACATATGTACTTCTAAGGCTAGGTACGTTCATTGGTGACAGGAAGATGTAAACCTTATGATCCAGGTCTTAAAACAGTTCAAACAAAGCTTTGAAAGAACCAGACCCATGCCTAGACACAATGCTAACTTCGATGAGAAAGATAAAGGCCCACATGGTTAGACGGGGGAATTTCACCGAAACGTGTTCATCTCAATGATTGTTGAAGACACGCTGAGACCCATACAGTGACACCTACACTGTACTTGGAAAGAGGTCTCTGATGAATGAGCTGAGGTGTGCTCACTGACCATAATCCCTTTTCAGATAGGGGGCTGTAACACAGCACAACAGACTGTGAACACTGGGGCCAAATCTAAATGATATGGAGACGACCAATCGCTCCATCTTTAATTTCTCTTCAAACAATACATCAACTTCGTTGGCATGAAGAATGGGATCTGCATTTCATATGCGCTGACTCGAACTCCGACTGAAAGGATTTTTGCAAGACTTTGAGGAGAAGAGCCAAACTCCACAAAACACTGGGTTACTTTTTACAGACTTGTGTTCTATCACTGCATAGAACAACCTGTGCTGCAGAATTTTATTACTGGGAATGTTTCTTACTCCTCCTAGAAAGTTTTATATCTATGGCATGGCTCATAAACCATATAAATCAACAAAATTCGAGACTGGGGCACACTATTCAGTAGCACAGATCTGATGCCACTGAGCTTTATGCCATCGCACCTGCCTTTATCAAGGAATTCTAATGAAATACTACTACGCCCTGGTGGGTCACAGGCTTCTGCTATTGTCACTGACCTTTATTTGTTGACACCTGTGTCGTGCTGTCAAAGAATTCTGCTGTGATGTCACAGAGCCCAATATTGTGCTGTTTGAACCCTACATCACTTATTCATGCTAGGACCTCACCGAGTCCTACGATGCCCCTGAACTATCATATCACTCAGCGATATTGTCCTGTAGAGAAGCTCAATCTTATGATGTTACCCAGTCCTATTGAGTCACTGAATAGCTCCGTGGCCACTGAATTCTGCTGTGATGTCACAGAGTCCTGAAATGTCACTAAATCCTACTGAATTGTCACTGAGCTGTAGGTTTTAATACCACTGACCTGTGAAGTGTGGTGTGACCAAGCCCTGCTGTACAGCTGAATCCTGCTGTGATGTCACCGAAGCATGTATTGTGGTGTCATTAAGACTATACAGTGATGTCAGTACACCCTGCTGTGTCGCTGAATTTTACGGGGATGTCACAAATCACTACATTAAGGCCCTGTGCTGTATGTTGTGAAGTTACTGTGCTTTATGTTGTCATTTGACTGTCCCCCGGCCATACATTATGAGGTCATTGAGCCCCATCATGTCACTGAGGACCACACAGACATCTTTGATGCCCATGAGCCGCCCTAGGTCACTAAGTTCTGATCAGGAGGCTCTGAATCATGACGTTACTGAGTCCAGTGGGACTGAAGTGGCATGAGCTGGCACGGGCCACGTACCTCCACTTGGGGCGGCCTGAAAACTAGAGTGTATAAAGGAGTTGCAGCAAACAATTGCTTGGACCTCTCAGTGGCATTGAACGTCGGACATCATCACATCTTACTGGGCCGATTAAAGGCCACGGGTGTCAAAGGAAGTGTCGTAGACTGGATCAACCCCTCCCTTAAAGGCATATCCACCACCACCCCTTCCTTGGGCCCTTCTCCGAGCCACACAGCATCGAGAGGAGCTCCGCAAAGGGCAATGATCTCATTCCTATTTACTCCCAGCAAACTTTTGGGATACGTATGTCACCCGGAGTTTTGAAGGGCATTGAATGTGTGTGGCTCTTCGCCGTGTGAACTTAAGAGAACACAACAGAGTACGGATCTCACAATCAACAGGAAGTAAGGAGTTGGTGCAATACCGTGAAACTAGAAGGTCCACATACTCCTGACCATGACCTGAAGGTCACAGTGTCCCAGAACATCACATCCAAGACGGAGGGCCAGTCTACGCCTGGAACCGGAGGATGCGGCCCCTCGGCTGTGCATGTTGTCGTCACAGGGAGTGTGCACACAGGATGCGACAATGACCTCCAGACGGCTGGGCCTGGCCAGAGCGCTCCATGGTCTGCATGTAAATACGCTGCTGCGTCATGACTGCACACAGCAAAGTAACTGAAATAAATGCTGGATTCTCAATAATTCACGCGCAAAGGGCGGCAGCTCCGAGCAGGAAGGGGCAGAAAGAGGGAACGCGTGGCCTAAAGGGGCAAAGGTGGTGCATACATGTAACCAGATAGCGCAGAAAGGGGAAAGGACTGTAAAGTGGTTGTACTACCACAGGCACCCTTGCACATAACGTGAGCCGGTGATGAAGGAAGGCAGGAGCCCTGGTCCGGGGGCTGCCAGCACTGCCGGAATGTTATTAGATGCAATCCTGCATTCCCCAGCCTAAGGCTGCGTGCTCAAAGATGACACAAACTATCGCTGGAGGGAACAACAAGGATATGCAGACCTCAACCAAGCACGGCCTCTCGCAAGAAGCATGAGACATACAAACGGAACTTGTCAAACAAGCATTGGCCGCGTGGCCGTGAAATTAACGCCGCGCGGCCATGAAAGTGAGCCATACGGGTAACATGGAGGGGGGGGGGGCGGTGAGTGCTAAAGCAACACAGGGAAGGCTGGCATATGGTGAGCACTTTCGCGGCCGCTTTGATGTTCTCAGTGGCCGCGCGGCTCACTGAGAACATCAAAGCAGCCGCGAAAGTGATCAGCAGGCTGACAAATGGTGCGCGCGCCCGGCGCACATGCACTGTAGTTGGCGGCCTGAAAAGCACTAGTTTGCACTTCCATATCCCGCTTTCTATAGTTCTCGCCAGGTCAGCGCTAAAGCGCTGGCTCAGGCGAGACCTAAAAAGGGTGAAGTAAAGCAAAATGTTTGGGGATGACCCTGCAGAACAGGTCATTTCCAGCCCAATCCCCCTCCAGCTTAAAGGCAGGGTAGACTAATCAATACCTTGATGAGCTTTATTGATTAGGGGATAGAATGCTTACAACGGCCCTCTACTTCAGGGATACTTGTCAGTTCTGTACCTCACTGAACTCGGTTGGACCCCCCTCTCTATACTCTCTAGGGGTCAATTAGCCCTTGACCCCTGGTCTTGTGTGCCACTCCCCTGCTGCCGCTGCATAGCTCCTCCAGTCTCTGACGCTTTCTCCACCCTCGGGCCATAGGTTCGGTCCTGCAAACAGGGACCGCTGCCTGGCTTGCCTTGATTTTACTTGTGTTGCTACCATAGTCTGAGGTGATATTTTAGGTGCAACTTTGGTTTAGTTTTTGTCTTGTCCAGCAATGTTTTGTCTTGTTTAGCTCTGTTATTCATTTTGCTTTGTATAGCTTGTTTCGCCTCATCAAGTCTCGCTTAGTCAGTTTGGTTTACTGCTCAGCTAACTCGGTTATTGGCATCTTCTGATTAGCCTGCTTATTGAGGGGTTGATTACTGCTCCTCCTGCCATTTTCCATTCCTGCTGTTTTTTTCTACTCCTGCTGGTTCCCTGGACCCCCCATCCCACCTCCCTGCCCCTCCCAACTCCCAGGTCTATGTATGGAGGCCATTGCTTAGCGGACGCGTGCAGCTGGTATACTGCTAGCACGGCAAAGGCAAGCCCGTCTACACCCATCCGCACCTGACCAGCCCAGTGCCAGGACCCCTGGTCCTCCCACCACACGCTGATACACAATCAAGGAGCTCCAGGACCAGGATCCCAGGCATCAAACCAACAGCTGCTTCACTGCCTCCTCGCGAACAACCAAAGGACCCTTCGCTTCTCCTACGACACATGCTGTAATGAATTCCGCATCACTTTAGCAATGAAAACCACGAACACCCTAGAACCATTCCAAAGCATCCTGATCAGCGACCGCTCCCTCAGCAAACACACCAAGGAAATCTGGAACACCATCACCACCCTCTCCCCTGACGTGGCTGTCATCACTGAAATGTGTCTCAACCCCTCCTCGAACCCCGACATCACCACTGCCACTGATGTAACCGATGGCTACAAGGTGATACACCACAACCGTACCAACAAACACAGCAGGGACATCACCATGATCTTCAAGACAACCATCTGATGCACCACCATCAACGATGACTCAACACCTCACGATGAACCTCTCAATGAGCACATTAACTTCTGACTACAGACAAACGCTAAAACCACTATTTGAGGTACCCTTGCTTACAGACTCCCTGGGACCTGACCTGTCCTCTGTGATGCCATTTCCAATCTTATTGCTCCCTTAACCATGGACTCCCACCTCTACCTCCTTCTCTGCAACCTCGATTTCCACATGAATGACCCCAACAACTGCAACTCCACCACCCTCCTGGAGAACCTGAACATCAGCCTTACCCAGCTGGTCATCAATCCCATGCACAAAGCCAAACACACACTCAATGCTATCTTCACCTCCAGCAACAGAATCAAATTTGCCCACTTCACAGAATTCACCTAGACTGACCATACCATCTGTCACTTTACCATCTCTGAGGCCTAACATACCATAACCAAGCACCACATTGCCACCCACCGCAGCTGGGGCAAGGTAACTGAGCTTCAATGGACACATGACCTCAGCAGCACACAACCCGACCATGCCATCCAGAACTTCTCTGACAGGATCAACAAGTAGGCCGACACAGTCACCCTACTGAAACCAGCAAAGGCCAACAAAAGCTCAAAACAAACCTGCTAGTGCACCCCAGAGCTCAGAGCCATCAAACACATATGCTATCAACACAAGAAACGATGGTGCCTCACCATGAAGCCCTCCGACAGTGCAGCCCACAAAATAGCCCTCAATAACTACCACCTACACATCAAGGAAGCCAAGAGATCCACCATTATCGCTTGCATCAAAACCACGGCCAACCACATGAAGGAACTCTTCAAAATAGTCAAGCTATTCTCCAACCCGACAGCCACATAGATCTTCATCCACCTCTCACAAGAACTTTGTGACACCGTCTCGGACTAGTCCACCGTCTACACCAGCGTCTTCCCCCAACCCACCACTCTCAACCTCGACAACCCCAAACAACCAGCGAACACCAGCCAAACGATCACCACCTGGAGCCCGCTTACCACTCAGACCACCAGAGTCATCATGTTGTTCATCCACTCTGGGATGCCCAGCAACCCTTGCCCTCATCTCTTTAACCTCAGAACCAACCAAATCAGCACAGAACTCACCAGCATCCTCAATACCTCTATCTCCACAGCAACATTCCTGGACAGATGGAAACACGCAGAGGTCAGACCCCTCCTAAAGAAACCATCTGCTGACCCCAGCAACCTCAAAAATTGCTGACCGAACTCCCTGTTTCCCTACCCAACGAAAGTACTCGAGAAGGTCATCAACCAACAACTTACTGATTACCTGGAACAAAACCACTTACTTGATGCCTCGCAATTAGGATTCTGGGCCATCCACAGCACTTAGACGGCACTGATTACTACCACAGATATCAGAACTCTCCTCGACTTCTGTGCGGCATTTGACACCATCTCCCACCACACCCTTATCAACAAACTCCACAACTTCGACATAATGCATAGTGCCTTCAAGTGGATCACATCTTTTCTCAAAGGACTCACAAAGAACATCCGACTTCCCTCTTTCACCTCCACACCCAAGGACATCATCTGCAGCGTTCCCCAAGGATCATCTCTCAGCCCCACCCTGTTCGACATCTACATGTCCCCTCCCACAGATGTCATCAGATCCTATGGACCCAACATAATCTCTTATGCAGGTGATGCTCAACTTATCATTTTGTCACAGAGGACCCTGCCAACAACAAAACCAGCTTCTGCAACACCCTCACCAATATAGCCAAGTGGATGAGAGACAACTGCCTCAAACTCAACTCCGACAAAACAGAAGTACTCATCTTCTGGAGAACACCTCTGTATGGGACCTAAGCTGGTGCCCAGCAGAGCTCAGACCAAAACCCACACCGATGGACCATGCACACAACCAAGGCATCATCCTCAACAACTAACTGACATTGAAATGACAAGTCATTGCTGTCACATCCTCCTGCTTCTACACCCTTCACATACTCCGCAGAATTTTCGGATGGATCCCAATCAACACCAGAAAGACTGTCATGCAGACCCTCATCACGAACTACCTTGACTACAGAAACGCCCTCTACACCGGAATTTTCACCCAGAACCTCAGAAAACTCCAGACTATACATAACACTGTAGCCAGACTCATTTTGGACTTCCCCAAATGGACCGATGTCACCCCCCACCTCAGATACTTTCACTGGCTCCCCAGAATAGATGGCAGTTCAAGATCCTCACGCATTCACACAAAGCTCTACATGACCAAGAACCATCCTACACCAGCCATCGACTGAACTTCCACCGCCCCACAAGATTCCTGTGCTCCACCTCACTTGCCCTTGCATGCACTCACCGCATCCTCTGCAGCGGGCCTAGCTCCTGCTCTTACATCGCCGCCAAGTTTTGGAATGACCTGCCCCTCCCCCTTTGAATGGCACCGTCCCTGACTGACTTCAGAAAGAAACTCAAGACCGGGCTTTTTCCCCGGGGGATACAATACCCTCATTGCCCAGATACCCCTAGCGGTTACAGAGTGCACTTTACTAATTACTGATTGATCGTGCCACTAATATGACCCATGGTGAACCCTTTTCCTCATCTGCCGACCCCATCTGTGTAGTGCCCAACCTTAATGTGCTCACAGATGCATCCCAGTAGGCAGACAGTACCACCATGGCCAATAAAATGATGTGGCCCATTCCCCACTTTGGATCAGACTCCTGTCCCCAACTCAAAGAAAACTCAGTCCATAAGGACAGTACCCAACTGTGGTCACTGACAGCTGACAGTGTCAGGAGCCCGGCCCCAGGCCATTCAGGCTTCTCTGACCTTTGAGGTTTCTCAGAGTGAGGGGCAGTAGTCCCTGGTGTCTAGTACCCTTTTACCCCTCTACCTCCCACCAGTGCATAAGTGGTATCCTGAGACTGGTCACTCAGCCCAGGGTCTGTACCCTGGAGCTGAACAGGAAACAGGAGGTGAGTCCTCTTTCACACTGCCCCACCATCATGACTCCCATACCTTCCCCTTGGGAATGGTCCCCCCAGAAAACAGAACTACCAGGGCATCCTTGACAGCCAACCCTCCCCATTCTCCTGACACTGAGGGCAACTCTTTCCCCAGAATGCAGTCTATGGGCATCTGGTGACTAACTATACCCCTCCTCAGGGTCACCCCCTCACTGCACTGCAGGTATACCAGGACCATAAGGCAGAAATGTCCTGCCCATGGGCCTGTGTCACCCTACACACCTGGCAGGCATCCTGCTCTGGGGAAACTAGCCTTTCTACTACCATGATCTAGCTAGCCCCGGTGTACCTCAGAGCAGTGACTTGACAACATTAACTTTCACATGGGGAAAGTGATGACTCCCACCCTCTGGAATCAAGAGCTCATGCTTTGAGCCTATCTCTCAGCTAAGGGAGATCATGGCATGTCCTGTCAAAGCAGAGGGGCTGGAAATTGGGTGCACTGGGCCACTGCCCACCAGAACCTCCTCTCTGTTTCTCAGAATTGGGCATGATAACCCTTCCTCTCCTCTTACTCTGGGACCTGTCTGTGTATTTCTTGACTTCCCATTCATTTGCTTGGGGGAACCTGAATCACTCTCATTGGGGTCAATCACAGGTACCTTCCTTTGGATCCTGGTGCTGATCCAATGGTCAGCCTTCTTAGTAAGCTCCCTGGGGTCAGAGACCTTATTGTCAATCAGGTGCTGGTGCAGATCCCGAAAACAAGGACTGCATATTTGTGCTCCCGAATTCAAATTGTACAGCCCCTGAAAATCCTTATCTTCACAGCCCTTCAAGCAGTCATCCAGTGCCTTGCAAAAGTATTCCACACAAGCCACCTAGTTCTGTTGGTCCAGTTTCTGACCATTCCTAATCTCTGTACTTCGATGGGGTCAGACCATACTTCCTGACAAGGTCTTTCTTCGTGGTGGAATTACCTCATCCTATTTCCCTTCTCTAAGGCCAGTGGGGTGTTCCTACCTTCACTAGGGATATGCCTCCACAGACCATCCCCCCCAATCTTCTTCACAGATCTTGTGCATATGCTAGGCAATCTCAGAAGCCTCAAGCAATTTGTCAATATTGTACCCCACAACAAAGTCAGGCACCAGACGTTTAGGAATATGAGACCTCTTGTCTCCTGAAGGCACTGTAGGTATGCTGCTACCATTGCTGCTGGACTCCACCTGCTTTGCTCTGATGTCCAGCTCTCTTTGGCCATTCTCCTTTTGCCATTTTCAATTTTGCCAGCTCTAACTTGAGCTTCCTTTACTCCCTCCTGACCTCCAACTCCTCTGGGGTCAGATCCCTGGAAGACACACTGCTTCCTGCACGGGGAGGCATTTCCAATCCTGGGAGTAGTTTACCTCCATCCCACACAGACTGCATTCCAAGCTCCTTCTGTTGGTCCTGCACTGATCCTTCCTCTTACTGGTCTACCTCCTCTTCACTTGTTTCTGTTACTGTCACCAGCGAATGGTGGACTTCTGCCCAGGCCCTCAACACCTTTTGCAGCTCCACCTTCCTGGTAGAGCTTTTTTCTGGAAGCCCCATCTCTTTAAAGAACTCCTTCTGCTGGGCTACAATGTAAGACTCCAGAACCAACTCAAACTCCATGCTTGCATAGATGGACTCAGGCTCAACAGTCAGAGAATACAGAAAAAGCAAAAAGGCCAATTAGGGAGAATTTAAACTCAAATTGGCAATAGAAATGGGTGGGTAGTATACTCCAAATCACTGTATTGCACTGTATAAACGGAAGTCCTTTCCTCACCACTGATCACCAATGTTAGAAATTGGGTTCCTGGTTGACTGGGGTGTGAGCCCTGATCAAGCAGCAACCACAATCCTAGTCAGGAAAAGGCACAAGCAAACCCAAAATTAACTTGAGCTCAAACTCCTGGTAGCTTGGCATATAGCAGTCAGGCTTAACCTATAGCCAATGTGGAAAGTATTTCTTCCACACTTCAAACAGTAAAACAATATAAACACCACCCAAAAAGGATGCCAGACCATGTTAGAAAACTAGAGTCTAATTTATTGAATAAAACAAGACCAAAACGACAGGAATCTCATTAGTAGAACCGGACATATTCAATTTCAAATTTTCGGTCAATATAGTGTCAAAAAGCACACAGTGCTAACCGTGGATATCTGGTTGCGCCGGACTGGGTCAAAGTCACAAGTTCAGGTCCACCGTGATAGAGCACGGGTCAGCTACAGAGACCCAGTTATGTCCGCTGAACAATGTACCTTAAATCCTGGTTTCAGAGCATTGCACAGATGCGTGTCGAAGATGCAATGAGTCCGTTCGGAGATGTGGCAAGGCAGTGGTGCGAGGTCCTGATGCATCCTCAGAAAATATCCCATCGATGGGGTTTGCGATGCAAAGTCCAGTGTCGGGGACGTGGCATGCAGCTGGTGATGTGTTGGTTTGAGGACCTGCAAGGCTGCGGTGTGGAGTCCAGCAGCATTGTTGAGGCTGCCTCTGGAGGGAAATACAAGAACCTGGGCTGTGGATTCGCCAGACCACTGGGGTGATGCATCACTTCTGAAGACTGCGGGTGGGCGATGCTTGTCTTTGCAAAAGGTTAAATTCATGCAGCGATGGTTCGGTTCTACTCAGTGATGTGCCGCTCAGCAGAGAAAATCTGTTTGTTTCAGTGATAAGCCCCTTAGGCCCATTTCCAAGGGTCCAGGACTGAGGTGGCACCACTTAGCAGGACAGACTCACATATGGCAGAGTCCAGCTGCAGGTGCAAGATGGTTGGAAGCCTGTAATGTCCCTGAGGCTTCAGGTCAGGAGGCCAGTCAACTAGCTTTTGGACTAAATTCACGTTGGAATTTTAACTTGAAGAAAACAGCTGAAATTATAATTGGGATTGTGTTTAATGGGCTCAGGAGGCCCACTGTTTGGTAATTGTCCTAGAAAGAAGTGAAACAAAGCAATGAAACGCTAGCGCGAAGGGCTTTTTTGTTTCAAAATAAATAGTTTTCACTATTACAGAACCTGAGCAACAAATAATTTTGCAATATGTGTTTATAGTTTGTGTATTGTCTATATGACTTTTTGTACTGTTGAAAAGACTGTAATTTTGTGCCTCTGTGTATTATAATGTTTTGTGGCAAATTTGTGTCTCTAATTGATGAATAATGTATTCTTGTTTTATTAAAAATAATTGTTCTCCCTCTTTTGAGAATATCAAAAGAATTCCATAAGTTAATCATGAAAAAATTAAATATATGGTCATTTCAATTGAACTGTGTGATCATGGGTTTTGATTGAAAGGTTGAATTGATATCAGTATTGGCATGTGTGTAGTTGTTTGATACTATAGTTGGCCTAGCCTTACTGAGCCTAACACTTTATAGTTTAGGAACTTTCTAAAATTTACATTTTCTGAATTGTAATTTAAAATCTTACTCCACCATCAGTTAGGATTTTAAATTAGGATTCCAGAGACACAAAGCACGAACCCCTGATTTCTTGCCAATAAGTCCACATGACAAACACAACGATCAATCCACAAAAGATCAAAAACAAAAAAATATATAGTTCTATGAAGGAAATTAAAGCTGGGAGAGATTAAACCTTGACTACTAAGTAATGTTAAGATGTTACCTTTATCTTGTCTGTCAAGCCCATCGGACTAACTACCACTTCCAGAACACACTCTTTATAACGTCAAACGCCTGTTCAAGCACAAAATCACATGCTACTCAATATACAACATCATTATTTACATTGTATTACAACATATGCACTATCATATGACCACACAACGAACAAAATATTTCTACACCCTGAGATGATATGCCAACATGCACACCTTCAAACGTCCACCCTCATCATCATTCTATGCCAATAAGGCAACTTATACTACATGGCTTGGAAAACAACCACACAAGATACTCCCACACACCCACCATCAACCATTCAAACACCCACAATCCAACACCCTACACACACACAAACATCCAGACATCCACCATCAGATGTTCACTCAGCCACATAGCCACCATCTTATGGCCAAACACCCATCATCATAAGCCTGCACTCACTCCATGATAGACCAACATGCTAACTTTCATTTACCCATACAGCCACAATTTCCCAAGTCTGCACAGTGTTATTCAGCAACTCAGTCACACAGTCCTACAATCTTTTAAATATTTGTAAGCATGGTAGATGAATTTTCATTAGGAATCAATGCATTTAGACTAGGCAAGCAAGTCTTTCTCACGATAGCTGCCATACTGTTTTACACATCATTTATGTAGCATATTTATGTATCAAAAGGGATAAAAGACTCAACAATAATCATCTCTCAATTTATCGTTCTTAAATTGTGTATATTTTATTTAGTGCACAAAAAATGTATTGATATGATCACATCACATGAAATAAACTAAAAACTCATCATTCTTGAATCACCTCACATTCAAGCCTAAAGTGGCAAGCAAGCATATTTTATCCGTGTTCATTATTGATTAGGTCATACAAATTGATCAAATTATATTTATGTTCAATCTGAGTTTGTCCTAGTTGCTCCAAACAACATATGACATTGCTATTCAATTGTCTGCCATTAAAAAGTACAAAATGCCAACGTATTCTAAGATAAACAATGTAAGGATTAAGAGGTGAAACCCTCAAAAGGGAGATGAGAAAAAAAGCACTAAAAACAAGAAAAGCAAGATGTAACAGTAAAGAGAGAGGCTGAAAAGCAGAGCCAAGCAGGTGCACAAACAGATATTTTCCAATATTAACCCTATTTAATTTACATGTTTTCAAATAAATAATATACCTTAATTCTAATCTACATAGACTCTTTAATCTGTTTTCTTCCCTTTGATGTTTAGGAACTTTATGCCACAAAAGATTGCTGTAGCCTAATCTGCATTGCGACTTTGCTCAAAATGCCTTGCTACTGATTGTTGTGTGTAAGATGACTGGGCCTATAACTATAATGCCGCAACAGGAGTAACATGAACACCACACACCACGATTAGTTTCACTCTGAGGAAACGTCCCCGAGTTCCTTTATTTAAACCTTTTGTCCCTAATTCACTGGTTGTGATTATTGGGACTGAAATAAGAGGGGTTGTCTACAGAACACACCTGCAGAGGGGAAGTGGACATAGGTTGAACCACTTCCCTAAACATAACATTCCTCCTTTACTGATAATAGAATCCATAAACGAGAAAACAGAATAATTAATGGAGTAGAATGTAAAATAGAGAAAGAAAAACAAAACAAGAAAGAAAAAACAGAATCATAGTTCACCATCAGAAACACAAATGTAATATTATCCTCTTCTTTAGGACAATACGAAATTCTTCAATCGACAGGACCTCGCAGGATGGGGTTGGAGATGGTATCTTTCAGTCCCAAGGTGACTGACATCATTCCTCCTCTCATCTGAAGTATCATTCACTGGTAACATGATGGGACTAGAGGGACCATGTGTACGCCTTTCAGGGAGACAACTTCTTTCACCCTCAGAGAGAATAGCACCACCCTGGGCTGCATGGACGGAACAGAGTAAACAGATGGCAACTGCTCATCTTCAGTAGACTGTCCTGTTTCCAAACATAAGCCAGCGTTGATTATGAAACCATTCACAGGAGTTTAGTACCACTTGAAAAACAAAATATTTTCAATGATGGTCTCTCCAGCCCATTGGGCTGTGATCATAGATCCTTTCATGGCTTGCACCCTCCAGGGAAATAGCTCAAAAGGAAGTGCTTATTTCCCTCAGGAGTGTCAAATCTTTACCATCACCAGGTCACCAATATCAATGGAACTCGGTCTAGATCTGCAAGTTCGGGACATGTATGCGGTTCTTTGATCGACTGTTCTGTAGATTGTCTGCACCCTTTTCCTGTAGTCCTGATGCACTTTCCATGTGTTATGTTATGTGGTTTTGTAAAGCGCACAGCTGCCCCAGCAAAGGGGTGTCCCGGTGCTGATAGCAGAAAACTGCACTGCCTCTGACAAGGAGGGGGACTACAACGGAGGAAAGAGGTACATTTTGATTGCTTTACGGAATGACAAATAATTCTTCAGGCTGCGGATGGAAATAAGGAGCGCAATCCAGAGTCTAGATGCCAGTGTGAGGAAGGAACGCCCCCCAGCGTGTACGCTCCTCATACGGGGAATAACTGCCAGATGCTGCCCCATCGACCGAAGTTGACGGGAAGGGGTGTAAGGTGCAAGCAAATTGGCCAGAATACCTGGGATAGAGGAGTTTAAGATTTTAAAAGAGATGCAAAGGAACTTAAACTCTATCCATTTGGCCACAGGCAACCAGTAGAGCCGACGGATAGCACCTGACACAGAGCAAGTCCTAGGCAGGCCAAGGAGAGTTCTGGCTGCAGCATTCTGCACCCTTTGCAGTCACAAGATTTCAGTCTTGTTGGACCCCAGTTAGAGTGAGTTGGCATTGTCCAATCTCGCCAGAATGGAAGCCTGAACAATAACCTGCCTAATAGAGGGGTCTAAAAACTCCAACAGCGGTTTAAGTCCCCGCAGTGTGACAAAACAGGTCCCCTCCACCTTCTTAGTTTGGGTCTGGAAGCTGAGGGCAGAGTTTAACCAGACACCCAGGTTTTTTACCACCTATTTAGGGGAAGGTGCATGCCCGAAAGTCACAGGCCACCAGTGCTTGCTCCACAGCTCAGAGTCTTTCCCTACCAGCAAGACTGGACTTGCTGGCGTTGAGCTGCAGACAGTTGGCAGTCATCCACTCCGCGATAGCCTCAAGGTCACTCCGGAACTTGCAAGCGTCCCGCGTGGAGTCATCCGAGAGTGCGACTACCAACTGTTTGTCATTGGCATATGATATTGCCGTGAGCCCTCTGCTCTTAGCCACCTCCGCTAACAGTTGTACATACAGGTTGAAGAAGGTTGGGCTTAAGGCTGAGCCTTGCGGCACCCCCTGCTTGGTAGTATGGACTCTAGAGACAAAAGGGGGGATGGCTACCTGGAAGGTCCTCTCGGCAAGAAAAGAGGCAAACCAATCCAGGGCCGTATCCACAATGCCCACCTCCTCCAACCAATCCAGCAGAAACCGGTGGGACACAGTGTCGAACGCAGCACTAAGGTTTAGTAAAATCAGTGCCGAGGTACAACCCTTGTCTAGAGCCTACCTCAGATGTTCGGTCACAGCTAGGAGAGCGGATTCTGTGCTGTGACCTGGACGGAAACCATTCTGGAAAGGGTTCCAGTATGTTATTCACCTCCAGATAGCCCGTCATGATGGAATTGATATAGGCTTCAGAGATCTTGGAGACCCAGGGCAGGAGGAAGATTGGGCGGAAGCTCTCTGGTTTGGCTGCGTTGAGATTGGGTTTCTTTAAAAAGGGGACCACCCTGGCTTGCTTCCATGAGCTGGGGACAACTGCCGTAGAGAGAGACTGATTAATCATCTGGCACTGAGGTGTAAGTAGCACAGGTAGGACTTTCATAAATTCGTCAGACTTAAAGGAGTCAGAGGGAGAGCCCGATTTTACCTTGCTACAGAGCACAGCAAGCTCCTCTTGGGAGATCAGTGGGAAAGCGGCCAAAGTATGTAAAGGAGGCGGCCTAGGCATAAGATCAGGGCATGGCGCTGTTTGGTGGAAGGACATATATATCTTATCCACCTTCTCCACAAAGAAGGTGGCGAGAGCCTCGCATTGCTCATCTGACGATATCAAGGTCGCATTGAAGGCGATCGATGTTTTAAGAGCTTTTAGTATCGAGAAGATACTTTTGGTAGGATTAATACTGCATAGTAAGTTGCCCGTTCAGTGTGAATAGCTCTATGATATTTCTTAATGGCTGCCTGGTAGCAGCTCTTCAGATTAGGGTCGTAGTCCCTTGTCCAGGCTCTCTCCAACCTTTTGCATGCTTTACGCAGGGAGGTAAGCTTAGCATTATACCAGGAACTAGGTTTGGTGTTGCGGCTTCTAGACCACCTTACAGGGATGAGAGAGTCCAGAGCATGGAGAATCCAATCCGACAGTAATCTATCTGCCATATCGGCGTCATCTGGAATGCTAGGCATGGTGGTGGAGAGAAGGTCTTGAAATTTGGCGATGTTAAGTTTATGCCAAGGACGTCTAAGTGACGACTTCGGAGACAGCCTCCTCATGGGCACAACCCCCGAAAGTGTCATAGTTATTAAATATTGATCAGACCAGCACATCAGAGAGGGGGTATGGGCCGTCAAGAGAGAGAGGTTGGAAAAAGACTGAGTCCAGTAAATGGCCTGCAGAGTGTGTGGGACCCTGCACCAGTTGAGATAGCTGACATGCTGCAAGGTCTGCCAAGAAGTTGCCTATATCAGTGTCCTGAGGGCTGTCCAAATGCAGATTCACCGATAATGCTAAAGTTGGCCGCCCTCATGGCTAAGGGACTCACAGCCTCAATGAGTGCAGCCCTGAACTCTTTGGAGAGCCCTGGGAGGCAGTAGATCAATAGGCCTGACATGGTATAACTAGCATTAAATGAAATTGCAAAACCCGCGGATTCCCAGCCGACCGGGGACTCCTTAACAAAGGTGCAGGGATAGCAAGATTTAAGAATCACTGCTATACACCCCCTCTAGACTCTCTATTGAGGGTCATAATACTGAAAACCAAGGGAAGCGCCAGACCTGGTTCGGCCACCATATCAGCCAACAGCCACGTCTCAGTTAAGAACAGAGCATCCGGGGCTTTGTCCTGTAACAGGTCATAGACATCTGCAAAATGCTTAGCTAAAGAACAGCAATTCAAACTTAAAAGTTTAATTTTGGGAAAGGTGCTGGGAGGGGTACAGGAAGGTAAAATGGACGCTCATGAGTTGAAGCCGCAGTTTAAACTAGGGGTGGGCGGAATTTGCGTAGTCGCGCTACGCAAAGCTGTGCGAAACAGTAAAAAATCTCTGCGAGCATGCAGAAATTCTGCGAACAAGCAGAATTACTTGTTCGTGATGCTTTTTTCCTGTTTTCAAATGCTGTTTGCATTTTCAGGGGAAAATATCTCGCGAACACGCATTTTGAGAACTCGAACAAGCAAACAATTCCCCGAAGCCGCGGAACGCAGAATTTCAGCCAATTCCGCATTTTTGGCGGAACGCAAATTTACCCAAATTCCGCAAATTCCGTGAGCGGAACAGAATGTACCACCCAGGCCTAGTTTAAACAGCAAAACGGGCCGTCCAGAAGCATACCAGGAGGGTGACTGCATGGGCTTAATCCATTCTTGATGGCGAGGAGATCACCCGAGGAATAGGTAACCGTACCTCTAGAAAAACCACCAGCATGTCTGGCACCTGGCGACAGCCATGCACAGACAGGCATAGACGGGCTTGCCTTAGGCGTGCCTTTGGCACGCCAGCGGCGCACCCACTGGGCACATCCGCTGCGCGCTTGCCACGGCATGGGTTTGAATAGAAGAACCCGGAAATGCCGAGTGCGCTCGCCTGACTGGCTGGCGGGATCCTGACACGCCCTCTGCTCAATCGGCACACAGCCACGGCGGAACGGGGCGGGGATCAGGAGAGATGCAATGTCCCGGGCAAGAAAGCAAGTATGAGGTAAGAGTCCCGCAAAACAGAAGAAATAGTGACAGAGTTCGCCCCCAGAAATGCAAACAAGTTAAAACCTAAGTTAAAAACACAGTAACAATACAGCATTAAGAACTAATGTCAGCACGCCTAAAAACAGTCACCAGCTGACCTCATTCAGGAGGAAAAGCATCACCCATGGTGCGATTCATGCACAGAGAGCTTGGACCGACCTGACTTGTGGAATGGGGAATCAGCCGATATTCCCTCAGAAAAGCATTGAGGGCACAGTCCATATTCTGTCCATTGACCAATGCAATCCTCAGCACCTCATTAAGAGTGTGTGTAAATTACACCGCCTCTCCATTGGCTTGGGGTCACTGTGGTGACATTTTCCGTTGGCGAACACCTCAGGATTGTAGGTCCTCCATTTCCTCATGACTAGAGAAAGGAGGGCCATTGTCAGTACGCAGCTCTTTGAGGATTCCATAAGTGGCCATGATCTTTTCAAGAGGAGGTATGGTCTGATTTGCGGTGGTAAATTCCATTATCTCCACCTTGGGATACTTAAAAAAATTATCAATGACCACCTGTATGTGTCGGCCATCTGGGAGGCTACTAAAGACTGCGCTGGTTCGCTGAGAAGGGAATGGCGGGAAGAATTCAGTGATGATAGGTGCTGTTGGATCGGTAGGCTCAGTCGATTGACACAGCGAGCACTGACAAGCCGCCTGCTCTACTAGGGTATCCATGCTGGGAAACTATACCTTACACCTCAATCGAGACTTTGTCTTGACAACTCCTTGATGAACTAGATGGGCAAGATCAACCACCTGCTATTGCAACACCCCTGGAACGACCAGGTGTGACCCTCTCAGGAGACAACCTTCAGGGGAGACAGCCAGTCCATCACGAATGTTGTGTAGGGAGGCTAACTTCAGTTCGGCTTCGTCCGTGCTATATGAGGCATTGTCAATCAGGTTACGCCACTTTCCAGACTGCAGAGCCAATATGCCCAATTGGAGGCACTCGTCCATGGAGGTGGCTTCGATCATCTCTGAGAGCGGCTGGGAGCGTTCAACAACCAGTTGAACATATTCCTCTACTTCCTCTGCATCAAGCTCCTTGCTTTTTCGTAGCAAGACGGGCATGCCTCGATGCATAGTCCACAGGATTCTGAGTCCCTGGCTGGAAGATCACTGAAAAATTATATTCCTGTAATTGGAGGATCCATTTTTTTATGCAGGGTGGAGGCTTGGAGGTGGACGCCAGGAGCAATGGGATCAGAGGCTTATGGTCTGTGTGGACAGTGAATGACTGACCATAGAGATATAAATGAAAATGTTGGCCTCTCCAATGCAACCCAATGGCTTCCTTTTCAATGTGGGAGTAACGTTGCTCCATTTCTGTCAGTGTACGGCTGGCATAAGCCACTGGATCCCACTCACCATTATGCAGTTTCTGAGACTACACCGTCCCTAGGCCAGTCGGGCTGGTGTCAACAGACACTTCAGATTCCTTTGCAGGAGTGAAGTACACCAAGCTTGTATCCACTAACAATGCCACTTTGGTGGCTTGTAAAACTTTCTCTGGTCAGGCCCCCAGTTCAAATTCATGTTTGTTTTGGTCAACTCCCTGAGGGGAGCAGTAAGGTCCGTGAGATTTTGAATGAAACAGCCACAATAGGTCCCCATCCCAAGATAACTTGTTACTCCAGACACTGTGGTGAGGGTGGGAGCAGCCTGGATGTCTTGAACCTGGACAGGATTGGGTTAACCTCCTTCTTGACAAAAACGATATACGAAAAATGCTAACTCCTTTTGCAGACAAGCACACTTTTTCTTGTGAAGTGTCGGTCCATTCTCTTGCAGGTGTTACAGCGGGCGTGAACCAGATTATCATCACTAACATTGAGTACCCCCTCTAGGCCTGCATGGACACTCCTGATGGTGTCCTAAAACACTTCAGTGGCACTAAAGATGCCAAAACAGAGGGGTGTATAGCTCGTCAAATCCACATGGGCGGAGAAGGTGGTGATGGCTCTGGACTTGGGGTCCAACAGTAGTTGATGATATCCAGCATGCAAGTCCATTTTTGAAAACCATCTGAAGCCATTTACCTCTGACACAATATCATCGACTATGGGTGTCGGGTGCCACTTGAGCTTGATAGCCAAGTTGGTTAGGCGCATGTTCACACATATTCAAACATCCCCAGGTTGCTTAGGCTTGTGTGCCACAACAGTTGGGGACACCCACAGACTTGGACCGCTCACCTTTTCGATGATATCCACCTGTTGCAGTTTTGGTGATTCCTATTCCACCTTTGGTCTTAGGTAGAATGCTAAGGTCGATGCCTCATGGCCACAGGTTGGATTGAGTCGTCGATGTACAAATATATTAAATGGTTTTTAAGGCCACCTATGCCCTCAAACAGCGATGTGAAATGAGCCAGCAAATCATCCACACTTTCTTAGTGTATGCTGAGGGCAAAAGTGAGGAGCTGAAGGCGATCCACCGTTTGACAACTTAAAAGCATCCCACTGCCTCCTTTGGTAACTTAGACCTTGGTACGAATTGAATGAGACTGATGGGTGATTTCAGATGTGAATACCCATGCCAATTGACATGAAGAGGTGGATCCATAGGCGAATACTTTGGTAGGGGAGGGCATCATGGTAGGTGGTGCTAGTAGTGTGAGTAGCATGGACTGAGCCATGATGTTTATGGATGCTCCAGTGTCAAACAGAGCCTGCACCTGGTGGCCACCCAGGAGTATGCTGCATTTCGGGATGTGCTTTTGGGGGTCCCCTTCCGGTTGCTAAGCATGTATCACGAGGACCACACCCTTGATATCATCATAATCCATGTCTCATTTGTCTACTGACATGTCTGACGCAACCAGGGTATTGACTGGCTTGGGCCTCTGACTTTTCAAGGGTGTTGAGGAACGAAAAATGTTTGCGAAGTGATTAAGTTTGTTGTATGTCATGAAGGAAAGAGTATGCAGTTCCTAAAGAGGCTAAACATGACTTTGGAAATTATTTCAAGTGACTGGCTACCTAGAAGGAGGATGGGGAATTCCTCCTTTTGCATTAAGGGCCCTCACACACCCAGCCCGCTGGGTGTCATGCTTCATCATTGGGCATGCTCCTCGTCGGGTCGGCGCTGCAATACCCGACGGGCACCCTCAGTGGGGGCTCTTTGGCGGCGATCTTTTATCCTTGCCGTATGGTGAGTGTGTGTAAGGGTCCCTAAAGTGTAGAAGTGTAGTGTGTGTGGTTTCTAACAAAGTGAGTTAAAACAGGGAGCGGGAGGATCAGGGCAACTTATTTAATAATCCTGCCTCCCACCCTGATTAAAAGGAGTGATGGCAACTGTCTATAGTGATGTTGTAGGCAGTTGCTCTATGTTTAAATGGTCAACATGTTTCTTGCCTAAATTGTCCCCTAGAGGATCAAGCGGCAATTCATACGGACCTAAAAATAGAAGTTGAATTCTACACTGAGTGACTGGTAATGAGTTGTAATAACCTAGATATTACCAAAATGGTAGCACCAGTGGCTTGTGGTGTTCGTAGGTGTGGTAGTCAATCTATAAAATGTTCAAGACTGACCCCAACTGGTGGTGGCATCAAGTGGACACGTTCGTCCAAAGTGTGTCAGTAACTCGCGCCCACTCGGTGGAGGACCTAACCAGTAGTGCCGGTTCTGGGTAGGTGTATGCCAAGCATCGCTTGCCTTGCACAGGGCTTGTTCCTTGGTGAGGGTAATCGCCTCCGCATCCATAGCACATTCTTGGTGGTGATGTAGTCTTATTATGTGTCTTCTGGGGATTCCATCCCAATGGCTTTGATTGGTTCGGTCTTGACCTGTTTCTGCAATGCAGCCACCATGTGTGCGACTCACACTTTGGATAGTTCTTTTAACCTACCCATGGTCAACTTGTCTGCCGTGGACATTACCAGGACCTGAAGAATGCTGTCTCAGAGATTGGATGAGGAACAACCTTGAATGAACTCAGCTTTAATCTCGTTTTCGTTGGGCAGGGTACCGGTGCTTGCTAGCTCTCTCATGTGGGCATAGAACGTCCCCACTGATTCCTCAGGCAGCTGTCTAGTCAGACACAGTAGAACGAGTTCGTAGTCAGGATTTTCAAGGGGCTCAAAATAGGCTGTTAATTCCCGCTTTAGCATGCCATATTTATGAGGGGGGCCATCTTCTGCAATTGATTTTCTCAATTTGTGTATGGCTGGCCCTCCCAGGTGTGGAAGCATAGGATGGTGTCTGTCATTGTCAAGGTCTATGGCTGCAAAATAAATTTCAAGACGCTCCACCCAACCCTTCCATTTTGCTGCCTGTGACGATGCGGCTTATTGATCAGAAAAGTATCCACTGGTGGTACGACTGACATGGTGGTCGCATCAGTAAAGGAACAGATGGGACTATGAAGATGAGTAGCACAGGTCACTTATTTCCCTTTTCTGATGTGTAATTATTGAGGGTATTGTCTCTTGTCGCTCATGGGCTGCACCACAATCAGACCACAGAGTCATCCATCAGGTCACACATAAAAAACCTGGCATCATTGCTTGTGTATGTCTACACACACAAACACACACACACACACGCACACACACACACACACACACTTATAGCCATTCTGTACTTATAGTTAGGGTTACCAGAGATAGGAATTCCTCAGATTTTTCACCATTAATACCTTTGCGACCATTTGAGGAATCTCCACTGAACTTTCCAATCCCGTTGCTTTTTCTTCATTTTCAGAGTATCAAAAGTTTTGCAGTAATTGATTAAGGGGTAGCAAAGAAAAAAGGGGGTGGGTCCCAAAATGCGTTTGGGCACAAATGCATTTTTTCATATACTTTGTACTTATATGTAGTGGTCAAATGCCAAGTCAGATTTCGATTAAATTTGGCAGGATTACACAATATGGTGTGCAAATGATCCTTTTGGGTACGAAAGGTAGGGTAAGTTTTTTTTGATAAAGGCATTGTAACTTTGTGGTATCTGTCGATGTGGTTCTTTCACTAAATATCAGGGTATTTTGCAAAAGTACTGCAGTACAGAGCAATGGCAAGACATTATGTGATTAGTTAATGACTGCCTTTACAAAAGTCATGTTGTTTTGAGGTAAACTTTGGCTGTGTTCTATGTTATGCCCTTAGATATAGGTAAGTATTAGGTTTGATATGTTCCCCTACTTATTACGAATTTATTAAAGTAGTAATAGGTAGGGAAAAATATTTCTGTTTCCATATTCTTTTTTATATGTTTGGAGTACCGCAGTACTTCCTAGGAAGTACTGCAGTACTTAACAAAACAATTATGTAAATACATAAAAAATACAATGTACTACACTATATTTTACAAATATAGTGTACTGCTGTGTATTTACAAGTGTTAACATCATTAAATCTTATAAGAAATGAGTACATACTACTGCACTAATACCTACAAATTACTGCGCAACTTAAAACATTTTTTTTAAAGTGCGCAATTCTCCCTAAACTTTTGCACAAATATATAGAAAATCATAAATAATTTTTTGTAACTATTATCACTTTCATAAAGTGGTAATAGGTATAGAACAACAATAAAATCAAATACTTACCTAACTATGAGCCCCAAACCCATAACCGAGCAAAAATGTGATGACAATTACATGGCTGCCTTTTATGTTTTGTAAAGACAGCCATTAGCCAATGAGATACTGTCTTCATATCAGAATGTTCCATGGTATACCACAGTCACCATAATATACCAAAAAACAATAGTTTACTAAGCCTTACAACTACTTCCAAAAATCAGCTTTTACACCTCAAGGTCTATATTCCTGGCACATTACATTACATCTACATCCATTCACCCACATTCATGCTATTTTTGTTTTAAGTACCACACTCCACTCTACACCACTAAACACTATGGAACTCCACTTTACACTATTACGCTCTACGTCACTCCCCTCTATGTCACTTTACTATATGCCACCCCACTCTATGGTAATCCACCGTACGGCACTCAAATCTATGCTAATTAACTCTATGCCACTCCACTCTACCACACTCCACTCTATGCCACCACACTCTAAGCTAATCCACTGTACACTATCACACTCTACACCACTCCATTCTATGACAATGAGTGTACCCCACTAGACTGTACAATCCTCCACTATATGATAAACCACTCTACACTATTTCATTCTAAGCAACTTCACTCTATAAAACTAAAGCCTATGCTATTCCACTCTATGCAACTCCAGTGCACACCACTTCAATGTACGCTATTCCACTGTACAGTACTCCACTCTATGCATATCGACTCTATGCTATTCCACCGTATGACTCAACACTGTACGTCCCTTCACTGTATGCCACTACACTCAACGTTATTCGCTATATTCCTCTCCACTTTATGCTACTCCACTGTATGCCACTCCGCTTTATGGAACTCCTCTCTACACCACACAGTCAATTCTATTCTGTTCTATGCCATGCCACTATATGCCACTCTGTTCTACCACACTCCACTGCACACCACTCCACTGTACGACCATCCACTGTACGTTACTTCACTCTACGCTCATCCACTGTATGATGCTCCATTCAATGCTACCACTCTATGCCACTCCACTGTATGCAGTTCCACTCTACACCACTCCACTGTATCGCACTCCATTCTACACCACTACAATGTACACCATTCGATTCTACCCAATTCCACTTTGAGCTTGTCCACACTATGCAACTCCACTCTACCCCACTCCACTGTATGCATTTCCACTGCATGCCACTCCACTATACCCCACTCCACTGTACCCCACTCCACTCTACGCCAATCCACTATATGCATTTCCACTGCATGCTACTACACTCTGCACCATTACACTTCATATTATTCCAATTAATGCCACTCCACTGTGTGGTATTTCACTGTACGCTACTGCACTGTGTGCCACTACACTGTACACTAATCCACTGGAAGCTATTCCACTCTATGCCAATCTACTCTACACCACTCAACTGTACACTACTTCACTGTATGCCACTACACTCTATCCCAGTTCACTCTACGATATTTCACTGTATGGCACTCCATTGTACACTACTAGACTCTACACCTTTCAAGTTTATGCCACTCTACTCCACTACATTCAATGTCACTCTGCTTTACGCTGTTCCACTGTATGAAACTCCACTCTACGCCAATCCACTGTGTGCTTTTTCACTGTATGGCACTCCATTGTATTCTTATCCACTGTACGCCACTCCAGCTTACAACACTCCATTCCACCCCACCCAACTCCATTTTACGGCACACTCTACAACACTCCACTTTATGCCACTCAACCGTACACTATTCCACTGTACGCCTATCCACTCTACATCACTCCAGTCACAATGTTTTGAACTCAGTAGCCAGACTAAATTAACTATAGCTCATGCCTTCTCCATGTACTGCAATACAGTGTTCCTTATTATAACAAAGGATTGACTTTAGTTTTTTCATTGAGTCATATGTGTGTGTGTGTGTGTATAAGTAATGTACATTTAGATTTCATTTAATTTATTTTACATCACTTCCTATTTTCCTATGTTCTGTATGCAGTATTGGTGTTATAGCCTGCCTCAATTGTCGTCTATGCAAATGTGTTGCAGTGCCAGCGGTTAGATATATGTGGTGCTTGACTTACTTTAAGGCTGAGCTGGAGGATATTTAAGCCTGTTTTGTCACTGTTAGGGCTGTAGTAAAATTAGATGTGTATTTTTTGAACTACAACTGTCTTAATCCTATGTGGCTGTGTGTTTTGTAAGGGGGTCCCATAGGATTATTGTCTCAGCCCTACACTGTTTAACATCTATGTGTCTTCCCTTGCCAAAATTGTTAAAATGTTTATTTTCGTATCACTGTCATATGCTGATGACACGCACCTAATCATCACTCTTGATAAAGATTTGAATAGTGCAAAAGCTCGTTTTCAGCAGGTATGAGAGCTATAGCGGCGTGGATGACAGAAAACTGTCTCCATAAAAACTGAAATGATGCTGTTTGGTAAGGCCCAACAGCTCTGAAATCCTGACTGGTGGCCCTCTAAATTGGGCCCAGCTCCAACTTCAAAAATTAGTTGCAAAAAATGTGGGTGTTCGGCTTGACCAATCCCTCCAAATGAAAGAACAGGTTGGGACCACCACTGGCACCTCCTTTCATATGCTGCATCTCTTATGGAGAGTTTTACCCCTTCTCCCACATTCTGTGAGGAAGACCTTGGTCCAAGCATTGTTTATTAGCCTTTTGAATTACTGCATTGCTTTATTGGCCTCCACCAACGAGACAGAGTTGTGAATAAACTGCAGGTTGTTCAGAATATGGCATCATGACTCACTACCAATCTTCCAGTCAGCATGGCTTCTTTTCCCCTTTTGCGCTCTCTCCATTGGTTGCGGATCCGTAAAATAATTGTTTTCAAAGTATGCTGTCTGGCACATAAATCCTTGAATGGAAAAGGGCTTTGCTATATATCCACAAGCTCGCTCACTACCAGCCAGGCAGATCTTTAAGATCAAGTGACAAAGCATTGCTCACAGTCCAACAGATTAGAAAATCCTGAGCAGGAGGCAGATCCTTTTCATGTTTAGTACATCTGTTTTAGAATGAGCTCCCACTCCACATTCATCAATGTACAGACCATTTCAAATTTAGGAAACTTCTTAAAACAGCATTGTTTGTGGCCTATTAGTCCGAACATCTGGATCTGTAAAGAAACTCTTCCAGGAAGAAGGATTGCTGTGCTGCTACAAGGACTGCCACTCTGCTGGACTGCTGCTCTGGAAGAACTGCCTTTATGCTGTGCTTCCCTGCTGTGTGCTATGCTCTATCCCTGCTGAGGAAGAACTGGACTCTTGCTTGAGCCCAGAGTGATCTCCAAGGGCATGCTGGCTTGCCTCCTGTTTTGAGACTCAGGGATATCAAAGTCTCACCTTCTGTTCCTTTGCTGGTCCATTGGAAGTGGATCCAGGTGCTTGCTCCAGTGGAAGCGACACAGCCTCTGCCGTGTGAAGCAGAATTGCTGCATCATCACTGTTAGGGTAATAGAACTGGTGCATCACACTCAGATCCAGTGCATCACCTCCAGAACGGATGCATCGGAACCACCTCATCGCTGGTGCTGAAGTGAGAGACGATTAACGCATTCCATCGACTGCATGAAGGAAATTGGTGCATCGACTTCGGAACCAACGCATCTCAGGTCCAGAACTTTGTCTACATAACCGTCACATTGCCATCATTGTGTGAAGAAAATCGAAGCATCATCTTGACTGGGGGATCGACACCGGCGCATCACTCAGCTGCATCCTGCATCTCGCTGTTGTGGCCAGGATCAAGGTACTTTGTTCAGTGTGCCTTGCATGGCTCCTGTATCTTGCCTGTGCTCCATCCTAGTTGGCTTGAGCTCTTAACTTTGCTTCTTTCTAGTGTGACCAGATAAGCCCCATTAGTGCTTATTGCTTCCAAGCGCTTTTTACACTTTTATTCTTTCAAAATTCATGTCCCGACTTCTACTTATTGGATCTTTTTCATTTTGGTCTTCTTGTTTTATTTATAATGTGGCATGTGGTGATCTCGACCACTGATTTTTGTACAGAAGAGATAGGAGAGAAGCAGGTGGAGGTGGAGAGCTTCAGCTGTAAGTTGTTAATAAAAATTTTTAGTATGTGAAGTAGTACTACTGGGGCCATAATATGCATGCAGCACATTTTTCTGAATTGCGCTAGGCACACCTTTTCAAAGGTGTGCCTAGCGCAATCTAGGAAAATGCGCCACATTATTGTTAACGCGCTGCCTCCAGTGCAGCCGCAAACTTATGCTGCCCTAGGGGTAGCGCATTCAGGTAAAGAACAGAGCGGCTGCCTTGAACCTGCTCTGTGTTTTCACAGTGCAGGCGGCAACCCGCATGCACTTTTAAAGGGGATATCTGGGGTGGCCATGGGACCCCCTTTTCCCATGGTAGATGGCTGCTATGAGGGGGCGCACTGACAGTGCGTCTCCTGAGAGCTTCTTTGTCTCTGCGCCATGTCTGTAATATGGTGCAGGCACAGAGGCAAAGGGATATGCCCCCATGCACATCAGCGAACACCCTCTTGAGGAAGTGCGGGGGCTAATTGTGCGCGAGAGCTGTCAGTATTACAGAAGGGGACGCATGAGCATCTGCAGCCCCTTCTGTAATACCAGAGTGCCCCGCGGGCGCGCAAAGCGATTGCAAACTCCCCCAATCTTCACTGACAAACCTAAAGTACCAGCTATCCAGGCATACCGCATAACACACACAGTGCCTCCCATCAGAACGAGCAAAGTAGGAAGTCGAAATGGAAATAATCTTTGCGGTTTATGTAACCCATCAAACGAAAAGCTGTTCAACTTCATTTCCAGCAAAACAGAACACCCAAAGATGCCACAACATAGAGCACCTGCCCACAGGCGACAACTACAAACCCTTCTTTCTATATTCTCCAGCTGAATGCAAACTCTAAAGTCTCCTCCCACTATATTTCTAAAACCCTACAAGAAAATGGACCTTGAATCAAATCTGTACTGAATCAAATCTACTGATTGTATCCTCTCTTTCTTTTCTACTGAATGATCTCATCATCTGCATGCCTTACTCAGTATGAGTCTAGCCTGCTCTAAATACATGCCTGTCTGCCTACTCATTTACAGCAAACTGGCCATACCTCTCCACATCAAATATAACCTCTCCTTCACTGAAATCTTTCTTATCAATCTGACAAAATCCAGCATTTGGGATTTGTAGTTCTGCTTTAATACATTATAATTTCAATACTTCAACGATCCAGAAGGCATGAGCCTGGGGCATGTGAGAGGTTTGCTGAGGTCATATGTGTCACTTCTTGTATTCCCAGTGCTGGAAGGGAGATTCAACGCCACACAAAGGCTGTACACACATAGGAGAAGTGTGTACAGCCTTTGTGGGGCATTGAATCTCCCTTCCAGACCTGTGCAACTGTCATGGCGTTCACTTGCATCTGTTTTTGATATTGAATGCCCTATGCTGTAGACGAAATCTGTAGAAAATGCTGAATATATCTTTGGTTCTGAATCACAACAGCGAACACAGGTAGAGGGTTTAATAAGTTGCTTTTACAGTGACTGGTTACACCTGAGCTAATTAATCGCTTCTATTAACAGACTGGTGGATACCTCCAGACAGGCTATTTCATGTCTAGCTGTAAATACATTTCTAAAACTTTATTGTGTTTGTTTCCTTTTGGATGTGGTGTCTAAGGCAACAAAGGATTAAGTGTTAAATAGGTTCTAAAAGCAGCCTTTCTGGAGTTCAAAGCATTTACTCATATGCTTACCTGCAGGACCAAGAATGTACATCAAAAAATGTCAGCATAAAGCCTGGAGTGATTAAATGCTTCAATAGATCACAAGTGGGTGTGCATCAGTTTCCTGTCACACGACTTGAACTGGATCAATGTTCAAGGTTAACAAAAATAAGAATCGCACAGCGAAAGCGTTTGAAGCACACACCTATGACACTACATACACAATTGCTCTTGGTGTTTGTATTGAAACTCTGTTGTATTCTCTGCCTTACTTTACTTAGTGCTGTAGCCCTATGTTGCAGCTCAATGTTCCAATGCTTGTGTCATTCCAGTTAGAATGTTCTATGGTTGCCTGGTTGCCTTGTTGCTGGGTTTGTTGTATTCAAAACGTTTGGAGGGCGGTTGGAGCTGGATGAAGATCTGTCTAAGTCACTTTTCAGTCATGTAGCCTACAACCAAAAAAGTTGTGAAACCATCTTCATCGTGCTTGCTTCATCACTACAAATGTGTGGCGACAAGCTAGCTACACGGTAACACTCTGAACCCTGCGTGTGCATCCTGCTGTCTGACTTGTCCATTGAAGAAAACTAAAGGTTCCTATCTTCTTTGGCCGTAAGACTGTTTATTTGACTTTCACCATTTGCAACTCGAATTGCCCTAACGGCACACCGCCTCCGAATCACATTGTGCTTAGGCAAACCATGGTTATTTCTTCAACGAGTTTCTCTTCACTTTATCTCTGACTATTTCATGCCCTCACCAGTGCCTGTGATGTAGCAAGGACTCGTATAAAAGAGACTTGCTCAGATGCAATCCTCTCATAGAACTCGTAACACTGTATGAATAAAGTATTGTGTACATTAATATGCACCTCATTACATATTTTAGCAAGATGAAGCGTGCTTACTTGTTTTACTAACAAGTAACCAGAGTGAAACTTAAGATGGCTGCTAACGCGTGAAACTGTTCTGCGCATGCCTCAACTGCATCTACGCAGAATGACGTTCTTTCGCTTGGAGGGAAATTTCTGCACCTGCGCAGTTGCTCTAAAAATGGCCGCTTGAAAGCTCACTGTAATGATGTAACATGGCTCCATGCCAGAACACTAGGCATGGAACCAGCTTGTTCTGAGGTTCTTTCATGTGAGGGTTCTATGATGACAGTTGATATGCTGGCTGTTGGTTGAGGCTGTAATAAATACCTCTTACCACATATCTTCATCTGGTGTGGATTTACTTTATTACACTGGCGACGTTTGGGCGGAGAAAAGAACCCAGAGGAAGGGACAGCCTCAACAACAACAAAGAAGGAAGAGCTTGGATTATTTCAGAGAAAAAAAGGTGATAACTTACAGAGACGTGCTGGATGAGGATCGAGCGTTTTGAAGCATGTTCAAGCAGTGAAAAGTGGGAAATTGCGGTTGTAAGAGCCTTGTGGAAAGCTGTTTGAGCAGGTACTGAGGATCAAAGTGGTCTCTGTATGCTTCACGACATCTGAAGGTCAGTGAGCAATTGAAAAAGGACTGAAGGCCGTGGGAAAGGTTGGCGGCCATCTTGAGTGTGGTGAAAGGAGAAGAACAAGCCAGACTAACTAAAGAAAATAGACCGGATGTTTGGTTGCGGCCATTTTGAGTGAGGAAAACGATCCGAGATTGCTCAAAGAGGAAGCAAGCCCAACTGCCTGAAGAATTTTATTTATTTATTTATTTATAAGAATTTGTAAAGCGCAGACTGTCACCATTGCAGGCATCCTGGCGCTGACAGAATCCAAGGAAAAGCGAGAGAAGACCAGCAGGGAGTGGACTAGCAAGGGAAAAGCCACGTTTTAACCTTTTTTCTGAACGGCAAGAGTTCATTAATGTGCCTAATCTCGCTGGGGAGGGTGTTCCAGAGTTTAGCGGCAGCCACCTCAAAGGATCTTCCCCCAGCTCTGACCAGCTTGAATTTGGGGATGACCACCAGTTTGGCATCAGAGGAGCGAAGATGTCTAGTAGGAACATACCATACAAATTTAGTTTGGAGAGGGGCCGGCCCAGTACCATGGAGGGCCCTGAAAACAATACAGAGGGCCTTGAATTGGATCCTCTGTCTAAGAGGGAGCCAATGCAATTTATCCAAGGCAGATGAACCATGCGATCTTCTTGACAGCCCCAAGGCCAATTTTGCAGCTGCAGATTGGACCCTTTGGAGCCTATCCAGCAGAAACTCAGGGGACCCGAGCAGGAGGGCGTTACAATAGTCCAACCTGCTCAGGATGGTGCATCTAACCACTTGGGCACGGGCCTGGATGGGTAGGAGGGGCAGGACTTTTCTTAAAGAACGGAGAATGGCAAAGCAACAGGCCGATGTTTTTTTAACATGGGTCTCCAAGCTGAGTCTGTGGTTGAGCGTAACCCCTAGGTTGCGAACAGAATCTGCAGGCTGCACATTGGACCTAGTTTCCGGGGGCCAAAAATTGTTAGGGAACGGGCGTGGGAGCCTAGAACCTGCGCTAAAGAGCACCTCAGTTTTCCCTGCATTAAACTGAAGTGAGTTATCCTTCAGCCACCTAGAAGTGGCCAGTAAGCAATTATGTAAAACCTCCACAGAAATAGAATCCTCCCCTTCCAAGGAGAGGATCATCTGCGTGTCGTCGGCGTAATTGACGGTTTTGATGCCGAAACTTTTGATCAGTAATATTAACGGCCTGAGGTAAACATTAAAAAGTATTGGGCTGATAGCAGAGCCCTGGGGGACTCCGTACGACACCGGGGAAAAGACAGATTGGAAAGGAGGCAAAGAAACAGCCTGCTGCCTGTCCTGCAAGAAAGAGCGAAACCATTGCAATGCCGTATCCCTCACTCCAGCTTCCGACAGCCGCCTTAAAAGGATCTTATGATTCACCGTATCAAAGGCGGCAGACATATCAAGCAGTATCAAAAACGATGCCTGCCTTCTGTCTGCCCGTCTTAGAAGTTCGTCCATGGCGGTGATAAGGGCTGTTTCGGTGCCATGGGCCGGCCGGAAACCAAATTGGTCCCCGTCAAGTAAGAAATGATGTTCCAGGTGGTTGGAAAGAGTGTTACTAACCACTCGTTCCACTATTTTGGCAGGGAACGGCAGCAGTGAAATGGGCCAGTAATTCTTGGAGCAGTCAGGATCAAGGGACGGTTTTTTTAGCAAGGGGGAAACTAATGCTCGTTTCCAATGGTCAGGGACAGTGCCAGTCATCAGAGATTGGACCAAATGTTTCGTGGCGGCCATCTTAGATGAGGAAGAGTTTGGTTGCGGCCATTTTGAGTGAGGAAAACGATCCGAGATTGCTCAAAGAGAAAGCAAGCCCAACTGCCTGAAGAAAATGGACCAAATGTTTTGTGGCGGCCATCTTAGATGAGGAAGAAGGAATTTTTTCTTATGTATTTTTTTTTTTTTTTTAATTCTTTTTTGCAGCACAAGTGTTGGAGGACATCGAAGAAGATCATCGACGGTCTATTGGAAGTTGAGAATTGGACGGAGACTGGATAAGGATCAGTATATTGGTTGGTGGTCAGGGGAATAAACGTTTCTTTTGAAACTTGATTACACTTGTGGAATACAAGTATTTGAGCGTTGTAAATTGAATTAAACTGAAAAGGTCATCTGCGGTGACAAACACACCATCAACAAACGTGTTTGATATAGCGGTATCGTGCTGGGACATATGGTGACTGACACATCTTTTGGACTTTAAGCACTTTTAGCAACTAGTTGGGTTGTGGGGAAGTAGTGATTTACACCTCTTGTGAGTATGCAGAATGTTACAGCGCCGCCGTTTTTCTTGTCAGATCCAGGAGAACCGGTTATTAAGTGGAAGAAATGGAAAAAGATTTTTGAAAATTATGCCAGGGTGTGTGGAACGAATTTGAGTGGTGAAAGGAAGCAGGCACTTTTGTTACATTGTTTAGGGGGTGAATGAATATGAAATATGTGCAAGACAACTAGATTTACATTACTTGCCAAAGATTAGTACTATTATGGAAAGGTACCATTTTGGTTTGCGGGAGCAAAGAAAAGAGGAGAGTGTGGAAGAATATATTACGGCTTTGCGGAAGTTGGCTTCAAGTTGTAAATTTGGGGCGTTGGTAGAGGAAAGGATTAGAGATCAGTTTGTGCTGAGGTGTTGCAGTGATAAAGTGAGGGAAGAACTCTGGCTAAAGGACGAACCACCGTTGGATGAGGTTATTAGTATTGCAAAAAGGGTAGAGCATATGTTAAAGTGTGTTGGAGAACTAAGTAAAGAACATAAAGAAGACAAGGTCAGTGTAAAAGCACAAGAAGTGGAGTGTCGAGCCATGCAAAAAGATGAGAGGGAAAAAAATTATGAGGGTGTCTGCGAGAAAGGTGTTGTAATAGAAAAAAACGCAGGAAAGACACAAGTGAATAGGAGGTTTGCAACACCTTTTCAGGGAAATTGCTACAGATGTGGAAGATTTGGACACATGGCTAATGCAAGTGAGTGTCCTGCTAATAGGGTTACTTGCAATGTATGTGGAAAAAGAGGACATTTTGGAAAAAATTGTAGGATGAGGAATAGGAGAGATTCAAGATCAGAAATAAAGGAAGTCAGTTTTCAAGTTAGTGAGAGTGAGGTGGAACATCCCTCTGAGTGGGTTTTGGTGGGGATGTTAGAGTCAAAATGAAATTTGATTCATGCTCTCACATCACGTTTCTCTCAAAGGATCTTTTTATGAAGAATTTTCAAGGAAGGAAGAAACTGTCCAAACCTAATATTAAACCTACGGGTTATGTTGGGTTGCCAATTAAGTTATTAGGTTATTTTGATGACTGCATTGAGTACAATGGTAGGTTCACTGATGCTAGGATTTATGTTGCTGAGAGGGGTGATAATTTGTTGAGCTGGAGTCATCAAGCTCGTTTGGGTGTCATTCTCAATCCTAATGCACATCCATCTGTTCAGGTACAATCTATTGAGGGTGACGAAAACAAGTTTGTGAGAGCGTTTGGTGAATTGTTCAGTGACACCTTGGGGTGTTTAAAGGGGTACAATCACCATATTAAGTTGAAAAAGGGTGCAGTACCAGTTGTGGCAAAAGTTAGACGCATTCCCATTTGTATCCAAGATGCTGTACAAAAAGAGATAGATAAATTGTTGTCCACTGGTGTTATACAGCCCGTAGAGGCAACGGAGTGGTTAGCTCCCATTGTTGTGGCACGTAAACCAAATAATGAAATCCGTTTATGTGTGGATCTTCGTGCCTTAAATAAAGAAGTAGTGGTTGACAAGTTCCCACTTCCCAATATTGAGGAATTAGTATCATCGTTGGATGGTGCTGGTTATTTTACCACTGTGGATATGGCATCAGCATACCATCAGGTTCCGTTGAGTAAAGAGTGTCAAGAATTAACAGCTTTCATTACGCCAATGGGGGCCTTCAAGTTTTTGCGTATGCCGTTTGGGCTTGTTTCTGCGGCCTCTGTATTCCAGAGGATTATGGAAGATCTTTTTAAAGGCATTTCAGGCGTAAAGTGCTACCAGGATGATGTATTAATATGTGGGAGAGACGTGAGAGAACATGATGAGAGGGTACATGCTGTGCTTAAAAGGATGCTTGATGCTGGGTTATCTCTTAGGTGAAGCAAATGTAAATTTGGAGTCACTGAACTGGACTATTTGGGTCATCATATTTCACGGCAGGGGGTAAGTCCAAAAAAGGATTTGGTGGACACTATTGAAATGTTAAAAGAACCGTGTACAAAAGATGAGGTTTCTTCATTCTTAGGAATGGCAGAATTTTATAACAAATTTATACAAAATTTGGCAGATAAGACAGTAAATCTAAAGAAGTTGATGTGTAAGAATGCAGAGTTTGTTTGGACGGAAGAGTGTGGTACTGAGTTTAAACAAGTAAAAAATGATCTCAGGAATGCACCAAACTTACAAGCTTTTGTACCTGGGAATCCCACTTTCATTGTTACTGATGCGAGTATAAAGGGGCTGGGTGCTCTTCTCTTTCAGATCAGGAAGGGCCAAGAGGTGCTAATAGCTTGTGCTTCAAGATGTTTGAAAGGTGTGGAGATAGGTTATTCTGTTATAGAGAAGGAAGCGTTGGCAATTTTCTGGGCCATAAACAAGTTCAGAAAGTTCGTGTGGGGATCTTCTTTCGTTGTCAGGTCTGATCATAAACCCCTGAAATAAATTTTTGAGAAGAAGGGTTTGGACTCAATTTCCTCGAGGATCAGGAGATGGGTCATTTCCTTACAGGAGTATAACTTCATGTTTGAATACATTCCAGGAAAGGCAAATGTAACGGCAGACTGTCTGTCGAGATTGGTGGAGGTGGTAGAGAATGATAAATCTCAGGATGAAAATGATCAGTGTGATGCTGAGTGTGGCATAAGAGTTTGTGACGTTACGCTGGGGACTGTAAAGGAAGATTAATGGAGGGATGAGTTGCAAAAGGATAGTGAATTGTGTTCTGTGATGTCTCTTTTGGAACAGCATAAGTCTCGAAGTCTGGTTAAACCTTGGTCCTTAGTTGCGAATGAGTTAGCTGTTGTTGATGGGGTTCTAATGAGGGGCACAAGAATGATTCCCCCATTGAGTTTGAGAGAAGTCATCGTGAACATGGCTCATGAAGGGCATATGGGCATTTCTAAAACCAAAGAGCGCATCCGACAGGATTTCTGGTGGCCTGGATTAGATTTGATGGTGGAATGTACTGTTAGGGAGTGTACACCTTGTCAAGCTAGTGATAAGGTGCTCAAACCAAGATATTCACCTATGGTTTGTAGAAGTTTACCAAAAAGTCCATGGGATGAATTAGCTATCGATATTGTGGGACCATTGCATGGAGAACATCAGACTCCTTACCTGTTGGTGTTGCTGGATTTGTATTCACGATGGGTGGAGGTGAGTTTGGTGAGAGAGATCACTTCTCTTTCTGTGATCAGTTTTTTAGAATCTGTGTTCAAACGCGAGAGTTTTCCTAACTCTATTCTTTCTGACAATGGTCCGCAGTTCTGTTCTGCTCAGATGGAGGAGTATTTTGTAAAATGTGGAATTGAACATAAAAAAATTGCATTATATCATCCAGAGGCGAATGGTGCTTTGGAGAGATTTAACAGGACTTTAAAGGAGAGTATACAATTAGCAAAGGTAAACTGTTTAGATTGGAGAAAAGAAATGCAGTGTTGTATAACAGCCTACAGGTACACTCCTCATGCATCAACGGGGAAGAATCCTTTTGAACTGCTCAGGGGAAGGTCTCTGTTATGCCCTGCATAGTATTTTCATATCTTGCAGTTTACTAGTTCACCTGCTGATCAGCCACAGTGTGTGTTTGGAGTTGAATGTTGAGAATACTGTGATGCATAGAACGTTGGGAGTCTGACTGGGTGAGGTATGACAGTTACAGATGGGCTGAGCAGCAGGCAGGCTGCTCCTGGTGGGGTTAGATACTACCAAGGGGGTTTGATACTACAAAGGTGTATGCTGTGGCATAGGACCAAGGACTTACTACTGGGCTAACCTACTTTATCTTATCCTGTTACCTGTACTACCTGTTGGATGTACCAGTAAACCAACTTGCTGTACTACTGGAATAAAGGTACTAAAGAACTTACATGGCTATCAGCGTCTACTTCATGTAAGAGTACAACATATTTTTGGCGACTAGCGAGAGCTGGAAACGTACTCACTGCCCTGGGAGATGGTACAGTAACAAGAAGAAGAAAGAAGAAGAAATTTCAAACAGCTCAACTAAAGAAGTAACTCAAGATGTCACTAGCAACAGAAGAAAGTGGCACAGCACTCTTCGCAACCCCACCAGTGTCCTGTACATCGGACAGCCCCAGCAACAGAGTGCTGTACTGTGTGGTTGTGCGTACACCCACAAGTTCTGCGCCTAAAAGGAAAGTTAAAGTCTTGGGAAAATTTATCTTCATGTTCTTAGGCGCAGCAAAGATCAAGACAAACATGGACTGCTGTTTAGTGCCATATTCTGAGGATTATGAGGATTCCTGCTGTTGGCGCTACTTTGGAGGAGCTTGATGGAGTAGTTACAATTTACAGTGTATTTTGATACAGCGCAAGTCAAGTCTGACATCTGGTGGTGATTTGAAGGCTTTGAAAATACGTTTTTGCCTCATGATTTTACGTCGATTTTATAAGGATCTGCAGTGTTTTTGATGCATTTATTGGCTGTTTTCTCTCACAACGATGTGATTTAAAAGTTTTGTGAGTATTGTGGGCCATTCTCAGCGTGGAGAATTCACACGAAGGAAAGTGTGTGAAGTGTAGTTGCAAGTTGGGGACGACTACGAGTTACGTGGTGTGGCAGGTGAGACATATTTTTGTTTTGTCTTTTTCACATTGATTTTTAGTCCGTTTTGTGACCCCTGCTCGCGGTGACTCTCAACCGCCTATTTAAGTTTAAATCCAAACGTTGCACGAGCTGTGCTTGGCGCGTGAAAGCCTACCTTCACGAAGACGCTCGCGGCTTCTTGGGTCTTCTATTACGTCTAACGAAGTCTTCATACTGCTGGTTGTTAGACGCTGGGCACACAGAGCGTGCAGTGAGCCACTCGACGCGGCGTGTAATTACGTGCCGCCATTTTAAGAGGTTAACATTTATTTTTGCCAACCACGTAATTGCCATTTGAGACGCGAGCCATTTCGCCAACCACGTAATTGTGCCAACCAAGTTTTTTTTGTTTCTCCACGAGCCCAGTTTCTTCAATAAAGTTTTATGTAGCAGGAAGATGATCGAGTTGGTCGTTTCAACTCTTGTGAGCGGGCTGTTTGGATCATCTATCAGAGGACAGATGGACCCGTTTGTTACACCGGCGGTGAGTGGAAGTTTTTGGTTCTTTCAGATCTATAAGTATCCGGTGGCAGAATTTGTGTTCCCGCTTCACATGGACTTTTAGAGAGTTAAATTCAGAGATTGATCCTGCTTCAGAACATTCGGGTTGAATATTATGGTATGACTATTTGGAGCACTGGTGATTTAACAACTCTAACGGTGGAAATGTTTTCGGGTGAGAGATCGCTCACCGGTGTGGCATACAGTTTTAAGATGTTGTGCATATAAAGTATTTGCAAATTTTATGTAATATTGTTTGGATTGTGATATTCCACAGTTTTTGTTTCCCTTCATATGTGTGGGACATCTAATGTAATGTCGGGGAGGTAATCACAGGTTTATCTCTAATTTCAGGGATGTGTTCAGTTTACGCTCATTGCATAGTTAGAGTACCCTTAGTTTAGGGATGCCCATTTAGTGTTGTTATTGGGCTGAAGCTACATGCATACCTGGTTTAGTAGTGAGTGTAAAGTTGAGGTGTTGTCCTCAGTGGTTCTAGTTCCACAGGTTTAGTGTCCTTACGCAAGGGATGCTTTAATAGTAGTTGTTAGTGGGCAGTATGAGTATGGGTATGGTTTGTCTTATTCCCATTCATAGTCATTGAAACCCCTGCTCTGGGGTGGGTATGTGGTCTTGTTACACATTAAGCGTTACACGCGGCCTTTGAGGCGAGTTGGTGAGTGTGATTTCTACTCACAGTTCCCTTACATGAGGGATGGTCATGGTTTGGGTACGAGCCCCTTTCCATAGTGCGTTACACGCAGCCTTTACTAAGGTATGTTTATGGGTATTGTTCCCATTCGAGGTTTATAGATTAGTTTTTTTTGGTAACCCGGACGCGGGTCATGTTTTCATGGTTTCCACCAGTTAACATAACATTGTACCCTCTCATAGGGTTGGTTTAGATTTATGGGTACGGTTCCCCTACACAGGGTGTATATGTTAGTTATATGGTCCCATATTCATTGTTATAGTCTTAGACCCTTACATTAGGGTGGACTTTAGGGTCATAATCCCGAGTTTCTGTACCTCGCATGAGGAGTGAAGGTTTGGTTTTAATCATCTTCACAACGTAGGTAAGTTTCCTTTTGCTAGGAACTGTGCTTTTCATTTGTTCCCTTTCTTTACGGATTGTATTATAGGGTTGGTATGTGTCGGATGGGTCTCATGCTTTTCAAGGTCATTCCTACTCAGGATGTGCGTGCATGGGAGTTAGACTCAAATACAGTGGCAAGGTGGTTACCTTTTTGTCTAACGCAATGACACTTTCTAATTTTGTTTTTGGGAGAGGATGGGTTGTTGTACTCAATTTTACAATTGTTGTATATTATCCGTTCTCTACTTTGAATGGTTCATTATCTCTCGTGATGTTCTTATTTGCACATCCCTGGTTTTGATTCATTCTTTTCATGGGTAATTTTGCTATGTTGAGATTTGGCAATATGTGCATTATGCTTCAGAATGTTTTTTAGATTGAGTTGGGTCGTGGGGTTTGTTTCCCTTTTGCTATATGCTACTTATTGTCTCAATCTGTTTTATTCTTTTTATTGCCTTTGAATCTTTCGTGTTTAACACTTTTAGGCATCTATGAGTTTTGAATCATTTTATTACAAGTGTATTTTCGCTTGTGTATGGTTTGCTCATATAGCATTGTTGTATTTCCATAGTACAAATGTCACTTTCGTTTTTCATTTTAAAAGAAGGGGGATATGTTATGCCCTGCATAGTATTTTCATATCTTGCAGTTTACTAGTTCACCTGCTGATCAGCCACAGTGTGTGTTTGGAGTAGAATGTTGAGAATACTGTGATGCATAGAACGTTGGGAGTCTGACTGGGTGAGGTATGACAGTTACAGATGGGCTGAGCAGCAGGCAGGCTGCTCCTGGTGGGGTTAGATACTACCAAGGGGGTTTGATACTACAAAGGTGTATGCTGTGGCATAGGACCAAGGACTTACTACTGGGCTAACCTACTTTACCTTATCCTGTTACCTGTACTACCTGTTGGATGTACCAGTAAACCAACTTGCTGTACTACTGGAATAAAGGTACTAAAGAACTTACATGGCTATCAGCGTCTACTTCATGTAAGAGTACAACAGTCTCCAAATACTTGTTTGTGTCCTGGCTGGATGGTTGCTGGGAAGGGTTTGAAAAACAATGGTATTGGGGAATGGAGAGACAAAGAAGTGTCTCTGCAAAACAAAAGGAAGATTTATGTTGATAGAAGGAATAATGCGAAAGTTACAAATTTTGAGGTTGGAGATAAAGTAAAGGTCAAAGCTCCTGTTGGGTGTCAAAATTGGTCAAAATATACCTCTCCAAAAACTAACATTAAGCTGTTTAAAAATGCTGTCAAGACGGATGATGGTCGCATCTGGAATCATAGTCGTGTAGCACATTTTCGGGGGTGTGGTGTGGCCGACAGGAGGGATGATACTTCTTATCGTTTTCCCTCAGACATTGATGTAAGGTCTGATAGTACTTGTAGAGGTGTCAGAACACGCAGGTTTCCTTTGCATTTACGTGATTTTGTGTAGTTCTTTCTACCTTCTTTTTCATGTTGTTCAAATGTGTTTATTGTTCTCATGTTACTTTTGTTCTAATGTAAAGAGGAAGAAGTGTAATGATGTAACATGGCTCCATGCCAGAACACTAGGCATGGAACCAGCTTGTTCTGAGGTTCTGTCATGTGAGGGTTCTATGATGACAGTTGATATGCTGGCTGTTGGTTGAGGCTGTAATAAATACCTCTTACCACATATCTTCATCTGGTGTGGATTTACTTTATTACACTCACATGCTAATCATCTGCTGTGCTGATACTAAACAAGTTTTTTACTAAATGCTAATGCGGGGAGAGCTTTTATAAGTAAATGGGATTAGAGTAGAGATAGGTTGTATACAGTGAAATCATTTTATTCTGAAATTAATATGTTTCTTTTTGACCTCTCTACTAGTTCGTATTTGGGCCTCTGAGAGAGAGTGAAGCCTGCGCTACACGTGACTTTTACACAGGCGCAGTAATAACAAGCCGGGAAGCCATGATGTCGTCTCTTGAAACCCACCCAAGGCCATCATTGTAACATGTCCTGGGAACCTGCTGGACATCCTGCAAATTGTACAGACAACTGTTATATGTATTCATTTATATTGATAACGATGTGAAATGCGGGTGGGAAATAAAGCTTGGTAATAAGAATTAAGGGGCGGGAACATTAACCAAAGAACCAAAGAAAATTATTAAAACTTAGCATGGAGTGATGATCATCCCCCCTTGCCTGTCCAATCAGAATTAGGAGTTTCATAAAGTTGAAACATTAATGGGTGGTACATGAGTAATGAAAGGTATAATTGAGGTAGTTTAGTTTAGAACAGATTTCAGCAAGACCAGAATGCTGAGAGACTGGGATGCTGTCCGAGAGCTGAGCGAATGCTGAAGAAGAATAATCTTGCAGAATTTTAAGCCAAATAATTAGAAGAAGATCGCGGAAGAATCGAGGAGGGAAATAAGGAAAGTAATTAGAGGAAGATCGCGGAATAATCGAGGAGGAAGATAGTGTCAGAGAGGGGTACGACGCAGGCGTCGGATCTAGAAGAGGTCATCTATCCTGTCCTGAATCCTGTCCTGAAACCTGTCCTGAAGTCTTTGTCACCTGATCTTTCCCAGGGGACCCTTCCAGCTCCTTGGCAAAGGGGTTGGTTTCCACACCATTCTAGGTAAATATATTTCTGTGTAGTATGTCAATGTACTGCTCTCTCTATCCACTCCTTTCTGAAGTACTGTCATTGTGAAACTTCGTTCTAATATAGGTGACTGATTATTGAAATACTTGATTTTTCCTCCTTGGAGAAATGGAGTTCGTACTGTATTATTGATTTTGGCTCACATGAATTAACTAAATAAACATTTAAAACTTCTCCCGAGTCTGTGGTTATTTCAAATATGGTAAGGAATATACATTCTAAATGTCATTTTACCATCAACTAGTTCCAACTAATAGGTCCATTGACCAGAGGAACAAACATTTTGATCAGTGAAAGATTAGTTAAAATTTGACAGGTAACTAATCTTATAAAAAGCATTTATAAAACTTGACCCCCAGCGGTATTTGCTAGCCTATGTGAATGTGTGTTTATGGGCCCAGGTGAGTATATGGTGTTTGAGTACCTAAGGTTGGTAACCCCCTGGATCAGTTTTCTGGTAGCAGAGCTATGGTTATTATTGACTGGTTTGGTGATTATTGATTATTGATTTATGTGTTAACAAACCCGTTTGTGTTATGTTTTATGTTGTCTGGAAATTCCTGGGAAGTGAATAGCGGGTAGTAAATGGAAGCCACACTGCAGTGAGGTTACTTGTCTGTTGGAATAGCACTAAGAAGCTATGCAGGGCTGGCAGTGTTAAATTAGGGACTATTTTCGTATAAAAGTGAGAGTGATTGATAGTAAAGGAGTTCGCTGGTTAAACTTGGGTCTTATATCACCTAGAAAGGGTAACACCGAAGGAGTAACAGTTCCGTCTGAGCTTAAGTGAAGGGTAAGCGGAAGGTTTTACTCGCAGTGTATGAAAAGTAAGCGGAATGTCTTACTTGAAACTACAGAATTAAACTATTCTTTGGTTTTAATATAACAGACAGAGTAGCAAATGTTTTTACGTCGTTATTAATGAAATTTGATGCAAAGTTGTAAGAAAATACGTTTTCGTGTTACCTTGTGAAGGGAGGGTCAGTTGCCGGAGTTTCACTTGTGTCACAGAGAGCCGTGCTGGGATTGGTTGAAACAGCGGGTGTGTGACTGACGCAAATTTGTAAAGGAGGGGTCAGTAGTGAGGAGTGATACTGACGTCACAAAAAGGCCACGCTAGTATTGGCTAAACGAATTGCATAAGCTTGAGGTTGATTGAATAAAAGAATAGAAGCCGCACTGGGATTGGTGAAACCCCGAGTGTGAGCAAGAATTTAATTGGTTGTTAAAAATAGAAGCTGTAATAGTATTGGATAGTGGAGTTTGCATGTGGAAATACGATCCAACATTAATAGGGAATCGCCCAGACTGGAGATATTTAGGATGCAGAAGAGATGAATATATAAAAAGATGGTCATGTAAAATGTACGGAGTAAAGAGAAAAATATTGTTTATGTAGAAAATTAAAAATTACTTCAAGAAATATAAACCTATTAAGACTAGAGAGGAAATTCTTATCCCACCACTGAAAACACCTGCCTCATTTATGATGATGGAGAGAGGCTACCATACCTGTGTGTGTTGAGAAAATTGGCTAGAATACACTAAATATGATGGCATATTAGCTTTTCCAGAGAATTGTACGTTCAATGGGAGAATACTTCATAATTTGAGAATGCGGATGAATGAATTGGAGCCCAGACCTAGATTAACACAGTATGAGGCATTAGAAGGATGGGAAACGGAGACATTTGAGTGTGACAGATCTAGAAGTAGTAGGAGTTATAGAGGATTTTTCCCTAAACAGATGTGTGATTCACGAGAAAGTCAGATGAAACAAAGGAAACAAGCAATGATTAGGGAAGGACTGTATCCTGTATTGATGGCTGAGGAACACTCAGGGGGCAAGTGTACAGAGAAAACTAAGCATTTAACAATAACAGGCTGTGGGGAATCAGAAGATGAGTTTTTGGAGGCCATCCTAATGAAATAGCCTCCACCATATCAGGAAAGACCGAGTAGAACTACCCCAAGTGCCCCTGTTTTGGGAACACCTTTGGTTCCACAAGTTATACATGATTCAATGAATGGAAGAGAAGCGATAAATAAAAATAGAGAAGAATTAATACAGAAAATAACCCAATTGAATACACACCCTAAAGAATTGACTATACCAGTGACTATAGGTCCTGTTGTTCCATTGTATGGGGATAGGGTGAGTTGTCCCAAACCATCAGTTATGACAACTCCCATAATCAAACCTAGAAAAGAAAATATAATAATTCATGATCAAGCCAGTGAATGCGATTCGGTAATTTCATTAATGGATTTGCCGATGAGCAGGCAGATAAATGAAACCCCGAGAAGAGTTACACCTAGCTGTTCAAAAGAAATACGATAAGAAACATCCAGAGGAACCAAAAGTGCCACAATAGTGTCCCCGGAAGAATTAGAGAGATGGGCACAGGGAATAGACAAACCGAACCAACAACCAAAGATTTTAGATATTTACAAATTGAAAATGGAATTGGAAGAAATGATAGCTGGAAACGTGGGATTAGATAGGCTAAACACTTACAGTGAAGAAGAGTTATTGTTCATTTGTAGAAGCATCACTAGAAATACAAAGATATTTCATGAAAAATTAACAGATCTTGCCTCTGAAATGGGAATTGAGATAGGGAGATCTAAAGTTTTACAGAAACCATATAGAGCAGAATTTACTGATAAGGATTTGGAAAATATGAATGTGTCCGGTAGAAAATTACAGATTAAGGAGTTAATGACCATCCTACAAAAGTGGGGAGACTTAGACAAATGGAAAGCTAGATGGATGAGGAAAAATGAGGAAGCACAGGCAAGTCGAACAACATCTGAATTCTTGTTAAAAGAATCAGGAAAAGCAGAGCGATTGTGTCCAATGAGAGAAGTTCCAGGAGGGGGATATGTACATGTCCCAGGGAATCGGCAAGATATTTTGTCATTTACTAATGATTTTCCAAAGTTAAGAGAAAAACCAGTTGAATGGCACAGGCATGTTGAAAGGTTTGTGAAAGTTTGTAAAGTTTTGTTGAAAGATTTGGATGGTCTATTTGACATAGTATTGCCTGCTGATTTATGGACAGAATGTAAAATAACAGTTGATTGGCCTAGCGATGAGTACCCAAGAGATAAAAAACGGGAGCCCCTTCAGAATAATTAAGGAAGAAATATCACCAGGTGATCATTTTCTTGAAATAGAAAATTCCACCAAAAGAAACAGACAGGGTGAAGATAGATAGAACAACCCAAGACATAAATGAGCCTGTACATGCTTATTATGAACGCCTGTTAAAGGTATTCAAGCAGTATGGCGGATTTGAGAACATTGGAGATAAAAGTATGGGTCATTTTGTGTATCGGTTTGTGTCTGGTTTAAGACCAGAGATTTCCCAAATGATTCAACAACACATTTTGTGCTGACAGGGAAAACCTGTTGATGATATTTTAAAATATGCCAAGTATTGCAGAGACAATATTGAGAATAGATGTAATATGTTGGAAGAAAAAGTAATGTGGGCACATGTAAAATTGGCAGAACATCAAGAACTTAGATTAAATAGTCAAGTGAAAGAACAGGGTCAGAATGATAGTAATGGGGAAAACCAAGAGGACGGATGAGTAGAGAGGAAGCGAAGAAGAAATTCCCTTGCCATGTGTGCGGAAAATTGGGGCATTGGAAACACAAGTGTAAAAATATTCAGAATAATAATGGCCCAAATCAAAATTTAAATCCACAGATGTGATAATGAGTCAACCGCAGCAAGTTATTAATCAACAGAGTCAGTTTCCACCTGCCCCTATGCCACATTTTGTGAACAGAGCAAAGTACAGTGCGGACACCGGATTTCCAGGAGAAAGTGGTAAGAAAATATTTGTAACTTCACAGTTTCTTTTGCAGAACAGTCACCTTCATGGAGATGATCAATGACGGTGCCTGAGGGGGGAGGAAGAGGAGTGCGTACTTGATGCATCCTTACTGGTAGATCAGTCAGGTCTATATATTGATGGGAAGGTATAAGGAAAAGATATTACCTTTTTCTTGGACACTGGTGCTACCTGTTCTACTGTGAGAACAGCAGACATTCCAAACCTACCCCTCTCAGGAGAAGCCTTCCAAGTAGTAGGCATTTCAAACAAACAGATTAGAACTCCAATAACAGAACCCATGGAGGTGCGCATTGGCAATTTCAGAGAAATGCACACATTTGTAGTGTGCTACTCTAGTCCAGTGAACTTGCTAGGGAGAGATTTGTTGTGCAAAATGAATTGCACAATATTTTGCACACCGGATGGTGTTGCGATTCAGACCCCTGTTGAAGACGCTGTCTCTAAAATAATGCTGGCAAAACAAGGCACAGAAGTAGACGAGATGTATTCAATGATGACAAAAGATGATTTAACAGATGAACTAAAAACTACTGCGAATACAGAGGTGTGGGATTTCACTGGAAAAGATGTAGGGTTAATGACAAATGTAGACCCAGTGAAAGTGACTGTAAAAGAAGGTGCAGTTTACCCAAATACTAGGCAATACAAAATGAGCCTCGAAGTTAAAGCAGGTGTTGCCACAGAAATTGATCGAATGATTAAGCAAGGCATTTTAAAAGAAATAATGAGCAGTCCTTGTAATTCACCTAAAATTGGCATTAAAAAGCCTATCAGAAAATACCGGATAGTGCAAGATTTACGAAAAATTAATAAGATTGTTGTGCCTTATTGCCCAATAGTACCAAATCCAGCAGTGATTCTGTATCAAATATCATGGAATGCAGGGTGGTTTACTGTAATTGATTTTTGCCAAAATTTTTCCTATTCTTTTACACCCAAACAGACAGTATCTCTTTTCATTTAAGTTTGAGGACCGTATTTTAGTTTGGAATCGAGTTCCTCAAGGGTATACTGAAAGTCCTTCAATCTTCAATTACATTTTGAAAATGTGTCTAGAAACACTAGTGATGACCAGAAGTTCAGTTCTGGTCCAATATATCGACGACTTGCTAATTGCATCAAAGTCGCGAGATGATTGTGTTACTGATTCAATTGCCTTGTTTAATCATTTGGCTGATGGAGGACACAAAGTGACTCCAGAGAAATTACAATTTTGTCGAACTGGAGTCAAATATTTGGGACACCAAATAGAAAGAGGAGTGAGAAAAGTGACCCCTGAAAGAATAAAGATAATAAAACAAATGCAGTTACCACAAACCCAGAGAGAAATCAGAATGTTTCTCGGTGTAGTGGGGTATTGTATGCAGTGGATTGTAGGTTTTTCGTTGTTAGCTAAACCACTAATACAGATGACACGGAAACGGGCAAAGGACCCAGTAGTTTGGGATGATGTAAGCATGGAAGCTTTTGTAAAATTTCGAAATTTTTGTGTGAAGCTCCAGCTCTAGGTATGCCAGATTATACAAAAGAATTTGCACTCTTCTGTTGTGAAAGAGAACATTGTGCCCTTTCAGTGTTAACCCAACAACATGGTTTGATGAGATGTCCAGTAGCATACTTTTCTGCTACTTTGGACCCTGTAGCGTCAGCATTACCTGGCCATTTAAAAGCAGTAGCTGCTACTTGCAGGAGTGTTGAACAAAGTGAGTCCATTGTGATGAGACATCCTGTAAAGGTATTTGTTCCACGTTCAGTGGAGATTCTTTTGACTAGAACACAAACACTGTACCCTTTCCCTAGTCGGATGACTAAGTACGAAAGAATCATTTTAGGAGCAGAAAACGTCACAGTGGTCAGGTGAACTATACTAAACCCTGCTACTTTGTTACCAGATGTACGTGGGGAAGAAGTAAGATATGAAGTTGAGCACGATTGTCTGGATGTTATGCACCAAGCCCCGTCCAAACATACAGGAAGATCCCCTGAAAGAAACTGAGCATGAGCTATTTGTAGATGACTTGTGTATGAGACATGAGGAAGGAGGATTAAGTGCTGCTTATGCTGTATGCACATTGGCTGGAATAGTCGAAGCATCCTATTTACCAGGAGTCAAGTCTGCACAAGTAGCCGAATTGATAGTTTTAAAAAAGCATGTAAAATTGGGAAAGAATGCAAAGTAACCATTTACACTGATAGCCAGTATGGTTACGGGGTTGTGCATGACTTTGGCCAGCTCTGGATGCAGAGGGATTTTATGACTTCTTCAGGGTCCCCTATTAAAAATGAAAAAGTTGTGAAAGAACTGTTGGAAGCAATGCAATTACCAAAAGAAGTGGCAGTGGTCAAGTGTGCGGCACATCAGTCAGGAAATGACTATGTGGTAGCTGGTAATCGATATGCTGACCAAGTTGCCCAGTATTGTGCCAAAAATAAAATGGCACTAAACAGGAAAATTGAAACAAGTGGAATCAAATGCCAACTTATGCTACTCTAAGCACTAGAAACATGGGATGAAGTGAGACAATTACAGGATGAGGAGGAAGTGAGTGAAAAGAAGGAGTGGATAAAAACAGGGTGTCAAAGGAGAGCAGAGGATGAGGTGTGGGTTTACCAAGATGGCAGACCAGTAATGCCGAATTGTTTACTATCTCAAATGGCCCGAATGTATCATGGAGACACACATGTAGGCAGGGACGCCATGATCAAGCTCTTTAGACAGGTTTGGTATAATCCAAGATTTAGGGCTGTCGCATAGAGTCTTTGCCAGAGATGCTTAACTTGTCAACAAATAAACCCAGGCAGAAAAACAGTGGTCAGTTGGGGAAGAATTGGGAAGGCAGAAGGACCATTTGTGAGGTTGCTGGTAGATTTGATCCAACTACAACCATGCACGGCATTGAAATATGTCCTTGTCATAGTTTGTTTGTTCTCACGGTGGGTGGAGGCATACCCTACTACAAGAAATGATATCATAACAGTTGCCAGACTGCTGTTGAGGGAGCTAATTCCGCGGTTTGGTTTTCCAGTAACTGTGGAATCAGATAGAGGATCTCACTTTAATAATGAAATAATTTGGTTAATATGTGAAGCATTTAAAATTGAACAAAAACTGCACTGTGCATATCACTCAGAGGCTTCTGGAGTGGTGGAACAAATGAATGGCACAATCAAATCAAGATTGGCAAAGGTGTGTGCATCCATATCGCTGTTTTGGCCAGATGCATAACCTCTTGTTCTGATGGGACTCAGAAACATTCCTGATAGAAACACAGGATTGAGTCCCCATGAAATTCTCATGGGAAGAGCAATGAGACTAGCATTTATACCTGGACACAAACTGTTGAGTATAACTGATGATCTGGAACTAGATTATTGTAAAGGATTGGCTGACCTAGTGCGTTCTGTCTCTCACCAGGTTGGAGAAGACGCAGTTGCCAGGCAGCCGGATCAAGCACATGATCTAAATCCCGGAGACTTGGTGGTAGTGAAGAATCACACTCGAGAGTCGTGCTTAGCACCCAGGTGGGATAAGCCGTGATAGGTCAAACTGGTTACAACGACAGCTGTGAAATGTACAGGTTTGCCTAACTGGATTCATGTCAGTCATACCCAAAGAGTACCAGCTCCTGAGGAAAGGGAATCACAACTGACACAAGCAGTTGGGGGCGCTGAAGGTTGTACAGCTGAAGAATCTACAATAACAGATTCTGAAGTAGCTGTTCGAGAACAATCAAGCACAAGTCAGGAAGACTGGATACCGGTGGTTGACATACCTGAAGTGATTATTAAAACAAGAAGCAGAACTAGACTAGAAAGACAGGAAACTAGAGAGGATCAGACAGGTGTAGAAGAACAAGCTTAGGAAAGGGTGAATACAACTGTTGGAGACCCTGAGCAGGATCAGACAAGGAGAAAAATATACTCAGACAGAGGTGAATCAATACATTCATAAATCTGAGGAGGGACAGATAGGTCTAGAAGAACACGTTCAGGCTACAAAAAAGCAAAGTGCAGTAAGACCTGAGCAGGACCAGTTAGGACCAGAAGAACAAGTTCAGGAAGAAGAAGAACATGTCGAAGTAAGACCTGAACAGGACCTTATAGAGGAAGAAAAACACATTCAGGCAGATGACGTCACAACAATAAGCCCAGATAGAGAGGGACTCTGAAGACGAAGATAATCAAATTGTGCCACAACATAATGAAAATAAAAGAATACTTGAAAGAGACGAGGAAAATGAAAGTGCAGGACACGCCAAAAAGGCCAGAAAAGGTAATAATTGGCCAGGTGCTGTTAAAAGATTAAAGTGTCCCTTAAAAACAATAAGTGAGGAACCTGAGCAAGTAAATGAAGTCTCTAGTCAGTCTGGGGAATTGACTGGAAAACCAGGCGAAGGAGTCAAAGACTGCGAATTCTGAACAATAAGTTCAACGGTCCTGAATGGACCTAGGTGATTTTTGAAGAATTTGAAAATCTAGATCTGAATGAATAAAGTGACGAAGAATTGATTGTTGAACATATTAACGAAGGAGAAGTGAAACCTCCTTGAAGATCAAATAAATAAAAATTTCATAAAATAGAGCAAAGAAAAGAAGAGGAATCTTCCTAAATTAAAATGGCTGATGATAGGGTTGCTGGAAGACAGAAACAAAATTGTATAAAGAAGTGTTGTAGAATATGCATTTGTAGTATATTTTTAGTACTTATATTATGGTTAGTATTAACTGTAGCAATCCCTTATTTAGTGGTGACAGAAAAGAAAAATAACACAGATACTAATGAAAGGATGGCTAACATTAAAGGGAATAGAGTAGAATCAGAAGCACCAGATGAGATAGATTTACATCACACTGTTACAAATAATGACACTGCTTTAAATGTATTCACAAAGCTATTAGTTCAGTATGTAGACACCATGGAGATTAGTGATTGTTATGTATGTATGAAATTACCAGCATCAGTAGCAGAAGGTGTAATTTATCATCATTTACCATTAACATATGGTATTTCATGTAGTATATTAACTAGTTTATGTTATAGAACAGGAAAATTACAGTATTATTATTCAAATGTAGATGTGATATTTTCAGAGGTTCCTATTCGCAAGAGTATGAATCCAGTTTGTAGTACTAAAGACGCACAGTTTATGGGTGAATATTACTTAGCAATGAAAACAATAGATATAGCAGAAGCACACAAAAACAATCTAACATGTTCATTACACGAAGAAGAAATGATTTTTTTTTAATTTAGTAGAGGAAAGGAGACAGGACTTCCAAAAAAAGGCTTCTGAAAAGAAACCTCAGATTCCTCAGTGGGCTGAGAAAGAGGAATTATGTACAGATGGCAAGACTCATGCTGTGATGTCCCTAGATTTTGAAAAGAAAGGGAAGATCTGCCTCCATAGATTAAAGACTGACTATAACAATTTTTATTGGTTCCAGTGAATGTGAACATAACTTTTTGGCTATTGGAGGATGGGGACTAAAAGGGGGAACAGATCCAGTATTTCCTGGAGTTTATTATGTTTATGGGAATCAAGCTTATTTTAGGCTGCCTGCACGATGGTATGGGAGTTGCTATTTTGGAATAGTATTCCCTAAAGTCTATCATGTAAAAAGAATCACTGGAAGCAATGAAAACACAAATAAACTAACCCGTAGGAAAAGGCGCAGTTTTTCCAGAAATAGTAGGCGATATGTTTAGGGAATTGATACCTTCAGTGGGAGTAATTCTGAATTCATGAAAGATTTGTCAATTGTCTACAGTAGTTGATCATCTATCAAATCATACTGCTGGAGGGTTCCTATTATTATATACCGAAATGGTTGCAATTAGATCAATGGTTTTGCAAAATCAACTTGCTCTTGATATATTATTTGGCAAAAGAGGGTGGAGTCTGTAAAATGTTGAAAGCTCAACATTGTTGCACTTATATTCCAGATAGAAATTGGAGGATACATTAAAAATATTTCGAAACTGGAAGAAGATTTGAAACCACTAGAAGTTGACAGTGCATGGAAGAAATTAACAAATAGTGTTACCTCAATAGGGAATTGGTTTACTAATATAGGCAAAGGTCTTATAGGCCAAATAATACTACCTATACTTGGAATAATACTATTAGTCTTAGCAATAATGAAATGGTGCAAATGTTGTAGAAAGATAAACAGATATGAAGCAAATGAAAAGGGAAAGAAAAAAAAGTATGAAGAAATTCAGTTAGAAGAAGTGAAAGGCGAACTATACAAGAAAATGAAAAATTTAAAAGATAAAAATGAGGAAGGAAATAAAAAGACCAGAAACGGAATTGAAATGTGCTAAAGTTGGCATCTGGTTTGGTGGTGGGTAATTCTGTGAAGGCACAAATGCCATCAGAGAGGGGATTGATGGAGCAAGGACTCATATAAAAGAGACTTTCTTGGATGCAATCCTTTCATGTAACTCGTAACACTGTATGAATAAAGTATTGTGTAAATTAATATGCACCTCATTACATAGTTTAGCAAGATGAAGCTTGCTTATGTGTTTTACTAACAAGTAACCCGAGTGAAACTTAAGATGGCTGCTATGCCTCAACTGCATCTAAGCAGAATGACTTTCTTTCGCTTGGAGGGAAATTTCTGCACCTGCGCAGTTGCTCTAAAAATTCTAAGCACAAGATTTTTACTAAATGCTAATGCGGGGAGAGCTTTTATAAGTAAATGGGATTAGAGTAGGGATAGGTGGTATACAGTGAAATCATTCTTTTTGACCTCTCTACTAGTTCGTGTTTGGGCCTCCAAGCCCATAGGAATGAATGAGTAGGTGTTCCTAATAAGGAATACTAAGGAATCAATATTTTTTACCGATTCATTTGCTACATAAGAAATACCGATTTATTAATACCGAATTGGTAAAATTCGGTATTAAGAATTCGGTATTTATGTGGCCCTAAGATCCTTGGTTGCAGTCTACAGTAGCTTCTAAAACCAAGGACTAAACAGCGATTTGGTAAGATATTCCATTAATTCCAGATGTGCAAGTATTTACCTAGGAGCCACAAGGGGACTAATCCATCCCATCACTTCCATCTTAAAACTGCTAAGTTGTTATGAACCAGTTCACCATTTTACATTGTACCATTCTGAGTTATCTCCAATAACCAGACATCAGAGGATGGATTTTACCATACTTGCAGGTATCATGGGATTTGATATCCTATCAGATGTTGATGGCTAAATCTACAAAGGATCATAAAGTTTTGCATGGGGTTGACTGCTACTATGCTTCAATTTATGATGAACCAATGTAGTTTTCTGCTTGAACCCTGTCATGCTTCCCTACCTGATATCAGATGGATAACAACTGCCCACGTAGAAGAGGATGACAGTCTGTGCTTCTGAAATTAGAGGATCATTTGGTCACATTAAAAATCTTGTTTAACATTTTCTTGATGCTGTATTCCTCACTGGTTTATGTCAACCGATGGTGTGTCTGTCTCAGAGATAAACATGATAGCATGGTTTATTGAAAACATTTGCCAAACGAACAGAAGCTATTTAATCACAAATAACTTATTGGGTTTTTCTGTGGAAACATCAGAAAGGGTAATTCCACCTTTAGCTCTTCTATTGCCTCCATTTGGAACTATATTTCTGTGATTTCACAGATTTGCCCAGACTCTTTTGGGGATTAGTCTTCTTACTTTCAAAGATACTGACTCTCTCGCCCAATGTCAGAATGCCCTTGGAACACTTTTCCTGCTCAGATGCTTTAAACATTATCTCCCCATTAATCACTGCTCTTTGTTGTAGCGTGCTGCCAGCCCAGGTACTTGCCAATAACCATGCCACACCGCAGAGTAATTTTACACATCTCTATTTCACTGCATGTAAGTCAGAACTCAATATTCTAAACCTGCCTTCAAATCAACTCTCCAATCCTTATGTCACAGGCCACCGGTGTACAGCAGGAACCAAAAGAGTTCCAGCATTCTTTTTTTTAAAGTGACTACATCTTCTGCTTTGTTAAATAAAAAGTTATAACTTTTTCAAAACGAAATAAATATACAAATAAATACACAAATTGATACATAGCTAAACTGGCAATTATAAGCTCAAAGAGTAGTGCTCAAAACAATATTGAGGTTGAATTTCTCTAATGTAGCACACCTAACAGCTTTCTTTAGAGTTCTCATGAACCGTTCTACCAGACCATTGGGATGGAGTCAAAGAGGAAGGTTTTTTTGATGGTTTATGTTGAGATGATTTAGAAACTCTTTGAATTCTTGATTATTAAAAGGTGGGCCGTTGTCAGATTGTAAGATTGTAGGTACACCCCAGTCATGCCTTCTAATTTTTGAATAACCTTTTCATGTGTGGTGGATGAAAGGTCTTCTACCAATGGAAAATGAGAGTATTCATCAACAATGACTAGAAGATGATGTCCATTCTCAAGAGGACCAAAGAAGTCAATAGCAATTCTCTCCCAAACATGATGTGGAAATTCTGACATGCTCAAAAGGTGATGAATAACTTGAGATGAAAGACTGTTGCATATATGACATGCTTTTTCGACCCTTTCATTGAGGTATCGAAACCAGTCTCGGTCACAGAGAGTTCTCTTGATGGCAACTATTCGTTGATGACTCTCATGGGTGACACCGATCACTTGCTATAGACTCTCTGGACTAATTTGTGTACCTCACAGAATGAAACCTTTTTGGGTCAATGAACATTTATCTCTTACGTTTTTTATCTTCAAATACTCACTGTCATTAATCAGAGGTCTAGATTACTGGTTCCATGATTGATGGGCAATAATGTCTTTTAACTTTAACAGGTCACTATATTGGCTTGTGGCAGTAGCAATTTGCGTTAAAGGCATGGCAGCTAGTGTGGTCGATTTCACAATAAAGTTGATGTAGTTCTCCGCTGTCTTAGATGGAGTACCAGGGCACTGTAATGGCATTCTTGAAAAATAATCAGCAGAATTTTGATCTTTCCATGGACGATGAAGAATTGTATGGTTGTATTTTTGTAAGCTCAAAGAAGTACTTGATGATCAGTCACTACTGCGAAAAGCTATCCGTACAAGAACACATGGAAATATTCATGTGCTCAAATCACTGCCAAACATTCTTTCTCAAGTCATGAGTAAGCACGTTCCATATGTGTCAAGCTTTTACTGGCATATGCCATAATATGCCTCTGGGTATTTGTCTGTCCATTGTGCTTTGCAAGGATTACGCCTAACCCAACAGGGCTAGAGTCAACTACAACTTCTCTATGAAGTTTTGGATCCAAGTAGGCCATTTCAATGACACTCTCAATAGCTTGCTTGATTTTTGGAAGCTCTTCTTACATTCACGCAACCAATAAAAAATAGTTTGCTAGTTCTCGTTATGGTGCACTGACAGTAGCAAAGTCTTGTATGAATCTAGAACAGTAACTGGCCATTACATAGAAATACCTTGTGGGGAATTTGCAGTAGACAATGCTTGCACTTTAGCTGATTCAGGTTTCACGCCCCCAGCAGAAAAGAAATGGCAAAAGAATTTCAACCTTTTCTTGTGGGATTCACATTTGCCAGCATTCAGAGTTAAACCTGCATCATTCCACAAGCAACATGTTTACATTAGAGCTTTATCATGCTTTTTCTGTGTGGCTCCAATATGCCATCAGTATAGTTAAGTGCATTTACTGCAGGCTGCATGATACGTTGATTAATGTCTTGGAAAAGTTCTGCAGCAGAGGATACACAAAAAAACTCAATCGCTTATAGCAAAACAGACCAATATGCATAGAAAAGGTTGTAATGTACCTGTATATCTCTTCAAGTTCCAATTGATGATATCCTTTATTTGAGTCATGAGAAGAACTTCACACCATTCAATTGAATTATCATATCAGCAGTGTGCAGACCAGGATGTCTCTTTCACTTAATTGTCTTGTCAATGCATATGTCAATGCATATGTGTACATCTCCTTCACTGTCTCTCTTAGGCACTACTACGATGGGAGAAACCCACAGTTTTTGACAAGCGGAGGGTTAGCAACGAATTAAGTTCCTTTTCAACAGCTTCTTACAAGAGAACCGCAATTTGTCTGTGTCTTTGAGCAGCAGTACTTACATTCTCATTTAAATGTAACTTTACTTTCATTGTTTTGAATTTTCCTATCCCAATAAATAATGTATGAAATTGACTTACAATGAGCATTTATATATTGTAGTTCATTGATATCAATCATTTTTCAGCAGCAGTGTCAAAACTCAGCAAACAGTCACTTAAAGCTCTTCCTTGAAGTACATGAATAGGTTTTTGCACAACAGTTTTCATCATGGCTACATAGGAACCTTGACTCGTTAAGGGTGTCAAACCAACCCTTGTGTATACTTCAGTGTTTGACTCCGTAAGTTGTGGTAATGGAGACACTTCTTGATACTACTCAGGAATTATATTCGTCAACGCACCACTGTCAATTATGAATGAGTGATCTTCAGACAATCTTTGAATGTATTTGATGCTTTTTCATGTTGATTTTTCTTCACTATAGATTTTTGCTCATATTCGACTAGTCCCACATGTGCATGCCTATTTTAAGTAAACATTGGCATTACACAATTGTTATTGTTATTTTCACTGGACACTGATGCTTAGAAACTCTTTGTCGATGATTTAGACAACGATCAATTTTGCTTGGTGTCGATTTTCTTCAGTCGGTGTGACCACTTGGCCCTGTGGGAGTGAGTCAAAAGTCACTGAGGCAGCATTTGGTCGGCCAATTTGTCTTCAAGCTGTGACACACTTGCTTTTATCTTTGTCTTGTAAATCGTCACAAAATGGTTCCCTTTACCACAGCCAATGCATATCTGTCCAATGGTGGGACATTTACCTTCATGTGGAAATGACAGTCCACATCTGTAATACATTTCTTTTTCTGGGGAGACATCTCCTTGTGTCCCTCCGCCTTGTACCTTGGCTTACTTCTCATGCTTATGACTTACAAACTTTGGGCACCCTTAGACCCTATGTCAGTTGCTTAACAATCAGCATACTCTTCAGTGCAAGCAGTCTTGAGGACTTCTACAAAGCTCTGAGTTTCTTCCAGTATTTTTCGTTGAAAGGAATCTGACATACATCCATTAATTACTGTTAGGTGGGTAGCTTCCTCATCAATAAATTAATTGAAATTGCAGTGCTTCACTAGAAAATCCAGTCTCTCAATAAACTCATCAATGATTTTCCCTGGTCTTTGGTTTTCTTGACTGAATATGTACCTTTCATAATCCACATTTGGGACTGGATTAAGCTTGACAGTCAAGGTTGTTTTGATTTCATCATACATCACTAAACCTTCTTGTGGTATATTTTTCATGGCTTCTTTCACTCCTTCGCCAGCCATGTTCCTCAGATACTTTATAATCTTTTTATAATCGTTTTCATCTATTGCATCTATGAACTCTTAAAAGTTCTCTATCCATGCAATTCATCACCAATATTCTGTTTTTGGCAGTATAAAGTGTAGATGGCAGTGTTAAGAATGCAGCAGTCATGTATACATCGGTGGGCAGTAGTGGTCTCTCATGTGCTTCTTGTGGAATTCGATGAAGCAGAGCTTCTTTAGCGCCTTGTGATGTTGTGGGCTTCGGGATCAATCTGAATGACTTTTGAAGTTTGAATCTCGCACTGGCTCTCTATCAGAGTCCTTTATTTATTGGCTGTATAGAGAGTTGTTCTGGGCCCCTATGAAGCAGCTTTGGTGGTGAGCTATTTCGTCTGGGGACAGCTCCACAAGCAAAACCCCCTACCCTCTTTCTGGGGCTGCTCTGCAGCACGTTGTGGCCGGATGATTCTCTAATGGTTTTGGTAAGTAGATACATTGTCATATGGTTAGAATAGGCCAGGGTAGAAACACCACAGTTTTACATGCTCGCGTTTCTGAAGTTGCCTTCTTTCTTAAACACTGTGACTTTTGACACACATTCGCTTCCATGTCTGTGCAAGATAATATTCTCTGAAACTGCATTGCTCACATTGCCACTTCGTAAGCACACTATCACAATACCATGAACATTCAGTACAAGGGATAAAGTTCACTGCACACATGTTGTTGTCCTGGTATTGTCCATTTGGTGACAGAGCTATCAAAATAGAATAAACAATAGTGGCCTGACCGGGCCTTCGGGCATGGCAGCATGGGGATGTTTACTATATAAGCAGCATCACCAACTTGTTTGGTTAGAGGATCATTTTGCTGACACTAGAAGGTTGCTGCTCGTCGAAATTCCAGCCCAACTGATTTCTTTTTACCTCCAGGAGAAATTCCCTAATCTCCACCAAGACACTGATGACACTTTCCCATGGGTAATGGGAGTTAGATCAACCTAAAGGTATTTTGCAGATTGACCCACCCTAGAAAAATTTGATTAGGTAGTACTCGGTAGGAGCAAAACACTTACACGCCAGCATATATTCACAGCTATTGCACCCTGGTTGAATTGTTCATCTTTTTCTGTATCTTTCTATTGATTATTGCATCACTTTTTTTATACAATCATCATAATGCTTCAATAAATATTGAAATGCCTTGCTCAGCATTTCTTGTGTATCTCCTTGGGAATGCATCAGTAACCAAACAAAAAGGTCCTAGAACTGTTAACACAATTTCCTTGGAGGGTAAGGGTTGTCATGTTCTATAGATGCATAATCCATTTGTTACCATGCCTGGTTAGGGGTACAAATGGTGCACTCTGAGCTAGCAGGACTTAGGCCAACATATCTTGAGACAATATGTGAAATCAGTCTCACACAATCCTGATGTTTATGTTGTCCAACAAATGCACAATTTTACTTGGGAAAGTATGTCATATGACATGGCGCTGCCAACATTCTAGCTTGTGTTCTGATTTAATGTCTCACCTGAGTAGCTTTTTTTGTACTCAAAGACACTTACTCACTGAGTAACCAGACATGTCTAAGGTGTTAAGGAAAAATCCTCCTCAGCTGAGTAGGTAACCCCTATATATTGGCTGATTATTGTTCAAGTTTGAACCTTTTAAAAAACACCCTCACAGGTACCCTCTCTAAATTTCACATATTCAAATGGCTAACAAAGGTGAGGGAGTAATAAATATACCAGCTAATTGCAGACCTGCAGTTACACAAGCGCTCCAACAACATGGACTGCCCCCTGTGGGTGGGGACGTTACCTTCATTGTTGAGGCTCACAAAGCTTTCAAGGCAGAGGAATTCCATTCTATTCTATTCTATTCTATCCTATTCTATTCTATACTATTCATGGGTTATATTCCCAGCAGTAGATGCAACTTCAAGACTTTTTCTACACCCACATAAAAGCAATAATGCTAGACTAGGTCCTCTTAGCCATGAGAGAGCAACATGGCCAGTCTTACCCAGTCACACTTTACCCAAACATCACTAATCTGGCAGTACTAGACCAGAACATATAGATATTTGACACAATTTGTCAGGAGAACCATTACAATAAATCCTGTGAGGGCTGCTCAAGCTACATAAGAACAATTGGTTATACCACAAACAATCAATGCAGTCATGGGTAAAATACCCATCAGATGGGAGGAAATTCCGTTTTGTATTGCACAAAAAACAAATCAGCTTGAAGCAGTGTTTCCCCATATGGGACCCCAGTAAAAACACTGAATTCTCACAATATGCTTGCCAATTGTATGGCTCCCCCAGTGGCAGACTGTGCCACTTGGGACACAGTCTTTGCTGCAGTATATGCCAGAACTCACGGTACACACTCATTAGTTGTTTTGTCAGAGTTGCTTAAACAGATTAAGAATTAGTATGGGCAGCACCTGACCTGGATTTGGGGATGAAACTGATGGGCAACTTTGCTACACTATCCACCATAATGTTAAGTAACATTAAAGTGAAAGTAGGAGCGTTGGTGCCAAAGACTCATGAATTTGACTCTGGGAGACCAGGAGCGCGAATTACCTAAAATTATCAAAGAAAACTATACAACTGTAGGTAGAAATAATTTGGGAGCCAGACATAGCAAACTAGTCATTAAGAGTAATTCTGAAAAGGATAACTTGAAGCAAGCACCGAATCTTCTAAGAAGAAATGCAATAGTAAGACAAATAAAGAAAAATAAAGAAAAGGCTCAACAACGAGGTGGATCTCCTCAACACGAATCTACTAAAAAATGCTTCTATTTGGGAAATCATGATAATATTAAAGCGCCTGACAGGTATCAGGGTACTGATACATGTTCCTCTTGTTGTTTCCGAGATTCATCTGTACAATGCTCAGAGAGAGGGTGATGGTCAGAGAGCAGATTGGAGGAGTACATGAATCTAAAGAAGGACTCACAAAGCTCATCTGACTTTATTATGAAAACGGAAGACAAACCTAAACAGTCAAATCCTCAATTCAAAAAGAAGGTAGATCGACTCAAAGTCAAGCATGCCTCGGATATTGATGACACTGCTTCTGAGCAGGGAGTGGGCTCTAACTGTGCTGGACAGTGCAGCAGAAGTCATCATAGTTCGCAGGTGCCTTATGAATTGTCTGGAGGCAGTAGCGTTGATTGACTAAATCCCTATGGAAACTCCAGAACTGAGAGTGAGTGTCCTGCATCGTTTACATGAAATGCAACTCCAAATGGAGGTGGTTATACAATGCTCAATAAATGTTCTCTTTTGGGAGAATTTGCCATTCGGCTACAACATCCCCTTCGCTGAAAAGTATTGGCCACCAGAGTTTGTCATGGTCTACCCAAAGGGAGAAACATTAATGTCACCTTTTTTTCCGACCTCGTGGCAGAATCAGTAAATCATTCAAACTCCAAGGAGTGGTTGTTAGTGTAAGCTCCAGCATTATATCGCAGCCATGTGGGGTGGAATAACGATTTCCCTTCTCATGAAATATCGGTGAAATCTGTCCCACAACCACAAAGACAATACCCCATTAAAAATAAGGCTAACAAACAAGTTAGAGAGATCCTTACACAATTTGAATACCAAAGTGCAATAGAACATAGCACCTCTCCCATAAATAATCCCTTGTTTCCAGAAATGGTACCAGACGATTCACACTGTCTAGTCTTATATTACAGACAACTAAACACAGCTACTCGTACATTCGTTGTACAAAAAGCGCAGTGTGGCACTAATGAATAATATATTGTGTAACAAAATTAAAACCACACTAGATATCTCAAATGAATTTTTCTACCAAAGTATAGCTCCTGAAAGCAGGTACTTCACTTCACTTTGCATGCTGGGTTTCCAAAACAGTTTTATCGATTACCTCAAGGGTTTAAAAACAGCCCAGTGTTGTTTCAGCCCGGTTTGCAGAACTTTTGCAAATGTTTGATCACCAGGCATTGTCTTATGTCGATGACATATACTTAATGGATGATAAACTTTCAACTCACTTGGCTACAGTGGTTTGCATTGTTTTGGGATACATTCACAGTGGCTACAAATTTTATTTCAAGAAATCAATAATTGCCTGTCTAGGTGTATTGTTTCTGGGATACGAGTTGTCAAGTGAAAGCAAAACCTTGCATCACACTTCTTAGAGAAATGTGCACTATTACAACCACGGAATTCATTGAAAAAAATTACAACTATAGTTGGTTTCCTAAATTTTGGCAGAACATACATTTCAGATTACGCAGGACAGGTAAAACCATTCTGAGGCTTGATTCATCCAGACTTTTCAAGCACATATAAGACAACTGAACACACAGAAATACTTAATTCAGTACAAGCTGACATGTTAGCTTCAAAACATTTTCACACATGTGTTAACACCATCAACCTGGTGATCTGTATAATTGCTGCTGTATCGGGGCATACCTATGTTACATTCAATGAAGGAGACATTGTGCAAATTGCCTATAAATCACACATATACACAAAGGCAGAGATGTGTTTTGCACCGACAGAAAAAATCCCAACGGTGGTACAGAATGTCGTAGTGAGAGAACAATCATTGGCTCAGGGGAAAAGCATCGTACAACAACAAATGTAGATTACATATTTGGCTCTACATTACAAACACAAGCATATCTTCAATATGAACACGAATATCCTCTGCCTAATGAAGCCATGCCTCTTGATCAGTATGATTACATAATCTATACTGATTGGTCTGCCAAGCCTGCAGTAGGGACTAAGCACCAATATTCTGCAGAGTGTGCTGCAGTTAGGGTTTGCATGCAGGAGGGAGAATTCCATCCTTAAAAAATCTGCACACAGCCACTTGGGGACCGCACAGCGCAGCTGGCCAAACTGAAAGCTCCAATTCTAGTACTTGAGAATATGGATCCCGGATTCCCCACACTTATAGTATGTGATTCATATTTTTGCGTCAAGTCTTGAATATCTGCACTTTTGGAGGTTGCATGGATTCAGAGATTCTAAAGGGTACATGATAAAGCTCAAGTTGTTTTGGGGACAGGAGGCCAAGCTAAAATCATGCTTGCCATTGACTCCTGAGAATCACACCTTACATCATCAACGTATAGGGATATACGTTGTAGGGAATTCCATGGTTGATGATGCTGCAAAAGCAACAGTGCAAACTGCTGCAGTCGCTGCCATAACTTGTTCAATTATGAGGATAGATGGAGACATTATGACGGCTGTCGATGCTGCACGTGATGGCACCCACTTACCAAAAGGTTTTCAATAAAGCTCTCCTACCAGTAAAGTGCGCAAAACATTACATTTGCTCAGATTCCTGGAGTGGGGGATCCGGTAATACCTAATTCGGACCACGGGTTAAACTTGATCCTAGCTGCATATAAGAACCTAGCATCAGTGAATGCAGTGTTGGCAGCTACAAGTTCACTATTGCAGTAAAGCTATTGGTGGCCAGGTCTATAAAAACAGACCAATGATTTTATCCTTGAAAGCGACATCTGCCAGCAGATGAAGGGTTCCACCATAGCATGCCCACCACAGACACCTCTGATAATCTCCTAAAAGCCTCTCTTGTGATTATCTGGACCACTGCAGCCCTCTATCATCAGATGGAGCTTACAAATAAATTGTGGTAGCAGTGAATTCCTGATGTAGATTCCTATGGGTTTGGCCACATCGACCAGCTGAACAAACTGATCTGCAAGTCTTTATCGGGACATACACAGTAGCCACATTCCAATTGGACCAGGGTCCTGCATTCGCCGCCAAGGCTTGCAGAGACTTACAGAGACACAATGGAAAAATTGAGTGTGACTGTGCTGTACCTTCACCTTATCATCCTGAGGGAAATACAATAGTGGAGAGGAAGAAACCAGAGCAGTCTTTAACTGTTAGGGTATTTGGTTCAGGTCGCAGTTGGGTTCATCACCTGTTAGGGGTTCAGAGAACCCTTGTCAGGACGGGTCCTTTTAGAATGAAAACTGCTCTTTCACTGTCACCTTGGGTGGTTAAGGAGAAGGTTCTGCTTGCCATCCCAATTGCTTGCAGCTTATGCCTCCCTTCGTTCTCGATGGAATACTAAGATGGCGGCCGCCATCTTTTCTTGTGACTGTTAGCGCTCTAGTGTTCTGGGCAAGAAGGGTGCTGAGAGTTCTTAGCGCGCGCACTTCAACTCTTATTTACTAGCGTGAGGAAGCGTTTGTCTCTTGCTATCTCGTAAGAACTTTTCTTCTCATTTTGCACTCTGCCTGACTTCCTGTGCAAGAAGGAAGAATTTGGGAGAACGCTAGAGAAAAAGGTTTTCCGTTTACATAGAAAACTCGTAGGCTCTGGAGTATTGGTGAGTTCCCTTTCCCTCTGAAGGGTCATCAGCACTCTCTGGGAAGCACGAAGCTCCAAGTAAGTCAACACTCGTTGTTTCAGGTGAAGTCTCTCTCCAGTTGTATTAAGTGAAGTTACCCGATTCAGGAACGTTTAAGAGCTGCGTTCTCTGAGAGCAGAGCAGTTGAGGCGATAGTTTTGCCTTCTTTCAGTCACATCGCATATTCAGGATTCAGATAAAGAGACTCAAGAGACTTAGTTATGCTGCACAGTTAAAAGACTAGAGACTCATTATGCAGCGCGGTTAAAAGACCAAGAGACTCTGTTATGCTGTGAAGTCATATCTGCTAGAAAACTTGAATCTACATAATCTACAGGCATAGTGCGCAGAGCTTAAGTGATCCTCAAGCATCTCAGGATAGGATAGTAAATAGAAATACATCTTTATACTTGTGCTTACCAACCAGCCAGTGTTCAAGCCATAGCATTTAAGGTAAAGCGAAGATACAAGTTTCAGCGCATGAAGAAAGGATATCTTATAGCTCTTCAACTAGCTCAAGAGACAGAGCGAAGCTATAAGTATGCGCACATGGCCTTGTCACCAAATGCAGGGCTGTAAGAGAGGAGGTAGACCACGGTATTAAAGAGGTAATGAGAAATAGCAGTAATTGGGATTGAGTACTGTTATAGGGGCAGTGTTAGAAGTAGTAATTCTGTTCTTGTGTTCACAGATGTTCAAGGCAATCCTTGTGGTTACCTGAGAGAAGAACAAGCAGTGGCAGTCTCTCTTGTGTATCCCATTTCCCCCATCCCCTTCTTTACTGCCAGAGAAAATATTTCACTGGTAGTGGAGTCTGGGATCTGGGACTTGCTCTTCTGCTCCCGTGGAAAACCTGTGAAAGGTGCGTGGTACTTGACTACTTGACAACCCTCAATAATCTGCCTAGAAAATCCCTGCTTCGTCAGATTCCCTATGAGATCCTATTTGGGGTTAAGATGTGGGTTCCAGACCTCGACAGTTCCAGTTCAGGGGCAGCAAAAACACTAATTGACATCAGTAAACATTTGGTGTTTTACAGGAACTTATTGACTTCTGAGCTGCTAATGTCAAGCTAAAGCGTACTATCACTGGAGAAGTGAAAGAAGCACCAGAATATCCTAGATGGATTGCAAAAATTGGGGATCTGGTGCGGGAGAAGATCGTGGACATAAAATAAATCAGGCCATCCTACAGACCTGTCCTGGTAGTTGAAGGTACCAGAACTGCACTTTTACCACCCCTTGCTGGTAGCAAGAAGAAGGGATTTCAGGTCATCAAACTACATTATGTGGTTGGTTCTACACAGTAGGCTGAGAGGTCTCCTGAATGGTTACCCGTCTCTTTTCACTACCCTAGAGTAAGTCCAATTGGATGCTTTGACCAGTGATGAAGCTTCTCCTTCCAAGCTGGGGACAGCTAACATTGAGGTTTCACCTCTACCTGTTACATCAACAACTGACATACAATTAACATGTACAGAAATGCAAATTGCACTTCTACAAACAGACAAAAAGGGTCTATACTGCAATGTGCCACCCTTGGAGTCAACTCCCAGTTCTACACAGACTAAAGTTCGGTCTATAATCAAACAGCCTCTGGCTACTCCATCGACTATGAGGACTTCTCTTTAGATTCATAGGACCCACCACCACTACCACCCCAAGGTTAACGGCCTGCAGTCTACATTTGGCTGAAAAAGACAGACTTTTTCCCTCCATGCTTATATCTTTCGATTACAATTTCATTACTTTTTCTCTTCCTTTATATTGGTTTGGTGACAGTATTTCTTCTACTCCTGAATGGACACCATCTCCCAGATTGCTCAGCTGCTGAACTGGTAAACTTGGTTCTAACACCCCATTCTTCATCACACAAAGTGTGAAGATACCTTTCCCTGGTAAACATCTCTGCTGTTACCATTACTGTTAGAATTGATTGGGATAGGGTATCATATAATATATTTACACCAACTGAAATTCATCCAATGCCATATGTATTTTGCATTTCTCTGAATGACATAATCACCCCTAGTACTATCTTTGATGATTGGGACATTAATGCAGTGCATGAAATGCAGGAAGATCTAGAGTAGTCCAATGCTTTTAGCACAAATTAAATGTTGGACATGGCCCTTGTGCAGGGTCATACCAGAACGTTTAGCCTTCCTCCTGTATTTCTTTCTGCCCTGTTATTGTTGGTTTTATGACTCTGGGCACTTTACCACTACTGTGCAGTGCTAAACTGCATGTGCTTTCTCTTGTAAACATGGTAAGATTGGTCTACACCTTTTTAACATATTTAATTTACCTATAAGTCCCTTGTACGGTGGTATCCCATAAACCCAGGTGCTGTAAATTAAGTGCTACTAGTGAGCTTGCAGTGTTTTTTGCGCCACCCACTGAAGTAGCCTTTCAAACCTTTCTCAGGCCTCTGCAGGGCCTGCATGCACAGTTTACTTCCGCAGTGACGTGGCATGCAAAGTGTTTTTCTTGCCTGAAACTCCCCTTTTACTAGATACAAGTCACCCTAAGGTAGACCCTAGCTAGCCCTAGGGGCGAGGTGCTGTGTAAGTAAAAGGAAGGACATGTACCTTAATTGTATGGCATGTCTTGGTAGTGACAAACAGCCTATTTGGTTTCTCACTGCTGTGAGGCTGCCCTCTCATAGGTTTGCATTCCCTGATATGTACTTCAGTGGTAATTTCTGACATGAGAGGGTTAGCGTGACCATGTTTGGTATGTTTGGAATAGTAGTGATATATCTTGCTTATTAGTGAAAGCAGTTTGCCATTACTATTTTAGAAATGCCTCTTTTAGAAGTGGGCCTTTCTGTGTGCTTATGTGTCTTTGTGCCCTGCCTGGATTTGACTGACAGGAGAGAGGGGATTTGCTTTCACTCTAGACAGTCACAAGGGGGGTTGAGGAGTGTCCTGCCTTTTCTGGGTGACTTAGCGCTAGGCTGAATAGACCTTGGCTGCCTTTAGAGTAGCAGGAGGAGTTTCTCTCAAACCTGAATAGGGCTAGTCTGCATTTGGAGTGGTGGGAGGAGTTGCACCTGTACTTGAATATGACTGGGCCTGCCTTCTACAATGCTGTCTCCACCCTCTGTGGTGTGTCTGGGGCCAGGGCCTGGGATGTGACAGGGGGTGTTGTGCCCTTCTATACAGTGGATAAAGTGCCCCCGAGAACAAAGACATTCTGGCTTTAAGTACAGGGGTTGTGACCCCATGAGCTGACTGCGTAGACTTGTAACTGGGAGGCCTTTGGACTTCCAGGAGGAACTGCCGGGGGACTACCACTCTGCTCTTAGGACCTCTTGTGCTGGCCTGCCTGCAGGCACCTTGCCTGTGTGCCCCAGTGCTCTGCAAACAGCGCATGGCGAGAGCTTTTTGCTCCTTCCTGTAGATATTAGAGCAGGTCAAGAGCTTTATGGTTTTATTCCCTCAGCGCATGAGGAGAGCAGTATAATCCCCTGGCTCTGTGCGCTGCCACAAAGGGGCGTCTCTGGGGCACCTATCAAAATGTGGAAAAGCAGCCGAGGCTCCACTGCAGCAGCGCATGTTGGGAGTGCTTCATGATGGCCAGACCTGAATCGATTGAAACTGAGAGTGGGCGTGGACGCTCGTCAGCCAGCCTACACCATCAATGAGGAATCCTGGTGTGAGGCAGTGCAGGGTGCTCCCGTGGAGACCGAGGCTCTGCCCGCTCACCCCAGCAGCAAAAGACCACAGAGGCTGCCAACATTGCCCGGAAGAGATCTCTTCGGGCAACGAGATATCACACCCCACAAAAGGTACCACCATTAAACTTAAAGTGACAGGAACATGTGACAGTAACAATCTCGTTTACATGTTAAAATGCCCTTGTGGCATCGCATACATGGGACAAACAACAAGAAAACTCAAAACAAGAATAATCGAACACAAAAGCAACATCCGGCTAAATAATATCAAATCAACGTTTGCAGTACATTTCAATCAGTTTCATCATAACCCAAGTCAGTTACGCTTCTGTATTCTAGAAAAGGTCCCGATATTGCCAGGAAGAGACAATCAGCAACACCTTTTACGAAGAGAGATTTTCTGGATAAATCACTTATGTACACTACAACCTAAAGGAATGAATGAACGTTTGGACTTAGGATGCTTCCTATGAATATATTTGGTTACATTAATTTTCACACTGGCTAACCTTCTAAATTTCACTATAAGAAACACATCTCTTATGCAACACAGTCATAAATGATGTAATTGTTAACCAGGATTTTCACTTATCATCATTGAACAAATATTGTTAAAATTCAATGAAGACCTTAATTGTTATTTTAAATTGTCACTTTAAATTTTTTTTCATACAGAGGATCACGGTCTTTTTCGCATATAATATTTGTGTATTAGATATTCTGACATTACTTAACTTGTTTTTTATCTGTGCTATTATATACACACCATACTCGTTTTTTACCTGTGCTATTATACACACATCAAACATGTGTCCATTCTTACCCGCGCTATTATACATTTATTTAGCGCGTTCATAGCAAGCACATTTCGCGCTAACAGCAATACAACTGCTCAACAATAAGAGTATTTCCTCTATATCCATGAACACGTGACCACGGCGTCAGTGCTCATAACAATTCTAGGGACACCGGCAGGATTACACTTCCGCCTTCACCTTCGTCAAACGCACACGCGAGCGAATTTTAGGGTAAGAGACTGGCAGCTCTTTATAGCTAGTAAAGCTTTCAAGTTCATCGTTACCGTTAACGCCTACTTATCTATACCTTGGTTTGTCCGTAGGATAAAACCTTCAATTGATTGTGAAAAATTAATTTGACGAATTACGAACTTCAACGCATTTAAAGGAGAATGGCCATCAGCCAGGTACCCTCATTTCACCCTTTTTATTCACGTGAGCACTTTGTCATCCATTTCATTTACGAGAGTATTTTAAAATCTTTTTTCACTTTAAACCCGACTGTATAAATTATTTTCAAGCCACTTTCTCATAACTTTCTCCCAAATGAGAACTCTGAATTAGATGCCAGCAAACACGAACCACGCAACAAACCGTTAACTAATATGGCGTTTATTCGCAACTCTAAGCGCGGATCCAGTAATCATTCACTTGCCGCACAGCGCCAGCGTAGCTAACAGGTACCATGAAAATGCCTATCGGCAATTTATACACACACAGAAGCGATATTAATAAGGGTAAAAAATTCAACACAGTTTACTTGTCCACGTTCCTTCTGTTCTCTGTTCGTGAAAAAGTTTGACGCACCTAATAATGATTTAAAGCATTCAAAGTATGTAGAGACTTCATGTTATCCTTGTACTTTCAGATAAAGGTCCCCTGATGAAGGGCAATGCCCGAAATGCATTGGGCACACTCCGATACTATGAAATGAATAGTATGACACGGATCTAACTGAATGTAAATATCGCATATGAGAAATGAATACCATTGTGAAAACAAACAAATAAAAAAGACTAAGAATACATTGAACGACTTTGAAGAAAACTTTATTGAAATTTGTCAGCGAGTGCAAGGTTGGGGACGTTACTCCTTAGGGAAATACCGCACTGTAAGCTGGAAGTGATCTCCCCTCAGCGTGGTCCCGGTGGTGTGAGGACAGAATGTCATCAGAGAGGATCTCCTGGTTGGGGCAGGGCCCAGAGTGTTGACGGGCCCCCCAGCAACTGAGTCCCCCACTCCCAGTGTCTGAGTGGGCTGACCGTGTGGGCTGCACTTTTGTAACACGTCACCAGGATTGTGTTGGTGAGGCCGCCCTTGTGAGCATTTCCCTACAGCCATCCATGCAGCACCAGTAGGGGGGCTCCAGACGGGCTGAAACGCTTGTCGAGTTACTGACAGGAGGTGGCGGGGTACTCGTACCCACCCGGCAGTCACCTGCGTTGTATCAGGTCTAGACGGTGTACTGGTTATGTCTCGTATTTTGTCCCATGAGAGCGGCTTCACCACATCAAAGTGCTGCAACATTAGTTGCTCCTCCCTCATTGCCCAGAGTATACCTGAGAGGGCAGGGCACTAGCACCATATCTCACCATAGGAACGGGTGAGATCTTGACAGAGGCCCCCAATTCTCAAGTTGGGAGGAATTCCCAGAAAAGCCTGTATTCTCTGGTGTAGGTGGGCTGGAAACCTACCAGGAAGATAACTGACTTACCGCATAGTATATAGTTGGAGCGCAGGTGCTGCTCTTAGTGTTGTGGTAACCCATGGTAATGTGTAGGCTGATAATTCTTGCGTGTAATGCCTCACTCTAATTGCCTCATATCTGTGACCTGATGTGATTATGAATTGGTGGGTCACATTGCCAGGATGTGCACCATATGTACACTGTTGAGTGATTAGGTGTTTTTTCTCATCACATGTTTCATGTGTTTATGGCTATACTAGGGGATGAAGTGTTTCATTACATAATGGTGATTTTCTAATGTGTGAACTCTAGAAGTATCTACTCATTTCACTACGTGTGCTGTTATGACAGTAGCCCGATTGGCCAAGTGATTTCTGAATCTATGGACATCATGACAAGTGTCAAGTGGCACACTGATTTATGTGATTGTAGTCTAGTGTGTTTTATGAACAATTCAACAGATATTTTTATATAACCTGGTGTGGGGTCTCTTTCGTCAGGGTGAACTACAAAAGTCACTAAATTAACCAGTGGTTAACCCTCTGGTAGGTTGGCACAAAAGCTCACAAGCTCAACTTAGATGCAATGTGTAAAGTGCACAAACAGTATAAAAGTGAAAACACAACACAAAAACAATCCCATACCAATTTAGAAAAATAGTATTTTTTTTTTTTTTTTTTTTTTTTTTTTTTTTTGGTTGTAAGACATTTATTATGAACAAATGAAAGAGATGTTGTACACTGCGTCACGCCAACAACCCGGAGGCAGGCCGCTATCTGGTAGATTATACAAAGATTACATATAAATATCTTTAAGGTCGTCATCCGGGCAGTGGATCATTCAGAGGTAAACTTAAGGTACAATAAAATCTGCATCTTGTACTGTGCATCTCTAGCAAGTAAACGGTCTTACTTTTCTCTTAGTGCTGCTGACAAGTGAAGGATAGCGAAAATCAATGAGGCCGCTTCCGAATAAGCAGCAGTCAACCACCCGCCACAGCAGCCTGTAAAAAGGACGTGCCAGTCAGCACCTTGTTTCTCCCAACAATACCCCCAAACAAGCCAAACCAAAAACGTCAAACATAGGTGCAAGTACTTGGAAACAGCGTTTGTATCACACTTCAGTTCACCAAAGGGTCGAGTGGGTCCGCCACTGGTCTCCCCAGTAGAGGGCCAGTCCTGTTCAGGGCAGGCTCGGAAAGGTATCCTGGCTGTGTATGAGGTAGCGACAGGCGGGCGGGGCAGGGGGGAGGGGGGGAGGGGCAATGAATTATCCACAGTCGGCCCAGTAGGGCGTGAGGGGGGGGGGGTGGGGCGGGGGACACTATCCGGGTCAGCGGAGGCAGTAAACGCAGAGCTTACGTCTGGGCAGTTCCTGTCAGTGTAAGCGCGGGGGCAGCGGGACCTCTGTCGTTAACCTACGCAGCGCGTACACTCAGCCCATGTCGTCTGAAATACTAGTAGCCCGTGAAGTACCGGCGGAGTCAGGAGCCGTGCGTTCTGTAGTCCACTGTACAAACGGGCCCCATATATCTGTGGGCCTGGAAGCGGTGGGCATGGTCTCCCAATAGTGTGTCAGTTGCGTGTGGCCGTAAGTCACATCTCTGATCCAGCTCTCAAGCGTGGGGAGGGCCGGCCTGCCCCAGTGTATAGCGATCTGCCGCTTGGCGTATAAAAGGAGTAATGCATGTAGTTTCCTGTCGCAGGGCACAGTGTGCTTAACATACCCCAGTAATCCCAGCAGTGGAGATGGTGAGTCCCTCCTCCCCGTGATTTGATTGATGGCATTGAAGATCCCTGTCCAGTATGCCCCCAGCTTGGGGCAGCTCCAAGCCACATGAAGAAAGGTGGCATCGTCACCCCCACATTTCCAGCAAGAGGCATTCTCACGTAGACCCATGCGGCGTAGTAGCGTCGGAGTGCGGTAGTATCTGTGTAGGAATTTGAAGTGGATAAGCCGCAGTCGGTAACTCGGTGAGAGAGCCGTGAGTTGAGTGCAGCAATACTCCCAGGCGTCTTCCGGTAGCTGGTCCCCCAGGTCCTCAGCCCAAGCGGCCACGGCCGCGGCTACTGTCACCGGTGCTTGTTCCTGCATGCAGTTATATAATCTGGACACCAGTTTTTTAGAGGAGGGCCGTGAGAGCAAGTTTTGCAGGGCCTCTAGTGCGCAGGGCTCTTCCGGGAAGCACGGTCCTATCTTCTTGCAAGATTCCCTTAGGGAATGATATAGTAATTTGTCAGCAAACGTACAAGGCTGGGCATCCTCATCCACAGGCATCTCGAAAAATGTGCCATCTGGATATAGGTCAGCGAAGGTGAGAAGTCGACTCCCACGGATAGTGAGGACGTCACCCCTCGCCGTCAAACAAGGTAGCAGCGGGTTGCCCCTCAGAGGAATCGCCGGCGCATAAAGCAGGGAGAGACCAGCTCGTTTCCGAAGTTCGCGCCAGGACCAGCGGACCATTTCCACTGTGTCCACATCACGCGACGGGCACGTAACCTCACCATATAGTGCCACTCGTAATGGCGAGGGGGCGACTACTGCCAGTTCCACCGCCAAATGCGGCTGGTAGGGGGTTGGGTAGGCCCAGAAATGTAAGAACTGAGCTTGTGCACAGAGTGAATAGAGCTTCAAGTCCGGGGCCCCCAGGCCTCCCTGTCGGAGCGGAAGCGTGAGAAGGTCCCAAGAGACCCTGGCCTGGCCGCCGGCCCATACCAGCTTCAGCAGTAGTGAGCGGACCCGGGTGTGGAAGTGTGTTGTCATAGGTAGTGGCACGTTTACGAATAGGTACAAAAATTTGGGAAGGACCACCATCTTGGCAAGAGCAATTCTAGCGACCAGGGACAGCGGTAGCTTATTCCAGACTTCGACCTTTCCTTCCAACCAGTCCACCGCCCTACCAAAATTCAGCGACCACAACTCCTGTACATCCCGGCTGATCCAGATGCCCAAATACTTGACAGCTTCCGTCTCCCACCTGAGGGGGTAGTCAGGGGCAGGCCGAACAGTGCTCTCCGTCAGGGGGAAGGCCACTGACTTCGACCAATTAATGGATATCCCTGCCAAGCCCTCGAACCTCACAAATTCACGAAGTATAGGGCTCAGGTTGTCTTTAGGGTTCAGGACGTACAAGGTGACATCGTCCGCGTACAGCGAGATCAGTAAGCTTCTAGCACTGAATCCGATGCCCCTGGCTGTATGGTGCTGCCGAACTCGAGCCGCTAACGGCTCCATCGCAATCGCAAAGAGGAGCGGGGAGAGAGGGCAGCCTTGCCTAGTGCCCCTCGAGACATCAAACGGTTTGGAGACAAGACCATTGACGCTCACTCGGGCTCTGGGTTTCGTGTAGAGGAGCTTAATAAGAGTCAGGAAGTTTTGGCTGAATCCCATCCGCCTCAGCACACAGAAGAGGTAGGGCCATTCTAAGGAGTCAAAGGCTTTGGTGGCGTCTAGAAACACCACCGCTGCCTGTACTGACGGGTGTAAATAGTGAAGGACCGAAAAGATCGTTCTGAGATTATGAGATGTTGCTCGGCCAGGGATGAATCCCGATTGATCTGGGAGCGCTATCATCGGCAACATCGGTTGCAATCTATCGGCAATAACTTTTGCGTATATTTTGGCATCTACGTTGATGAGGGACAGGGGTCTGTAAGAGTCCAGCTGTTGGTCGTCCTTGTCTGGCTTGAGGAGCGTGACAATGAGAGCCTCACGCATGGAGTCTGGGAGAGAATGTGACTCGAGGGCCTCGACAAACACAGAGTGTAGTCTCGGCGCTAGTTCGGCCACGTAGGTTTTATAAAAGGAGGTGGTCAGGCCATCTGGGCCGGGAGCTTTATTGGCCGGCATGCTTTTAATCACCTGGGCGATGTCTTGCACTGTAACGGTGAGGTCCATGTATTGTCTGTGATTGTTATTGAACCACACAAGTGCTATGGAGTCAAGGAAGTCCCGCAGTGACGCCGGTGTCGTGGGCTGTTTCGAGGTGTACAGAGCAGCATAGAATTCTGCGAAGGCGCCCAACACCGCCTCTTGACCTACTACCAGTCGTCCAGTGTTATCGTAGATAGAGTGTATGTAGTTCGACTGTGTGCGAGGCGCAATCAGTCTGGCAAGAGTCCTGCTAGGCCTATCTCCCTCCCCATATCTGCGCGCCTCTGCCTGCCGCCCTAGAAACCGCACCTCTCGCTCCGCCTCCTCATTAAATGCCAACAGCTTAGTTTTCAGAGCGCCAGCAGTCGCCAACGTTGGGTCGGAGCTAAAAGCGACATCTAGGTCTTTAAGTTCCCCCTCAAGTTTAGCTAGCGCGTCTCTTATGGTGCGTAGGACCCCTGCTTTACGGGCAATGCATTGACCTCTTATAACAGCTTTAAATGCATCCCACACTATGGCTTCAGAAGTGGCTGACCCAGCATTCTCAGTGAAGTAATTAGTGATATCCTCTCTTATCTCCTCTACAAACACAGGGTCCATGAGTGCGTGTGGGGGAAGGCGCCATTGGAACGCCCTATGTACAGCGTCAGGGGGCTGCAATACCAACATACATGGAGCATGGTCTGATAATGATCTAGCCATAATATCAACATTTGACACCCATGTCGCAACTTCAGGAGACACCAACCAGAAATCTAGTCGCGACCACGCAGCCTTATGAGAGGTGTAGCAGGTCCCTACTTTTGTACCCGGGTTTCTAACTCGCCACACATCTGAAAGTAGACCCTCCCTCATGATATCCAAGATCGCTTGGCGCGCTCTAGTGTGCTGCGGTCTACTCACACCTGTGCGATCCGCGTCATCGTTTAACACAACATTGAAATCTCCCCCCCAACACGACCGCCTGACAATCCAGCAATACAATTTGCGCCCAAACATTTCTAAAAAAGTCAGGATCGTCTACATTTGGGCCATAGATTGCAGCTAGGACAATGGGTCGCCCCTGTAGAGCCCCATGGAGCAGGACATATCTACCCTCCGCATCCCTCACCTGAGAGTACTCCCGCCAATCCAACCCTCTGCGAATGAGTATAGCTACGCCCCTCGCATAATTGGAGTAAATGGAAGAGTAAACGTGCGCCCATCTGGAATTCCTCAACCTAGCTGCGGGGGTGACATTCAGATGTGTTTCCTGTAGGAAGCAAATATCTACATTGTGTCTTGACAACATGCCATGCAGCAATCGGGCCTTCTTGAAGTCCCCAAGGCCTCTAATGTTCCAAGTCCAGATTTTGATTCCTCCCATCAAAGCATTTGACAGTCCCGGACCCCCATCACCCAGCCCCGCCCCCGGAAGCCATCCTGGCACCTGAACCCCACATCCGTGGAGCTAGCAAACTGAAATATAGGTATACGTAGTAGTACAATGCACCCAATACGAACCAAAACTCGCAACAGAAGAAAACCCCCCCTCCACCCCCTACCCTCAGCAACCCCCCAATCAGGTCGTGACATATCCCAGTAACATGTACTCAATGCAGTGAAATACCCCAACAGCAACAACAGAGGGAGGCACCCCATGAGGCGTGGTGCGCTCGGCTTACACCCCCGTATACTCGGGGTGGCTACCCTCAAACTTTAGCGGTCCTGGGTTCTGGCAGTACCCCCACCCCGTACTCCTCAAGGACCGCAGCCAGCCTGTGTCCCAGTGGGAGAGCGGAGACAACAGCACCAGCCGGCGTACAGTGATGCCGCAGCCCCCCGCCCCCAAGACGGCAGTTCGGGAGGAGCAAACCCGTGCGAGAGTTCAATCCAGCGTTCAACTGTGTCGCAAAAGAGAAAATTTGCAGCCTGGCAGGGTGAACATGTCCGAGACCTCAGTCGTTGTCACTCAGGTGGTCCGAAGCTTCCTCGAGCCTGGGCGATTTCCTCCTGACCCCAGCACAAACGTGTTTAGCAAATTTGAGGGCTGATTTGGCGTCCGTGAAGAAGTGTGAGGTGTTGTCGTGGAATACCTTCAGCTTTGCCGGGTATAAGAGAGAGTAAGGCACTCCGGCTTGTAATAGAACTTTCTTCGCTGGTAAAAATTCCTTCCGGGCTGCTTGCACCAGCGGGGTGAAATCTGGGTAGAAGGATATGTGATTACCCTGATGTGTGATCTTGCCCTTCTCTCTCGCCAATTTGAGAATGATGTCCCTGTCTTGGTAATTAAGTAGTTTAGCCAGGATCGGACGCGGTGTGGCCCCCACCGGTGGCTTCTTCCCCAGCGATCTGTGTGCCCTTTCCACCGTGAACACCGGGGACAAGTCCGGGTCGAACAGTTCATGCAGGAGGGTCGACACAAACGATTCCATCTTCCCCGTGTTTGTAGTCTCTGGGACGCCCGTAATGCGGATGTTGGATCGTCTGGAGCGCGCTTCCAAATCGTCCGACTTGGCGCGCAGCGTGTCGAGTTCGCGCTCCAGCGTCGTGATGTGCCTCTTAGCCTGTTGCTGGAATTCGCAACACTCAGTTTGCCCATTTTCGAGGCAGTCCAGCCGCTTCTCGTGGGTGTCCACCTTAGCCGTCACTGTTTCGAGTTGCGCCGTCATGGTGTCGAGTTTAGCATCTATGCTTTTAAGGCTGGTCCTCACCTCCATGATCAGGGCCCCAAAGTCTATGTCTGGGACAGCACCCTGCGACGTCGACGTGCCAGCATCCGGCTCCATTATCGCGTTCTTCGGTGGTCTTTTACCATCAAATGTCAGCTTAGGTTGTTTGGCGTCAGTTTTCCCCATCTCAGCGGTCAAGAGCTATCCACCGGTCCAGCAATAGGGCAGCACCCCTCCGTGCCACCTCAAGCTATTGCCCTGTATGTGCGCGACTGTTCAGACGGCGCCGGCGCGCACCGGGAGCGACCCCTAACACGTGGCAAGTAGGGCCAGCCGCTCTAGTGAACTACGTAGGTGCCCAGTGCGCTCAGCAATCAGCAGCGGTCAGCTAGGGCCTCCCCCGGAGCCAAAGTGGCGGGCTTCCGCAATGCAACGAGGTGTCCGCTCACTCCCCCAGGATAGCGCCGCGCCGGGGCTCAGGGGGTACAGGGCTGAATGGGTCCTCTCCGGGTGTTCACTTGTGTGACCCGCCGGGTTGCAGAGCAGTGGGAGGTCCCGGCGCCACTACGAAGCGGCAGGATCAACTGTGCCCCTCATCCCTCCATGGCACCCTCTCACCTCTCCTGCGGCCGGCGCCTCGATGGTGCTGGCGCTGACCAACTTCCACAGCCTCCACCGGGCACGACACCGGCCAGCGCCGCCCCCGGTTGCCTCAGGATCCACTCGCCGCGGCACGGCCGCTCCGCTAAGGCGCACCGGTCTCTGTTAGCTCCCCGCAGCCTTCCGACTGGGGAACCCTCCGTCGGCAGCAATGTGGCTTTCGGTGCGGGGCGCCCCCAGCAACTGCTACTCTATCCGCTGGGGCCTCCGAAGCCTCGGCCCACCGTGACTCGCGGCTCCCGGCGAGGGGCACTTCCGGCGCGGGCCAGGACCAGCCCGCCAGCCGGCAGAGAAGGAGTCCGTCGCCGCTGCCAGGAGGAACCGTCCCCGCCCTCCCGGCTCGGTTCGGAGGATCACCAGGGTGTAGGCTGCAGGACCCGGGAGGTGTGGGGGTCCGCAGTCGCCAGGATCAGGATCATAAAAAGGATTAATCGGAGTAGCCGGCGGAGCTCACTCAAAGAGCGGCCATCTCGCTGCTCGGCTAGCCACGCCCCAGAAAAATAGTATATTTTAATAAATGTTTTGACACCAATCCAATCAGTGGAACCAGAGTTTTGTATTTTTTAAGTGTAAGGGGAAAAATAGTGCCTAAAAACAAAGCGCAACCGTGCACATCTAGTCATGTGTTCGAACTTACAAGACATTTTGAAGAAAATTATCTGAGAAGGTAATGTTCAACAGGGCATGTCTGCAGGCGGTGCTCGAGGAGGAGGCATCGTTGTTGGGGAGCTGCTGGACAAAGTCAGGTGGAAGATTTCTACATTCATAACTTGCCTTTTTTTAATTAAATAATCTCAAGGGGGACGAGGCAGGAGACTGTAGCTGATGAGAGTTCCTAAGGTTGCATATCCCTTGGGCGAAGGACCATTGAATAGGAATTGCTGCTTCAGAGAAAAACGTAGTGGTAGCTTCAGCAAAGTCAGGCAGACCAGCAATTCACATTGGGTGGATAGATGAGCAGGTTGGTCCCAGTCTGTCCTTGGTTCTCAGAGCAATTTTTAGCCAAAAATGTTATAAGTCCAATGTTTTGGCTTTTGACTATCTGGGCACCTTTAGCATCACCACAAAGTGTCCAGGACTGGAGGGGCACCACTTGGGGGGGGGGGGGGGTTACGACTCCTTCGGGTTTGATTCGGGTGCGGGTTCAAGACTGTTGGAGCCTTTTCTGTCCTTGAAGCTCTGATCCGGAGGCCAGCCAACTAGCCCTAGGAGTCACTCTGGTAGTCCTGAACTCAAGTGATGAAACAGGGTTCAAGCAGCATGGCAGGCCTCTGAGGGTTCAAGGCAGGCTCCAGGCAGCAAAGCAGTCATTCCGGGTGCAGCAAAGCAGTCTTGAAGAGTACACAACAGGCCGCAGCAGCAGGCAGTCATCTGAGAGTCCTTCTGCAGGTTCTGTAGGTGAACTGAAAAGTGGGTCTAAGGGTCCAATTTTTATACCTGGTATCTTTTTTGAATTAGGAGGAGTTTTTAGAAAATTCCCTTTGAAGTGCTTGAAGTTTACTGCTTCCCCTGCCCTAGCTCCAAGCTAGCTGCATGAACAATGCTGGGGTGCCAAGTCTTTTGAGTGAAGGCAGAGAACAGTCTTTTCGTTTGCAAGTCGGGCTGTGCCCAGCTCTGTTCCCCTATCCTGTCAGTTAATGGCCCAGCCAGGCACACCTAATCCCTCTATTGTGTGGCTGTGTAGGCGGAATAACCAAACTCCGACTGTCAACTATAGCCAATCATGTGACCTATGACAGGCTGCAGGCACCAAACAATTAGGGTAGGAAAATGCCAACTTTCTAAAAGTGGAATTTGCAAAATCCAACTTGACCATTAAAGAAGATTTATTAATTGCAATTTCTCTAAAACCAAACATGAAAGGATTACCTGCTCCCATTCAAAGTTAGCACAAATTACATGTAATAAGTTAATCAAATGTTATCCTGCGTTTTAAGGGGCTTCGTAAGTGGGTAGCACATTAAGTGCTGCAGGCTTGCTAGTAGCATTTAATATTCAGGCCCTGGGTATACTCTATACCAATATACCAAGGACTTATAAGTAAACTAAATATGCCAATCAAGGAAGAACTAGGTTTACCATGTTTTAGAGGGAGAGTACAAGCACTGGTAAAATACACAGTCCTAGGGGTATATTCACAAGAAAGTGTGTTAAACATCTCCAAAAAATGTTAATGTAACTTTACACATCGCAGCCTATCGCGGGATAATAACCCCATGTCAACGTGGAATTCACAACACGGCGGTACCATGCGATAGTCCACCGAAAACGCAGACAATGTCTGCGATACAACCACCGCGATGGAGATAAAAACACACACCCCAACGTGTAAAAAGACGCATTGTGCCCAAACGCGATAAGAAAACTGTGACAACCAGCAAGAGGCCAGCAATACCCATGCGTAATGAGGGAAAAAGCACAAGAACAGCAGACGGAAAATGCCACTAAAAAACGACATCAACTGCTGAGCACCACGGATGCACCCTGACCGACTGCAGAGGACATGAACCCCACAATCCCCGCGGAGGAACACCCAGGAATACAGGGCCCATGGAAGGGCAATGAGAAGAGGAAGACGGGGTACAGTTGCCAGGAAAACCCAACATTGGTGAACATTCCCCAGTGGTCCACTATTGCCTTCACATTGATGGAATGCGCGTGCTTTCTGTTGCAGTAGTGGTGTGCAGTATCCGCACGGGGCACAAGTGGGACATGTGTGCAGTCTATTTGCCCCAACACTGCCGGGAATCCAGCTATGGCATAGGAGCCTTGCTTGGTCTCCTGCTGTTCCTGCGCAGTGTGGAGGAAGTGAAGGTACTGGTGTATGAAGCTGATGATGGCATCCAGGACAGGTGTGATGAACTTTGATAGGGCTGGCTGTAAGACCCCTCCGACTCTAGCAGTTGTTGGTTGGAAGGTACCAGAGGCCAACAGGTGCAGCACAGCCAGCAGCTTTGTATGCGGGGGGATGCTGGTTCTCCGCTGTGTTGAGACCATCAACCTGTGGGCGATGTGGGTCATGATGTGGATGATGGTTGACCTTTTGAGCCTGTAGTGGGCAATGACTTCCTCGGGTGTTAGGTCTGTGAGAGTGGTGCATTTTAAGTAGGCCTGCTGTCTTACTCTGCGCTGCCTCTGTGGTGGTCCGGGGGGGGTCTGGTCCGGGTCCTTGGGGTGGTGGCGGTCCTGGGGGTGGTGGCAGTGGGTGTTGTGGCCCTGTTGGGGCTCCGAGCTGCATGATGAGTAGCTCCATGGTGTTATTTGTTCTTCGGGTGAGGCTGTGTGTGGGGCTCCGTTGCCTACTGCAGGTAGTCGTCCGGCTTAACACCTGCAGGAGGCAGGTGTTAAATACCTGCTGCTACCGTGGCTTATCGCATGGTTTTGACTCTCATCGCGGATCTGTCAAATTCGTTGTGAAAGTGGTGTTTTGGTTTTTTCGTGTGTTTTTGCATGGGAATGCCTACTCTTCATCTCATTAGGGTTAGTTGGTGGTGTCCACCGTGGAGATACATTTTAAGGCAGTTATCACGGGAATACTGGTGATGTCGGCAGTTTGCACCGGCTTGTGAATGGGGTGTTAAATTTATCTCCACTTTTGATGTGTTAAGGTGGAGATAAATCGGAGATAAGTCCTTGTGAATATGCCCCTTAGAGCCCACAAAAATTAATTTCATCAAAAAGTGGCAGGTAAAGGTAAAAACTTTGTCGGAAGACCACACCATGGCTTACAGGTCTAACAGCTATCGGATCCCAAACCTGGGTTAGCAGAAATACTATTTTGTTCTGAAAGTTAGTTTTTCTCATACAAATATCTACAACCCTTCACAGTGAAAATAGCTTTTGATGGCTAGCCCCAAAACTAAATTCTTGAATAAACCACTTTTAAGTACTATGCACTCTGCCTTGTGGGCAAGAATGCTTTCTGCGGGGTGACTTATTTAATAGGATACTTTCCTGTTAAAAAGGGGTACAGCTGTAAAAGCTACAGCAGTCAAGCTATACAGGTAGGACTGAAACCATGCTTTCTTTGTCTGGCTAGTGGTTGGTAAAACATGTGCTGCAGTCCAGAAGTGACATTTTACTTCCCATGCCTTTGATTTATTTTCATCTACCATAAACTATGGGCTTTCTGAAAAGTTAAATTATCCAATTAGTAGTTAGCTATTTCTCTTATGTTTTATGGGTCAGAGCACATACACTAAGGCCTTGACAGGAATTTCCGAATGTGCAGAGTTAAAAAACCAACAGCATCAGTCCACAAAAAAAGGTGTTGCGCAACAAAAGGGACTTTCTCACAAGCACATATTTCCGTTTTTAGTGTAAGGTGGAAAACATTTCCTTGGACCTGTTCAGAACACCTTTCTTTGATAGATCAAATCACGGCTAGCCAGAGTAATTATAAAATACGTAAAAAATAATTGGGGTGAACATTGCAAACATATGTATTTTCTCATTGCATTGCTTTCCCTCAGGACTGCCGCCACTCATGTTTCACTAATAGCTCTGGAATCTTTGACAATGCTGCATACCGTATTGTAGTATTCTTGTGCTTCTAATCAGTCTTCCTTATAATGTCTTGCGAACTTAAAAGCAAAGGTTTCTTTGGTCGGCATGTGCAGAACTCACACTGCAGCTCCCATGCACATGGGTCGGTCACAATGCTTACCAGTCCATGGCAACCACCCATATCACTGTGGTAGAATCAGAACTTTCTGGTTTTATGACTGACACCTCAAGGGACACATTTGTTGAAGTTGTGAGGTGATTTGTCAAACTGGTTTCTACATTAAGATCTGCCCCCAACAGTTGGGTAAAATTTGAAAGTGGTGGAGCAGTGGGTGCCCACACAAAACAGCACTGTCTGAACAAGTCTGAGTTCCACAAGGAGGGTTTGGAGGTTTTCTTTCCCTCCGAATTGTTTAAAAACTTTAGAGAAACAGTGCATTGCAGGTGATGGTGATTTGTTGATTGGCAAAAGAACTATAGGATGTATCCACAAAGGCATCCAGGAATATGTAAAGTAGCCCCATAGGAGTACTAATTCACATACTTATAATTGCCTCTATGCTTTGGTCCTATAATCTCCCACTCCCTACTAGTAAAATTCCAAACAAAGCACAGTCCTTTTTAGTTGCACTAATTGTATATTTATATTCCTTGGAAGATATTCTTCTATCCCATTGAAGACGTTTAGTGCATTTCAAAAGGCATTTAAAAATACATTAAGTAGGACCACAGGAGTAGTACTTCACATCTCTTAAATTCCTTAAAGGCCTCCACGAGTTCTGAAAGGGCACTCAAAAAGTCACCCTCTCAAAGAAAATATTGAACAAATTGTTTTAGCACTAAGTATTTCTCAGCACGATTGCCCGAAACGTTGCCTCAAGACAAGCTATTAAAAAAAGGAGATACAACATTTTGATTTTTTTTCTTTTTTTACAATATATTAGTCATCTTTCTTTACGTCTGTATGTAACCTCCTTTAATTTTTCCATCCTGCTGATGCTCTGTCTATTAAGATTAGCAGTGATAAAATGTTTTGACCGAAAATCCATCTACTTGGATAATTACATGCAAAAAATAATAAGTTCGTGAGATCTTGGCCAACTAACTTTAAAAAGAATCTTTGCGACTCTCACCATGGGCATGATAATACAGCAAGTGTCGCCGCCGTGTACCAGAAGCCGGATGGGGTACACAGCAAATGAAAAGGAAACCAGAGAGGACAGCCAACTCCCTGACAACTGGGTGGGTCCACCATTGCTGTATCACAGACATAGAACCAGAAGAATGAGAGCAAAACAACTGCACTGGCCTGTGGAATAGCTCTAGAAGTAATTTCATGTCTTACCTCACATTCATAGGTGCTCTTTTGGGTGCCTGCTTCTAGCTTCATGTATTGTAGAAGCAGATCGGGGATCCACCCTTGCAGACTCTACTTTTTACTCTACTTTTTACATCCCAATTTGTACTCAGAAATACATTTCAAGGCATTCCTCTAAGGGTTACAAGTCCCCTGATGCACTTAAATACACTCCTGTGGCCGGCAAAGGTGAGAGGGTTAAATGATGTTCAAGTAAGGAAGAAAGATGTGGAGCTAAGATTTCCCCCCATTAAATATTCAGTGGTCAGTCAATCATAAAATGATGTGCTGAGCGAAGTAATTTTAAAGCAAGTTTCAAAAATGCGTTATATAAATTGCCTTTTTCTTTAAATCTTTAAAATCTTTAAAAACAATTCTGCACAGTTGTGTTCCACCCTACTCGTGAACTGCATACGAGCTTGGATCAGACAGGTGAATCGATGATTAAGATACAAACCTCGATCGTCATATCAACCACAGATCCTTAGCATGCTTTGACAATGCACAATTAAAAATAAAAGGTTCCTCGGGGAGTAATAAACCAAATGAAAGAAAATGTCCCACAAACTATTTCCCTTTTCGTATCCCCTGTTAATATTTTTTACGAGTCTCTTAAGCTTATCTAAGAGATTCTTAATGCAGCAGGGTATGTTATTAAGCCTGTATTTTATGCACAATATCATACATTTCAGTCTTTATCACAGTGGGAACAATAAAATAACAGGCCACAATGCATTAGTGTCATAAAGAAAATGTAATAAATGGCTTTATAACTGTACTAAAAGTTGCCTGAGCACCAGCAGCTGTAGCAGAGATGTTGCTACAGCAGCATTTTACGATCTAATGGCACTCGGAGGGCTGATAATATTATGTGTGTGTGTAATGCCAGCCGCTTCCAAGGCCTAAATTTCAATTCAGATAAATAATTGAAAGCACTTTTAGACTTTTCCATAAAATGTATAATAAGAGAGCAAAACCTTCCTCACTGTGGTGGAAAATAAATAGATTGTACCTGGATATTGTATGGTTTTCTCTATTGGCTATCAAGGGGAAAGTATGTTTTTACACCTGATTGTTGAACGTCTTTGATAGAGTCTATGCTTATTTTTAAGCTTCATTTTCTGTGTTTTTGTTATTATTTTTGTAGGCTTTGTGGCTCAACTACAATGTGATTTAGTGAGGTTGCTGGCGTATTTGTATAAATCCTTTTGTAAGTCGCATATTTAAGGATGAGAAATGGCCATGGGGATTTTTAGACATTTTATTGAAGGTGGCAGGACAGATAATGAAATTCGGTAAAGCAGAAACTAGCTCCAGGTTCTGGATTCATTGAAGAGGAGAACTTATTTCCGTCGCGTTCCCCATTCCCAAAATGGTTGCAAGGTGAAATCACAGCGAGGGAGGATAAACATTTCATATCATGTTTAATTTGCTGCATGAATTAGGATGCACGTGTAAAATATACAGATACAATTATTTTCTGACTTCTATTAAGTCTTACCTTTCTTTTAACATTTTGCCTTTTAGCATTTTGCAAATCTGGGTGTCAGCTCCAATAATTTTCTGATACGTGAGGGTAATAATAATTTTCGCTAACTCTGGAACAAATGTTAATATGCAGAAAATGCAGTCCTGAAAGAACTTGGGAAGGTACCGCAGAGGGTTGCACATTTTATGGGTAAATACAAATAGGCTTAGTCTGAAAATGTTTTGAGCACCTAAGCCTGGGGGCCTGATTTCACGTGGGACCATTATATTGCGCCTTGGTACATACATATGATTGAGTAGAGATCACAATTATAAGCGGCTCAAAGTTCATCGTATTCGATCATTATTACCGACTTCTGCAAACTTCACACCCTCTTTAAAATTTCGACAGGTCAAAGCTGTGGGGATTATATAGTAGAAACTGAGCATTAATCATTCTTAATGAATATTGAATTAATAAACAACAGTGGTTGTGCTTATCTCTGAATTCAAAAAACAGCACCACCATGTGGCAGACTGTCATAGGTACAGGTGTTGACAATTAAGTGCAGGTGTTGAGCACCGGGAACCACCAGCTGAAATTAAGCACTACATTTAGCACCACAGATGGTTTCTTCCGCTTAGCGGAAGTGACTCAAGCCCGGATCATGGACAGCCTGTGTCCATTATCAATTTTTAAACATTTAGGACTGATTATTACAATTATATTAACAAGTATATTCAATGGCTCATTTGAGACAGGGAGGTTTCTTCTAATGTTAAAATAAGCAAGGGTTACTCCGCCTTTTTAAAAAACATAACCAGCCTCAATCCAGCAAATACAGCAAAGTTCTGTGCCAGCACAATGCTGAAGGTGTTGAGAATTACTAGTCAGGTTGGTTCTCCAAATATGTGGAAGACAGCGACATTCTTTATAGGCTGCAACAAGGTTTCCAGACTCATGGTGGAACAGAATGATTTCCTGTGACTCGTTAAATAACTCAAAATACATCAGTGGCAACTGGTGAGGTTTGAAAGTGGTGGGTTGTAAAAGTGAGGGATGAGTACCCCGTGGCAAGTGAACAAGCTTGACTGCCATAAGGTGGGTTGGGGGGTATCCCCCAGGGGAACATTTTCATAAAAAGCGTTGGCAAATGGTGCATTTTTAAGCAAATTTGAGAAAACAAGAAGGTTATTTAAGCAATTGTGAAAGTGTAGTTATGACATCAATACAGATCCTCTGGGTAGCATTACTTAAACTGAAGACAATGTGGCAAGCTGGGGTGTTCTGGACGTGCATCCCGGACCCCAGGGCATGTTCACGGGGAGCGCAACGGCGCTCCCCAGCTGGACTTCTTTCATGAGGGGGTTGCGCGACGGCTTGCCCCCCTCCTCTGCAGCGCCATTACCATCGGGGCCCGGAGTTGGGATCCCAGGCCCCTGAGCTCTCTTCGAGGGGGGGCGCGACTGCGCCCTCCCTCCACCAATGTCTTCGGGGGCCATGGTGGGCTCCTGGCACCCCTCATGAGCAAGTTCACGGGGAGCGTGACGGCGCTCCCCGACTTTACTTATGAGGGCAGCCCCCGGGATCTGACCCACCCTGGGGGCAGATTTGAGACTGGCGGCGGAGCCCCACGCGCTTCGTCGTCGGTCCATTTAGAGGTCAAAATTCGCCTACCTTCTGGGGGGCGTATCTCGGCCCCCGGGCCACCAATTGGCTCCATTCTGGCCTTTTCTTGCTCCTGGTGGTGCTCCCCAGCCACTGGGAGCACTTTCTTTCACCCTCTTGGTCACCAGGAGGGTGCATTCAGCAGGGAGCCGTCTTTACTGGCTCCCTGCGCCAGCCTTTTGCCTGACTCTTCTCCTGGGCCTCTCTTCTCCCTGCGCAGAGATCCAGGCTTCTAATCACTGGTACTGGTCTTCACCTGTGGCGCCAAGCAGGGTCCTGGGCCAGTCTGGAGGATCTTCCTTCCAGCTGCCCATGATGCCAGCCTCCAGCACCAGTCTTCCTCAGCAGACCACACCCCAGAGAGAGCTCCGCTTCCTGTGCAAGTTCTTTTTAAAGAATTGGGGAGGGGACTGGTTGGAAGTCTCGAGTTGCCCTATCACACAGTGACAACTCACTTCTCTGCCCCTGCTCCCTCCTTCCTGCCCAGGCATCTGGGTTTGTTCAAAATGGCCTTGTCCAGGGGTCTCATGCCACATGGTCTCTAAGAGCCTCTTCCCCCTCGCTGTCTTCTCCCCAAAGCAGCCTGGTGCCTGGCACCAGGTGTCAGCTACTAATGGATGAACCTGTAGCTCCACCCATCTTCTCTTCTTGGAGTGGAGGCCCTCGTACTTGGAATGCTTGTGCTGCACGGCTTGGCCTCTCATGAAACAGGTTGGAGAGGAAGGTCATTAATTCAGCCTGGCAGGGTCAGCCCCCAGCCTAGCCCTGGTCATGAGCGGACTCAGGGAATTCTGACATTTCTGGATGACCCAAAAGCAGTAAAAATATGACTTTGGACTCTGCAGAATACTTCTTCTCACACCAGTTACAGTGGACTTTAGTGCGTGTCTGGAATTTGTAGTCTTAGGAAAGTGAAACTAGCCCATGGGCTCCACATCCCCATAGGAGAATAATGAAGTGAAAAACAGTAAAACACACTGACTTTCCCTGGCATGTTTCTTCCCACTGTATAAAGCCTATTCCATGTCACCACCCAATTCTGCATAAGTCCTGCCACACCAGTTTATCTGCACTTGCTCCTTGGCTGCGCACACCAGGAATCTCCCCTGCGCAGCCCCTCCACGTGTGCACACGCATGTACACATGTGTCTGCATGTAACCAGCCCGGTACCCCTTACTTCAGCTGCAGCGTAGCGGCCTAGTCAAGCCAGGGGGACACCAGTAAAATCCACATGCAGTCTCTGTCATCATGAGTTCACTGTTGGTGAGTCCTAACTTATGAGGCTCCCCCAAAGTAAAAGCTAAACAATTAGGGGCTCAAAAAGGGAAAACATCCGGGCGGTTCAAATTGTCATAACCACCTTCTAACACCCACCCAGGGCACAAGGCCTATAAAAAGAAGTGGGGGGACTGACCAAGTAAGACAATATGCAAATTACCTCATGACGTCACAACGTAGTGCTATCAAATAAATAAAATAGTGCTATTTAAATTATTTGTGTAAATACTGAGATAGACTAACCCATCTGACAGTCTTACAGTGTCTGCATTTATATACAGGGACAGAACAAAGGCAAAAGCATGCCTCTCTTAAGTACCTGTGAAGAGAAGGCAAGCTGTGTGCCTCTGTTTCCCTCTGTGGCATTTACATTTAAATGTAAGGTTCCAGGCCGCCCGCAGTCAGCATATACAAACAAAAAGAGGCCGGATGGCCCCTTAACTTCGGCCCAGTTGAAAGTGAAAAAAGGCTCCCTTGCTGCCTGCACGTTGCTCTGGGAATGGAAAGCAGGCAACGTGTAAGTGCTGCTGAACATGTCCCGGTGTCTGAAAATGACACCGGGACAAGTTCAGCGTATTTATGTGGGGCCCAAATTCTTGGCAGGGGGACAGCGTCAACCCTGTGAAAAGAGTGGGGTGACGCGTGTACCTGCGTGTACCCCTGACTCGAGCCCTGTGCCCACCCCTGGCCCCAAAGAACACACGCTAACCCTGTTTACATCAGTTAAAATCGTTTCGTCTTTGCATAGCCATTCCCATGTTTAGAAGAAAATCACAGCATGTTAATATTTTACTTAGAGGTTCGGGTTATGAATATTTCTGTATTACATTCGGCAAAATACCAGCTGGAAAAGCAGTTTTGTTAGATTAACCTCACCCTATTGAGTGCTGCAACACAGAAAACAAGAACCTGAAACTACAAAACATGCACACTCATTGTAGACACTACAAGACCCTGTAGAGCAGACATCAAAACACACAATCCCGTGACTGAAGCATGGAAACCTCTAAGCAGGTCTTCCGCAAGACAGGTTTCCAAATTCCAACAGGACACACAATAGAATTTCCAGTTTTCATCCATGAATAGGTTAAGTCCAGTTTTTATAGTCTGCATTCTGAGGCTTGTATTCCATGCGATTCGATTATAATAATAGGATTACACGTACCAAAATACAAACAAAAAAACCCTCTGAACTGGTTGAGGTCTCAAGCATGGACCTGGATAGCCTGAGAGCTCTGTAATGTAGCTAACTAGTGCATTCTGTGATTTGCAGTTTAAGGGGGATATTCACAAGAACGGGGGATAATTATCGCCAACCTAGGTTAATGCAATTTTACATAACGCCGTCTATCGCGGGAAACCAACGCCGTGTTAACGGCGTATTCTCAACACGCCAGCAACAGGCAATAGTCTCCCGATAACGCGCCAAATGTCCGCGTTAAAATTACAGGGACGCCAATAAAAAAGGAAAATCAGAACGTGAAAAAAGTTGCGATGGGCCCAACAGCAATAAAAATATGAGCGATAAGCAGCGCCAGGCTTGCAATTCCTACGTCAGGCGTGAAAAATCACCATAAATACTACAAAAAAAAAACTACTGAGAAGCACCATGGAGGAAGCTGGAGCAACTACAGAGGCCAAACAGAACCCCACAAACCCCCGGAGGACCAGTCAGGGATCTCGGGGAAGGAGAAGGGCAAGGAGATGAAGTAGAGGAACCCCCGATTCAGTCCGCAGGAAAACAAGATCCTGATTACAGAGGTGACAGAACACCACCAACAACTGTTCATCACCTCCACTGTGTCATTGGCAACTAAAAATGCACTATGGGAGGCCATCTTGGCCAAGGTGAATGCAGTCGGAGTGAAGCGCCAAGAAGCGCTGGAATGATGTGAAGCGCAAAACCTAGCTGAAACCCGCTAACAACCGGAAAGCAGCAATGCAGACTGGAGTTGGGAGTCCAGCGCCACAGTAGGAGCTGGATGAGATGGAGGAAATGGTGTCCACAGTCATCAGTGGGGAGACGGTGGCAGGAGTTGGGAGACCGGACACTGCTCAACATGACCTGACCCAACAGCAACAGGGTGAGTAATGACCAGGGACTGTGGGGACGGGGGAGATGGGCACAATGGCACACATGCACAATTAAGTATAGCACAGTGCACAACCACAATGACTCTGGATCATGTCCCTGATCTCCTTGGCATACTGCAGCACACATAGAAACAGCAAGTAGGCCCCCGTCAACAATGTGCCCAGAGGGGGACCTCCCCACACATCACTAATCTCACAACAAAGCCATGCACATGTGCTGAGCCCAGCAAAGCTGCAGGTCTATGAGCCACACTGACAATGCAAGTGACACTGAATGACAATTAGCATGGCTGCAGTCCAATTATCATCACATGTCGCATGCCACGACACTGAGGTGACTAAGTGAGGACCACATCCATAAAGGTGCAGGTCACACTCGGACACATCCACGTGCAAAAACAACCCCTGATGTCATCCCCCTTACATCCATGTTGCTCATGTTGTGGGACTTGAGTCACAGGGTCCATCTCTGCATCAGGGTGGTTCATATCTGACCACAATGGACACCCGAAATGTCATTTTTGACCCCAAATGACACCCTGTTGTCTTTTTTTGGACACCAATGACAGCCTTCATGTCATGTTTTGGTACACATGTGATAGGCTGATGAGTGGGATTACGTACTACATTTGAAACCCTGGAATGGCATTTCGAATACGTGACACCCTAAACAGCTTCTCTGTACAGAGGTGACATACCCACGATCTTTTTGCTATTCGTGAGACTGTTGGCACTTAATGTTGCACTTACAATTGTCAGAGTGATGTGTTAATGCAGAGGACTGACATGCATACAGGGAATGTGTGTTGCAATGAATATATTTGCACACGCCATTCTTGTGGTCATTTTGTACTGTTCCATGATTGCTAAGGACAGTCACAATGTGACGTGCTCATGCCAAGAAATTGTTAATGATTGTGTTCCTTCGGGCTATTCCTGCTGCAGCTGAAGTGGGGTGTGGTCCACCTGCCTCATCTTCCTCATCATCGTCCGGTGCATCTGGCACCTGGATCCATGGGGCATTGGTGCGTACACATATGTTGTGCAATACACAACGTGCAATGATCATCTTGAACACAATTTTGGGCTGTACAGGAGTCTTCCACCTGTGATGTCTAGGTACCTGAAACGCCACATTGTACTGCCTCTGGGCCAGGGTGTTTGGGGCTCGGAGGGGTGTCATCATCCATGGGCAGAGTGAATATCCTTGATCACCTGCGAGAGGTAAGTGAGATTAGGGTAAATTGGTGGTTCTGCATGCTGTGTTGGTAGACTTACAAGTTTTGTGGTGTGTGATTTGTTCGACTTTGGAATTCATGTTTTCCATGTATTGCTTCTGGCAAGTGTGCGGGATCAATGTGTATTACAGAGCCTCACAGCTGCTCCTCTCTCCCCCGAGCCTATTTACTTGTGTGCGCTGCGCGGTTGCATCACTAGCACTCCTACGGCACACCGTTTTTTCTATAACTAGATATAACCTACTCCTATTGTGCTCTTGGTTAATCTTAAATGCCAGGAGTGCTACAAGAGTGAGTCACACCTACTCTTAGAAAGCTCTCTGTTTTTCCCTTTAAGACAGTTGTTTAGATTCTTCTGGTGCAGGCCTCATTTTCATGTACTGGTGACCCTCAGCTTGCTTTTAGATTGTATAAGCAATCAGGGAACATCTTCAATTGGATTTAAAGATGTTTAAATCTGAATATCATTGCTCTCATCTGCCTCGTTTCTTTAGCTATGCCATTTTAGGAAGATTGTTTCATTTCAACCAATTTACATGCAAGATTGATTTCTCTATGTGTTTTCAGGGTTAGATGTTTGAAATTTCCTCTGAATAGCACTTCCTGCTTCTGTCCTGAGGCAATTACAGCACATGCAGAATATTATCAGCCAGCTGTTATATGTGCTGCAGACATTTTGTCATATTTCTTAGGCTCTCTGCTCACTGCATTGATTGCCTACCCTGCAATAATTGCTGTTTAAACCCTGTGTATCATCCAACATGCTTTTAACACAACTGGACCACGTTTTCTGCATCTGTATACCTTATTTTCTTGTTACATGCTTATCATCAAAGGTTAAAACGCTTCTTCTCTGTCCACGTTTCCAGAATGTCCGGTATTGGGGTCGGCCTTTCTGAGTCCAGATCTTCAAACTCAGCATATATGTCTCCATTTACTTGAAACAAAATGCAAATCTACACATTTTCAGGAAGATGTTTGTTGCAAGGTGGAATATTATGTGGTATGGCTAGGAGGCCTTACCATGCAATATTCTCACAATACACAGAGGATGATCATTGGATTTAACAACGAAAATTCTTAGCTCAGTCCTGGTATTGTGGCAAAGAGCAGTCAGGCATTACTTGAGGAACATGTGTTAGGCATTTTACGGTACCATTATGGTGCATAAGTAATTGAGAAGATGTTTTGATGGTTAATAAATCACGTAGTGGGTCCGAGTGGTAGCTTATAAGATTTATTCCAGGTAAGTACATTAGAAGAAGAAGTTAATGAAATTCAATGAACCCCACCAGGAGCAGGTTCCTACCCGCTCAGTCTCAGGTGTCAACTGACTTCAGAGAGTCAGGGAACATTCTAATGCATCACAGCATGTGAACATTCTACAGGGACAAGTCAGAGGCAGAGAAGGATGCAGGGACAAGTCACTACACATCTCCCTGTTTTTTACAACAGTATCAAAAGGAAGTATCAGATGGAAACATATAAATAATAATGAATAATTAAAGATAGAGTAGCAACCAGGTAAGTAAGAAAGAGAGAGAACGGAACCATTATGCGGAAGGATAAACATTACAATTAAATACAAAAGGAAATAAAAAGAAGTGAGAAAAGAGTAATAGTGAAAAAAGTGAACTCAGCCTCAGGTGTCATCTGACTTCAGAGAGTCAGGGAACATTCTAATGCATCACAGCATGTGAACATTCTACAGGGGCAAGTCAGAGGCAGAGAAGGATGCAGGGACAAGTCACTACAGAAGACTCAAAAGAAATCCAACAACAATTTATAAAAATAGACACCAAAACGAACTTTGTATCATACATACAACCAGAGTTGTGGATTTGTAAAGCGTTCAAAAATTAATATAGTAAAGCTGTCAAACTGGTTCCATTGAAAATAAATAGGGAAAAATACAGGTGACGCTCGGTCACTTGCAGGGTAGGTTCAAACAAACTCTCGTGAAGTTAAGCTCTAGAGCATCCCTAGACCAAGCCTCAGCAGACAGTTCTCCTTTACGTTGCCTAGGGAGTCCGAGTTCAGAGGTGTCTTGGCTGTTGTTGATGCTGACAGGATCCACGGGTGCTGTCTAAAACAGGCAGTACTCTGCAAAACCACAGACAGCGATGGAGCAATAGCAATACTATCCTAGGGTAGTAGATATCTTTGGGGTTCCAGGACCCAGATTCAACAGCTGGAACTTTGCTACCACTTCAGGTGGCTTCGGGTGCAGAGGTAGCCCTGCAGCTGTCAATCACAGGAGGGTCGTGCCAAAGATGCTTTACACACACACAACTTTGTCACCTGAAGGATGCATTAACACAGCAGCGGGGTTGTTGCCAGGTCAGTCACTGTTGCTGGGACTTGCACTCGAAGTGTAGATGCCCTTGCAGGAGTTGGTCAACAGGCTGGAGATCAACAAGCCTTGGCTGCAGCAAAAGTAGTCCACCGCCACTTCGATTGCTGGTCGGGGGAGTATGGCAGCTGCTCCAAACTTGGTGTGAGCCTGACTATAACTCCCAGCATGCACTTCACCACTTTTGTTTGTGATCGCTCACAGCAGGCTCAGTGGATGGCACTTCTTGTGACACAGCACAATGATTTACCTGCAACTTGCAGGGGACTAGTCCTCTAGTTCAGGGGAATCCAATTCGATTTCTGGCATCCACTGGGGTCCTTCTTGATGGGAGAGTTGAGTTTAAGCCACATACCCAAGTCCTTCATGCAGTTCCTGTATATGGTCCCTTCAGAACACTTAGATGGCTTCTCTTTGCTTTAAGACAAGAGTCCAAATTCTGTTGACGGTGACCAGTTGCTCCTTGGCATCTCTCTTCAGAATCTTGTACAAAATGGAGGTTCTTGTGGTAGGGGAGCTCCTTAAATCCTAGTTTAGGGAGAGTTAAGTGTGTGAGGGACAGTGGCCAATGGGCTGCTAGTCCCTGCGGCTAACCTGCCCCTGTAGTGCCAACATCCTGTGGGTGTACGTCACTGTGCTATCCAGAACCCACTATTTTAGGGTCTTCCAAAATGGCAGATGCCTTCCTTGACTGTACAGACCTCCAAGCCCACCCTAAAGCTGTGGCTAGCCTCTTAGAAGGTTACGCTTCTGGACAACCTAATTTGACTGCTTGTCTGCATGAACAGGGCCGAATGGCTTTGTCATAGAGTGGGGGACAAGTATTTACACATCACGGGCGGTGACACCCTTTGATACTAACCCCCTGATGACTGTAAACACTACCCATCCTGGGATTGATGCGGTGTGACCTCTTTCCTGCCCAGGCTTTTGCTTCTTATCATGGAGAAGTGCTAGCACATCCCACCAGGAGAGCAGACTCTTGTCTTGGTGGTAAACGGCACGGGGAACCCACCAAAGCACTATAGTACAACACCTTGGGTGGGCACCCACTCAAGGAGGCACCTACGTGCATGTCAGCTTATCCTCGACACAAGAATCATGTTGTGGTGAAAAAGCACCAAACGCAACACAATTTGGTTGTTCCATAATGGAGCTGGCTATCTCAAGTTTTCTCGGTAGCCAGCCCATGTTACTCTATGGACCGCCGGTCACTTACAGTAAAACCTTGCTTTACAGGGTTACTGTAGGGATATATAGGTATGATCGTATATCTCCACACCTTTAATATAATGCACTCTACATCCTGGGCTTAGGGGGACAGCCTTAAGAGTGGCGTACTTACACTAAGGCAGTGGTATGGCTCTGCAGCACATGGTGTTTGCAGAGTCATCTTCAACCAGACAGGCTGCTTGCTCAGGGCTGCAATGGCAGCCCTGCAGTCACATTTTTACTTGGGTCACACAGGGTGACACAACCAGTACTGCTGCCCTGGTGATCCCTTTACCACCTTTGCCTGGGCACTGCTAATATCATATACTGGGGATTTATAAGGGGGCAAAGCACCTTGCCAATTGGGTGTATCAATTCACATTACTTTTAGGAAAAATGCACTGGCTCTGGGGCCTGGCTAGCAGGTCCTAGTGCACTATTAGAGTCAAACGCCGGCATCTAGGAGTGTAAATGGGGGCAAAAAGTGGGGGCATCTGCAAAGATTTCAAAGGTTGCATCATAAACACCCAAAACAATTCTTCTATCAAAAGTCCATATGAAACATACAAAAAAAAGATGATGAGACTAATGGAAAAGTAAAAAAAACGACCTAATCATCAGATTATTTCACTAGTACTTTGGCTTACATGAAATGATCCGAGCATAGCTTTCATCCAAAGTAAGCTTTAACCCAAACAAGGGCTGCTTGTACTTTTTTCACTCACATATTAGGGCTCAGAGAATCACTCTTGACTATGTCAATGTAACCTTTAGAGGTAGATCTGAGTTTACTGACTTTTGGAAAGCGTATTATTAGTGAGTGTGGATGTAAGACCACATCAGGTAATAATGTCACTATTCTGTACCAAGCCCAATTAGGTTACTTTAATTTAAACCTTAGTTCAGACCTGGATAGCTCTGTCACAACTGGTATGTGGCTGACATCTACGTATCCCCACACTCCCGCACCAAATTTACCAACAGACAGTCATTTAGTTTTAAAAACATGTATTATATTCTTTGCTGGTTTGTGCCCTAGCCTTTTAGCAAAACAAAAGATAGAATCGACAGATCTTTAAAATTGGAGAACTCTCATTTTTTACAGAAATTTCAAATTATATGCTACATCCAGCGAGATTCCAAATAAATACATATTTTGAACTTTAACCACCTCTTCCCTGGACAACGTAAATTTCCTAGATTTAGAGAACCTAGGTCCACATATCATTATAAATGGCTTGGAAAATTTTGTTTTAGCCCAAGTTTATTCATAAAAGTGTTAAATGCAAGCAAGAAATGGAGGTTCTAGCTAATAACATTGCGTCATCCACATATAATAATACATCTACTTAATGGGAGCCTATCTTTGGCAGGTCTGCCTCTTCAGCATAAGAATTCTTCCAGGCCATTGATATAAAGTAAAAAAGAAATGGGGCCATTTAACAGCCCTGATGAACCACAACAGTAACATTTATTTTAGATGATAAATCGACATTTGTGCTATATTGTACCTTGGCTGGGTTTGCCAGTGTAGCTGGTGGAGCAATTTGCCCAGGTCCCTGTCTGTCCCCATGCCTTCCACAATATCCCTGGGCTTGGATCGTTGCACCATATCGAACGCACATAAAAAGATCCATAAACGCCAAATGCATGGTTCCTTTCTTGGACCTGACATAATTTTGGGTGATGAGATATATGTTAAGACTCTCATCCTCTGTTCACATGCCACAGCAAAACCTGTGCTGCACCTCAGACAGTGCCCAGTTCTCAAGAGATTATTCTTCAAGTTTAGATGGTATTAATGTTGGAAAATGAGGCAGTATCTGTGAGGCCTGCACAAATAACATGTCTATATTTGTCTTTCACTTGAAACCAAACACCCCATTGAAGTGCTTGATTCTCAGACAGTAGCGTTGCAGAGCAGTCTAAGGTTTACTCAAGGTGAGGTGGTGTGGGCAAGTAACCGCCATTTACCAGTATGCAGAAATAACACTCAATAATTGATTGTCCAGTCTATACTTTTCTTTTTAAATTGGAAGAGTATATTTATTACACACACACACTACTCAATACTATGCACCAATTTACAAATGTACATAAGCTGTTGAAATTACTTTGTGACATTGCAAAACATTTCCACCCCTCCCGCGGGGAAGGGGTCTAGTACCACCACTCCCATATATGCACATCATCTTGCCCCCTAATGCAGTAGGTTGACCATAACCTGGAGTGCGGACCTTGCCCACTGGCTCCATCCCAGTGGCGATCCACCCCATTATCTCAACAAGCATTTAAAATGGGCACACCTGCCATGGTGACACAGAACCCTGACTGAGCATCTCATACTGACCATACAGCATACACCTCTACATCTTAATGGCTAAAAGTCTGGGTTGTTCTTCACCTAATGCAGCAGCAAGTATACATGTTTAGGCATCACTTAGAATGACACTACTTATCATAGCTGATAACAGTTATAATGCATTGCAATTAAAGTCCCTAAAATGTATCACCATTACAATCACAGGATTAAGCATGTACAGTCAGACACCCTAGCAGGAATGACCAGCAACATAACCCCACTTTGCTTATGACTTCACATTACACATGTGACTTTCAGTCCCTCAAAAGAAATAACATCAGGTAAATGCACCTCTTGTGCAATTGCACCTCTTCACTTCCAGGGGATGCCCTTCTCCAGACATCCCTAGTTCAGCCCTTCACACCTTGGTGCAGTCCCAAACACACCCCCAGTTGAAGAACAAAGATTCCAGCCACAGAAAGCTGTTGGAACAAGGCTGAGTCCTTGAGGGGTTGTTTCTTGCAAGTCTCCCAGAGACTTAGGGAGGGACTTTCCTCACGTTGTGCTGGGGGAGTATGCGTGCTCCTGCAGCTCCCCCTGCACCTTTGCACACACCTGGTGGTGACCCCTTTCTCCTAGGGCCACCACACGCGGAAAATGGGCATGTTTTCATGCAGGCCTGTCCAGGCCCTGCAAAGCATTATGGGCCGCCCTCTGCATATGTGTGAATAGAGCCGCTGCTCAGGAAGAGCCGCACTGCCATCCGGGGGGGCCTCATGCCGCTTCACAATCTCGTTGGGGTCCCAGGCCCACCCGGACCCCTTATGTCAGGTGAGCTTCATGTAAGCTCAGGGTGCCCACGCCCAGCCGCTCCTCAGCTTCTCTGGGGGCCCGGTCCCACCCGGGCACCCCGCATTCCAGGCTTGTTGGGGAGCTACTCAGGGAGCCCACCTCCAGTGGCTCCCGCTGTCTTCCCGTCTGGCCAGCACCCTCGTGTGCTGCCGTGAGAGCCGGCACTCCCATTCTGGTCTGCCCACTCCTGCGGGCCAACACAGAGGCTTCTCCTGGACCGGCAGTTCCTCGGGGGAGTGTGACGGCACTCCCCCTGCCTTCCTGCTACTGTGGGGGAGTGTGGTAGCACTCCCCCTCCTTCTTCCTCATCGCAGGTCCCAGAATTGGGTTTCCCAGGCTGAATTGGCAATCTTCACGGGGAGCGAGACAGCACACCCTGACTTCCGCCATAGCTTTTGGGCCTGGAGTTGGGATCCCAGGCCCCAGAAGTCCCCTTGCAGGAGCGGCGCGACGGAACGCCCCTTCCTCAAGTGTCATTGGGGGCCAGGGTTGACTCCTGGCCCCTTTTGGGCAGTTCCACTGGGAGCGCGACAGCGCTCTCCGACTTTACTTCTTGTAGGGGCAGCCGCACTTCTAAGACCGGCGGCAGAGCCCCACATGCTTCATTGTCGGTCTCAGTAGAGATCAAAGGTCACCTTCCTTCCTTCACCATTTTGGCCACTTCGCGCTCCTGATGGCCAGCTCTAGCCATCTGGAGCACCTTTGCCCTCCTGGCCTCTAAGAGGGTAAACTCAGCAGGGAGCTGTCTACACTGGCTTCCTGCGCCAGCCTTTCATCTGGCTCTCCTCCTGGGCCTCTCTTCTCCTTGTGCAGAGCCCCAGGCTTCGCCTCACTGGTCCTGGACTCCCCAGCAGGCGCATCCAGGGACAGTCAGGGGGTTCCTCCTTCCAACTGCCCATGGTGCCAGGCTCCAGCACCAGTCTTCCTCAGCAGACCACCCCCCAGAGAGAGCTCCTGTTCCTGTGCAAGACCTGTTAAAAGAATTTGGAGGGGGCTGGCAGGAAGGCTCTTCTGCCCTATCCTGCAGCGACACATCACCTTTCTGCCCCTGCTCCCACCGACGTGCACAGGCCTCTGGGATAGTTCAAAATGGCGTCGTCCAGGGATCTCATGCCACATGGTCTCTGAAAAGCCCCCTTGCTGCCTTCATGGTCCTGAGCAGACCCGGTACCTGGCACCGAGTGACAGCTGCTGATGGATAACCGGCAGCTCTACCCCCTCTCTTCCCCCTGGAGAAGAGACCTTTGCCCTTGGAATGCTTTCAGTGAAGGGCTAGGCCTCCGATGCTACAGCTTAGGGAGGAAGGTCATTAATCCAGCCTGGCAGGGTTACACCCAGCCTGGCTCTGGTTATGAGCTGAGTCAGAGGAATATGACATTTCTTGATGACCCATAACCAGTACAGATGTGGCTTTGGACTCAGCAGAATACTTCTTTTTACACAATTTACTTTGGTGTGTGTCTGGAATCTGTAGGCCCTAGGGAAGTTAAACTACCCCATGTGGTCTCCACCTTTATAGGAAAGTACTAGAGTGTTCCTATAGTGAAAACAGTAGGGAGCGCTGAGGAGTAGAACTACGTGACCCATGGGGCCTGTTGCAAAGCCTCACCTGAATCTACTTGCCACTTGCCTATATAGCGCCTCGCCGCTCCCGCTGGCGCGGGAGCCGCATCGTTGGTTGGAGTGCTGAGGAGTAGAACTACGTGACCCAGGGGGCCTGGTGCAAAGCCTCACCTGAATCCACTTGCCTACATAGCGTATCATCACTTCCGCTGCACGGACGCGCGCGGAAGCGCGCCGGGCAAAGCCCGGGCCAAGGGCGGGCCCGTTTAAGCACGTTCAAGACCAGAAAAGGACGGGACGGGCAACCTCCCTAACGCCTATTGTAAGGTGAGCGCCAGTGTTATTGTGTTCAGCTACAGAGTGCTTGTTATAAGTAAACGGAAAGTTTTGCAACATCTGAAGCTGCCATAGTATAGGATATAAACTGTCCACCATGGCAACCGTAACTACAACTACTTTAAGAGATCACAATGTGATTAGTGCTAGTGCTGGTGGGACAATGATGGGTACTTTAGACAATTTTCTTATAAGGGTGTCGTCAGCACTGGCTAAAGATATTGAATTGACTGAAAAGAGGCTATCACTAGATTCTCTTTTTGACAACCGGTCATCTATGGGAAGTCTGGCAGGGATTAAATCTCCTGCTCCAGACGAAGTTGATCCAGACAATACATTATGTTCTGTGGAGGATGTGACAAGTAGTCTCATTGTTTGTATAAAAGATCTTGCCGACGCTCTGGACCAACAGCCTACAGTTACTACGGCGAAGAATTCCAAAAACACTTCCCAGAAAATGTTGAGTTACCCTAATATTAAGACTAGATCAGCGATCATAGCTAAAAAGGGTATGGGGAACCAAACAAAGGGTATGTTTACTGAAAGCAAATGTTCGGGGGGGTAAAATACAAACACAGGCACAACCTCCGGGCAAAAAAGGGAAGTTGGGAAAAGTTCGGGTAACCAAAGAGAGTGCCACAAATAAAAACTGCCATGGCCTATCCTGCCCAGTAAGTAAAGAAATAATCCCCATACCAAGTGTTGAGAGAGATCCTTCAGAGGAGCTTGGTGCCCGGTTCTGGAATAAGCTGGAAGCTACACTAAAGAAGTCAATTTACCCAATTCATGGAAGACTGGACCTCATTGAGTCTAGATTGGCATGTCTTGAACTCTCGTTAGTATCAGTCCAGAAGATGATGGGTAATCGGAATAGTGAGCCACCAAGAAAACAGTTGTCACCTACATCTTCATGCCAAAATGTTGCGGGTAAAACTCTGAATGGATTGTCATACAGTAGTAGCGGCACTGTAACAACTATGTCTGAAACTACTAAAATTATTATCCCACAAGCTAAAGCTGTAGGGGTTAGGCAACCTGATCAGGTAGCCAAGGATAAAAGTGTGGTGACTAATAATACAGTAACTAATGTAGGTCTTACACTAACTAACCCCCTAGATTATGTGATACCATCTACTGTGGAACTCCCCCCCGAATATGCCCCCTATGTGGTTATACTGGCTGGGGTACCTCCACTAGAGCTGCGAAAGAGGGAGACACATACAGAATTAAAAAACAAGTGTATATTTTGGCTTAATGCTAATAGGCCCTTGTCCATGCATATTAGGGCAGAGATTTTGTCCGTAAGAAGAGTGAACTGGGTAGGCAGAAGCGTTAAGACAGTTGGGGGGGATTGTGTTATTGTCAACTTTAGAGATAGGAGATGTGTCGAACACATTTGCAATTGGTCGTAAATAGATCCCAGATCACGAATCCAATCACTCTCATTAACCTATTTTTATGCTCCTGTGCAAGACCCCTGTAGAGAAATGTTTTCATGGAATGATCGACCTAGCTATCCTATTACACGGAGCTTAAGACTACATAATAGGTTTTCTGCTTTGTCAGGACTTGAGGAGTATGACTGACAGCAAATGCAGGTAGTGGGTAAATGCACAAGTGGTAGAAGTATAATAAGATTACCTAACGTAAATACAGTTGGAGGTGAGGACCAAATGAATGATGGTATAAGAAGAGTTGAGGGTGGGATAAGTCCCATGGGAAATCAAAATATCAGCATAATCTTACGATCAGGCGCAATCTGTTCCCCCCAAACTTGCTTACCAGGGACAAACTATGTATTGATCCCTGTTAAGCTCAAGAGGACACACTCTTGTACTACTTTAAATAGGAATACACCAAAAGCGGGACCTCAAACCATAGCTGAATATGTGCTGCCACACTTTAGTTCCACCTTAGGTAGGAACATATCGAATAAGGGACCACAAACTATAGCTGCATATATGATGTCACATGCGAGCCCTACTGTGGATAGGAAGGTAACGTTAAAGGGAATACAAACTATAGCAAGCTTGACTTCAATGGTATCGTGGAACTTGGAAGGTATTGGGACTAAGGTTGTCTCACCATGTTGGTTAGATTTTTTTAATTAATTTGATATTTGTCTCTTTCAAGAGACCTGGTCTGTTGAACCAGTTTTTAATCCAGGTTTTCTGAATTTTTATGTCCCTGCAGTGAGAGGGGACGTCCAATGGTTGGATTGATAATTTGGGTCAAACAGTACTTAAGTTGTAGTATCCAACTTCTTCCATCTGGGCACTGCGATATTATTGCTGTTAGGCTTAGTATCTTGGGTGGCCCAAACATTGCTATTATTAATGTGTACGCCAGAGGAGTTCCTGGTGGAAAAAAATCTGAGGTACTAATGGTATTAGAATCCCTGATTGAATCCTTGCCAGAAGGGGTTCTGCCGCTAATTGCGGGCGATTTTAATATATCTTTCGAACAGCTAGGTCTGGAATATGTAAATATGACGGAAGAGGAGGAAGCAAGATGGGGTGTCCCCGAACTTGAGGCAATGCCGTCAGCTAAATGGACTGAGGCTGCGTTGTATTTAAACGGGCTTTGTCTAGGTAATCAATTAAGGGCTGCAAACGGTCGGACATTATCCGACAGGAAGAGAGAAAAAACCTATGATAATGGTATAAGGTCAAGCAACATCGACTACATACTCGTCCATTTGAAGCTCTGGCATACCTTGGTGGATATGGAGGTTAAGACTCGCGTCGAGAGTGATCATAATCCTCTTCTAGCAATATTTAGGCTAGGGCAGGATGGGATGGTAAACCCGAACGAAGATCTATTAGCCCCCAGGACTCTCTTATCAAATGATGAGCGTCATCTTAAGTGGTGTAGAGTGTATAATCAGCCTGATACACTTAGCGCTATTAAAGATCAGCTAGACACGGTATTAGTAAAAATTGGAGCTAGCGCGAGTACTGAAACGAAGTATTGCCCATTTGAGGACGACCATAATGATCTGTTTACTAATCTCAAAGCCCATTTCTGCAAACCTTGTACTGCTAAGTTAATGGTCAGGAAAAAATCAGAGAAGTGGTACAACAAATCCTGTAGGGAAGCTCGGGCTGGCTTGAGCCTAGCATTAAAAACTAGGAATGTGGACATAACAAGAGCTGCCCGTTGCAACTATAGAAAAGTGTTTAGTGGGGCAAAAAGAGATTGGGATGACCAAATGTGGCAGGACCTTAAAGGTGCATGTCAAACAAAGAACCAGGCACTATTTTGGGATACCTAGAAATGGAAAGGAGGCGGGCATGCGGTTAGTCCACAAAATAACGTTCCCCAAAATTCTTGGGTTGAATATTTCAAGCCTCAGTATGCTAGTACTGAAGGTAATTTAAGCGGGGCGGCTCTTGGTTTCAAATTTTATGAAGGGACTGTTTTTAGCTTAGGGGATGTGGATAGGGCCCTGAACACTGTAACTGCGGGGCGAGCTCCAGGGATGGATTGTATACCTGTAGACTTATTTCTGAGTGATAAAGAGAGATGGAGACTGTATATTGGTCATCTATCTAATGCTATTGCCCAGGGGATGGCCGTCCCCCACACATGGAAAGGTGCAGAAATTGTGCCCATTTATAAAAAAGGAGATAAGTCCCTAGCGGGCAACTATAGGCCGATTAGCCTGATCGATTCATTACAAAAAATAATGGGGCGACTGGTCCTGGGAAAGATGCAGGACTGGATGGATGAGGGGGACATCCTCAGCCCGCTTCAAGCTGGGTTCCATCCCAGGACTAGTACGATAGATTAGGTTTTTAGATTCATTGTCTTATATTGGCGTGTAGTGATTTTAGAAAAAGGGGTATTATATGCAGTATTTGTTGATCTAAGGGCTGCGATTGATCTAGTCCCACGAGGGAAGCTTTGGCAAGTATTAGAGGAATTAGGCATGCCACTGGAATTTTTAACTCTGATTGCTCACCTACATGAGGATACTTATGCCAGAGTTAGATGGGGCAGGCAGGGAGAGGTTACAGATACTTTCCCAGTGGGGAGGGGAGTGAGGCAGGGTTGCGTTATGGCGCCAACCCTGTTCTGACTCTTCGTAAATGGAGTGGCAGAATACCTCTCCCGGGTTCCAACTGATGCCCCTATGATGGCAGGAGAGAGCGTCCCGATCCTTATGTTCGTGGACGATACCTTAATAATCTCAAAAACCCCTAGTGGCCTTCAAAGGGCACTCCAGCGTTTCATGGATTTTTGTGATATGCGAGGGCTAGAAATAAATAGTGTAAAAACAAAATTCATGGTCCTTACTGCCCCTAAATGCCACAAGTCAACAAAACGGTTTAAGGGTAGTATATATATGAGTAATTGTCGGTTGGAGCGGGTTGAAGCCTTTACATATTTAGGGGTCAACCTACAGAGTGATATGTGTTGGAATTCCCAGCTAGAAACAAGTATATTGAGGTTTAAACAGCAAGTGGGGGTATTACTTAAAAGATTCAAGTCCTCTTTTACCAAACCGATTAAAACAGTATTAGAGATCTACGGGATGAAAGTTTTGGGTTCCGTTCTATATGGTGCCGAGCTGTGGGGGTTCTCAAATGTTAAGCAGCTGACTGCACTTGAAAACGAGTTCTTGAGGAAAGTTACTCATGTTCCCCAAAGTACCCCTTTAGTTCCTCTGTTTTGTGATCTTGGTAAGAAATCTGTGCATGATCTAGCCATGCTGCGTCCAGTATTATATTGGCGTAGGCTATGGACAACGGAGGAATTATATCATTATGCTAGGGGCCTCAAAGAAGTAATAGAGAAGGATCGCTTTCACAAAATTAAGTGGCTGAAATCAATCAGATCTCTTTTAGGGAGAATGAGGTTGAGGGATTTGTGGGATGACCCTATAAATACTACTTTTCCCTCTAAGGTAGAAATTAAGAGGTTATTCTGGGAGATGATTTTTTCGGAAAAATGTGCAGTGAGTTCCTCTAACCATCTCACAGGGCGTTTCCTCGAATTCAAATCCTACCCAGCATTGGAACCTTATTGGGATGCAATTGAGAAACCAATAGACCGGAAGCTCTATTTCCAATTTAGGGTAGGAACCCTTCCCATTAGGGCATTTACGTCAAGATGGGCAGGGACTGATTGTGATAAATGCCCTAAATGTAAGGATAAGAAAGAGACGATGAGCCACTTTTTGTTCTTTTGCCCTTTATATGTAACCCCAAGAGATAAATGGGTAAAACCAATATGCCGCCTAATTGGCTCACGGAAGCAATAGCCATGGCTAATTTTTTTTAATGGGCATGGCTAATTCGACTAAAGGAAGTCCGCTAGGTATATGAAAGCCGCATCATACTAGGAAATGAGGTTTTGCTCCAGGTATAATTGATTGAGTCATGATGATCCACTTTCTATACCCTTATTTTTAAATAACATTCGACATTAATTATATGTAGTTTAATAGTTTTTTTTATTTCTTTTTTTTTAATATTTATAAAATTGTTTTTAATGATATGTAATATGTTTTATGTATATTTGTGATACTTTCATGGCTTATTGTCGTATAAAGTTGAGAAAAGCTTCTCTAACAGTGAAAACAGTAAAGCACACTGACTTTCCCTCACTTGTGCCTCCCCTCAGTATAAAGCCTATTCCATGTCACCACCCAACTCAGCATAATTCCTGCCACACCATTCTATCTGTACCTGCTCCTGGGCTGCTCACAACATGAATCTCCCCTGCGCAGCCCCTACACGTGTGCACACGCATGTACACACCTGTCTACATGTAGCCAGTCTGGTGCCCCTTACCCTGGCTACAGCGTAGTGGCCTACTTTCTCAAGGGGGACACCGGTGTTATCCACATGCAGTCTGTTTCATCATGAGTTCACTGTGGGTGAGTCCCAGCTTATGAGGCTCTCCCACAGTAAAAGCTCAAAAATTAAGTGTTCAAAAAGCAAAAAATCCGGGCGGCTCAGATGGTCACAACCACCTTCTTACAATTACCCTGCCCAAAATGTTAACTTTGAGATCTTGAATAGATATGGGGTGATAACAACTGGGCTGACATTTGTCCCCCTTTTAGAAAATGGCCCTCTTGCCATGTTGGAACTAATGGACGTACAATGGCTGCTCCTAGAACAATTGTGATTTTGGGGGTCCAGAAAGGAAGTTATTCTTTACATAAATCCAAAGCGATTCCATCCGTGCCAAACCCTTTCCCTGAGGTGATGCTTTCTATAGCCAGGGTCATGTAATTATTTTGAATTGATTGACTCAAATGGATGGCAGCCTTGCTGTGGACAATATTGCCTGATTCTGATTGTTTGGGTTGAAGATCTTAGTGAAATGCTCAACCCAAACATTACCTGGAATGACTGTGTGTATCTGAGGTCTGTCAAAACTAGAGAAGAAGTGAAATTTACACTTTCCAAAAGACACTAGAATCCTTTGTCTTGTCTGCAATCTCCAGGTCTTCCTATGCTTTGGTCCTTATTTTTGTCTTACTGGCTGTAATAGCTGCCTTTTAGGCATTTCTGGCTAGAATTACATTGTGAAGTCCTTTGAGTGTGAGTGTAGCAGTGTCTTTGAAGTGCAAGAATCACAAGTGACAGCTCTGCCCCCTCATCAAGTCAGGATGGCCAATCTGCCAACACCCAGACCCTCTATTTTGTGGCTATTTGGGAGGAAGACACAAAGAACAACTGCCAACTACACCTCATCATATGACCCTGGAACAGGCTGCTTGCAACAAATGGTTAGAGTAAGAAAATGGCACTTTAGAAAAGTGGCATTTACAGAATTGTGACTTAAAGTCCTACTTTACCATTAAATTACAATTCCTCAGGAACCAAACATGACATTCCTACCTTCTCTTAACCAAAAGGTATCTCTTATGAAATGTAATAAGCTAAACCCATGCTATCCTATCAGAGAGGAAGGCATTGCAATCATGAAAAATGAAGCTAAAAGCATATGTCCAACATTTTAAATACAACACACCCATGTGCCTGTTTAGGGCCTACCCTAAGGGTGACTTATATGCACTAAATAGGATGGTTTAGGCCTGGCAAAAGGTTTATTTTGCCTGGTCGAAATGACAGTTTAAAACTGCACAAACAGGCTGCAATAGCAAGACTGAGACAAGTGTCAAAGGGCTACTTAAGTGGGTGGCAAACATATTGCTGCAGGCCCACTAGTAGCATTTAATTTACCAGTTCTGGGTATACGGTATACCACTTTACTAGGGACTTACCAGAAACCAGTGCCAACTGGGTGTTATCCACTTTTACCATGTTTATCGGAGTGAGCACAATCGCTTAAGGAACGGTTAGCAGTGGTAAAGTCTGCAGAGTCCCAGAGCCAAAAAAAATACAAATGTAGAAAAACAGGAGGAGTAAAGGCTAAAAGTCTGGGGGTAAACCATGCCAAGGATATCAGGTCTAAAATAGGCCTAGCTATTCCCAAATAGAGGTTACACATTGTATCCCAGTGCTTTTGTATGGGAGAGCCAGCGTTACCACAGTAACAAACTACTTTTGGGATTTTTCACTGCCAGGACATGTAAAATACATGTCCAACCTCTTAAATTCCATACACCCTGTCCCACGGGCATGCAGGGACTGCCTAATGGGTGACTTACCAGTATTAAAAAGCAAGGCCGAATGTGCAGTTTTAAAACTGCACACTCATACTGCAGGGGCAGGCCTAAAGACATGCTTTGTACAGTCACTTCTTTGGTGGCACAATAAGTGCTGCATTCCACTAGTGACATTTAACTTACAGGCCCTAGGCACCTATAGTACCTGTACTAGGCACTAACAGGTAAGTTAAATATACCAATCAGATGTTTTTAGGGGTCAGAGAACTTACACTGAGTGCTGGATATCAGCGTCCCATTGTTCAGAGTCAGTAAACCAGCACTAAAGCTAGCAAAAAGTGCAGGCAAAAAGTAGGGGATGATTGTGCAAAAAGGGCAGTTCCTCACATTAACTCACAATGTTATACAATCCACTGAGGTCTTAAAAGAGACCCAATGAATATGTAAGGTAGAAATTTTCACAGTAATTGAAATTATCTACATTAAAATTGTATTCCCAATTTGATAACCCCGAACGATTGTGCTGGTTTGTGGGCCAATTAGTGCAGCCCTAACGAGTGCTTTATCTTCCCCACTCCACAATCTCTAAGTCTTAAAAAAACCATGCAAAATGTTGGCTAGTTTTCTAAATACTTACTGTAAACAATCACAAGCTCCACCAGTGCTGGACTGGGAATCAAAAGCAGCCCTGGCGAATTTTGTCTTACTTATCTACACACTCTGAGTAGCAAGCCGGCACTCCAAGAGAGCAAGACTACCACAAGGGATGTTTGGGAGGGTTGATTTGGCAACACCCATATCATCATTTGACATAATAAGAAAAGCTGCACAATGTTCAATACATATCTGTGTTTTGTAGGACAAAATGATGCATTTTCCCCCAAATGTTTTAACTGATTTAAAGAACCAATGCAATACATAGGGCTCATATTTGACCCTACAAAACAAACTCAGCATCCATTAAAGAACATCCAAACGCCTGGGGTTCTCCCCCACCACCCTATTCACCAACTGAAAATGGAAACACACATACAGTCAACTCCCCACTCACCTTCCCAGACCCTCCTATACTTCAGTCAGCCCCAGCCAACCCATCCCAGAACCTGCACATGTATCAATTTTTCCTTGACCCTGTACAGTTTCATTCCCTCTCCCCACTCCACCAGTCACAGACAGTGTGGCTGCCCCAATAACTTGTGGTGTCCTTATCCATGATACAGCCCACGTTAATCAGGAGCTTAGCACATGAGGTAACCTCTGAGTATGTCCAGACCCCCAGAAATGCCTGTGATGCAGACAGAGACAAGGGCATCCTTACTGCCACACCAGGGATGCCGTCACCCCCTCTTCGAAAGGCCGAAGTATAGAACAGGTCCACATTTTGTGGAGAAATGTACTATGCTGACCACACTGCCAGAGACAGCGATCGTCCGTGGTCTTTACAATTTGATGTAGCAGGACTCGGATGTAGTATGTCCTGTGCAGGATTTTCAGTTGAATCAAATGGAAGTTGACCCCAATAGTCACCCCCCCATGGGAACTGTAAGGCAAACTCCATCCTCCAACTCCCCCACATATTTGAAAACTTGATCGTGCTACCTGACCCATTTACATTAAAGGTGAGCAACCAATGGAAACGTTTCTTCATTGCATGAGTCCCGTGCTCTCCATGCCACTGGAATCAAGCTATCCTGGCTGAAGAGGGGTGAAACCCCGAAACCGGTCCTAGGATGCTTGTTCCCGGTCCAGGGAGGACATGGCTTGGCAGTTCGGGCTGGACTGTTCCCATGAGGCACAGGGTCAAGACTGATTTGCATATGGCTGGGATCAAACTGGAATGGCATGGTGAGCAAAAAAAACGATGGATTTAGGCCCAGATCTCTGTACTGGGGTGAATGTATGACATTGTTCTGCATTCTGTCCATCAATTGTTGTTTTTGCATGGTTCGCCATTGTACCTCACTGGGGGAGCTGGCCTCCTAGAAGATGGAGGGCACTCAAACTCAGGCTCTTGTTTCCCACCCTGGCTGCAAACTTCAAAACCAATACCATAATTATACACCTACTCCTGACGCACCTACCTTACCTTTATCCACTGGCAAACCGTGTTTTAAACAACAGATTTTATTTCATACATTTTGTAACTGCAGATTTCCACATGGCCTACAGCATCTTAAACATGCCGCATGCTCCCACAATGTCAAATTCATAATCAGGCCCTTAGTCTCTTTTTTAACTCAAAATCTTCCCGTGGGGCAAGCCTGAAATTGTGTCCTTTCAAAATCAAACACCTTTGCTGCAAGATCCCACTAAAGCTCTGAAGGTCTTGACAGTTCAAAAATGTTTTAACTCCCGACTATTCAGACTTTCTGGGGCAGTTCCTCTTAACCACTTCTAAGTACCTCCTGGACCACACTTAGGTGGCAGGACACACTCCAGCAGAGGCTATCAGAAAGACCTGTCCAGTTCCAGTTGTAAGTCGTCCACTGGTCTCTCCAGGAAAAAGGCCTCCTGTAGCTAGTTCAGTCCTTTTATCCACACTGGAGGTCAGCCAACAGAATCTTGGAGTCCACCTCTTAGGTCTGAGTACACGCTGGTGCAGGTACAGCCCCTCAGGTCTCAGCACAGGTTACAGTCCTCTTCTGTTCTGCCACAGTTCCAGAAAGTGTTCTGAGAAGCTGGGGGTGAGGTTCTACTTTTTTTTCAATTTACTAGCCAGTGGTTTGTGTGACTCCTGTGCACTTCATGCCCAATGAGAAAAATGTTACCATGGACAAACCTTCACACTTTTGTAGCACACTTTGTTTGCATCACTGCAAATGATCCCACATTATACCATTCTCAGTAAAATTGAACATGGTAAAATCATTCTGCTCCTGGAGGGTGCTTGTGGCACACCTAGGGAAGTGTGTAAGGTAATAAGCAGTCCCCTCCCACTCAACAACTCCAGACTGGTTTTGAGGGAAGCTCCCCCTCCATGGAGCTAAAGCTAGGAGGCTAAGGCATGTTTTGGGATCAAAATACCCCTCTTCTCCAGGATTTTCTTATCACTAAACAATAAAATTAGAGATCTCCCCCAGTACCTTTTAAGTTATTGAAATTACTGGACAATCCTAAACTTCCCTGCTTGGGTAAAGCTGGGTGACATTCTTCCGCCAAGCCTTCAGGCCAGGCCCAAGTAATTGTGTCTGGACTGAGAACAGTAGTTCACACCTCATCAGGGCAGCACTGACAGGACAGCTACAGACAGGCCATTTCTAATTAGCCTGCAAGGCCTTCAGGTAGGGGAAGTACAACTTTTTAGCGGTTACTCTTTCCATTTATTTATCATGAATACGCCTTTTAATAGATGTTAAAAAGTGGGGTTGAACCACCTCTGTTACTTATTTCAAGTCCAAGATATGGAACTGACACATTCATTGTACTTTTGCTTTTTCTTCATAGAACCAACTACTGCCCTAACAATAACAAAATATTTTGAGGCTGGTCACTGTAGCATCATTCATACCTTAAATTCTTACATGTTCTACTTTTAATTATGAGACACCTTACCTTTAGGGTTACATGGCCTACTTATGGGTGTCTTACTTAATATTTAAAAGTAGGGTTCCCTCCTGTCAAACGTTTATTTTGAAATGTCTTGCTTCTGGTTTACCAGCTGCAGGAGTCGGACTACACATGTAGGCCTGACGCCATTGTTATCTTTGTCAGCAAAAGACACACAATTGATGGATGGAATGCAGAATAAATCAAAAGTTTCACCCCCAGTCAAGAGATCTGGGTTAAATCCATCATTCTTTTGCTCACAGTGCCACCCCAATTTAAACCTGGCCATATGCAAATCAGTCTTGACCCTGTGCCTCATGGAAACAGTCCAGCCCGAACTGCCAAGCTCGGTCCTCCCTGCACCGGAAACAAGCACCCTAGGACCGGTTTCGGAGTTTCACCCCTCTTCAGCCAGGATAGCTTGAATCCAGTGGTACAGTGAGCCCGGGACCCACGTCTGGGCATAACTGGCGTACTTAGGGCGAGGAAGCAAAAGACACGCAATTGATGGACGGAATGCAGAACAAATCAAAACAAAACATTCACCCCCAGTGAAGAGATCTGGGTTAAATCCATTATTCTTTTGCTCACCATGCCACCCCAGCTTAGACCTGGCCATATGCAAATCAGTCTTGACCCTGTGCCTCATGGGAACAGTCCAGCCCGAACTGCTAAGCCCGGTCCTCCCTGGACCGGAAAAAAGCATCCTAGGACCGGTTTCACCCCTCTTCTGCCAGGACGCCCTTTATTCCTTCGTGGAGGTTGGTTTTGGTGGTGTGAGGGTCTTTGGTGAGGGAGAGGATCAGCTGTGTGTCATCGGCGGAGGAGATGATGTTGAGGTCGTGCTGTCGGGTGACGTGGGCGAGAGGTGCAATGTAGATGTTGAACAGCGTTGGGCTGAAGGATGAGCCCTGTGGTACGCCGCAGATGAGCTCGGTGGCATTGGAGCGGAAGGGGGGAGGCGGATGCACTGTGTTCTGCCGGAGAGGAAGGATGTGGTCCAGTCCGGGGCATTCTCTTGGATCCCGGCGTCGTGTAGTCGTGTTTGTAGTGTGCGGTGGCAGACTGTTTCGAAGGCGGCTGACAGGTCCATGAGGATGAGGGCCGCTGTTTCTCCGTTGTCTAGCAGGGTCCTGATGTCATCGGTGGTGACGATGAGGGCAGTTTCGGTGCTGTGGTTGCTGTGGAACAGAGACTGGGACGGGGGGGACTCACCTTGCATCGCCACATCATTCTGACGCCGCAGGAACGCCGCTAGGCCACCAGGGACGGGACGCACACGCTGTCGGTCCCCCTCGCCGCCTTCAGTGATCGTTGGCCGCAGTGGGGGGGGACTACAGCTCCCGGCAGTCAAAGCGCCAGCCAGGACTTCCTTCCGGCTTGATACGCGCCCGGAGGCGCCATAAAAACAGAGGCTCCCTCGGTGGAGTGGGGGACTCACCTTGCATCGCCACATCATTCTGACGCCGCAGGAACGCCGCTAGGCCACCAGGGACGGGATGCACACGCTGTCGGTCCCCCTCGCCGCCTTCAGTGATCGTTGGCCGCAGTGGGGGGGGACTACAGCTCCCGGCAGTCAAAGCGCCAGCCAGGACTTCCTTCCGGCTTGATACGCGCCCGGAGGCGCCATAAAAACAGAGGCTCCCTCGGTGGAGTGGGGGACTCACCTTGCATCGCCACATCATTCTGACGCCGCAGGAACGCCGCTAGGCCACCAGGGACGGGACGCACACGCTGTCGGTCCCCCTCGCCGCCTTCAGTGATCGTTGGCCGCAGTGGGGGGGACTACAGCTCCCGGCAGTCAAAGCGCCAGCCAGGACTTCCTTCCGGCTTGATACGCGCCCGGAGGCGCCATAAAAACAGAGGCTCCCTCGGTGGAGTGGGGGACTCACCTTGCATCGCCACATCATTCTGACGCCGCAGGAACGCCGCTAGGCCACCAGGGACGGGACGCACACGCTGTCGGTCCCCCTCGCCGCCTTCAGTGATCGTTGGCCGCAGTGGGGGGGGACTACAGCTCCCGGCAGTCAAAGCGCCAGCCAGGACTTCCTTCCGGCTTGATACGCGCCCGGAGGCGCCATAAAAACAGAGGCTCCCTCGGTGGAGTGGGGGACTCACCTTGCATCGCCACATCATTCTGACGCCGCAGGAACGCCGCTAGGCCACCAGGGACGGGACGCACACGCTGTCGGTCCCCCTCGCCGCCTTCAGTGATCGTTGGCCGCAGTGGGGGGGGACTACAGCTCCCGGCAGTCAAAGCGCCAGCCAGGACTTCCTTCCGGCTTGATACGCGCCCGGAGGCGCCATAAAAACAGAGGCTCCCTCGGTGGAGTGGGGGACTCACCTTGCATCGCCACATCATTCTGACGCCGCAGGAACGCCGCTAGGCCACCAGGGACGGGACGCACACGCTGTCGGTCCCCCTCGCCGCCTTCAGTGATCGTTGGCCGCAGTGGGGGGGGACTACAGCTCCCGGCAGTCAAAGCGCCAGCCAGGACTTCCTTCCGGCTTGATACGTGCCCGGAGGCGCCATAAAAACAGAGGCTCCATCCGCGTCGCGGGACGCGCGCGGGCGCCGCCGGGCTGAGCCCGGGCAGAGGGCGGGCCGTCTGTGGCCGTCAGGGGCCGAAGGAGGCCGGGCTGGGCCACCCCTCTAAGGCAAGTGCTCTCGTCACAATTGGATAACCCTTGTACTATACCACCATCTGCTCTGAATATATTCACTAGCACGGAATTGACTTTCCCATGCAAGCTTGCATATTGTATTAACCTGAGAGTTGGTTGGCTACAAGTTTGTTAGAGAGACTACCGACCCTATCAGTGGACATTTACTAAATGGTGCCCAATTAGTTGAAGGTTTGCTTGGTAATTTCACCAATCTTTACTGGCAGAGGTTCCCTAATACGTTTGGTACATGATTGCAGTTAAATCTAGATAGTGCAATAAGAGGACACGTGTTGGATTTTTGTTTCTGTGTGTGATCCAACTTAGAATTTACTATTTACTGTGTTGTAATTGTGGTGGTAGCTTAAGTAATATATCTTGAGGCGCAGGGCATTAAGGTTGGCCATAGAGAGAAACTACTTGTGCTGACGAAATTTCGTTATGCACGCAAGTAGATGCACTCCCAAACATTGTTCTAAATGCCTTCAACCGTTTAGCGATGAAGGTATCTCAACTACTATCAGTTCCTATAAAAAATTCAGACTCCCTAAAAGGTCCAAAGTGGTTTAACAAGGACTGCACTCTAGCAGCCAAAAATCTAAGAGCAGCATTGTCATCCAAGCCTAGGATAAAAGCTGATGTCCAGCAATGTAGAACGATTTATAAAAATACTATTGCAAGACATAAGGAATCTCTAAGGGAAGAGGCGTGGTTAGCGATCCTAGATCCTGCCACCCTTGGAAGTAGTACAGCTTTCTGGGCCTTGATGAGAAAACCATTTCTGACACAGGACCCGGGAAATGGTACTGAAAGTTATATTTCTAAGGAGGAGTGGGAAGTGCACTTTAAAAAACTATACTGCTGTACAGAGGACATGGATATTAGTACTGACTGTAGTAAAACTGGTGTGCAGATTGTTTTTAATAGAAGTGAGGTCTTAGAGGGCATACAGGGAATCACAGGTGGAAAAGCTCCTGGCCCGGACGGGATCCCCCCTGATTTGTATAAATCTGATCCTAGCTTTTGGGCACCGATTTTAGAGTCAGTTTTTAACGCAGCTGTAAAAGAAGGATGTCCACGATCATGGGGTGTTTCCACAATTGTCCCAGTTTTTAAAAAGGGTGACAAGGGCAGCCCACACTGCTATCGCCCGATCTCTCTACTAGATTCTATAGTTAAGATTGTAGGAAGAATTGTACTGCAAAGATTGGTAGAGTGGGTGGAGGAAAAGAACATTATGTCTCCTTCGCAGTACGGATTTTGTAAAGGCCGATCCACAACTACTCAATGCCTTAACCTCTTCCTGATCTTAAGTAAATATACCATAATACAGAAAGGTACCATTCATCTTGCCTTTATGGATTTGTCTTCAGCGTTTGACTGTGTCAATCGGTGTAAGCTGTGGCAATCCATGAGGTCAAAAGGGGTTGATAGCGGTCTGGTTGATTTCTTGGTTGCCCTGCACCATAATACCAGTGCCAATGTGAGATATTCCCTGGATTTGAGTGTATCTAATAATTTTAGTATTGGAAAGGGTGTCAGGCAGGGCTGCATCCTGGCCCCCTTTCTTTTTAACTTTTACATTAATGATTTAGATGGGGTGCTACAAGATGTTCATGCTGACTGTCCTAGAGTTGGCAGGCGAGGAATTCCAATACTTCTCTACGCAGATGATGCAGTACTTATATCTAGGACCGAGAGGGGATTGCAATCATTATTAACAGCTTTTAATACATTTATGAGAGATAGAGACCTCTTGGTAAATAACACTAAATCTTTTGTATTACAAGTTGGTCAGCAACCAAGAAAACCCTTCCAATTTAGGATTGGCGGAGAAATAATACCTTCAACTAAAACATTTTGTTACCTAGGAGTTCTCTTCGATACAAAATTAAATTGGGAACCCCATCTTGTAAAGAAAAAAGGTGAAATGGTGAGGGTTAATGCATCAATATTTAATTTTGCAACCAAATTGGGAAAAAAGCCAATCTGTGCAATGTTGAAATTGTACAATGCTAAGTCTGTGGCAACTGTATCCTATGGTAGTGAACTTTGGGGGTATGTTAATGGAGAGCAATTACAGATTGTTGAAAATCGTTTTATGAAGCGCTTATTGTGTGTCCCATCTGGTACGGCTAATTTTGCCGTCCATGAGGAGTTGGGGTCCCAATATATATGCGACTTGCTTTCCTTACGCCCTTTGATGTTTTGGCTTAAAATTTGGCTAAATGAGAACATACCCCTAACACACTTAATCATTAAGGACTTTATGTCACTGGACAAGGCATTGAGTTCTCCTTGGTTAAGCTATTTAAAAACAAATTTTGACAAACTTGGTCGCCCTGATCTTTTTTCTAATCCACAATCAATTATCAAGGGAGATCTGGAGCAAATTAAACAATCATTTTTGCGTGATAAGAGGACCACGAGAGAAGACGTGGAGCTCCAGAAACCAAGTGTGAGAAAATTTGTTATGCTTAAGACTACCTTGGCCATCGAACCATATTTGGAAGGGTCTTTTTCTTCACATGAGAAATTTTTACTGACCAGATTTAGGTTTAATCAATTTCATCACCTGCTTACTCGACCTAAATGTGACATTTTTAATAAATTGGCAGCGCCCTGCGGCTGCGACGGAAAGTCTCCGCAGGATATGCTGCATTTTATCTTTTTATGCAAATTTTATGAATTTCCTCGTAAATTATATTTAGTGACTCTTTTAAAAAAACTTGATTTTAAACAAATCAGACCGGCTCTTTTGTACTTGCAGCTTTTGCACAGTGACAGTGTTCTCCAAATGAAGGAATTTTTAAAATTATGCATTAGATTGAGAAACTGCCTGGACCAGTGAAACCATGCCCCTCGCTCTGTGTTCATATTTTAGAGAGCAATATTCTTTTTCTTTGTGTACTGAAACGGTTGGTGTTCCTGTAATGATGAATTGTATATTTTATGTATGTCTTTTATGGTTAGCAATAACCGAAATAAAGATTTGAAAAAAAAAAAAAATTTGACTTTCCCATGCAAGCTTGCATATTGTATTAACCTGAGAGTTGGTTGGCTACAAGTTTGTTAGAGAGACTACCGACCCTATCAGTGGACATTTACTAAATGGTGCCCAATTAGTTGAAGGTTTGCTTGGTAATTTCACCAATCTTTACTGGCAGAGGTTCCCTAATACGTTTGGTACATGATTGCAGTTAAATCTAGATAGTGCAATAAGAGGACACGTGTTGGATTTTTGTTTCTGTGTGTGATCCAACTTAGAATTTACTATTTACTGTGTTGTAATTGTGGTGGTAGCTTAAGTAATATATCTTGAGGCGCAGGGCATTAAGGTTGGCCATAGAGAGCTAAGCAACAGGGCTCTGAATTTAATTGTGATCCATATTGTCAACTTATGGCAAAGAAATATTCAACTATGGATAATTACCTTGTGAAAGTAGTAAGCCAAATTAATAAGGATAGAAGGAAGTCATTGGGCCGTGAAGATACTACTTCTACCAATTTAGGCACTCTGAGTAACAGTGGTAACACTATTATAAATACTGTGACGCCTAATGTCCCTGTGACTGAGTTTTTGCTAACAGAGTTCACGGCGCTTCCTGAGTCTCCTGTAGTCTTAGAGCGTCCTGTACCTATGCCTGTAGACTCTAACACCACAACCCTGAATATGTTGGAAGAAACTGGAATTGTCTCTCTTTCTGAATGCTCCCCAAAAAAAAGAGTTGTAAGGGAGTGTAGGAAAACGAAACAAAACAGAGGTGGGGCACAGCAGAAATCGAACTGTCAAGTCACCACAAAAAACCCCTTTACCCAAAAGGGGACTATGACTGATAACTGTGGCAATGATACATTTTCACCCGACACTATGTCCTGTATTATTAAGGCCTTTGAGGACAAAATAGAGGCAGTGGTAAAACCACTAGTTGAAAAAATAGATAGATTATCCGCAGAAGTGCTCAGACTAGGTGGCTCCCTATCCTCATTGATTAACACTCAGACTAAATCGCAGGGTGGTTCAAATGAGCAAGAGGAAAGAAATGTACAAGTTCCGTCCAAGGAGAACATTCCCCCATCTAATTCTACCCTAAGCAAACATTTGCCAGACAAAATAATTGCCCCGGACTTTGATCCATCCCCTTCAGGCTGGACAATGGTTCAAGCAAAGAAAACCCGCTCTACTAATTTACCCCCTCAATGCGAACCATATGTTGTAGTACTTACAAATGTGCCACCCTTAGATACTATGCAGTCTAAGGTGCAAAATGAAACACACGATTGTCTTAAACGGAAAACAGTTTCCTGGCTACACCACAACTGTGGGTTCCCTGTCAACTATTCGGAACAGATCTTATCAACCAGACGGGTCCCTTGGATTGGGAGTGCCAGGAAAGCTTGTAAAGGAGATTGCATAATAATCAACTTTAAACATCCTCAACACGTGGCGACCGTACTACTCAGAGCAGCATCATTGGTACCGACAGAGAATAGTGTGGGTGCACATCCGCTAGGCTATTTCTACCAGCACCTAGCTAGGGGTAAGCAGATTACCACTCCGAGCATATCTCAAAATGTTTTCCAAGGTTTACCATTCCAGATTAACATGAATAATAGGTACTTGGCACTAAGCTCCCTGGACTCGAATGATTGACTAACTCCACCACCTGTGTCAGATAGGAAATCTAAGCTAACAATTCAAGGTGGAAATATGATTTTGTCCACTGTGGTAGCTAGTGATGAAATTGCCCAAATAGGGGTGGGGGTCCCCATGTTAACTACTGATAGCTTGGGTGAGAAGAGACAATCTGGTATCAGGTACACTAAGGATGGGGGTCCAACCATCGTAAACTCACCACCGCATGGAAATAATGTATCACATATTATTGCGGACGGTGTAGCCGAATTCCCATCTGTTAGATTAATATCATGGAACATAGCAGGGGTATCAAGGAATATGCAGGATGAGGGTTTCTGCTCCTACATTGAAAACTTTGATATTATTCTTCTCCAGGAGACATGGGCCACAGATACACCGCATAGACTGGGCTATAAAACTTTTAGTCGGGGAGCAGTGCCATCCGCGAGAGGAAGAGCATCTGGCGGTCTGGTGATTTGGATAAGGGTTACTGTGGAGGCAGAAATCACATTACTACCGATTGATTCCCTAGATATAATGGGATTAAGAATGGTGACTAAGGGGAAAGAAACAATATATTTAATAAATGTTTATAATAGACCGCATCCCCATAGCAAAGATTCACAGGTGATAATCCACCTTGACTCCTTTTTAAACACTTTAAGTCCAAGTAAGCAGGTAATTGTTGGTGGAGATTTTAACTGTCAATATGAGCCGATATTGGGCTTGGATACCTTATTTGAGGAACAGGATAGAGCTAATAATGTCCTTTCTGTAGAGTCCAATAATATGGTAAAAAATTCAAGAGCAGCTTTGCAGATTTTACAAATTACTGTAAACCACGAATTAAGGGCGTGTAATGGCCGTTTTAAGTCAGATAGACCAGCGGCTCCAACTTTTGGTAGGGGGAACTATAGGTCCCATATAGATTTCTTAATGGCTTCTATGAATCTATGGTACTTAATAAAAGATTTTAAAATAGACCATAGAATAGAGAGTGACCACTTCCCCCTCCATTTATGGTTACATCCAGAACCTTTCGTACAGAAAATAAATATGGTAGATACATCAAATGTCCCAGTAGGAGATCACCAGGTCTCCAATAATAGGCGTGCTATTAAGTGGCCCCACATTCTGGCTAAAGATGAAACGATGTTAAATATATATAATTCATTTGCTGACGTATTGGAGGGAAGTCATATGCTTGTTCTAGGTACCCAGGATGTCCTTAACTTACACTATAAACTTGTAGATGCACTGACTCTCCATCTAAGTAAAAGCTACAAAAAGGATCTGAGTCAGAAAGATAACAATCCAGCGACAACAAATCTTTGGTATAATAAAGATTGTTGCAAGGCCAAAAATGATCTGATTCAGGCTGTAAAAGTAAAGGACGCACAGGGAATTAAAGAGAGTAGACTAGCATATAAAAAGACATTGTCCCAAGCAAAAAAAACCTGGGATGATGTTCTTTGGGATGACCTTTTAATTGCAGCTCACCAGAAAGAACAGGCCACATTTTGGAACTTAATTTCCAAAGGAAATAAAAAAGGCAGATCATCTAGGGATATATATCTTGATGAAGAAACCTGGTGCAAGCACTTCTCTAAATTATACTGCATTACAAATGAGGAGATGGCTATGGATGATATCGAAACAAATAGATTACTTGATAATAACACCCGTCTATACTTTAGCCATGAAGAAACTGTTGAGGCACTCCTGGCTATTAAATCGGGTAAAGCACCAGGTCCTGACAAAATCCCAGGTGACTTGCTAAAGCACGATGTAGGAATCTGGGGACCCTATATAAATTTTTTGTGTAATTCTATAGTGGCTGGGACACCAATCCCTGATTCATGGAAAGGGGCTGAAATTGTAACAATTTTTAAGAAAGGGGATCGTTATGATCCAGCAAATTACCGCCCCATTAGTTTAATTGATCTTTTACAAAAAACTTTCGCCAGACATATCTTAAATAGACTTTTATTGTGGATAAAAGGGGAACAGATTTTAACTAAATACCAAGCAGGATTCAGGCTAAAAACCAGCACAGTAGATCAAGTATTTAGATTTATGTGTATTTGCTGGAAATATATTAATATAAGAAAGGGAAGTTTGTACGTAGCATTTATCGATTTAAGGGCTGCCTTCGACCTTGTACCCCGTAAATTACTTTGGTCCACTCTCAAAGACATTGCAGTCCCTAGTGAGCTACTCAGGGAAATAATTAGACTCCACACAGGAAACTATGCTAGGGTTAGATGGGGTAAGGGAGGAGAAATCTCAAAAGAGATCCCTGTGGAGCGGGGTGTCCGTCAAGGGTGTGTGCTGGCGCCCACCCTCTTCTCCTTATACGTTAACAATATACCTAACTATCTTAAAGATTGTAAACATGATTCCCCGAAATTAGCAGATGAGGTAGTCACCGCATTACTTTTTGCTGATGACACAATCCTCATCTCGCAAACCCCGCAAGGTCTACAAAACTTAGTAAACACCTTTAATAATTACTGTGTGGAAAAGGGACTAGAAATTAATTCATCTAAAACAAAGTATATGTCCATAAATCCCCAGAAATCCTTTAGAAAGAATTTGGCCCTAAACAACCAGAAGCTGGAATATGTTGAGAGTTTTAATTACCTGGGCATTATGCTGGACAGTATACCCAATTGGAAAGGGCAATTGGAAAAAAGTAACTTAATTTTAAAACAAAATTCAATGCCCATCCTAAAGGTGCACGGCAGTAGCCAATCTAAATCAATCACGCCGGCACTCGAATTATTTAAAGCAAAGGCCCAATCAGCAGCACTTTATGGTGCCGAGGTCTGGGGTTATTCCTGCAACAACAACTTTAGGAAGGAAGAGAACAACTTTATACGTAGGTTACTAAAAATACCAGTAAGAACACCGATAATTCCAGTCTTTCTGGATATTAATCTTAAGAGAACTGACCATCAAGCTAGACTAAGGCCTCTACTCTATTGGATTAGATTATGGACAACCCCTGAGTTGAGCGATTATAAGAACGGATTGCTAGAAATAATTAGAATTGACGAATATAAAAGTATCCCCTGGTTAAAACACATCTCCCAGTGGTTCAAAAAGCTTGGGTTTACTCATTTTTGGGAAAACCCTCAGAATATGTCACCATCTTCAAAAAACCTTTTGAAATCTGCATTTTGGATATATGTAAAGAACGAAGTATCCACTAATACTACACTGGGTACATTGTCACAGGAATTTTTATCTGTTAAGGATACCCCTATATTCGAACAATTCATGGATGAGATAAGACCACCACTAGCTAAAACACTGTATCTTCAATACCGATATGGAGTTTTACAGATAGCTGCAAACACTAGTAGTTGGAGGGGCAATGAAGATGAAAGTGGTTTGTGCACCCTTTGCGTACAAAAAGCAATAGAAAATGACGCTCATGTACTGTTTTTCTGCCCAGCTTACAAAAAACCAAGAATTCGATGGATTAAACCCCTGTGTATAAATCTGGGGTTTAGGCTTTTCAAAGAGGCAGAACGTACATTCAAAGCAAATACTTCACAATTAATAGTCTTTGGTCTAAGTAGATTCCTATTTAATGTATATCTTATAAGGAATAAGAAAGGATACAAATTATAATATTTAAAGACTGGTTAGCTAATGTACTTGGTTGGTTTGACACTATGAATTTTACCCTTTCACCCTTTGCAAAATGTATTTTAACAACTTTTTATATATTATCTGGCTTTTTAACTAATTTATATGTTTTTAGCATTGCTGTGACAGAATTGAACGTGATTGACCTCCATCATATTGCCTGGAACTTTGGACTATGTATTATGCTTTTTTTTTTTTTTTTTTAACCTATGTATGTTGCTTTTATGACAAAATAAGTCGAAATAAAGCTGAAATTGAAATTGAAATTGACTGGGACGGGTCCAGGATGCTGTTCTCCTCGAGGTAGCGGGTCAGTTGTTTGTTGATGGTCTTCTCGATGTCCTTCGCCGGGCATGGGAGCAGGGAGATGGGCCGGAAGTTCTTGAGGTCCTTGGGGTCCGCCTTGGGTTTCTTGAGCAGGGCATTGATCGCGGTGTGCTTCCAGCTTTCCCGGAAGGTTGCTGTCTCGAAGGAGATGTTGATTACTTTCCGGAGATGGGGTGCGATGGCTGTGCTGGCTTTGTTGAAGATGTGGTGTGGTCATGGGTCTAATGGTGATCCGGAGTGGATGGTGTTCATAATCTTGCTGGTGTCCTCATCGTTGATGTTGGTCCAGGAGAGCAGGCGGTTGGTGCGGGTGGTGATCGTGGGGGCAGAGGTCTCAGTGGTTGTCGGGCGGTTGTGGCATTGAAGCTGTCATGGATGTCGGCGATCTTGCGGTGGAAGAAGGTGGCCAGCGAGTCGCACAGGTCTTGCGAAGGTGGGATGTCGTTGGTGTTGGAGTTGGGGTTGGAGAGTTCCTTCATGATGTTGAAGAGCTCTTTGCTGTTGTGTGCATTGTTTTCTAGGCGGTCGTTGAGTGAGGCCCTTTTGGCAGATCTGATGAGGTGATGGTGTATGAGGGTGGCGTTCTTGTGGGCTGCATAGCTGTCCGGTGTTCGTTCGCGGATCCAGTTCTTCTCCAGTTTTCAGCATGTTCATTTGGAGGTCTGGAGGTCTTCAGTGAACCAGGTGGCTTTCTTGCTGGTGTGGCTGCTGGAGGGTTTCTTGAGCGGGGCGAGGGTGTTGGCGCAGTCGTCGATCCATTGTCTGAAGTTGCGGGCGGCGGTGTTGGAGTTGGTGGGGTCGGCATGTGGGCTCTGGGCGAGGATGGTGGTTAGCTGGTTTTCGGTGACTTTGCTCCAGTAGTGGCGAGGCATCTGTTGGGTGCGGTGGTGCATGGTGGGCTTCCTGAAGGCGAAGTGGATGCAGTGATGGTCGGTCCAGTGGAGTTCGGTGGTGTGGTTGAAGGAGACGTGGGAGCTTGCGGAGAAGATGGGGGTCAAACGTGTGGCCGGCGGCATGGGTGGGTGTTGTCACGAGCTGTCTGAGTCCGAGGTTGGCAAGGTTGTCGATCAGGGTGGTGGAGTTCGTGTCGTTGTTGTTCTCGAGGTGGAAGTTCAGGTCCCCAAGGAGGATGTAGTCCGTGGAGGCGAGGGCATGTGTGCTGATGAAGTCGGTGATGGAGTCGCTGAACTGTGGTCGGGGTCTGGGGGGTCTGTAGATGAGGGTTCCTCTGAGGGTGGTGTTGGGGTCGGTGTGGATCTGGAAGTGCAGGTGTTCGGCGGTGCTGAGGGTGTCATCGGTGTTGGTCGAGACTCTGAGGGTGTTCTTGTGGATGATGGCGATTCCTCCTCCTACTCCATTGGTGCAATCCCTGCGGGTGACCTTGCAGCCTTCCAGGATGTCTATGGTGATGTCGGGTGCTGAGGCGGGGTTCAGCCAGGTCTCCGTCAGGAAGGCGATGTCTGGGGAGGTTGATTCGAGAAGGTCACAGAGTTCAACGGCGTGTTTGCGGGTGGAGCGGGTTTTGAGGAGGATGCATCTGAGGTAGTTGGGTTCTTTCCTGGGTGGAGGTTTGGCGGGGTGGATGCTGGTGAAGCTGCAGTTCCGGCAGGTGAAGGGTCCTTGGGTGCGCTTCGGGGTGGCCCGGTAGCAGGTGTGTTCTCGTCCGGAGTTGAGTGCATGGTGGGTGCTGGCATCGTAGCAGAGTCGGGCGTCATGGCGTTTGCGGGGGCCAGGCGTTCTGGTGCTGGGCGCGGTCCAGGAGTGGACGGGCACAGATGGGCTTGCCTTAGGCGCGCCATAAGGAGGGAGGAGCAGCTGGGAGGGGGGAACGACGAATGGGTGAGCTGGGGTGCGGGGACACAGCGGCGGGAAGAACGGGAGGAAGGGACAGCGAAGGGAAAACAGAAGGCAAAAGGGCAAAGAAATAACAGGAGGGAAAAATGGTCACAGAAACAAGTAAACACAATACCAAATACAATACAGTTACAGAAAGGCAATCCTATGGCGAGTGGGGGGGGCGGATGTCTACCTCAGTTTGTGGGCATGGGTACCTTATTTACTAGGCTTGCCCTGATATGTCTCTAACAGACTTCTGGGTTTAACTCTCTGTCAAAGACTTCTAGGCCTGTGTGCATGGCCATTGCATTTGAGATGGTATATATATATATGGATATATACTGATCTATTTAAATGGGTGGGAACAGTTGTTATCTGAGTATGCATTGATATCTGCAGTCACATTTCTTTATTTGCATATTTGCACTTCTGTTTTATTTTTGTAAAAGTGTGCTTGAATATTGTGTATCTGTGTGCATATGTGCCTGCACTAAAAATGCAAACCTACTAGCTTTGTAAAAGCTCATTTTATTTCTTAACCCTAGCTTTTGCTCTGCAGCTATTCTGTGTGCACCTATGTCTGGTATGTGTATGGGTGTTGTGGTAACATTTTAGATGCATTATGTAAACATTTCACACGAGATCCTTCGCCTCTCTTTTGCAAGTGCACGTAAGGACCAATTTGCCCGTTTGGGGCTGAAGAAACACACAAGTTATGACCCAGACCTTTCCCTCCACTTACCTAAAGATAATGCATACTGGGAATGTAGCAATGCAAGCTATTTTCAATCATTTTTGTTCTTTGCTATTGTGAATTCTGGCAGCTTTTCACTATACGTGCACACACAAAAACTCCAAATACTTATTTTGAAAGACTTTAGCCTAAGCCATTTGTAGTGATGGCTAAATGAACCAAAATAATAGTAGAAATCACTACAATTATCACAATAATACATATTGTGCATTTTAATAATCCCTACATGTCTAATCAGTAGCATCAAAAGTATTATGAGGGTCAATATTTCAGACTCAGCACACAATTATACCTATATTTAGGATAGGATAGGATGATGATTTATAAAGCGCACTAAAACCCGAAGGTGCCAAGGTGCTGAGTGGAGAAGAAGAGAGGAGAATGAGAGGCTGCAGACTAAACTGAGAAAAGCCAAGTCTTCAACAGTTTTTTGAACACCGAAAGGAATTACACCTGGGAAATCGAGGAGGGTAGAGTATTCCAAAGTTTTGCCACCGCCACCGAGAAGGAACAGCCGACCCATCTGGCTTTGCGAACTCTAGGGATGATCAGTTTTCTCCGGGAGGAAGATCTCAAAGTCCTCCCAGGCGTATACCATTTAAACATGGTTTTAAGCTGCTGCGAACTTATATTATGCAAGGTCTTGTGAACCGTACACAAAGCTTTGAAGGAGATTCGCTTCCTAATAGGGAGCCAGTGCAGAGTGCAAAGCCACTCCTTTGCTGAATGCCTTTTTGGGATATTAAGGATCAGCCTGGCAGCTGCGTTTTGTACGACCTGAAGCCTGTTTAGGGAGGCCTTACTAGTATTCAAATACAAGGCATTACAGTAGTCAAGCCGGTCGTTAACCAGTGCAGTGACCATGGGCCGATGGAGTGCTGATGGAATATACGGGAGCACCTTTCTGAGAGTCTTCAGAATGTAGGAGCAAGTGCTGACAGTGCGACTGACATGAGCCTCAAAGGTCAGGGCCATGTCAAATATAACTCCCAAGATTTTGACTGTCTTGGCGGGAACAGAAAGGGGACAGCAATCTCCCGGCCACCAGGCATTCGACCAGGTTGAAGTCTGAGGACCAAAAACTAGGACCTCAGTTTTTTCTGCATTGAACTTAAGGGAGTTATTTGCAACTATCTGATAATACTGGCCATGCACTGGTTAAATTTCCCGGCGACCGACTGCAGATCATGAGAGATGGAAACAATGATCTGTGTGTCGTCAGTATAGGAGATCACTTGAAACCCAAAGGATCTGACCAGCTTGGCCAGTGGGGCCACATACACATTAAAAACGGTGGGGCTCAGGGATAAGCCTTGGGGAACGCCACAGGATAGGCTAAAAGCCTTAGATCTGAAACCCCCACAACTAACAGCATTAGTTCTCTCTGTCAGGAAGGCGTGGAGGACCTGCAGGGTCTTACCCAAGATTCCCACCTCTTTAAGACATTGAACCATCCGGGTGGGAGATAAGGTGTCAAAATCCACTGACAGATTGAGCATAATCAGCACTACCGACCCACCCTGGTCGACCTGCATGCGGATCTGATCAGTCATACCAACAGGTCTTGCTCAAGGTTTCATGAATCAATTGTTGCTTTCAACTTCATATACTATCCACCCACTATACCTGTAATGAAGAGTTGTGGGATTCATAGTTACAGAACACCCATTATTTTAAAACAGCTTTAGGGACAATTATCCATTGTGGTCAGGAGGATGCATTCTTATATGTGCATTACTGTGTATTGATGTGCAGAGTACGTAGATCCTAGCACCACATAGTGTGATATATCATATTGGCCTGTGATTAATGCTGTAGGGGTATTATGTTACGATGTTAACATATATTACTGGTTTCTCTAATATCCTAATTTTTTACCTTATTCTACCTGATTTCTATGGTCTGCGTATATGATATTATTTTGCATATAGTGCTAATTATGTGATTGTTGTTATTTTTGTTTAAATGTCACTGACTCAGTGCCTATTTCGACCCTGTGACTTCATATGTACATCTGAGGGTGTTAATTACTTTACCCCAACTCACCCTCCTCACGTGTATTAGCTGGGTGTCTGTATCTTGTATAGGGGAGTGTTCATGCGTGTTGTTAATCCTCTATCTCTCACTCACATCATGATCTTATCTAGATCCAGCCGCTCTCTCATATCTAATGTGTTGTGTATTTTTTGCCTCTTTGCTATATTATCTGACTAAATGCCTGTAGTGCTGTATGCCTCCCATGAATAACATACAGTGAGTTCTGTGTTTTGGTCATATCATGTAAGGTTTAGTACTACCCCCAATATCCTACCTCACTGGACTTGCATGGATACTTGTGGGTTTGTGTACTTCCTGTGTTCTTTACTCAGTGTACATGAGCTGAATCTAATTGTGACAGCTTGACTCCTGCAGTCAATTGTAATATTTTATATCACTTATGACTTATGACCTTTATGTTGTAACTCCTATGCTCTACAATACTTCTTTAATCATCAGTACATAAAGATCATATATACCTAAACGTAGACACATGTTATACATTTAAAGAATGTTTGATTTACTAATAAATATGAAGGTCTTCATCCCCTTTCAGACCCTGGGGGGGGGGTCCTTAGTTTTAAATCTAATAGTGAGTCTCGACTCAAAACGTCTTCGTTTGAGCCTTCTGTCTCCTCCTCTGTCACTTCTGGGTACACTTGCTATTCTGGACTGCTCTGATGCACTCCAGGATCCTTTTCTTCAAAGGGCAGATGGTGCTCCCTCTGTATTGTAGTCCATAGAAGCTCTCTATTACATATATTCCATACACTGAATCACAGGTAATTCTATCATTGATGATAAATGTGTTTCCTTTCAAATATAGGAGCTCCTTCATGTTGTTCCCAATCCTACATGCTCTACATCTTTCACAGCGAGTGAACTCCATCATTTGTTTTTTTAACCAATTACTGGGTTTGCTCGGGGTAAAGTGGCTCCTCACTAACTTACCCTATAGTGAGGACAACTTCTGATACATCACAGTGGGTCTGGGCCCCAATTTGTTTCCAATATCTGAGTCTTTCTTTAACACACTCTGTTAGATTTGGGGGTCTCTAGTTGGCAGAGGTGGGTACCTTTGACCAAATAGGGACCCTTGCGTCTAGTCAGGGTAAGGGGGTACACTCCTCAAATAACCCCTGCTCATCCCCTGGGTAGCTTGGCACGAGCAGACAGGCTTATCTCAGAAGCAGTGTGTAAAGCATTTGTGAACACATACAGTAATATAGTGACAACACTGCAAAGGGACGCTACACAGGTTGTATTATAAAAATAGGTATCTTTTATATAGATTTAACACAAAACCATAAACGACAAAAATCCACAATACTGTACTTAAAAATGGTAGAAATAGCTTTGTTCTCTCAAGATGGTAAATGTGACACTTTACGTTCAATGTACCTTTGGATGCATAACACTATACAACCAAAGCGTTGCAGGGAAGGTGATGCGTCGGTTCCTTACTCCGGGGGAGGTGATGCGTCTGTTCCCTACTGCTGCGTAGGGGACGGTGATGCGTCGGTTCCTTACCAGAGGGGAGGTGAGGCGTCAGTTACCTTCTGCTTTTCTGTGGTGATGCAGCTAGCAACGTCGTAATGCAATGAAAATCCGGTGCAATGAAACAAAGATGGTGTCTTCTTGATGTTGCGACAATGAAGGGGTGATGCGTGCACGCCCGACGGCCATGCGGCGACTCAGTGAATCTTCTTGAGCCATGACAGGCCCTGCAGCACACTTCTCTGGTGATGCGACGGCGTCTGCTGCGACACTCTTCTCCAGTGATGCGGGGTGCCTCGGGGATGCGATGCGACAGCGGCAGCGGTGGCAAGCTTCTTCAGCGATGCAATGACAGCGGCTGCGGCGGCGACACGCTTCTCCGGTGATGCGACGGCATCTGCTGCAACTGCAACACTCTTCTCCGGTGATGGGAGGCGCTTCGGGTGATGCAATTGCGATAGCAGCAGCAGTGGCACGCATCTCTGGAGATGCGACGGCATCTGCTGTGATGGCAACACTCTTCTCAGGTGATGCAACAACAACTGCTGCGGCAGCGACACGCTTCTTCGTCTTGAGTCGCGCTTCCAGCTCCCATCGACACGCAGTCTTTCAGAAGGCCCAGCTCCACAGCAGGCACTTCAATTCCCAGCAAGGGAAGGTAGGGGAAAGCTGGTGGGTGAAGTCTGTTGTCCCTGAGACTTCATCAGGAGGCAAGCTCTAGTTTCACGGCCTTGGAGACCTTCTTACAAGTTGATGAAAGTAGCACAAAGTCCTTTCTCCTTTCTTTGACAATCAGGTAACCACTGCAGGCCAATCCTCAAACAGCACACAGCATAGGGATAGTCTCCTCCTGCAGTCTCTCTCTCTGGTTCCTCTCCTCAGGGCCCCAGTATTTATACTCATATTCTCTTTGTTCTCTGAAGGCAGAGAGGCCTTTGGCTAGTCCAAACCAGTTCTGGTCAGTCTTGGAGCACTTTGTTTACAGGACTCCTTGTTTACTTTGACAGTGTGGGCCAGGGACATCAGACGCACCACAGGAGGTGGAGCCAGCAATGTGGAAGGCAGGCACAGCCCTATTCAGACCCAGGTGCAACTCCTCCCACCCATCTACATGCAGATAGCTCTATTTAGCCCCGTGCTGACTCACCCTGTCCCCTGGAATTTCCCAGCCCCTGTCACTCAAACTCCAGACAAGGAATACACAATCTAGCAGAGGCAGGCTCGGATAGTTAGGCAATAAAATACCTACTTTCTAAAAGTGGTATTTTTTTTTTAAACACAGAATATTAAAACCAACTTCACTAAAAGGTCTATTTTATCATCCTGAGTTCAGGCATACTAAACTCAAATTTCTACCATTTTCCCTGAGTCAGTTAGGATTATAAAGTGTTATAATCAAACTGCCCATTCTGGCCTATGGGGAACAGGTAGCCTTGCTGTTAGAACTGGGGTCACCAATTCCGACACAGTAGCTTGGCGCGAGGTAGGAAGGCACCCAAAGGCAATGTGTAAAGCACTGGTGCAGCACTCACTCACACAGATTCAGCCATGCGCACGCAATGAAGGACGCCACAACAGGTTGTTCTGTAAAAACACAAGATTCTTTATCTATTTCAAGTCGCAGGGTATCAATTCATTTCAGGATGAACGCAGTTAATTCCAAGGCAACAATCACAATCAGTGCATTCAGTTACTTTAAGCAACGCAGGATAGAGGAACAATTAATTAATTGCATTAATCAATCAGGGCACTTCAGAGTAACAGTTAACTCATTGGGATAATCACAGAGCAACATTCATTTCCTTCCAGGACATGAATCAGCGACTAGCAGGGCAACAATTAATTAATTGGGATTAAAACAGGCATGAATTCATTTAGGAGAACAACACTCTTAACCTTCTTTGGCCCCAAACAATTCAATATGACCCCAACACGGGTGCAACTTCATTTAGGGGAACATGTGGGACAACTCAGGGCAATTTAGGATGCACTTTGGGGGCTCGACACAGGGGTGAATTCTTCCCATGCAATAAACAAAGTATCTCAGTATATCAGACCACTCAATCTGGTCAGTAGTCAGCGCATCACCATTCACCAATTACTTCCCTCCTATGTCTCAAGGGGATAATCTCAGGCCCCAGCTATTTCAGGCAGGTGACCGGTGCAGACAGCGTTGGGGGCCACACCTACGGCATCCGCCTCACTGGATAATGCCAAGAGCTTCGATCTCCGCTCCCAGGACAGTCTTGGGCTCTCCCCGGAGGGGGAGGGGTTACCTGTGTGGTCCGGGCCTTGGGAGGCCAGGGCAGTCCTGTTCCGGTGTGGTGAGAGACGTTCGAGCCTCCCCTTCGGTGGTGGCGGCTCCGGGCTCTGTCCTGGCTTCAGGGGCCGGAAACCAATCCGGTTGCGGCCTTCAGGGGGGCGCGGCTTCTCCTCCAATGGTTGTGCACGTTGGGCGGGGGTGCGGTCGGTGACGCGGCTGACACCCCCGTCACGTGGTGAGGTCCGGGGCGGCTTCCCCTACAATCGCGCCACGTGATGAGGCCCAGCGCGGCTTCCCCTACGACCGGGGCGGCCCTCCCAGACTTCGGGGGCCGCAGTGGGGTCCTCCAGCCGTGCCGGCTGCGGCAGTGATTACGGCGGACAGCGCCTCAGTGATCGCGGTGCTGGGGCCACAGCAAGGGTGACGGGCACAGCGCGCTCCTCCTGCAGGATAGGGGCCCGCGGCGGTGAGGGCAGTTAGCGCCTCCAGGGGCCCGGCGCTGGACCAGAGGTACCGGGGCAGCGGGGGTGTCTTGGGGGGCTCACGGCACCTAGCAGGCCTGGCGCTCAGAGGGCACAGCATTCACCAGGGCACAGCGCTCACAAGGCACAGCGCTTACAAGGTATAGCGCTTACAGGCACAGAGCTTGGAAGGCACAACGTTTACCAGGCACCCCGTGTAGGCGGGGGGAGGCACAGCCGCCATTCAGTCCTGGAGCGGGAAGAGAGGGCTGTGGGGGTGACTCAGCGCATAACAACAGGCAACTTCTTTCTTGGGGGCACAGTCCTGGCAGCACAGCGCTAGTTTGACACAGCGCTTTACCTGTTGGTCCTGTAGAGCGCACCACGACAGTCCAGGTTTCAGGGCAGCACTTATCTTGGTGGGGACAGAAGAAGATGGCAGGTCTCCCTGGTAGGCTTAGAAGGGGGAGAAGGGGGTTGAGTTGGCAGGCATCAGAGGCAGGATGGGTCCCTGCAGCACACTGGAGATGGTCCCCTGGGTTGCCCCCTCACCAGGCAAGATCAGCAGGCAGGCAGAGTCCCTCATCTAACTTGGGTACAGCAGGACCTAGACTCAGTCAGTCCCAGTAGTGTAGGTTTCTCCCCTAGGCCCAACCGCCTACGCTCCCGCAGAGGTTCCCCCAGGTCCAGTGGTGCCCCAACTGACTAGTCAGGTTTCCCTCCTTTCCTCTTATACCCCCAGGTCAGGTGACCCTCCTGCAAAGGCGGCAAAGCATAATCCCTCCCAGGGCTGGAAGGTGCCAGGAGCATCCACAAAATAGTCTATGGGACAAAAAGGCGGGATGGAAAAAGATACTGTATCCAAATGTCCCAGACTGCTCCTAACCACTAGTGTGTGTATGCAATGGCCACTCCGCAGTAGCAGGGGCCGGTGGCAGCCATGTTGTTATGAGAGAGCACCTGCACCTCAGCACTGTTTAGCCGTAGCAAGGCGCCCAGAGACCTAGGACCAACAAAAAGATGGTGGAAAAAATGAGGCAACAAGGGCAAGAAAACGGGGTAGACCACCCTAGGGCTGAGTGGTCTAACACTTGCAATAGTGAAAAAACGGAAATGGCTGTAATTCACTATAAGGACATGCCACACACATGAGGGCCTACCTCATACTTACAATGCACCCTGCCATTTGGCCTATCAAAGGTGTGTCTGATATGGAGAAAAGGGAAGGTTTAGGGACTGGCAAGTGGGTGCACTTGCCCAGTCAGCATGGCAGTCCCAGACTGCACATAGGCTCTGCAATGGCAGGCCTGAGACACATTTTACAGGCTGCTTCAGTGGGTGGCATAACCAGTGCTGCAAGCCCACTAGCAGCATTTGATTTACAAGCCCTGGGCACCCGCAGTGCAATGTACTAGGGTCTGACAAATAAACCAAATAAGCCAATCATGGAGTCACTAATCCATACACCAATTTACCATAGAGAGCATGTGCACTTTAGCACTGATCAGCAGCGGTAAAGTGCCCAGAGTCATAAAACAGCCAACAACAGGTCAGAAAAAATACAGGAGGAAGGCAAAAAGTTCACGGATGACCCTGCAAAAAGGGCCAAGTCCAATACACTCCAATATTTATTCAAGATGTTTATGATCCTCTGAAGTGTGGTGGGTGGTTTGCTGTCCACCAGGGTGGCAGAGACCATTATCCCCTCCACCCAGGTGGACTACCGCCGGCCATATTTAAAGTTATGCCTCAGCCTGGCTGAGATCTCTATCTGTAAAAACAACAGTTGATGGACAGAATGCAGAACAATGTCATACATTCACTCCAGTACAGAGATCTGGGCCTAAATCCATCGGTTTTTTGCTCACCATGCCGTTCCAGTTTGAACCCAGCCATATGCAAATCAGTCTTGACCCTGTGCCTCATGGGAACAGTCCAGCCCGAACTGCCAAGCCAGGTCCTCCCTGGACTGGAAACAAGCATCCTAGGATCGGTTTCAGGGATTCACCTATCTTCAGCCAGGATAGCTTGATTCCAGTGGCATGGAGAGCACAGGACCCACGTCTGGGCATACCCTTTCCACTCGGGGTGACAAATGCAAAAACAACAGTTGATGGACAGAATGCAGAACAATGTGATACATTCACTCCAGTACAGAGATCTGGTCCTAAATCCATTGTTTTTTTGCTCACCATGCCGTTCCAGTTTGAACCCAGCCATGTGCAAATCAGTCTTGACCCTGTGCCTCATGGGAACAACAGTTGATGGACAGAATGCAGAACAATGTCATACATTCACCCCAGTACAGAGATCTGGGCCTAAATCCATCGTTTTTTTGCTCACCATGCCGTTACAGTTTGAACCCAGCCATATGCAAATCAGTCTTGACCCTGTGCCTCATGGGAACAGTCCAGTCCGAACTGCCAAGCCAGGTCCTCCCTGGACTGGAAACAAGCATCCTAGGACCGGTTTCGGGGATTCACCCCTCTTCAGGCAGGATAGCTTGATTCCAGTGGCATGGAGAGCACGGGACCCACGTCTGGGCATACCCTTCCCACTCGGGGTGACAAATGCAAAAACAACAGTTGATGGACAGAATGCAGAAAAATGTCATACATTCACTCCAGTACAGAGATCCGGGCCTAAATCCATCGTTTTTTTGCTCACCTGTGTGATAATCCTTTGAAACAAGCTTTAAAGTTTTTTTTGTACAAGTTTCAAATACAGAACTTGTATTATATCTCAATAAGACAGCTTGCTGGCTCCCCTACAACAGGCTGCAGGCTTTGTAAATCCAGCTGTAAGTGTTAAGTGGCTCATTTGTTGTTGTTGAGTTGTTCGGTGTAAAACAAAAATTTATGCTGGTAAATCTATGGGATTCAATGAGTCGACACTCACATAAGCTAAATATCAAACAAAAAATGTCTTGAGGATCAGGGATCCCTATGATGCTGTATAGTACTCTCTGGCGGACTAGCAGTACTTCTAACAGTGGTGGCTCATAATTGGTTCAGTGGGCAAGGATTGACTGAGATAATGGCAACAAGAAAGGTTTTAGTAATTCAAAGTATCAAACTACATGAAAAAGATGAAAAACCCCAGTTCCATTAATAAGTATCCTCAAGATGTGTTTCACTGAACATAGCACACTTTTTTATTGTGTCTGAGAAGCAACCCCTTCTGGGCTCAGATTTTTACATTTGTGGCATGCAAATTACTCTAGTTTCTCAGCGCTACAGAACCACAGCTTCTTGGAGAACGCTCTTACAGTAAACAGCCATCTCTCTGGAGAGTGGCCAACATGTCTGAGCGAGCTGCAAACACAAGCAACTACCTCCTCCAGTTAGGTAGAAAACTGCTGGACACAGGAATTTAAAACATAACAGCAGACAACTCTCGGGCAGGGATGAATTATTCTTCTTTCAAAAAACTGATGATTGCTCTTTGTTCTTTTGTGGGTTTTCCCTTTCCAGTGACTGAACCATGGATTTTAAAGAGTAAATTTGGTCTATTATTCATGGTGTTCACAATCCCAATAAACATCCCAGGCTTCCCTCTTCTACATGTGTGAGTGTTATGTTCTTCTGGCTTTGAAAAAATGCTTTGAGGCGCAAAATATTTTCCAGGACCCCTTGCATTTTTGCTATTCAAGATGGTTGAATGCAGCCCCCTCCACCGCAAACGGGACGCTTCACGCCAGACTTTGAGAAGGTAACTTTGTCAGCAGGGCTAACCTGGTCCCAGAATTCAGCTTGTGCTCCATCGCGGTCTGACGGAACATGACTTTCCCCAGGTCTAGCACAGCAAGTGGTGCTTTGCACTTTTACGTGCTATACATACCTAAAACATTGAAATTGAAAATCTCCTGTTATTCTGGTTGGATTTTTGTCATTCTGGTTTCATTTCATTTACTAAAATAGTTTCTATTTTTCTAAATTGTTGTGGGTTTTATTGTTCCCATGTTGTATTTTAACTATATTACTGTTTGTGTGCTACATAAATACTTTACAGTTTGTGTCTAAATTAAGTCTCACTGCTTTCTGCCAAGCTACCATAGGGTTAAGCACAGGTTACTTTAATGACTTTTCACTGGGTTCACAAGATTGTGGTTTTTGCCTGAATGGGGCTTCTACCCCCCTCAACCAGTAACCCAATTTCTTACAGCAGGCAATAGAAAAACACCTATTGTCTGTATGGGAGGACTCTTTTACAGGTACACTATGTACTCAAACTCCTGTTCTACACTACACGAGACAGATTTGGGTCTCTGAACATAACCAGGTTAAAGTGCAACCATACCTACAGACAGATGAACCTTTTCTAAGAGCCATCAAACTCAGAATAGGGAGTTCACCGTTTTCCCGGGGCAGACTAGTCTTCTGCATGGATTGGGTGTATTATGGATTTGCTGTTCGAAGGAGTCTCAACTTCTTTGACATTTGCACTGGCCCCCAGCCCTTTGACTCACCTTCTTCCCACTTCTGTAACTGCTAAAATACACGGGCTCAGTTCGGCTGGTGGCGGGTCCGGGCTATATGAGTCCCTGTTCCACTTCCCCTTCCCACAGCATGTCTATACATATTGTCGATAGCAGGCGTAATATTTTACCCTCCCGCCTGTGAGGCCCTAGAATGCAGCTTATTGGTGAACTGGAGCTCTGCAAGGAGAGCTGGTCCTAAGTTCTCTACCCTGTCCAGCGGCCAGAGTGGTGCTCTGACCAGCCGCCCACCCTCTTTTAAAGGTAGTATCTCCTTCACATGAATTACAGTAGGAATTTAGCAGGAGATGTATGAATTAAAAGATTTTTCTGTCACTGGACTTCAGTTTAAAAGTCCCATAAGTACCCGACGAGAGAGAAGTGGGAAAAAGCACTTCGCCTATAGCTGCCGACACTCTTGCTGCAGAGTAGCTCGGCCCTGCGTGCACTATTTGGTATTAATTCACAGAAGAAGGAGCAAGGCTGTCTTTGTAGCGCTGCCTCTGGGACACACGCACAGGTACTTCAGAGAGGTGCGCCTCCCCCCAGAGCGTCATATGGATACAAAAATATGGGAGCTCGCGCGGGGGGACGGATTCTTCAGGCTTCTTAATAAGAACTTATTTCTACAGTATTCACGCGTTGCATTGCTTTTGGAAGTCTCCTTTCATTCATTTGCTAGGCAAATCGTTTTTCTCTCACAGGGGAGCGCACAGGCATTGGTTCACTGTCGAATAATTGCCGGCTCCTCGGGTCTAAAGGGTTAATGTGCAATGCAAAGGTGAGTCCGCAAATGGTTCCTCGTCCATTATCAGTGGCGATACATGTGCTGATGCTGCCCATGCAATGCTTGCAAAGGTTAGGGCGCGCTCTATTTTACTCTCTCTCCTGCCTTAGGTGTGAATCACTGACAGACGAGGGACGGCTGGTCATGCGGAGCAGTAAACTGGCGGCAGCAGAGCAGGGCATAAGGAAGCCTGTTTTATAGGAGAGTGGGAAGAGACCCCAGAGAGCAATGATCGACGGCAAAAGCGCTACAGACGGACCCGGGCCTGCATATTATTATGGAAAGACAGATGGATGGGACGCCTAAGAAAGCAGAGTCATCTATAAAATGGCTGGTGGGAGAGAACTCATTGAGAGATTTTGTCATGAAAACAACAGAAGTACACGCTCGACGGAGCACAAGCAGGAGCGAGAAATCACCGGCAAATATCCACAAGTGGCTCCTCAAAGTGCTTGGCTGGCGGAGCACAGCGAGTGATATGCGCGGCAGGAGTGAAGAGGGAAACTTGGAAAATGAACCCCCTCGGCTATGCCCGAGAGTTTCGAAATCGTGATGGCAATTTAGAGAGAAAAATCCGCGGGAAACCGAAGAGCGTAAAGCAATCTATGCAGAATGAATGTGTTTTGCAGAGCTAAAATCTATGATTTACAGCTGGAAGTCTAGAAATGACTGGTGCACTTCAATTGAATTGAAATTGAATTGAATTGAATTGACTGGTGCACTTAACACGGTGACTTAGGACACTAACAAAGCATAGCATAGTTATTCTTTGGGGAATTAATTTAGATGCTAGAGACTGGTGCAGTAAAGGCTAGAATACTTAGGGGCAGATTTATGTTGCACTTGCGGCACTTTTGCGCCGCCGTTGCGTCACTTTTGTGACGCAGCAGCGGCGCAAATCCTGCGCCATGGTGCGGGGCATTTACAAACGTGACGCATCTCCCAGATGCGTCACGTTGTAAAGCCCTGCGCCACATGTAGGCGTTCCAGGGCAGGTGGGGGCATTCCGGCGCAGGAACGCCTCCTAAAAGTGGCTGAGTGAAATCTACAAGATTTCACTCAGTCACTTTTAGGCCCATGCTGCGTCAAAACCCTGCGCCTGCTTGAAGCAGGCGTAAGGATTGACGCAGCATTGTACAGATAGGGCCCCCCAGATCATTGCTGGAGCTGCGTCGCGCTTTTGACGCAACTCCAGCAATGCGCCACTTTTCGGCACAGATGCGTCATGCATCTGTGCCGTTTTTGCCCCATGGTGCGCCGCATTATAAATGCGGCGCATCCATGGTGGCGCAGCTGTGGCGCATAATAACTGGCGCATCCCTGCTGATATGCAGGGAGCGCCAGTCGTCATAAATCTGCCCCCACGAGTTTTTTTTCTCTGGATCTCGAGCAGAATTTTCTTGGCAAACACCATATTCTCAAATACTCACGAGGAGGAAAAGTGTTTTATGTCTTGCTGTATTTTGGCTGTTCTACAACTGCCCTTGTATGTGGTGTTCTTTTCTGTGTGAATCATGTATTTTCTGCATTATTCTCTGCGAGACAGGTTGCAGGGAGGGCGCAGATTGTACTAATTGCACTGACTTACAATTTTGCACCAGGTTAGGCCCTTAGTGTGCGTAGCACGCGAAAGTTCAGTGTGAGCAGCAGCTCCTGTTCCCACACACGACAGAAATCGGAGTTTTGTGTTTGCTGTAATTATTCAGGAATTACATTTATGAAGGAAGGAAGGGGGGGGGCAAGATGTTCAAAGAAACATCTGGCAGAAAGGAAAGACGCAAAATCATTAAGTATTGGATAATATTTGATGAAAAAATGACATTTAACTAACAAACAAATGGTGAGGCAGAAGAGAAGACCAAAGGAAGAAATGATTTACAGTGGAACTGGGAATTCCAGGTGCCATTTAATTGTCATAATTAAACCAAGGAGAGGCCAATCACCCAAGTGTAGGAAGTCCTAAGAATTAAACACAACCAAAGCAGACAGTAGAGGCCAACAATGCCATTAGAATGAGAGTAAGAAGGCCTGCTGGAGAAGAAGAAAAGAAGGTAAAATATTCCAAATAACAAGACCACCTATTGTGGAGCAGTGTGGTCAGACACTGGAAGAATGAGGCACTCCCCACTGGAAAGAGTCATTGTGGGACTTAGGGGTAGGCTCACCATGCAATGGAGAAAAAAATGACAGAACATACTGGTCGGTTTTGAGTGATAAGTCTGACCAGTCATTGAGTGGTCTAATGCCTATAGTTTTAGAAAGGCAATGCCTTCCATTGGATAGTGTAAGAAATTGGGTAACCAGTTGTGCAGGAGTCAAGGCCTGCACAAGTACTAGGCCCACCATTGTCTCCTTAGTGGGATCCAAGTACCCCATTTTAGCACTTGATTCTCTACGGGTAGTGAAGCAAAGCAGTTCCAGGCCTGCTGACAGGAGGCGGTGTGAGCAAGTAATCACCGTCTGCTGGCCCTCAATAACAACACTCAATAAATAAAAGTCCAGTCTGCGCTTTTTTAATAAAGGAAACGTGCATGTATTATACACACACACTACTAAAAACTATGCCTTAATTTACAGATATACAGATACTCTGAAATTACTCTGAAATTATGAAATCACATTTGACCTCTCAGCAGTCTTGACTCCCAAAATCATAGAACAACACCTACCAAATGCAACATTACAATATAAGGAGGGGATCATTTTAAATAAAACAAGCCTTTTGACTTGGTCAAAGGGTGAAAGCAAGCCTATTGTCTTTATCAAGAGTTACCAGATTAAAAGATAAGGCAAACTTATTTGCTTTATCAAAGGTTCAACACATGGTAAGTACAATTACCACATGTTAAAGGTGTTGTTGACCAAACTCGAAGTCACATTTCTTCAGACAGATGCAGCATAATGTCTAGAGGTTGGCAATAACTTGGTGATGTAGCTTTTTTACCAACTGAATCTTGATTGTAATTGAAATCTGATGTTGGTGCAAGAACCTTTCCGTAATTTGAAGATTTCAATTTAAAGGTGAACATATTTATTTATGTCTTTTAAAAAGAAAAATTAAGTTTGATAGGTGTAATACGTTTAGGCGCATGCATGCTTCGATGTTTTTACCAGGATATTTTTGTACCACGATATTTTGCTGGCAATATTCCATCAGACAACCTTTTCTCAGGTTCCAGACAACCCTCGTTTACTTAAAAACGGGACGAGCATATGGCGAGGAGAAGAACATGTTTGTACATGAGGTTGGTGTACTTTATGACAGTAACAAAATAATTCTATATTAACGCGTTATTTGTGACCTTATTGTTTGATGAGCATGTTTTATTTTTCAAATAGAGATCGCTATGCTTTTTCCAGAACAATACTGCTGTTCACTTCTTTGACAAAACATGAATCACATCAATCTAACTTACAGCAGTTGGTTTATAAACATAGCAAATATGATACGGTTATTTGAAAATAGAACTCCTATATGTACAAAGGTACCATTTAAATAAACTAAGCCTTTTATTGAAATAAAAAGCTTTTGTGTGTTCCTGAATATTGAACAACATTAGTAAATATCCAAGTGAAGTAATTATTTTCACAGCAATAGGCTTAGAAACAATAGTGTTATTATTCTTTTGAAAAATTGTAATTGTTACCTCTGCCTGAGAGTTTTTAAACAGGGGAAATAACTATATTTCGTCCAAGATCGCTCACAACAATTAAAAAATATATTAGAAAGTACATTTATCTGTGCGCATTTACTCTTTACATTTGCAAATGTTATTTTGCGTTCAATATAAATTAAAACATGTCTCTGATCCCCTATATACTAAGGTAAAACATTGTTTTTATATATTTAATAGGATGACATACATCTAATTAGAAAGAGAGGCTAAGAAGCTTATGTTAATTGTTAAGTACTTGTTCCTTTGAGATAAGGTTCGAAAATGGTCAGATAAGTGCATTCAAGTTGGAAAGAGTGAAAACAAAATGCCAAAAAGGGAGAACAAATACAAGAGAGTAGAGAAAATTAGATACAATTAGATAAAATGATCATACTGAACACTAAGAACTACACAGGAAAGTAGTCTGCTTTGGGAATGAAATGAAGCAAAACAAAATAATTTCAGTGCTGAATAGGATGTCAGTAGTTGTCAGTTATCTAGGAGCTCAGGACAGGCTAGTATTCTGAGAGACATGTGTGGATTGCTTTAGTTAAACAAGCATTGGTACATGTTTCGCTATGCAATTAGTAAGAAGCTGTTTTTTGTTGTAAGCTGCTGCTTGCTGAGTAGTTGTGCAATATAAGTTACAGAAAGTCCGACAAAGTGTTATGACTTGTTTATGTACAAAAGGCAAAATCTTGTGCTGTTACTAGTGGTATACTGCGGGTAAGTAATAGCAAAAGTTTGAAAAATGAAATGAAAGAAGAAAATAATAGAATTCATTGATGTAATAGCAATACTGTGTGTTTAGAGGAGTTCTTACAACTTTTGGCCCCGGTGCCACTGCACCTGTTGCAGCATTCAAATCATGCCCATAGTGCCTACAAGATAATTGCATTTGTGGCTCCCTGTTTAGGAGTAAAATATTGCAATATTTGGTGTTTATAGGAGTTTACAGAGCTTTGGACCCTGATGCCACTGCACCTGCTGCACCATTGAAATCCTGACCCTAATGCCTGCAATGTAACTACACTTGTGACTGCTTATTTGCCGTTAATTATAGCAATATTTGGTGTTTAGAGGAGTTCTTAAAAATGTTGGCACCGGTGCCACTGCAAGTGCAGCACCATTGAAATCATGGCTTTAGTGCCTGCTAGATACCTGCACTTCTGATTGCCTGTTTAGTAGTAAAGTTTAGTAATATTCTACATTTAGTGGGGTCCCTAGAGATTTAACCTTCATGCCACTGCACCTGCTGCTCCATTCAAATCATGACCCTGTTGCCTGCAAGGTAACTGCACTTGTGGCTACCTGTTTAGTAGTAAAATATAGTATAGCTCTTGTATATTAACTCTTTTTTAAAGTGCAATGTTTATTACATCATTTAGCAATTGATCATAACCACCAAATAGATTAAGTTGAGAAAAATCAATATGATAATGCATACAGAGCGCAACGAGAGGTACTGAGGCATGAATAGGAAATGCCACAAACGTTCTAAGGCTAAAGCATCTGCTTTACAAATCTAATTAATAAAAAACAAGCATTCCAGCATACTGATAGAAGCTGTATACCTTTTCAGTGGGAAGAGATCTTATCTTGACAGTGAATGGGGCTTCAACAGTGTGAACAGCTTTAGTAGAAGTAACGTAAATGCGTGCAGGTAGGGGAAGTTAACAAACAAAAGTTCCACACAAAAGCGAATGAACACAGTAATTTGGCTATGAGAACTTATCAGTCCCCCCTTTAAGATATATTAATTACAACAGATTTCACAAGCACAGCGCAAATGCTGTGCATGTGTAACCTAAAAAGAATTAAAAGATAAATGATTGCAACGATAATAAAAGTAGAATATTGTAAATAGAAAAAAGAAGTGACCTATGAAAAGACCTATGGTGGATGATGTCATGCATTTTCTCCATGGGCTGTATCTAGATCCCCAAAAATCTCTCAAAAAGTGAGAATGCTGTGGGTCCCTCATACACAGGGCTTTAACATACAAGAATGTAAATTCACTGTCACCACATGTTGTCTACACACATCATTTGAGTTGTCATTTGATGTCTCTGTATTATACTTCTGCTTGATATCACCCACACACATTGACTTACTTGAGTCAATTGATAGATGCCCAAGACCTTCTACTCCCACAGCACCAAGATAAGTGCCATGTGGGACACTTTTATCAGTGGCCAGGACATGATGTCTGTATTTCATAAGACGAGCAAGGCCTAGCAAATTATCTTGCCTCGTATGTATAACATTCCTTGCTTTGTAAACAGTGAAGACATAATAAATTCTGTTCACAATAATCCTCCAAGTTGTCCTTCGTTCATCTGTGCATGTGTTCTGCATATCTGCCTAAATCCTGCGGTTCCACATTTATGATCTCATCAACCATCATCTCCAGCTGAGTATTAGAGAACTTGGGTCAAAGATATTAAGTTTCTCATTTATGAGCTTTGTGACACAGTGCAGCAAGTTAACTTGTTGCGCTGTACTCTGTGACAAGGAAAGGGCAGGAATACGCCATATTTGATGGAATAAGATGCATTCCTGTGATTTCCCATGCGCTGGAGCACAATTTGCTGCCTAGCTCCAACGCAGGCAACCTTGAACCATGGTGGTGGAAGGGTTTATGTGTTACATGCAGGATTGTTTTGTGCAGGAAGGGACACCTTCCTGCACAAAAACAATCCTGGGAGGCATACTCCTCTTTCTATGTGTGCTGCAGAATACAGCATGCATAGAGAGAGGAAGAAATGATGAGACATAGAGATATTTCTCCTCGTTAGTCCTCCCATGGGAAGGTGTAAGATTTTGCTGCATCTCCTGGTTTACAAGTTCTTGTATATCTGGGGATCCATCAAAATCCATGGGAGTTGAGTGTGGACACCACGCAATGCCCTTGGAATGCCTTCGCATGGCAGAATAACACAATGCAGTGATTTGTACTGCATTGCATTACTCCTGATTTTTGGAGCCAATCAGAACCACACAAAGTGGCTTTGCATGCCATCAAAAATCTATCTTAAGGTTTGTGTCACTCTTGCACGAGGTTGAGTGGTGGAAGAGCAATACAAACAACCTCATAAAGGACCCTAGCCTTTTCTCCTCATTACACACGGTATCAGACTCTAGAATTCTGCAGGATAGACCACGTTTTTACCCTCTGTTAAGTGGTGCTTTATGTTAATGTTGTATTCAAGCGTGATTCATTGATTGATGACATACTTGCAGTAGCGGTCCGTGGAGGGAGTTCTGTGGGGCGGTGAGGCGGGGCGGGGGAGGGGCAGGGTGGGGGAATGTAAACATCGGAATATGGATGAACGGGGGTAAGTACACATTTAAATAAATAAAACGAATTCCTTTGCGCGCGCTGCATCGAAAAATGCGATGCAGCGCGCACAACGAAATTCGTTTTATTTATTTAACCCATTCCGTGCTTATGACGGAACCACTCCGTCATGAGCCACAGGCGCCGTGTGCTCATGACGGAGTGGTTCCGTCATGCTGCGGCCGTTGGCGGCCGCTCCGCCCACGCGGCGCTAATTCCCCGCCTGTGCGGGCGATTAGCGCAGTGGGCGGAGTCTTGACGGAACCACTCCGTCATGAGCACAGCTCGCCCGTGACTCATGACGGAGTGGTTCCGTCACGAGCACGGCGGCACCGCAACTGCCCCCAAACCCCCCCAGCGCCACGGCGGAATTCCTGTCGCGGCGAAGGGGTTAAATGTGTACTTACCTCCGTTCATCCATATTCCGGTGTTTACATTCCCCCGCCTCACCGCCCCACGGAACTCCCTCCACGGACCGCTACTGCATACTTGACTTATGTGCTGTTTGTTGAATTTCCGCAAATCGTGTAAACCCTTTCAAATGCTGGTGGCTTCATCAACAGCAGAAACATGACTAACACTATTGCAACTGCACCAATATGGTAAAAAAATCAATCAAAGTAGTGGTGCGTTTGAAACTGTTGTGGATATGCATCCCTCCTCTGATCTGTTGACTGGGTGTGAGTGTTTGATTGGTTCTGATGCTCCGTCCATCACCACCCCCTTTTGTACCGCTTTGTTCGCCATAAGTTGGCAGGGTATGCTCAGACGTGAGTCCTTTGCTCACTTTGCCACTGGATTCAAGCAAGCCTGGCTGAAGACGGCTGAAATGTCAGAAACCGGTCCTAGGAAGCTTGTTTCCGGTCCAGGGAAGTCATGGCTTGGCACTTCGGGCTGGACTGTTCCCATGAGGCACAGGGTCAGACTGATTTGCATATGGCCATGTCTGAACTGGGGTGGCAGAGTGGGCTAAAGAACGGTGATGGATCAAACCCAGATCTGTTGACTGGGTGTGAGTGTTTGATTGGTTCTGATGCTCCGTCCATCACCACCCCCTTTTGTACCGCTTTGTTCGCCATAAGTTGGCAGGGTATGCTCAGACATGAGTCCCTTGCTCACTTTGCCACTGGATTCAAGCAAGCCTGGCTGAAGACGGCTGAAATGCCAGAAACCGGTCCTAGGAAGCTTGTTTCCAGTCCAGGGAAGTCATGGCTTGGCACTTCAGGCTGGACTGTTCCCATGAGGCACAGGGTCAGACTGATTTGCATATGGCCATGTCTGAACTGGGGTGGCAGAGTGGGCTAAAGAACGGTGATGGATCAAACCCAGATCTGCTGACTGGGTGTGAGTGTTTGATTCGTTCTGGTGCTCCGTCCATCACCACCCCCTTTTGTACCGCTTTGTTCGCCATAAGTTGGCAGGGTATGCTCAGACGTGAGTCCCTTGCTCACTTTGCAACTGGATTCAAGCAAGCCTGGCTGAATACAGCTGAAATGCCAGAAACCAGTCCTAGGAAGCTTGTTTCTGGTCCTGGGAAGTCATGGCTTGGCACTTCGGGCTGGACTGTTCCCATGAGGCACAGGGTCAGACTGATTTGCATATGGCCATGTCTGAACTGGGGTGGCAGAGTGGGCAAAAGAACGGTGATGGATCAAACCCAGATCTGTTGACTGGGTGTGAGTGTTTGATTGGTTCTGATGCTCCGTCCATCACCACCTCCTTTTGTACTGCTTTGTTCGCCATAAGTTGGCAGGGTATGCTCAGACGTGAGTCCCTTGCTCACTTTGCCACTGGATTCAAGCAAGCCTGGCTGAAGACGGCTGAAATGCCAGAAACCGGTCCTAGGAAGCCTGTTTCCGTTCCTGGGAAGTCATGGCTTGGCACTTTGGGCTGGACTGTTCCCATGAGGCACAGGGTCAGACTGATTTGCATATGGCCATGTCTGAACTGGGGTGGCAGAGTGGGCTAAAGAACGGTGATGGATCAAACCCAGATCTGTTGACTGGGTGTGAGTGTTTGATTGGTTCTTGAGGTATTCAAGGCACTATGATATGATTAGCGCAGTATATCTAATGATAGTCTGATTAGTTATGGTGTATTAAACGGTTCGAAATCCCCAATTATGTTTAGCACGACAAAAAGGGCCGAGAACCGTACCGCCTCCATCTTGGATTGCGGCTCTTTCGCTTGGGAATCACGTGGTCTCTTCCGCACACCCTCTGCTTCCCCTTTTCTTGCATTTAATTAGGAGACAGGCTGAGTTGCTGAGAAGCAAGGTCACATCTGCTAAAAGGGAGTATCAAGCAAATTCCTCTAGACCTGGGACGAGAAGGTAGTCACCCTTTCGACCTTCTCTGTAAAGATAGTAACCCTTTGTATGTGTAACCGAAACTAGAAATAGGCATGAGCTCATTAGGGGCGCCAGGACTAACTGGTACTTTTCCACATATAAGGTTTTGTATGCTGTACTGATAATGTATAAAAGTGTGTTACTGTCAAGGAGCCAGCAGTCTTCCTCGGCGCACCTGATGGGTGAGGATCGACGAGGCTCCTCTATATAGAGCTCTGTGGTGGCTAATAAACGTTTGAACCTTCCATGTTGCCAACTGCTCCTTATTCTACTCGATATTGCGGGCCAGTGGTAAGTGTGGCCCTTGGAATAATTAAATTGGACACAACAGTTGGCGACCACAAAGGGACCCCGTGAAAGGGTCTTTCCCCCCCGTACTCGGGTGGTGGGATTGGGGTCGTCCTGACCGGTTGGCGGGAGAGGAGCCTGAGGATTTCTCCCACCCTGCGCGACTTTTCGGTACGCCCCCTGCTGCTAGTCACCCTTCACCGGGGTCCTACGGGCTTAACCCAGAAAATGGGCAGATTTGGTCGGGAGAAGTTGGCAGCGGAGAATGAACATTCGTATCTGGGTGCACCCGGTGAGTATTGATTTGATTTGACGCACGCGTTGTAAACGGTGCATTATTGGTTAAAGCACGCGTTGAAGACGGTGTGCTATTTGATTGATTTAAGAGCATTCGTTGAGAACGATGCATTTTTGATTTTGAACACGGATTGCATTTGTTTGAAGCTCGCGCTGGACAGCGGTGCATTAATTTGAAGGCACGCACCAGAGAGTGGTGTCTTGTTTGATCGGGTTAGCATTACCGTGGTTTGACTCGAAGTACGTACAGGTTGCATTTGATTTGATTAAAAAACAGCGCACCGGAGGAATATAGACGGATTGCACGTGGAAGGACCTGCGACCGAGACTGGGTAGCCACAAGGCATACTCCTGACGGGGCAAGTCCTCGTTGGGGGCTGGTCTTAGTGGTGAGCCAGGAGGGTGGCCGGAATCCCGCGTGCAGTTTGGTGTCTGGACTGTGAACCTGAGTCGACGGGCTTGGTTATCTGATATCGATTGTATGTTGTGTATGATTCGTGTTGATTGTTGTTTTGTGTATACATGTCTGAAAACTAACCAAAATGTCCTGTTTTAGTAAACTGAATTGCTTTGGCTGCTGCTGCCGAACAAGTGACTCCAGATTAGCTGAGAGCCAACCCGCCCCGCCGGAGGGCAGTCCTAGCCATTTTATGTATGTCAAACATGGGATCTCTCCTTTGTTGTTCTGCACTCTGTGGCATAAGTATACCAAGGGAAATGAGGAGTTACGATGGCCCAAGACGGGTTCGTTTGATGAGAAGAAAATTGCGTTCCTACAGGAACAACTGTTTTCTAGGCGAAGTAGGCAGGCCATGTTCGATGCTCTAATTGCATGGCAGAAGGAGGCCAAACAACGGCGAATAAGGGAAGAGAAAGTAGCTAGAGCCACGGCAGGACAGAACGTTACTCAGAAAGCTATGGCCTATGACCGAGAAAGAGTAGAAAAGGGATTGGATTGCATGAATCGCGAATTTAGATTGAAGGTTGATAAGAGCTATGTGACCCGCCCGAATGCGGAAGATGAAATAGAGGATTTATTGGACACCAGGCCACCGCCCCCTTATGTGCCGCAGAGAATATATCCGGAGGTGTCAGGGGCCTTGGCCCCGGCCCCAAATATGTCCCTGGGGGCCTCGGTTTCGGCTCCCCTGGCCACTACTACCCCTCCCTCTCTGCCGAACCTCTCCCGGTTGCCGACATCTGTGTCTGAAGTTATGGCCATGATACCTAATTTATTGACGGCAGCTGCAGCCGGGACCCCTCAGCTGTTGCCGGGGTCAATGTCTTCCCCTTCTGTTCTGCCCTCCTCCTCCGCCGGTAACAGCTGTGACTACTCCAATACATCCGGCCAGTCTAACGGAGAGTAGGAGGTTGTTCACTCGTTCTGCCTTGGGAACGGAAGAAAGGGAAACTATTGCCACACAAGCATCCCAGTGGATGCGACATCCTATTTATACTCTTGCTGATATTTGGAGTACCATGAGAGACTATGAACCGGTGATGCAACAGCATGCCCTGGAGCATATGGCCAACCGTCTTATTTCTGTATGGGAACAGGTACACCAGGGAGGGAGAGCTCTGGCTATATTATATGATATTCTTGATCAGGTTCACAAATCTCAGTTGACGCCGGAAGAGGTGTATGGGAAGGTGCAGACTTTGGTTTCTTATAGAACTCGTTTGCAGTCTGCCATTCCCGCCGGATTCTCCCAGTTCCCTATGCGAGAAGTGCACCCTATCTTCCATCCGGAAGTTGCTGAGGTGGTGGATGCCCACGGTGTCGTTACCCGCCCGGGAATAGACGCCCGGTTCCAGGAACAATGGGTCTATACCCCCTGGAAGCGGAGTGAGGTATTATCCCTAAAAAGCCAGTTGCCAGATCCTAGAAAAAACCCCACCGCATATTACAAGGAACTGACCGAGGCCGCCTCGTCAGCAGTAATGACGTTGGCGGATATTGAATTATTCTTTGCCTTATTAGTACCGGTGGACATTTGGCGCCAGGTACATGACCAGGACCATGTTACGGAATTTGGTGGGACATGGGACCAACTGAGAAACTGGGATAGAGATCGTAAACCGGGGAACAAGCCCCGACCTGAGATACCGACCTTGCCTGAGAAAATAATAACCTATATGCATTCATTGATCCCACCCAGGAAAGTAGATTGGGACAAGCTGACGGCCTGTAAGCAAAAGAAGGACGAGAGTGTATCCGATTTTTTCACGAGGTTTGAGGGAGTATTCATTGACTTCAGCGGACAGGACTTGGCCACGGAGGGGGGTGTGCGTTTATTTGTTAATAGATTCGTAACCAATTTGCTACCTGAGGTATCGGCCCGGTTACAGGCAGCTGAGAGTACCTGGACGACCACCACGCCTTCCACGATACTAAGCATGGCTCAGTATTATGAGCATCGGGAGAATGGGAGCAAGGATAAGACAGAAAGAAAGTCGAAAGATTTGAAAACACGAGTGTTACTGCAGCAAGTGGAGAGGGGTAGAGGAAGAGGAAGAGGGTTGCAGAATTTCGTTCCAAGAGGGGCGGGACCCGCGCAAACGGCTGGGCGAACGGATCTAGGCATAAATCAATGTGCTTTCTGTAAGGAGGAGGGGCATTGGAGAGCGCAGTGCCCGTTGTTGTATGAGCAGAATACTGCTTCAAGGGGTCGTGGACGGGGAAGGATGAGTGGGCATCGAGGTGGATACACGAGACAAGAACAGGCAGCCCGAGGTGAGAACAGTCAGAATTATTTCGACCAAAGCCAAGGTAAACAGTACTACCATGACGGGCGTGTAACGGACGAAGGCATCGGGTATACTGAAGCATAGGACAGCCAAGGGCAGAGTAAGGGGCAAGTGTCAATCCCGATAGATCAAGCTGGACCTTATGTCCATGCACAATTGCTGGATGCATCAGGTAAGTTTTTGGTTGACACAGGGGCTATGAACAGTTCTGTTTCACGTGCCCTGGTCCCGGGGGCCGCTCTGTCTGGCCAGACTAATGTGTCCGTGGGGTTCTCTGGAACTCCGGTGGTAAGCCCCATTTCTAAGCCACTTTCCCTTACTCTGGGACCGGTTACGATAGAATCGCCTTTCCTCCTCACCTCCCAGTGTGGGGAAAATCTCCTGGGTATGGATATATTAAAAAGATTGCATGCCCGCATCTATTGCTCCCCTGATGGAGTTTACCTGACCATTCGGAATACCTCTATCCCCTCCATTCAATGTTTTTCAAAAACGGACTCCTTACCCCCTGAGCTTGCAAAACTCCCGAGGGATCTTTGGGCCCTGGGGGACACTGACGTAGGGTTCCTACAAATTCCCCCGGTGTCCATCACCCTGAAACAGAATGCCAAATTGCCGAGGATCCCACAGTACAAAATAGCCCCCGAGGGAGAACGCGCTTTACTGGCCATTATTTCTGATTTAATTAGAACAGGGGTGGTGGAGGAAACGACTTCCAATATTTGCAACAGTCCTATTCTTCCGATTCTTTTTTTTTTTTTTTTTTTTTTTTGTTGAAAAACCTTTATTGACATTTCAATCATTAACAAGTATGGGCCTACAACCCCCCTGGGCCGGCCGCCAAGCAATCAGAGCAATAAGAGCAAATGTAAACACAGGCGGCACCTCGGAGAGCAGGATCTTCATTCCAATATAGTCCGGCCAGTGAGCCGCGCAGGTAGGACACCAGGAGAAAAAGGGTTTTTCATTTTATAATGAAACAAGACAGTAGGATCAGGTGCCAATCAAGTTCCCAACAGCGATAAGGGGCAAGAATAATAGACGTAAGCAATAAGCAGCAATCTATTGGATCAATGGCGCAGACACGGGAAATTCCGGATGGGGAGGAATATCAAAAACAGGTGCGCCTGCAGGCCCCGGTACCTAACACCCAGAGAACACCCCGGAAACTGTGGCACACATGAAGAGGCAACGATTCACAACAAAGGAGGTATACCGCGCTGATCCCAGAAAAGAAAAAAGAAGAAGAAGCGGAGAAGAAAAAGGAGGCCATGGAAAAAGTAATAAAGACTCAAGAGTCCCCTCCCCCAACCCCCCACCCTGCACCTCTGCAAATGAGTATGGCCCCCCCCCCCCCAGCAGTGTGCCTGTCACCCTGGAACTAGACCCGAAATATAGAAGAAACAGGGAAAAAGGAGTAAGAAAGAACCCCACCAGATGGGGGGGTGGAGAAAGTATAATAAACTGGAGGAGGGCCTTCAAAACATACCCCCGGCTTCTCCCTCCCGCACGGTGAAGTCTCCCCACAGCAAACAATAAGCAGCACCAAATCGACCATATCAAAAAAGGGGAATGGGGAGCATTATGCACCAACTATGCTAATAACCATGAGAGTACGCAGCCATGAGTCCGCCCGTCTACTAGATGACCACCCCCGAAGGATCAGCCTCATCCTTGACCACTCTTTGCAATTCTGCCCATGCCTACCCCTCGACCCAGCACCATGTCCGATGTTCCAAGGTAAAGGAGTGTCCAAAAACAACCGGGAGGCGACGCACACAGGTGGGGTGGAAGTCTCTGAGTACAAACACAGTCCGCATCATGGAGGGACGTCTTTCCCAGTGCTGCCCCAGGATCTGCACTGCACACAAGGTCCAGGAAGGCTGAATCAGCCAAAGTAGACAAACGTTGCTGGAATTGTCTCTGGGTCGCCGGAGGCCGTGCACGGGACAAGGCCACCACCTTCCACTCAGGTCCAATACCTCCGGAACAGATCAAACCCTCAGTTAGCCGATCACACGGTAGCATACTGTCCGGAGTGTCCGGCTGTGCACTAATCGCAGGGGTGGCCGCGACATTATCCTCCTGTGTGCAGTGCGGGAAGCCCCTGTGTACCTGTGGACCAGCATGCCGCCACTGTCCCAACGCTGATGCCACACCATCGAGCTTACTCCCCAAGACCCCGGCGCCATGAGCCAAGGAGAAATGAAGGGCACCAAGGGCCTCTAGGAGGTCGCCGTACCCCAGCACAGCTCTCTGCGATCGCTCCGCCACACTCCCAAAAGTCACACACTCCCAATCCTGCTGCGACCCAGTGGACAAGATGGTAGGCTGCATAGCAACAAGAGGGCCGCCGGGAAGGCCCGACTCGTATTGGGGCCGGGACCTAGGGACAAGCGCCTCGAGGTCCACGTCGCTGAAGACAGGGGTCCGGGGGCAGGCACAAACTCAGCCGTTGCGTGGTCACGGGCAACAGTCGTCCCCGCCACGGACCAGCTCCCGCGAAAAGCCGGGAGCAGCCCGCAAGGATCAGGGCGAGCTAGGGGCGGCGTCCGGGCAGCTCACCGTCAAAGGCAGGGGCAAGCACCGAAGAATCTGAGAATTGCACCCCCGGGCATGTCCTCGGTCCGCTACGTCTAGCAGTGGGAGCGACTACGGCAAAATGCAGGCCGAGGGCAGCACCGCTCCGGTGGACCGACTCCACCCAGTCACCACAGGCCGCTGTTGTTAAACTGCCACCCGGCCAAGGCGTCCACTCGAGGTCCCGGCTCCGGGGCTGCACGGGCCGCAAAGTTCAACTGCAGATTTCTCCGGCGGTACGGCAGCCAGAAACCTCGGAGTCACACGATCGGTTGCCACTCTCATTCACAAACACGATCTCATAGCGCAGACTGAGGATCTCGTGCAGGATATCCGTGCGGGATGCGGAGGTTCACGGAGCCGGGAATCTACGCTGCCGTCCCGGTCGCCATCTTGGCTCCTCCCCTTATTCTTCCGATTCTTAAACGAGCCCCCGTACCCCAGTCCCCTGATTATGCTGATACCTACCGATTTGTGATTGATTTGCGAGAGATTAACAAGATTGTGGTACCCCAATATCCTGTGGTACCAGATATTAATTCCATTTTGACCATGATTCCTCCCACTGCAACATTTTTCTCGGTGGTTGATTTGAAGAATGCTTTCTTTATTATTCCCATTCATCCAGATAGTAGACATTTGTTCGGTTTCTCATTGGGAGGCCGCAGTTTTAGGTTCTGTCGCGCCCCCCAGGGGTATACCGAAAGTCCTAGTATCTACAGCCAAGCCCTAAAGAGAGTATTGGATTCTTTACAATTGCCGCCAGGTAATGTCCTATTGCAGTATGTCGACGACCTCCTTGTGGCCTCTGATACAGAACATGGTTGCCGCGATGCCACGGTTACCCTGCTACGGCATTTGGCCACTCATGGTAACAAGGTGTCGCTCTCAAAATTTCAATATTGTCGACCGGAGGTGACCTACCTCGGTCATCTCCTGTCGAAGGAGGGAAGACGGTTGACTTCTGAGCGCATCGCAACCATAACTAACATGCCTGTTCCTCGCACGCAACGTGATGTCCGCGCTTTGCTTGGCATAACCTCCTACTGTCGCCAATGGATTGCTAACTATTCTCTCTTGACTAAACCTTTCCTGTATCTAACTACGAAGGATGTGCATGAACCTTTACCTTGGACTGATGAATGCCAGACTGCCTTTTCCGCTCTGAAAACTGCTCTTTGCTCTGCTCCTGTGCTTGGCACCCCTGACTACCGGAAACCTTTTGTGCTCTACGTGCATGAGGTGGATGGTTGTTCTCTTTCAGTGTTGACACAGGACTTTGGTGGTAAGCAAAGGCCTTGTGCATATTTCTCGGCGGTTTTGGACAATGTCGCCAGAGCACTTCCCAGTTGTCTGAGGGCTGCAGCGGCAGTGGCCATAGCAATCAGACAATCGGAAGGGCTAGTCCTGAATACAGATCTGACAGTGATGGTGCCTCATGCTGTGGACGTATTATTAAACAGGACACAGACGCAGCACTTAACTAGTGCGCGTCTTACAGGGTACGAATTGACCCTGTTTGCACCTCATATAACGATCAAAAGATGTGTTAATTTGAACCCTGCCACGCTGTTACCCCTCCCTTTGGGAGACGGTGGACAAGACATACATGATTGTATCTTTTGAACTGAAGAAGAAACCAAGGGCTGGATAGATCTAACTGACACCCCACTATCTGATGCCCAAGGAGAATTGTATGTTGATGGGTCATGCCTCAGATTACCGGATGGGACGACAGCTGCGGCTTATGCGATCACTACCCTGCAAACGGTAGTTGAGGCAGCAAAGATACCATACCGGTCGGCCCAGGCGGCCGAATTGGTTGCATTATTCAGGGCCTGCGAGTTGGGGAAAGGCTTAAGGCTAAATGTCTACACCGACAGCCAGTATGCGTTCGGTGTAGCACATAGCTTCGGGAGGTTATGGGCGGAAAGAGGATTCTTGACATCCCATGGCGAGAAAATAAAGAATGGACCATTAGTTGAACGATTACTAGCCGCATTAACATGGCCCAAGACCCTGGCCATAGTCAAATGCAGTGCACACAAAGTTATATTTGATGATGTGGGGAGGGGAAATTTCTTTGCGGATCGAATCGCCAAGGAAACGGCCCAGTCTGACACCACTTCTATGTTTGTAGTAACAAGAATGATAGAAGCAGGGGTTTTTAACAACACCATAGATAGTGTGAAAGAGCTACAAAAGGAGGTGACCCCGGAAGAGCTGACATACTGGCAAGAACAGGTGGGGAGGCTTGATGAGAATGGATGTTGGACTGACTTGTCAGAGAGGTGTAGATGGTTACTTCCAAACGCATTTGTAAATGCGGTAGTAACCATGGCACACGGACCTTCACATGTAGGGGTTCAGGGCATCTGTGCCACATTGGATCCTGTCTGGTATAATATTAATATCCATAAGACAGCTAGAAACTTGGTCCAGCATTGCATGATTTGCCTCCAGCATAATCCTGGGGTTAGCATTCCCGTCCTGGCGGGTAATTTTGCGCCACCCACTCTGCCCTTTGAAGTACTCCAAATGGATTACATACAGCTAGAGCGAGTTAACAATCTGAAATACATGCTGGTGGTGATTTGTACTTTTAGTAAATGGGTGGAGGCGTATCCCACAAAGGAAAATACTGCCCTGGCAACCGCGAAAGCTCTGGTAAAAGAGCTTTTCCCTCGATATGGGTTGCCACGGGTGATTTGGAGTGACAACGGGACACATTTTAATGCTAACTTAGTTAAGTATGTATGCAAGGGTCTGTCCATCCAGCAGAAGTTTCACGCAGCCCGACATCCCCAGTCAGCGGGCCTGGTTGAGAAATATAATGGGATTTTGAAGTTGAAACTGGCTAAGCTTCAGGACACGACAGGATTAAAATGTCCTGATCTCCTGCCCCTGGCCCTGTTGTCCGTAAGAACTACTCCCCATTCCCGGAGCGGTATCTCCCCTTATGAAGTAATTTTTGGCAGACCTGCCAACGTGTGGGGAGTACCCCAGCCCAAATCCTTCAGGGACATTGACCATCCTATGCTGATTGACTATTTGTATGCTTTGACTAAAGATCTCCATTCTATTCATCAACAGATATCTGCCGTACTGCAGCCCCTGCCGGAGGGTCCTGGACACAGCGTAGAACCTGGGCAGTGGGTCTTGGTTCGAAACTACCAACGAAAGTCGAGTTTGGATCCACGCTGGTCCCGGCTGTACCAGGTGCTCCTGGCCACGCGAACGGCGGTGAAAGTCGAGGGGAAGCAGCACTGGATCCATATCTCCAATCTTAAGCGAGTTCCCCTCCCGTTGCCCAGGGAGCAGCTTGACCAGGAGGAAGGCCTGCCAACTCAGGGCGAACCCAGCACTAGAGAACCACTTTCCCTGGACACCCGCAGAGAGGTTGACGGGCGAGGGGAGAGTGCTGTGAGCTTGGAAACCCCTTTTTGTGGCCACCCAATTGCACAAAGCGAGGCATCTGGTCGGGAGCCCAGCTCCTCGTCTGGCCCCACTGTGCCCGTTTTGTTTGTGAATCCTGAAACCCCTGGTCGGGATCGATATCACCTGCGGCCCCGGAAATAGAGAATCCCAGGTCTAGCCTTGGCGAGTGAAGTTGGAGGCCTCGGCAAAGACCTGAGGGTTGGTAGAACACTGGACTGAACTCGTTGAGAGCATGGAACTTTCAGTAAAGCTCTGTTCAGAACAAAGATAGAGACATTGATCGGTCGGTGGGGGCCCAGGTGGAGTTTCTTTTCAACAAGGGTTGCGTCAAGTGCGACCCCAACGCGAGAAGTTTTTATCGTTTTACCTTGTTGATTTCTCTGAACAATAGGAGTCTGCCTGTGAGGCTCTATACGGACACAGGAAAGAAGCACCCTCCGGCAGGTCGGACTGCTTGTAGCCCCCTTTCCCGAGATTATATTGGACTTTTAGTGAGAAAATATACCCTTTTGCTCGTTTTATCCCTGAAGAAGGGCGCCCCATAGTACCCCGTACCATTCCCCCGCATTTGCCAATGTTCTCCTCATGGAGTTTGCGTGTTAAAATTGTTTTCATTTCTATACTGATTGTATCATTTGTACCATGCTTAGGTTTGTTTATATATCTAGAGTTCCGCCATCCTGTACACACCTTGATAGTGTCTACCCCTGCTCCTAAGGAACATCATCTCCAGACCTTTGCCCCTCATAAGGAAAGACACCGACAGACATATGTACATAATGCCTTCATTGAGATGCTACACCAGACTCATAGTTCCACAAATGTTACTGATTGTTGGGTCTGTGGTCTTCTCCCGTCAGTGATGCATAAGCAAGATTTGTTTATATCAATGCCCTTGTCTTATTTAGGTAGTTGCGAAGCCTGGTTCAAAATGTTATCCATGCTATATGAACACTACACTATAGATGAACGTCGATTCTCAGAGAAGGATTATGCCTTGATTCTAGCCTATATAGAGAAACACCAAGGTTTTACTCCTAATGCTGAGGGGACGGATGGTACCCTTGATCCTACCGCCTGCATGAACGTATACACTGATCATGAAAATGATACCTGGTTGAGGGATGAAGTATTGGATTTCATGACTTTTAACTTTACTGAGTATTTCAAGTATTTCCAGGAGCGAAATGTCTCAGATGAGAAAATCATTCCGGTCCCGGTACTGAATACATCCTCCTGCTTCTGCGTGCAGGGTACTGGACATTTATTCGTAGGTTATAGTAGATGTAATTACACTTATAAACTGCAGACTTTCAGTAGTCCCCCAACACTCACCCCTCCCAATGTTTATTTTGTGTGCGGTGAAAACGCATACACTTGGCTACCCAGAGGATGGGCAGGTCGATGTTACTTATCTTTCCTTTACCCACCGGTCTACATAGCTCCTTCTGATTATCATAAATCTCATTCCTTAAATCGGCGGAGCCTGAAAGCTGAAGCCGCCAGTAATGATGCCACTGACCAGACTGACACTCCCGCCCAACACTTCGTTGATATCATAAAAGGGGCGTTGCCTATATGGGGACCCATCCTCAATAGTAAAGAAGTTAGGAGGCTATCTAGAGTGGTGGAAGGGGTGGTTAATACTACTGCAGGAATATTAACTAATATCACAGTGGAGCTCCAGGCGACCCGGCTTGTGACCCTTCAAAATCGTCTTGTTTTAGATGTTATCCTAGCTGATCGCGGAGGAGCTTGTAGAGTCATCGGCAGTTCCTGTTGTGTATATATACCTGACTCCGCCCCTTCTGTCCATTTAGCCATCCAGAAACTGCATCGGCTAGCCTCTGAAATTCACACCGAGACTGGTACTTGGTCTTTGTCCGGGTGGTTTTGGGATTTGGTGACCACCTGGGGATGGAAGTTATTTATGATTCTTTTGGGAATAGTAGGGTTCATTTTCACCTGCTGCCTTTGTCTACAGTGCGGGCCTGCTTGTTGTGCATATTGCGCTACTCAAGTTCGCCGATCCATCCCTAGGCCCAAGCCCATCCAAACCAGAATAGATACCCAGCGGGCTCAGAAGGAGATGCATGACTTAATGCAGATCGATGAGGGTATTTTCGAAGACTGACCCCGTTATTAGCTATGCTGCGCTAAAAGGGCCGTTCTGAGGTATTCAAGGCACTATGATATGATTAGCGCAGTATATCTAATGATAGTCTGATTAGTTATGGTGTATTAAACGGTTCGAAATCCCCAATTATGTTTAGCACGACAAAAAGGGCCGAGAACCGTACCGCCTCCATCTTGGATTGCGTCTCTTTCGCTTGGGAATCACGTGGTCTCTTCCGCACACCCTCTGCTTCCCCTTTTCTTGCATTTAATTAGGAGACAGGCTGAGCTGCTGAGAAGCAAGGTCACATCTGCTAAAAGGGAGTATCAAGCAAATTCCTCTAGACCTGGGACGAGAAGGGAGTCACCCTTTCGACCTTCTCTGTAAAGATAGTAACCCTTTGTATGTGTAACCGAAACTAGAAATAGGCATGAGCTCATTAGGGGCGCCAGGACTAACTGGTACTTTTCCACATATAAGGTTTTGTATGCTGTACTGATAATGTATAAAAGTGTGTTACTGTCAAGGAGCCAGCAGTCTTCCTCGGCGCTCCTGATGGGTGAGGATCGACGAGGCTCCTCTATATAGAGCTCTGTGGTGGCTAATAAACGTTTGAACCTTCCACGTTGCCAACTGCTCCTTATTCTACTCGATATTGCGGGCCAGTGGTAAGTGTGGCCCTTGGAATAATTAAATTGGACACAACAGTTCTGATGCTCCGTCCATCACCACCCCCTTTTGTACCGCTTTATGCATCCCTCCTCAGCAGCAAACACATTTGACACAACCTCTCAAGCCCTTGGTGGCTGGACATTCACACATGGCTAGTCACTTACGATGTTGCAAAACCCTACTTCACAGCAAATCGCGTTTCTAATTGTAATTCAACTGTTTTACCACAGTGGCTAAGCAGGTAGACGTGGTGATGGCAAACTGTCCCCATAGAACATGATTTAGAGGAGGTGGAAATAGCAAATACCTACATATGTGGAGCAATTGCAAGGTCTGGAGGAGAATCAACTTGTGGAATCCCCTGCACTTATGGTGAGTACGGCAGGACTATTCCAATGGCATATTATCTTCCAGATTTAGAACTCCCTGCAGAAAGCCGAGGATTATCTATTACCACATAACTGTGAACCTGTCAGCTGAAAATGTATTCCGTTACTATTATTTCTTTAATAGTTCTTTACTGATTTTTGAGTAAAAAGGCTACAACTTCAATATGTGGCATTAAGCTCCATTGGTGCTAAAACATGAATTCATTTTTGAAAACTATTAGTGCATGCAAGGAAAGTGCTGAGGTTTTTCTTTCAAGCATGTGAAAGATTAAATACATAAAATATCAAGGCAATCAAAGCTGGAATTCTACACGTGCATTAATATTCATGAAGCATACAGCAACTTTTAAACAAGAACTGGGTGAGAAATTGGTGGGTTTTGTAAGTCTGTGACCTTGGTCTCTACCAATTAGTCGCCTGATTTGATTACGTGTGGTCGGCTCCTCGACGCGGTTTTCATTTCGTATAAGTTTTGCTAGTACAAGTTCAGAATTCATCAATATTTTTTGAAAGTTGACTTTCAAAGAGTCCCTGAGAAAAACGGACTTTAATTTATTCAAGTGAAAACAGGACATCATCAGGAAATTGCAGTTGAACTGACCTTAGCTGAACATCATTGTCTTTTAAAATCTTTTTGCATGAGTTGCTCAGCAGTATATAAAATTTTGTGATTTTCTAACAAGAAATAATCTTTTCCGATTTCAGCTGCGTTCCAGCACGTTCTTTTTAGGTCCTGATTTGATAGGAAATTAGATTTGACTGTCATTGCTTTTCAGGTGGTTTAGTCCAGAGAGTAGCAGACAACGGTGCCCTTTCACTTATTGCGTCGTCTATGGCATACCCTGCTTCCTTATTTTGGTTTACTGCTGTACCAGCTTCCTTTAACCTATCTTGTATCCTTGCAAATGCCAGAGTTAAATTCTCTTTCGCCTGAATTACACCCTCCTGTTTCTCCCGTCGTGTGCCCCTCTTTAATCTTGGAACAGGTTTCATAACTTTAGAGTATCTGAGGGAACAGGTGAGATTTGATCCCAGTTCTACACTCTTGCTACATACATTTAGCAATCATTCTTGAGACTTTTAGTTCTCATAAAAATGTTCAATGTTTAAAATAATCCCTTGGCATCGGGGGTTGAGCCACGGACCTGGCTTGGCTCTAACAGCCCCTGCACAAGCTGCACTAGCTGAGCCATTAAAATATTATACATGTAAGTCATGTACTAAACATCATGTAAAAATAGTATAAAGCGCTTCAAAATTCAATAAAGCGCATTTCTTTAACATGTGGAAGCAGTTCACCCTAGTATAATAGATTATGTCACTGCATTGAAAAGTATTTATCAAAAGTGATAATTAATATACATATACATACAACCACTCATGCCCTCCTCGCCTTCACTGCAATGGCATTAGGGAGCTGAAGCAATTTTTTTTCATGTGTAAACCCAATGCTTAACTTGTGCACTGGATTGGACTACCTCCTTCCTCTCCGGCAGAACACAGAGCGCCCGCCTCCCTCCCTTCCGATCCGAAGCCACCAAGATCATCTGCGGCGTAACCCAAGGATCCTCCCTCAGCCCGACGCTGTTCAACATATACATGGCCCCACTCGCCCACGTCACCAGACTGCACGACCTCAACATCATCTCCTACACCGACGACACACAACTGATCCTCTCACTCATCAAGGACCCCACCACCGCCAAAACCAACCTCCACAAAGGTATGAAAACCATCGCCGAATGGATGAAGAACAGCCATCTGAAGCTGAACTCGGACAAGACGGAGGTCCTCATCCTCTGCCCCACGTCCTCGGCCTGGGACGACTCCTGGTGGCCGACCTCCCTGAGAGCAGCTCCTACACCCACCGACCACGCACGCAAACTGGGATTCATCCTCAACTCTACACTCTCCATGACCAAGCAAGTCAACGCCATCTCATCCTCCTGTTTCAACACCCTCCACATGCTCCGAAAGATCTACAAGTGGATCACCACCGACACTAGAAGAACGGTCACCCAGGCCCTCGTCAGCAGCAGACTGGACTACGGAAACGCCCTCTACGTGGGAGCCCTGGCCAAACTGCTGAAACGACTGCAACGCATACAGAACGCCTCTGCCCGCCTGAACCTCGACATCCCTCGCCACAGCCACATCACACCCCACCTTAGAGACCTGCACTGGGATCCCATCAACAAGAGGATCACCTTCAAGCTCCTCACCCATGCACACAAAGCCCTCCACAACACCGGTCCAGCATACCTCAACAAATGACTCACTTTCTACACCCCGAACCGCCAGCTCCGCTCCGCCGACCTCACCCTCGCCACCGTCCCCCGCATCAGGAGAACGACCACCGGCGGCAGATCATTCTCCTACCTCGCCGCCAAGTCCTGGAACACCCTCCCCATCCTCCTACGGCAGACCGAAGAACTACTAACCTTCAGGAGGCTACTCAAGACCTGGCTGTTCGAGCAGTAGCAGCACCCCCCCCAGCGCCTTGAGACCCTCAGGAGGTGAGTAGCGCACTTTACAAATGTCTTGATTGATTGCCAGTGGTTTCCGGTGCTTAACACCGGCACTTATTTCAAAGGAATTTTTCTACCCTGAGCAGTAGGCCTAGAAATTTTTAAACATTAATGTGCCTGTCCTTCAGGGTGGCTGCCTCCTATATCCTGACAGGCGGCCCATTCTGGTCCAGACATTACAAATATGCCTTATCTTGTTAGTGATGTCTGCACAACTGCCTGCCCTAGTCGCCATTATCTAATGAGAGTCAGTACATATACTGACTCTCATTAGATAATGGCGACCAGGGCAGGCTCATGGCTGAGCTGGGGAGAGGCAGTATGGTAAAGTGCAGAATAAACTTTTCAGTGAAGGCACGCCACGTCACATGAAAAACAAATTAAAAGGATGTACTTTCTGCTCGCCCTGCTGCTTACAGTTGAAAGTAGATGGCCATAGTCTGGTAGCATTATGAGAAGCAGTAGGTACAACAAGGTAAATTGAACAGTTGACATCTGCCTGCATGGATTATTTGCAGCACCGACCTGACCTTGACCTGCTGTAACCAGCCATCACAGTTCACAGAGCGGGTTCGTGGAGGAGATTATTGTCTGCACAGGACCTTGCTGCTTCTGTATTGTGTATGTGCTTGCAAAGGAGGTGGGTAATGCCGCTGAAGCCTTGAACCACATGCCTGGCTGTGGTTCAGCTTGAGGTCCTCATGGAACCTTGAGCTCACAACAAGCTGAACTTTCATGGGAGACTGTCATGTGGCCTACTGAATGCAGCTGCTGACCAGGAAACACAGGGAAACAGGTTTAAATCACTCGACTCAGCACCCTGTGAACCTGGCACATGTCCCTGAGCCTGTAATAAAGCTGTACGTTAGTCTGTGTCTTTTGGAAAGTGCTCCTCTGTTTTTGGACCTAGGGGCATATTAATGAGGAACAGGGAAAATTAACGCTAAGGGCGCTTAGCGTCCATTTTTTTAACGCCCGCTATCTCTGGAAAATATCGCGTTATTAACAACGCTAACCGCCTAGGCAATAAAAAATCCAGCGATATCGGCATTTTGGGAGGTTATCGCTGGTAATGCAGCGATAAAACTACAAGGATAGGGATTTCCTTGTTGATAGCCCATGGTGGATTTAGCCATGCAATCCACCTCTCATTGGATTACATGGCTAAATCTGAAAATTAGCAGACGTAAAAAAGCAGCGTTAACCGTGGTTAGCGCTGCTTTTTTTGTCTCTAACAGGGTTAACGTGAAGCTTGATAATAGGAGAAATGTCGCTTAGCGACATTTCCCCTATTATTTTGCTCTGGAACGCCCACTTTGCATCTCATTAGAGATGCAAAGGGAAGCGTAGTGAAAAAGGGTGCTAACATGCGATTTTGCATGTTAGCACCCTGTTGTTGATAGGGCGATATTTTTATCTCCACTTCTTTGGCTTTTAAAGCCAAAAAAGTGGAGATAAACCCCTTGTTAATATGCCCCTGAGTTAGTGCACCATGGAAGATTGTTAAAAATAAAATGTGTATTCGATTTGTCACCCCTTTTCTAATCTCATCCGCCATGACTTAAGAGCAAAGCATTAACCTTTGATGTTAGAAAAAGATATCCATCTGATTGTAATGGCTGAATTGCACAGTGTGAAACTGAACACTATGGGGTCAATCCAAGCTTCCCCGCATGACCAAATTGTGTGATCATAGGCTAATACTATATTTCCCCGAACAACCTCTTATCATACGAAAGTACCTTCAAATATGTTACTCAGGTTGTACATTACACAAAAAACTCTCGTCTTTGATATAATTGCCTATAATGTTTCTCCATCTATAATAAGAACCTAGACCACACATACCGGACATATTAGAACCGAGTGCCCACAGAGCAGGAGCAAATATTTTTCTCAGTTAATGTTTGAAAACTCTCACTTTTATTAAGTACTTTTCAAATAATCTGATGTAAAAAGTTGAAACACTTCCACTTTTAAAAGAAATACACTTTTGTTGAATTTTGAAGACACCTTATCATATTCTAACATGATTTTTGTTACATGGTTTAGATTCGAAATTTTTTTAAGGCCTGGCTCCTGCAGGGGTATTTGGAGTGAGAGCTAAATTTAGTTTGGCTCAGGCACGGCTCTCCCTTTTAACCTGATAGCATGCCCACCACTAGCTTGCTAGGACTCAAGTACATAAGCATCCACCAGGCACAGACATCTTTGAACCTCACACAGTCAAGCAATGTCTGGAGAGCATTGCATGAACATGCTGGAACACCTCTCATTATACGATGACTGCATTTAATGAAAAATTTGAGTTAAGCAGTGAGGGTGAGCACTGGAAAGTCAAAAACCTGTTCTTACAACTTACAACTGCGTAAAAATTGTGTAATATGACACATGCAGGTGCTGCTGCTTGTGATACATGATGGCATTTGTAAGAAAGATATTCAAACTGCACTAAGTAGCTCCTAGTGGCAAACATTGCTTCCTCCTTGAATATCCCAAGATGAGCAAGCCAGGGACAGGGAAGCCCTGCGTGTGCCCCGGAGTGGGAGACAGGCCTTGGCTGGGTTCCAGTTTCTCCCCAGCAGTGCCTGCTTTCTCTCCCTTCCTCAGTTTGGTCCCTTTCTCCTCAGAAGTGCTTGCTCTCTTCTCTCCATTTCATCCCTGGACTGGAGGATTTGTCCTCTGCTGTCATTTCGCTCCCTTTTGCCTCCTGCTCCTCTCGCCCACGAACCCCCTGCTCTCATCCCTTTTCCTCCATTTGACCCCTCTCTTCCCAGCATTGCCAGCTCTCTCACTCTCCTTCTCCATGAATGCTTTGTTCTTAGAATTCTCTGAATTTCCTTTTCTTACCACCTCTCCACCCAGCCACTCTCTTATCTGCATTCCCTTCTCTTTCTCATTTCCCTCCTCCTGGTTGCTCTTTTGTCTGAAGTTCCTGCTCTGCTTTGTAAAGTGGATGTTCTGTGTTACACGGTGTCACTAACCAAAGATACAGCTTAGTGGTACAGTGTATACATTAGAGGAAAGTTTTATAGCTGTATTTTCCAGTCCTGCAGCTCTCCAAACCCAACTGAAAGCATGTTTGACGTTGACTCATCGGGGTCATTCCACATCAGATTTTGAGTGCAGCCACATAACGTGCGTTACAATGAATGTAACTGGAACTATCGCATAGTAGGCCTGAGTCACAGACTTCACTTTGTAATACATATTGTAGAACCACAAAATATGCCACAAATTGTAATTCACTAACTATGTGTGGAGTTTTAGGCCTCCGCATTATCTATACTTAAATGTCCGGAGTTCCCAGCCCCAATTGTGGAGTCTACATTAGCTCCCATTGACCATGGTTTTATTTGTTCCTGTTGCTGGAAGTAGTCCCAGCCACACAAGTGGCACAGGTTTTTATTGGCACAAGTGGGGTAATGCTGGGTGGTACGAATTTTGTGGATTCCTGCAGATTCAGCAAGGTAAAATTACCTAGTGAAAGCCACGTAAGTCACCCCACCATGGATTTGTCTAGTTTTCAGTAATTTACAAGTTTGCTAAGTTCCCCTAGGTGCTGGCTAACTTAGAGCCCAAAATCAACAGCTACCCACTTTGCAAAAAAGGGTCAGTTTTGAGTGGAAAATTGTGAGTGATGTTTCCATGTTGCATTTTGGACTGTTTCCTGTTGCAGGCATTAGGCCTACCCACGAGATAACATTTTTATTGAGAGACTTGGGGGAATAATGGGGATGAAGGAAGTTGGTGGCTCCTCATACATTCCTGAAATCTCCATCACAGAAATGTGAGGAAAATGTGTTGTTTTAGTGAAATTTGAGGATTGCAAGGGATACTGGGTACAAAAACCTGGTGAAGGACAGCCAAGTCACCCCACCCTGGATTCCCCTGTGTTTACTTTTCAAAAATGTCCAATTTTGCTAGGCTTCCCAAGAGGCAGGCTGAGCTAGGTTACAAAAACCACAGCTACCCACGTTTAAAAAAAGAGCCAGTTTTGAGTGGAAAAATGTGATGCATCAATTTGTGTGTTGGGCTGGTTCCTGTTGCAGGCACTAGGCCTTCAAACACAAATGAGGTACCATTTTTATCAGGAGACTTGGGAACAATATGGGTGTAAGGAAGTTTGTGGCTCCCCATAGAATCTTAAACTTTCCATCACAGAAATGTGAGGAATATGTGTTTTTTTTTACTCAGAGTTTGAGGTGTGCAAAGGATTCTGGGCTAAGAAACATGGTGAGAGTCACACAAGTCACCCCAGCCTGAATTCTCCAAGGGTCAGGTTTGAGTAGAAAAATATGATGTATCCATGTCGCGTTTTGGTCAGTTTCCTGCTGCAGGCAATAGACCTAGCCATGCCACTGAGGTACTATTTTTATTGGGAGCCTTGCCGGAATTCTGGGTGGAAGGAAGTTTGTGGCTGCCTACAGGTTCCAGAACTTTCCATCACAGATATGTGAGGAAAATTAGTTTTTGTGGTCAATGTTTGAGGTTTGCAAGGGAGTCTGGATTTAAAAATCTGTTGAGAGCCACACAAATCACCCCACCCTAGATTCTGCAAGGTCCTTAGTTTTCAAAAATGTGCACGTTTGCTAGGTTTCCTTAGGTACCAGCTAAGTTAGAGCCCACAATCCACAAAATAATAATCCGTTTTCTGTCAAATATTTGATGTGTCCATGTTGTCTTTTGGGCCATTTATCCCACACGCACTAGGCCGACGCACACGAGTAAGGTACCATTTTTTTTGGAAGACATGTGGGAGCATAGAATAGTAGATCATTTGTTATTACCAATTACATTTTGCTGCACTTGTGCCTTCTAAATGTAAGCCTGTGTTTAAGAAAGAAGACATTTTGAAAAAACCTCCAAAAGCAAAGCTAGTATAGGTACCCACAAATTCAGAGATGTACAAATAGCCACTACTCCTCAACTTCACATTTTGTACCCATTTTAGAAATACATAGGTTTCCTTGATGCCTATTTTTTGCTCTACATATTTCACTATATGAATTGGTCTATACCGGGTACTTAATAAAAAATAATTGTACAGTGCATCTCAGTTGTTGGCTCTGAGTACCTTGGGTTCTTAAAGAACATACAAACCCTACATATCCCCACAACCAGAAGGGTGAAGTGGACATAATGGCATACTACATTTGTAAATCAGCTATTGTGAGAAAAAGTTGCAGATGAAAACTTTGCGACATATGACTTTTTTTTCCTACTCATTGTCAATGTTTCTGTAATTTAACAGTTAGTTTCTTTGGGAAAACCATGAGGGATCCAAACATATGACTCTTTGCTAAATTCAAAATCTTGTGTACACTCTTAAAATCTATAGCCTTTCTGGATCACCCATGGGTTTCACACTGGTTTTCACCACACACTGGAACTAGGTTGAGAACACAGAAAATCGGAAAAGAAGGCCACCTCTTTAAAAAATTCCAAAACTGTATTGAAAAAAGTTTGTTTTTTTAATTCGGATCTGCATGTTCCTGAAAACTGGGAAGATTGGTTGATGCCATTTTTAGACAAAAAAAGAACAGACAATTTTAGCCAGAGCACTTTTTTTCCAATTTTCCTCAAACACTCAAATTGTAGCTACATTTTGCTCTATTTTCTCGGTATCTTCTAAGGGAATCTACAAACTCAAGGTAACTTTGGAATCCCCAGGGCGTTGGATACAGAGGATTCAAATGTGACGTGGATACCTAATTTGGAAAAAAGTTATGGAGCTCTAAGTGCTAACTACCCCAAATAGCCAAAAAAGGGCTCAGTACTGGGAGGAAAAGGCCCAGCAGTTAAGGGGTTAAAAGTAGTCGTATTGGTGGTGGTGGTATTGATAGTGTTGTTTGTGGTACCCTTACTATGTGTCCCATGGTTTTATATATCAACAAAAGGAGAGAAAGCAGGATGGGTTGAAATGGCTTACATCATTGAGGAGACTATTGTCTACAAAGCTGCAGGGAGAAGAGATGGTAATTAGGTGAAACCAAAGAAAACTAGAAAACATGAGTTTTTGGGTTTCTAATTGTCTTCGACTGATCGGTCTTTCTTCACCTAAAACAATGGGGAGGAGTCCAATCAGCCGTCTATGTATTGACAGTTGTTCGACAAGGGGCAGAAGGAGGGCCTGTGAGAGTACAGAGCCATTCCCATTACCCAAACTTCAGACGAGAGGCTGCTCATGCTCCCACAGCGCTCCCTATTTCTCCACAGGAGGGATGTTTGGGACTGGTTAGCCACAGAATGCTCTATTTGCTGGTCTGTAACTTTAAATATAGCCAACATTCCACTCAGAGTGCTAATGATAAGTGTTAAACCTGGCATTTCCTGGTGTGGTTACCCCTGACTTTTTGCCTCTACCTCCTCTATGTTTGGTGTTGTGATGGATTTTGTTTTGCCAACTTAGATACTCTGAACACTTTGGCACTGCTAATCGTGTCAAAGTGCAAGTGCTCCCTGTATAAAGTGTAATGGTAATTGGTTGTCCATGATTGGTATGTTTGCCTTGCTAGTAAAGTCCCTAGTAAGGTGCACTATGTGTGCCAGGGCTGGTAATGCAAATGCTACTAGTGGGCCTGCAGCACTAATTGTGCCACCCAAATAAGTAGCCTTAAAAAGAGAACTCAGGCCTGCCACTGCAGGGCCTGCGCGCAGTTTGTTAAACTGCCATGTTGAGCTGACAAGTGTACCCACTTGCCAGACCTTAACCTTCCCTTTCTATGCACATCAGACACCTCTATGGTAGGTCCAAGGTACCCCCTGGGCAGGGTGCAGTGCATGTGAAAGGTAGGACATATACTAAGATGTGTACCATGTTCTGACAGTGAAATAATCTCCATTTCGCTTTTCACTGTGGAAAGGCCATCTTGCCGAAAGGACAGAATGCGGAGGCTGTGTACTATGTTTTCCAGCCTATCTTCCCAAAGGCTTAAGATGGAGAGGTGACGTTGAGTGTGCCTGAACTCACAATGTAATAACAAATCTTTTTATGGAGGTGGTTTTTGCATTGTGTGTTTAGAAGCCACTCTTTTAGAAGTGGCTGGGTTTGTGTGCTTTAATATTTCTGGGTGTCTCTGTCTGGTTGTGGATTGACTGTCTGGATTTGAAAGTGATAGGATCTGGGGAGTGTCTTGACCCAGGGGAGGAGGTGAGACAGCAACAGGCTGACCTGCATCTGGAGTGTAGGGGGAGGCATAGCCTCTAGAGGTGGAGAGGCCTGGGTTGCAGCCATAAAACAATGGTCCCATCTCCTGCTGAGTGATTGAGACTCCAGACCCCCACAAATCACAGGAAAAGGTGTTACTGGCAGGGAGGCACCCAGAACTGGTTTGAACAGGGGTCAGTGCCCCCTTGAATTCAAAGACTTTAAAGACATTTAGGGGTATAACTATGAGAGCTGAAGCTCCTGAACTTTGGAGCAATGGATTGATCAAGATTGAACAAGACTGAAGCTACTTTGTGGTCAAGAGGAGCCTTTGCCAAGAAAGAAACAGCTGAAGAGACTGAAGGAAAGGACTGACCTTTTGCTGTGTGTTTTGGCGCTGGCCTGCAGTTTGCTGTTTTAACCAAGGAGAGGCCGAAGAGACTTTGCAGTGTGCTGGGTCCACCTGCTTGAAAGCACTTTGTTGTGTGCTGTGTCCGGAAGTAACGTATCCCCAAGGGCCCGAGGTGAGTTGGCTCCCTGTTGCGGAAACTGAGGCACACAAATGTTTCCAGGAGAGTCTCAGCAACGCTGGGTGCGTGTGCTTTTTGCAGCCTGAGACCCTCGTAAGAATTACCCTGTGATCGTGGGCACCTGGAGTCCAAACGAGGCTCAGCGATGCTGGGTGCGTGTGCTTTTTGCAGCCTGAGCCCCTCGTGAGGATTGTCCTGTGATCGTGTGCACCGGAGTCAAAGTGAGTCTCAGCAACGCTGCGTGCATGTGCTTTGTGCAGCCTGAGACCTTCGTGAGGATTGCCTTGTTATCGTACACACCCGGAGTCCAAGTGAGTCTAAGCTACGCTGTGTGCGGGTGCTTTGTGCAGCCTCAGACCTTCATGAGGATTGCCTTGTTATCGTACACACCCGGAGTCCAAGTGAGTCTAAGCTACGCTGTGTGCGGGTGCTTTGTGCAGCCTCAGACCTTCGTGAGGATTGCCTTGTTATCGTGTGCACCGGAGTCCAAGTGATTCTCAGCAACGCTGTGTGCGTGTGCTTTGTGCAGCCTGAGACCTTCGTGAGGATTGCCTTGTTATCGTGCACCCGGAGTTCAAGTGAGTCTCAGCGACGCTGTGTGCGTGTGCTTCGTGCAGCCTGAGACCTTCGTGCGGAGTGCCCTGTGATCGTGCACCCGAAGCTTAAGTGAGTCTCGGCAACACTGTGGACATGTGCCCTGTAGTAGCCTGAGATCTCCGTAGCATCAGCGGACGGGACCGGCGGCTCCGGAGGAGCCGAGCCGCCAGCCCAAGCCTGCTGTTGTCAGAGCGGAACCTCAAACCAAACCCGTCGAGGGAAGGCTCGAGTCCCACTGCCCGGAATTCACAAAGATTGCACCTGAGGCCCAAGTTGCTGGAAGAGGAGAGGAGAGCGAGTTCGCAGCCCCCAGGTAACGTGTGTCGACGCCTGGGGCAGGGTGCGGGCTCAGAGGGAGACACTCTCGGCCTCTCCCATCCCTGCAGCGCGAGCCTCTGCTTCGGCTCGTATCGCGGCCCGTACTTGCCACAGGATTGGCATTACCGGGGCTGGAGTGCGGAGCTGCACTTTTTGTTTTCACCATATTCGTGTGGGGGCAACTGTTGAAAAAGGCTGACTGTGAGTCAATACGAGTGGCGGAGAGACCGCCTAGGGCACTGTGATTGGTGCTGGAGTGTATTACGCATTGCATTATTTCTGCATAACGAACTACCTGATTGTCATATTACACATTGCATTATTCCTGCATAACAATCTACCTGATTAGTGTATTACACATTGCAATATTTCTGCATCACAAAGTGCCTGATTGTTGCGTTACACATTGCATTATTTTTACATAGCAAAGTACCTGATTGTTGCGTTACGCATTGCATTATTTTTACATTGCAAAGTGCCTGATTCTAGCATTACAAACTGCATTCTTTTTACATTGTAAAGTGCCTGATTCTAGCATTACGAACTTCATAGCATTGTATTAGGACTGCAGTGGAACATTTAGACTTGTTTATTAATATCGCTAACACTTACAAGGGCTGGCTGGCCTAACAACCGGCCAGGATGAATATTACAAATCCGCATATGTTGGATTTATATCGTGTGATCTTATCGTATATCTTTTTACATAAATTTACACTCATTTTTTATGAAACTCGTGTGGAGTCCATTTTTGGTGTCATCATTGGGTTGCTGTGAGCATGATTGCTAATACTTTACACATTTGCCTTGAAGATAAGCCTGGCTGCTCATGCCAAGCTACCAAGGGGGTGAGAGGGGTCTATCTGAGAAGGTGTCCTTCCTTTCCCTGATGTGGAAACTAGGGTCCCTATTTAGCCTAAGGTACCTACCTCAGCCAACCAGGGATCCCAGGTCTAACATTTGATGGCAGCGGTGGGATTTGAACGTGTATTTGCAAATTTGCTCACAGTAATTGGTGTACATCACAAGTTTAGCGCAGACCACCACACAACCAATTATTGTGTTTTTGATTTGTCGGTTCTATTTTTGAGCGACCTTTAAGCCACACATCATGTCTCAGAGGAGTCAAGAAGCCAGTGAGGCTGCAGAATTAGAGTTCGACATTGAGGCATTGCTTACCTACAAAGTTGATCAATTGAGGCAATTCTGCAGAGTTTTGGGATGTCCCATGAAAAGTAGCGCCAAGAAGGAGGAGCTGCAAATGGCCTTGAGAGCCTGTCGGAAAGCCAAATGGGCTCAGGAGATGGGTGATGTTGAGGTGGATGAGGATGAAATGAAATGGAATAGAATTTATATAGTGCGATGGCTACCCTGGGGCCTCCCAGCGCTGCGGACTAACACAGAAAGACAGGAAAGAAGAGGATTTGGTGCATTCATTAAAAAGAACGGTTTTTAGAAGCTTTCAAAATGACAGCAGGTTACGCTCCTTCCGCAGGTATAGTGGGAGGGAGTTCCAGGAATTGGCGGCATTATAAGAGAAGGAGCGCCCTCCCCATCTAGCCTTCCTTATTTTGTGTGTGGTGACTAGGAAGGAAGACATAGAGCGAAGATCTCTGGGAGGTTGGTAGAGGGTAATCATGGATTGGATTGTCACTGGGCCCTTCTTCCAGAAGGCCCTGTGAGTCAGGCACATGGCCTTAAACTGGATCCTCGCCTTGATTGGCAGCCAATGGAGGCTCCTTAGTGCTGGTTTCGCAGATTGCTGTCGAGGAACCTGAAGGAGCATGCAAGCAGCACAGTTCTGAATGATCTGGAGTTTATGGATGGTGGCTTGGGGGGCTCCAAGATAAAGAGAATTCCCATAGCCCAGGCGAGAGAGGATGAGAGCTTGAACCATAATCCTTCTCGCCTGAAAAGGGAGAAGGGGAAGGATCTTGCGAAGCATCCTCAAGAGGCCGTAGCAGGTGGCTGAGATTTTAGCAGCCTGATGATTAAAGCTGAGCGAGCGATCAAGCCACACGCCAAGGCTCTTAATCAGAATCTTCGGATCTGGTGGAGGACCGAGTCAATTAGGCCAGAGCAACATAGGATCGAAGGAGGGTGAATTGCCTAGGAGCATAAGCTCGGTCTTATTCCCATTCAGCTTGAGGCAAGAGAGTTTCATCCATTTGGCAACTTCCTCCAGGCCCGGGCCTAGGGTATTAGATGACCTCTCGGGGTGGTTCAATGCCACCACAAGCTGCGTGTCATCTGCATAGGTGATGATTATTATGCCAAATGGTTTGACGATCTCTGCCAGGGGTCTCATATAGATGTTAAAGAGTGTGGGGCTCAGGGAGGAGCCCTGAGGAACCCCACAGCTGAGAGACAGCCGGTTAGAGAAAACATCTCCCTCAAAAACCTGAAAGAACCAGTCGTTGAGAAAGGACTGTAGTCATGTTAAAGCAGTGCCGGTCACTCCCACACTCTTTAACCGAAGGATCAGAGTGCTATGGTTAACAGTGTCAAAAGCGGCACTGAGGTCAAAGAGGATGATCGCTGCCGTGCCTCCCTGATCCAGTATCCACCTAGTCTCCTCAGTTACTGCCAAAAGGGCAGTCTCAGTCCCTAATTGAGGGCAAAAGCCAGTTTGGGAATGATGGAGAAGATCGTTGGATTCTAGAAAATCTACTAGGGTCGTATTTATATGTTTTTCCAGAATCGTACTCATCTAGGGAAGGAGCGAGATGGGATGAAAGTTAGCTAAATTAGACTGGTCAAGATTAGGTTTCTTTAAAAGGGCCTTTACCAGTGCGCATTTCCATGCAAGGGGGCACCGTTCCGGATGAGATGGAGGAGTTGACAAGATCAAGGATTACAAGGCGAATGGTGTCGGCGGCTAAAATGAGGGGCAAAGGAGGGGCGGGGTCAGTAGGGGAGCCCGACTTTATTTTTGCCATGATCAAGTCCAATGATGCCAGATCCAAAAGGGGGTATTGCCCCAATGAAATTAGTGTTCCGACAAGTGGCTCCAAGGTCGATGTCATGGATTGTTGATTCTGAAAGGCCGGGAGGGACATGTAGATGTTGTGAATTTTCTGTTGGAAGAACTCCGCCAAGTTATTACACCTAGTGAGTGCCCCCTCTGATGTTGACTGCTTCCGAGGCAAATTGGAGAGGGTTTTGGTGATTCTAAAAATTTCTTTGGGGGAGTTTGCCGCTAGAATGATTTTCTCCTCATAAAAGGCAGCTTGGGCAGATTAAATTCCAGATTTATTCGATCTGATTGCCTCTCTGTATTTAAGTTTCCTGGAATCAGAATAGTTTTGTCTCCAGGAACGTTCAAGTCTTCTACACGATTGTTTAAGTTCTCTTAACCTTGGAGAGAACCAGGGAACTGTCTTCAGCCTGCCTTTACCCAGATAATAGATTTGGTTCACAGGATTTGCCGGTGGAGGGACCAGCCTCAGGGCTGGTAGTAGCCATTCAGGGAGGGGTTTTTCACCAGAGGAGCTGGAGGAAAACCAAAGGATCAGAGAGCATGTGTTGGAGGTTTTAAAACTTAAAACTCAAGCAGAAGAGAAGGAGCTGCTCATTGAAAGTGAAAAGCGAGCAGAGAAGAGCAGGAACACTCTTGCCTTGGAAGAGAAAAAGATTCTCTTAGCTCATTAGTTAAACATGAGGGAACTGGGCATTAAGGTTAAACAGGCAGAGTCCAGTTTGAATGGTGGCAGTGTACAACCTGTGCCAGTGAGGAAGGTGTACATTCCCAAGGATTTAGTGCGAGATTACCAAAGGGGTGATGATGTATATGCGTGGTTTATGGCATGTGAGATCGCACTGAGTATGAATGAGGTGCCAGAGAAGCATTGGGGGGGAGCCTATGGAAACACTTTGAGGCTTCTGGGAGGGATGTTTTACCCACTTTAGAGAGGGCGAGAACCCTGACCTACGCCAATATGAAGGAGGCTTTATGCCTCAGGTATGGGCTCACTCCTAAAGAGTACAGGCAGAAATTCAGGAACTTCAAGAAACTGGAATCCAGTACTTGGGTTGAGTGTGTGAATGCGTACATGCATGCACTGGATGTTTGGATGAAGGGTAGCAAGGCAACTGATTTTAAGAGTTTATGCGATTTAATAATTTGGGAGCACTTGAGTAGTCTGTGTGTTCCAGAGCTGCGCCAGCATCTTTTGGACAGTAAGCTGACTGATCCCAGTAAGTTTTCTGAAGAGGCGGACCGCTGGACCAGTACCCGGTCCACAGGGGGATTGGAGGTACCACTACCAAAAGTGCACAGGGTACCCCGCCGAAGGTGAGGGAGGACAAGGGTAACCACAGGGGGTTCTCTAAAGGGCCCCAAAGTAGTTCCCAGGTGAAAGGGTCCCAGTCCCCCAAGGCTAAGAGGTCCTGGCTCCATAAGGGCAAGCGGGACAACCGAGGTCCTCCTACTTGTTATTTCTGTAAAGAAGTGGGTCATATTTCCCGTAAATGCCCCAAGAAGTCACCTGCACCCACTGGTGCTCCAACACCAGGGCTAGTGAATGTAACGTTGGGGGAGGAATTGAGTCCTTGAAATGGGGAGAAGCAAGCAGTTATGACCCAGGTCTTATTAGGAGATCGAGAGATGTCCAGGAAATCTCTCTGCCTGAGAATACTAAGAAGTACAGGCAGTGGGTGACCATCAATTGAAGGAGGGTGGAGGCTCTAAGAGACACAGGAGCCAGCTTGACATCTGTTAGGTGTCAGTGGGTGTCTGAGGAGTAGGTGATCCCCAATGTACTTCACCCTGTAGTTGCAGCAGACCCCTCCGAGTGCCTCTGCAAGGTGGCGCTGGTTCCCTTTGAGTGGGGGGGTCTCAAGTTCCTTGAAGGTCATTGTAAGTCCGTCCATGCCTGTAAACTGTCTGCTGGGGAATGACCTAGAGAGTTCCCCCTGGAAGGAGGTGGAGCGCCAGGTGCATTTGGAGATGTTGGGTCTGCCTGAGTGGGCTTGTGTAATCACTCGGTCTATGGCAGCCAGTAAAGGTGTTCAAGAGGACCTGGAGCCTGAAACAGTGGCCCAGGTGCCTGCCGTAAAGAGAAGAGGCAGGGTGTGCGGGAAACCAGCCCCCACAGTTCCTACGCTCCAGGAGGAGGCACCCTTTGAGGGGGATGCCCTGGAGCCTACGGTGGAGCAAGTAGCTGAACTGGGGGAGCTACCTGAGCTGACCAAATGGCAGCAGGAGGAAGGGCCCTCCAGGGAGGAATTCTGTGAGGAGCAGAAGAAGTGCCCTTCTCTTGTAGGTTTGCAGCAACAGGCAGCAAACCAGGCAGCAGGTGATCAGTCTGGATCACACTTGATTTACTGGGAGAATGATCTCCTATATAGTGAGCCTGAGGTTGCTGAGCCTGGGTCAACTCGTGTGCTGGTGGTATCCCAGCGCTTCAGAGCCTTCGTAATGTGGTTGGCTCATGATTTACCTTTAGCAGTACATTTGGGGCAGGACAAGACCTTTGAGAGGCGTGTCACCTACTTCTACTGGCCTCAAATGCGCAAGAGTTCTGATATTCACTGCAGGACCTGTCAGATTTGCCAGGCAAGTGGTAAGAGTGGAAGGAAGCGTACATAGGGCATACCAAGTTTGCGGTCACAAACGGGCCAATTCCCATTTGCGATGGCAAAAAATGGTCGTACATCAGGCCCATAATCCTTTGTTGTAATACAGTGCAGTGTTAGGATGTTTTTAATTGTATTAACTCGTATTTTAGAAGAAACATGCGGAACTAAAGTAGAAAGTGAATGTGACTAGCAGAAAACATTATTCATAGAATAAAATTGTTGTTAATTGTGTTGTTTTAAACGTAGGTAAATGTATTAATTGAATGTGCCTTATTGTTCTATGCAAATTTGTAAAGTTCATATCTTAGCTTCCTATGTTAGCTGGTGAATCCAGATGAAAGAAGCGCTCTAGTTAGCTATTATAATGCCTTTGTTTATTAGTCAGGCAAGGAGAGAAGACGTGACATCGTAAACTTGAGTCGATTATGGAAGGCTATTGTGTTTCACATAGTAAAAGACCTGGGTGCCAAGGTCAACTGTGGCAACCCAAGAACACCATTATCCCATGGAAAACTACCTCTAAGATCATACTCATAGAAGTTGCCATGACCCACAAAGACTTTTGGGAAGGATACCTGAGATATTGGGATGTAGAAAGTAGGGAAAGTGCCCACTTTTTTTCTACCTTTGCAGAGAGAGCATTTTAGAGCAAGCTCTGTATCTGTAGCTCCATGCTATATGACCCATTAACTGTGGAGAGACGTCTTAGGAAGCCTCTACATGCTGCCACCTTTAAACTTTCCTATCTGAAGATTCTGAAGTAGGGATGTCACTTAGTGGTATGGATAGATTAATGCTTTTTATTCATCAGCCCTTGGTGCAGGGAAATTTGGACCCATGCTTTTTGATCCTCTGCATTTTGCTTCTTGAGCTAATTGTCTTGTTTATGCTACATCGCCTCAATTGGATACGCCCGTTTGGCTTTACGCTGATTCTGATGTATTTCTACACTCTCATTTTAAGGAGCATTTATGTTCAGTTGTTTCTGGCATTGTAATAAATTAACTCACCTTATGAAGGTGTTCGTGGTTATTAGGTGTCCAAAAAAGTTCTGAATGATTTGACTGACAAATATAACACATTTTCTCCCCTCTACGCTTTCATGTTGCTTAAAAAAAAACATCAGATTGGGACTCTAGAATAGGTCCATAACCTTATGGGACCATCCCTTTCATTCTACAACAAACATCGCTGAAATATTTGAATATATAAAAGGAGGATGTGTTGGGTGTTGGAAGCCAGTGATCTTTGAAAGTGGTGTGTCATGATACTTGTCCCAAATTCCATTCATCAAGCAAAGTGAGCAAGCCTGAATTATTGCTTAGATGAGCATTTGGTTAATGGGGGTCCTCTTTCTGACAACATTTTGAAAACAATTGGGTCAAATAGTGCATGTCAAAGCACAGATTTCACATAAATGTTGTAAAAAAACCATGGCACACATAAAAGTTTGGAATTATTTTCTAATTTGCAAAGTCCAGGAATTGGTATGTAATTGGTGTCGCCATATGCCATGGTTGCCTTTGAATGCCAAGATTTACATACAATGTGCCAGTTCCAGAATTTTGTCATAATGTCCCAAATATGCCAATGTCAGTATTTGACTATGGGTGCCCCATAAGCAAAATATTACCTATAGAATGCCAGCGCCAGCATTTGCCCTTATAGCAAGAATTACTATCAGCTTCCAAAATGCCAGCACAAGTATTTTGCTGTGGGTGCTTGCATATGGCAACAATGACCTATAGTATGCCTGGACTAGTGGCAGCTTGGAAGCAGAACCCATTTATACACACACCCTCTCTCACTCATGTTCACTCATTCACGCTCATTTTCATCTACCCTTACTCACACTCATTTTGACATACTGTCACTCTCAGACTCATTTGCACTCACACTTACTCTTACTCTCACAGTTCCACTCTAACTCTCTCATGCTCTTTTATTCTTACTATGATTCAGGCATTCTCACTCCACAGTTACACTCTGTGTCCCTAACTGTTAGACATTGAGTTTATGGTTGGCAGAGTATGCATCCTTTCCAAGCAGGAAACACAATCCTAGTCAGCGTAAGTCAGTTACACACTTTAAATTAACCCCTGCTCACCCTCTGGTAGCTTGGCACAGAGCAGTCACGCTTAGCAGAAGAAGCAATGTGTTAAGTATTTGTGCAATGCAGCAACAGTAAAACAGTAAAAACACCACAAAAAGGGTCCACCCAGGTTTAGATAAAGAAAGTATGATTTTATAAATGATACAAGACCAAAATGATAAAAATCCAATAAGAAGAAGTCAAAATATGAATTGTTAAAGAATAAATTAAAAAATAACCCCTAGAATCAAATAGAGCTTAAGATCACACTGGACTGGGACAAAGTCAAGAGTTCAGGCCGACCACGAAGGAGTGCAAGCTGGCTACAAAATTGAAACAGGGCCTGCTGAGCAAAAGTACCCTAATCCTTGGTTGCAAACATGAGATGTGGGATGCAGTCAAACCATACATCGATGTCATTTCCACAGTCAAAGATTTGTGTTGATTTTTTCCACGAAGCATTGGTTCAGTGATGCATTGGTTCCATAGCCAATGCATTGGGTTTCTCCATGCTTTCAATGGGACGCAGTGATCATCCTTCAGCAGTGGCGGTGGTAATGTGGTCTCTGTGCTGATTCCGTAGCCGATGCTTCAGGTTTCTCCACGCTATTAAAGGGATGCGTCGATCATCCTTCAGCAATGGCGGTGATGCAATGGTTTCACTGCAGCAGTTCCGATGACACAGCTCGGGCAGTCCTTCTTCTTGCCAAAGTGATTTCAGCTCCAGATGTGTATTAAGTTGATAGAGTCCGAAGTCAAGTACTTATATATTGTTGTGCTTTTGAAGTTGGGGTGACTTCAAGGAAGGGTCTTTAAAGTGCGCATAAGTCCCTTCATCTTGCCCTCACTCAAGTCTTACTACAGGGGGTTATGCAGATTTTTGTGTGTGGTCAGATCCCAGCCTACTCAGGTGTGAGTGTGAGGCTGTGCCCAGCCGCGCTCAGCTGCCCCCCTCCTCCCAAAAAGATGCAAAAAGTCACACCCAGCCATTCTTTTGTGTGGGACGATCTAGCTATCTAGGGGGAATACAGAAATTGAACTGTCACACAGCCCAGCCAGTGATCAGAGACAGGCAGCATACACCAAAAGAGCATGAAAAGGTCCTGTGTTCTAAAAGTGGCATTTTCAGAAGTGTAACTGTGAATCAACTTTCACCATTAAAAAGAATTTGTCATTACCATTCCATTCTATGACATTTCTACCTTCTCTCAATTCCGAATTGCAGCTTATTAAGTGTAATACCGAATTCCCAATGTTAACCATTGAAGGGGTAGGCCTCTCAGTGGTGAAAAACAAGTTTGGGAGTTTTTCATTACCAGGACATGCAAAACTTAAAAGCACATGTCTTTACTTTTAGTTACACAGAACCGGGTCCTACAGGCTACGTAGGTCCTGTCTTAGGGGGGACTTATATGTAATAAAAGGGGAGTTGAGGGCATGGTAAGGGGTTTTAAATGCCAAGTCAAAATTGCAGTGTAAACCTCACACAAAGGCTCTGCAGTGGCAGGCCTGATACATGTTTAAAGGACTACGTATATGGGTGTCATAATCAGTGCTGCAGGCCCACCAGTAGCATTTGATTTACAGGCCCTGGACACATGTAGTGCACTAGGGGCTTACCGGTAAAATAATGTGCTAATTGTAGATACATCCAACAAGCCAGGTTTTAGGGGAAAAGGCCATGCACTTTAGCAGTGGTTGGCGGTGATAAAGTGCTCAGAGTCCTAAAGCCAACAAAAAGAATCAGCAAAAAGAGGAGGTAACCAGGCAAAAAGACGTGGGGAAGACCAGTCTAAAGATGCCAGGTCTAACTCTAATTCTTATTCTTTCCCATTGCTCCCTCACTCGTTCACACTCAGTTTCACTCAAGCACAATCACTTTATACACACAGACACATACCCAAACATGCCTCCCACCCACACACACACTATCTCTCACCTGCACACATGCACTCCTTTAACAATTTTCTTTTACTTACTGTTAGACCTGGCATCTTTGTTGTGGTTTCCCCTGACTTTTTGCCTTCTGCCCTCCTATTTTACTAATTTCATATTTGATGACTTTAGGATTCTGGGCATTTTACCACTGCTAACCAGTGCTATAGTACATATTCTCTGTACTCTTAATATGGTAACATTGGCCTATCAACAATTGGCATTTTTATTCTACTTATAAGTCCCTAGTAAAGGTCACTACATGTGACCATGGCCTTTAAATTAAATGCTGCAAGTGGGTCTGCAGCACTGATTGTATCACCCACTCAGTATTCCTTTAAACATGGCTCAAGCCTGCCACTGCAGACCCAAGGGGGCAGATTTATGAGGTTTTGCCGTAGGGAAGCTCAGCAGGCCTTCCTGCTGCGCTTCCCTACGGCAAAAGAAAAGGGCAGGGATGCGCCGTATCTATAAAATGCGGCACATTCCTGTCCTTTTCCCCTGCGCCGGCGCACAAAGGGGTGACTGCGCCAACGCAGGCACCTCTGCACCATGGTGCAAGGGTGCCTGCGTTGCGGAGATGAATATTTTTGTACAGGAAGGGAAACCTTTCTGTACAAAAATAATCACAAGAGGTTTTTCCTCTTTGTATGGGTGCTGCAGAATGCAGCACATATAGAAAAAGGAAAATTGAGGAGAAATAAAGATATTTCTCCCCGTTGCGCCTCCCTTACGCCTCCCCTGGGGAGGCGGAAACTTTTGGCGCTGCCTCAGATTTACAATTTCTCGTAAATCTGGGGCAGTGTCAAAAGGCCATGGATGTTGCTGGGAACGCCCCCAGCAACACCCATTGCACGCCCCTTTAACGCAGAACACTGCGTTAAAGGGACTGATATTTATGAGGCAGCATTAAGCCACAAAAAGTGGCTCAGTGCTGCCTGATAAATATCACGCAGGCTTCTGCGCCACGGAACGTCACAAAAAGTGACGATCCGATGGCGCAAGGGGCCTCATAAATCTGCCCATATGTGTGCAGATCTTAAGCTGCCATTTTGACTTGGCAAGTTAACCTACTTGCCAGGCCCTTACACAACTTATAGTGCTTTTCAGTGGAATCCTGTTGAGGACATCCACCCTGTGTTTTAGTCATTTCTTAGATTTCTTATTATCCTACTAGCTTTTAGAAGACTGTTATGCTTGCTTCGAGTTATCCTTTCCAGAAATAGCCTTAACTTATGGTTTATTAGGTCTGACTCACAAATTATCTCTACCTATGGATGTATAGGTTTCTGGAATAATGTTTGGTAGTCCATGCTCCTGCTTTGCCAGAGCAACCTGTGTAAGCAGCTGGTGTACTGCCAATGCTTCGCCTTTTATGTTACTCGGCTTGATTTAGAATACTGTAGCAAAATTGACCATTAGTTTCATCCCCAAATCTAGGCTGCCCTGTACTCTCATTGAAGCTGTTGAAGCACTTCAGACACAGCACCTAATGATGGTGTACCATGCGTTATGGTATAGACTGCAGCAAAGCTGTGCCCCAAGTGGTGTAGTCCTCCACTGGGGGAACTATTCCTAATGGCAAGTTCACTGTGGAAATTCTATGGTTTTCTTCAGGTACCGAAAAACTTTTCCAAACTGATTCGCTCTTTGTGCAATCCAGAACGGAAACACAGCCAGCCTGATGGGAACCATACCCATTATTGCATAATGGTCATAGGACTAATTCCTGGTGTCAGCAATTGTGGTTGGGCAGCTTGAACAGCCCTTTTTGGGATCGCCGTTATTGTTCACATAACAAATTGTGCTGGATGTCTATAGAGTGTAACTAAATATGTGTATAGTATACTAAGCTCTATATCTGTAAGGTTTGCTATATCTGGATAAGGTGTATAACCGGCTAAGACTGGCCATGTTGTTACCTCATTAATGAGGGGACCTAGTCTGGCCTTTTCTACTGCATGTTGGAGTGCGCCTAGGAACAAATGTATGTGTTCCTGATAAGTCAAAGGGATTTCTAAATCCACATATGCTCTCTATTGGTTTCGTACTGCTACTTCAGTGTATGTATGAAATTCACTGTGTTGACATTTGCTTCTGGGAATGTGAACCATGTATAGAGTACCTCTGTTCTGTATGCTTTGTGGGCCTCTACAATGAAGGTAACATACCCACCCGTCTGGGTGAGCCCATGTTGTAACAACATTTGTGTTAGTGCAAATCTGCAATTTACTGGCAGAGCATCCTGTCCTGGATTAGCCATTGGAATTCAGAGAGGGTACCTCTGTCGGGTGATCTTAAAGCTGCAAGCTTAAGCAACCTACATCCAGAAACAGGAGTTCACTACTTAGCTGAGGAGGATTTTTCCCTGACACACAGCATAAACGTTTCTGTTCAGTTGGTGAGTAGGGCCTTTGGGCACACAAAAGAAAACTACTCGGGAGACCCATTAAATAAGTGACCAAGCAAGAACGTTGTGGCACTATATTGTATGGTTCATACTTTCTCAGGAAGACTGTGCGATTTGGGCAGCATAAACATAAACACTATGCAAGAGTGAGTCTAAGCACACCATCAGGATATGTTGGCCTTAGTCCTGGCTAGTTCACAGTGCACTAACTGTACCCCTAAACTAGTATGGTAACAGGTGGTATGTGCAACCTCAGAACATGACAACTCTGACCACCCAAGGAACTCATCCAGAGCGAAACACAAGAACTACTTGAACTGGTATTTCAAACATTTATTGAAGCAATAAGAGTCTTGTATAAAATAGTGCTCTGCAATAATCAATAGAAGGAACAAAACAAAGTAATCAGCATCACAAGAATGGTAAAGAAAATGAACAGTTTAATCACTGTGCTGTTACATGGATTATTTGCTTGCATAGGGGTATAATTATGCTACTACCTAGCACTCCCTATCATAGTGTGCCAAGGGTGGGTGTCTGCAAGAATCCCTTAGGGTGATCTAACTCCCCAGTTACCTGTGGGTATGTTTCATTGGGGGCTCATACTGTTGTAGAGCTGGTCACCATCCTTCTCAGGAGGTAAACAGAATTCTGCTGGGCTGGATTTCTGGCATGGGGCGACCTCAACAGTATCATCAAAATGCCACTCTGGTAAAACAAAGGAGTGTTGTTGTTTATATAAAATAAACTTCACCCATGTTACCGTGCCAAAGCCCAAAAACTTTACCCATGTTCCCAAAGCCCCAGTCATGCCGCCATTATCGAGTCTATCTTTATAGAGCTGTAGCTGAGAAAACAATAACAAACATCACATTTTGTGCAGTGAACTTGGCCCTCGTACAGAATGTTCAAGGCTCTGATAATAAGCCTACGAAGAAATGTAAATGTAAGCAAAGCCATTTCACAGAATATTATCCTATAAAGACACACAAGCGAATGTGTCAAGTTTCAAAGTTCAAGAAATATTTCAATTTTAAATATAAGCATGTGAAACAGTGGTGTTCTTTCCCGGGCCTACGTGACAACATTACAATTTACCGCACCTGGTGAATTCCACTAACCTGGGCTGAGGAATTTCAATGGTGCGGTAAATACGTCCTATTCTGGAATTTCAATTTGGAAATGAGGAATAACATGCAGAATCGATATTTAACACAACAAATTCTATGTTGGTTTTTTTTGTTGGACCTTTTATCCTGATATATTTTGGCAGGTTTTCCCTGCCTGAATTTCTCAGGTAAAACTGTAACAGAGTGATAATTATCCAAAACCTGATTAAGATCCCTCTGCAAACTCTTATATGCTTAAAGCGAGTCACTCCATCCAAGGCACATGCTCTATATCAAATTTCTAACATTTTAATGCCCTTTCCAGTGACACCCTTTGCTTTGATTCTCTGTCCAATGTCATTTGATAATGGAGCTCCATGACCATCCAGAGTAGCTTGTAGCACTTTACAAAAACTTAAAATAACAAATACATTTCAGTAGAGAATTAAATACACTTGATACCGTAGGGAAACAAAGATTGGACACTGCTACAAATGCAAAGTTATTCACAATGTCCTACATGTCTTGCTAGCGTGTAGAACCTCAGAGCGTGTGTCTCTGACTACTGACAGACATTAATACCGTAGCCCTCTCTTCCTTCTTTCTCTTCTCTTTCTCTCCTTTCCCCTCATTTTGCTTGCTTTTCTCTTTTTTCCTTTCCCTTTTCTACTAGCGTTCACTTAGGTTAGATTCTTGTTATCCATGTAGGCTTATTAACACCACTATGCGACTGTCACAAGTTAACTTTGCCTCATACTCATATTATATCATTCGCGAACCCTGAGACAGTATTATTTTGTGTATGTATTTCCCTCCCAAAAAATTTGAAATTAAAAAAACCTTAGGAAAATATTTTCAATGTGAATGATTCTATCTGTCTAGACCTTTTCATTCATTTGTTAATTTTGAACCTCTGGATTTCTAACTTTTGCTTTGCACTGAGGGTTGTTGCTCACACCTAAAGCCAATATGCTCTTTTAAAATTGAACTCATTGTCAGTTACATCCCTTGCTATTTTGGGACTCGGCTGGCTTTATATTGAGCACTAGTTTTATAACTTGAATTGTACTGTACTAATAAAGGAAACATGATTAGTACTGTGAAATTATATGCAAATAATAACCTAATTAAGAAGTTAATGAATAGGTAATAAGAATGTATAAGTCGTTACCTCTTCAGCAGGAGTCAACTCGGTAAATAGCCTCCATGTTAATTCTATCCCTGCACCTGTTTTTTGCCCCCTTTAGTTTTTGTTACAGTCATCAAATTACACTCCCACTATTTTGTGCACTTCATCGTGACAGTGCTTCTACCCAATCTTCTTCTCATAGGTGTTTTATCTGCTTGAATAAGTTACATTGTTATAAAAGAATTTGGGGGCTTTTTTTGAGGAAGATGGGCAAGACGGGGTGATTGAAAACTGACATAGATTTCTTGTATAGGCATACTGACGTTTTTGCATATTTTAGATATGTATGTTTACTGCATTTGCACTTTATCTGCCGACTGGTTGCTGGATTACTTGGTACTGCCATTCACAAGTATTAGTTAACTGGGGGAAGTTGGCTCTTAAGGTATTGTTTCTATATGAGGGTCCCTGGACTGTTTAAAATGTATCATGCTTTGCACTGTCTCTTTATTCTGGTTATACACTCTGCAACAGGGTGGCACTACGAGTCCGGATAGACTGAGGTCACCTTAGTAAGTGTTGGTCAGACGCTGAAATTGGTATTGCACTGTGACTTTATTATTCAAATTATCTCATTTACTCTGGCATATTTAAAAATTGAGTAGGAATAGTCTAGAATATCGGAATATAAATGAGGGCAATCGGTCTAAGAAAGTGAATCATGTGTTTTACACTGCTGTCAGCTTGTTCGATGCCTTTTTAAGCAGGCTGCTATTTACCTGGCTATAACTTTTTAGTGTTGTTTCTCCACTGTCACTTTATTGACACCTACCTCAAGAGTGGGGAATCTGCGGAAATAAGTACCTTGCGAATGAGTTTGCATATTGAAAATTTTAAATTGACAAGAAGTTTGGATTAGGATGAGTCGTGGATCTGGGGTAATGAATGTGATATTTACTGTATGAAATTGAGGGCATAACTAATGCCGAGATAATTGTTTGTACGGTATTCCAAGCAATAAAAAAATCTTTATCTCATCACCTTGCCCTCCCTTCCCTTCCTTCGTTCTGCTTCTTGTATTAACACATTCCTATCTACCATATTCTCTATCTCTTCTGCCACTATCCTCAAATCTTTAATTATTTTGTTACCCCAATCGGTGATCCTTTGCCTCACCCACCACTGTTAGATTTATAATATCCCCCTGTTGGCTTAAAGCGTTTGCTTAATATATTTTTTTCAGACATCTTTCATCCCATGCATCCATGCAGAGACTTTTGTTGAATCATTATTCTTGGTATTTGGCAATGTGCTTATCATATGTTTATGCTAATTCTTTCTAAAGGTTTGCTGTGCACCCCATGTTGTTCTAAAGTATAGTGAACTGACGGAATTTGGTTGAGTTGTGCTTTAGACAATTGTAAAATGAATAAATACATGAATAAATAAATTAACAGGTTCTGGACTACCCCCAGACCTTTCACATATTTGCAGTTTATCAGGTTGTGCAGGAAACTGATAAGTATTAATTTGACCATAAGTTCATATCTTTGGTCTGGCAATGGCTCCTCATATCCAAACCACTGTGTGTAGATGATGTGCCCCAAAAGAAAAATCTAAATTAGAATAAGATATAGAGTTTTCGTTTCAGAAGTGACATAGTATGTGCAATTTCCATCCAGGGCAATTAATGAAGTAATTTCAATCATGGGGAAATACCCCTGACTGACCATATACAAGGCATTCCTTCTGTTCAGACTAATTTCGAAGAGCTAGCATCTTACTGGAAGGGCAATGTCTAGACTACCTGTTCCACTGTCTGGATGTGAGAATATTTTTTATACTCTGTGGCAATTGAACCCAAAGTCACTCCCAGCCTATTCTTTCTGCCTCGAGGGATAGCCTGTCTGTACCATACCATTAGGAATTGAAAAGTCTGTGTAAATGAGAGGGGCATGGTTGCCAAGTCTTAAACTCCCCTTTTATTTCCTATAAGTCACCTCCTAAGTAGACCCTAGGTGGCCCATAAGCCAGGGTGCATTACAATTAAAAGGTTGGATAGGTACATTCAAGTTTTGCATGTCTTAGCAGTGAATAACATAAGGTTTCCTTATTACATTTAATAAGAACTAACTCTTGATTGGGAACAAATAAAGAGTGTGTGTTTGGTATCTGAGAAAATGTAATTAAAAATCCTCTTAAATGGTACTGTTAGATTTTAAGTTACAATTTTGAAAATGTAACTTTTAGAGAGTTGGAATTTCCCTGCCCTCACTATTTGGTTCCTGCAGCTTGTTCCTGGACCACATGACTGTATAGTTGGCAGCTGGACTTTTTTTTATTGCTCCCAGACAGCCGCACACATAATGGGAAGGATAGAGGAGGCGAAGCTGGGAACAACCCCAATTGCGACTGCATAGGCTGCGGCCTGCATTCACACAAAAGACTTGTCACCTCTGCATTTTTCATGCAGCCAGCTTTGTGGTAGGACAGGGGAGGCAGGAAATATCAAGGATTTCAAAGGAAATTCTCAAGAAACCTCTCCTACATCAAAGTAGGCACCAGGTTTAAAAATCGGACAGTCAGATCAACTCTTCAGATCACTTTCTGGACCTGTGGAAGGACTCTCAGAGGACTGCGTGCTGCTGTTGCCTAATGTGCACTTCATAACACTGTCTTGCTCCACCTAGAAGCCCTGTTATGCTGCCTGAAGTCTGCCTTGATTTCTCAGTGGCCTGTTCTAGTGCTGACCCAAGGACTACCTGAGTGACTTCAAGGGCTAGTTGGTTGGCCTCCTAATCAGAGCCCCAGGGACAGGATGTATGACGTTACAACGCACACTATTACAACGCATGCACTTACAACGCATTTTTTACAACGCATAATCCATTACAACGCATGACATTACAACGCATGACACTACAACGCATTTTAAAAAAATACCTTTACAACGCACTACCATTACAACGCATACTACCTTTACAACGCATACCATTACAACGCATAATATTACATTACATTTAAGGTAAGTATTAGATAGTATAGGGGTAAAAATTACTATTCTAACTCCAGGGGGTGCAACAGTAGGGTAAGTGTTGGATAGTGTAGGGGTAAAAATTACTATTCTAACTCCAGGGGGTGCAACAGTAGGGTAAGTGTTGGATAGTGTAGGGGTAAAAATTACTATTCTAACTCCAGGGGGTGCAACAGTAGGGTAAGTGTTGGATAGTGTAGGGGTAAAAATTACTATTCTAACTCCAGGGGGTGCAACAGTAGGGTAAGTGTTGGATAGTGTAGGGGTAAAAATTACTATTCTAACTCCAGGGGGTGCAACAGTAGGGAAAGTGTTGGATAGTATAGGGGTAAAAATTACTATTCTAACTCCAGGGGGTGCATCAGTAGGGTAAGTGTTGGATAGTATAGGGGTAAAAATTACTATTCTAACTCCAGGGGGTGCATCAGTAGGGAAAGTGTTGGATAGTATAGGGGTAAAAATTACTATTCTAACTCCAGGGGATGCATCAGTAGGGTAAGTGTTGGATAGTATAGGGGTAAAAATTACTATTCTAACTCCAGGGGGTGCATCAGTAGGGTAAGTGTTGGATAGTATAGGGGTAAAAATTACTATTCTAACTCCAGGGGGTGCATCAGTAGGGTAAGTGTTGGATAGTATAGGGGTAAAAATTACTATTCTAACTCCAGGGGGTGCATCAGTAGGGTAAGTGTTGGATAGTATAGGGGTAAAAATTACTATTCTAACTCCAGGGGGTGCATCAGTAGGGTAAGTGTTGGATAGTATAGGGGTAAAAATTACTATTCTAACTCCAGGGGGTGCATCAGTAGGGTAAGTGTTGGATAGTATAGGGGTAAAAATTACTATTCTAACTCCAGGGGGTGCATCAGTAGGGAAAGTGTTGGATAGTATAGGGGTAAAAATTACTATTCTAACTCCAGGGGGTGCATCAGTAGGGTAAGTGTTGGATAGTATAGGGGTAAAAATTACTATTCTAACTCCAGGGGGTGCATCAGTAGGGTAAGTGTTGGATAGTATAGTGTAATATTATGCGTTGTAATGGTATGCGTTGTAATGGTAGTATGCGTTGTAATGGAATGCGTTGTAATGGTAGTTTTTAAAAATGCGTTGTAGTGTCATGCGTTGTAATATCATGCGTTGTAATGGATTATGCGTTGTAAAAAATGCGTTGTAATGGTAGTGCGTTGTAAAAGTTGCGTTGTAAAGGTTGTTCCCCCCAGGGACATAAAGGGCTCCAACCATCTTGAACCCACAACTGGACCCAGCCTTTCAGTCCGACACCCTCTGCGGTGGTGCTAAAGTTGCCAAAATAGCCAAAAGTCAAAATTTTGGATTCAAAAAGTTTTGGGCTAAAAACTGCTCTGAGAACTGCCAGGAGACCGGTACCAGCCTATCTTCGCCTATTCACCCATGGAGCATCGCCAGTCAGCCTGACTTTGTGGAAACTTTCACCAGCCTCGTCCCCTGGAGATTTTCAACTTTTAAAAGTCTGAACAAAGAAATCTTCACTGTGACTTCATCCAGCGGCTCCCCCGATGATGATGCTCCCTCCTTGGACACTGCCTGCAGCCTTGCCTTGCTGAACTTTAACTTTTCAGAACAATTACTCCAGAATTTTGTCTGAGTCCGAACGTAAGCGCCAACCGGGGCCAATCCACTGTTTGTATTCGATCAGCATGCCATTGTGGTTGGCCATATTTTTCGACTTTAACCTGGTTGTTCAAGAGTAGATGTCAGCGGTTGCTGCTTTGGTCTTTTAGGTGCTCGTTTTTAACCTTAAAATTTAAAAATAAATAACTCTGATTGTATTTATTGATTTTTTTCATTTTGGTATTAAATAACTTATTAATATTGATCCTATTGTTCAAAATGTGTGTGGGATCTTCCTTGTGTTGTGTTTTGACTTTTGTTCTGTTTGTGTTCTGCATAAATACTTTACACAATGGGCCTGTTTCACAAAGGTACACTGTTATAAATGGGGGTCTCTAGTTGGCAAGGGTTTGCACCTTTTCCCAAGTAGGGACCCTTCCTTCTAGTCAGGATAAGGGAATTACACTCCTAACATAACCCCTGCTCGCCCCCTTGGTAGCTTAGCACAAGCAGTCAGTCTTATCTAAGAGACAGTGTGTAAAGCATTTGCACATAACCAACAGTAATACAGTGAAAACACTACAAAAGGACACGACATCATTTTAGAAAAATATCAAATATTTATATATATCAATCAGCACGCCATTGTAGTAGGCCATATTATTCAACTTTAACCTGGTTGTGCAAGAGTAGATGTCAGCGGTTGCTGCTTTGTTCTTTTAGGCACTAGTTTTTACCTTAAAATTAAAAAAAAATAACACCACACCAGTATAGAAAAATATCCAATATTTTTATATATCCAAAACAAGACCAAAAAACAATAAAAATCCACCATACAGTTCTCAGAAATCTTCAGTAATCAAAATAGATTTGAAATACAGTTCCTTGAAGTCAATAGCTCAATCTGGGGCTATCACGGCGTTGTGAACAGCAAATCCAAACAGTTCTGGATGACCGCAGCATTGCGGGCCAGCTACGGTGTCAGGAAGACCAGAAAAACAGTACCTTTAGAAATTTAGGGTGTCGGCGGCTTCTCCATGAGCCCCGTAAGGCCGGCGCCTGCAGGCCTCACTTCTGGAGGTTAGAGCAGAAGTCGTCAGGCTCTTGAAGTCACACGCGTTGCAGACCGAACTCCTCGTGGTTGAAGTCGGGAGTGCCGGCGTGCAGTACCCTCAGTTCTCGGTGCAGGCAGCGGCTCAGTGACGTCATCCAGCGGCATCTGTGAGACCAGGGCTGCGCTGTGCAGTGATGCGGTGCTTGTCACGGTGCTGGCAGGTCACTGTGCAAGCAGCGTTGTCGTCGTTGCTGAAGCGCTGTCGTCGTGTGACGAACTGGAGTCGATGGTGCCGGCGTTGGTGGGCCAAGGCTGCGGTGTGGGATGAGGGCGGTGTGTCGTGTATCTTACAAGCAGTGCCTTCGAACCACAGTGCAAGCAGCGGCATTGATATCAGTGTGGAGCGCCGGGGATACCAAGGCGTCGTGAAGCGAGGCAGTGCACAGTGCGGTGCCCACAGGTCGCAGTGCAAGCAGTGGGTCAGTGACAACATGTGGTGGCATCGTCGGTGAGACCAGGGTTGCGGTGCATCATGCAGCAGTGCCCTCTGCAGTACCTTCAGGACACAGAGTCGGCAGCGGCATCGTAGACAACGTCCGGTTGCTTTTTCTTCTGTTGCAGCACAAAACGCACAGTCCCCAGTATATCGTTTTATTTTTCACCTGTTGGATTTGAGCCAGTGGGGCAATGCTCCTGTTCTAAAGTATCTCCTACAGAGTTGCATCCGGAAATATGTTGGATTGTTACAAAAGTCGGTGTCTTGATAAAAAGGGCAATTTTGGCAGCACTGTAGTTTAAGCACAGGGGGAACTTTAAACTGCAGATAGGTTGTAGAAGATAAAGGAGATGGCTGACTTAATGAACCACTGCTTATTACACAACATGTGAACCTGAGGGCATTGCCTTTACTGATACTAACAGTGTATGTGTTAGTCACACTTTATTTTACTTTGGTAGTTAGCAAACGCTATGTTAGTAGGTTTCGTTCCTGTGCTTCTATTCAAAATATAAATACTAATTATAAAAAAGATATGCTGAATGTGTATAGTTTTTATCTTCTGAAATGTAAGTATTTTTACAGCATTGGGATGAGTCTTTTTCGAAGTGTGCTCAATTCTGAAAATAATTAAATTGAAATGGCATTGAATGTATTCCCTTATTTCCATAAAAAGGCACTCAATTCTACAAATTCGGTCTCTCCATGCCACATAATTTGCTCCTTCTCACTTAATAGTTTAGTCATTTCAGACACATAGGAGGTATGTACAAGGAAGTGGTGGAGCATGTCGTTAGCCTCCTTAGATTAATGACATGCTCCGCCACTTCTGAAATGCAAGGCTGCACCATATTTACAAGAATGTGGCACAGCCTTGCATTTCCCCCTGGGATGGTGCCAAGTTTAGCAACTCAGCGCCAATGCAGGCACCCTTGCATCACAGTGCAAGGGTGTCTGCGTGCAGGAGAGGGTTGTTTATGTGTAGAAAGGTGTCCCTAAACAATTCTAAAATGTAATGATGTCACTTTCAAGGTGTCCCTTAACAATCTTAAAATGCCATACTGTTAGTTTCATGTGTGCTGCTTAATGCAGCACACATGAAAGTGACAAAATGGTATTTTTTAAAGGTTTGTTTATGTACAGGAAGGGACACCTAAACAAACAATGGCATTTATCTTCTTCCATGTGTGCTACACAAGGCAGCACACATGGAAAAATCAAAAACATAGAGAAATACTCCATTTCTCCTTGTTTCGCCAACTTAAGACCAGGGTTTTCCTGGTCTTAATTTTGGCGCTGCCTCCTATATACACCACCCTTGTACATAGGGGGCAGTTCAAATACAATGGGTGTTGCGGTGGAACTTCCACCACAACACCCATTGTACGCCTTTTCATGCTAACCATAGCGTGAAATGGGGCCTTATGTACAAGGCAGCGTTAAGCCACGTTAAGTGGCTTAACGCTGCCTTGTACATAAAGCGCAGCCCCTATCGCCACCACAACGTCCGTGAAAGTAATGTTGTGGTGGCGATAGGGGCTTGTACAAATGCTCCATAGACTCTCATGTACAAAACCATTTTATTTTCGGAAAGGCTCAGATTCATACAATTGGGGCGTTTCTGACTGCAAATTGGCCTTTCTGTTTCTCAAAACCTAAATTGTGATTTTGGTTGGTATTTGGAGGGGTATTTAATGGGATCCCTTCCAGATACGGATTGTTTTAGTGATGTATTGTTAGTTTTCAAACGAAACCTGGTCGCAAAACATTAATAATGTGCCATCTCCTCAAAGTATATGGTAAGGCGTTAGCAAATGAAATGGGGTCCATGAGTGACCTCTTCTCCTCTGTGAATGTTCCCAAAAACCTTTTTAGGAGTAGACAGTGGTCCCTATGGCTTGTGTAATTTTTCATTTTATTCCATAAACAAAAAAAGTTTGCTTTCTTTCAAAGGAATCACTGACATGGTTGTCTGCTGACCCTAGCAGGCCAAAATGCCTGGGAATGTGGACAATCGTAGTGGGTCGCAGGTAGATCAAATTGCAACCCACTACGATTCAGTATTTTGCAAACCCAATAACACATAGGCTGGTTTGCAAAACACCAACGGAATTGGTGAAGTCAGTGCGCAAATTGAGACCACTTGTACAGAATACAGAACAAATCGCAAATCTTTTTGCACTTTACAATTTCTTAAATTAAATCAAATCTTTGTACATGAGGGACCATTATTTGGTCTTCCAACGCTGAATATCACTTGTGGTCCTGCCTCCAACCCACATAGCATCATAGTTGGTTCACTTTATTAAGAACGTAAAATGATTTGTCTCATTAGATCATACCATCTTTATATGCATTAATGTACTGCATGTAAATGTGAATCACAATCTATCGAAACATGTTAATTTATGTCTAAATCATGGTTTTTACTATTCTACTTCCGAAAGAGCCAGACTATAACTCACCACGTGTGGATAACCTATTTCTAAATGTACATTTTAACTTGTCAACTCTCCTGTCCGTATCTAAGGAGAGTTACAAAAAAAAAAACATATCTGTAAATTGTTTATATCCAGTAAGTGCATTCTTCCACATAATCACAAGATTTTAATAGCCTTCTGATGGTTTCTCATTAAAGTACCACAGTGCATGATATGCTTACAAATTATTTTCTCATTATTCTTGCTAATTGTTCGCCAGCTCCATATGAATAATTTATCACCGAGTCACTAATGGCACTCTCATTTTATGGCAATAATCAATAAGTGACTAAAATCATGAGTTTTGCAAAAGATCCAAAAGTGTGTAAAGTGATTCATTACCCTGAAATGAGTTGTATAAGGATGCACAGGCCTTGTATCTGCTAAGATCTCGTATCTGCAAATTGCTAAATAGGGGCACCGACTTACTGGCAAACGCCAGTTCCCATTATTATCTAGTTTTTCGTTAATCAAATCAGACAGGAACATGCTTTAGTTTAGTGTTAGTTTTATTCAGAATAGTGAGTTTTCTATGAAATTCCGTGTGCATTAATCTCGAAAGGGCTCATGACAGTAGCATCCAATGCAATGCTCATTTTCTTCCAAGCTTGTGGCCTAAATCCGTTTTCATTCCACAGTAAAAATGTTTTTTTGAGACAAAACATAAGACATTTCCAATATTTTTGTGATGGAGTCAACTCATCTTGTACCGCCAGCCAATTCTGTGACAATCCATTTAATCATGTCAACTTAAAACCTGCCTTGAAAGAAGTTCTCTCATCTGCCCTTCTGGGAATAAACAATGTTGCTCATTGCAAATGTATGAGCCCAGATATTGCATCATGCAGATTAATAAATCACTGTACAATTCAAGAAAGAGACACTTTTTTGCAGTGCTATTATTACTGTGACAGCTTTGGTCTCATTGATAGATCTACCGCGGGTGCAATATAAATGCTAACCAGAACCTGCTTAGTTCTGTGAAATCACGGGACTAGTGATTAAAAAGCATGTTCAGCACTCTTGGGAGGTGAAGCTGTCCAAGTTGTTTTAGAAGTGTATGTGAGGAGAAATTGCAGGTCTAGAAAGAGGATGCAGCAACAATATCAGAACAATTTTTCCTCGCTCGAAACAACGAAACACCAAAAGGGGAATATATTTGTATAATCCCCGGTGGCATCTGCTGCTGCTCAAAGGTCTAATATAAGGGCCATATTTCCAATGAAACGCTGGATCGGGCTCCTTAAATGTTGACATCAGATTGTTGTCTTTCAAGGTGGGAGGGCAGAACGGTGGAGAGGCCACACTAAAAGACGCTGCATCAAATCTGCCCTAGGTCTTAAGCTATACCTCATTAATGATACCTAATCAGGTCAAAACCAGAATGAGGTTGCTTGTGTTCCCTCCTCGAAAAGGACTTGCCCTGCAGTTGGGCGGGGCAGTTCCTAGCAAGACCAAGGCAGATTTGCATTAGACGGGTCTCTGACTATGGTCTGGAATGTGGCCCCAATTGTTGCCAGTGGCTGTGATTAATTCAAGCATTTCTTCCAGAAGTTTTTTTGCATGAAATGTTTAGGAAATTGTTTTTTACTCTCAAGTAGCAGTGCTAAAACAAAATGTAAGCAGTGACCAATGCAATGTATATTCGCCCCTCATGCATAAAAATATATGTGTTTTATGACCTTGTGTATTTTGTTTATAAACAATAATTGTAATAACTCACAAATGTCCCACAAAGACCTTTAATTCCTTCTAACTCTACTGCTAACTGACGTGGATTTCAGTTCTCAATGGTATGAAAAAGGTGGAAGTTTCAAGAGTTTAATGTGGGTAGCTACCACTGATTTTGGCAATAATTTATCAATTTGTGTAGATGTTTACAAAATAAGGCAGGAATCTGTTTGTGAAAGTTAATTACTACATCATCTTAGACAATTGATTCTACTCCCACACTACTAAGGTAAAGGTGATCACTGGATTTGTGTTTGTGGTTTCCAGTGGGCTCCAAAGTCACTCATTTCTGGGGTCAAGGACCATTTCTTTCTATAACTTTGAACTTACTGCTAACACTTTGTAAGTCAACAACCATTGAATATTTTTTTTGTATTGCAGTAAATGCGGCCTGGCGAAGGCTATCATTCACATTCACTGTGTGTGCTTGCAATGTGTAAAATGCAGTGCCACAAGTATACACACACCAACACATAGTGGCTGACTGACTGTCATGAGCTATGCAATCCCACCCATAGCCAACTGATTCCAATGCCTGATAGTATTTTAACTTGGTGGTGTCAAGATGGTGATGTAACATACACACTCTGTGAAATTGTTTCTTTCTGCCCACCCTTGGGAAAAGGCAAGGCAATAGGGGTGCACAGCATATGCTAAGATGCACTACAGAGTGCATTACAGATTGACTAAGCTTCCACCACTTAGAGCCTCATCCTTTTTCATTCATTCTTAGGTCCACCATAACATTTAGAACAGCGGAGAAAGGGGGCAGCCCTGTCTTGTACCCCTGGTAATCTTAAAACTAGGGGTCAGATTATTATTCACCCGAATCCTTGCGATAGGGGACCTATATATCAGCTGTATTGCTCTGCAAAATCTTTTCCCCAATTTATAGCGACTAAGCAAGCCATAAAGGAATAGCCAATTTACCCTGTTGAAGGCTTTGGTCGCGTCTAGCGTAATAATGGCTTACATGAACTTATGTTCTGCTGCCAAATCTATTGAGCCAATAAGTTCATGACTCAATTGAGACATTTGCCTGCCTTTGATAAAGCCCTTCTGATCTTCGGATATCGAATTCCTGCTCATTTTGCCCAATCTGATGGTGAGGATGCTAGCATATAGGTTATAATCATAATTTAGGAGGGGAATAAGTCTATATCACACATGCTTTTGGGTCTTCCCCAGGTTTTAAGATCAGAGAGATGACGGCTTCTTCCCAGGATTTGAGTAGGACAACTTTTTCCTCCCAAATCCCCACAAAGAGTTCTGTTAATATTGGGCACAATTGATCTGTCTATTTTATATAGAACTCATGTGGGAGTCCATCAGGACCCGCAGCTTTGTTCCCCTTTTCTTTTTTCATAGCAGCATGCAGTTCATCCTGTGCCCCCCTCTAATAACTCTTTCCTCACAGGAGAGTTTCTCCACTAATTGGCCCCCAAGCCAACTGTTAATTTGGTCATCAGTTACTCACAGATCCTGCGTGTATAACTCCCAATAGAAATCTACAAAACCTTGCTCTATCGCTGGCTGTGACCTTAAGCTGTTACCTGTGACTCTAGAAGTTATTTTGCATATGTTGTTCTTTGCGACTTCAACTCTGGTCTTCCAGGCCAAGATTTTCCCGGCACATTCGCTATACTCAAAATGTGCTAGTTTACTAGCCTCCCATCGCTCTTGCACCCTAGATCTCCCTCTGCCTATTTTTAGCTAAAGACTCCTCCCCACATGTCTCTCTGTCCTTTAACTCGAGTATCATGATTTTCCCTTCTAGGTCTTCTATCGTATTTCTATACACTTTCCTTTTATGTACCGAGATCTTAATCAGAACCCCTCTGATAAAAGCCTTATACGCATCCCAAATGAAAGTTTTAGGTGCTGTATCTTTATTAATATTAAAAAATTCTTTGGTCCTTTCCATAAGTATATCAATTATAGCCTGGTCATTTAACAGTGATCTATTCAAAGTCCATCTTCTTTCCTGCCCTGCCTTCCCCCCAATCGTTCTAGCACTACTGCTGCGTGATCGGACAAATGAGCTGGAAGATGTCTAATCTTCATAATCCCTGTGTCTAGTGAGCTATCTATTAAAAAATAGACGTTCCTGGAGTGATGTTTAAATTTTGAGATATGAAAAGTAAACTGCTTCTCAGTATCATGTCTGGCTTACCATACATCATAGAGACCAAATTGCCTCATAAGAGATTTGATGTATCCTTGCATCTTAGGGTTGAAACTTGCTCAATTGTATTTCGATCTATCAAGTTGGTAATCTAAGACAACATTAAAATCCCCAAACAAGATAATCAGATGTTGGAATTTCAACAGCTCTGAGGCCACCATTTGTAATTGTTCAATATCATCCATGTTAGGCCCATAATAACCTACCAGGGTATAATGCCTTCCTAATGCTTTTATTACAACAATCACCCATCTTACCCACTTTTGACTGGAGAATCGTTGTTCCTGTGTGCTTCTTTATTAATATTAAGGCTCCTATTATATGGGTGTTTTGTTCACTAGTGATCCTCTGACTAAACCCGCTTTTTTTTTTTGCAGATTTCATCACATTCAGGCCCAGATAAATGAGACTCCTGGAGAATAATTATTTGAGTTGGGGCATCCCTTAAATATTGAAATATTTTCCTTCTCCTTCTTCCCACCCTCAGTCCATCAATATTCCAGAACAGAATTTGTATAGTGTGACTCTTCATATTACCTTTTTTTTCTTCTTTTGGTTAAAGGGGCTCAAGCTCTCATATTTCCACATCTCAAGGCAATGGGACATTTTTTTATTTTTCCCCATGTTCTCCCCACCCTGTGCCACCATACCCTCCCTCCCCCACGGAAAACCCATACCCTCTTATATGGCTTTCCTAGCCATTAGGTCTGTTGTGGGAGAGGGGAGCGAACCCCTTAGAAATAGAAAAATGTGGAGAGAACTGAAAAAAGAAAAAATATAAGAGAAAAAAAAGACAAGAGGGCAAACAGTAATGGAGGGGAAGCAAACACCTAATACTCCTTTAACAGCCTCTTTAACAGTTCCCTTTGCTCCTAAGGAGCAGCCTCCTGCTTTTATATGGGGAATATTACTCTTGCGGTCCTTATAACTTCCTAAACATTTCCAATAGGGCATCCGCCTCCTCGTGATCCCTTAGGTTGTGCATTTTTTCCCCAATCATCACTTGGGGCATAGCTGGGAGTTTTAGCTAGGCAGTCCCACCTAATTTCCTGAACTCATCCACTCTCTTCCCTTATTCTGGTTAAAGTTGCGTGTGACACATCTGATCTAATGGTAATGGATAAACCATCACTAGACAATGGGCCAGCCTTTAAAACAAAGTTCAACAGCTTTTCTTTAATTGAGTAAGTTAAGAAGTTGGCTAAAATTCTATGCGGTTTAGTTTTCATCGGTTCCCTCCAAAAAGGCTCCCAGTGTATCCACTGAGTGTCTCGCATGAGATCCTCCACTGAGCGATCCCAGCCCCCACTCGATTATAACTGCCTAGAGATATACGATTTTAGATCACTGCTTTCTAAACCTTCTGGGACATTTAGAATTCTGATATTGTTACGCCTTGTGTTATTTTCCAAGGTATCCAACTTGTCTTGGCTTTTATTGAGTTTGTGTTCCAGGAATTAAGTTCTTTCCTGTCCCTGGTTGTCACTTCCTGCATATCCAATACTGATGTTTCCAAGGCTTGCGATCTTTGAGATAAGGATTCAAGCTTTTTTGCTAACCCCTCACAAATTCCTTGGATTTCATTTTGGTCAGCTTGGGAAAGTGCAAACCCATTTTTTACTTCCTTCCTTCCAAGTGATTTCATTATGTGCTCTAATGGGCTTACTAGTGGGCTCAAATTTCCTGCTGGCGGCGTCAGAGTCATTAAATGCACTCTCCCCTCTGCCTCTGTCTCTATCACAGTCTTTTCCGGCACCCCCACTACTGCATGTGAGACCTCATTGGGGTCCTCACTTGGGCCTTCTGTAGCCAGGTTTTGATATCTATTAAAGGACACAGGGATCTGTGCCACCCCTAATGTCTCCACACCTGACTTCTCCGACGCTTGCATCTTATCAACCCTAACACCTAGCTCCAAGGGAAAAATATCCCTGGTAGGCACCAATAGGTTTGCTGGTTTTAAAGAGGGGTCTCCCAGGCTAAGGGTTCCTTCAGGAATCTTCTCCTGTAACTTGAAGTATGACCTCAATGATGGAGTAATTCTTGGATTCTTTGACTTTGGTGCTGATCGTTGCTGGGTTTGACCTTTGCTGAGGGAGCCCCTGTTCTTAAAATATCATCCCCCTCACACTGTAGTGACAACTCAGGGTGTGATCCCTCTCAGATCGTTTAATCTTTGCCTTAATATTGACCCTGTGTACCTCTTATCCTTTCTCGCCAGGGTCCCTACCCTGCTCGTGGCTGAGGGTATTCCCCAGGGCTTCCGCACTTCTTAATGAGTATCTATTTGGCTTATTGTCCTTTTGGCTTTTCCCTCTCATTAGGCAGGAAAATACTTCATTCCTACCTGGGGAAGATTCTGTCGAGGTTGTACAACACAAGTCCAGCTGCTTACTGCACTCTTCTGTCGACTTGCTCTTGGCTCTTCTGCTCCAGTCCTGCCCTTGTTTGTCTTCTAAGTAGACTTGACCTTCCTGCAATGAGGAGCGTCGCACCCCTACACTCAATCTGCACCCAACAATCCTCGGCGCGAGTCCCCGAGCCCTCATCACCTCACTGGCGTCTCTCTCCCACAGCAGGCTGTCTTCCAAGGCACCACGCCGCGAGAAAACTCCCACTGGTTCCGGAGCTCCGCCCACCTCCAATGCCGTATCACTGTTCCACTGCCACGCCGAGCTGGACTGCCCCACCAATTTGCTGCCCCGGTCAAATCTCTCCGGCCAAATCGCACCAGTAAGGGCAGTCAATTTCCCTTCAAGCTGACACGACATACAAACTTAATTTTAGTTTTTTAAGAAACTCTGGTTCCACATCGGGCTCGCGGCATGTTACAAGGCTTGTTGCCCCCACCGTTGACTCATCTTGCCTCCTCCTGCATTCCTGGTCTGCTCCTCTCACAAAACAGACACGTGGGCAGCCGGCTGCTGTCCGCCATGTTCTCCGTGTCATTAAATCTTAGAGATGTCGGAATTATGGGATGGGCCCAAATTTTTCAAGACGGACAGCTGTGTTGAGGGACTCAATTTCAACAACTGACGGAATTTACATTGTCCATGTTCAGGTATATGCAAATGCAGAGCTGGACCCAATCTTCAAATGAAGCCCAAGGAGAATCAAATGACCTGGAAGAACATCTAGCCACGAGTCGCCAACAGAAAAAGGTGATAGCTACTTGGTATAAAATGATCATGGACACCCAAGATGAAGATGATAATGTACCAACAAATCACTGGGGTAAGGTAGCTGAGCAAGTGAATCAAGCAATTGTGGCACATTTATTGGCAAGTATCCTTTCGAACATTATATAAAGTGATCAAACCCTCATCTTAGAAGAAATCACTTGCTCTGTCTTTATAGAGTCTATTGGACACCCAAAGAAGTAATCAAAATTGAGAGGGTCGATGGGAGCTGGATGCAGAAAGTGTGGGCTCAGAGATACCCATGACATGCACATGTCGCTTAACTGCCACTCCATACTTTGCTTCTGATACGTTTGTATCAGATCTGTTGCACATCTCACTAGAGGTAAGCCCTGAGCTTGTTATTTTTGGACTGGTGCCTGAGATGGGAGTTAAGCCGAATTTGGACAATAAGTTACTGTTTTTTCTAATATTATTGAGTAGGAGGCTAATTTGCAAGCATTGAGTTCTCCCGACCTGCCCATCTAAAGCAGAAAAGCTTGAATCAGTTTTCTATATCTATGAATTAGAGAAGACCCAAAAGGTCACAAGCAAAACGCATAAGTTATGGTCTACTTTGAAGAGGTGGCTGAATGTTAATACAGAGCCAGTGTAGGCTGATATTAACACTATTATTGTCCAATGATTGAGGCCTGAGGAAAAATTGACAAGGCAGTCATGTTTTCTTTTCCCCGCAGCTTTGCCTGGATACTGTACCTCTACGTTCTCTACTAAGGGTTGGCTCCACTCATATGCATGAGAACAAAGCTTAGAGGTATCAGTAGGAATCAAGGCATAAGAGGGCAAAAAAAAGAAGTGCTGGCAGCACCATCAGCTATCTTAAGAAAAGATTGGGCCGTGGCACTTACTTTAAAATAAAAAAATAATAAGTTAGTAGACTAATGGTGAAAGTGGGTGCACCAGCAGTGAAAGTTGGTGTGAGATTCCTAAGAAGAATTTTGGATACCTGCACTTATTATTTATTTACTTTTTTGTATGATTAAGCATTGGGTAGGATAGTTTACAGTTGGTTTATTGCAAAATTGTGTCTGCTGATTTCTGTCCAAGTGGAATTGCAGTGTAAAGGTTTGTTTAACTAAATAGTGATAATTACAATTGGAAAATCAAATCAAAGTATATAGTACGTTGAAAAATGGGTACATTTAGTGAAAATATAAGAAAAGAGATTATATAGAGTTACCTGACTAGATAACCTATACTTGTTTTTCAAGTATAAGTTACCTAGTGAGGTGTGGACAGCACTATATGGTCAATGTGGTATCACATTGTGCTATTTTGACAGGACATAAAAAAGGCAACACATAGTTTTTTAATGGTGTTGTACGGGTCCCATTAAGACAGGAACAGCAAGATAGGTTGATAGAAGTATGTCTGTTTGCAACATTGAGATGAAGTAATGATGCAGTACATTCTAGCCCAGGGTTTAAGGTGAAAGACTCAGCATTTTACTGTTAGAAGTCATCCTTTTGCCCTGTTCATCTCCATTTTTTACTGAATGATAATGATGTTAACTCTCTCTGACTGTACCCTGGGCTCTGCTAACCAGGCCCAGGGCCAGTGCTATGTGTAAAAATGTACATGTAATGGGGTACACTTACAATTGGAAATGACAGACTCTATAAGTCCCTAATGGATAATATGGTCAGCGGGTGTAACCTACCTTTAAATCCCCAGTACATAATGGGGCATGGAGGTTTAGAGGCCCAGTAGGTTTCCTGTACTTGCATGTGTGCGCTGCTGTGGGCCTGCTGTCCTTTTAAAGTTAGTCCTGTCTTGCAGCCTGTCTTTAAAAGTAAATCCACACAATTGGTATTGACAGACCCTATAAACCCCAAGTATAGTATAGGGCTAGGGGGTTTAAACTATTTTTAAGTCACTTGTATGTAATAGGGCGTAGAAGTTTAGAGGGCCTGCTGTTTTCCTGCATTTGCATGTGTGCACCGCTGAGTGACTGCTGTCATTTTAAAGGCTAGGGTGATATGGGCACTTTAAAAGTGATGGTCTACTTTATTTCAACATATTAGCCCGGGGCCAACTAGCTATTGTGTCTTACTTGCCCTCCTACTTACTCACAGAGTAACAAGTGATTAGACACCTCAGAACACAACACTCCAGAATCTCATGGGCCATGCGGTTGCAAGACACACCCTTCCGCTCAAACTCTTCTTCTTGGCCACAATAGGATCTGATAGAGACACAAACCAGTTTAAAATATTTCTTTTAACTAACGCTCTCTAACATGTATTATAAGTGCCACAACAAGCAGGATAGCGCAACATACAAATATAGTCAGCATAGCAGCTAGTCCATAAATCATAAATGAGATATGATCATGAAAAGACAATATAGCTGTCCTACGGCGGGTGGGGGTCGGTCCCAAACTCACAGCACACCTCAAACTGCTGTACCCTGGCCTTACGTCTCAGGTCTACATCGGCCGACATATCTCACCCCCTCTCCAGGTGAATTGCGGGATGCGCCAAGGGTGCCTATTACCCCCCTATTATTCGTCTTCGCAATGGAGCCACTAGCAATCAGGCTCAGGGAGGGAGGTGAACACTGGGGCATTCCACTAGAGGGCGCACACACAGCGTGTAACTATACACGTATGACCTCCTAATCTACATTAGGGACATCACCATGGACTTCTCTCCACTCTGGGCCACGCTGGATGACTTCGAGAAGGCAGCGGGACTGAGAGTGAAGTGGGTAAAGTCTACCATCTACCCCCTCCACTCAGATGCTCCCCTATGGGAAATAAGCACTGGGGCAGTCAGGCTGGCATGGAATGGAGACGCCTCAAGTTACCAGGGAATCAGGCTCTACCACACCCTGAAAGATCTCCTCAAGGGCAACCACTACTGGACCCTAAGAGGCATTAAAACTAGATTAACTTCTGGTGTGCGCTACCCTTGGCCCCCATTGGGAAGGTGGCCTTATCGAAGTTGGTGGTGGTACCTCGCCTCCTCTACTACTTCGTAAACGTCCCAGTGACTCCTTTGCAGGCCTTCTTCCAGGAGTTAAACTCCTTACTAGTAACACTGATCTGGGGGAGAGGACCCCGAAGAGTAGTTCTAGCGACACTGCAACTCCCAAGGGACCAGGGCAGGCTAGGCGCCCCAACATTTGAGGCCTACTTTCTCACATGACAACTGCAATGGCTGTCATGTTGGAGAGCTGGGTGACATCTAGAGGAAACTGACGCACAATCAGGGTCCTTGACGATCCCTACTATACACAGAATTCTTCTCCAGGGTCCTAGACCAAAACCAACCCATCTCATCCAGGTCCTGCATGCTAAGACTCCCACCTATCCCACGATACACCACTCTACTATCCGCTATTGCCATTAGCAGGTCTCCTCAGGGGACGTGACCATTGTACGACCAAGGACATGCATGTCTGAACAGAATATGCACTCACAGAAGTGAAATCTCTATTCATGGAAGGACAACTTGCCTACTTTGAGAGCCTGACGGAGGGGAGCGGGATCCCCGCCGGTAAGTTACTCCTACATAGGCAACTCATCTCTGACTGCAGAAAAACATGGAGTCTAACAGATAGCGAACCAAAGACACACCTCACACTACACGCGATACTAAATATGGGCACACGGCGCCATCTCATCACATGGATCTACAGATCCATCATAGAACTCATGGCCACACTGCTCACGCAGTACCAATCAAAATGGGAAGAGGAATTTGGTCATGCGCTTCATGACAAAGAATAGCTAATGGCCCTAGAGCTCTATGAGAAAGTATCACGAAACCAGCGCTTCAAAAATATCTAGTTTAACATACAACACCGGGCGTATCTCCCACCTGCGTGACTCAAGTGATTTTATCCCAAAACACAGTTTGAATGCCCACCATGTCACATTCCCAGTGCCTCATTTGTGCATATGCTCTGGACATGCCCCGCGCTGCAGTCATACTGGGCAAAAATACATACCATGATACAAACAACAACAGGCCTTGCAGGCCTCGACACATGGGAAGCTTGTGCCCTGGGTATATTCAAGCGCCAGAAAAAGAAAAGGATAGAAACACGGTTCGCGGTTTTAACCCTACTCCTAGCAAAACGAAGCATCACATTATATTGGCGCTCATCTACAGGTCCTCCATTAGAGGCATGGATGGGGGCGGTCATAAAATGGGGTAGAGCAGAAGAAGATGCGATCAGGCTAGAAGAGGCACGAGTGATACGTCGCCACCCCGTATCCATGGAATGGGCAGCGCTCCTCCACAGCTTTAAACAAGCACACAACACACCCACGGAATCCATAGCGACCACCCCGGTGATGCCGTGCCCCACAACATCTCGCACCCCACACACACCCACCCGCTGGGAGCCTGCTCCCGCCGCCCCCAGCCCTTCACAACACCCGCAAGCACCACGGTAAGAAAGCAAGGCCTATTGGTAACCACGCCGCCGAAGACAACACCCTTCCACAAGACCTAAAACCCATCCCCAGCACCACCTTCCAAATTACACTCTCAGTTGGTTTGTTGGAAACAACACTTGTAGACAATCCATATAAGCAGCAGAGATACACTAGGGATGCCCAAGAACCAAACACTATACTATTGACCCAAGGCACTCTCAAACGAATATACCACATGCGTTGGACAGACCACACCTAAGCACTTAGACAACCTACTTGTACTACCCTCTGGCAACATAATGTAACTAAAAGTTGAATAATCGCAATTGACGTTGTTTCTGTATACTCTGTCTGAACCTGAAAACTCAATAAAAAGGTGTACAAAGAAAATGAAAAGGCAATATAGCCTAACCTCCCTTCCCTTGCTTAGAAGCTGTATTATTATGTATTAGAAGATCTTTTGGGTTTTGTTTGTAGCCCGCATACCTTAGACTATAGATGGTAGTCCTACATCATAGGAGCTGTCTAGCTCTTCTCCCTGGAAATCTCCCTCTCCAAGTGTGTGCCCCCTATGCATGTTTCCCAATAAAACCAAAGTATGATTTCCAAGCAAAAGCTGTATTGGTATGTTTTGTCTAGGTGCTATGGCCTAACCAGAACAGAATAACAAGGGGCATTGTTTAGCGACCTTGCTCACAATGTTCAGATTAAATCCCAGGAACTGGCAGAGAGTGAACACAGCAGTCGGTTCTCATGTGAAAAGCACAAACAAAGTCTTTGCAAAAACAAAGCCATGTAGTAATGTGCGCTGAGCCACATACTGTCTGCAGCGAGCTCATGCTAACTTAGAGGAGACTACACTATCCCCATGGGCCAAGTGACACCAGCCTTCTAGTGGTCTCTGCTGATTGGTCGGTCTTTACAGGCTTAGCCAGTCTGCTTTGATTAGGTGATAAGTGGCTTGGCAAGACCAGAGGTTATCTGATGAAGAGAGCTCTGCAGCTGGGGAGGATGGGGAGTACAGAAGGGGCTGGGTAAATCAAACTGAGCTAAAAGAGAGAAAAGATCAGTAAGTAATGCCAGACATATTTACCCCCATATCCTGTGTCCCAGCTAAATGGCAGGTTTATACAAGGAATTTCCAGAGGTCAGGGGGAGGAGAGCTAATGGAAATGAGCCCCATTGTGTGTTGGTTTAGCTAGCTGCTACTAGTCTGGAGATAAATCATCTATGTTGGATTTTGGAAGTGCATTGCATTGTGGGACAAGAAGCCACACTTTGGAGGAAGTTGTCCTGATGTGGGTGGCACCCAGCATCTTATTGGATGGAGGAGCCGCCTGCTTGTCACTACGGAACACTGAATAAATATCTGAGAGCTGCATAGTCTCTCAGAACTGCTGCCTGAAACTACAAGGAAATGAAGGAATACCCTGCTGGAAGCTGGAAGTGCACCCATAGGCTTGCATTCTGAATGTGGGTACTTAAGGGCTTACCTGGCTGTAGGTCCTTAGATTCATCGTGGAAAAGATTCAAAACCGAAACCACTGCACTTCGACCGTATGGGCACTCTGGACTTCGCTTGACTTCGCTTGGGCCTGACTTCATCTCCCTTTCAGTCTGCAGCCTAGTCTGTATCTGGACAAGAAAGCAAAAGACACACAATTGATGGACAGAATGCAGAACAAATCAAAACATTCACCCCCAGTCAAGAGATCTGGGTTAAATCCATCATTTTTTTGCTCACCATGCCAAACCCCGAAACCGGTACGAGGATGCTTGCTTCCGGTCCAGGGAGGACCTGGCTTGGCAGTTCGGGCTGGACTGTTCCCATGAGGCACAGGGTCAAGACTGATTTGCATATGGCCAGTTCTAAATTGGGGTGGCATGGTAAGCAAAAGAATGATGGATTGAACCCAGATCTCTTGACTGGGGGTGAATGTTTTGGTTTGTTCTGCATTCCGTCCATCAATTGTGTGTCTATTGCTAGTCTGTATCTGGGCACCATGCAGGATCCGTGTAGGGCCTGTAGAGCATCCAAGATATCTGAAGATAATCTCCCTTGGAGTGAAGGAATCACTCCCCTGCAATCGCAGGCACCACAGCACTGCTGACCGGTCTGCTGATCCCAAGCTCCTACGGACTCAAAAGGGTTCAACAACAAAGTAGGTGGGTTTCTACATCCCTAGAGGCCGGAGATGCAATCTTAGGGCTGAGGCCGGAATCCCTCCTAGGGGCTGCAATATCCAAACCTCTGTGCACTGCATACTTTTGCAAGTGCAAATGCTTGTTGGCATTGGGCTCCAAGTAGTCCCAACCTCAGGCAACTTCTCCTGCAAAGATCTTCAACCACATCGCACCGTGTGCTCCGTGGCCTGTTGTTTTGTAAAGCTGTCCAAGATCCTCTCGCGACTCCAGTGTCTTCGACCTGTGGGTCCTGTGGAGGGCCAACTACTACTTTTTGGGGTCCCATGACTGGGCTTACCATAACTCCCTGCATGTGGTGAGTCTCCTTGACCTTGCTGGTCCTCTTCCTGCAACTTCTTGACCACCTGCTTGGGTTGCCTTTGCCATGGCTTGTCGGTGCTCCCGCTGGACACCGACCTCTTAGCACTCGACATCCTTTGTGAGACAGTTCGTATCTGGCTCCTGGTCATCCTCAACCTCGCCTGGTCCGCACATCTGCAGAGTCAAGGTCATCTACATCTATCCTGAAGCACCTGACATCAGTGGGCATTTGTCTACTGAGCCCCTGGTCAATCTCAAGTGACACAGACTCTGTCCCCTCTGCTTTCAGGGACTCTTCATCAAGATTCCACATTTGTATTCCCACTGGCACTTTTTCCTCTTCTAACAGCAGCACTTTCCTGAAATACTCCATTTGGTTGGACAGCGGTTTCCAATGCCACTTCACACCTATGCACCCAGCTTCCCTGGGATAGGTAACTTGGGTATCATGGTATCCACAGATGGGGTGGCTCTTTAACCGTCTGTCTTCCACAGGGTTTCTTCAGGGTCCACTGGGAAGGGTCCCTAATCTTTAAAAGTCCAACCGCGACTTACACATAGAATTGTGTTTTCACACTCCACTCGCCCTCTGTGGGGTCCCTGGCTACTTACCTTGGATGGTTCCTTGGGGTCCCACCAATTCTACGTCCTCTCAACATTATCCTGACTTTTGTTGTTTTTCTTATGCCATTTTTTTAGTATATCGTTTGTCCTCCCCTGGGGACGGCTGTGTATTAGTGCTATTATTGTGTGCTTTGTGTATATCTCCGTGTGGGAGATACTGGAACGTACTAGAAAGTATTATATAATAAATACATATTTTTTATAAATTCCTTGTGTGGTTCTTATTAATTTAATCTATAATATAAGAATGCATTCTGGTAAATCAAGCTGCTTCACACTCCTTATAAGTTTTACGACTTCTTTTTTGTCATGAAATATGCAGAAAAACAAAGTTGACTGAAAAACGCAAACATAAAATTTCAGACCCACAATCATTTGTTAATATATTGATTCCACACAAACACACCCTCCGTAGTACTAGTACAGGCCTGTACGTAAATCTAAACATAAAGACCAAGTTGCCTGGGCAATACAGTTATATGGTCTTACAGTTTCACAATTCATTGCCCCACCATGCACGATATTTTGTTTGTGCTAAGTGGTGGCGATTGCAAAAGCCAAACACTGGGCCAAGAACTGCTGTCTTGCTCAGGGACAAGGTACAATGCTAAATCTGTGTGAGGAGGCCCCTAGGGACCGGGAGTCATGGCACTATACGCAAACTGACCTGTTACTGCTCCGTGTACAGCACTTGAGTGGCCCCTTTAATCTGTCTTGGACGAACCGGGAGGTGGAGCCCGAGGTGATGACGTCAGCCTGAACAGTCCTATCAGGAAGGTACGCCGAGGTGAAGACGGAAGCAACCGCTTGCCTTGGCGTGCTTGCCAGGGACCCAGAGAGAGGACCCAACCGAGAGTGGAAGAAGCCAGTAGGACCGGAGAGAAGTCACCACCCCGCCAGAGGAGCCGAAGTGTGACAGGAGGAGCCAGAGGACGGGAAGGAGCCCGGAGAACAACCACATCACGTGATGCCCCACAACTCTCCAGGAGGAGCGTGGCTGGAGCAGGTATGTCGCCGTATACGTGGGTTTTCTTTCTTCCAGGGAGGGATCTTGTGAACCTTTGAGGGTGGACACCGTTTGTTTCATTTTCTTTTCTTCACTTGGAGGTGGAGCTCGGTGAACTCCCCTCACAGCCCTGTCCCTGCTACAAGAAGCCTGAGGATTCCCCACTGAATTATGATATATTTTTTTCTTTCTTCACAACGTACCCTGTGCCTACCGAGAGAACACGAAGCCCAGAAACACTCCAGTCCCACCCGGAGCAACACCGCAAGCACCAGAACAGGAACTCAAGGCTGATTGTACAGTCATGTATCTTCCTCTAATAAAAGCACAAGTCTAAAGCAATTTAGTTCTCCCGCAGTGTTCTTAGAGAAAGAGAAGGACTCTGAATACAATGACCTCTCCGATAAGCCCGCTATAGATAAAACATTTTATCAAAAACAACATGCCTGCAAACACTACAAACAGAGTGGTATGATCACATTTTGCACTCACAAGATAGACTACATAACCAAAGCTCAAGAGGCTGTCATATTGTTTGAACGATGTTGCCAAGGTACATGCTCTGTCTCAATGAATGGTTTTTAATGGCAAAGTAGTTCCTAAGCTGTGTCGTGAAGATGAAATATGCAGTTCCAGATTATCAAATAGGCAAATTAGGCACCGGCTTTTGGTTCCAAACCCTTTTAGGGGCCTGCGACCAAAATTAAATATTGTTTTCAAAAGATATCAAAAATGAATCAACTCAAAGAAAAGAAATCTTTATGTTAAAGACTATAATAGATACAATACTGTTTTTATGTAGTGTACCCATTAACAACTTAAAGCACATAAAACAGAGACATCAGATTCACATAACAATTTTTCTCTTAAAAGCTCACCTTTTGGCAGCTGTCAGTTTGTACATAAAAAAAAAATCAGGTGCATTTGGTATTAGGAGATAATTTGCAAGGGGGGCCCGAAAAGTCGACTGCCTAGGGGCTTGCACAGGGTTTAATCTGACAATGTCAATATGAAGAACTTAGTCAAAGGCCAGTCCCTGTGTACTGAGGGAGGCCATGCCCAGTGAACTCTGTAATCCAGAGCACCAGGGTGCAGTCTGGGTGTAGTATGTGCCTCAAAGCTGCTATTGTCCAATTAAAAGTGGTTGAGCTGAGGTCCAAGTTAGCACTGGAGTGGGGTATGAGATAGGTTGGAAGACTTCTACGTGTCGGCCAGCAGGAGCAAACAGGAGCAAACAGGGATTCATGGTACCTACATTAATGCTGCTGCAACCATACTTTGATTTTTTTTAAATCCCGCACAGATGCTGCGGCTCTCAGTGTCACCTCAACTCAGAGACTGCAGGCCACCCGACCCATGCCAACATGGAGGAGACCTCTCTTTAGTGATCAGTGCACAATCCAAACAAAGATGCTGGGTGAGCTCTTTCGGTGCTTGAGTCAGATCGTGAGACCTGAAAACAGGATTCGGGTTGGTCACGGCCTTTTTGTGTATGGTCATTCTTGATTCATCAGTTCACTTTGGAGTAAGACTTCTCAAACCATAGCAGAGGCTGCAGGTTGTATAGGGGCCTTGCTAGGGGCCCCCAAAAGTCCGATTCTGTCAACCTTTCTATGGCAGTCGGACTGCCATAGAAAGGCGTTTGGAAACGTGCATCATAATCCGCACCACCCCCATTCTGGGGATTACGAACTGCCCTGCACCCCAACAGGCTCCTAGAGTGTGTAGGAGGCAGAGCCGATTCCCCCTGCAGGCATCGATCGGACTACCCATATAATTATAGGGTGGTCAGACCGATGCCTCAGATGTCGGGCGGAAAGCCACCGACAAGCTGTTGGATGACCTTCGCACCACATCGTAATGGGGCACAATGTGAGGGGATGTATCACTTTTTAGGACCCTTGAGGCTTCCAGATATTGCCTGAAAGTCAGATAGAGAAATAATGAATGTAACCATTTCTTTCCTGGCCTCATTGAGCCTGGGCAAAAAAACAGAACATGTACTACATTTTCTTTGACATTCAGGTGGCAAACAGTATCAATACAATCTTTAGAGCACAAATAATATCTCTGCACTATATAAGACAATGTTGACTATCAATACATAGACATTGCCCTGGGCAGAATGACAAATCTAAATTAGGTACATTTTGGAGTCACAAATGATATTCATACAAAAAGAAATACATTAATTTTAAACATTATGTTAAATAGAACATGCGGTTGTATTGCTCATTTTAAGTTTAGCTTTCTTTCCCTTCAAATCTTTGAGGTGTGGTGAACATCAGTAATATAAAACAGGTAATCCACCAAAACATTACGTCACAAATGTTGTGATGTTAAAACTATTGTGGGACAGAATATTGAAAGAAAGAACATTATTTTTTGTAAGTGTTTTATGTTGCGGTTTTATGGTAAAATACATTTGAATTTAATACAGTTCTTCAATTGTTTATTGATTCCTATTAATATTTGTGTTATAAGTTGGTATAATTGTAATGTTAAGCATGTTTAACAAATGTTAGTGTATTGGTTTATTTACTTATATAGTTAAATTTTGTTTTAGTTTCATTCATTTTTGATCGGTTGTTGGGTTCGCAGAAGAATAGTGTGGGAAGTTTTTTTACTATTTATTTTTAATTGATGATTTGATAGTTTATTTTGTAAATTATTATTTATTTAAAAGATAATTTGAAAACATTAGTCAATATTTTTTAATTGTTAATTTGTTAATTACTTCATTTATTTTGTTATTTATACTAATTTGGGCATTAAACAATTATGCCAAATATGTTTTTGTATTATATTCAATAATATAGTTAATAATTGGTTTCTATTTCTATTTTTGTCTATTGTAATGTTTTTAGGAATTTTAAATGTACTGTTTTTTTGATTGATATAATTTTGAATATAGTTTTTTGTTTATTTGTATATGTTAATTTTGCATTTCGTTTTTAGCTAATGTTATAAATTATAGAATGTTAAAATATTATTATTTATCTGTTTGTAGAAATATATTTTATGATTCTCAATTTTATATATATTTATTTTAATCTATATTAATTAAGGATTGGGAAAAGTAATTATGATCTTTCTGAAGTATAATTCCCTACTGTTGCTTGCACTGGAGTGGGAATAGTAAATCTGACCCCTTCAAAGTCTAACATTTTCCCTACTGTTGCCCAGGGTGGATTGGTAATGATAAATTCAACCCATCCAAAGGCCGACATTTTCCCTAATGTTGATCAGATTGGAGTGGGAGTGGAATATCTGAACCCTCCAAAGTCCAACACTTTCCTTCCTGTTGCTCACATCAGAGTGTATATTACATCTAACCCACTGTCCATATGTGTTGCTTATGTTGGAGTGGGAATAATAAATATGACCCCTCCAAAGTCCAACATTTTCCCTTTTGTTCAGGTTGGACTGGGGATAGTAAATCTGACCACCCCAAAGTCTAACTCTTTATCTACTGTTGCCTATACTGGATTAGGAATAGTATAGCTGACTCCAAAAAACTCTAACACTTTCCCAACGGTTGTTCAGTTTGGAGCAGGATTACTAAATCTGACCACTCCAATGTGCAAACTTTCCCTGCTGTTGCTTACATTGGAATGGGAATAGTAAATGTAACTGCTCCAAAGCCCATCACTTTGCCTACCTATGCTTATATTGGGGTTGGGATAGTACATCTGACCCCTTCAAAGTCGAACACTTTCTCTACTGTTGCTTACATTGGAGTGGAAATAGTAAATCTAACCCCTCCAGAGGCCAGCACTTTTCCTACTGTTGCCTAAATAAGAGTTGGAATAGCAAATCTGGCCCATCTAAAGTTCAACACATTCTCTATTGTGCTTCAAGTTGTACTGGGAACGGTAAATTTGACCCGTCCGATGTTCAAAACCTTCCCTGAGGTTGCCTACATTGGAATGGAAATAGTCAATCTAACTCTTCCAAAATCCATCACTTTCTCTAAATTTGCTTAGATTGGAGTTGGAATGTAAATCTGACTCCTTCAAAGTATTATTATTACTATTACTATTATTATTATTATTATTATTATTATTATTATTATTATTATTATTATTATTATTATTATTATTATTAGTATTATTAGTATTATTATTATTATTATTATTATTATTATATGCATTTGTAAAGTGCATGGCTACCCACCAGGATTTCCCAGCACTAGGTAAACAAAGGTATTAGGGAGAGAAATGATAAAAGCTTAGTCTTCAAGAGCGTCCTAAACTTACGAAGAGATTTGAAAGATTTTATCGAAGCAGGCAAAAAGTTGCACAATTTGGGGCCCAGATAGGAAAAGGACTGACAAACTTGCCGAGACGTACAACACCTAGGAACCATTAAGTTGACTAGAATGAAGACACGGAATGGGACAGTGAAGTGGGACCAGTGACTTAAGAGAAAGCGGGCCAGAATTCACCAAATCTTTAAAGACATAGCATAGCACTTTAAATTGGACTCCCTTGCAAATTTGGGAGCCAATTAAGGTCTTGAAGAAGAGTAGAGGCTGAAGAGTATTTAGGAAGATGAAAAAGCATCCTGGCATCTGCATTCTGAGATGCTTGTGGGTGTCTAAGAGCAGTCTTTGACACTCCAAAGTAGAATGTATTACAATAATCAAGCCAGGAAATAATTAGTGCCTGTACTAGCATCCTTTGAACAGAAGCTGGAAGTAGCTAGAGGCTATGTTAGTAATTTGATGATCCATCAAAAGCTCATCATTTAGCCAACAGTCCAACTTCTTAGGTACATAAGATAGGGTAGGTTCAGAACCCAGAATGTCAGGCCAACTGTGCGGACCCCAAAGATTAGGTTGATTATAAACTAGTAAAATGTCAGACTTATTCCCATTTCACTTGAATTACCGTTTGACCAGATCACTACCTTACTGAGGCAAGAGTTAAGAGTAGAAGAGCTATGATCTTCATTGGGAAAAACAAATACAATAATCTGGTTATAATCAGCAGAAGAAAACAATGAGAAGCCACAGTCTTTCACCACATCAGCCAGAGGCTGCAAATAGATGTTAAGCAGATCCAGACTCAAAGATGAACCCTTCAGCACCCCAGATGATAGAGGATATGAATCAGACTTATGAGTTTTGGAGACGACATGGAGGGAATGGTCTTGTCAAAAAGACAGTAGCCAGGCCAGAGCTCAGTCTTGAATGCCCAGACACTCTTGCATTTAAAGAAGCAACTGATGGGAAATTGTATTAAAAGATGTACTGAGATTTAATAGATTGGATCAAGTCCATCATGCCTCCCCTGTCAAGCTGAAGGCTAAGCTATTCGGTGACTCCCTGCACTGTGGATTTAGTGCTAAAACCAGCCCTGAATCCTGATTCTGAGGGTGAAGAAGAAAATTGGTTTCTACAAGAGTGGACAATTGCTGGTTGACATGCTTTTCCAGAATGTTTGCAAATAGTGGAATGAGTGAGATGGACTGATAGCTAGACTAGTCAAGAGCATCACGATTAGGCTTCTTCAGTAAAGTAATTACCATGGCATGTTTCCATGCTTTAGGGACTAGGCCTTCATAGCAAGTTATTGAGAACATTGATCACAATGTAATAGAGCTGCGGACACATTTTACAAACAAACAGGAGGAAGAGGATCAAATGCGGAACCAGACTTAATGGAGTTCAGTAAAAAGACAAACAGGGGGAGTTCAATAGGGGTGGAAGTCCTCAAAAAGCAGGCAGAGGAAATGGGGGGATTGGTGGGTTCAGGGTGCATTTAAGGTTTTAGACTGCTGTGGTCTTTTTGGGGTTCAGGGTGCATTTAGGTTTTGGGGTGCTGGGGTAATTTTAGGGGTCTGGGTTGGTTAGTGTTTTGGGGTGTAGGGGGTAATTTTAGGGTTCAGGGTGTGTTTAAGGTTTTGGGGTGCTGGGCTATTTTTGGGGTTCAAGGTGCATTTAGGTTTTGGGGTGCTGGGGTAATTTTAGGTATCAGGGTGGGTTAGGGTTTTGGGGTGCATGGGGTATTTTGAGGATTCAGGGTGCATTTAGGTTTTGGGGTAATTTTAGGGGTCAGGGTGGGTTAGGGTTTTGGGGTGTAGGGGTAATTTTAGGGTTCAGGGTGCGTTTAAGGTTTTGGGGTGCTGGGTGATTTTTGGGGTTCAGGGTGAGTTTAGGTTTTGGCGTGCTGGGGTAATTTTAAGTGTCAGGGTGGGTTAGGGTTTTGAGGTGCATGGGGTATCATGGGGTATTTTGAGGGTTCAGGGTGTGTTTAAGGTTTTGGGGTGCTGGGGTATTTTTGGGGTTCAGGGTGCATTTCAGTTTGGGGTGCTGGGGTAATTTTAGGGGTCAGTGTGGGTTAGGGTTTTGGGGTGTAGGGGGTAATTTTAGGGTTCAGGGTGCGTTTAGGTTTTGGGCTACTGGGATATTTTTAGGGGGCAGGGTAAGATAGGGTTTTGGGGTGTAGAGGGTATTTTTAGAGTTCAGGGTGGGTGCCAGGGGCTGGGTTACTATTACGATTTTATTTTTGTTTTAAAGTACCAATAACGCGTTATAACGGTATGCGTAATAATTAACTGCGAAGTAAAAGCATTTTTAATGTATTTGTATATATTTGCAAAGTAAAAGCATGCACACTAAAATCATGCATAGGAAAGGTATTTGCGAAGTAAAAACTTCGAAGTAAATACCTGCGGAGTAATGGTATGCTAAGTAACATCATATATTCCCGGGCCCACCACTATAGCTTGACTAAAGTTGATTTTAAACTCCAATTCTACCTGTCAAAATAAACCCTTTTGATAGGTTTAAACCTTCCTTTTAAATATTAATGTCACCCCTTAAAAGGCCTTATAAGGTAGGGTGCATGGTATTTAAAAGCAGGACATATAGAATCGTAATGGTGCACTTCCTTACAGAGAAAAAGCCCCGAAAGCTACTTACACTGTAGCAAGGCAGGCCTTTCCATAGAAAACCACTGGGATGCAATATTTCCTTTAATAATGTTATCGCTATCCAGAAAACTAAAAAAAATTCATTTTCCATGCCTAAAGCCTCTGGAAGCTAATTTGAATTAGCCTCAAGCTGTAGCCGCCTGAGTGCTTAACAGTGAATGAGGTGTGACAACTGTACCCAGAGCAAGAGACAAAGGCTTGGGTGTAGGGAGGTGTTTCTGTTGTTCTGGCGGAATGCCTATCTAGGCAGTGACCAGGAACCTATTCACTTCAAAGAAGTCCTACCAGTCAAATACACATTTTATCTGACACCTGGGTGAGGCTAGGCAGGATGCAATCACAGTGGAAAGAAAGCTGCCCCCAGAGCCAGTTTGTAGTGACCACAGAGGAGTGGTTGGTCATTTCCCTGGCCAGACCTCTGGAGCAGATACACAAGCTCTGCACAGGGGAAGAAAGATTTTACCATCTTCGATTTATACAGAGAGGGGCACTGAGGGTTTGTTTGTTGTAGAGCACAAAGCAAGTGCTGCAAAAGTGGGTAGGTTACCCCAGGCAACTTTTAACATAATGGTTATGGAGGGGACAGGAGTCAACCAAACCCACATGCTGGTTCCAGACATAAATTTGGCATCACAACACTTCGGGACATATGGAAGATCAGAAGAGGACTGAATCTGCTGTCTAAGAGCTGAGTAGAGCCCTGAATGACTTTGCCATCTCTCCATCTTGAACACAGGACAAATATGTGGAATCCAAAGGTCATTTGGCTAACCTCCTGTTTGAGCTAGAGGACATACAAAGGTAATAAGAGGCATTTCCTTCAATTGCCTAGGTGGCCAGTTCTAACCAGACCTTCCCTGTACCCTACTGGCGACTTCTGCTGGAGTGAGCTTTGAACAGCCAAGTGCTGTTCCTGAGGTCCTGGAGTTTTAGGCTGTGTCAATGTGTACTCCTAAAATCCCAAGAAACCTGGGACTTAAAAATGTTTTGGTTCCAAAGACCTAAGGAGGGCTGGGACCAACCAGCCAAACCGATCCAACAAAGGTGTGTTTGCTGGGCTGAAGATTCAAGTTTCTCCACACTCTGAGCTTTTCCAATTCAGGAAATCTGATTCAGCATGACCTCCCAGAGAAGGTGTTAAACCAGGTTGAGCCCTTTTTGGAGCTTTGCCTCCCTGGAGAAATCCAAGCCCTAAGAAAATGAAGAAATGAACATGTGCCAACTAAGAAATCATCATCGGTGAAGATACCAAAAGTATCCGGCTGGTAAAGGGCCATTCTTGAGCACAAAATTTAAATATCTCCCTTTCATAGCTTTTGTGCCAAAGGTGGAAACCATCGCTGGGACCTCGACTGTTAGCTATCTAATGTCATCGAACCCATCTCGACTATAGTCTACTGCCTTCCCTGCCTGTGGATTTTTGACTTCCATTTCAAAGCCTTAGTCTGAAGGTAAATGTAAAGACATTATCCTTCTTGACTTCAGGGCTGGTAGGAGGATTTATTATCGTAACAATTTTCCTCCTCATGCCACCAGTACATCACATAGTCGAGCAATATCATAAAGCCAGCACCCAATCGTCCACCTAGAACCCCTCCTTGTACCACGTTCCATGTCCAATGCCACCTTCCGACCCAGCACAACGTCCCCCTTCAACAAAAAGGAAAAGAAAGATAATACTGAAACATTACCAATTGCATATGAAAGTGCATAAGACCTGAAAGATAATACAGAGACATTTCCCAGAGCATTTGAATATGAAAAGAATTAGGGATTCCCCAAATTATTCGGAAAAGAAAAGGAAAAATGTCACATCCCGAGTTTGGCTGAAACACTTCCAACCGTGTAATCCATATGCCAAACTGATTTGTGCCTCATGCTACTCAGTATGGTCAAACATATTTCCCTCAAACACTGATCCTCATCCTCAAATTTTCCTTCCAGGTGAGTTCACGCATGGTTGACCTTACTTGCCAGAATGACAGAGATCTTCTCTTTCTTCCAAACCTTGCTATCACTGGTGAGAATGGTACTTTGAGACACCTTGACAACTTGATTGGGGGCAGAAAACAAGGAATCACCCTTGACAACCTGTCTAAGCTTCTTGATTCTGATCCAACTTCTCACACTCAAATTCCTGGACCCATATTTCTTGCCAAACCCCCCAAACTTCTCTTGTACTTTCTTCCTCATATCCACCACACCAGCCAAACTTGCCTCAGCAATATGATTGTAATTCATCCACTCCAGCTTGTGTTTTGAGCTGGGACCTCTACCCCATAACAGGACAAAAGGAGAGAATTTCCATGGAGCAATTTGTGGTTGTCCTATAAGCCATCAACATGTCATCCAAAACTGATCTCCAATTCAATTTGTTGATCATTGCCAGTTGCAATGGTCCTTAAACGTTTGGTTATAAAAAGACCAATGCTTCTACGATGGTACAGGGATGTCTTGATGTGTTTTATCCCCTAAGAATCTAGAAAAAACATTATTTCATTTGGCACCAATTATCTGCCACTGTCTGTTACAATCTCTGTTGAGAGAATTAGCCAAACACACCACATCATTGTCTCCATCACCAGCTACGTCCACATCTCCAACTGAATCATCTAACGGCATTCTGGATAAAAGGTCTGCTATGATGTCCATCTTGCCAGCAATGTACTCAATATCATAATTAAATTCTTGTAAGCGATATTTACATTTGGCAATCCTGGGAGTAGCCTTGTCATCCCTTTTTCTGCTAAACAATTCAGTTATGATCCATTCTTAGCAGGAAAGGGAATCCCCACGCTGTTTTGAGTTGGGCTTGGCTGGGCCATCTTCGGGGGCATCTTTTTTCCGGCCATACACCCTGGTGAGATCCTAATCCCAGGGTGCAACATCACCTGCATTCCTTCTTCGCCCCTGCTGTCATTGGGGCTGACACACGCCCTGGTGGGACTACAAGTCCCAGAGTGCAACGAGTACCTTCTCGCCACCGCAGATGAGGGGGAGGCGCCTCCATCTCACTCAAAAGTGTTGCCTCACTCCCCGTGTCATGGGACACGCGTGGACCCGTCCTTGCCCATCAGAGCCTGGAATAGGCTGGGCTGGGCCACCCCTCTAACTTTTTGGCTTTTTGGTTTTCCAGGACATTAGCATCACTCACATGTGACTCTTATTACACCGAGAGGTGGCCATTGTATATATTTGCCTTGAAGGTCTGATTCCTGCAGTAAAAATATCCTGGTACATTAGGGACACGTGCAACTACTGTGTTCCTGTTGTTAACTCGATTGTTTACTCTTATTTTGAGTTAAATGGGAAAGAAGAAAGCATGCAAGGGGGTTTTTGGAGAAGGACATAAAAAGATGGCTCATAAGGATAAGAAAAAAGGTCATCAAGTCAGTCAAGATGCAGGAAGTGAGGTGTTGGATAGAATAGATACCCTTCTGTCCGAGTGCAAAGGCATTCTTGATAGCACCATTATTGACACTGCTTTAACCACTGGTAATAGCCCCAGGCAAGTCATGGGAAGCAAAACTAAAAAAAAAGTGCAGCCCTGGCATGTTTAAAAAATCAGCAGGGCTGGTTTTTCCATCTGAAAGCCCAGGTGTTTCCTCTACCCCCCCCCCCCTGCAAGTTGAAATATTGCAGACATTTCCTCACCCTCAATCCCTCTCCAAAATAGCTTGACTGTCTTTCCCTGTAGAAATAGATATGATCCCCTACTGGAGCCTACAGTCTTAGAAATAAACCCCACAAGCGCAGGGACACAAGGCCCCAGGGAGCATGTATTGACCAACCCTGTGCGAATCGCCCAGGAACTAGTTGAAAACAAGGAGGTCCAGCTAAGCGAGAACGTCAACCGTTCTAGGGACCATCTGACCCCACGAGCCCCCATGCATTACACCCAGCCTTCACAAGGCCCTTTATATACACAGCTATCTAAATTAATTAACGAAATCCAAGCTCTCAAAACCAGCGTTCTAAACCTCACCGACTCCATATCTAAAGTACAGTCAGTAGTCAACAGGTTAAAGCATCAATAAGTACTTTCTTGTCAAGCCAACCCCAAACATCAGAGGCATTGGGATTACCAGGAAAGCCCATATTGTCCCTCACAGATTAGGATCTAGGTGGTAAAATGAGTCAAGTATTGGTCTCTAAGAAATCGAGTAACAGTGCGGGGCACACTTTTCCCAGTAGGGAACCCACAAATGCAACTACTAATTGGAGACCTCTACATCCATCCATGACCCCCTCCTCCTCCTGCCACCCCTGGTCATAGTAGAAGCTGCGCACAGTGGGGGACGGGGGGTCTCCCAGCACACATGGCTCTCGTAACATTGTGTATATGATAAATGTGCCAAAACGCCTAGGTGAGAGACACATCGAGGATGAGAATTCCCTTAGAAATAAATGTACCCAATGGATTCGTCATGTAAGGGGCTGTCGGTCGCTAATCAGGGATGATATTTTTAGGGCTAAACGCTTTACATCTCCTGAAGTCCCAATGGACTACATTGCCCTGACACTCCCACATCATTGTCTTGTCGAGAACCTCGTAGACTTTGAAATACGGACCCAAGAACTTTCAAGTTCCAATATTTGTTTCAAATATAACCCACCCAAACAAACCCAATACAGGAGCTCATCCCCCTCAACGAGATAGATTGAAGGTTGCTCTCTCTCGTAGGGGCTTCAGGGGAACAACATGGGCAATCAGCCAGTGAGGGTGCCAACATAGTAGTTCCACTCCCATCCCTACCAGTACCATCCATAACACCTACACCCCTGCCTAGTGTAGTGGGACAGTTGAACACCATGGGAGTCACAACTAACTGGGACAATACACATATGGAGCATCACCATAAAACTCCTACCATAGAGATATTGTCGTGGAATATAACTGGTTTAGGGACAAGGGGGCATGACCAGAATGGCAAACCTTTATTGACCAGCACAACATTTGTCTTTTTCAAGAAACATGGCTTGTGGACCCTTTCCTTCCATCCAGGGTATACAAATGATCATATTCCAGCCTTAAGAGGGGTAAAAGGTTGTCCATCCAGGGGCCTTACAATCTAGGTCAGACAGGCCACTTGTCCAAAAATATAAGAACTTCCAACCCAGAACAATGATATTCTTGCAATTCGGCTACTGGGGGTCCGCCCGGGAACATTGATGTTTACAATGTCTATGCCAGGGGGCTTAGTGGGGGAAAGAGATCAGAAGTCTTAGCTTCACTAAATGCCCTCTGAGACAAATGGTCTCAAGATTCTTTAGTGATAGTCGCAGGGGATTTCAATTCGACCTTTGAGCCCCTGGGTATTGAGAAACAGGAACTTGTGAAGGAGGAAGACGCCCTGTGGGGAATCCCAAACCTTGAACTAGCACCCATCAAACGTTGGTCAGATGCTGCAATTCAAATTAAGGCTATAACCTTAGAAAAAGGGATGCGGGCAGTTAATGGAAGAACTCCATCAGGCACGGGGCTAATACTTTTAATTATGGCCGCAGTGCTAGTCGTATCGACTATATGCTACTACATTTAAAACTCTGGCATGCTCTTTTGGATATGGTAGTAAGGGAGTGCATAGAAAGTGATCATAATCCTTTATGCACTACTTTCATAGCTCTGACACACCAAATACCTTTGCCATCTGAAGACTGCTTAATCACGTGCGATTTGGTTCCCACCAATGATCTGAGACTCCTGAAGTGGGAAATGGTTTTGAAGAGACCAGATATCTTAGCTGCTATTGATGTAGAATCAGAGCAAATCTTAGCCGAAGTAGAGGCCCTTACTATGTCCTCTGATTCGTCATCAATAAACCATGTAACTGTATTGCACACCAAATGTTTTAATAAATTGCACTCTTAGTTCATCAGAGAATAGGCCAAGGAGCACCCCCAAAAGAATACTTGCCTCTGGTTTAACGATGCCTGTAAAACTGCCTATCAACATCTTAGAGAAGCGATCAGGATGAAAGATCCTCGCAACGTCCGGTCAGCCAGTACTGATTATAGGAGGGCCCAGAAGAAGGCAAAAAGGAATGGGATGAAATGAGATGGCAGGATCTTAGATCACATTTCTACACGGTAGAAGAGGCGAGCACGGAAGACGGGGAGGAGTACCACCTTTGATGTAAGTGTGACTACAAGGGGTCTCTCCTGGCCCACCGCCATTTTGAGCTTTACTCAGGTGTAAACTCATAATATATCCCTAGGAATCTCTTGTGGCAAGATTCAGTATACAAATACCCATAATCTCGATTGGAGGAGTGGGTACCCCTAGGTACTGGGACCCTGACCGGGGGATCCAGGAATAAAATAGATTTAGGGATACCTCCGATTTAGTTTTAATACACACCACTCTGCACCTTCACCTCCACTGTTCCCAGTCACAATTTGGAGAGATTAATTTCTTCTTTTCTTTATGTTGTGTTTGTCTTCCCCTACCCTATTGCTCCACCCTAGGCATTGGTTGCGCCAGGGTTTTTTGTAAGCAGCCCTATGATGAAGCATGTCACACTTCGGTGTGAGTGAGGGCAGTATTAAAACACAGAGCACGTTTCCACACTGTATCACAACACCACGTGCATTTACTCCCTACTCCTCATAGTGTGTATAAGTATTCGATTGGGTGTTTGGAGTAGGTGAGCACCGTACCCTCTCCCCTTCCTTTGTGTGTGAATAGGATCTTAGATCGTCCTGCGCAAACAATGACTCTCAACGATTCTGGAATTTTGTCAAATGTGGCAGGGGGGGCATCAGCCCCAACCACAGAATCATGTAACCCAGGACCAATGGGTAACCCATTTTGAACGTCAATATGCTAATGGGCCGAAAGAAGCTAATGTCACAGTTTCTTCCCATAAACATTACACTGACAAGACCTTTACCATAGCAGACGTTGACACAGCCCTTAGTTCAAACACGGGGGCAGGGCACCGGGGATAGATGGAATCCCCGCTGACATCTTTCTTTATAACAAGCCCTGGTGGAATAGGTACATCCTGGCACTGGCAAATGCGATCTCTCTGGGAGTGCCTGTCCCCAATTCCTGGAAAGGGGCTGAGATTATCCAAATATATAAAAAGTGCGACAAGTCCCTCCCAGGGAACTACAGGCCAATCAGCCTTATCAACTCCATTCAAAAGACAGTAGCTTGATTGGTACTGGAAAAGGTTCATGATTGGATTGATATTGATGAACGGGAGAATCTTACCCCATTACAGGCCGGTTTCCGGAACCATATCAACACAATAGATCACGTATTCCGGTTTAGGCTATTACATTGGCGCACCGTGGTCTTGGGCGAGGGCAGCATGTATGTGGCCTTTGTCGACCTTAAGTCAGCTTTTGACCTGGTTTCGCATAGCAAGCTTTGGGTTGTCTTGCAGGACCTAGGGCTACCGCCTGAACTGCTCACCCTAATTGCGCGTCTTCACGAAGACAATTTCGCCCAAATACACTGGGGTAGGCAGGGAAACGTCACCATTCCTTTTCCTGTAGCGAAGGGGGTTTGCCCAGGATGCGTACTAGCCCCCACTTTATTTTCTCTTTTTATCAATGGAATTGTGGAGTATTTATCATCAGTTCAAACCAGTCCTTGCGGGCTCTGCAATTCCCATTTTAATGTTAGCCAATGACACTTTGATCATTTCAAAAATCCCTAGTGGTTTACAACGAGTGTTAATTCTTTTTGAAGAATGTTGCTCCATACGTGGACCAGTGATCAATGTGTCTAAGATGAAATGTATGACTTTTAACCAACACAGATCCCTCAAAGGCAATATTTTCTTAGATAAGAAGTCTCTCGAACAAGTCAATGCATTTGCCTATCTGGGAGTCATCCTACAAAAAGATAGACACCGCTTCACTAAAACATTGGCAATTATCAGGGGTCATACATAGAGAGTTTGTCGCCTCCCTGACAAAGCCTATCAGTACTGCCCTGCAAATTTACAATATGAAAGTGACTAGCTCACTGCTATACTGCCCGGGCAGAACTATGGGGGTTTGAAAACCTGTCCAAGTTAACACTAGCTGAAAACATATTCCTGAGACATATTACCAACCTCCCCCAAAGCACCCCGGTCCTCCATTTATTACAAGATCTGGGTAGGAAACCGCTAGCAGACTTAGCAAGGCTGCGCCCCATCTTGTATTGGCACAGAATATGGTGTACATCAGAACTGTCAGCATATGCTGCAGGGCTCAGAGATGTAATCGCCTCAGATCAGTTTAAAAAGATCAGCTGGCTGAGAGCGGTCAGAGTTTCTTTGGCGAGTATCAGTATGTCAGAATTGTGGGAAAACCCATCAGGTTGCAGGTTCCCCCCTAAAGGGATCACAAAAGAAAGACATTGGGAAGTGACTTACCTCAAAAAGCACAGAGATTGTGACAGTTCATCATTAACTGGGGCTTTCTTAACAATAAAAACTTTGGCCCAGTCTGGAACAGTATTGGGATGCTATCTCCAAACCTTTTGATCAGAAGTTGTACTTTCAATTAAGAGTGGGAACCCTACCAGTAAGAGCATACACAGCTAAGTGGGCTGAGTCAGGAAACAGCAAGTGTCCCTTCAGCAACGTAGTGGATGAGTCCTATGCCCACGTTTTGTTTGTCTGCCCTGCCTACACAGGTCCTAGGAAGGCGTGGCAATCTGTAGAAACCTGGGCACTAACACTTGTAGTATTGCTTTAAGAATATTGTGCACCAACACGTCGCTATGTATCACAATAGCAGTAGCCAAGTTCCTTTTCTGGATGTGGCTAATAATTAGATCACGTACTGTAGATGTTTCATAAAAATATGCCCGGTTTGATTTATCTGAGTGTTACCGAAATATTGCTACGGCGTTGATTTGAAGTTAAGATTTTTAGCCATCCATTTATTAAGGTTCTTAATTACCTGTTGTATCATGCTCCTTCTGAAAACTTTTGTAATGCTTTTAATTGGATGATGTGTTTTGTATCTTATTTGAAGTTTTTAACATTATGAATTAATGCATTTTAATCCTTTTTATGTGTGAAAATTCATTGTTGTTTTATCTGTGACTGGCTTTTATGACAAAACTGTTGAATAAAGCATTTTTTGGAATGAAAATCCCCATGCATATGTGCAGAAATGCTGAGTTCTCCACCATAGAGCCAAAGCTTCTATCTCAATGTTTGAGTGTGTATGGTGTGCCCCCCTAAGAGCATGAGAGGTGAAGGCTACCTCATCCTCTTCACCATCACACCTTTTCTGCATGAGTACAGGGCCCAGCCCAAAGTTGCTAGCAGTAGTATCTATGATGCTACTGTTCCAAACAATTTCAATGAACCAGCTGGTATGATGCCAGAACACACCCTGTCAAACAGCACGTGACACTCATCATCCCACACAAGTACTACCCCCTGCTTCAACAGATCCCTGAAGGGACTGGTTTTGATCGCAAAGTGGAGCACAAATTTCAAGTAATTCTCGGCTAAACCCAGGAAGGATCTCAATCGGTCTTTGTTACCAGGAACAGGTGCTTCTTGTATGGCTTTAGGCAGCTTCATTTTGGGATTGATATCCTCTTTGGATATATAAGGACCTAAATAGTCTAGAACTGGCTGTTTAAATTTACATATGTCCTCCCTCAAAGTTACTTCCCTCTCCCAAAACTCTGCCCAAACGCCCATTGTGATGTTGAAGATTTTGACCACAAGTCAAAATTTCATCCTGAAAATATTGGACCCCCTCAAAATTCTTGAATATCTGCTTCATAAGCCTTTGAAAGAAGGATGAAGCAGAAGCAAGTTCGAAGGGCATGCGTTTAAAACAAATGCACCTTCTGGAGTCACAAATGAGGTTAGATGCCTGGATTCTTCACACGGAAACACCTGGTGGTATCCGTCGGACAGATCCAATGTGGTAAATATTGTCACCACCTCTAAAGTACTCAGCATCTCACTTATGTTGGGCAAAGGTTCCCTGTCTACCCAAATATTCTGTTTGAGCTCACACAAATCAAAACACAGCCTAAAGTGTTGTCACTCGTCCACGCTAAGACAACTGGGGCTATCATTCCGAGCTCTCAATGGGCTTGATAACATGACGACTGAACATCTTATCTAGTTCAGTGCACAAATTGCTCCTCAATGACAAAGTTACCCCATGCCCTTATGCTCTACAGGGACAGAACCGGATCTCAAAATGATTTTGTGCTTAAACGCAGACAATTTTCACAGTTGCTTTGTAAACACTTTGGGAAACTTTTCAACCCAAACATTGGCAGCGGACACGCTCATACACACTAGCATAATATTGGAATTTGACCTAACACCATTAGGATGATTGGGGTCCAGAATCTTGTCTGATTCCCCTTGATCATGCCATCCCAACAGATTCAAACCCTCCTTTGCCACAAACACTACCACACAAGCAGCTTTTGCTTCAAACTCTAACAGGTCATCAAACTTCAATTCTTTTTCCACCATATGCAGAAATTTTCTTTTCACCTTGGATTGTTGAAGTTCTTGAACATTGAACTTTCAAAAGACAATGGGCCAATTAATGTAAAAGGTGACCCAGAATCCACAATTCACCATACATTAACACCATTTATCATGACATTGCAAAATGGTTGTTTCCTGCGTACAAGTTTTAACTCTTCCACCTCCTCCTCAATGTCTTCAACCATTTCACCACCAGTTACGCATACACTCTCATTACATGCTGTAATTGTAAAATGACAGCTTCATAACTCTCAGTTGTGGTATCAACCACCTTAGATACCACTGGTTTACCTGTGTTTCTGCAAGCCCTCGCAATGTGTCCCTTACAATTGAACTTAACACATGTGACTGATAATGCAGAGCAATTCTTTGCCAAAGAAATTGGATCGAGACTCCTGCTTCTAAAACACACAATAATATCACTACTTTAGATTTGTTTGCCATCCGGAAGAGTGAACTATCTTTCCATCTTGCTCCAATGGAGTATATTTCTTCCCATCCTTACGCACTTCTTTAGACAGCAGAGCATTCACCACCTGTAAAATGCTAGTATTTCTCTAGCCCAACAACTCCTTGAAGTATGAGTCAGAATTCTCTCCAGCTCTGCAATGGTAGGTGCTACCTCTAGACTAGAATCATCCGTAGACAAACCTTTCCTGGGTCTTTTTGTTGTCTTCTCTATCAACTGATCACAAATTATTCTAACTTTAAACTCCCTATAATTGCAAGTAATTGCTAACTGGCGCAGTGAAGACACAAAATCATCAACAGATTAACTCTGATGTTGAGCTCTTTGCAGAAATGTATGTCTCTCTAGAATGACATTCCTTTTATTTTATTTTATTTCTTTCTTTTTTTTCTTTTTCTTTTTTGCAGTGTCAAAAGCAATAGTACAGAGGTATGACATCAGAGGTATGACATTCAAGCCGCCCACCCCGCCCCCCACCCCCCACTCTGTAAAACTACGGAATCAGTGGCACAGAAAGAAGGGTAAACATAAGTAAATGGCACTATAAAAATCAGAAGAGGAGAGAAGAGATAATAATAAAAGAGAGGGTAATTAAAAGAATCCAGGCATCAGAAAAGAATATGACAAAGGAAGAAAAAGAAAACAGGCAAGGGAGAAAACACAGGCCAGGTTAACCTGGCTGCTCTAACCAAGATGTTAGCGTTTCCCACACATCCAGACCCTTCTTCCGACTTTTGCGCCCTTTCCTGGCGTAGACTGCTTTTTCTAGATGGTAAGTAGCGACTAGTCTGGCCAGCCACTGAGAGAATGGTGGGGGATCGGCATCCAACCATGCGGAAGCGACACAGATCCTCCACACTGCCATTGCAATGAATATTAAGCCCCCACTTTTGATCCTGATGGTTTCAGGCTGGGTCCCCAGCCGGATGACTGTGGGGGTTAGCACAATAGTCTGGGTTGTGACTTCCCCTAGAAATTCCTGTACCTTAACGAGGATTGAGGCGAGTTTAGGACAGGTTGCAAATATGTGAATTGAGTCGATACCAAACTCAGAGCACCGGGGGCATAGGGTCCCTTTGCCAACTCCCCACTTGCCAATTTTGCTGGGGGTAATGTACAGATAAAAAAGGTTTTAAAATGGTGTGCCTGCCGTTTGGCTGACAGCAAAATATTTAGAGACAGTGCTAAGGAGTTGAAAAATATGCTGTGTGAAGATTCGAGTTTGGTGTGCCATTTATCAGCTATTTTTTGTAAGTCATCTGGGGTTTGTCTATTTAGTATGTTATACAAAAGACCTATCCGAGGGGCCGTGGTGTCACGTAGTGTGTTAAGAAATTCCACTTCCGTAAACACTGTGGAACCCCTAACCTTTCTGGAAAGAAAATTACGTATGGAGAGATACTGGAAGGCATCCTGGCTTTTCAGACCGTATTTAGATTGCAGGTTTACGAATGATTTGACTCCCTCACTAGTAATGAGATCCCCCAGTTTCGTAATGCCTGCCCTGTGCCAATCTGAAAAGTAGGACCTACCAAAAATAGCGGGAAGATTGCAATTTGTTGTGATAGGAGAATAATAGTTGATTCTTCCCAACCCAAATATTCTACGGATATTACGGAAGACCTTGTATGAGTTCATTAAGGTCTTAAATCTCACACTTTTGTAGTATCCAAATGAGGTCTCTCAGAGAAGACAGCCCCACTGTTCTTTACCCAGTAGGAGTTGGAAAGGCGGGGAGAGCCCAGATGTAAGTGAGAGGGGGGTTCCCTCACCAGCTCAGAACTGTATTGCATAACTGAGGCCCAGTAATAAAGCATAATGTTGGGGAAGGCCCACCCACCCCGCTCTCTTCGAAGAGATAGTTGCCTTAGAGCCCTCCTTGGTTGTGAGTAGGCCCAAATAAACTGCGTGAACATTTGCTGGAATTTCTGCAAATTGGCTTTGCTGAATTCCAGGGGTACAGTGCGAAAGAAGTAAAGAAGTTTAGGAAAGTATGTCATTTTGATTACGTTGCATCTACCAACAAGGGTCAGGTGTAGGTTATCAATTTGTATAAGGGCCTTCTTGGTATCTGCAGCGAGAGGGACTAAGTTATCTGTTACAATTTTGTCAATGTTGGCAGATATGAGAACCCCCAGATATTTAGCTTTTGGCACTACCCTAGCATCAATCCAGGTGATATCCCTGTTTATGATTATTTGGGTTTTATTCTTGTTCAAGGCGTAGCCCGAGATTTTCCCAAATTTTTGTGCCTCTAGCTCCAATGCCAGTATGTCGTTCTCGGGATCAGGGGAAGTTATGGCCAGGTCGTCCACATAAGCCATGATTTTAATGTTAATGCCCTGGATGCTAATTGCTAAGATGGCGGGATTCCTTTCAATTTGTTTAATGAATGGGTCCAGGTAAAGGTCAAATAACAGAGGGGAGCAGGGACAGCCCTGTCTGTTGCCCCGGGAGATGCTGAATTGGTCAGTAAGTCGCCCATTTATGGAGACACAGGCCATCGGTTTTAGAAATAGAGCCCGTACCGCCTGCGTAAGTCTAGGCCCAAAACCCATCCGGCCCATGACAGCCCACAAGAACCGCCAGGAGACCCGGTCAAATGCTTTTTCAGCATCTAGTAGTGTTAATGACATCGAGTCTCCTGCTACCTGCGCTGCGTCAAACAGGGTAATGGCCCACCTGACATGTTCTGTGGTGCCTTTTTTTGGAATGAAACCATGTTGCCATTCTGAGACAAAGGACTCGGCCACAGAGGATATTCTAGATGCCAATATTTTAGAGAAGACTTTGGAGTCGCAGTTGATGAGAGTGATGAGTCTGTATGAGCTCATCTCTAGTGGGGACTTACCCTTTTTGGGGAATATAGATATTCTAGCATTGGACCAGGGAGCAGGGGGGGAAGCCCCATTAAAGATAGAGGTTACCACGTCGGTGAAGATTGATTTAATTTGAGGGGCAAAGATCTTATAGAACTCTACAGGAATACCATCCATTCCTGCGGCTTTCCCGTGTGGTAAGCTAGATAGAGCTTCCATGATTTCATCCCAAGTTGGAATGAGTTCTAGCAGCTCGCTGTTATCAGAGTTAAGCTGTCTAAGGTCTATCTCGCTTAAGTAGCTAGCTATCTCGCTTTCGAGTGAGCCAGCCGCAATGCGGTTCTCCTCAGTATATAACTCGGTGTAAAATTCCTGAAATCCCTTCTGTATTGCATTAGGATCATTAGTCTCATTCCCTGTAGTTAATTTGATTGCGTGTATTTCACTACTTGTGGACTGTTGCCTGGTTTTGACGGCCAGATGGTGCCCAATGCAATCACTGCACTCGTAATTTTTTTCCTGCAGTGTTGCCCACTTAGCTGCAGTTTTTTCCGCAAATACTCCTCCTATTTCTGCTTTAGCAAGGACTACCTCTTTTTGGGCTTTTTCGATATCATGTCCTGACCTAACCAATAGGACCAGGTTTGTTTCTGCTCTCCTTAGTTTCCCCATGCAGATCACTAATTAGCAGATTCTCCTTCCTGTTCTTCCTTACTGAGAACCTCAAAGTTTCGCCCCTAACACCCGCCTTTAGTGTATCCCAGACAGTCATCGTTGAGGCAGTTCCGAAGTTTATTTCCAGGAAATCCTGGATCCAGCCTTGCATATGTGCCCGATAGCCTGCGTTTTGTAAAAGGGCTTTCTTGAAACTCCATCTAGGTGCCTCCTTCCAATTCCCTAATCCCTTGATGTTTAATAGGAGAGGATTATGATCTGACATAAAGCGAGGCGCAGTGTCTATGGTGCAATTTATAAGAAGTGAAGATGAAACAAAAAAGTAATCTAATCTAACAAGAGTGTGGTGCGGGGCCGAAAAAAAGGTGTAGCCAGGTTGCGTAGGATTTAAGCTGGCCCAAATATCACTTAGCCCATGGATCTGAGCTAGGTTGACTAGTGCTTGAAATACTAGGGGCTTTCTGCCTTTGTCCCTCCATTTTCTATCAATTTCGCAGTCGCTGGGCAAATGTATAATGAGGTCGCCACATAGGATGATAGGAGTGGGCCAGTGGGCTAGCTCCCCTGAGACCATGTTAATGATCCCTGGGTCATCTACGTTGCTGCCATACAGTGAGCAGAGGGTAAAAGGAGGGTTAGAAGAAAGGTGGCACTCAGTTATTACCCATCTGCCCAGTGAGTCTGATTTAACACGGGGATTACTAAGAGAAAGTCTTCTATCTGCCATAATTCCTACCCCTTTTGTCTTGGTGCCCTATGTGGTAGCCCCCACGACTTTAAACCCCAGTGTGTTTAATAGATGTTTCTGTGAACCCTCCATGTGAGTCTCCTGGAGGCAGATGATGTTGCCCCCAGAGAGCGCAGACCTTGGGCAACATTTTGCCTTTTTGAAGTGTCATTCAAGCCACAAATATTGGCAGAGACAAGCCTTAGTGAATCTATCTTAGCCATCTAGGTGTTGGAAGGAAACATTTAACCTCGCCCAATATCTTAACAAGTGAGTACGGAGATGTGTACGTGCCAAAGAGTGCCCTTGATTCTTCTGTGCCATTTCTAGTGCCCGTCCCATCCCCCCTCCCCCCTGCCCAGCCCCCCCCTTCTTCTGAGCAATCAGGAATAACCTGAGTGATGGTAGTCAGTCATGAGCCCCGGCTGTCAACCATGCCGAAAAAGAACCAAATTAGACTTTCATTCGGCTAGTAGCCCCCTTATTTTTTTTCCCCCCCTTTTGACGGGAAGAAGAGGAAAAAAAAAAAAAGAGAGAAAAAAAAACGGCAGAAACAAACAGGAAAACAAAGGGCTTCCAACTACATCAATTGTAAGATTCACATAAAGCTGCCGTAGTGCGACCATTGTCACGGCCCTAGGAGGCTTGCAAATTTATAGAGACTGTAAGAACGAGAGTAAGAACGAGAGTAAGAGCAGAGGGGAAATAGCAGGGGCAAAGGGTGAGCTTTTCATCTAAGACTCTTCCTGGATTTCACCTCATTCAAGTATTCGCCAGCTTTTACTTCGGACAGGAAGACTTTGATGCTCCTGTTGAGGATTACTTTGAGTCTAGCAGGGTTCATTAAGTATACTTCGGCCCCCAGCTGCTGAAACGGAGAGATCAGTTGTCTCAGGCGCCATCTCCGCTCTACTGTCTGATGGCAAAAGTCGGGTTAAGTGAAACATATTATGCCATTGGCCCCTTTCTTGGAATTAGGGCGAGCCTGATCGTAGATTAACTGTCTAAGAAGAAAGTTGCCAAAGTAAACCAGGAATACCCTTGGCTGTCCCCCAGTGGTGTTGCCGCGGTCGTGTTGCCGTTTCTGGTTGAAGGGAAAGCGGTGCGTCCTCTGCACCTCGCGATCCCAGTCCCAACCCTGTTGGTCAGGAAAGGAGTCCTGCAAAAGTTTCACGATGAAGCGTCTAGGGTCGTCCCCTTCCTTCCCCTCCGGAATACCAAGCAGGCGGAGATTGTTCCTGCGCTGGAGGTTTTCCTGGTCCTCCATCTTAGACATTAGGTCTACCAGGCAGGAAGTATTGGACTCGCTCTGTTGCTTGGCTGCCACGGATTCGGTTTCCAAATGCTTGGTACGCGCTTCCACCATGGAGACACGGTCGCTTATGTCGGTACAGGTTTTATTCAGCCGTCTTAGGCCTCCCTGAAGTCTCTTAGCAGCACCTTTGGCTGTGCAATTGTCGGCCCGAACCTCCTCCTGAAACTCTTTGATGGAAGCTAAGATAGAGGCTAGGGATGGCTCAGCTATGTCTGCAGGCAGGTTTTTTGTGGACCCCCACTGTGTTGCGCTGAGATCATCCTCGTCCAGAGCATAAGACATTTAAGAGTCTGAATAGTCCCATTTCAACTGGCTGCGCCGCTTGCTCTTACTTCTGGGTTTCTTTGGTCATTGGACCGTGCCAGTGTCCATATTTGAGGCCTCACTGTCTCCTTCACTTGTGTTGGACCTCCCTCGCCCGAGGAGGTAGGTGTGCTATCGGAGACGGAGTAGTAATGCTCAGGCCCTGCTTCTGTGGTCCAAGGAGCTTGCGCTCCAGGGGGAGCCTCTAGGCTCTGGATGAAGTTGGCTGTACTCGTCATCTGCATTTCTGGCGCTGTGAGAGGGGTGCCAAGGCTAACAACATTGGAGCCATTACCAAGTTCCTGTGCTACAGAGGGCAGGGTTGATAAAGTTTGTTGCATGGTTGCCCCTTTTGGGAGATTAATAGGAGGTACACACAGAGAGATGCCTAAGTTCGTAGCAGGATCTGATAGCCCAACAGAGGTGCCAGTGTCAGTGCGTGGCATTTCCCTGGGTCCAGTTTCTGCCAGGACAGTCTCTTGGTTAGCTGCTAAGCAGGCCTCTTGCTGCGGGCCGGGTGCGGGTGCTGGTGCGATCAGCATGGTTAGTGGAGCCGTGGGGACACTTTCAGTGGGGAGCGCAAGGGTCTTGGGAATAGTACCTGAGGATTGGGTTCTAGCTCCCATAAACATTTTTGCTAGGGGGTGCTGCGTAGATGATGAGTCTTTTGTGTCTGTTGTGTCTTTGAGCGGCCCGCTCCCCCCTGCTCTACCCAACAGTTTTTTGCTGCCACTAACCTCTTGCCTGGGTTTGACAGTCCCCTCTGTGGATGCAGCGTCCCTGGGTTCTCTGGGCTCAGGGATGGCTGCTGTCTTCGTTTTGCCACCCTTCCTGGCCCCCCATGCGCTCATGTTGAGGCTGCAGAACTTGCTGATTGATGGGGCCAAAGGTGCTGTGAGCGGCGAGGTCCAGATCAAAGCCGTGATAAAGCACCGATCTGGCAGGGGATCCGAAGGAAGGATAGAAATACAGAAAGTGGCCTTGATTGTTGCCTCACTGATAGTGCCACGTCCGCGTCGTAATTGCAGAAATTCGTGACCTCCCAAAGGCAGCCTCAGCGTTCTCTGCAATCTCCAGACCGGCATCACATCGCAGGGCGCAGGGCAGCTAGCCGATCATTCACGCGTCTGGCGTGAGCAGCCGAGCAGCGCGAGCACTCACGCTGACTTCATCTTGCTCTCAAGTGTTACCAGAGTCCCATAGAATGACATTCCTATTGAGCGTTTTATTCACGGAAGCCTACTCAGCCACTAAGTCAACTACTACCATCTCCCCCGACACTCCCTCCTGCTGTATTCAAATCTTTTCCTCGTGTAATGGTCATGTTTTTAAAATAGACCTGCCTTCTAAGCCCAAATTGTGTATGAGTAAAACTTTTTTTTTCTTATTTGTAAAGGTGCCCCCATTAATGGCTTCCAAATGCACCTCAAAATCTTCTTTAATTGAATCCAACACAGAAGGGGTGCCCCTGATGTAGACCAAAATGCTGGTAGAGCAGTCACACTTTTCATTGTGGTCAAGGATGATATGTAAGGAATGGAGGTACAACCAAGGACCTTTAATTTGATGAATTATTAATGCACCTCCAACTCTGGGCTTCCACAGTAATGTTCAGCGATATGCCAAGATGCCCACATGCCATTGGAGTACAGCCAATTGGTAAGTACATGCAATATGATGGTCACGTCACAGGGGTTACTGTTAAATTCCACTGAACTAGTCAGAAGCAAGAGAAACTCCTGGGAACGCTAGGATAAATAACGTTTGCCCACAACAAAGCTGGTGGACGCTATAACGTTAGGCATGGTGTGTGGTTAACTTGCCTATAACAAAAATGGCGACCGAAGAGCCCCACCAACCATCACTAAAAAACCACTTACCCTATTCACAACTTTTGAGACTTAAAAGGATTTCAAGCACTAATGAGTTATACGAATCCAGCAAAGCCCTGTGTATCTCAAAGTTCAAACAACGGAAATATCCCAGTGATGTTCTTGACAAAGTGGTTCTGAAGACAGAGAAATCCACTCGACACATGTTATTACAATCCACAAGACCAAAAGCAACAGAACAAAGAATGACATTCGTGTCTAAATACTCTACGAAAAGCTTTACCATCAAGAAAACCATCTTGAGATATTGGCCAATGCTAAGCACAGAGGCGGATTTCAATAACATCTTTGAAATACCCCCAAGATTCGCGTATCAAAGATCACGCAACTTGAAACAAATCCTATCCAATACCAGAGAGTCTACTACAACTACCTTTAAGGGAACTGTACCGTGTTTCAACTGTGGCAACTGTAACAGCATTATCAAGGGGACCACAATCCAACATCCACTATCTGGTTATCCTATTAAACTCAGAGTTACAGCCACATGTAACAGCCAGAACGTGATCTACTTGTTGAAATGCCCCTGCGGTTTGGTCTACGTTGGTAAAACAGAGAGAAAGATTCGCATAAGAATCAATGAACACAAAAGTAACATAAGAACCCAACAGGCCAAATCTCCAATCGCCACTCACTTTCAACGTCATCAGCACAACATCTGCCAACTACGTTTCCTTATTCTTGAACAAATTCCTTATTTGAAAGGACGAGACAACAACAAATACCTTCTACAGAGAGAAATTTTTTGGATTCATAAACTTAATTCCACCCAACCAAAAGGTCTCAATGAACGTTATGAGCTTGGCTGTTTTTTGTAACCTTGTCTCCTTCTTCCCGGAACGATTTGCATTGACATGAGCTGATTATTCGTTGGAATTTCACATGACCTTCATACCGTTCTATTTATGTTTGATTAACTTGTTCTTTCTATTTTGTGACACTCACCTGTTGTTCTGATTTTTTTGTAAATCAGTATTTTGCACATTACGCCGTTTTATTCTCATGTTCCCACAAATCAGTTGTCACACATTGTCAGCATATTTTTACGCACGTTTTACCACGGTCTTGTTCGCAGTAACACACCTTTCGCACACCTTTTCTAACTCATACACTTGCTAACCGTATGAAAACTACGTGTCTTTTTTCATCGTAGTTTACAATCACCCATGCCCTTGATTTGCACGGGCTTCCTTATCACATGACCGCTACCCGCTAATCCTCCCACCCGCTGAAGCAGTTTGGAGCGTTTTTTCGCTATGTGAAACCTCCGTAACCTACACACCTAACAGTAAGTTTACTTATCGTTACTTTCGGCTCTCACACTTCCCGACGACATTTCCTGCACCTCTTAACCGTAATCTTTTTGTTTTTATAAGTAACTTCGTTGCTACTAACAAACACTCGATATAAGCTTAGTTTGTCAACACTCACTTCCTTGACGAGCGCATTGATCATTTGCGTGGCACTTTATCTGCATTCGCCGATTCGAATTGTCTGATGTGAGCACCCCCTGTGAGCACCACCATCTTTTATTCACTTGTTCTCTGTTCACCTACAGGGACCGCGAGGACACTATTCTCTCGTTATTTTTCACGTTATCTGCATATTTTCTCTCACACCATTTTAACTCCACTTGCTCGTTAATTGACACGTAGTATTAACGTTGAGAATTCTGGATATTGATACTGATTCCTCACGTTTCCTTCCAGAGTGTCGCCCCTGATGAAGGGCTTGAACAGCCCGAAATGCATTGGGCATCCGAATAAATCGATGATTATACATGAATGATTACAATTCTACATGATCATATGAAGAAAAGGTTCAATAAATAAAATTGACCTCGGACAAAGTCTTTTGTGAAATTCAGTTTATTAACAAAGAGAACTCCGTTCTCATCACGAGTGCAACGAGGGACACTTCCTTTACATGATTGTGCTTACCTGCTACTAATGAATTCCCAACTCGGGGGGTTAGACTCGTCTGCACCAACGACTCATTGTTTACATTTGTCCACTTGCTGAACATTCGAGTGCGCATAGTCTGCTTTTTCATTGACCGAAGAGCCCCGTCACTATTAAGAATTTTTAAGTCCACCACCTACTTCAACAGTTGCTCCAATACTGCTCGAAGAAAGCAGTCAACATGCTCGTCACGCATGGGCATGCTTGAGGTTTCCAAACCCCTCCAACAGTAGACGCTGCTCAGTTCAGGCATCTCTTACAAAACACGGCAAAATCCAGAGCGGTGTCAGAGTACACCGATGCAGTGCTGACAGGAACTGCGATGCCGGCCAAGGAACGCCCCCTCTGGTTGATGTGGAATGAAAAGAAGGAGTCATTCATGACTTCAGGTCTAGTAGAAGGATTTATTATCATAACAAGTTTCCCCCTAATGCCACCAGTGCGTAGCATAGCTCAGCAATATGATAAAGCCAGCACCCAATCATCCCCCTTTGAAACCCGATTCTACTAAGTTCTACGTTCCATGCCACCCTCCTACCCAACAGTAAAGCTTCTGACTGGGTTCAACTTTGTTTCTTTACTGGCCCCATGTTTTATCGTGGTCAGCCTCAAACCACACCTAGGCCCTTGTCTACTTAACCAGTTTAATGCCATTGGGTCTCAATGCTTTTTGGCTCTATTTTTAACGGTAAACTTTAAACAATTCATACCGCTGGTTCCCTTCTGGGATGTTTGTCATTTTGGTGTTATTTATTCATTAAAATGTACTCTATTTTTCAAAATTAGTATGGTATTTTTCTTGTGTTGCATTTTGACTTTAGTACTGCTATAGTATTAAATAAATGCTTTACACTTTTTCTCAAAATTACGCTTGTTTGCACAGTGCCCTAGCTACTAGATAGTTGAGCTCAGGTTAATTTATTGACTTTAGTGATTTACCCCAACACAGATTGTGGAAATTACTTAAGGCAGGTCATCAGTCCCTTAAGTAACAACCCTATTGTTACAGTTAAAATAATGCAAAATAGTTCAAATTCAATAAACATACCTATTTTATGATGATATTGTAGTCAATGTTTTTGAATTTACATACACATTATGTAAAGTGAATGGTTGTGTCCTCTATGTTTTTGGGCAATTTTGTTTTCGCTGATTTTTTGGTGGGTGTTATGTTTGTCATACAATCATAATACCCAATGCAACATGCTCTGCTCAATCCTTCTCATATACTACATATGACATTGCAGATCAGTGGTGGTAGATCACTGGTGACATCAGATATAACATCACAGGTGGAATCACTCACATGATGGCAGTCTCATCCATATTTCATCACATGCAACACTAGGGTGCCGATTCGGATCCTGTAAAACCCGGGTACGAATGGTCGTACGGAGCGTATTCTCCGTCCGACTCGTACCCGAGAAAACCACCTTACAAACCCGCAAGTACGATTCGTACAGAAATGCCATTTCCGTACGAGTCGTACAAAACACCGACCGGCTAAAAAATACCAACAATTCCAAGCCGGGACATCACGTACGTGACGTCCGGACGAAGCCAGGCAGCGTTTTACGAACCAGCAAGTACGATTCGTGCCTACGTCACTCCGCACGTAGCATTTTTTACGGGAGCCAAAACTGCCGGGAAATTGAGGACGACGCGAAGAAGGAGCACCTGTACGCGACGGACAGCCAGAGACCCCATCCTACGTGTCATCCCGGCCCTCATAGCCTACGACCTGGTGCACAGGAACCGACGCAGACGCCGCAGAAGGTCAGAACAACGCCCAGGGGCAAAGGTGGGGGGTAGGGGCAGGAAACATAACCCCCACCCAAGTTAACATGTAAACATGCCCTGTACATACCTTACCTCCAGGCTCTGGTCACTTCGGGGGGGTGGGGGCGCGTCCACCAAGGCCTGCGTCCCGCCACAACAGAAGTGGACGTGGACGCGTCCCATCACCACAACAATTGTGGTACGCACCGTACCCAGGCCTTCAGAGCGTAGGTACGGGTCGCACCACGCGTACCCCTACGTCACCCCCAAGAATGGTGGTACGGCCCGTACCCAGGCCTTTAGAACGTGGGTACGGGCCGTACCGCCATTGTTGGGGTGACGTAGGGGTACGCGTGGTACGACCCGTACACACGTTCTCAGAGCGTGGGTACGGAGCGGATCACGCGTACCCCTAGGGCACCAGCACATCATTGATACAAGCCGTACACACGCCACGAATGATGGGATAGGGCCTGGTGCAGCATCTGACCAGTATATTGGGGGGGTGTATGCCCAGGTGAGCAGTGTACTGCACCAAGGGTGCAGGCGGGTGGGTGTGTGTCGTGCTACGATCCACATCAGTGGACAGAGACATAGGGGTGGGTGCCTATCACTCCCAGCAGTGCCCAGACATATGAGGGGTGGGTGCAGAGGACTCTCGGCAGTGCCCAGACATATGAGGGGTGGGTGCCTATCACTCTCAGCAGTGCCCAGACATATGAGGGGTGGGTGCAGAGGACTCCCAGCAGTGCCCAGACATATGAGGGGTGGGTGCCTATCACTCCCAGCACTGCCCAGACATATGAGGGGTGGATGCAAAGGACTCCCAGCAGTGCCCAGACATATGAGGGGTGGGTGCAGAGGACTCCCAACAGTGCCCAGACATATGAGGGGTGGGTGCCTATCACTCCCAGCAGTGCCCAGACATATGAGGAGTGGGTGCCTATCACTTCCAGCAGTGCCCAGACATATGAGGGGTGGGTGCCTATCATTCCCAGCAGTGCCCAGACATATGAGGGGTGGGTGCAGAGGACTCCCAGCTGTGGACAGAGACATGGGGGTGTGTACATCATCCTCCGATGACCAAAACTCCATGGGTGCATGAAGGCATCCACAATGTGCGACTATGTTGAGAGTGCCATGACAACACATCACTGTCAGCAGTGTCCCACTCCCATGAGGATGGATGTCCTTCCCTCACTGCATTACACACCACAAGTGGGTGTGATGACAAATTACACATGCATACCCACCCCTGGCGGTGGCAGCACAATACACACACTGAGATCATGCAACGAGACTGTATGCTCATGTTAAACCCTACTAAACTAAGAGAGCCTAAGGGAACACACACTGTCACGCACATTCCAGGACTGATAGGAATGTACAGGTGTTGGGGCAGCCAACAAGTTGTTGCCTCCCATGGAAGAAAAAGGGTGGAGTACCCACAGATACAATGCCCACATTTGTCAGTCAGGTGCCCAAATACCCTGCAGAACAAGTAACACATGTGTGCTAGGCTGGGAGTACACACATGCATAGTGGGAAAAGGGACCATGTCCACATGAAGCCATGGCAACATAATCCATACACAAGTACAGTGACTTCCAAGGATGGCACAGACGATGCAGGCGGAGACAGTGCTGAGCAGGCATGGCCAAAGTTGAAGGGATCCGTCACACACCAAGGAAATGTAGACACAGGTCAGCACAACAATTGGGAAACACCCTGCAGGGAAGATGTCAGGTGCCACAGAGGAAGGAACACTCCTTGGGACAATGTCACCATACAGTAAGAGCTTACATAACCAAAGATTATTTGCAGAGACCTTGTGATGGCACGCAGATACCAGGGTCCACCCCATGAGCAGCACACTACAACATTTCCCAGACACCTAACACATTATCACCACCCCAGTTCATGGAGCAGCAGCACCAACAGCAATACCAGAAAAGCATTAGTGTGCAAATGAAAAACAAAATGCTTTATTCAGCATAAAAATAATATCTGAATTGAAATGTACACTATATACAAGGCCCAGAGGCCAGTCCTTATGCGAACTCCTGGGGGGGGGACACATTGGGACGCGTCTCCCCTAGCTTGCCTGCACAGTTCAGAGTTCCTTTTCATCCACGGGGGGGGCATCCTGTGGGGGGGAAGGACCAGGCACCGCAGGGACAGGAGGGGCAAGGGTAGGTGTTGTGGGTGCAGGGATGGACGACTCCACCACAGGGGGTGGGGCAGCGCCAAAGGTGGTGGTTAGGATGGCGCTGCACACAGTCGCAAGGTCTTCCAGCGTCTCCCCTGCACCCGAAGGAACCACAGGCCCCAAGGAGGGGGGGTTCGGAGGGATGGGTTGCAGCGCTACTGGGGGAGGGTGTGGACAGGGGGGGGACTCAACTCCCCTGCCCGGGGACTTCCTCGACCGCTTGTGGGGTGGTGTCACACTGGGGCTGAGGGACAGACTGGCCATGAAGGACTCTTTGTCTGACTGTTGGGCAGGGGAGCTAAGGGGAGTGGTTTTGGAGGAAGTGGGTTGTGAGGACTGCGGACTCCCACTGTGGCTGCGTGTCTGCTGTTTCCCCCGACCCAGTGGGTGTGCCTACTTCCCCCTGTGTGTGCGTGACAGGAGGTGTGCGCTTGGCCTTTACTGTTGGTGTGCTGCCTGTGTCTGGTGGGGTGCGTGCATGGGGATGTCTGGGTGTGCTTGGGACAGGCATGGGAGTGGGAAGTGTGGATGGTGCAGGGGTAGGGGGGGACGGAGCGCTGCAGGAGACCCACTGATGCCGTCAGTGACGAGTCCATGGACCTCAGCAACATCCGTTGGTCAGACATCGCTGCTGACATGCCCTCCATGTACGACACCATCTGTGTCAGCAGTCTGGTGTGGCCATGGAGGACATTAAGCAGCGATGTCTGACCAACCTGCAACTGCCACAGGATGTCCACAGACTCTGCATTGACGGCAGCAGGGGAGACAGGGGCAGGGGGTGCGGTGCCTGGCACGAAGGAGACATGTTGTCGCCTAGCATGGACAGAAGGGACCCGAGCAAGTGGGAGGGCGGTGGTGGGAATGGAGGGGGCGGCGAGAGATGGAGTGCTGCTTTCAGCTGTGGGAGCAGCCTCCGCCCCTTCTGGGAGCTCAGCCTCTGACCCGTCTGCGTCATAGTCGGTGTTGGGACTGTACAGGTCCTCCACCTGACTCCCCTCGCCCTCCGTGCCACTTTCTGGGCCAGACTCCCCAGCACTGGTGGCACCGGTGCTGGATCCGTCCACCACGTCCATGCCGGTGTCTCCCTCGGTGTCCCCCGACGATGCTGTGCGCAAGGTGAAGAGACAGGAAATAATCAGACACCTGTATACATATGACACATGAGTCCAAACTACATAGGTCACAGTGCATAGCATAAAAAGCATCATGAGTAACATCTACAATACTACGCACATATGTAGGCCCTGCACTACACAGTTGGTTGACCCACCATGCCACTTGGAAACAATGGAGAGCATGACACAACAGCAAATAACTTGATATTGAATTATACAGAGGAGCAAGTGTCTGTGGACAGTCGAGCACAGCATCTGGACCACACACCGTTGCCAAAAAAGGATGAGCATGAACCATGTCTTTAAACTTTAGACACATGCTGCAAAGCACAAACATTAAACCCTGCACAACATGACTGGGTCAATACTTGTTGAGTGTCTGTTCAGACTGTCATCACACACAGGCCAGACCTGGAAAGGAGACATAAGGTTTGGACATGTAGGCCTTGGCCGCACAAACACCCCCTACCTGAGACTATGTGATTGAGACAGAGGAAGGACTTACACCTCTTCATCTGGGATCACTAAAATGGGCTTCATGAAATCCAAAGTGCACTTTAACTACCCCTCGTGGGGCTGACCACACATATTATTGACAAACAACCATCATCAGATAGTTGTACCGAGACACACAGGCACTGGCCACAGTGAGTATGCACAAGCCACATTGGGTCACCCTGTACAGTGGACACATGTAGCACACTTTACGTAAATACAAATGAGGCCAGGGTAAAATGCCACAGAGCCCAACCTATGCTGAAGACACAGAGAATGTCCACAGTGTTGGATGACACACATGATTCCTAGGAAAAGGTGTCTCAGGGGACTGTAGTGGCCACACTGCTCCATGGTCCTGGATAGATCTGACTGCAACAGGAGCAACCGTCCCCGCACTATGCATATCTCCCCCTCATGCACATCATGTCTGAGGCCACAACTTCGGTCATGCATGCAGCAAGTCTGTTCATTTCAAGCCTCACACTTCTATGTTGAGACTCAGCATCAGTGCCAACAATCATGGACCCCAAAATGACTGAACTGCACAGGGCAGAGGCAAGGTTCCAACACATGTCACAGACCACCCCCACACATGATGCTGCAAGCTTTGGGCACTTGGATTAACTGGCAGCCTAGATTACCTTGTGCAAGAGTGACTACACACAGACCGGGGAACACATGTCAAGGAGGGGAAGGGAGGAAGAACAGCACCGGGTGACTTGGGGGAACAGGATATGCACTGCACATATACACCCTGGCAGTGTATCTAGGCGACTGAGCACTTCCAAAAGCTGGTGACACACAACAAACACATGTACCTACCCCCTTGCTGCTGCTGCTTCTCCTGTAGCCTCCTATCCATGTCAGGGAAGACCACCGCCAGGACACGCTTCATTTGGTGGGTCAGGCGCCGGCGCCCGCCATGTTGGCGTGGAGGTGAGTCCCCCAGCAGGACCCGGGCGATCCTCCTGGTCCAGCACTGGATGTCCTGCCAGCGGTTCCTCACCTGGGCCAGGCGCCGACTGCGACCTTCCACCGACCTCACGGCCCTGACGGCCCGCTTCCATATCTCCCCCTTGGCGTAGGCGGCTACCTGTGAGGATGACAAAGTGAGACAACATCAATACACCTGCTCCATGTCACAGAGACACACATTAGAACAATTTGGCTTGTTTGAACAGGTCATTGTATGCAGCCAACTCATTGCACCTTTGTCATAGGGACATTATCTTCTGGGGAAGGCCAAAAGCACTACGTGGCATTGAAAGTACACAGGTGGCATGAGGGGTGCCACACAATCACTGATCATGGCTCACACTGTGCATCACAAGCAACACCAGGATTATGGACAGCACCTCAAAGCAGTCACGTGCCCCAGGCCACTCACGCAACCTCAGCGGAGTACACAGACACGCACAGGCACAGGCCAATCATCTGCCATTGGCAACTGCGGGTAAAAACCTCACTCTGCACATGTGCCACTTGACTGGGGGGTGTCACAGGTGTGGGGCTAGCTCGCACATCAGACACACAGCACAGCTTCCTGCTCACATCAGATGGGTAGGGCATATGCATCCTCCATGCAGCTGGGGTGCAACACTCCACATAGACACTCACCCACATGACAGGGGACTTACACACACACCAATGTCCATGGCCCGTACACATCATTTGGACACTCTCACCACAGGTACACTCAACTCACACACATCTGTGGGTACAGTCACCTGTCACACTGGGGGGACCACAGAATCACACCAGGACTATAGAAACAACATTCCCAAGAGGATTTGCCAGGCTGAATGTGGCATGCACCATGCAGTGATAGTCACAGTAAGCACAATGCAAGTGAGGAGTGCAGATACGAACCACACCATGCTCTGCATGGGAGACATAAGGCATCCCCCCCCCTGGGACCCACCACGAACAACATTGCATGTCTGTCACACCTGGACACAATGCCAGAAGTGACAGACACAAAAAAGGGGCACAGTCAAAGCTAGTGGAGTCAGCACTCACCTGCTCCCCTGGTCTCCCATACAGGCAGGGGTACTGTGGGAGGATGACGTCTAGCAACGCCTCATTCTCCTCTTGGGTGAAAGGCTGGGCCCTCTCCACAGACCTGGACATGGTGCCAGAGGAATCACAAGCAGCAGCAGTGGCGTGGAATGAAAGGTTGTGCAGGCAAGTGCTCTCTCATGGGTCCTGTCTGCCTTATATCTGCCTTGCTGGGCTGTTTTATTTACAGGAGTACAGAGTGATTGGTCAATCTCATTTGCATCCTACGTTTCCTCCAATCCCTTTAAACCTACCCCAGTGAGGGCCTTTGCATGGTTCAAAATTTGAGCATGATGTCAAGTCAACAACCACTTTGCAACATAGTATATTGTCTCCAACTGACTTTTGCTGGCCACCTGATGAAAAATTTTGAGCTGGAAACTTGGTCTCCATGACAACCAGCATGCATTTAGGCCCTTATACTTGTCCCTCATGTGTCCCCTATGTAATTTCACTATCCACACACAGGTACGGTGCGTTCCACACGTACCCCTAGGGCACCACTACTCCAGTGATACGGTCCGTACACGCGTGTGTAGGGTCCGTATCACTATGGTTGTGTTGCCGTAGGCGTACGCCATAGTGATACGGTCCGTACACGCGTGTGTAGGGTCCGTATCACTATGGTTGTGTTGCCGTAGGCGTGCGCCATAGTGATACGGTCCGTACACGCATGTGTAGGGCTCGTAGCACTATGGCAGTGTTGCCGTAGGCGTACGCCATAGTGATACGGTCTGTACACGCGTGTGTAGGGTCCGTATCACTATGGTAGTGTTGCCGTAGGCGTACGCCATCGTGCTACGGGCCGTACACACGCAGGTACGGCCCGTAGCCCAATGGTGTATGCCTACGGCAACACTGCCATAGGGATAGGACCAGTGTGTACACGTACGTGTGTACGGTCCGTACACACACGCGTACTCCTACCCAAACCCCATATAGTGATACGACCGCACACACGCCCGAGCGTGTGTACAGTGCGTTTCACAGCTCACACTGGTGATAGGAGGCGCACAGGAAAGGAATGGAGGTGTCAGACTCGCACAAGGATGGACATCAAGTCATTGTCAGTGCAGATCTTCATGTGTAGGGCCTAGGTGTGTCAGGCAGTGAGCTGGCACATGTCTCCTCATGTTTTAACCCAATAGTTGTGTGATGACCTGTGTACACATGTCATGTGTGATGGGGCACTATGTGGCGCACTTCCCCTTCACATCTTTTACATGTGTGCATGTATTTCAAACTTGTCAAGCACTGAATCAGTGGCATGGCACAGTCACCAACACCAGCAACTGGCCCCTGATGCCAGGTACACTACTAGCGTGCCCCGATGTGACTATGTCATGTGTTTGTCATGTGTTTCCATGATCTTGCTGTTGGTGTTCCGTCAACGGCATCTGCATCCAACATGTGTCTGTGTGTAGATGCCCATGTCACACTATTACGCACACCAGGACACATGTGGAATAACACGTAACGTGTTTCTGTATGCTTCGAACAGGGACTTGCGAGCTTAGGACATATCAGCGTAATATCAATGTCTGTGTGATCATTTTTGACATGTACCCCTTCATGGCAAGGTGTGTGGTCTGTCCTTTTTCCATCACATGTGACCTGTGCGTCTAGCTTGCTGGCAGCTGTCTGTATGAGATAAGATCCTTCAAATGCACATATGTGGATGTATGTCACTCCTGTAATGTGTCTGGCTGTTCACTCACACTGGCCTACAGCTACTTTCATGGCATGTTATGTAGACCTTGACAATCCACGTTTGTAGCTGGCTCTTGGTAGGAGTATCACCTGGCTGGCATACGTGTGCAGGATGTTTTGCACAAACCAGACTCTGTATGTAGCATATGTGAATTAGCTGTTGAACATGTGCTCAGTTCTTTGACATTGGTGTAGTAATGTACTCAATCATCGTTATTCCTTCCAAATTTCTGCAGGGCACCGCCTCTCCCCCGACCAATGCCAGACTTGGCTGCCATGAGGGAACGCGACTGCATAAGCCGCTACAGATTCCCCCAACGGTTAATTGTGGACCTGACAAACAGGCTGGCCCCACACCTCCAACCGCGACACAGTTATCCGACTGCGCTGACCCCCAAGATGAAGGTGATGTCAGCCCTACATTTCTTTGCCACCGGTACGTTTCAATTGACCATAGCTGATGTGGGTGGCATGTCCCAGACCATGTTCAGCCGTGTCCTGCATGATGTTTTAGAAGCCATGTTGGAGCACCTGGATGAATTCATCCATATTCCAACTCCTGAGCAGTTGACAGGTATCAAGGGTGAGTTCTATGCCCTGGGAGGGATGCCCCATGTAATTGGGTCCATTGATGGGACACATGTGGCTTTGGTACCACCACAGGCACAGGAGGTAGCCTTTCATAACCGTAAACATTACCACTCCATTAATGCCCTTGTGGTGTGTCTTGCTAACATGGTGATTTCCCATGTCTGTGCACGTTTTCCAGGGTCAGCACACGATGCCTACATCATGAGGCGTAGCAGGGTGCCAGAAATGATGCTGCAGCTGCACAACGAACGAGCATGTCTTGTTGGTGGGTAGACTCTGTTTTCCAGTATTCAGCGGTATCTTAGTATGTGACGGCATCTCCTGACCCACTTCTTTACATGATGTCTCCATTTAGGGGACTCTGGCTATCCCAACATGCCATGGCTGGTGACGCCTCTCCGCAACCCGAGAACAGCTGCAGATCACCGTTACAACAACGCCCATGGGCAGACCAGACGAGTGATTGAGAGGACGTTTGGCCTCCTGAAGAGCCGATTCCGTTGCCTCCACAAGACCGGCGGGTCCCTCCCATATGCACCGGTGAAGGTCTGCAAAATCTTCCTTGTGTGCTGCATGCTGCACAACATGGCATTGGAGAAAGCTGTGCCGCTCATCCTGGATCCCGATGAGCAGGAACATCCACCCGTGGAGGATGACGGCCTTGGTCACAAGGCAAGTGAGGAGGAGGAGGAGGAGGAGGAGGAGGAGGAGGACATCCGGAGTCAGCTCATACGCAACTTCTTCTCATAATGGTGAGTCCCTGGGTCTGAGTGTGCACACTTGGAGCCTTGTGTGGCATGTGTTGCAATGTGTGTGTCCAGCTGACTGTATGCGAAGTGACTTTGAGGTGTGTGCTGATGTGTCACTCGAGTGCTGATGTCATTCCACACATGTTAGCTGACACACTAAATTGACAACTAGCATGGTGTCAACCTTATTCATGTAGAGTGCATGACCATGCATGCAGATGACTATGTGTTTCCTGACTTCTTGTGTGTCTCTCATCCCCAGGTATTTGCGCATGCTGTCTGCTCGTGGCATCATTGTGCTCCTGATATTCCTCATGAGTAATGCAACGTGTGCTGAATCAGCGTTACATGCACGGACATGGTGAGAAGTCTCCTTTGGGTAAGGATTGCAGCAAGGCTTTTTGGGTGTGGTAGTTGTTTGTAATGTGTGGGCACTGCTCCTGTGCAGGTATTGTTACTATGCATACATGTCGACTCACCATGGGGCACATGACATGTGGCATGACTCACATGAATTGATAGTCACACTTCGTGACAGTCATCTGTTATGGGATTGTGGATTTTTTTGATGAAGGCATCTATGTGTGTACAACTTCCCTCGGAAACATACGGGAGGCTACGGGTGGACATATTGCGGGACATCCCCATGAGAGGCTCAATGGGGAATTGCAGCCTCTCCGTGTGCAGCAGGGGATGTTTGGCTCACACCCTTCACTTGTGTGCCACTCCCATGGATTGAAAGCATCTGTGGTGCGAAGGGGGTGTCCAGTGTAGGTCCCACATGTTAATCCAAAAGACCATGTGAGTCTGTTAATATTGATGAATTTCCATAGGTGTGAGCCTGAGTAATAAAGGTGTTCCTCAGCCTCCAAGGTGCCTCATCTCTGTCAATGCAGGTCTCTTGCCACTGTGCATGCGCCATATCTGGCATGGTTGTCAAGGATTGTGCATAAGTGTCTATGTGTAGATTAGCAACCTGCATGCTGTTCTACATGTATTTGATTCTCTATTGGGCATGACGTCCATGGCTGTGTATGTGTTTTGGTATGTTGGTCCCCACAACGGGCCGTCAACACCTTCTGGGGTGTGTTTCCTGTGCGCAGCTTGGCCTTCAGTTTCATGATCCGGTGTCAGTCATGTTTGGGGATTGTGCATCCTTTGTCTCTGGGTGTGCCATTGAAAACCGGTCACTCCTTTCTTGACATACACCTGTTGCAGTAGTCCTTTCTGACATCCTAGTCTTTGTGTGGAATTTGTGGCATAGTTCCCAGGACATGCCGCACGGTGTTGCAGCCACTGCAGCAAGGGCACACGAAGTTTCCTGATTTGGCAACACACACACATCAAAGATGCTCCTCCCTTCCTCCATCAACCCATTCATTTGGCTTTCATCAGCTTGTCTGTGCCACAGTTGCGGCCACGCCGTCCCACAGGCTGGACCGTCTGCACATGCAACGTGCACATTGCACAAGCCTCATGTCCTTGCATGACCCATATCACACTACAGTCTGATGTTGCAGCCACCCTCCAATCAATGTCCATCCACACATCTGCCGCCAGCTCTCAGGCATACACTAAGCGCACACACAACACCTTTGCATGATGAGTGTGCAACTCTGACTGCCTACACAGTGCTGCCACGCCTTCCAGGCCCCGTCACACCCACCAGCTCATGTCCCTCCTACTCCCCACCGGCTCTGTACCCCGGCAAGGACATGGGAGTGGGACTCAAGGCTTTTGCATGTAGTATGCTGTTGTTGTGAGGCACATGGCACAGGTATCATCTGTCAGCGTGTCAAACTACAATGTGTCCAGGACCCCCCTCTCCACCATCACATGCACACACAACCTCATCATCAACTCGTATGCCATTGACAGCCAGGTGCTCCTCACCCTCACCAAGGGCGCAGACATTGCCAGTTCCAATATTCTAGATTGCATGAGATCCATTGATGAATGGCAGAAGAGCAGCCACCTGAGGCTGGATTTGTACAGGACTGAGGTCAACATCTGAGGATTGTCCCCTTACAGCTGGGTCAACTGCTTGTGTCCCACCCGCAGAAGCCCCGCACAAGCACCCAGTGTCCATGCACACAAGATGGTGTGCATCATGGATTGCTTGCTCACATTTGCCATGGTAATCACCAGCATCTGTGCCTCAGACTGCAACACCCTCTGCATTATGCACATGATCTCCAGATAGATCCACTCCAAGGAAAGACGGACCATCCCCCAGGTCCACAACAACATCTGTGTCAAATACTGCCCTGCCCTCTATGGGGCAGCCACATCCAAACTCCTAGGACACTTGTCCACATCCAGGCTGCATCTGCACACCTCAGCTGCAACATCCCGCGCCCCAGCCACATCACCGTCCAGCAGAGATAGCTGCAATGGATCACTGTGTGCTGCAGGATGACCTTCAGACTCCCCACCCACACTCAGGAGGCAGGCCACAACCCCAACCCAACACCAACCTTGTACCACTGTCATCCAAGACCCCGTAGTGCCATCTCCGTGCATCCAACCTTGACCTAGCCACCATTCTTCAGATCCACCGTACTCCAGCATGCAGGAAATAGTTCTCCCAGCTGGGAACACATACCTGGGACTACCTCCCCAGGAACCTCCGAATGAAGCATGACCTCTACGCCTTGATGGTACTCTTCCAAATAGGTCTGTCGGCACAGTATTGCATGCACCCCCTCAGCAGCTTGAGGCCATCACAGGTGAGTATTGTGCTCCATGTCTGCATTGAATGATACATTGTGACCCATGTGTGTCCTGTACCAGACTCCTATCCCAGGGTATGGATGTGTGGAGTTAGTTCAACACTCAGGCATAGTTTGACATTTTTACACACACATATGTTGGGGAATAATGCCAAATGACAGCAACATCTCATGACAAAATAAAGTATTTATTTTTGGTGGGGTAAGTCTTTTGGTGGATGAAGTAAGGTGCTCTACCGGGTGCATAGAATCCAAAGTTCACAAAGGAGATGGCATCCTTGTTAGTTGGAGTCATCAGAGTCCAGACCACAGTGTTGGTTATCATTGGTCAGACTGTGACCAGCAAGTCCATGTGGCAGAGAATGTCATTGGGTGAGGTGGTGCTGTTGCGCCAGAGGGCCAGGTGCCAGGCCAGGTGAACTGGGAGATGTGGATGGTCCGCTGACTCTCACGGTCTTTTCCGTGGATGACCCACCTTCCTCCGGGGACCCTCAGATGCAGGCCTTGACGATGTCTGTGATGCTCCGTCGGACGAATCCTCCTCCTCCTCCTCCCTCCCTGTGGCTGGTGCTAGTCTTCGCCTGGTGTCACAGGGAGGGTTGCCCATGTTGTCGGCAATCCGACGGAGTGAACGGCTCATGTCCGTTTGCACCGCCAGGAGCTCAGCCAGTCTTGCCTCCATCCGTCCTTGGTGTTGTTGTTGACTGGCATGTTGCTCGGCCTGCAGGTTCTTCATCTCGTCGAGGGTCCCCTTCATCTCTGTGAGGCTCGACACTACCTGGCTGATGCCCCTGGTGTCACGCCTGTATGTGTCCAGGATGTGGCGTATGTGTGACATACCGGTTCCCTCAGCTGGCTGGTCAGGTTCGCGCCTCCGCCTGCCTCCACTCCCACCACCCCTGCCCACACGAGCCTGGCCTGCCGTTGTGGGCACATCGGGTCTACGGGACCCCTGAGGGATGGCATTATCGGGGTTGTCTGCCTCCTCCTGGGAGCCCGGAGAACCTTGTCCCTCCTGGTCAGACTGGCTGTGTTGTTCAGTGCGAGCAGGGCTCCTGGGTGTCTCCTGGGATGTGGCAGGAATGGGGGTGGTGGTTGGCACAGATGTACCTGACGCAGGTGCTGCATGGGCTCGGGCACCAGAGGGGCCAGGTTGGTCGGGGTCATCCATGGAGTGGTGAGAGTCGTCGCTACCGGTGGGATCATCTTCACGCTGAGCCTGGGACTGCGATTGTTCCCCCCCATTGTTGGGGGGAGGTCGATGACGTTGCCCTGTGTGTGAGAGAGAGACAATGTTAATGCTGTTTCATACCACATCCATGTTTCATACATATTCAAGTTGTCACAGATCCTCCAGGTAGTTGGATGTGCCTAGCATTCCTCTCAATGTCCACTTGGGGATGGGTATGTTGCGGGGGACAGATTGGTATGTTCTCCTGAGTGTTTGACCAGTAGAATTTTGGCTCGGGTGCTTATTTGGCGATGGATTGGTCTTGTTGTGTCACATGTCCATTGTGAGAGTGGGTTAATCCGTTGCCTGCCCCGGGGGTGTGTGCTTGTGTGAGGGGGGGGGGTGTGACCGGGCCTGCTGTTGGGTGTAGTGTGATTTGTCATAGGGTCTCCCAGGTGATGTGTCTGTCCCCTCATGGTGCATGCTGGCATGACAGTGAGTTTGAGTGCCTGTGCTAGATATCTGAGCTTGTGTAGTTGGGGTTTGAGTGTACAGTGGTCACAGAAGGGCCTTGTGCTGCATACAGCAGGGCCAAATGTCAGCTACCTTGTCAGTAATTTGCCAGTCCCTGTGCATTGGGCATGGTGCATGGGTACGTACCTAGGCCATATGGGCTGAGGGCATTGGTGTCTGCTTCTGAGTTGCACAATGTGTTGTGTGAGCCCCACCCTCCCAGCATCTCGGACATCCAGTCTTGGGTTTGTGGTTGGTGTGGCCTGGGACATGGCATTGCCTTTATTTGTGAATGGGGCATGGAGACGTTAGTGGCATGAGCGTGGTTTGTGAGTGTGGTTGTGTGCAACGAGGGCTTGGGGAAAGTTGCGTGCATTTTGTGTATTTGTGATGTGGATGACATTCCCCCCATGTTACGTGAGTTGTTTGTGTACTCACCAGGCTCTGCGACTTCTTCGACTCCGTGTACTCCCACCGGCGGAAGCATGGCCATCACCTTCTCCTCCCAGGGATGGTAATGTACGGGTCTGCGGGGCAGCCCGCCTCCAGTGATGTTACTCTGGGCGTATTCCTCATTCATCTTCCTCTTGACTGCCCTGCGCAGATCGTACCACCTGGCTTGGCATTCATGCCTGGTCCTTCGGATGGGCGCAACAGCATTCACCTTATCGACGATCCTCTGCCACAGGCTTGGTTTTTGGGCTGTGCTGGTCTGTCTGACCAATGTTCCAAACAGCTGTGGCTCGACTCTGATGACTTCGTTGATGAGAAGGTCCAGCTCCGCCCTTGTGAACTTTGGATTCTTGTCTGTGGGCATGGTGTGGGGTGTGGGTGTGGATGGTTGTGGGTGTGTGGGTGTGAAGGTGTAGGTGTGTGTGTGAATGTGAAGAGGGGGTGTTTGTGAATGAGGTTGTGTGAAGGTGTGTAAGTGAAGGTGTAGTTAAGGTGTAAGTAAGGTGCAGTTGTTTGTCTGTGGGGTCTGGCAGCAGTGAGTCTGTTGCAAAGGCTCATGGGTTGTGTGTGTGGGCCCTTTTTATTGGTCCATTTGTGGGTGTGACTGGGTTTGAATTTGTGGTGGGTGTGTTATAAGAGGTGGTTGTGATTTAGGGCCTATGTTTGCCTGTTTGAATGTGCCAGGTCAGTCATAGAGATGTATTTTGTCATGGTGACGTGTTTTGTGGTGTTGTGCGAGTCGAATTGACCCTCCTTGTGCTGTTTTACAGTGTCCTGGTTCTGTACGAGTCTTTTTCGCGTAGGTAAGGTCCGTACATACATGATGCTGGGTGAGGGTGCTGGGGTACGGTGTTGGGGTACGAGCCTGGGGTGCGTCGCGTACAGGTGGGGGGCTGTGCTAAGGTGTTGGGGTACGGTGCGTACAGGTACGGGGCTGGGCTACGGTGTTGGGGTATGGTGCGTACAGGTACGGGGCTGGGCTACGGTGTTGGGGTACGGTGCGTACAGGTGCGGGGCTGTGCTAAGGAGTTGGGGTACGGTGCGTACAGGTACGGGGCTGGGCTACGGTGTTGGGGTACGGTGCGTACAGGTACGGGGATGGGCTACGGTGCTGGGGTACGGTGCGTACAGGTGCGGGGCTGTGCTACGGTGTTGGGGTACAGTGCGTACAGGTGCGGGGATGTGCTAGGGTGTTGGGGTATGGTGCGTACAGGTGCGGGGATGTGCTAGGGTGTTGGGGTACGGTGCGTACAGGTGCGGGGCTGTGCTATGGTGTTGGGGTACGGTGCGTACAGGTGCGGGGATGTGCTAGGGTTTTGGGGTATGGTGCGTACAGGTGGGGGTCTGGGGTACGGTCCTGGGGTACGGGGCGTACAGGTGCAGGGCTGGGAGACAGGCCTGGGGTGCGGAGTGTACAGGTGCGGGGCTGTGCTACGGTGTTGGGGTACGGTGCATACAGGTGCGGGGATGTGCTAGGGTGTTGGGGTACGGTGCGTACAGGTGGGGGGCTGGGGTACGGTCCTGGGGTACCGGGCGTACAGGTGCGGGGCTGGGAGACGGGCCTGGGGTGCGGCGCGTACAGGTGCGGGGCTGTGCTACAGTGTTGGGGTACGGTACGTACAGGTACGGGGCTGGGAGACGGGCCTGGGGTGCGGCGTGTACAGGTGGGGGGCTGGGGTACGGTCCTGGGGTACGGGGCGTACATGTGCAGGGCTGGGAGACGTGCCTGGGTTGCGGCGCGTACAGGTGCAGGGCTGTGCTACGGTGTTGGGGTACGGTGCGGAGGGGGGTACGTTGCTGACATACGGGGGTACAGTGCTGACATGTGCGGGGTGAGGGGGGCCGTACAACTCGTATCCGGGCACAAGTTTACCCGTGTACATGTAGGCTACAGCGTTCGCTCCGTACGGGGCATTTTACATGCGGTTGTGTATTTGGACGGGCGGTACGGATCGTACTTGCGCGCTCGTTCTTCTGTTTTACGATTTGCACGTAAAAATGTCCGGGTCCCTGTCGGACACTTTTCCCGACGCTATTCGAACGTAAAAATTTACGGCTCCCTCTCGGACCATTTTCCCGACGCAATTCGTATGTATTTTTCACGTACGAATCGTACTTCGCAGTTTGTAAGGTACTTGTACGATTCGTACGTAAAAAAATACGGATACGAGTCGGACGGTAAATTTTTTTAACGGATCGGAATCGCCACCTAGGTCTTGCAGCAGACCTTATGATGCCAGAATCCCTTTGCTCAGATTAGATCTGGGGAGATCCTTCATTATGCACAGCAGAAAGTGTGTGCAGTGCCTGGCCTTCACAGTGGCAATGCTTTGCGATCATTCCTATTGACCCCATGGTTGATTAAATGCTGTCATAAAAGACGTTATTACCGATGTGATATGCATTGGCTTTGCTATGACTTTGAGGGTATGGGGGAGTTTTGAATACACAGCTCAGTAAAACTGTCAGGTTTTAATGCGTTTAAGTTTTTCAGTGTAGCCATAACTTTCCTTTAACCTACAGATTTTAAAGAAATTTAGAAGATTCCTGCAAAACACTTAATTTATCTGAACTGCGTAAAGCCTGATAACAGCGCTTAATAATCTGTCTTTCAGTTAGCTTAAAAGTATGGGGCCTGTGGTCGGAGGATTCCCGGCTGACATCTACGGTTTCACTTCTGACCACCTAATTACAATCTAAGCAGTGGAAAGTGAAACCGGACAGTCATTCAGGCTGGATTCCAATGGACTCAAGGAGCCCGTCGGGCAGTCAGAGACCGGCCCATAATCCCTATGGATGGCGTTTCCGCTGTAGGGATTAGGATGTCGGTTTCTGACAGGCTTTCCATGTCAAGCTTTCTAACATGGAAAGACTGTTGGAAAGCGAAATTGAGGGCCCCTAGCAGGTACCCCTTCACCCTGCGGCCTCCGGTTGGGGGCAGAGGGAGCACCCATGGTGCCTACTGTTAATCCCTGCACTGTGTGGCAGGCCCCCTGAGGTGCCTATCACACGGTGCAGAGATGAACAGATTCTCCCATTTGTCTATGGGAGCTGGTGCTATGTGGCCATATGAACATTGTGTCTTCCTTAAAATTGCACCACTAAAATTATATTAGCATATTAACCATTTTTGTCTCAGCAGATTTGCTCACTGGAGGATGCTGGTACTTTAGTAGCTAAAATTCCTCAAACGTCCATGTTTGCCCGTTTTCGTATGCCATGTCCATTCTGAAGCTGAATATGTTGAGAAATGTATGCCTGACAAGTGCAGAAGTAGGTCCTCGTTCAGGTTGGAAATTGTTTAAAATCTGCTCCAAATTAGTGAGAATGAAGAGGCAGTGGCGCCTCTACAGGCAATCATGTTTCCCCAAGAGACAAATGGTGGTGTCAATAGAAAGCAGACTGGTGCATTTATTTTAGTATTCATAAATGTACGTTTGTTATATTTTCATATGTGCAAACATTAATGCATGTAAGTATCTTGCAAACCTGATAATCCTAGCTTCTGAAATATAATTGTTTGAGAATTCCCAAAACTCTGTCCTTTACTCCAAATGTAGGTATAAGTCTACAGGATTAAAATTACAGCTTCTATTATGAACTATGCCCTCTGAAATTTATTGTTTCTTTTCAAACATGGCCCTCAATCATTCACCTTTATCTTGCACCGGTGACCTTTCAACTGTAAAGGACAATTTCAACTTAATGTTTAATACTGTGTAAGTTAGACCTGGCAAAATTGGCTTGGGTGTCCCCTGTATTTTGTGCGTGTACCTCCTGTGTTGTCGCTGTGTTTTGGGCTTTGTTTTGCTGGTCTAGATGCTTTGGGCACTCTGCCACTGCTGTTCAGTGCCAAAGTGCAAGTGCTCCCTTTGTAAATTGTTGTTATGTATTGATGTTACATGATTGGTTTATTTAATTTACTGTTAAGTCTCTACTAGAGTGTACTGTGTGTGCCCAGGACCTGTAAACCAAATGCTGCTAGTAGGCTTACAGCACTGATTGTGCCACCTACACAAGCAGCCTTGCAACAAGGTCTCAGGCCTGCCAGTGCGATGCCTGTGTGCAGTCTAGTACTGCCATGTTGACCTGGCAAGTGCACCCACTTGCCAGGCCCTAAGCTTCCCTTTTCTTACATGTAAGTCATCCCAAAGGTTGGCCCAAGGAACCCATGTGGACAGGGTGCAGTGTATGTGAAAGGTTCGACATGCCCTGATATGTGTGGCATGTCCTGTTAGTGAAATACTGCCAATTTCATTTTTCACTATTTTAAGGCTATCTGCCCCCATAGGATAGAAAGGGGAGTTTGCTCATAACATCTTATGAGTATTACTGCCTATGGTAACAAGATCGGAAAATTAATTTTAATATGCCTGAACTCAGAATTATAAAATGTATCTTTTAGTGAGGCTGATTTTTACATTCTGTGTTTGAAAATACCACTTTTAGAAAGAAGGTATCTTCCTACTTAGCAATCTAGTGTGCCTCTGCTAGGATGTGTATTGACTGTCTGGCTTTGGAGTGACAGGGGCTCGGGATGCACCGTGGCTCTAGAGAGCCTGGATTGGATGAGTCAGGGCTGGGCTGAATAGAACTGGGCTGCATTCAGAGTAGGGGGAGGAGATTTCCTTTCACCTGAATGGGCCTGTTCTGTTGTCCACAATGCTGTCTCCACCTCCTGCCAGGAAGCTGCACCAGAGAGGACAAACTGGCTTTGACTGAGCACTGGGTTCCTCCAGAGAACAAAGGATTTTGCTGTATAAATACTGGGGCCCAGACCCCAGAACTTTAGATCACTTTTGGGACTTCAAGGGGAACCTCTGCCAAGGAGAAGAGTTAGAGAAACTGGAGGAGTACCGCCCCTTTGCTGTGTGCTGTCTAGGGTTGGCCTGCAGTGGGGCATGCAGTGGCTGCTTATGCCAAGGAGAGGAACTCTGTGTGCATTCTGCTTGAGAAAGTATCTCCAAGGGCTTGAAGTGGAGCTTGCCCCCTGTTCAAGAGGTCTCAGGAACTGCCAAGACCTCACCGTCCTTCTAGGCACCGTCTCTGCTTCTGCAGGTCCCAGTCGCAGCAGAAGAAAAGAGCAGCCGACTCCGTCACTGAGTCCGTCGCAGACTCCGTGTCCTGAAGGCACCGTAGAGAGCACTGCTTCGCAACGCAACCCTGATCTCACTGACTCAGTCAATGAGCCGCTGCTAGCACCGCCTCTTGTGGGCATCGCACTCTGCACCACTTTGCTACATGCTGGACAGCCATCACTGACTCCGTCATTGCCTGACTCAAACATCAACCGGCTTGGTCGCAGCACAGTGACCTGCCAGCACTGCATCAAGCACTGTCTCACCCTGCAACGCAAGCCTTGGTCTCACCGACAGTGTCAACGAGTCGCTGCCTGCACCGAGCCGTGAGGACACCGCAACGCTTCCATCTTACATTACAACCCCGACGGTTGCCCCGACTGACTTGCATCGGCGCGTTGGCCGCAACATGCAAGGTACTATCTCCGAGTCTGTCGAAGCTTTAGCTGACCCGTACCGACGCAGTTGGCTGGAATTGTTGAATTCTGTCGTGTTCAGTATCGTGGTAGCCCTAAAAGGAGCCAAGGAGTCGGAGGAGCTGTGTTTTCACGTTATTTCTGCAAATGTTAAAGATTATTTTGCACAGTAACTATTTTTGAAAGTATTGTATGTTGTTTTTTTTTCGTTTTTGGTCTTGTTGGTTTAGATAAAGTTTTGCTTATTTTTCTAAACTGTGTGGTGTCCATTTGTAGTGTTTTCACTGTGTTACTGTATGCATGCACAAATGCTTTACAAACTGCCCCTGAGATAAGCCTGTCTTCTTGTGCCAAGGTACCAAGGAGGTGAGCAGGGGTTATTTAAGAAGTGTATCCCCTTACTCCGACTAGGAAGAAGGGTCCCTACTTGGACAAAGGTACCTTTGACAATTCGAAATCCCCATTTGTAACAGTGTTGCCTTTCACATTAGACCTTATTAAAGGAAGGCAAGAAGTGATCTGACAGCGTAACCTATAGTGTAGTAAATAAGGTACTTTTTGAATGCATTTGTTTCAATTATCACTGAAAATGTTTTCTGTCTTCAAATCCAAAATAGTCATGTTCTCTCCTGCTAGAAGAACTACTATTTTGTAGCTACGGTTTTCTAGTTAGTTTACAATGCCTCATTGATTTTTAATTCTCCAGGAAGCTATATCAAACTTAGTATTTGACCATATATGCATATACTGACAAATAATGATGAAACTTGCAATACAGTACTCAGAGTTTTAATTACATTTCTTTGTCAAATCTGAAATGTTAATGAGCAAATAAGATTCTGCTGTTTTATCCTCCATTCTATAATGAACTTCCTAATTAATTTTCAGATTTTGAAATGTTGGCACTGTATAATTGGGATAATGATCTTGCAAAGAAAACTTTCATTTTAGAAGGTACAATGCAAACACTCCAAGACACGACAGTTCTCTTGATAGTAGATACCTAAAACACATGACTACATAACAAAGCTCTACTATGCATCTAAAATTGTAATTAAGCATTTCAGGTCTTGTTTCAGTAAAGGATACTTTAGATAAATTAATTTTAGTATGGATGTGATCATGCAACATTAAAAGAACAATTTCTTTTTATTCTTCTGCTACACAATGTGACAGTTTATTTTTATTTTTTTAGAGTTTTATACAGCGCGAACTAGACGCGAGACATCGGGTATCAGAACGCTTTACATGAGCACCAGTTCCGTTACAGATGACCGGGATAGGGACCGGGAGAAAAAGTCATTTGCCCAGAATCACAGGATGTTGAGCATTGAGATGAAAAATGTATTGTTCTGAAGTAGAGTTTTCACAATAATAGCCATGCCCAATAAAATCATAAAACAGGGCCAATAAATAAATGAAAGGATGAAACTAGTGTTAGGATACTCGGAAACTGCTGATGGTCCAGGGGCAAACAACAAATTAGAGAGAGGAGTTGCAGTAGTATGCTGACTTTTTGCCTGTCATTTTGCTGCCTGCATTGTAGCGTCAAAAGAAACAACACTGCTGGTATAGGTGATGAAATGCTCATTGGGAGGGAGGGGGGAAGCCAAACTGAGACCCATTTTTGTGTGTGAAAAGGGATGCTTTATTCAAACAGTTGGATATAAAAAAAATAAAACTGGGAAATGCCTTACAAAACTAAAACTTCGCTATTCATTGAATAACTGATCCCTGATACCCCCTGCCCCTACGATCCCCTCAAAAGTTCCCCCACCCTGGCATTAACATAACAACATTACACAGTATTGCAGTTAAAACCTTTTCCCCCAATGAAACCCCATTCTCTACCTGCCTTCTTGCAACTGTAACTATCCAATGTCTATCCTGAAACTTAGACTACCTGCCTACCCTTTTCCTGCCCCTGCTCACAAACTTCCAATACTTAACCAAAAACCTGTGCCAACCCTGGCCAACTTTTTCAAAACCCCACCACCCAGGAAAAAGGGGGGGTGGCAATGACTGCCTAACCCCCCTGTCCTATAGCCTTCTTACTTTCTGGAGTGGCTCTGAACATTTAACGTCCTGGCTAATAGCTCCCTAATCTCCAACAAATAAAGGCCCATGCCCAACCTTAACAAGTGGACACCGTCCCCCCTAACAAATTCCACTGAATCAAAATGAATGTCCCTGTGCATAATACTACCAAAACTCAACTCCCTGCAGAAACGAGACATCTCAGTATTAAGCTTCCTACTGGCCCTGTCCACTGCTCCTAGGTTAGTTGCCCTCCGTCAGACCCGGTGGGGCACAAACTCAGTCCAAACCACAAAAGATCCTGCCCATTGATGTTTGATGAGTGCTAAGTCCCTCTTCATACTTCTCATCAGTACTATGTCCTTCTCCCTACACAAATCATTTTTACCCAAGTGTATGACCAAAATGTGCAGACACCTACCCCCACCTAACAAACCATTTAGTCAAGGAATCAGCTCCTTCTACAACATGGCCCCTTTCCCTTTCCATACAACTTTAAATAGTTTATCATTGAAATCAAGTTTCTGTCCAAAATAACTTTTCCATGCTTGAACATAAGCTCACTTCACAAAGGAGTGCCCCACTACCCAGATTGACATTTCCACCGAAAGGTAGCAAGCCACCGAACCTGAAACGAGAAGAATTGCGTGAACGTATGCATTGTTAACAAACGCGCTAACTCACTTATCCCTGCTGCGCAGGTATCGCCTATAACAATCCAAGGACCACCTACCCACGCGCATGATATCTCCCTGGCTCCACTCCGTATTACTTGCCTCGGATGCTGCCCCAATCCGGAAAGAGTGTGTCCCAAAACATGCACCACCGATGCCTAATTCTTTTAATGCCTTCCTCAGCACCGCCAACAACTGAAAAGCTGTGACTCTCTTTCCATTTGCATGCTCAAAAACGTACTCCCCGATATACTTGCATGCTGCTCGCCAACGAAGCCCCCAACTATAAGGGCAAGTAAGCTTAGGCCATGGTGCCTGCAATGACAAGAAATTTCCCTTGCACTACTGATTTGTTTTGGACTTTTTTAACCATATATGTATCCCAGAATCATGCAAGACCACATCTTCACACCCAATCCCTCCTTCCCTTCTATCCCCTAACAACTCAGATCCTCTGAATGCACCAAAAAACATCCACACCATCAACGTGTAAAACAGGCATGACCATCCGTGCAAATCTTTGGCAATATCTGGATTACTCTGCCCAGCAACTGCCACGACAAAGGTCTCCTGAAGGGATTCAGCTGGCCCCGCTCCCTGGCCCTCCATTCCAACATTTTTTCTCCCAATTCACCCACCGAAGGCATGTAAACCCAGATCAGTTTTCCCATGAATGCAATTCCTGCTAGCTTTCCTGCAATAGACACCTGGGATAAACCTTTCTCAAACATATCCAGGATAAACTGAATCACATCCTCCCCTCGCTGAGACTTATCATCACGTCGCTGGGTGCCCGACAGCAGAAACTCTTTCCATGCTAGATTATAGGCTATCCCAGTAGACTTCGCCAGCGATCCTACCACCAGTTGTAGCATCTTGTGTTGCCTACGTACCACAACTGCTTCGTCATGGGCGTCGGGATCCTACTGGCGTCCTTAGCCAACCCACAGAATCTCCCCCTCTGCGAATGAGACAAAGTATCGACTATGTAATTGTCCACCGCTGGGATGTGCAGTGCTCTAAAAGCTATATCATGACACAAACATCCTAAGACAAAGACCCTCAACAACTTTAGCACCTGTTCATCCCTTGCTGCCTGGCGGTTCACAATATCTACAACCGACATGTTGTCAACCCTAAAAGTCACCTTCCTATGTGCGAGCCGACTACCCCATAGGGTCACTTGCACAACTAACGGGAAGAACTTCAGTAATGCAATGGACCTACCCCCTTCCCTCCATTCTGCAGGCCACTGCTCGGCACACAATTTCCCTTGCCAGAAAAGGCCAAAACCTTTACTGCCTGCTGCATCTGAAAATATCTGCACATCCCAAATTAAATCACTTCCTGTGCCAGTGGAATGCCATTAAAAGATTGGAGAAAAACTCACCACATTCTCTAATCTTCTTTAACGCCTGCAGAGAGTCGCACATGACTCCTGCTCTTACTAGCCTGTGGTAAATATTCTTTGTTACCTAATACTGAATTTCATACGGAATCTTAAGTAAAGTAAAATAGCTCAAAATAACAAGAGGCAGAATCCGTGGTATAAGAGGTTTTCTAAATGGGCTTTATTCCATCAAAAATGGCCGACTCGAGTCGCGGCCTTCAGGTTCCGTCACCACGAGGGTTCAGGAAGTGAAGTACAATACTTTATTGACAGACATGTATTTTTATAATAAGTACATTACAATGAAACGAATGTAGAAGGCGTAACATTTGATAAGAAAAGTGACATAACAGGTACGTAATCGAAACTAGGCGTAATAAGGAGCGAAAAGAAACATGATTGGCTCTGGTTATCTTACATAGGTGGATCTATACGATAATACTTAACATAGATGCGTGCGCAGCAGTATGACGTGTGATTGACGTGCAACTAGGGGGTGAAGGGGACTTGACGTTTAGCTTTACATGTGGAGACGAGAAGTCTGGGGGGTCAAGTCAACCTAATCCCAAATCATATCTAACATCCTATGTTTAGAGAACTATGTTATCCACAAGAAGAGACTCTCGGACAGAATCTATTCTATACTGACTGTGTGCGTGTACAAGCGTCTAAGTGTCTATATGAGATGCGAGGGGCAGAAAATTCTATGGTGACAGGGCTATGAATCACTTGCAGGAGGACGGAAAGGCTGAGTCCTTTGCTTGGTAGCTAAAGGAAATGTTTACCTAAATCACTGGACAGGAATGCATCGGCTGAGGAGCAAAGTAGATAATTCGAAGGTGAAATACAGCTTCTTGGCAGGCAGGCGAAAACTGGCCGAGGCAGGCACCGTTAGCTGCACAGGGAGTAGGACAAAGTTCATGGATACAGATGCGAGCTCAAGCTGAAGCTGTCAGAGACAGAGAGCAGGGAAGGCTTTGAGGACAGAATCGGGCCTACTTGCCTGAACTGTAAAAATAGAGTAACTTAGCCATATAAAGTCGGTGGCCTTTCATACTTAGGAATCGAATATCCAGCCCATCGATGGCGGATCTGACAGAGAACATGTTGACGGTGGACGCACATATGTTTGCGTTTTGGAAACTGGAACTGGAGAGAACATACATGTCCTTGTGACATGCACATAGAACCGTTGGGGTCCAAGATAGGGGACATAACTGATTAGGAAAATCCACATTTCCACATTCCCTCCTTGTCCCCTACTTGCCCTTCAAGAGATATCAATCTTCATCATTCCATCGATTTGCTCATGGAGCATCATTTCTTCTTCCTTCTTCTTCCGGCATTTTGAACGAGAATTTTGATATGGAATGCATGATGTGGCACACAGACCACAAATCGCTGGTCCACATTGCAGGCATAAACAACAACTGAAGAGCATAAGAAGGCCAATACCTAGGAAGGATAGAACTCTCTATCCCCAGGCTGATATCACACTCCAAAACCACCCGGACCACGTCCAAGTGCCTGGATTTTCGTGTATCTGGCTTATAATCTTATGAAGGCGTGTTATAGCTTTATATACAGATGGCGAATTTTCTGGTATGAATATGCAGCAGCTGGATCCGATGACCCTGCAAGCTCCGCCCCTATCGGCCAGGATGACGTCAAGGACAAGACGATTCTGGAGAACAACAATTCTCATCACTGATTGTTCCTCTGTCAGATTGCCTAGGGCGGCTATAGTCTCGTTTACTACAGCTTCGAGAGTCTTGGTGAGTCTGCGTATCAGCTTACTATTTGAGACGGTACCTATATAGGGAAAGATACCTTTATTGAAATCTACATACTTGTCCCATGCCGTCTCAGTATAATCGACAACTGGGAGATCTCTACGCTCTCTTTTGTGTACTAAATGAACATTTCGATAATAATCAGGGGGAGCTAGGAAAACAGGTGGCAGAAGGAATGCTATGTAACAGGTACCATCCCAATCTAGAGGCAGAAGCATATATGCCGTCTGACCACATATAAAGTAAGAATGGCGAGAAGCTCTAAATGACGATTTACCTTGATCACTATATTCTATTGTAGTAACGCATTGGCTATGGCCCATATGTATGGAACCAACTTTTCTCACACATAATTCACCCTTAACTGGAAATACTGACATAGTGGGCAGAATTAGTTCAACTTCGGATTTGACATTCAAAATCATAAGATTAGGTGTAAAATTACCTAATTTATACACTTCATTTTCTAGATCAGTTCCTGTTCTACTGGGTCGACCCTCCTTATTAGGGTGACAGACTTTGAATAAAACTAGATTCAGATTTCCCCATATCCAATGTTGCTGATAAACTGCTGTGTCTGGGTCTATGGAATTTAATAAACTAAACCATGCTCCACAGGAGCCATTGTGTGTGAACGGATGTGGAAAGAAAGGCAGAACTCCTTTGTTATTCTGATAGGGAGGGAGTCGGCCACACACCCAACAATTGGTGGCATTACTGGTCTGATGGGAATGATGTAACATGCTAATGAAGGTGTTATTGCGCAGCGCAAGTCTATAAGACAATTCATGCGGAGGTAAGTCACTAAAAGAATGTTCAGCAGCAACATTATAAACATGTCTAGAAATAGGGTAATATATGTGCAACAACATACTTGTAATAATTATTAAAAGACTTAATAAAAACAAAATTAATAATGTCACTATGCAGTGGCTACGCAGTGATTTACAATACGCCTGTCGTTTCAACATTTTTCCGGTATTTCCTCTACTTAGGTCCAGGGGATACATGTCAGAGACAATTCAACCGCTTCACCTTGGAGAGGACTTAAACAATCAAATTGCTCGACGTCCTAGGCCTTAACTTAACTTTGTAAAGTTCGCTTTCAGTTTTTTCCACCAAAGGAAGTTTTGAATCAGTCTGTGAGGGAGTGCAGGGCACAGTGTCTATATCTGAAGGTAGTCCATGAAATTTTTTTATGTGACTTGAATGAATCCAACCTTTGCGTCCCTCGATCTTCACGGCTGTTCTTGTGGTCAACAGGACCAACTTGGGTGCTTTCCACCTGGGCTCCAGTTGATTTTTCCTGTCAAAATTTCTCACAAAGACAAGATTACCCGGAACAACGTCATGGGGTTTCGCCTCAGTGTTGTCGGGAAAAGCTGCAGCTACCTGTGAACGAGAAGATTGTAGTGCAGACATCAAGGAAGCCAAGTAATCTGTCAGCATATTACAGTCAATATCAGTTATTTTGCGTGGTATAGGCGTCCCCCACATATTCGGCGGTCTACCGAAGATCACCTCATACGGGGATAGCCCTGTTCTAGAGTGTGCTACCATTCTCATGTAAAAGAGTGCAACTGGTAATGCTACTATCCAGTCGACACCTTTCTCTCTACATATTTTGGACAGTCTGATTTTCAGTGTCTGGTTATGTCTTTCTACGAGACCTGCTGCCTCGGGATGTCGGACACAGTGGAATTTCCACTGATAACCTAACAGAAGTGAAACGTGTTTCATTAATTCGGATGAGAACGGCTGGCCGTTATCTGAGTAGACAACACGTGGTAAACCGTATCGTGGGAAGAATTCTCGAACCAACTGTTTGGCAGTAGTCGGGGCAGTGTAATCTGAAACCGGGTACGCCTCTGTCCAACGGGACAGAGCGCAAACAACTACGAGAACATATTTGAATCCTCGACATCGTTCCATCTGGATATAATCCATCTGTAGGACTTCAAAAGGGTGATCAGGAGGCTGAAATCCACCCTGTTCTACGGGAACACTTTTTCCTGGGTTGAACTGGCAGCAGATCATACAGGTACGGACCTTTTGTTTGGCTGCTGCTCGTAAATGCTTATTAAACCAAATGTGTTGAATGCTGTCTAGCATAGCTTTCTCTCCTAGATGTGCTGGACTATGTATAGTGTTAATTATGGCTTGGACCATTGAATCAGGAAGGAACCATACAGACTTTTCCTTCATCATCCATCCTTGGTCCGTTTGGATCCCTCCTAATTCAGTCCATTTCTTTATTTCGTCTGGTGTAGCATGTGTCTGTATGTCAATTACGTCAAGAGTAGGATCTTTAACTGTCATACAATGTGTCGGTGTCGGGACTATTGTCTTTGTCATATCGGGGGTTTGAGTTTGAGCAGTCAGTTTAGCTGTTCTGTCGGCTAGATCATTGCCTTGGGAAATGGTATCAGTAACTTTTGTATGGGCTTTACATTTCATAATTGATATTGCAGTGGGTAGATGTATTGCATCTAATAATGCATGAATGAGGGGTCCGTGCTGAATGTGGGCACCGTGAGAAGTTAAATAACCTCTCTCTCGCCACAGCACGCCGAAGTCATGTACAACTCCGAATGCATAACGTGAATCAGTGTATATGTTGACTTTTTTATCCGTGGCTTGAATACAGGCTTGTGTCAGAGCGATGAGCTCTGCGGCTTGAGCTGACAAAGTATTTATACGATTAGTTTCAACAACTTCAGTATCGGTTGTGACTGCATAAGCGGCTACTAACTCTCCTGTACTTGTTCTCATGCATGAACCATCGACATAAAATGTCAAGTCTGGTTCTGACAATGGAACATCGGTCAAGTCTTGTCTGGGTTTTGTCGTTACAGTAATGACTTCAATACAGTCATGGGCTAGTGGGTCTGTTCCGATTACTGGCAAAAGTGTGGCAGGATTCAATGTGTTACAGCGTCTTATTTCTATATGCGGCTGAAACAGTGTCAGTTCATACCCTGTAAGTCGTGCTACGGTCAAGTGTTGTGTTTGTGTTCTATTTACAAGAACCTCTACTGCGTGTGGTACTTGAACTGTTAATGGATGTCCTAATACTATGGCATCGCTTTGTCTGATTGCTAAAGCTGTCGCTGCTACTGATTTTAGGCATGCAGGCAAAGCCTGAGCTACTGGATCTAATGTACTAGAAAAATAAGCACATGGTTTGTGTGCTCCTGCTTGTTCCTGTGTGAGTACTGACAAAGCAGTACCTTCGCGTTCTGTAACAAAGAGTGTAAACTGTTTTCTGTAACATGGCGTTGCTAAAACTGGTGCTTGACATAAAGCTTTCTTTAGGCTTTCAAAAGCTTGTGTATGTTCCTGAGTCCAAGGGAGAACAGTCGATGTGGCTGCCTCCTGGGTTGTCAACTGAATGAGTGGTTTTGCTAGGAATGCATATTGCGGGATCCACTGTCTACAATATGAAGTGAGGCCTATGAAAGCCCGCACCTCCTTTTGTGTCTTAGGTATTGGCATGGTAACTATCAACTGAATACGGTCGGGTGTAAGCTGCCTTCCCTCCTTGTCCAGCGAGTGTCCAAGATAAACAACTCGCTGGACACAGAATTGCAGCTTAGAAGGGGAAACCTTGTGTCCTTTTTCGGCTAGAAATTGTAAAACTGTCAGTGACGCTTTTTCACATTCAGCTTCGCTTCTTGCGGTGATCAGCAGATCATCGACGTATTGAAACAGAGCCGTGTTAACTGGCATGTGGATACTGTCAAGTTCTCGTTTCAATGCTTGGCTATAGATGCTGGGGCTTTCTGTAAATCCTTGAGGTGCGCGTGAGAATTTAAAGCTACGTCCATTTAAACTAAATCCGAACAAATATTGGCTTTCCGGATCTATTGGGACACTGAAGAAGGCATTCTTGAGATCGATTACAGTAAAGAATGTCGCTTCGGAATCAATAGCTGTCAGTAATGACGAGATATCTGGGACCACAGGGAATTGTGGCACAATGCATTTGTTTAATTCGCGCAGGTCAATAACCAATCGATATACTGGCGGGGCCTTCGGATCTGTTCGTTTAAGAATCGGTATTATCGGTGAATTACATATATTGGAGTCTGTTTCCACAACTACTCCTTGGGCAATGAGCTCGTCAATGATTTGTAGTAAAGCCACTACAGCATCTGGTGGTAACTTGTATTGTCGCATTCGTGGTAGCACCACTCCTGCCTTTAGCGTGACTCGATATGGTGTAATATTCATGCAACCAACATCAGTAGGGCCTTGTGCCCATAGACGTGTGGGTAAAGTCTGTAATCGGGGATCCATGTCTCTAGATACATAGTGACCTTTAAAATCACGTAAAAACAATCTTACTCCTTCCGGAGAACAACATATTATAGCTCCTAGGGCTTTTAACGTTTTTATTCCTAATAGGTTTTCTGGACATGATTTAGTAAGCAATAAATCTGTAGTTCGGGTCAGAGGTCCTATCGTGAGTGGCAGAGGCTGTGACACTTCATTAACAATAGGTTTGCCTGAAAAACCAAGGGAAATATTTTGAGAGCCTGAGAGGGGTGCCCCTGGAACTTCACTACGTTTTATAGTTGTTCGACTTGCCCCTGTATCGAGTAAGAATTTTCTATCCTGACCTAATAATTCACTATGTACATAAGGTCCTTCTTGATCTACAGGAATCTCGATAAGCGGTAAGTCAACTTCCCTCTCTAGGCTGGTTCATGCGTAACGCTGATACTCAGGATATTCATACTGTGCAGTCTGATACATTTGTCGTGTTGCGGTTTGTGTGGCAGTAGCAGGCAACGGTGGTGCAGCTGGCACAAACTGTATTGGCTGTTGTGCGGCTGGCATGGCCTGGGAATGCGGCATAGCTCCTTGTTCATTCTGATCTTGTCTATGTGGCCGTGATCTTTCTTGTGTTTTACCTATGGCGATATTATGTTTTAGAACTGGACAATCGTGTACGTAATGACCTGGCTTTTTGCAATAATTGCATGTTCCTTTTACCGGTCCTGCTGAATCGGACTGTGTCGTACCCTTTCTATGTCCTTCAGCCGGTACTGTCTGAGACACTAGCATTTTCATTTTTGTATCTTTCATGCGTCTTTGTTCGTGTTCTTGTTCATCTCTAATTCTATTGTGATGATACTGTAACATTTGTAGCATTTGCGACGGAGTGTTACTTTGCCAGGTACTCTCGAATTTCAATATTCTATTCTTTACTGGAGGTAAAGCATTTTCTACTAATTTTGTCACAAATAAATGTGGATACGACTCACTACTTGTTTTTATACCACTATTTATTCCAAAACATTTTTCAAATCGGGCATAATAGTCACTTGTGTCTTCATCGTGCTTTTGTTTACAGGCCGTGATTGCACCCCAATCTTCCTTTTTCGTAGTTAATAAACGTGGCAGTACTTGTACTAGTAGACCTGGTAATGCTTTGACTTTATCCCCGAGCCCTGAACCAGCAGCTCGGGCCTTTTCTTCCGTTTCTAATGCTGTCCAATCTATCTTTTGGTCTCCCACTTCCCACTCTTTTTCTTTCAGTTTTTCATAAATGCCAGCAGGTAAGAGCACCTTTAATATCGTCATAATATCAGGATAGGTATACTCTCCCATCAGCAACATGTCCTTAATTTCTCGGTGGAAACCCGCTGGGTCTTTGTCATGACTTGGTACTACTTTCTTCATTTCTAACAATTCAATTTTTGATATGGGTGTGTATACAAACACACGGTGAAACTCGTTGTCTTCGCCTTTTATTGGGTGCACTTCTCGTAAGGGATTTTGTCTATCCATATAATACGGCGTTCCTTCTCTGCGGGGCAGCGAGAAAGAATCCGGACTTACAAAAAGGACATACTGTTTACGTGACACTAATATTTCTTTAATTAACTTGTTACCAGAACCTCTCCATCTGTTCGTGAGTAGTTCCGTTAATATATCAGGTAAAGGACCAGGGTCAGCATGTTGGCTCTTATATAGTATAAGAAGCTGCTGAATCATATAGATTCCAGCTAAACGTTGTTCATCTGTACTAAGGTTAAAAAACGTGTGTGCTACGGTCTCATCACCGTATTTTTCAGGACTGTCAATCCAGTGAACAGCTGATCTGGCTAATTCTTGCTCATCCATGGAATCGAGGAGGTGGTAACCCCTTCGTTCTCGTAGTATTTTATCTGCGGCTTGAAACGAATGTTCAGGAGACTTCAGATTTATTACAGGCGTCGGATACGTTCTGCTATTATTTGGACATACAGAGTGTATGGGATCAGAAAAACATCTAGTATTTTCACAGGATCTTCCTCTGCCTACATATGCTATGGTTTCTGACTGTCTTGCGGAATTCCCTGATTCGGACACTTCATCTTGCTCGAACTCGTCTGTTCCCAATCTCTCTTCATGAATACGCTCTATTTCTTTACGGATTTTTCGGCACATGGCTATTATACAATTTTTCTTATCGTGTCTCCCTTCTGATATATTCTGACTCCATCTTGTAAGAGTAAGCATTGTATTCGGGTCTACCCCCGGTCGGTCTTGATTTCTGATCACACAGTTTATGAGGAAACGTAGCAGTTCCCCCTGTATCTCTACTTTCTGGAATTCCATAGCTCTGTTAATACATCCTGGATCTCGTCCTGTTTGAACAAAATGATATATGTTATCTAGATGCGTAGTCATTCCTGGTAACCTCGCTAAATACTCTGCGGCTCGCCTGATACGTAATGATGCCAGGACCATTTCATCCTCTTTACCAACCACCGGGTCATATCTACAATTTACAAGGAGTTCTTTAAGCGTACGTTCACTTACGAACTTGGGTGTACGTGAATGTGCTGATTCTTGAAAAACAAGTTTATTTATTCTGGGCGGTGTAAAGGTACTGCTAGCACCTCCCGTGGCCCCATCTGGGGCGTCGGGTGTGAATGGGTTCGTCGAACGTGACACAGCAACTATGGGCGTCGATACCACTGTAGAATCGATTGCGGAGACAGATGCGGAAACAGATGTGCTTGCCGAAGCTTGCGTCGGGACTTGCTGTTGCGCGGGGACAGATACCTGATCCTGACGTTGAACCCCTCCGCCAGACGGTCTATGTGGTGTGGGGTTAGCATACTCGGGAGCTGCGTCGTCTAGATATGAGGAAAGAAAAACATCTTCTGCGGTTCTGGGATGCCCTTTTGGATGTACCCTAATTGGAAATAATGGGGGTGGCAAGTCTTTTGGCGTCTCTGGAACAGCCTTAGGTAGTCCTTCGGCTAGGAGGGGGTACATACCACTCATAAGAGCGTTTCTTTGTCTATCTACTTGTTCTGATTTCACTCGGATACCTTCCTCGATTAATAGATTCTCTTGAACTTTATTTGAACTTTCTTTACTCCTCTCTTCCTGTCTACGTGCTTTTTCTGTACGTCTATGAGATTCTTTACGCCATAATTCAACGGCGTCTTTCTGTGACTGTCTGACCTTTCTTTTCCATAACTCTTCTTCCACTTTCATGATGCACTCTGCATCCCAGGTTCCCGCTGCGGGCCACCTTTGACTTTCCGGCAATCCCTTGGTATAATCTACCCATAGATCAAGAAACAATATGGCATCTAAGCCATGCTTATGGTACATGAAATGCCCTGGGGTGTCCCTAGGAGGAATAGGAACTGCTTCTTCGAGCACCCCTTTTCTGGTAGTAATCTGTCTTAACCTCGAGAAGAGCGGCATTTCGACAACTGATCTGATACTTACTCTTGAATTCACTTAATACGGAAAACACAATAATGAACGGTGAACAATGAACAATCATTCATACCACAATATGCAAGACATTTGAACACTTTAAACATTAAACATTAAACATTTTAAAAATGACCGACGATGATGACAGTCTGCATAACTAATCACCAAGCAGAATTCTTGACAAAAACTGAATACTTCGGAATACTTGATATACTGCTAAACAGTACATATACACTGCTAAACAGTGCAGACCGGATTTGTGTACCCAAATCCGTCTTGACCGGCACAACCTATGTGCGCGTCAACACGCCTCCCCGGCGATGGTACTCACCGAGTAGCTCCTTGAAACGGAAGGCCTCAGAGAAAGAACGGGACTCGATGACTGCGGACAGCGGACCTTTTGGACATCGGGACTTCGAAAACCTGGTGGGCCTCTGTATACCTCGGATCTTGCTCTCTCAGCTAGGCTCTGGTCGGGATACTTCGCACTTCTCACCGCCTCGTCTGGGTTGATCGCAGCCTCAGTCGCCCCCGCTTGACCGGAGGGAGCTTACAGGAAATCCTGCTGGTACGCGTTTATGGTCCGTCCAGCTGTGGCAGGAGACCGGGCCTGCAACGCACCGCCGGCGCGTGAGATGAGAAAGTGTCCCTATTCGGGCGCCATTATGTGGTAAATATTCTTTGTTACCTAATACTGAATTTCATACGGAATCTTAAGTAAAGTAAAATAGCTCAAAATAACAAGAGGCAGAATCCGTGGTATAAGAGGTTTTCTAAATGGGCTTTATTCCATCAAAAATGGCCGACTCGAGTCGCGGCCTTCAGGTTCCGTCACCACGAGGGTTCAGGAAGTGAAGTACAATACTTTATTGACAGACATGTATTTTTATAATAAGTACATTACAATGAAACGAATGTAGAAGGCGTAACATTTGATAAGAAAAGTGACATAACAGGTACGTAATCGAAACTAGGCGTAATAAGGAGCGAAAAGAAACATGATTGGCTCTGGTTATCTTACATAGGTGGATCTATACGATAATACTTAACATAGATGCGTGCGCAGCAGTATGACGTGTGATTGACGTGCAACTAGGGGGTGAAGGGGACTTGACGTTTAGCTTTACATGTGGAGACGAGAAGTCTGGGGGGTCAAGTCAACCTAATCCCAAATCATATCTAACATCCTATGTTTAGAGAACTATGTTATCCACAAGAAGAGACTCTCGGACAGAATCTATTCTATACTGACTGTGTGCGTGTACAAGCGTCTAAGTGTCTATATGAGATGCGAGGGGCAGAAAATTCTATGGTGACAGGGCTATGAATCACTTGCAGGAGGACGGAAAGGCTGAGTCCTTTGCTTGGTAGCTAAAGGAAATGTTTACCTAAATCACTGGACAGGAATGCATCGGCTGAGGAGCAAAGTAGATAATTCGAAGGTGAAATACAGCTTCTTGGCAGGCAGGCGAAAACTGGCCGAGGCAGGCACCGTTAGCTGCACAGGGAGTAGGACAAAGTTCATGGATACAGATGCGAGCTCAAGCTGAAGCTGTCAGAGACAGAGAGCAGGGAAGGCTTTGAGGACAGAATCGGGCCTACTTGCCTGAACTGTAAAAATAGAGTAACTTAGCCATATAAAGTCGGTGGCCTTTCATACTTAGGAATCGAATATCCAGCCCATCGATGGCGGATCTGACAGAGAACATGTTGACGGTGGACGCACATATGTTTGCGTTTTGGAAACTGGAACTGGAGAGAACATACATGTCCTTGTGACATGCACATAGAACCGTTGGGGTCCAAGATAGGGGACATAACTGATTAGGAAAATCCACATTTCCACAAGCCTCCTGCAAAAAGTTCTCCCTACTCTCACTACCCTACATGCAAAATTGAGATGCCCTAGCAAGGCCTGTATCTCTTTGACCATTTCTTTTTCCCATGACACCATGGCGTTAAGCAATTCCAACATTTTGTCCCTCTTAGTCTCTGGCAAACGGGCTTACATTTTCTCAGAGTCAATTTCAATTACTAGAAACGACAGTGCCGTGCCGGGGCCCATCGCCTTTTCCGGTGCCAATGGCACTCATAATTCCTCCGTCAGCTCTTTTAAGTTTTTCAGGGCCGCCTGGCACTCCGTGGAGCCAGTGGTGTCCACAAAGAAAAAAATGTCCAAGTACTGGGTCACTAACACGTGCCCCGTCCTTTTTGAAAACAACCACTGCAGAAAGGTGCTAAAACAAACCATTTCCATTGAAATGGATACCCAGAAGATCCCAATCATCTGGATGGACTAGAAGCAAATGGAAAGCCGATTTTATGTTGCATTTTGCCATTTCTGCTGTTGCGCCCACCATCACTACCAGTGACATGGCCATGTCAACTGACGAGTAAGAAACAGTGGCTTCCTTTTCATCGATGAAATAATTCACAGAGCACCCTTCTGGCCATGATAAATGCTGAATAAGCCGGAATTGTCCAGGTTCTTTCTTGGGCACCACCCCAATTGGTGACAGAATCAAATTGTCTGGAGGCCAATCTGTGAAAGGGCCCACCATTCTCCCTTCCCTCACCTCTTTGCCTAGTTTCTCTTGGACTACCTGCAAATGCTCTTTTGCTGACTTCAAATTTTCTGACCAACGTCTATGTCTTGGACCTGCATAACCCAAACAAAAACGTACTTTGGACCCTTCCCTCAATACTTCTGCAGCCTTCTGGTCGTCATAACTTTGTAAGTCTGCCTCCAACTTGGCTGCTTTAACTGGCGTATGAGCCCATTGGCCCACATTCCTGAAACCCCTTAGCCCCCCCTTGTCCCCGTAAAATGCTTCTGTTGCTGTCTCCCTGAGTTGCTATCCCCTGCTGCCACTGCTGCCCCCCTTCGGGTAGCCCCCCTCTGCTCCAAAACAGTTAATAAAGGTATGCTTGCCCCTGCATTTTGAGAACTCATTGCGAAGTCTGCAACATTTGCACGTGCACAGCCCTGTAATAAAGTCCGAACATGATCCTCCTGCCCCTGTCTGTCCCCTTCCACTATTACCCACCACTCCCCGGGTGGGTTTCCCATGAAAGGGCCAGTATACAGTCAGGAGCCCAGTGGCTGTAAAGATAGTCTTACCCGCTCTGGAAGACCCATAGTCTGTTGCCACAAATCTGTGTCAAGTTCCCCCCATTTTGCCTCACTGTCCGAGGCCATACGGGCCCGGAATTCGTATTTTGTCCATGCATAACCCCACCTGTACTCTGCGCTTTCTGAATGATATCCATATATTTGAATAGCGATATACAGCGCTCCGGGAATTTCTCTCACTAAGCACTAGCATAAATCAAGAAGGCCACTGTCCAGTTTTCTATGGTCAGAGGAACCCTTGGCCTCTTGGCCTTGTATTCCTCTTCTTTAGACCCTTCTTTTGCGTGCACTTCCCTGTGCAATAACTTCAGCATTTTCACATATTCACCTTTCCAGATGCGTTCTTTAGTCGTCAGCATTAAGTGCAACCCTAATGGCTTGGTCACTCCCATATAAGGGAGCTTCTTAATCTCCAACTCTTTACTTTCCAGCTTATCTTTGTTATCTGTGCTGGCATCCTCCCCTGTCACAGCTTTCGCTGCGCCCTTGCTAAAAACTGGCTTGTCCTGATCCTTCTTAACTTCCTCCTCGGTGCCTACCTCTATGTCTAAAACATACGTGCCCTTGCGCAACCTACCCTCTTCCCCCCAGAAAACCCTTCTCCTCCCGTCCCAGTGGAGACCTTAACTGGCCCATTCCTATTTCCATGTGCTTTACCTGGCTCTAAGGCGGATGCCCGTGTTGCTGCTGTCCACCTTGCCAGTGGCCCCGTGGTTGATCCTGACGGCCATCTTGAAACCTGAAAAACATTCAGAGAGACATTACTTTTGTCCCCCTAACCTGTCTAAATCATCTCTCAGGTTGCTTTCTTCAAGGCTTTCCTCATCAAAATCCAACTCTGCGATTTCACGCGACCCCACATGGTGGCCCCTCATGGGCCCATAACTCCGCGCCTCCGGGGGCGCTGACTGCACCCTCCGGCACACCACTGACTCTTTCGACTGCATCCTCCTGCTGGTTTTCTGTCCTGCAGACCGCTGTGGTCTGTTGGGGCCAGCGAGACCGTTGGGGCCTACATGTGCTGGCCGTGCTGGGATCCCCGATGGTAACGGGAAAGCCACGTGAGGCTCCACCCTCCCTTCTCCTCGATGCCAGTAAGCTGCACCCAGCTCTGCCAAGTCCATATCTTGACGTGAGTCCTCACCCTGCAATATAAATGATTGGTCTGGTGTTCTGGACCTCTGATACTCATCCCCTGTCTCCCTTCTCCTCTTCCTAGTTAACCACAAGTTGTTCTCTGCCCACCGGCGCCCTACATTTAACAAATCACCTACTTGAAACATCTGTATAAACAAGAAAACATTTTGCACAAGAACTCTCCATTGGAAAAAGTTAGCTGGAAAGGTGAAAATGAAATTAAACGCTGAATTTACATTTGCTCAGCTTGGTTAACTTTAATATAAAAGAATCTCAGGATTTTAGGCTTAGCATGTTTAAATATAATTGTTTAGTGCAATTTTGCATGAAATAGTTTTGCGCATTAATTAACATTATGCCTCCAATCTTTTTAAATTATTTTCCAGTTGGCTGTAGGACTCTCTGCACTTTACCACTGCTAGATAATGTGGAAGTGCTTGTGCTCTCTCCTTTAAACGTGATAGAAGTAGCCTACACCTAGTTAGACAAATTTAATTTATTTGTAAGTCCCTAGTAAATGGTAGCACATGTAACCAGGGACAGTGAATGAAATGCTACTAGTGGGCCTCATTATGCCACTCACTAGTAGTACTTTAAAAAACATATTGCAGGCCTGCCCCTTTTACCTGTAGTGCACCTTTAAGCTGCCATTTTGACCTGAGAACAATAATCCTTAGCCAGGCTTAAATCTTCCTTTTTAATACTTATAAATCACCCTTGGTGCCTAATTACATTGAATGAGCTGATTACACTCTAATGAACCATACTTTAATATTGTTCTTTATGATGAAGTTGGAATTTAAGTTAGAATTTCAAAAATGTCACTTTTAGAAAGTTGGCATTCTCCTGTGCCAACCAGCTGTGCCTTTTCCCTGAGTTGCAGGTCATATGGCTGTGAATAGCTTTGCTGTTGTGGTTTGTGTATTACTTCCAAACTGTGACACAAAGGGGACTAGGTGTGGACAGAATAAGCAATCCTGACAGGATGACTGGGGAGGGGCTGTACAAAGCCCCACGTAGACTCCTACACTCACAAACTGACCTGATACCAGGCCTGCCCTTCCTTTTGTCATGCCCAGACAGTTTGGAGCCTTGATAGGGGAAGGAGAAGAACTTCTCAGAATTACAGAGAGTTCCCTGCACACATAGACTGGCAGCAGGTATGACTATTACACCTCCAGATCCACTCACGAGAACACTCCTGAAACTGTGGAAATTACAGAAGAAAGACTCTTCTGTTGCTAGAGAACTGCCCTCCTGATTGAAGCACTGCCTTGTTTTCTGGGGAAAAAGATTGGACCTGCCTGTCTTCCTCTCAGGCAATCTAGAGTGAATACACAAATAAGTTGGCTTACCTCCTAAATGAGCTACAGGTACACAGCAAGCTTCAGATGCCTCCCTGTAACTGCCTAACAGATCTGCTGCCACTGAAGCTACCTGGACTTGCTTGAGCCCTGCTAATAGCATCTGCTTGATTGAGTCCTGATCCCCAAAAGGTGCCCTCCAGGTCCTGGAATCTCTGCAGGCTGAAGCAGGACTAACCTGGTCCCTGTATTTGACCAATACTACATCGAGGTTTTCCTAAACTTGTGACTTACCCTGGTCTAGCACAACCAGTTAACCACAAGTGGCCCTTTGTGCTTTTAGATACTATTTTCACTTAAAACTTTAAATCTGAATATCTCTGGTTTTACTAATTGGACTTTTGTTTTTCTGGTATCATTTCGTTTATTTTAAATTACTCTATTATACTAAATTGGATTAGGAGCTTTTTTATACTGTTTTCACATTTTTGGTGTTTGTGTTATACATAAATAACTTAAGTTAAGCCTGATCGCTTATGTGCAAAGCTGCAAGAGGGTTAAGAACACGTTAATTTAGTGACTTTTGTGGTTTAACCTAACAAGGATCGTGGTTCTTGCTTGATTGGGTCCTCCACCCCCTCAACCGTTAACCCTCTTTCTTACAATAGCTTTCTGTTCAGTCTTGGTAAGCTGTTTAATAGGAAGTCCAGAGGCTGCGGCATTGCAGTGATTTTTAAATCTTGCTACCCATGTACTTTTACAAAACAGGTAAAAAAAAATGCTTTATTTAAAAGCACAGCACGCCACCATCCTGGGGAGAGCCAGCCATTCCCAATGGGGTCGCAAATTGTGAGTGCCTCATGAATATATTTATGAGGCATGCAATTTGCGACCCCATTGGGAATCCCAAACACTGTTGTACATGGCATTTTGCGACTCGCAAATTGCGACTCGCAATCGAGCGCAGTTTGTGAGTCGCAAATTGTCATGGTCCTACATCTGGCCCTAATAGTAATATGGTAAATTTCATTAAAAATAAAAGTAATTTCTTGTAGAAAATAAGTATCATATTAAAAAGGTTACAGAAATATAACCCATTAACCCTCTCTGCGCCAGGGGCGTAATGTTTACGTCCTCCACCATAGTGGCCGTGTGCGGAGGACTTAACTATTACATCCTCTACACACGTCCAGGAAGTCTCTTACATCAGTGGAATGTAATTTTTTTTGTTTTATTATTCAGCCTTGGAAGCAGGGGAAGAGCTTCCTCTGCTAATTTTATGGAGAGACCTGGAGGAATGCCAGGTGGAAGGAAGTTTGTGGCTTTTGGCAGATTCCAGACCTTTACATCACAGAAATGTGCCGACAATATGTTTTTTTATAGTCTAAGTTTGAGGTTAGCAAGAGATCCTGGGTAATAAAATGTGGTGAGAGCCATGCAAGTCAGCCCACCCTCGATAGCCCTAGGCTGGCTAGGTTTCTCTGGATACTGACTGAAATAGGTTCCAAAATCTAGAGGAACAAAAGTGGTAGAACAAGTGTTTTTATCATTTTTCCAGGCCCAGGGGGCATTCGCCTGTGTACCCTGGCCCAGGAGCTACTACTGGGCACAAGGAACACACCAGGCCCTTGGGCGGTGCCCTCCCACAACAGGTTCCAGCCTCCAGCCTGCCACACCACCAAGGGCCCAAGATGGGGGTCCATTTGGCAGGGGAGGCTTCCCCTGCTTGACCTGGCTCAGAAGCTTTGACTGGGGCCCTGGTGGTCCCTGGGGTGCCCCCCCCATCCTGGGTTCTGTTATCTAGCCCGCCACATGTCCAAACCCCTGGAATGGGCTCCTACAGGTCTAAGGAGGTATCCCTGGCATGCCCCAGGCACTCCGACCGGTATTCAGGGCCCGCTGTGTCCCAAGGTGGACACCCCTGCCTTGGGCTCTGTTCTGCGGCCTGCTGCCCTGCCAAGGGATAAGGACGGGGTCCATCAGGCCAGGGAGGCTTCCCCTGATTAGCTGAGTTCAGAAGCTCTGAGTGGGGACCCGGTGGGCCCCAGGGTGGGCACCCCATCCTTGGTTCGGCCCTCTGGCCCACCACATGGAATCGTGCCCGGAGTGGGGTCCCATGGGCCTGGGGAGGCCTTTTGTATGCATCTGGGTCCAGGATCTCTGATTGGGCCCCAAGGCCTCACCGTGGAGTGAGGTGGGCTCTCCCACCCCGGGCTCCATCCTCCGGCCTGCCCCACGGCCAAGGTACCGGGTCAGGGTTCCACCTGGTGCTCCCAGATGGCTGAGCCGCCATGGAAGTCCCGATGAGGGCTCATTTGCTTACACAAGCCCAGCCAGGGCTCTAGGAGGCGGGTGCATTCGCACCTTTGCTCCCCTATCTCACTCGGTGTGAATGGATTACAAGAAAGGGGGTAGCCTTCCACTGGATTGCAAGGGAAAGGGTACTCTGGACCCCCTTGAGGTCTGGTGGGTCCCAGCCAGTAACCAGATGGCCCAGGACCGGCCCACCTCTGTCCTGGGACACCCTGCATGCTAGAGCAACCAGGACAGGGTTCCACAGGCTTGGGGAGCCTTTTCCTGCTTGGTCGGGTCCAGGAGCTCTGACTGGGGCCCTGGCGAGCTCTGGTATGCGTACCCCCCATCCTGGGCTGTGTCCTCCAGCCCATCGTGCCCACCTGAACAGGGTTCTGCCGACCTGGAGAAGGCCTTCCTTGCATGTCCAGGTCCAGGAGTTCCGACCGGCTCCGGGGTCCCACTGCACCCTGGGGTGGGTGCTCCCACCCTGGGCTCCATCTCTATCCTGCTCCATGGCCATGGTCCCTTGTTGGGGGTTGTCCTGCATGTTAAGGTGCCTTCGGGGCCCCAGGTCCCCCCTCACAGCCCCGCGCCTGAGGCACTGGTGGGGCTCCAAGCTCCCAGGACGGGCAATCCGCATACCCTCCAAGGACAAGCAGAAGCCCTATTCGTTGAGGCATAGTGTGAGCAAATGGACATCCTTCAATGCCATACCATCTGGTTGCATGCAGTGCTTTACAATGGAGCTGCCAGATGTACGAGCCACCCTGGAAGTCCCGATGGGGGATCATTTGCTTTCCCGAGCCCAGCCAGGGCTCCATGAGGCCAGGTGCTTTCGCTCCTTCAGTCCCCTCTCTCACTCAGTGTGCACAGATTACAAGAAAAGGGAGTAGCCTTTCTCCTGATTACTAAGGAGAGGGTACTCTGGACCCCCTTTTGATCTGGTGGTTCTCAGCCAGTGACTGGATGGCCCCGGACTGTCTCACCTCCATCCTGGACCCTTTTCTCAGGCCCCCTGCGTGCCAGAGCACCAGGGACAGGGTTACGAAGGCCCAGCAAAGCTTCCCCAGCCTGGCCAGGTCCAGGAGCTCCAACCAGGGATGTGGCAGGCCCTGAGGTGGGATCACTGACAGAGTATCAACACTCACAATATCGAGGTACAAAAATATCACAGCAAAAACATCAATGTCCAGAATAACGAAGTTCTATCTACATAATGGTAAGTAGGCCTGGGCTAAATTTCCGTTCCGCTCGCGGAAATTGCGATAATTTGACATTTTCGCGTTCCGCGGAGAGCGCGAAAATGTCAAGATTTCCGTATTCCGCAGCTTAGCGATAATTTGTTTCTTGCTCGCGCTGTAAATTAATACATTCTCGCGCGCGCGCGATCGTCTTACCTGAATCCCCGCGTTCGCCGACAAGTTTTTCCGATCCGGTCGCGTTCTCCACGAGATGTTGGATTGTTGGTAGCCATTTGCGCTGTCTCGCTACAGTTCGCGCCCGCAGTAATGTCATTGGTCGCGCGATCACGTCTTTCTTCTCGCGATCATGCACCGCGAGAAGAGTGAAAACAAGAAGGCCGCGCCCGCGAGCAACCGCATGGGTAAGTTGGCGAGCTGCGACCACGCTGAAAATAACGCGAACAGGCAGGAAAAAAACTTCTGCATCTTCGCGATATTTCCGCGTGTTTGCGGAGATATTTAACATTTTCGCGATAATTTGCGAAAGTCACTTTCGCAAATTCCGCCCACCCCTAATGGTAAGTACAAAAATATAAAGAAAAAAAATATCGTTGTTAAAAATATTGGTGTTTTCTAATGTTTAAAAAATAATGTAAAATAAAGTAAATAATACATATAATTAAAAAAAACATAGTTAGAATTATAAGATTTTTTAAATATTATAAGTAATACATTTAGGTGCTGATTCCGATCCTGTAAAACCCGGGTACAAATGGTCGTACGGAGCGTTTTCTCCGTACGACTCGTACCCGGGAAATCCACCGTACAAACCAGCAAGTACGATTCGTACAGAAATACCATTTCGTACGAATCGTAAAAAACACGTGCGGCTAAAAAATACATACAATTCCGATCCTGGACAGCACGCACGCGACGTCCGCACGGAGTCAGGCAGCGTTTTACGGACCAGCAAGTACGATTCGTACCCACAGCACTCCGCACGGCTATATTTTTACGGGAGCCAAAAAGTGCCAGAAAAGCTTAGCACGACGCGATGCATGAGGAAACGGGGGCACCGGTACGCGCCGCACCCCCACCCCCGTATGTACGCGCTGTACCCCCAGCCCCCCGTAGGTACGCGCCGTACCCCCAGCCCCGTATGTACGCGCCGTACCCCCACCCCCGTATGTACGCGCTGTACCCCCAGCCCCCCGTAGGTACGCGCTGTCCCCCACCCCCGTATGTACGCGCCGTACCCCCAGCCCCCCGTAGGTACGCGCCGTACCCCCACCCCCGTATGTACGCACCGTACCCCCAGCGCTATGCGCTGGGGTACGGCGCATACACCCCCAGCCCCCCATAGGTACGCGCCGTACCCCCACCCCCGGGGTACGGCGCGTACATACGGGGGTGGGGGTACAGCACGTACCTACGGGGGGCTGGGGGTACGGCGCGTACATACAGGGATGGGGGTACGGCGCGTACCTACGGGGGGCTGGGGGTATGGCGCGTACATACGGGGGAGGGGGTATGGCGGGTACATACGGGGGGGCTGGGGTACGGTCCTGGGGTACGGGGCGTACAGGTGCGGGGCTGGGAGACAGGCCTGAGGTGCGGCACGTACAGGTGCGGGGCTGTGCTATGGTGTTGTTGGTACGGTGCAGAGGGGGGGTACGGTGCTGACATACGGGGGTATGGTGCTGACATGTGCGGGGTGAGGGGGGCTGTACAACTCGTATCCAGGCACAAGTTTACCCGTGTACATGTGTGCTACAGCGTTCACTCCGTACGGGGCCTTTTACATGCGGTTGTGTATTCGGACGGGCGGTATGGATCGTACTTGCACGCTCGAACTTCTGTTTTACGATTTGCACGTAAAAATGTCCGGCTCCCTATCGGACAGTTTTCTCGACGCTATTCGGACGTAAAAATTTACGGCTCCCTCTCGGGCCATTTTCCCGACGCAATTCGTATGTATTTTTCACTTACGAATCTTACTTCGCAGTTTGTACGGTACTTGTACGATTCGTACATGAAAATATACGGATACGAGTCATACGCAATTTTTTTTACCCGGATCGGAATCGGCACCTTTATGTAAAAATAAATTAAACATACATATGTATAAAATATAAAATATATACTTACTTAATAATATTTATAAATAATTATTTTAATAAATTATGCATTGTTAGAAACTCATTAAAAAAATTATAAATACACATATACACATACACCAATATTATAAAATAAAAAATATATATAACAAATTTAAATATTAAAATATTTGTATTCTTTTTTTAAACACATTTTACACTACATTAACTAAAACAGTAGAGAAAATGTTGGATAGCGGAGCAGATGAAATTACTATTCCCACTCCAGAGGGTGCAACAGTATGGAAAGTATTGGATAGAGTAGGCGTAAAAATTACTTTTCACACTCCAGTGAGTGCAACAGTAGGGAAAGTGTTGGATAGCATAGATATACAAATTACTATTCCCACTCCAGAAAGTGCAACAGTAGGGCAAATGTTGGATAGCGAAGGGGTAAAAATGACTATTCCCACTACAGTGAGAGCAACAGTAGGGAAGTGTTGGATAGCGTAGGAGTAAAAATTACTATTCCCACTCCAGGGAGTGCAACAGTAGGGAAGGTGTTGGATAGCATAGGTGTAAAGATTACTATTCCCACATACAAAGAGTACAACAGTAGGGAAAGATGTAGATAGCAGAGGGGAAAAATTACTGTTCCCACTCCAGTGAGTACAACAGTAGGGAAACTATTGGATAGTGGAGATGTTAAATTTACTATTCCCACTCTAGAGAGTGCAAGAGTAGGGAAAGAGTTGATAGCGTTATGGTAAAAATTACTATTCCCACTCCAGAGAGTGCAACAGTAGGGAAAGTATTGGATAGCGTAGGGGTAAAAATTACTATTCCCACTTCAGAGAGTGCAATAGTAGGAAAAGTGTTGGATAGCGTAGGGGTAAAAATGACTATTCCCACTCCAGACAGTGCAACAGTAGGGAAAATGTTGGATAGCGTAGGGGTAAAAATTACAATTCCCACACCAAAGAGTGCAACAGTAGGGAAAGTGTTGGATAGCGTAGGGGTAAAATGTACTATCCCCACTCATGTGAGTGCATCAGTAGGGAAAGTGTTGGATAGCAGAGGTTTAAAATTAACATAATTATCAATTACATAATTATTCAAATTAAATAACCAATTAATAAGTAATCAATAATAGATTAATTATAAATACTAATAAATAAATATTAATAATTACTTAATTATAATTAAATTACTTTCCACCCTATTCCCCTATAAACCCACAACCCACGCCTAAAAAATACAATAAATATAACTATCAAATAACTAGTTAAATAATAATAACCAATTAATAAAGAATTAATTATAAATTAATTATCAATACTAATAAACAAAAAATGTATATATTTTTTAAATTAAATTACTTCCCTGCCTATTCCCTTATTAACCCACAACCCGCTCCTAAAAATATAACAGAATTAATATATGTATCTATTGATTAATTAATATAAATTAATATCCAATTAATAATCAATTAATTATAAATTAATTATAAATAATCATTAATACAAAATAATAATTACTTCATTATGATTAAATTCCTTCCCACCCTATTCCCCTATAAAACCACAACCCGCTACAGAACTAAAATATACAAAAATTAATTTACATAAAAGTAATTACTGCAAAAAATGTAACACATACATTTTAAAAAAACTACACTTATGCCAAAAAATTACATCACATACTTTTTTTAACACACATACTAAAATACAGAACGCTAATATAAATAACGATATTATTAACAACAATATTTTTACAGACGATATTACTGTCTTTGATATTTCTTACCTTACTGTTGATATTCTGTATCACGATATTCTTGCAGTCAATATTCTTGTACCTCAATATTTCTAAATCGATATTATTGTAGTTCGGAAAAAAAAACTCGCTATTCTGTCTGTGCACCCCTGAGATGCACCCCCTATCCTAGGCTCCATCCTCTGGTTGGGCCCCGGGGCAGGCAAACCTTCCCTGGGCTTCGTCCTCTGGCCTAACCCATGGCCAAGGTCCCAGGTCGGCGGTCTGCCGGGCCTACAGAGGCCTCCCCACGCTTCACCTGCATGTTAAGGTGCCTACGGGCTCCATGTAGGAGGCCTGGCAGGGCCCCCCTCACAGCCCTGTGCCTGAGGCCCAGCTGGAGCTCTGAGGCCCTAGACTGCACAGCCCAGTCCCCTCCAAGGACAAGCAAAAGCCCTTCCACTGAGTCCCTCGGTCATCTGGTTGCAGGCAGTGCTTTCCAATGGTGCTACCAGATGGCTGAGCCGCCCTGGAAGTCCCAATGAGGGCTCATTCACTACCCCGATCCCAGCCAGGACTCCAGGAGGTCATGTGTGTTCATGCCTTAGGCCCCCGCTGTCACTCAGTGCACACGGATTACTAGAAAGGTTTTATTTTTCCCTCCTGATTACTTGGGACAGGGTATCTTGGACCACCTTGAGGTCCAGGATCCTCAGCTGGGCGAAGTCATGGTCCGGGCGGGGAAAAGTCCTTGCAGCAAAGGGGTTAGTGACACAGTGATAAATAATGAAAATAGATTATACTGTCATTTATTTAGCACTATCAATTAAAATTGCCAACATTTAGTAATAATATTCTAATGCATAAAAAAAATGGCAAATTTTAAGAGATTTGTTGTATTTTTTAACCCGTTCGACGCGCATGACGGAACGGTTCCGTCATGCACGTCGGTTGCGCTGTGCGCATGACGGAACCGTTCCGTCATGGCCCCGCCCGCGCACGGAACCTTCAGCGTGGCGCGGAAATCCGCGCCGCGCTGAAGGGGTTAAACACTTTAAGTTCCATAGTTTCAATGTAAGTGAAGTTTGACTTTCATTTCAATGCTGTCTTGATGTTCTACCTCTGACTGTATTTTGTAGCCTTAGTTTATTCTTTCACTATTCAGCAGTTGTCAACAAAGATGGCTCTTTTTTTCTGCAAGGGCATTGTTTTTATGAATTTTAACAGAAAGTCATAGGTCAGATGGGTTTATATTAAGGTGAATAAATGTTAGTGGGTTTTATTATAGTGGTTTGGTCAGTTGGATGTAGTAAATTGTTATGTTAGTTTTTGAAGTACGCCAAGGCCTAACACCTATACTATTATACGGGCTTTTCTCTAGTTACATTGTGTAGGATACGAGTGTTTGTTTTATTTTTGGCTTTGTGGTGAGAATGTGGATTTTTAGTTACAGATGAAGTTGTGCTGAATGATCCTGTATAGGAGCTACAGTGGATGCTTAAGGTACTGTAAATTTGCTGACTGGCCGTCCAGTCACATACAGCCACTCAGCAACTAGTCTTTTTAAATACAAATTACCAAAGCAGTAATTTTTTTAAAACAAAAATCCAAACACCCACACACAATAGGTTCTTTCTCCCTCGATTGGTGTTTCATTTTTCTTTTCTGTTGGGACCACCAGGCTTGTTTCTAGCAAACCTAAACAAGAAAAAAGTAGGTTAGAATGTCTGCTTTTAATGTCACAGATACGTCTGAGACTCTTAGACCTACAGCCCGATGTCAGTGGGCTATCTGTTCAAGGATTCCCCTGTAAAGCCAGCAGCGACTCTGCTGGTAGAAACATGACAGGTTTCCTCACTCTAGAGTGAGTGAGCTGACAGTTTGGTGGATAGGATATACCACCAAGCTGGTGGCACAGTACCCAATCATTTTAACTCTAAATAATCCCTTAGTTGGATGGTGGTATTATGTTTTAATGTTTTACTATGGTTAAAGTTTAATAATTAAAAGAATTGTAATGCCTTAATGTTTCATTAGTATTCTGAGTAGCTTTATAGACTTTACAGGAATATAATATTTTTTAAAGTTATAAAAATGGTAATTTTTACATTATTTTGATTTTTCATTTGAAGTGGTTTTAAAGTGTTATCTTTTTTAGCATGGCATTAAATAAATTATATTTGCAAGCACTTACAAAAATATTAAATCTTTCAGTTATTCTTTTATATGGATTTGTTTTTTAATATGGTATTCCAATGTGTTTTTGGTGGAGCAGGTTATAGTAACATTTGGGCTATGGTTTCTAGGTAGTGTAGTGCTTAGGTGTTTAGAAAGAGTAGGAATCTGAAAACTAACATTTCATACATTTTTCAGGTTTGGTGCGAGAATTTAGGGTGTGATTGTTGGGCGAGCGCTTGTTTTTGGCATGAATGCTGATAGATTCTGCTGGGTCCACTAATCCTTTCATCATTCTGAGATTGATAACATGAGTACCAATGAGTTGGATAACGACAAACATCTGTTGTTTCAGCACCAAGAGGTCCAAGAATGCATGTGTTTCAAGAGTGCCTTGTAAGAAAGGTTGGGCTGATTCACAGAACTAATCAGAGACAAAATCCTAAACTTACTACTTTTGGTATTCACAGAAGGCATTTAGTAGTAGCAAAGTTAGGATTTTGTCGTAAGTTTGACTTAAGTTTGACTTAAGACAGACTTAAGACAAACTTAAGACAAACTTAAGACAAACTTAAGACAAACTTAAGACAGACTTAAGACAGACTTACTTTACTACTACTTAATGCCTTCTGTGAATACCAAAAGTATACATTTAGGATTTTGTCTCAGATTACTTCTGTGAATCGGCCAACCAGAATGCCAGCTCTGTTTCTCCACCCAGGAGTGTGTCCACTTCACAATGTACTCAAAGCTTCTACATGGCATGTCTGTAGCAGACTGTCTTAATGTAAGACCAGGTAAGAATGAAACCCTCCTATATCCCTACAAGTTGTTCTATAATCCCTCACACAACTCTGTCCTTCCCCTACTCCTATACTGTTTATAATATTAACTTTTTGTACTTTTACTTCCTCTCAAACAGTTATCATGACAAGAATTTTGGTTGCTTAACTTGGACCAAAGTATTTCCTAATCCAGCACGGCAACACAAAGTGCCTATCTTAAAGTTTAATCCAGCAACACACAGAAGTATTTCACTTTCCTATCAATTTAACCAACACACTATAGGGGACTTTTTACCTTTGTTTGCTGGACCGTTCACTTGTTTTTCATTTTGACCAGCTATGTAACGCAATTATAAATTATAATGTCATGCTTTTAACACAAATATGTTAACCCACTGCTTGCTTAAACCACTTAACAGGGCGTATTGTCATCCCATCCACCAACTGCCACCACTTGTATTTCTGCTCCTAGCACTGAACAAAAACTGAAATGGACACACTCTGCAGATGGATGGTAGAGACTGACAAGTATATCATCTACTTTTTTGAGCTGAGGTCAAACATTTCTATCTCTTCATGACTGACGGGATAGTCATATGTCTACTTTCCTGTAGCTTCATATAGCCACCCATGATTACATTTTATTCTGCAGTGGATTGTAGTTAGGCCTGGGCGGTAAATTCCATTCTGCTTGCGGAATTTGGGTAATTTTGCTTTCCGCAGAGAAGGCGGAATTGCCAAAAATTCTGCGATCCGCGGTGTTGCAAAATTTTTTGCTTGTTCGCGCTTTCAAATTGCGCGTTCACAAGATATTTCTCCCCGAGCACACAAACAGCGTTCGCGAACAGGAAAACAGCATCGTGAAGAGGCGGAACAAGCAATTCCGCATGTTCGCGGAACTTTAGCGTGCTCGCGGAGATTTTTTACCGTTTCACGTGTCAGGTTTCGTGGCGCTTGCCGTTCCCCGCTATCCCTGCTAAAATACACACAAATATGCCGGGATACTCACTTCCAGGTGGAGGTTGAGCCCCGGTCTAGTCCTTGGCAGCTGACGATAGGTCACAGAAGCACTTCCGGGGGAAACGCTTAAACATCGCGTTTCCCGCCGGCTCCGTGCTTCGAATCCTTCCGGATTCCCCTGGAGATGCGAAGGAAGTTCCCAGAGCCCAGACGTGTCTGAAATCAGCTGTTGATTTGTTTCCCTCGCCGTGCAGGAGCGCTGCTATTTTGGTTCATTTGCTCGCCGCGCAGGAGCGCTGCTATTTTGGTTCATTTGGTCGACGCGCAGGAGCGCTGACATTTTGGTTCCTTTGGTCCTCGCGCAGGAGCGCTTGTTTGTTTCACTTAGTTCTATCTGCGCAGGAGCGCCATCCCGGGCAGTTCGTGTTCTGCCTACAGTAACCCTTACCTCGCAGGCGCACTGGTTAAGGTAAAGGGTTTCATGCACAAGGAGTGCTTTACTTTGGATTTGTGTACAGTTATGTTGTTTCCCTTACGCGCAGGAGCGCTGTTCCTTATCATTTGATGTTAGTGTAAGGCACGTTGCGCAGGAGCGCTTTCCCTTGGTTCTTCTTGGGCAGCTCCGCGCAGGAACGCCTCACCTGGACTATCTTCCTTTGAGGCTACACTGAAGGCTGGGTGCCGTGGTTTACAGAAGCACTGGTGATTCACGGCAGGAGAACATATTGTGTGTGTTTTAGGGGTTGATTAGAAGACGAGAGTGGGGTTCTTTACCAATCAGGTTCTTTTCTGTTTTCCAGTGGGCACCGAGATATCCTGCAAGTTCCATCCCACTCACCAAGCCTCTACATTCTTTTCTGGCTCCTATCCCTGCGTCCATCTCATCCCTGTTGGGTCCTATATTCCACGAGGGTCAGGTGGGTACAGGGGCGGGTGCTCTTGTCGTCTCTGCGGAATCGCTTCACAAGCAGAGGTAAGTCTTGTGGGGCATCTGACATCACAGAGCTTTGCGAAGCGCAACTATGTAAATTCCGCCCACCCCTATATCCATTGTCACTTTACTTAATGCTATGACATTGCATTTTTATGAAAGCCCCTTTCCTTAAGCCAAAGTATAACATCAAAGACAGGACCTTGTGCGTGTTGCCTTACTGTGTATCCAACATGTTACTACTGTACCATCAGAATATATGCCTTTTGATGTCTTAATACTAAGTATATGGAATTCTTGTCAACTACAGTCAGACAACAGCCCCTGGTGTCCACAATGCAACCAACACCACAAATGATTTCATGGGGCATTCTGACAGCAGCAATTGAGCCCACTATTATCGTTCAATCAGGTAAGTCTTTGAACATTTACTACATCTCATCATTTGTACATTTAATTCATATTCATGTCTTTTTGAAATGTCAGCTACTTACTTTGTTTGTATTAGATTACTTCTTGTCATTCATATATCTCTCTGCATTGACATATATCTGTCAACTACTACTGCTATTTTGTGATTTATAATGCCTTACCTTAGATTTACATTAGACTACTCTCCAGCTGCTTTCTTCCCACAGCTGTCTTCAAGGTTACTGATTCAGCTGCTGAGGTCAAAGGGTCCATCCACAAATGCAGCATTCATGAGGGAGCAGGTGAGTTGCTCTTCCATATACATAAATAGTAATTCAATGCATGGGTCAACCTTAGCTTTATATGTTTAAACCATTAAGTGCTTAGCCATTTTTTTTATGTTGGAAGCAGTTTGCGTCTAACCCTTCGTAACCTTTTTGAAAAAAAATTATACAGGCTCAATTTGTATACACTTTTGAGTGACTTTACTACTTATTAATATTCACAAAATCTAGATATAAAGATACTTAAAAGTTCAACCCCTTCTATGCTCATGACTGAATGGTTCCGTCATGACTACAAGTTCTAGTGTGCTCATGACAGAACCATTCCGTCATGAGCACATGCTCAGGGATTTCCCATTTTTCTTGCCTGGGGAGGTGGGGAAAAGCTTCCCCAACCTCCCCAGGCCTATTTTGGAATTTCATTGCAATGAGGATCGCGCACCGGGCACACTATCGTCATTGCACCGAAATCGAAACTGATACTTAGTTTCATTTTCTGAGTTTCGGTTCTTGTGGGGCTATCTCAGCCCCCCGAGCACCGAAAAAGATGGGAGAGGTATCATTGGAAAGGGGAGAATCAAAATTAGCTGAACAAAACATTTTTTTCCTAAATTTCTGTGCGGGAAATTTCTGGAATCCACGTGGATCCACACATTTCCTACCACCCAGCGTTCCCCCAGGTCTCCTGATAAAAATGATACCTCAAGTGCATGAGTGGGTCAAGAACCTGCGCCAGGCAAGGGCCCAAAACGTATTGAGGAGACATCAAAATGACCTATCAAAAAACAACCTGGTTTTGCAAGAGGGGTCACCTTGGTTTTTGGCCCCAAGCTCAGCAGCCATCTTGGAAATCTACCAAACCCACACATTTGGGGGAGTTCAGCAAGGTATGGCTTGCATGGATCCCCCAACAATTTCCTTCCCAGAATGCCCTGCAAACCTCAAATTTAGCTGAAAAAAACACATTTTCCACGTATTTGCGGGTGAAATAACCGTGCCAGCACAAATGTCCCACCCCACAGCCTCCCCCTCAGTCTCCCGAGTAAAATGATACCTCACTTGTGTGGTTGGGGGAAGAGCCCAAAACATAGGGAACAAGCATTGGCATAGCCAATAGGTCTCGCCTTTCAGACCTTATAAGTATTTAGTTATGCAGCACAATATCCTTGGTGCAACAACATCAACTGTTGAATAGCTAAACACTTATAAGGTCTCAAAGGCGAGACCAATTGGCTATGCCAATGCTTGTACTACCAGTCACGGCCAGCATTGCTCGCAGGTGGTGGGCAGGCGCCATGGGTCACGGGTGGGGGGGGTTTGCAGGGGTGTCGCAGGATGGGGGGGTCATGGGTAAAAAAAATGTAAAATACATTAAACTTACCTTCCTTTCCGCCGGGTCCCGCGTCTTCTTGGCTCCTGTTCCTGTTCTCCTGCTTCCAACAGGAACAGGAAGCAGGCAGCCAAGCTACCTTTGGACCCTCCCCTAAGCCAATCACAATGCTGGAATCAGCGTTGTGATTGGTCGGGATGCTGCCCAGCCAGGTGCTAATGGGGTGGCGAAGTTCTCCATGTAGGCTGCAATGCAGCCTGCATGGAGAAAGGGCAGAGTGCACATGACTGGTTTGGGAGGCCCAGAGGGCCAACCATAAAGACAGAGTGAGCGAACTACTCCTCCGCTGCTGAAAGAGCAAAGCAGCCCCGCCCACCTGCAATTCACAAAGGAAACACAAAATGGTAATAGCTTTCAGTTATTACCATTTTATGTTTCTTTCTCTGCAAGAAAGCAGTGGGGCAACGCTCCTCTGCCCTAGTGGCGGAGTCGCCCCTGCTTACTACTGTTTCACAAAGTGTCCATCATAAGTTGACCCAAAAAGTCTTTGTCCCAAAATCTAAATAGGTTGTTGTGCAAGACAAAACATTATGAGTGAATAACATTTTAATTATATGTTAAATGGACGACTTCTTTCTTTACAACCCTGTGCATTTTTGTTTAGCACTGGGCCCTCTTTTATGTCTTAAATTTTCATACTGGCGAATTACCAATGGCACAAATTGTGCCACTTAATTTGTATTTGATCTAAAATATGTCACATCATTAGATTCTTCTTGGCACATATTCAGCTTTTCCTTGCACATACTTTGCCTTTCCTCTACTGAATTATATAGTAAATCCTGCCAAATAATACTTCCATGTAGAAAACACACAAAGTGCTCAAATTAGCAGCCTCAAATATGTCCATATATTTCAGAATTTCCTTTTTTTCCTCCAACTAATGTGGTCGGTCATTGCCACATAATTCCAGTGACCCTGATACTGTGTTTCATTTCTATGGCTTAGCTTAGACTGTGCTACTTGACTCCCTGTCAGCTACCACTGCTCTTTACCAGTGTCAATACCAGTGTGTATGGAATGAACGTTACCATGTGTTTTGCAAGTGGTTAAGGGCAAGGTCTGTAACTTTTAAACCCCACCACTAAGATTTGTTCTTTTGTTACTGCAGTAGGAGAAACTGAAAATTGAGGCTGACAATCCCCTTCAAACGTCAAGCACAAATGGGACAATGCTATTGCAGCCTTCATTTTCCATTTGCAGGTACAGGTCTGGTTGTTAATAAATCCTGCATGAACTGAGTCAGGAGGGGACTGCCATTTGGAGACTAGGAAATGCTGTTCAAGGTAGAGCTTCATCAACATAGGCCGAGCATTTGTCTCAGTGACTTTTTTCTGCAGACCACAAGTAACTTTTAGATGGATGAGCAAAAGGATGTTTAGAAATTTAAAAACTGCGGCCTCTAGAAGTGTCTTAATGGGCAGCGGCAGCCGCAAGAGACAGTAGAGGTGTGGCAGTGATGTGGAAGATTCTTCACCAGGCACCCTTAGGACAGTGACGTTGTTTGTAGTGAGGCTGGCAGCCAATAAAACAGCTGAACAATGTCTTTGCTAAAGTCTGTCTCCTCTCCATGACCTATTTAGCTTAAATAATTCACAGATAGTAACACCTCCATTTTCAAGAAAGAAATAACCATGAGTATCTTGCTGAGGCGAAGCCTTTGTGAACATTGCAGGATGGCAATGACAAAACAGGAAATTGATTCTTGAGTTGTAGGTGGGCCTATAAAGATGATTTGCAATCCCAGCAGCAACCTCAGATGACACAATAATTATTCTGCAGTCTGATTGGTGCATGTTTCAATGACTGTTCAGCCCATCAACATCTGGGGTGTCTTTGTGCGTGCGAGTGTGTGTTGTGCTTTTATGCGCTAGTAGTAACCGCGTGAGGTAGTAGCACTGACACATAAAAGCTAACTTTCGCCTTCAAACAACTGAGACTACAGACTTTGTGACTAACTGAGCTCTTTGTCAGGACCAGCAGTTTTATAACGTTGTAAATGTTGTATTCTTTTCATAACGTTTCCTCTCAAAAGGGAATTTGGTACAATATGTCTCACACCTTCATTGCTTTGTCAGAAAAATGGTCTCTACTCGCAAACTATTTTCCCCAATGAGTACCAATATTTACTCCCCTGAATTGGACATAATGGTAGTTTTATTTATTCATGTTGTGAGTAGTGTGAGCAGTCTTCTGTTTTGTCCACACTCTGAATGTATTTGCTTTGCTTTAAGCTCACGGAAATCATGAAGGAAAACTTAGTAAAAGTTGGAAAGGTATTCTCTGTAGATTACCTCTTGGGGTTGAAGCCGATTTCTGATATGTCTGTGATTTGCGAAAACCTCTGGAGTACCCATGGAAACACAAGAAAGTTGTAGATGTCTAAGTGTTCATACAATGTCGACCTTACACACTCATGTGTCATTCAATTGTAAATACGCGTGTCTACGTAAAGGAGGCAGGACCGAAGCGTACGTAAAATGTACATTTTACAATAACATTTTTTCTTTTTTTTTCTTCAAAGGAAAAGTTATTTACTTGCCGTTGTAGATTCTTGTTTCCTGGGAACGATCTTGAGAAAAATGCGCTAATAATTCAATTTACACCCATACATTTGCATTCTGTTGTGTTATCAGTAGCCCATCTGGATCCAGCTTGAAAGTTAAAGTGATCGCGATCAAACATCAAAGCGGCCGCGAAAGTGATAGTAATCACGGTAAAGCGAGGCGTGCGCACCCGAGCACATGCACTGTAGCTCTAGGCTGGCCTGGCAGCACTTTTTGGAGCCCTCTCAATAAGTCTCGCCAGACCAGCGCATGCGCTGGGTCAGGCGAGACCTAAAAAGGGTATAGCACCGGGAATTCTAAGCGCTAGATTTTTTTAACAATACATTTTTAGCCAATTCTGCATTGGACACCCACACAAGTGAGGTACCATTTTACTCGGGACACTAAGGAGAACGCTGTGGGGTAAGACATTTGTGCTGCCACAGTGATTCCACACAAAAATATGTGGAAAATTTGTTTTTTTCAGCTAAATTTGAGGTTTGCAGGGGATTCTGGGTAGGGAAATGTTGGGGGATCCATGCAAACCATACCTCATTAGACTCCCCAGGGTGTCTAGTTTTCAGAAATGTGGGTCAAAACCCCAGGTGCCCCCCCCCCCGCTAAACCAGGTAGTTTTGCTATAGGCAATTTTAAAGTCTCCACAGAACGATTTGGGCCATTTCCTGTTGCAGACACTATTTCGACCCACACAACTGAGGAACCATTTTTATCGGGAGACCTGGGGGAACGCTGGGTGGTAGGAAATTTGTGTTAGCCCGGTGGGTCTACAACTTTCCCACAAAGAAATGTGCGAAAAAAGAAAGTTTTTTCAACAAAATGTGAGGTTTGCAGGGGATTCTGGGTAGGGAAATGTTGGGGGACCCACGCAAGCCATACCTTGCTGGACTCCCTGGGTGTCTAGTTTTCAGAAATATATGGGTTTGGTAGATTTCCCTAGGTGGGCCCCGAGCCCAGGCCAAAAACTCATGGGACCCCCGTTGCAAAACCAGGTTGTTTTGTGAAAGGTAATTTTGTTGTCGCCTCAATAGGTTTTGGGCCCTTGCCTGTTCCTGGTACTTAACCCACCCACGCGAGTGAGGTACCATTTTTATCGGGAGACCTGGGGAATGTTTGTGGATCCACGCAGATTCCAGAACTTTCCCACACAGAAATTTGAGTAAAAAGTGGGTTTTTTCAGCTAAATTTGAGGTTTGCAGGGGATTCTCGGTTGGGAAATGTTGGGGGACCCACGCAAGCCATACCTTGCTGGACTACCCAGGGTGTCTAGTTTTCAGAAATGAGTGGGTTTGGTAGGTTTCCCTAGTTGGCCGCCAAGTCCGGGACCGAAAACTCATGGGACCCCCCCTTGCCAAACCAGATTGTTTTGTGATAGGTAATTTTGAAGTCGCCTCAATAGGTTTTGGGCCTTTGCCTGTCACGGGTACTTGACCCACCCACACAAGTGAGGTACCTTTTTTCTCGGAAAATTTTGGGGAATGCGGGCTGGGTGGAATTTTGAGGATCCACACAGATTCCAGAACTTTCCACCACAAAAATCTGAGGAAAATGTGCTTTTTTGGACACATTTTGAGGTTTGCAAGGGATTCTGGGTAGCAGAACCTGGTGAAAGCCAGACAAGTCACCCCATCCTGGATTCCCCTGTGTGTCTAGTTTTAAAAAATGTATAGGTTTGCTAGGTTTCCCTAGGTGCCAGCAGAGCTAGGGTTCAAAATCTACAGCTAGGCACTTTACAAAAAAAGGGTCCGTTTTCACAATAAAAATAAAGTGTGTCCTGTCGCGGGCACTAGGCCTACCCACACAAGTGAGGTACCATTTTTATCAAAAGACTTAGGGTAACACAGAATTGTAGTGCAACTGTTATTACCTATTGACTTTCGATGCATTTCTGCCTTCCAAATGAAAGACAATGTGTAAAAAAGAAGTCCTTTTGAAAAATGACCTATAATTCTCATGCTAGTATGGGTACTCACAATTTGGGAAATGTGCAAATGTCTACTGTTTCTAAACTCTATATTTTGTTCCAATTTCAGAAATACATAGGTGTCTTTCATACCGATTTTTCCATGTGTATATTTTCCCAAATGAATTGCTATATACCCGGTACATAAATAAAAAACCATTGCAAGATGCTGCTCAGTTATTTGCTCTGGGTTCGTCGGGTTCTTGGTGAACCTACAAGTCCTATATATCCCCACAACTAGAAAGGTCCAGCGGATGTAACGGTATAGTGCTTTCAAATGGCTGTCATAATTAGAAGAAGTTACCAGTGAAAACGTTGACACAAATGGCTGTTTTTTTCAACGAATTTTCAATTTTTCCCATATTCAACAGTTAGTTTCTATAAAGAAACCTTAAAGGATCTACACAAATGACCCCTTGCTGAATTCAGAATTCTGGCTACTGTTCTAAAATGTAGAGCATTCCAGGATCCATTATTGCTTTCATACCCATTTCTACCATTAACTAGAAAGAGGTTGTAAGCACATAAATAGCAAAAATAGGCTATGACCCAGAAAAATGCCAAAACTGTGTTAAAAATTGTGGTTTTCTGACAAAAGTTTGTTTGTTCCTGAAAGCTGGGAAGGTGGTGATTTCAGCACCACAACCCCTTTTTTGATACCATTTGCAGGGGAAAAAACAGACGCTTTCACCTGTAGCCCTTTTTTCCATTTTTCCCCCAAAAAAACAAAATGTAGCTGTATTTTGGCTAATTTCTGGGTCCCCTCCAGGGGAATCTACAAACCCTGTGTACCTTTAGAATCCCCATGATATTGGAAAAAAAGGACGCAGATCTTGAGGGGATTCCTTATGTGGTCAAAAAGCTAGAGAGGCCTAAGCGCAAACTACCCCAAATAGCCAAAAAAAGGCTTAGCACAGGGGGGGGGGGGGGGTGGGAAAGGCCTAAGAGCGAAGGGGTTAATTGAAGGAATATTGGTCAAGTTCATTGGATTGCCCTGTGGGTGATGTATAGAACTTTGAATGACACCTAGAAAGATAACCAGTGCACAGACCAGAGGCAAGGAGTGAAATGGTAAGAAATAGTATAGCTGCAGCCTTCTCTATTCATCAAAGTTTTTTTGTTTAGACACATTGTGAGCCCAATGTAGAGCTTCTTGGCATACTCTATGCTGGTCAGCACAAGGGAGTTTGAGGCTTCGACCCTGGGGAAATACCTCTGATAGAATACACTAAAAGTATGCCTCTTATGATTTTGAATATGCTTTCCATCACATTGATAAACTGTCTTCAAGTAAGAGCTCAGAGCTATGATCACCTTAAAATTATTTATGTTCATCAACGCGGTAGAGGAGATCATATCTCCTTACTCCAGGCTGTAGTTGTGTCATAGGTTTTCTATTTTTCATGTATCAGAAACTCACTTTTAGATAAATTTATTTTCAGATGATTTCGTAGCATCTAGTTGTCTGCTGCCTTCAGTCTAGGAAGTCTAGTCTAAAAATCATTCCAGTTGATGGGTTATCTGTGTGTCATCAGCTGAGCTGTAGTGCATAAGGTTAAAGAAGTTGATAAGAGGAGAAAGTGGAGCCTGGTAGTTGATGAAGAGAAGAGGGGGCAACCATTGAGCCTTGTCTGACTTCTACCATTTGAGAGAATGCTGCTGATTAGCATGTAGATAGTCACAATTTGTATTCTGTCAGTTTGGTAGGGACAAATCCATTTTAGACCTAAACTCTGAATTGCAATATTGCTTGGTCCTTTAAGTAGTAGTTTGTGTGGAGAGGTTAAGTGAGAACTGTGTAGCTGCTCCATTTCAGTTCTTGAATTCACCCCGCATTGAACTTAAATGCTGACTCAGTGCCTCTACCAGGTAGAAAATATGTTTCTTAATCAAAGAGGAAGGGCCTGATTTAGACATTGGTGGATGGGTGTTCCAATGCAAACATTACAGATGACCTCCCCATATTATAGGATTTAATGCTTTTGTAATAAGGTGTACAGGATATCCATCAGGTTTGTAACGGAAAAACCTGTTTGCCAAACTCTAAATCAGGGCTCAAATTTTATTTCTCTATGAAAGACACTTTTTGAATTAATTTACCTAGAAAGTGGCATGTTAATATAGATCTGTAGTTTGTTGGGTCCTTTGGGTTTCCAGACGATTGATGACTAATTCCTTAATTATTGTTCTGAAGAATATTGCCACAGATAGTTCCAAGATTATTCTTGAATATCTATGGGGCTACAATGGATTAGGAGGACATCCACCAATGCTAATTACATTTTTGAGCTCTTATGTTTCTTTCATGTAAAATATGTTAAATGAGCATAGTTATCAATGTGTGTTATTGTGCACTAAATCAAACCTTGTTGAAAGAGTAATGGGGTAACGGATTTTCTATATTAGGAAGTGGGTGTCTAGATCCTTGGCTTTTTATTCATATGTTTTGCAATAGAGATGTAAAGATCTTCTGAGTGATTGGTTTGGCTAAGGATAGTTGGGATTTTGAAAATGATATAGAATGCTTTCCTTTTTGGATTGGAGCCATCCAAAATGCCTTTGGAGTAGTGAACTTCTTCTTTTTCTGCTTTTTCCATAACATCTTTGTAGACTCTGTATTTGTTTTTACCATTACATTTTTTCCTTTCTGTCTATGTGTTATGCTCCATCTTCATTCTAGAATTCTGATTTACTTTTTAGTAGGTTGACATTCTAATCAGCCAGCCTGGCTTCTTGTGTAGTTGTTTGTGTGTAGAGGTTTTAACAGAAGCTGTTTGGTTGATGTTTGACCCGTCATCCTTAGGGTGGTCTTCCTCCAAAAGTTTTGCCTTCCTCCTACATTTTTTCTGACCTTGGGTTTGCTGGCTTGAGGACTCTGAACACTTTACTACTGCTGACCAGTGCTAATGTGCATGTGCTATCTCCACTAAACATGGCAATATTGGCTTATACCCTCAATGTCGGTGCAACAGAATCTTACACAGCAGCTTCACCGCATCTCAGAACCGAGGCAGCACACATGGAAAAAGCAAAAACATGGAGAAATAAAGCATTTATCATCGTTTTGCCAAGTTAAGACCAGGTTTTCCCTGGTCTTAATTTTGATGCTGCCTCCTATTTACGCTGCCCTTGTAAATAGGGGGCCGTGTCAAAATCAATGGGTGTTGCAGTGGAACGCCCACCACAACACCCACTGCCTACTCCTTTAAAGCTAAGCATAGCATAAATAAGGGGGCCTTCTTTACAAGGCAGCATTAAGCCACGTTTAGTGGCTTAACGCTGCCTTGTAAATAAGGCGAAGCCCCTATTGCCACAGGAACATCAGAAAAAGTGACGTTCCCATGGCGATAGGAGCTTGTACATATGCCCCTTTGTTTGCTGTATCATCACTGAATTTTCGTCTGGCAATGGGATTGAAAGGGGTTGGTATTTGCAGTGAAGGAGATCAGAAACTAGAATAATACGAGATTAGTTATGTTCTTGGAACTTTCTCCTAAAACCTTTCTTCTAAACACTTTCTAATGGTGACTTTATGCTCCGCTGTCTAACAGTTTCACTCTTCAAACAGTTATATTAATCTTCATTCATTCTCTAAACAAAAAGCAAGCACAGTCTCCGTAGATCAATTAACAATCAAGGTTCGGCAGAGGTTTCAGCAGCCTGCTGTGAAAAGACATATGGAAATGAATGCCTTTCTCCATCTTCTGCTATTTCGTTACAGAAGTTTAATTATTAATAGTTCTTGTTTCTGTGTTGTCAACACAGAGTAACCTTGGAATTCACATGAAGACTTCAACTGGGAATTCTCTGAAGCATGGCATCTGTTTCTCTTCATAATTTACCTTCTTCTGCCCTTTCTTATTTTTACACTTTCAAAAATCGTCTTAAACCAAAGCAAGGATTATTCCTACACTAAGATTCAATGTTTGCTTTCAGATGCACTCATTTCCTGGGTGATTAATTATCTTCCTTCTCTCAGTCTGAATTGTCAAATGTCACATAAGAAGCAAGAATGTCTGGTGCAACCCCACCCGTCCCCTAAGTCAAGTCAGGTCTCTCCTTCAGCAGAAATATTTCTTGTAACACAATGTCTGCCTCTGTCTGGGATTTCTCCTCCATAGTGAGCCACGAGTTTTGGGTGGAACTTCTTTCATACAGTCACCCATCCAACATGGCTTCCAATGACCGGCTTTCTGCAAATAGTACTTCAAACTGTTATGTGGCTCACACGCCCCTATGCCTACCTATTGTTTACTTTTCCAGTTTTGAACACGGAAACAATAGGACCACCAATTAAACCAAAGTGATACCGAACGATACAAACCTCACAGATATTTTCTTTGCTGCTTAATACTGGTTCTGTTATTTATCTGAGCAGTCATGGATCCAAACCACTGAAGCAGGCCCTAGAGGCATGCCATGGCTGAACCCTTACACTTACAGAATGCGAAATAATGCAATCGATTGGTGCAGCACTTCCAGGATTATGTCATCATGCTGCTGTTAAGTTTCAGAAAGGTTTCAACCTACAACAACTTCTAGTTTTGTCTTAGAGTTTCATGCACAGTTTTCGGCTTGTAGGAGAGTGTCACTAGCACCCAGCCACAGACAAACAGTACCAAGTTGGCCACCCCACTGTTTACAGCGTCTAGGTGGGCCTTGAGCACCAGCTCCTTCCTCTACTTCAATCACTTGACTGCTTTTATGTTATGTTATGTTATATAGGTTTATAAAGCGCACTGTTACCCGAAGGTGTCCTGGCGCTACACACTGTTTACCTGGAACACTCCACCCCCAGGAGTCTTGTCGGATACTAGGCTGAGAACAGCCAAGTCTTCAGATTTTTTCTAAAAGTGAAAATTTCCGTGGCAGACCTTAAATAAAACAGAAGTTCATTCCAGGCGGTAGTGGCTCTTAGCACAAAGCTCTTTCCGCCCCAGTTGGCCTTTTTTACCCTGGGAACGGCTGCCTGTTTTGCTTCCATTAAGGTTTTGCCCCAGTTGTGGGTGCTCAAGCATAAGTGAGGTGGTGAAGCATTAACAGTGTACTCTCGATCCAACAAGAGCAAGATACTCTTCCATCTCTCACTGCCTCCACCAATGCCCACAAATAACAAGATTATGAGGGACATCAGAAGAAAATGGGAATTGGGAATAGAATAAAAGAGAAACAGAAACGCCAGGGACCACCACTCTGATCCATCGCTTTTGCTGTACATTGATGTCTGCTGGGTAAAGTGGGTATCTAAAGGTAAGAAAAGATATTTTAGTAACTTGGTATGAATGTATGTAATAGTGAATGAGTATATCATAGCTGTATCACTGTAAAACGAACTGTCTGTGTTCTGATTTAAGATGCATTGTTCCTGAAACGAAAATGTAATTGTATCTTAAATATTTGTTCATAAACACTTCTGCCTACTAGTGAGACACCTACCACAACTATTGTAACTATGTACTCTGTGGAAGAGAAGTTTAGCTTCTACTTGACAGTGTTGTCACTGCAAAAGGTAATTTACAGGTATTGATATTCTGTGGATCTATTTTTATAATTCCCTAAATTCATTACTGTAACTATGAACACAAATTATGTGTAACATTGTCTATCCCTGAGTTTTTCCCTGTTCTGTCACAGGATCAATCCCGAGGATAATGCAATAACATTTATAGTATTTAGAAATGTTCAAAGTTGCATATTCAAAATAGAAGTTTTTTTTACAGCACAACCTGAAAGTCAACACACCTCAACAAACTACAATGGAAGCAATTATTCTTTACAAAAGGAAATCCTAGTCCCTCTTCCAAGGCTCTGGCTGCAGTAACATTGTAGCACAATTGCCTAGCAACGATGCTGTCAAACATGTTTGAAGTTATAGACAATATCTCCAAACGTGAAGGTTAAGGGACTGCTGGAAGATATTAGTCCTTATAGTAACACTGGGTAGTGTGTTTGCCACACACACAAAACCTCACAGCAGACAATGACAACACACTGTGAGGACAATTCTTCTTTCCTCCCTGGCATGTTCTCAGCTCAAATGGGTTTGGAGTGTGCATTCTTCGTGCCCACCGAACTCTAAGCAGTAAGCCTCACCTCCCAACATGACTCCTGACTCAGGAAGTTTAGAAACTACCCTAACGTTTTGTGAAATTTCCCTCTAGTTGTTTTTTAGTGGATTTATATCAGATACTAGATATCAGGTGCTTGGCTCTCAGTATTTCATATTTCACAGCTGATGTTATTCATAGATACTGCCACGTTGTGGTTGCAATGAAAAATCAATTTTGGTGTAATAAGCACCACAAAGGATTGCTTGAAGTGACAGTTTACAGTGGTAAAGCGAGACCCCCACTGGCACCGTTCTGCAAGGATGTAAGAGAACTCCCGGAACCGTCATCTGGTAGTAAAAGAGAGATGTAGTTGAGGTGCTGTGTGCCCCTCATGCCCCTGGGCTTAGTGGTCTCTAACTTTAAACCTTTCCCTAGCCAGGCCGTTACAGGTCTCGTCTATAGACAGCCTTTAGCTGTTGTCGAAGACGTATTGTGGACACAGGGGTAGCCAAAAAGCAAACTAACCCCCCCCCCCCCGCAATTCAATTGGTACCTCAAATGCCATCAGGAGAGTGAAGCTAGTAAGGCCTGTCCTCCCTAGAAGAGGTCCTTTCATCCCTCCTGCTATATAATATTCTCTCCACCCTTTAAGGCTTTCATCCAGCATCAATTTCACCTGTCTCTTCATGCTCCCATCCATCTGTCTTTTCATCTAATCCATCCATCCTTCCTTTACCATTCCATCCATCCATCTATCCATCCACCCAACCATACACCACCCACCCACCCACCGATCCATCCATCCATCCACCCACCCATCCATCCATCCATCCATCCATCCATCCATCTATCCATCCATCCATTCATCCATAATTTCACCCACCTTTTATCAATCACCCATGCTTGCAGCCTTCCATACAGGTTTCCATTCATCTATCTAAACATTCATCCTTCAATCCATTCTTACGTGCACCCACCCATGCAATTATGACTTTACTCTTCCAGCTCTCAAACCTTTCACCTTTGCATCCATCATTTTATTGACCTCTCCTTCTTGTCGCGGTTTCTTCCTTCTTTTCACATTTCCTATATTTCATTCTTCCTTTCTGCCCTCCCTTTCTCTTTCCCTCTATTTTCCTCATTCTTTCTCCATCTGCCATGGTTTCTACCCCGCATTTAGAAAAGAAATGCAACAAGTTTTTATATAGTGCGAACTCAATCCAAAAGTATTCTAGCACTTTACATGATTTATTATTATTATTTTGTTTTTGGCATGCATGGGGAGATTAATTGATTTGCCCAGAATCACAGGATGTTAAGCTGACCCGAGACTCAAAACCCATCTCCTAAGTCGACAGCTCCAGCATTAAGCCACAACCTCTACCACAAGTGCAGAAGCATTTTCAATATTATATACAACTTGATGCAAAAAATAACCATTGCCAAAGCCAATAGTCCTGGCTTCTTGTAAGTGTAATGTTATGTGTATTATATATGTGGATGCAATGACAGAAGCAGTAAAATATCAGTAGGGTGGCATACTATGCGATGCACATATTTTTAGCTTAATTGCTTTTAAGCCATGCCCTTAATTGCATTGGTTATACCCCTTTGAGAGACCCTGGTCTACACTCAAAGCCCTGGTCTACACTCACGGTCAGGTTCTTGGCACACATAGCCTTGGCTGCAGCGCACAGAGACCTTACTCTGCCGCTCACAGAGGAAAATAATTAGAGGGAACATTGCTCCTGAGAGTTCAGAGATGAAGAATATGAAATGAAACTAAATGAAATGAAACGTAGATTTATAAAGTGCGAATTGCTGCCCTGAGGCGTCCAAGCGCTGCCTGAAGAGTGTGGTAGGTGTATCAGAGGCGGTCAGCAGGAGTTAGTTTTAGGGGGAAAAAAGAAAAGTCTTTAGTTGTTTTCGGAAAGAGGGCAGGTTGGGATTGGATCTAAGCTGAAGGGGAAGGAGGTTCCAAAGTTTGGCGGCGTTGTACAAGAACATCCTGCCGCCAGCTCTCGTTCTCCTGATTCTAGGAACTGTTGCTAGGAAAACCTGGCCGGAGCGAAGTTGTTTCCTAGGGTGGTATTGTGTGGTTAGATTGCGGCAGATTGCCGGTCCTTTGTCCCAGAAGGCCTGATGGGCAATACACATTGCCTTGAAGGTGATTCTTTGCCGGACCGGCAGCCAATGTAGGCTCCTCAGCCCAGGTTTGGCTGATAGTCTCCGTGGCAGCTGTAGTAGTGTACGAGCAGCGCAGTTTTGAACGATCTGCAACTTACGAAGTGTGTAGTCGGGGGCACCGAGGTACAGGGAGTTGCTAAAGTCCAGTCGAGACTGGATCAGGCCTTGAACAGCAACTTGCTTGGCCTCCATAGGTAGAAGTGGAAGCACTTTTCTAAGCATCCTGAGGAGGCCAAAACAGGTCGCAGACAGCCTGGTAGCCTGGGTGTCAAAGGTTAAGGCTTTGTCCAGCCATACCCCCAGGCTTTTTATATTGTCCTTAGGTGCAGGCGGAGCGCCTAGGCAAGGGGGCCAGAGGGGATCAAAAGGCATTGGCGCGGCATGGCCCAGGAGCATCAACTCAGTTTTTTCCCCATTAAGTTTGAGGGAGGATCTCGTCATCCAGCCTTTCACGTCCTCCAAACATTGCCTTAGTCCCATTTGCGCGGAGCGGCTGTCCTCCTGTGCCAGGGATACCACTAGCTGAGTGTCGTCCGCATAGGAGACGATCTTAATGCCGAACGGACGAACAACCTCAGCCAGTGGTCTCATATAGATGTTAAATAGCGCAGGGCTTAACAAAGAGCCCTGCGGGACCCCACAGCTCAGGGGTTTGCTAGAGGAGACAGTGTCACCCTCAAAGATCTGAAAGGATCTATTACTAAGGAAAGATTTAAACCAGCATAATGCCCTGCCTGAGATTCCCACTTCAGAGAGGCGACAGAGAAGCACATCGTGGCTAACCGTGTCAAAAGCTGCGCTCAGATCAAGGAGGATCACTGCCACTGATCCGCCTTGATCCAAGATCCTTCTAGTTTCCTCGGTTACTGCTAAAAGGGCAGTCTCCGTCCCATGTTTTGGTCGGAAACCCGTTTGGGTGACATCCAGCAGCTGGATGGTCTCCAGAAAGGCCGTCAGATGTATATTAATGTGCTTCTCCAGAATCTTGCTCACCCAGGGGAGCAGGGAAATGGGGCGGTAGTTGCTAAAATCACCAGGATCCAGGTTGGGTTTCTTCAGTAAAGCACGGACCATAGCCTGCTTCCAGGGAGGTGGAACTATGCCGGAGGTAATAGAGGCATTGAGGAGGTTCATGATGGTGGGGAGAACCACTTGGATCACCGAGATCATAGCCTCTGGGGGGGCTGGGTCGCAGGGTGACCCTGATTTCACTTGCCGTGCTAGAGATTCCAGGGAGTCCTGATCTAACAAAGGGAAGTGTTCCAAGATAGCCATGGGTTGATGGGGGGCTTCCACCTGGCAGGGCCATGTCTGAGGAGCGGGGTGAGACTCGGTGTCAGAGAAAGAGGAGTACATTTGAAGAACTTTTTGGTGGAAGAAGACTGCCAGGTCGTTGCAGTGAGCTAGCGATTTACAGGGTGGCATAGAAGGCGGTGGGGGTTTTGTGAGACTTTTTACTATTTGAAAGATTTGTTTGGGTTTTGATTTGGCACACAAGATTTGAGTGGAGAAATAAGTTCCTTGGGCAAGTTTGACCTCATTTTTGTAGGCTCTGATCGCCTCTCTGTAAAGAGTCTTATCACCTGAGGAAAAATCAAGGCGCCACCGTCTTTCTAATTTCCTGCAGTGCCTTTTTTTTTCCCTGAGTTCCTCGGAGAACCAGGGGGCGGTATTTTGTGAACGCTTCGTGGTGATTTTACGAAGGGGGAGTGTAGCCTCCAGAGAGTGCGAGATCCACTCTTCGTAATCCTGATTGGCAGTGTCGGGATCCGTGTTGGGGAGAGGGCGGGAGCTGACAAGGCTATTGGACCAGGATTCCACAGAGAGTTTAGCCCAGTTTCTAACGTTTTTAGCGCTGTGGATTTGGCTGGGTGGTTTGCAAATAGACCATGTGCAGGGATAGCACCCATCGTAATTTCAACTCTGCAATCCACAAAATATTTTATTTCTACCTGCTTAAAAATATTTTCCCACACATAACTAGTCTCCCTTATAGAAAGCAAAATATAGTCTCAACTCTTAGGTCTCAATGTAAGTGTTTAGGGTGCAGATTTGCTCTCAGGGTAGGGGTGTTCACAAGATGGTGTGGGTGGGTGGCAGGAAACCAGGTATGTTTTTCAGTTTTGAGATATCGGGAAAGTCTGCAGAGGATGGTGGGGCTGGGAGGCAGGCGGTCAGGGCCCATATTACAGAAGAGCCCAGGGCGCAACAGGTGTATGCACCCACTTTGTTTGCCCCAGGGCATTTTGGTATCAGAGATGGGGCCGCACACTCTTGTGCAGCCCCTTCTGTAATACAGATAGCGCTGATAAACATGTTGTCCCAGTGCTAACTAAAGAAGGCATTCCCTCATTTGCATGGGGGTGTGAGTGAATCTCTTTACCTCTGTGCTCGCTCAGTGTTATGAATGCGGGCGCTGAGGTAAAAAGCTGTCAGGAGGCACACTGACAGTGCTCCACAAAAAGATGTCACTCTGTCAGTGAGCTCCCAGATGGCAGCCCTCTGGAGAGAGTAAAGGGGGGTCTATGGAACCTTGCAGGCAGGTGCAGTCACTCGCGGCACCCGCCTGTATGGGAATCTCTCAGCCCTCTTTAAAGTGCAGGCGCACAATGAAACACACAGTGGCTTTGAAGTAGCCACTCCATATTTTACTTGAATGCGCTTCCCTACAGGGCATCACAAGTACATGGCTGCAATGTGAGTATCACATTCAACCCAATAGGGCGCACTTTCCCTGTTTGCTCATGGTGCACCTGTTTACGGGTGCACTGTGCCGCAAACAGGGGAAGTGAACCCTATGTGTAATAGGACCCCAGGTATTTATTTTGGAGAATGTGCTTGAAGGGAGGCGACGTGAGTATATTCAGAAGGTAGGTTGGGTAAATGCCAGGAGGCCAGTTATCTTTTTTTTAGATGTGTAGCTGGACATTGGAGGGTTTTTACATGGTAGGAAATATTTGTTTTATTTGGAGGAGGGGAGGTTATGTGTCAAGTGTATCGGCAAGACGCTAGTTCTTTTTTTACCTTTTGTTATATACAGCTCCTCTATTGCTCTGCTGCTCCTCCGCATATGTTGGAAGCAGGGGCAGATGGTTTGGGGCGGCCATATACAACACACAACTACTGATGGGTAATATTTTAAAGAACAGGGGTATTATTCACCTGAGTGACATCATAGGCAACTCGAGCTATACTCTTGTCTATTTGATGTCATTTAAACCCCTCATAGAATAACATCCCGTTGTTCAGTTCACATCCATAACTCTATATTTACGTTGAAACAAAAGGCACATTGCAAATCACACATGGAAAGACGGCCGCTGTACACCTTTGCGCCAACTTACACTAAATTACAATACAAACAGCAGAGCCTGCAGGAGGTGCGATGGCAGGAAAAGAAAAACACAGACTGCCACATTTGGGTTTCTAGGTAATCTACTTTTGACAGAAAATCTACACCCCAAGAAGTAGTATGAATGTAACGTAAATTTCGGACCACACGTATTTCTATGTGCAATAGAGAAGGTTACTAACTGGATTGCGCTACTTTGATCGGTAAAGATCCGTAAGCGAGCTCTCGGAAGACGAATATTATGACTCGCGACATATTGTAGTAAGACTGGTGCAATGAAATATCTGCAATTAACTTACAATGCAGTCCTCAACATGCTTTTACATCTGCGGGCATTTTTCCAGTTTTTGAAATGCAGGTGTCTACATACAAGGGCGCGTGAGTGCAGCAATTAGCCATGCCATTATTACTGCATTATAATCTTCTAGAAGTCAAAAAAGGTGCGCGTGCATCTCCTTTCGGAGACGTCTGGCGCGAAGGCTGAATTCCACAGCTTCTTTTATTTTTTTATTATATTTTTATTGAGTTCTTGGCAATCCATTCAAAAACAAATAATACAGTAAATAGCATAGATAATATACGGAACTAGACAGCGTACATCAAAGAGAAAAAAAACTACTCAGCGATATCAACCGTAATTAGACAGATGATCTCAGTCAAAATAGGATTCCCAAATTTTTGTAAATTTGCGCCATGCCCCAATCCTTTGAGCAAATATAAATTCGGTTTTCCTGACTTTCTTAATTTTTTGATACCATTCATCTACAGTTGGGACCGTTTCTGTCTACACAGCTTCTTATATTAAAGAGATTCAATCAATTACCTGTTCCGTTCCTCTTTGGATGCAGCCTCATTGGCATTCACGCAGGGCCCAGGGCCTACTTTAATTGTAATTCATTGCTCATCGAAGGAGTGAATGGGTATGCGCAGTTGCAAAGCTTACCTCACGAACTTCTCATAATTGTTACCAATTCTTCGATTACTGTTAGTGTTGTTTCATGTTAAATTCAGGACTCCAGCGCGTCTTTTCTAATCGTCATTATCAGTAGCCATTGGCCTGCAAATTTACTGGCAGGTGATAACAACCCACCAGTCCTGAAAGGAATACTGAAGGGCTTATTTACAAGGCCCTTGCGCCACTTGTGCGTCCTTCGTAATTTGTAACATGGGAAAGGTGACGCAAAAGTGGCCCACGGGGCTTGTAAATCTGCCCCTGAATACTTTGCTCTGGAGCATGGCATTGCTATGGCTGCTTCCATCTCTCCAGGTACATGAGGCACACCGAGGCAGTGATACCCTACACAGAAACGTGCAGACCAAATACAGCCAAGAAAGGTCCGAGGAGAACCCCAAAATGCAGCATCAATATGGGCACAGAAGCGCATGCCGAACAAGAAGAAATAAGATGATATAACACCGATACCACTCAGTCCCACGCTGGCATCCAATAGCGTTTTAGTGCGCCAGTCACATATGGACATAAAGATCAGTTTATCAAAATGTTAGGCCTACAAGTGCGAGTTGCTTAGCATTGCCTGCTTGGGATTATGGCAGAAAATGAACATAGGTCTAAAGACCCAGTAAACTTTCAACGTGATGATGTGAATAACGTCCCTTGACAGCGGTTCTAATAGGGGAGAACCTATAGTGTGGTGCTATAGTCAGGTGCCTCTGAATATGACTAAGGAATGTGCTTGGCAAAGTAACCAAGGAAGAAAGATGCCGCCTCTGTCATCGGATGTTCTGCTCACTAGCACTCTGTAGACCCATGCCCCAGGCACGGTAAGCTGAAGCAGCAACAAAAGTGTGGGAATGGATCATGTAGCTGAAAATACAACCAGTGATTACTTTGTGTCGTTTTTTACCATGCTCGAATCGTGACCAGCACTTGTTTATTTCAATCTGCCACACTCTGATGAACCCTGTCTGTTTTGGGGCCGACAGTCAAACCGTTCTATATACATTACAAAAATGATGCCACCACCTGCAGGCCGTTTCCTTCAGCGCCCCGCTCCTTAGAAATGCACAAATTGTCACATATGAAGGAGTGTGCTGGTTTGTAGGTGGCATTGTTACTGCCATTCTGTAGACCTGGCAGAGGCAGTATGAGGTGCAAGCTGCAGTGACCTCCTGGGAAGTACCTAGAGACCCAGCACTTTGCACACTGAAAATACTCCACATAATCACGTGTCTGCTTTCTGTCGTTAGGCAGATAACAACACATCTCTCCAAACACTGTCTCTCAATTAGTGACAACTGCTTTAGTTTACACCATACAGCAGAATGAAACAGGTAGGAAGTGTGACTATGGACAGGTTTAGCTGCCTAGAAATAAATAATGTCACCACACATCAGACACCACAATCCACATAACATGCAGTTTCACAATATATCCATGCGCCTTTACATACATATTGTGAGAAGTTGGCCTGGTATATGCTGTCCACTAATTATAGTGGGCACCTTGTACCAGTCCAAGCAACCCCTTATGGTGAATAGGTTTAAGACAACCTTTATTGAAAGCTATCCTAGTGGTAGCTATGGAGAGCAGCCTTCAGGCTAAGTCTGGAAGGAATGTAAAGCAGCTTGTTTTACCAGTCTATAACCTTTTGAATGACCAAATGAAAGGACAACCACGCCAGGTATATATATAAAATATATGTATTTAGGTTAAAACACACCCCTCTAGTCTCTTTATGAGACTGGATATCGAAGTACTTAATTTACAAGTTAGCAATCACAGTAATAGCACAAATACACGTTCGGGCCCTAGGGGCGTACCAAACCATATACCAATAAAGTGGTATAAGAACCACGACTGAACTAGACACAAGGCCTAGAGCCTGTAGAATCGCTGGGACCCCAATGAACCACCCAAGGTAGTGACACAGGGGACCCACGGGGACCGTGTGCAGTGTGTAAACACAGCCGCGGGTTCCCGTTAGCTTCTTTGGACTTAGGAAGTTCCAGGGCTAGCACCCACGGGAGTAACGGAATACTCGTGTTACCTCACCCAGGGAAGCCGGGTGCATAGGTGTCTTTTGGTTTCGGGTTGCGTCGTCGATTTCAATGGTAGCTGGCAAAGAAGTGTTGCTGCCATGAAGAGGAGAAGTGTCCAAAGCGATCCAAGCCTGGATCTAGGATGGAAAGAACCTGAAAGCAGAGGGGGCAGAGTTTGGGTCACTTACCAGTGACCAAGGGCACGATTGACCAATGCCCACAGATGTCGGCTGCTTCAGGTGAGTTGATGGGTGTCTTGACTCTTCAGCCACAAGGTCCAGGAGGCGCCGATGACAACCAGGAGCTGGGTTCGAGCTGTCGCACAAAGTCTGTTGAGTGTTGCGGTGTCGGCGACCATATTGGACCCAACAAGCCTTGCCAACGGCAAGTCACTGGAAATCAGAGAAAGGACTGCGGTGCAGACCAGCAAGGTCTGGGGGACTCACCCAGCAAGGGTAAGTCGGGACACATCTGGAGCAACCAGGAAAGCCCAATCAGGAGAGTTGCCTTCGTGGGGCCCTACTAGCCAACGGGCTAGCGATCGCGAAGCAACCTCAAGCGGTCGCACTGGAAACTGGCCCACGGGCCACTCCTGGAGTGGAGGCCAGAAATCTTTGGTGCTGGAGATGCCCAAAGCTGGGGCTACTCGGAGCACAAAGCACAACTTCGAAGAAGACCAGGAAGATGATGTTGCTGCAAAAGTTCAAGGTGTTAAGGGGTCATGGTTCCACGTCACCCATGATAGCCACGGGCCTCAGCGTTGCTGTGGACTCAGGGTAGCCTCGGGGAAGTCTGGGAATCTACCTCTGGTGATGCAAAGACTTCGGCGTCCGGCGGGAGCTTCAGCGATGCAGACCGGTCAGTTGCTTCTTTGGTGACTGCCAAGCAGCGGAGTCACTCCTTGACCCCAAGGGAGATTTCTTCAGTCTTCTAAGCAAAGCAGAACGTCGAAGGTCCAGGATATATATTGCACAGTTTCGTCCAGGGTAATCTAAAGTCACAAGGACTGGGTTCCCATACTTATACAAAGATTGGTGGTTGGACATACTCCAGGGACCCACGTATGGGTGGGTTTGGAAAGAGAGGTGGTTACACCCATTTCCTTTGTCCAGTTTCACGCCAGAGCAGGAGCAGGTAGCCCCTGCACCTGGTTTGAACTGGACTATGCAGAGGAATACCAATTGTGCCCCCAGTGCAGGACTTCAAAGCACCATAGAGTGCTCCCGCCCAGCCCCAATACATTCCACCTCCCTGGGACAGGAAACCTATTGTCCAGGCCTCCCCTGCCGGAGTTTCGGTCAGCAGCAGGAGGCCAGACCCGTGTCTGTGGCAGAGGCATCCATTTTGTGATGCCAGGGCTTTAGAAAGTCCTACCGGGTTAGACCAGTATGAACATGTCTCTCCCTCTAAAAGGGTGGAATGGTACCCCCGCCGCCAGAACTGGCGGGGGGGGTAGTATTCCAAAGCGTTTGACACCAAACACGACATGTTGCCGTGCAGCCATCCCAAAGTTAGCATTTACCGCAAGGTTATAATGCACTTAAGAGTATATGGTCAGGCTGGGGCACCCTCTCACATAAAAACCAAGCACTCTGCCTTGAGGATTGTTAAGGCCTGCCACAGGAGTGACTTATAGGTTTTATATGTGTGTGCAATGGTAGTGATATAGGTAGCCTATACCACTGTAAGGGGTGCAAGCACCACCTTACCCAGGTTGCAGTAGCAGACCTGTGGTGCCATTTTGGAGTGCTTCCCAGGGGTGGCATAATACATGCTTCAGCCCCTGGTAGGCCTCTGAAGTACCTATGCCCTAGGTACATAGTATACCATATACTAGGGGCTTATAAGGCACTCCAGAATCCAATTCGATATGTACGTAATGTACATGGAAACCATTTTAGAGAGGAAGCTGCTAGGCTGGGGTCCTGATTAGCAGGGCCACAGCCGGACTAAGGTCAAAAACAGTGAAACACCAGCAAAAAGTGGGGGTACCCATGTGAAGCAGATCCTACTCCCCTACACATATGCAATGGCACTTTTGTCTGATTCCTCCTAAGGCTATGGCTGCCTGGATTGTCCATGATGTTTTGAGAATGTAACACTGTATATTGCAGATCTACGATCTATGTACGAGCATGAAATGAGTGCCAGTCGGGAGGGCTGCTACTGTACCTCCTCCACTCCTCCGTATCTCTGCTTGCTGCCTCCTCCACTATTGCTGTCAGACTCCTGGAACCCCTAGCTGCTGCGTTCGTGCTCCAATATATGTCACAGTCACTTCAGCAAGGACACCCGACATGCACAAACTATGAATCTATCAGCCAGCATGTCTGGACTAACACTTCACTTGCTGCACTGCTGCCCCTGCTCTGCGAAGCATAATCTTAAGCCACTATCATCACCCTGCCCAGCTACCATTGGAAAGGACTCACAGCGGGTCACATTTTCATTTTGAGTTGTGTAGCTGTGTAGGTCTTGCACGTTCACAACAAATCAGGAAATTAGTGCAAAGCTGAGCGATAATCAGATTTGATGAGTTGTTTTTCACCACTAGTTGTGAAACACTGATTGTAAAAGCACAAATATGTTCATTTGAAAGGTCTCTACACAGGAGTTGACTGACACTACATGGGCAGTCCATCTTTGGGAAGTTACTTGTTGTACAAGTGCAACCAGTACAAGTTAACAGTGGTCAATGAAGGGTGCCCATTTGACTGCTAGGAGGCAAGAATGCCCTGCTTTTGTTTGGTGAGAACCTGCCTTTGCCCTCCAGGGCACGCTTTATAGCCGTGTTACTTCTACGGACTTTCTTTCAAAACGTGGGAGAAGTTAGAGAAGGTTAAAGCAGCTGGCTCTATATGCTTGTTGCTCTTGACTGGCACAAGTACATCCAATCACTGCCGCAGGGTGCTGCCTTATACTTCCATAGTTATAAGATGTAGGCAGCCATCTATCCTTAGCTCTGTCGGAGTCTTTCATGCCTATCAGGGATAGAGATGAGAAAAGGGACTATATGCTGGTAAAAACATAAACCAGTCAATCAATCGATTAATCAATCAATCAATTAATCAGGGGAATAGTAAGCGCGCAACTCACCCGTGAGGGTCTCAAGGCGCTGAGGGTGGGGTCCGCAGGTCTGTTCAGCCAAAGAGCCAGGTGTTGAGGGTCTTCCTGAAGGTGTTCAGGGAGGGGGAGAGTCTGATGTCTGCCGATAGCTCATTCCAGGTCTTGGTTGCGATGTGAGAGAAGGATCTTCCGCCTGCTCTGGCTCTGTGGATGTGCGGGGTTTCATCCAGTGCGAGGTTAGCAGATCAGAGGTTGCTTTGGGGTACGTGGAAGTTGATTCTGTCGTTGCAGTATTTCGGCTCATTGTTGTGTAGGCATTTGTAGGCATGAGTGAGGATTTTGAAGGTGACTCTTTTCTCCATAGGGAGCCAGTGGAGTCTTCGTAGGTGTTGGCTGATGTGCTTGTGCCGGGGGATGCCGAGGACAAGTCTGGCGGCAGTATTCTGTATTGTCTGGAGTTTGGGGAGTAGGGACTTGTTAATGCCGGCGTAGAGTGTGTTTCCATAGTCCAGTCTGCTGGTGATGAGTGCATGGGTGACGGTCTTCCTTGACTGAGGAGGATCCATTTGAAGGTCTTGTGGAGGATCCGGAGGGTGTTGAAGCAGCTGGAGGTGATTGCGTTAACCTGTCGGTTCATGGTGAGTGAAGAGTCGAGAATGAAGCTGAGGTTTTTGGCGTGGTCTTAGGGTGTAAGTGGGCTTCTGAGGACAGACGGCCACCAGGTGTTGTCCCATGCTGAGGGGGAGGTTCCAAGGATGAGGACTTCTGTCTTCTCGGAGTTGATTTTCAAGCAGCTGTTGGTCATCCAGACTGCGACGTCTTCCATTCCTTGAAGTTGCTGGAAGTTGAGTTTGGTGGTGGTGCGGTCGTTGGTGAGGGAGAGGATGAGCTGGGTGTTGTCCACGTAGGATACTGTGTTGAGACCGTGTTGCCGGACGATGGCTTCCAGGGGGGCCATGTAGATTTTGAAGAGGGTCGGGCTCAGTGATGACCCCTGTGGAACTCCGCAGGTGATTTTCATGGGATTTGAGAGGAAGGGTGGTAGTCTGATCCTTCGGCTTCTTCCGGTGAGGAACAATCAGATCCAGTCCAGGGCTGTTCCTTGTATGCCGGCATTGAGTAGTCTGGTGACTAGTGTGAGGTGGGAGACGGTGGGTGTCGAATGCCGCTGATAGGTCGAGTAGGATGAAGGCTGTGGAGAGGCCTTGGTCCAGGAGGATGCGGATGTCGTCTGTGGCTGAGAGTAGGGTGGTCTCGGTGCTGTGGTTGCTTTGGAATCTGGATTGGGACAGGTCTAGGATGGCGTTCTCTTTGATGAATTGTGTCAGTTCCCTGTTGACAATTTTCTCTGCTTCTTTGGTTGCGAAGGGGAGGAGCGAGATGGGCCAGTAGTTCTTGAGGTCGGTGGGGTCAGCTGTGGGCTTCTTGAGCAGGCTCCTGAATTCTGCTTGCTTCCAGTCATCTGGGAAGGTGCCTGTTGTGAAGGTGGTGTTGATGGTGCGTTGTAGTTCCAGTGCAATGGTGGCTGTGGCTCTGTGGTAGATGTGAGGAGGGCAGGGGTGGGGGCCCTCATGTGGATGCCTTTCATGGTCAAGGCAGTGTCTTCAGTCGTGATCAGTGTCCAGTTGGAGATGGTGGGCTGGCTGGTGTCTCTGGGTGGTGGGGTGGCATCTGTGGCATCGGGTTGATGGTCGATGAAGTTGTAGAGGTTTTTGATCTTGAGGTGGAAGTAGGTTCAAAGCTTGTCTCAGAGGTCTTGGGACAGGGCGATATCTGTGGCTTCCCTGCTGGGTTGGTGAATTCCTGAATGACACGGAAGAGTTCCTTGGAGTTGGCGAGCATTTTGTTGTGTATGAAGTTCCTCTTGGTTGTTCTGATTTGGTTATGGTAGTCAGTCATGGCGTCCTTGTAGGTGGAGTAGTTTTCGGTGGTACTGGTGTTCCTCCAGTTCTTCTCCAGGCATCTGCAGTTGCGCCTGGCTTCTTGGAGGTCAGTATTGAACCAGGCAGCTTTCCTGGGGCGTTGTTCGTCGGGGATGCATAGCAGAGCGAGCTCGTCTGCGCAGTTGGCGATCCAGGTGTGGAGTCCTCTGGCTGCAATGTTTGCATCGGGTACCCAGGTGTGGTTGTCTCGGGTGAGGATGGCATTGAGTTGCTCGTTGGTGACTTTGCTCCAGTTTCTACGTGGTGGGCATGGGGCTGGTTTGGGTGCCTTGGGTTTGTCGACTGCGCAGTGGTGGTCGGTCCATGGCAGTTGCTTTGTGTGGCTGAAGTGAGCGCTGTTTCCGGCGGCAAAGGTGGGATGGAGGGTATGTCCTGCTCTGTGGGTCGTGTGGAGACGAGATGTTTCAGTCCAATGTTGGTGAGGTTGTCGCGAAGGATGGTGGAGTTGGGGTCGTTGGGGTTGTCGAGGTGGAAGTTCAGGTCGCCAATCAGTATGTAGTTTGTTGAGGCAATGGTGTGGGGTGCGATAAAGTTGGTGATGGTGGTGAAGTGTGTCTGAGGTCCAGGGGGTCTGTATATGAGGGTTACTCAGAGTGTGGCATTGGGGCTGGTCTGGAACTTGAAATGCAGGTGTTAGCGGAGGGGAAGGTTTTGCTGGAGGTGGTGAGGCTGAGGGCGTTCTTGTGGGCGATGGCAATGCCCCAACCCGGGGGGTTCCTTCCTCTGGATCTTGTATCTGTCCGGGATGGTGATGTTGATGTCGAGGGCGGAGGAGGTGTTGGTCCAGGGTACCGTGAAGAAGGTGACGTTGGGCGAGAGAGAGTGGAGTAGGTTCCATATTTCCATGGCCTGTTTGTGTACGGAGCGCACGTTGAGGAGGATGCATCTCAGGGTGTTGCAGTGCTGGTGATGTTGGAGTTGGAAGGCGGGGTGGTGGTGGAGGTGAAGGAGAAGGTCTGGTGGCAGTGGAGGCAGGAGAACTGGCCGTGGGTCGTGGTCGGTGAGGCCTGTTGGCATTCTCTGCGTCTTCTGGGGTTGAGTGTGAGGAGGGTGGTAGTGTCATAGCTATGGATGGTCAGAGATCCAGGGTTCCTGGCGCTGGCCGCGATCGGGTTTCATACGGGCGTGCCATCGGCTAGTCGCCAGTCACAGCAATCTGGGTCATGGGTTCCATAGCACTCCATAGCATCAAGGGGAACAATGTTAATAAACAGCTTATTACCATATTTGCATTTGTGTGTTTTAAAAATTGGACTGCTGGTTGGCAGAGGTATGCACCCTGTCAATACAGGAACCAAAATCCTAGTCAGGGTAAGTCACAAAGACACGCTAAATTAATGTGTGCTCACCCTCTTGTAGCCCTCACCCTCTGGTAGCTTGGTATCAGCAGTCAGGCTTAACTTGAGAGGCAGTGTGTAAAGAATTGTGCAACACATCAAACAGTAAAACAGTGAAAACATAATAAAACAATTCAACACCAGGTTAGTAAAATAGCACCTAATGTAATAAATAAAACAAGGCTAAAATGAAAGAAATCCAATAAGTAGAAGCTGAGAGTTGAATTTTTAAAGAATAAATGCAAAAATATCACTTAGAAGTAAAAAGCACCTCTATGGGATATCTCGATGAGCTTGACAGGAACAAAGTCAAAATTTGAGGCTGACCACGATGAAGCACAGGCTGGACACAGGGACCACACAAGACCTGCTGAACAAAAGTAGCTTGATCCTTGTCGCAACACAATGATGAAAGATGCAGTTGAGTGATGTGTTAGTGTCAATACCTTAATTGAGGTGATGCATCAATTTTTTTCACACAACAATGATGATGATGTGTTGGTTCTGAAGACAAATCGCTGGTTCCGATATGTGATGGTTCTGAAGTGATGCACCAGGTTTCTCCACACAGTCAAGAGGATGCGTTGATTGTTCCTCTGCAGTGGCACCAATGTGGTGGTTCCAATGCGGTGATGTGCTGGTTCCGAGAGCGATGCACTAGTTCTGTTCCTATAACAGTGGCAATACATGAATTCTATTCTTGCAGCAGAGGATATGTTAGTTCTGTTGGAGCAGGCACCTTGGTCCACGTTCAATGGGTAAGGCACAGGAGAAGACTAGAAGACTAGTCAGATAGCCCTTGGAGTCACTCTGGGTTTATTGATGGAGGTCCAGTCTTTTTCCAGTCAGAGAGGGCAGCAGGCAGCATAGCAACACAGCAAGGCAGCTGTCTTTAAGAGCATCAGTCAGACAGAGTGGCAGTCCTTAGGCACAGCAGTTCTTCCTCCTGTCTGAGTAGGTTCAGCTCCAGAAGTGTACTGAGTTGGCAGGGTCAGAAGTCCAGTATGTAATTGTAGCTTTGAATTGGGGATGACTACAAAGATGGGTCTTTGAAGTACACATAGGTCCTTCCCTGGCTCCAGGCTCACTGCAGGGGGGTATGCCACCCTTTGAAGTACACAGAGGTCCTTCCCTGGCTCCAGATGCACTGCAGGGGGGTATGTCACCCTTTGTGTGTGGGCTGGACACAGCCTATTCAGGTGTAAGTGTGAGGCTATGCCCAACTTCTCCCTCCCATCCTCCCAGGAACATGCATGAAATCACACTCAGGGTCCCTTTGTGTGTGGCTGTCTAAAAGGAATGCACAAGTACAGCTGTCACCCAGTCAGTGATCAGAGACAGGCAGCAAACTAACAAATCAAACTTTCCCATGAAAGAGGTTATACAATTAGCATTCAATAGGTACTAAACAATATATATCCATCTTCTCTCAATTGGGAAGTAGTGCTTAATCAATGTAATAAAGAAGCCCCAATGTTAACCTTTGAGAGGGGTAGGCCCCGCAGTAGTGAAAAACGAATTTGGGATTTTTTCATTACCAGGACATGTAAAACTTGAAAGCACATATCCTGCCTTTTAGTTACATCGCAACCTGCCCTATGGGCTGCCTAGGGCCTACCTTAGGGGCTACTTATAAGTAATAAAAAGGGAGTTTAAGGCTTGGCAAGGGGTTTTAACCCCTTGTGTGCCCTTGACGGAACCACGCCGTCATGAGCCACGGGCACCGTGTGCTCATGACGGCGTGGTTCCGTCATGGAGCGGCCGCTCCTCCCACGCGGCTCGAATTCCCCGCCTGTGCGGGCGAATTAGAGAGTGGGCGGAGTCGTGACGGAACCACGCCATCATGAGCACAGCTCGCCCGTGACTCATGACGGCGCGGTTCCGTCATGAGCACCGCGCCACCGTGCTGCCCCCAAACCCCCCCAGCGCTGCGGCGGAATTCGCGCCGCAGCGAAGGGGTTAAATGGCATGTCAACATGACAGTGTGAACTGCACACACAGGCTCAGCAATGGCAGGCCTGAGGCATGTTTAAGGGCTGCTTGAGTGAGGGGCACAAGTAGTGCTGAAGTCCTACTAGTTAATCAAATTGGTTCTGTCGGGTAACAAAACAGTTATTTCATACGCGCAAACAATACCAAGGCCCAGACCAACCACAGCCCTGTACTATAAAAGGAGCATTGACAGCAATCAGGGTATATGGTTATATGGCTGGCCATCAAAGAACCGTGTCCTACCCCCTGTATATTAACCCTGTACCACTTTGTATATAAGGCACCAAATTGTTCTTTCACTTGAGCACATATGTCACCTGAGCACCATTTACAGCAAAAATGTGTATCTCAGAAAATAAACTTATTTGAATGAATGTAATTCGGATAAAAGGAAAATAGATATACATTTGATTTATTTCTTATGATCATTTATGATTAATGTATACATGTGTATAGGCTCTGGCGATATCAATGTTTTATGAATATTTTGGTTTTGCGACATTGTTTGCGCGTATGAAATAACTGTTTTGTTACCCGACAGAACCAATTTGCTTGATAAACTTTATACCCAGGTTCTGAGGGACACCGGGTCGCCCCCTTTTCTCTAGAAGTCCTACTAGTAGCATTTAATTTACAGACCCTGGGCACATGTAGTGCACTTTATTAGGGACTTATAAGTAAATAAAAGTGCCAGTTGCGGACACACCAATCAAGCCATGTTTAGGGGTGAGAGTACATGTACTTTGGATTATGTCTAGGCTAAAACCTAGATGGCGGTGGTAACTATATTGGACAAAACTTGAATAGCTGGCCACATCGATCCCAAACCTCCGCCTACTGCTATGATCGCCAAATAAACACTTTCTAAACCCTTCCCTCCACTATCTTTTTCAACCAAGCTAACAGAGTCAAATGTCCACCACTCAAATTAATTTAATATTTTCCATACTAATTCACCACTAATCCTGTTTGGGTTCCAAAGTAGCGTGCTACTTACCAAAAAGCGCTTTGATGCTTCATTAGGGGTAGCAAGCACTATATAAAAGCAAACTCTTCTGCCTTCTATCTCTCCACTATCCGTTTTCATTCCAAATAGCAGACTCACATGTCCATCACTCAAATTCATTTAATGTTTCCCTATACTAATTCACCACTAATCCTTTTTGGGTTCAGGAGTAGTGTATTACTTTGCACTTTGACGCCTAGTCAGGGGTAGTATGTGCTATTTAAATGCAATTACAAATACTTCAACACTAGTTAGAAGGGGTAAAGTGCCCAGAGTCCTAAGGTAACAAAAGTGAATCAGCAAAAATATGAAGCAAGCAGGCAAAACGTTTGGAGAAGACTACCCTAAAGCTGTCAAGTCTAATCATGTATGTTTTGTTTAGGGTGTAAGAGAACATTTTTAAAAGATCTTTTAAGATTTGTGTAAATACAAAGAGGGGAATTAGGGTAAACAGAGGGGCATGGAATGGGTCATACGGTGGACATCAGGGGCTGGGGAAGGTAACACCTAGGAATTGCAGTGTGGAAGGGTGCATGGAGGGGCTGCAGGGTACTGGGAGCACGTAAAGGAGAGGTAGAGTCACACAGAGGGGCACAGGCAATGATAATGAAGACCTGCTGAGATTAGCCAGGTTGGCACATAGATGATTCACAGGAGGGGGAGGGGAGGACATTCAGGTGCTTCAGAAGAGCAGAGGGATGAACAGAAGTCCACCAGTGGTATGGTGGCATCAAGCAGTGCACCAGGTAAATACATAACGGCCACAGGGGATTGAATCCCCAAAGGCCATGGTATACAAACCCTTTAAAAGCCTGCTCGACATCTTTTGTAAACACGTATATCTCAAATACTACTGAGTGGATTTACACCAAAAAAGAAAAGCAAGGTTTCTATGTAATGTTCTACATTCTTGCCAAGTTCAGAGCAAGTTTGTTATCAAAAATATCTTCTTCATGAGATAATTGCTTGCTGCATTCCTGCAACTGTAAGAGTTATTACAGTGCATGCATGAATCAGTCAGCGCAACATCAAAACTCATCTTCAGCTTTGAAGTCGTTTCTTTCTCAAATGAAACCTCTCAGCCCAAAGAAGCCATAGCTGTGACGAAGACATGGCTTTACTGGCATTTTAAGTTTTCATCTCGCTGGAGCACGTTTTACCAAGTTATGACATATTCACTTTTGGCTGTGGATAATTTTTCCTTCAGCTTCACCGTCTCTCCATCAAATGGATGAACTTTTCTAGTTATTACCTGAGCTCAATATTCTTAGAGTACCTCAGGTTGAGCCGATCCCCGAATGCAATAACATGTGTCAATGAAATCTGTGAGGCGATAAATCCCTTCCAGCATTCATGCTCGTGAGGAGTTAGGGTGCGAGAAACATACTTAACACCTACCAGCCACAGAGTATGAATATTTTAAATATAAATAGAGTTGTCTGGATGAATCAATGCAACAAGGAAGATATGCAAGTCTCTGTTACATCTACTGTGTAATAGTTTACTCAGAGCTTCTGCTCACTCGAGAGAGCCTCAGGCGGTCCCATGTAGAAAGCATTCTTCTTTCAGAGGCACAAAATATACATACCATAGAAGGTTATCAGATTTTGTAGCCAGATTGGTTCTTTCTCTAGATCCATCATCTTTCACGAAACTAACCAGGTCGCTTAGACCCAGGCATAATTAACAGGCGCAAAAACATTCTAGCACAAATAATATTTGGGCAGGCACATTTGCAACAATAACGGTATATAAAGTGTGCAAACGGTAATTGCACCTGTTTGGAGCACGTAATTTCTTCCTAGACACTAAGGGCCTGATTCACAAAGCACACTTTTGTGTACATTTGCTATTTTTGTAGTTGTCCCAAACTACGTGCTTAATTTTACTAATAGTAATTTTGCAATTGAGGAGACTCTGTAGATAAAATATAGTCCTGTCCTGTCCATTTATGTGCCGAGTTCTCTGCCTCTACTGCAGAGTCTCTGAAGTCAAAAAAAATCATATTAGTAAAATTAAACTAGTAGTTTGTGAATACAAAAAATAGCAAACTTACAGAAAAGTGTAAGTGTGCCTTTGTGAATCCAGCCCTAAGCTGTGCTATGGCAATCACCACAAGGTAAAATGAGTGTTGATGGCCATGCAAACACTGGATTGAGTGAAATTCGCCCTGAACTTTTAATATGTGCTATTCTAGAAATGCACAAATCATGTCTGCAACAGTATCAACATTTTGAAACAAACAATCGCAAACAGTGCCATCATATATATAGGGTGCCCTTGTTGTGCTGTGGCTTCCTATAAACTGCGACAGTGTGCACTATTACAGACCATCTGAGAAATGACACCTTTCCAGGGGCCACCTTTCACTGTGCAGGCAACAATCGACCCTGCTATTGAAATGAGGCATGGATTCCCCTGCAGGCCTGAGTAACTGCAACTGTCTGCAGATGGATGGCAAGGGGGTATCCATGGTATATGCAGAACGCTGGACAGTAGCGTTAACTTTATAGAATGAAATAGGAGTATCCAAGAAGGGATGTGTGTTTTTAGCTCTGGCTTGTCAACATGGCTGATTGCACAGTCTACTGTTGCAAGTTCTTTATACTATGGAAAGAGTGGGTTTTGGCTCTACCCAGAGAAGCATGACTCAATCAATCAATCAATCAATCAATCAATCAATCAATCAATCAATCAATCAATCAGCAGCGTGTAGTGCAACACTGTCATCCCTAAGGGAATCTGGGAGCTGAGGGTGCTGACTCTCAGTCAAAAAGCCAAGTCTTGATCTTTTTTCTGCCGTCTGCCAGGGAGGGTGTTCGGAGGTGGAGGGGCAGGATGTTCCAGGCCTTGGCAGCGATGAAAGAGAAGAAGCGGCCCCCGCTGGGGCTATGACAGATGCAGGGGTTGTGGGCAAGGGAGGCGGAGCGCATGTGTCTTGCGGGCAGGTGGCAGTTCAGTCAATGATTGATATATGATGTTCCTTGGTTGTGGTGAGCTCTGTATTCATGCATGAGGATCTTGAGCTGTAATTCTCATCTGGACGAGGAGCCAGTGGAGGTTTCTGAAGTGAGGGGTGATGTAAGTCTATTTGGGGAGGTCCAGGATAAGTCATGCTGCAGTGTTCTGCATATTCTGCAGCCATTTGGGGAGCTGGGAGTAGATTCCAGCATAGAAAGCATTGCCATAGTAGAAGTGGCTGGTAATGAGGGCTTGCGTGATGGGCTTTCTGGTGTCGATGGGGATACATCTGAAATGTCTGCACCGCCTACAAAGGATGTGGAAGCAGAAGGAGACAACTGCGTTGACTTGTCCTTTCATTGCCAGTTGCCTGCTGAGGATGATGCCGAGGTTGCTTGCATGGTCTGTCGGTGTGGGTGTTTGTCCGAGTTCTGCTAGCCACCAGCTGTGATCCCATACCAAAGTACTCTTTACAAAGATCAGTACTTTTGTTTTGTTTAAGCTGAGTTTGAGGCATCTGTCTCTCATACATTTGACTATGCTGGTCATGGCATTGCAGAAATTGGTTTTGGCATTGGAGGGGTCCTCTGTGAGTGAGAGGATTATTTGAGTGTCATCTACATAGAAGATTATGTTGAGTCCATGGGATCTGACAACATCTGAGAGGGGGTCATTTAGATGTTGAACACGGTGGGCCGAGGGATGATCTTTGCTGTATGTGGCAAATTATGTTCTCAGGTGTGGAGGTGAAGGGGGGCAGTAAGATGCTCTGGTGCACCCTGAAAGGAAAGAGGTGATCTTCTTGAGATACTAATGGTATTTGCAGCCTGGTGTATCATTCCACCTCCTATGGACTACTTGCTTCAATGCATGAGGGATTATTTTACATTTTAGGTCTGGCTTTATAGTACAGCTGTTTGTTGACATATAGTTCTCACCTGTGTAAAATATACATAGAGTGGCCTTTGGCCCATCAAGAAATGTAATGCCCTCTCACCTCATACTATTGACTTTTTGGTGTATCCTTCATGTTCTGCAGAGTGCTTGCATGTCAATCCATAAGTGACTATTTCACTTCTAAAAAGTACACTGAATTATCACCCAATTATTTTTCTTGCAGGTGCATTCTACATAAAAACTATAATGCTTCACTGTATCAGGCATTTTCTAATGTCTTAGTCATTGCTAAAAATGCGCAAACCAGGTCCATTGGCTTTTCTAATATCATTTGCTGAATTTATTGACTACAGAAGCAGTCATAAATCTCTCTCTGACTTCTTGCAGAAGCAGGTGTAGCTATTGACTTCCTTCAGATTTGTGAACTTGTTTGTTGAGTTCTAGCACAATATGGATTTCGACTTTTTGTGCTTTCTGAAGGTGGTTGTTTAAACATTTTTATTTTCTCCTAAATGGAGGCTTTGGTTTTAGTCCTCACGTGCTTCATTAAAGTTTAGAAAACAAGACTTCACTCTGTAGCTGTTGGTTAAGCTTTGAGGTTATTGAGTGATGGCTGGTGTGTGCACACACACCACACTAAAGAACCTGAAAACTATTGAGCTATTTAAATACAGATTCCCATGTGGTGCAGGAGCATGACCAAAGATAGGCATGAGTATGGAATTTCCTGGAAGATGGCAAACTATAAGTAATGGCTTGTGCCCGCTGGTGTACAGAGTGATATCCACATACCACTCTTTAATTCTCTCTTGTCTTTTATCAACATCCAGAAGTCACTGATTGGGTAATTTAGAGGCTTCACTGAGAGACCAATTCAGTTGCACTGTCACATATAAATTATGTCTGATTTATGGAAGGCTTTTATTAATGTTCTATCTGCTCATTAGTATCAGTATAACCTAACATTTGTGCTCAGAATCCAACAGGAGCGTAAAGTTTCCATCTTGAATTACTTCAACCAGTGGCCAACTATGCAGAAATATAAGAGCCAGTGGTAAAAATGGGGAAAGGACCATGAGATACGATAGAAAACCATGACACAGGAATTCAGCACTATGACTCATCGTTTCTGTTGATTAGGTGTATTTGTAGTATGTGGTAGACACCTACAAAATAATGAGATATCTCAAGTAACTTATTATAGAACTGTTAGAAAGTCACCCTTTTTGACCTGTTCACCACCATTTTCTTATGCTGACTGACACTGGTGGTAGCTGACTCTGACTGGGCCCTTTGCTATGCTAGTCAGGCCCAGGGCCAGTGCTATGTTAAACACAAACCCATACATTGAGGTACACTTATAATTGGCATGACCTACCCTATAAGTCCCTAGAATATAATAGGTCATGGAAATGTAAAGGCCAGCAGGCTTTGCTGCAGTTGCGTGTGTGCCCTGCTGAGAGCACGAGGTCCTTTTAAAAGCAGCCATATGTAGCAGCACTGCTTTCAAAAGTACATTCACGACAAACTCGACTTTGGTGATATGGTCACTTTACAAGTGAAAATCTACCTTATTTTTACATTTTGGATACCCCCAAGATCTCCCTTAGTTGTTCCATGGGTGAAGGGGGGGCACGTATCTATAAGCAGGGTCCCTATAAAATATGTTTTACAAGCCCTGGTGAGTTGAAGCTGCCAATTTTATTTTTCCCCAGTGTAGGAAATTCACTGCAAAATCGAGTTTGGTGCTGTGGGCACTGTGAAGTAATACCCAAAATCGTTTTTGCATATTAGAAACCCCTCAGGTCTCCCCAAGGTGTTCCAGGGGTATGGATCCCTGTAAGTATGAGCAGGGGTTTTATAAGCCCTGGTGAGGAAGATATTGCACATTTCATTTTCCCCCAATGAAGATAGTTGGCCTCACAGGCTAACATGGCATTATTTTATGGACACATAACTATTGCTAGGAAAGTATGAAATATCATTCAAAGACTGAACAGAATGATATTGATAAATCCAGCACCTTGGCATTGTTGAATTCATCATAAATTGTACCGAAAATAAGTTATAAAACTTTCTCTTTTCTAAGCCAAAATCCAGCTTCTAGCAATCTTCCCTGATTGGTCAGCCCTGAGGGGATTAGCCAAGTTGCCTTGATTAGGTGATAAGTGGCCGAGCCAGGAAGAGCTTATCTGATGGAGGGAGCTCTGTGGGGCACACAAATGTCATAGCAGGGGTTTGGGCCATAAAGCATCAGTTTCAAAGGAAGAACAGGTCAAACCAGCCTGTCAACCAGGGCCACCCCCTCCACCTGTCAAATTGGAGGCTTAGGAAGGAATTCACAGATGTGAGTGGGGGAAGCTATGGAAATAAGCCATACTCTGAGTTTGGTTTAGTTATCAATTGCTGCTCTGCTGGAATTTCAGCCATGATGGAATTTGAGAGAAGGGTGCTTTCTGGGACAAGACTAGGCCACATTTTGGAGGAAGTTGTCATGCTTTGGGGTGTTGCCCTGCACCTCTATAGACAGGGGTGCTCCCCTGCTTGTCACCAGAGAACATTGGATACATATCAAAGCCCCTCACTCCTGCTGACTGAATCCACAAGAAGAAGGAAGATGGTCCTGCTGGAATCCTGAACTGCACCCAAAGGCCAGCCTGGTGAAGACTGCACTTGTTGCACTATCTTGGACTACAGCTCTGAGGCCTTTTACCTTGCTTCAAGAAGGAGTAGCGAGTGGAATCTCTGTAGCTACAGGTTAGCAAAGTTTAACTGACCCTTCCCAACCAAAGTACCCCCTTCTGGCATGTGCCCAGTGGAGTTTAAAGGAGTTGATTATGTGCATCATGGGAACCGAAGTCCAGACCTGCCAAGTACCATCTAGGAGATTCCAGAATCTTGAATTTGTGTTTTGGACACCTGTAACCCACCAGGAGACCTTCTGGAAGGACCTCCAGAAGTTTGGGGATCTTTTTGGAAAAAGGACCATAAGGGGACCGACTCAACCAAGAGGGCCAAGCCGGCCACCTTCAACTCTGACCAAGCCCAGATTTGTGGTTCATCCCACTGAAAGATCCGGAGGTCCAACTTCCAGGGTTTGACCGAGACCTCGCGGAATGTCAAGCCAGAGAACTCTCACCGAACCCGGACTGTTGGAGAGCATCAAGGGCCCCTGGCAGAAAAAGCTCCAGAAAAGTTTCCAAGTCAGAGGGTAGCATTTTGACCAGGGCCTACCATGTGGGGTATCCGAGCAAAGTTCCACCGTGGTCGGCCTCAAACTTTGAATTTGTCCTGGTCAAGCGTGAACAAATGTCCAGAAAGGGCCCCATGAGTTTCTAAGCCCCAGAAAGTGTTTTTTTTCAAAACTTCATATCTCTGGTTTCCTACATTGGATCTTGATTGTTTTGGTGTCATTTTAAAGATTAGAATATTGCCTATTTGTATAAACTGGTGTGGGATTTTTATTGAGTGTTGTGTCTTACTTATTTACTGTTCTTGTAGTTTGAAATACTTTACATTCCAGCTGTCTAAGTTAAGCCTTATTGTTTGGTGTCAGCTACCATGGGTTGAGCCAGGGAGTCATTTATAGAGACCCTATTTAGAACCCAGTACTGTGTTGGTGGCCTTCTTGCTGGTATTAGCTGCCTACCTACTCCTCCCAATAACCCACATTCCAACAAGAAGGTTCTATGCTTGAATGTAAATGTGAATGGTCTAGCTTAGTAATACATCTGTTTAACAGACTATCTGCACTTTGATATGGAACTTGCAATTCCTGACAACTAAATACACACATGAATGAGTACCTCAAATATATAAATTATACGTTTCCTGAGCTAATTACGCTCAGGCCATGTGCTGCTCATGACCTTACATATTACATCACTTATAACATGTTGAATGACATAATTGACGACATCACAGATGACATAATACAATCACTGCAACTCCGACCGCTAGGGTTTTTGGCCTTAAATAAATTAAACACACTACATGTGTGGACAATGTTCTACTCACCTTAATCGGATCAGCCACTTAAATACTCCTCATGACCCGCAATGTAAAGACAAGAGGTTGACAGGTATACATTTGTCACTGTGAAAAACACCTTCTTTCATGTCCTATGGACTACACTCCACACTGTACTAAGATACACTACGCACATTCCTGAAATGAGCACAGTGACAACAACATTTGAACCATGTTTACAACAGCAGTGAGAGATAAACCTCCTCTTAATGGGGTATCCCTAAATTCTACATTATTAAACAGTCTCCTTAACTGTAACATCTTCAGCAAACTTCTAGAAATAAAAAATCCACACTTTAGTATTGTCCTTGATAAATAGAATTCCTCTGTAGCAGTGTGTTAGACCTGTCAGCCTCAGAGTAGTCGTCTCCCAAATGTTTTACCATCCTCCTCCATTTTGGCTGATCTCATTTATGTTAGCCTTAGGTTTCTGCCCACTTTACCTCTGCTAATCAATGATAAAGTGCATGTGCTCACTTCTTACATCAAGGTAACATTGGCTTATACCCAATTGACAATTAATTTTAATGTAAGCCCATAGTAAAGTGTCACTATATGTGCCCATGGCCCGTAAAATTAATGCCACTAGTGGGCCTGGAGCACTGATTGTATCACCCACTTAAGTAGTCCTGTAAATATACCTCAGGCCTGCCAATGCAGCCTCTGTGTGACGTTTTAAAACTGCCATTTCGACCTGGCAACTAACCCTTTTGCCAGGCCAAGACCTTCCTTGGACAGTCCAGAGGGTAGGGTACAGTGTATTTAAAAAGAGTGACATGTAAGTTTATGCTTTACATTTCCTGGTAGTTAAAAACTCTTACATTTGTTTTTCACTACTACAAGGCCTACCTTTCCCCAGGGGCTAACTTTGGAGTTATCTTATTGCATTCAATAAGCTGTAATTATCAAATGGGAGCAGGGAACCAGTTCATATTTGTTGTCTTTTGAATTGTAATGAAAAATCCTAACTCATGGTGAAGTCAGATTTTAAGTTTCAATTGTGAAAATGCCACGTTTAGAAAGTTAACACATTTTCAATAAGGGATACCCAAGTATACTGGGAACCTGGGGTATTACCATAGAAAAATCACACACTATGCTAGTAACAATCCTTTAGATGCAAAGAACAAAAAGCTGAAAATAATGTATTCAAAGGAGTTTATGAAAAACTATTTCATGACACACAGTGGAGTAGTGAATATTGTAGAAAAATAAATGTCATTTGTGCACTCTTTAGAGGTGATACTCCCAAGTGACAAATCGTGATCTTCATGTATATCAATAAAAATAAGAACTACACGGCCCTTTGCAGCAAATTTTCAACAATCATATATGGTCTATGGTTTTAAAGTCAACAGTGCTTCTGTCCCAATGGTGGGATCCACATCAGGAATCAGGTGGATACAACAAGCCTGGGGGAGGTTATGTGAAGTACTGCAGTTGCTAAAGGCGGGGGTCCCTGGAGACAAGCCTCAGGAACAGGGTGCCCAGGAATTACCTGAGCTTGAAATATACTAGATACCTATAGGTGGCTGCAGTCAGCCGGCAGTGGGCCGCACATGTGTGGTCTAGGTCTCAAGGTTGAGGGCCAAATTCCTTTACTGGGCTTGAAACCACCCAACAATGGTGATTTGCTGATAGCACTGACTTACAGCATGGAGTCCATTCGGGACAATGAGTTCTCAAAGGGCCCTTTGTGACAGTTTGTTTTTTGTGATGTGGTGTTTATTATAGTTTAAGACATTTTTCTGCCTTAGCCATTTAGTGCCTGTAGCCTGTACCTGGGTCACATGACTGGGAGTACCTGACAGTTGAGCTTTGTGTATTTGTCCCAGATAGCCACAGAGAATAGGGAGCTTAGATGTGCCTGAATGGGCCATCACTGAAAGGATGGAAAAGAGGCGCTGGGTACCCCTCTGATACTCGAATAGGGTATGTCCTGCCTCCACACAAAGGGCTGCATACCCTCTGTAGTTAGTCTGGAGCCAGGACAGGGCAGGGAAGGCAAGATGCCTGCAGACTTCAAAGCTAAACCTCTAGAAGCTTCTCTCTCACTTCAAAGGCACAACTGGGTATAAATACTGGACCTCATACACTGCCACTTCAGTACACTTCTGGACATGTGGATACTCTGCTAAGATGAAGGACTGATGAGCTGCTGAATGACTGCCACTCTACCAGATTTCTGCCCTGCTGGATTACAGCCTTGCTGTGAAGCTGCCTTGCTGTGATGACCTGCTGTCCTCGTGCGTAGATGAAAAAGACTGGACCTGCATCTCCTGAACTCAGAACCCCAGAGTGACTACAAGGTCTACTTGACTGGCCTCCTGACTTGAGCCTTAGAGACAGAACGCTCCAACAAGCTTGCTCCTCAACCTTGCTCCTGCACCTGCACCTGGACTCGTGATAAGTGAGCCTACCCTGCCAAGTGGTACCACCCCAGGACTGGACCCTTGGAATTGGGCCTAATGTGCTCTGCCAGCATTTGGGGATCTAGTAGAATCGCTGCATCTCCTCAGTTGCATGGCACAACCCTGAATAGAACCCATGCACACCGCTGCTTGGTCGATCGGAACTGCCTCAAAGACCTCCATCGCGTCGCTTCCCGTCGCCACGTCAGAAGTGCTGCTGTGTAATGCATCCTCGGCACAAGTCCTCATATCTCTCTTTGACAGCAGAATAGTTTTGCAGTTCCTCAGAGCCAACACATCGCTCTGACTGAGTGATGCATCCTCATCTTCGCATAGCAAGTCCTGGTTGACGGGATCTTCAACAACGTGCAAGAGAACCTTGCACCTTAGCCTCGCTGTAACTCAGATCTGAAGCATCACAGCAGCAAAGCCGGTGCAAACACCTCCGGAGAGATCAACTGCCTTCCAATCAACGCACACGATTTTTCCACTGCAAAGGATCATGCACACAGAAAATTGGGACAAGGATATATATGTTCTGCAGAGCGATGGAAGGCTAGCTCTGTCAGAGATTCTATTACATTTGAGCTAACAGGATTGGTGGTGTAATCTAGGTGAAGAATACATTCCCCCGAGACCACAAAATTCACAGCATTTAAGGCAAATAATGCCAAGAAAGAAAATGTGACATTGTTAAAATCTGTCATTAGGCCAGGACGACAATGGATACGATCTGTTCATCTAGTGGTCGGAATGGTTTTTAGAGTAAATATAACACCTTCTGAAAAAGTCAAATTACCTTCTTTAATAGGCAATTAAAGATCAATTAACTATTGAGATAGCACCATAACGAGATAGAAGAAAGGACGACAGCCAGCTCCAGGCCATACAATTCCCTCAGCAATTATTCTTTTTCTTATTGTCCTCATATCACCATTAGATGCATTGATGTAATTGTGTTTTATATCAGGTCTTATTCATCTGATTAAAATTAAGGCTGTTATGGGGTACTACCAGGCAATGCAGTAATTGATCTGGTTAAATCACTGGACATTGATGTATTCCGTGCCGCCTTGTATACCATAGCCAAAGACTATTTTTACTCTTGTGACACACATTCAATATAGGGCCACTCGATCACTACTGGTGTATTCGGTGACACCCAGTTTTTGCAGATTCCTTGTCTAGCTAAGAGGATCAGATGAAAGGGAGCCCCAAACAACATGCAAACATGTTCACCGTTGGCCTCAGGTAAATTGCACCTTTTCTACATCTAGGAACTTTTCCTGTGTAGAGTGTAACAATAATTTTTATTTAAAGTTAGGTTTGACAAAGGAATAAAGGAGGCTTGGATAAAGTTGCCATAGGTTTTCCAATTCTGACATCTGCAGGTGTCCTTCCAATGGGCAGTACTCCTCCTTTGGCTTAGCAACTTCCTTTTTGATCAATGCTTCATACAATGTGCACACTCCTTTATTTGGTATAAAAGCATCTTTAGGCCTCATATTCTTATTAAACTTGCTCATTTCACTCTTGTGTGTACCACTGTGATGTCAAATGGTGGTATTTGAACCTAGAGATAGTTACTTTAGTAACCTTAGCCACTGGATCCCACCTAATCAGATTGGACCGATTGTTTATTTGTCCCCTGGTGTTAATGCCTGTCTTCTTCAAAGGGAGACTCAATTTGTCTTCTTGAATGGTGACATAGATTGAGTTGTTTGGTTGAGCAAGCTTCAATAATGGAGTCTAGTGTGCTATAATAGCAGATAAACAGGATTTGTATTATGCTAGCCATAGGCACTTTCAAATGGAATCTTTTGAAAAATATATGGCCCCAAAACTTGTAAAGAAATTAGTCCTGCCCTACGTCTTTTAGCATTGCTGAAATACTTTACCTATAAGGGTGTTGTTTGGATAAGTAAGCACCAATCAGAAGTTTTTAAGTTGGAAGGCATAACAATAGAGTTGGACATTTGGAAGCGCTTGCTCCCCCTTGCCTAACCATTTTCTAAGTATCTTTTTTGTGAGTGTTTTTCACCTTTCAAGCTCAAATGAAACAACTAATCTTGCTTTGGATACTGGAAATACGACCATTTGGAAGGTAAGGTGGAAAGTACTGAAGATAAAAGTTAATTTGTGGAGGATTCACAATTTTTATTGAATTTACTCAACCACAGATAGTCAGTGATATCTCCACCCATTGTGCTCAAGTTCCTTACTGATATCTTATCTAATTCATGTGTCATAATCACTCCAAGGTACCTTATCTCATTACAAGCTGTCATATTATCATATGTTAGGACCCACGTCATTATCTGTGTTTTAGTTTTATTAGTTTGGTACCCTGATAATGTTGTCAAATTCTTTGAATAGATTTTTAACTTGTGTAAATGAGATGTGCTGGTCTGCATTATATAAAATTATGCCATCAGTATATAAATTGATTGTGTTTGTCAGACCCCAAAATGTAAATAGCATGATTTTTTTTATCAGTACCTAATTATCTGGGAATGGATTTTACATATATATATATATATAAGACGGTGCTCTTTCCCTGTTTTACTGAGATGAACTTTACTTTGATGCAATAAACTTTGAATTATCAGCAACTACCAGGCCTATCATGCATGTGTGCTTTTTACTCGGGCTCAACCGAGCCGGAGCCGTACCGTGCAGTACATATATATATATATATATATATATATATATATATATATATATATATATTAAAACCGCAAAAAACAGCATCCGCTGTTATTAGCCTCCCCCCTCACTCACTTCTGATGGCGGTTCGTGGCGAGGTGGCAATCCTCGAAAATCACATAAACGCCGTTATCCCTCCGTACTCCGTACCTGGACAAACACAGCAGCCACGAACACTCTTGAGCTTCACCCACAGTTCTTTTATTGGGATCAATTGCCAAAACGACCGACTCAACGCATTTCGGTATGAAAATCCCTTGCTCACGAGTGAAGTGTGCTAAGAACAGGAAGTATTTCAAACAACAAAAACCACGTGGTTTACAATTTCATTGAAAGTGAGAAAATACTTTGTAGTGATTAGAGGCATCACTCTTTTTTTCAACAGAAACTTTACATTTAACAATAATAATAGAAAAGTGTACTGCCTTAACAGACGGGTGATTGGCCACTGCAATTGGCACATTTACGGTAGGTAAACGAATTGACAGTTCGCATAATGGCGAAATTAATTAATTCATATACTTGAACCGCCCCAGTGGGCGGGATTCCGGTGCATATACAAATAAACTTTTAGATGACATTCTTCACATTTGGATGTCAGAAGACACATTGAAAGTCACAAATGTAACCTTATACTAAATAAAACGATGCTTTTCATGTGTTCATTCACTTCGTGCCCCAGTGGGCCAATATTCAGAAAGAAATCAAATGTACATTTCAAAATATCAACTGATAACATATGTCGTGTTACTTAAGAAGTACAATGTGGCAAAAAATACCCAAAATGTGATATCCAAAAACCTTTTTGTCTAAATCCCTAGTGGGCGTTTACGGGGAAAAATTGCCATCGCGGCAATTATAATCAAAAAAGGATATTCTCTTGAAAAGATACTTAAGTTTTTTTGCATTTCGTTCAAGCTTAGCCATACTTCTTTTAATTCTGTAATCAGAAAAAGAAAAGAAAGACAGATGTCAATTAAAACATAATTTAACACACTACAAAGTATATACTACCTGACTATAACACACTAAAGACTAATGCTGAACTTTAATTACTTAAAATATGAATACGAAGCAGCTGGTCCTCTGTAGGACTCAGTGAACTCTCAGAAATGCTGGAATGTGTTGTTTATATGTGATTACCCTAAATGTACAGCTAATTCCTCGTCACAATTATGTCCAGTGGGTATTAGAGTTCCATATTGGATGATAAGTTTAGATTCCAGACGTCTCAAATCTTGGACTCTATTCCCCCCTCTTTAATTTGCTTTAACTGAATCCAAAACACAAAAACTTAGAAGATTACTATTCTGATTGTGGTGACTCACAAAATGGCGTGCCATTGGATATTGTTTGTCGCCATGCTTGATGGCGCGTAGATGTTCAAGGATTCTAATCCTTGCTTTGTGGATTGTACTTCCAATGTACATTTTTTGGCAAGGACAGGACAGAGCATAAACCGCAAAGTCGGTGTTACATGTGGTGTGCTTAAGAATTTTGTAAGGTTTTTCAAGAGGTGAGAGCAAACATTCTATACAGTTTTTACTGTATTTACAGGCTTTACATTTTCTACATGTATAGAAACCTTGTATTCCTAAAGTGTTAGCTCGTGTAGATTCAATTGCTTTGCAAAGTGTGTCTTTCAGTGATGCAGCTTTTCTGAAAGTGATTTGTGGGAAAGTCTCAACATTGCTTGATATATCTTTGTCAGTATGTAACACTGGCCAAAATTTATTTAGGCCCTTGCGTAACTCATGGGCTTGGTTATTAAAAGTGGTGATAAACCTGATTTTATCTAATTCATCACTTTTGTTTGTATTGTCCACTAGTAATAACTCCCTTGGTCTTTTGGCTACTTCAACTTGAGCTTTCTTTATCACTGATTCAGGGTATCCTATTTCTCTGAATCTTTGAGTCATCACTATTTCTTCTTTTTGAAAACTTTCAACTGAACTACAATTACGTTTTGCTCTTAATAGTTCCCCTAGAGGGAATACTGTTTAACAGTGGTTTCGGATGACAACTGCGAGCATGAAGAAGACTGTTGCCAGCAGTTTTCTTCCTGTAAAGATTACTTTTTAGACCGTCACTTTCGATGGTAAGGGACAGGTCCAAAAATTCTATAGTGGTACTCGACCACTGGCTTGTGAAATGAAGATTAAAACTATTAACATTGAGATTCTCAATGAACGTGTTAGCTTCCAATTCAGTGCCGTTCCATACGCAGAAAATGTCATCGATGTATCTCCACCATTTGATGACTTTGTTTTTGAATGCCTCATGTTTGTTTACTACTTTCTCCTCCCAGTACCCCAAATAGAGACCCGCAAAGCAAGGAGCAAAGCAGGTCCCCATTGAAGTACCAAGAGATTGTTTGTAGATTTTTCCATCAAAGATAAAAAAGTTTTGTTTTAAACAAAAAGTCATCATTTCGACCAACATTCCAGTGTGGTGGAGATATGAAATGGATCTTTCCTTAAGAAAATGTTTACAAGCTGCAAGACCTAAATCATGCGGTATGCAAGTATAAAGGCTTGTTACATCTAATGAGAGAAGAGAGAATTCTTTCTTCCATTCAAGTTTTTCCAATTCTCTTAAGAAATGGCCTGTATCTTTAATGTAAGATGGCAGTTTAGTCACAAAAGTCTGTAGGAATATATATATATGTATATATATATATATATATATATATATATATATATATATATATATATATATATATATATTACCTATTGGGTTGCCAGTAGGTAGTTATAGTTAGGACCCTGTTTCCATAGGAAAACCGCAACATTCTATTTTGAATAACTTTGGCGCCGGTCGATGAATCCTCGCGAAATTTTCAAAACTAATGGGGCGCTACGCTCCGCTCCTACCCTGAAAGTCTCGGGGGGATTCGTCAAGCGGGGGCTGAGAAAAAAGGGGGGTCCCAAAATCCGTTTTCCCCATGCATTTTTCCATAGGACCTTTAGACACAGCTACAGCCCGAACGGCTGAACAGAGTTATTTGAAATTTGGCAGAGAGGTAGTCTACAGGTCAAGGAAGTGCCTTTTGTAGGTCTGGTGTAAATCTGTTCAGTAGTTCCTGAGAAAATAGCCTTTAAATCAATATATATATCTGTGGCAGCTTACGGTGCGCTTACCGTGCGCTTACGGTAAGCTTACCGTACGCGTACGGTGCCGTGCTCGAGCGCGATTCTGATTGGCTGTTAGATCTTAGTAAACATTCGAATCGGTCGAAACCAGGAAGTGTCGGCCGCCATTTTCTCTCTCGCACTCTGAGGTGGGGGGAGGAAAAACAAAGTCGGATAACATTAAAAGGGACAGGCTAGACAGCTCCTAACCACCTAGTCATGTTAAGAGTGTCCCAAAAGAACCCACAAGACCAAAAAATTAATTTGTTTTTTTTTCGAAAAATCGCCGATTATGCTTACCGTACGCGTACGGTAAAAAATAAATAAAAAAAACCCAACATCAACATTTTCCCCACCCCGTGTGCCAAAGGGGCCCGTAGGGCACCGTTTGTGCATTGCCTATTTTTTAACCAAACAACTAATAAATAACCTCTAACAAGGAAGCGCATAATATGTCCTCCGTGTGCGGACGGTGCGCGAACATGGCCCATCCAGCGTAACGTGGGCACGCGGTGCGCGTAGCGCACCGCGTGCCCACCGTGCGTGCACGGCACTAACTGCGTAAAGTGGGCGCGCACGCCACGAATGGCGTAAAGTAACTTAGCATTTAAAAAACCGTACCAATTCACTGAAAAAACCATAGGTTTCACACACGTTATAGTTAGGAATTAGCATTTAAAAAACCTTGCAAATTCACTGAAAAAACTATAGGTTTCACACATGTTATACTTAGCTGGACATTTCACTCGTAAAAAACCATTGAAATTCCCCCGTTATAGTTAGTGCAGGCAACTATAACTCACGCGACCGCAATCCTCTGCTGATGACATATGTGTCTTTATGAAAAAAAAATATTTGTAATATATGTATAGCTAAAATTTAATGGAAGAAGACATGGGCAAATAAGTGTCTAAATACAGTATTAGCATCAGCAGAGGATTGCGGTCGCGTGAGTTATAGTTGCCTGCACTAACTATAACGGGGGAATTTCAATGGTTTTTTACGAGTGAAATGTCCAGCTAAGTATAACATGTGTGAAACCTATGGTTTTTTCAGTGAATATATATATATATATATATATATATATATATATATATATATATTACCTACTGGCGGTCGCCAGTAGGTAGTTATAGTTAGGACCACGTTTCCATAGGAAATCCGCAACATTCTATTTTGAATAACTTTGGCGCGCCAGTCGACGAATCCTCGCAAATTTTTCAAAATAGGTGGGGCGCTACGCTCCGCTCCTACCCTGAAAGTCTCGGGGGGATTCGTCAAGCGGGGGCTGAGATAAAAGAACACACATTCACTAAAGAGGAAACAGATAGAATGAGAAAAGACATGGAAATAAGACTGGAGAAGTATGAAACGGAAATACAAGAACGTAAGCAACGCAAATTTAAAAGAGATGAACAAGATTACTTACAAGGAAGAATTCTTACCTTTGCAAAAAGATTTGACATTCTAAAGAAAAATTATCCAACGCAGCAATTACCAAAAACAGTGGATACAACCAGTGAGTCGGACGTTAGTGAAAATGAAAGCACAGCAGGAGTACACCCAACCACTCAAGTTCCTTTTTTAGAGGAAATCCGGTGGATGAACCTCGACAAAACTTTGGCAAGAGGCAGGGGTCGAGGAAGGGGCAGGAATCGAGGCTCAGGCCGGGGCAGGGGAGAAGAAAGTGCAACCACCTCACAGGCATCAGAAAAATCAGAAGGTCAAAACGAAAGAAGACGCTATTCACTACGCAACCGGAAGTGATGATGAACAATTTGATTGTAAATCTCTCAAAATATGAACTATCAGAAGAGGAAGAATCATTACTCAACAAAGGCCTGACCTTCTGCCCCGAAAGCCATTTCAATTACACGCAAGTCAGGATTGACCTTTATAAATATATAAGAAAGCTAAAGCTTGCTAAAATACATGCCTCCAAACAGCAAACAAGCTCGACCATGAACGGGATTGAACCCACACCACTGGAGCCCACAATCTCCATTGACCAAATGGGTGACCTCAAGACCATGTTTGACCTGCTATATGAATTGGATAAGGAAGAAATGTCAGAGGAGGAAATCTTATCCCATCTCAATATGGAAGTAGATAAGAGACCAGAGAGCGGTCTGAAGAGAAAATCTAAATACTGCCCAGTCTTATCACCAGGAAACAGATTTGACATGTTCTCAGATGCCATCATAGAGGAATTGGAAAAAATTTCTAAAACAAGAAATCAACGTAGAGAAAATTTAACAAAATCTGAAAGAGGAGCAATTAAAAAATTGATGGAGAATGAAAAAATTATAATAAAACCAGCAGACAAGGGAGGGAACATTGTAATCATGGACACATCAGATTACATCAAAGAGGCCATGGGGCAATTGAACAATACTACAAATTACACGAGATTGAAAACTAACCCAATCAATAAAATGATAATTGAGTTGAATACACAATTGCAAAAATGGCATAATGAAGGCCTTCTCAATACCAATGAATTCACGTTCCTTATAAAGGACTTTCCCCAAATACCGACCATTTATTTTCTGCCGAAAATACACAAAACCCTGCAACAACCGCCAGGAAGACCAATTGTTTCCTCCTGCGATTCATTGTATGCAAACTTATCTGAGTATGTGGACAAATTCTTGGCTCCTATAGCCCAAAGTATGAGCTCCTATATCAAGGACACAGGAGACTTCCTGAGAATCCTCAATGGCATAACCTGGAACAACAGCTATCTCCTAATTACTATAGACGTGGTATCCCTATATACTTCCATCCGGCATGACATAGGAATAGAAGCATGCAGCTATTTTCTGAAACAGAGAAGCATTAAAGATTTGAAGCACACACAGATGCTCTTGAAAATGATAGAAATATGTTTGACTAATAACATATTTATATTCAACAAAGAACTATTCAGACAACAATGCGGTACGGCCATGGGCATCTCATTTTCACCAAACTACGCGAATACTGTGATGGGATGGTGGGAAAAGACAATTGCCTGGTGCTCAGATTTTCATATGGAATTGGAACGGATTGTACTTTGGGTCCGGTTTATTGATGACCTATTTTTAATTTGGAACGGCACAGAAACAGAGTTCCAAAAATATTTTGAAAAATTGTTAAACAATAACATTGGTTTATCCTTTACACATGTCATCAGTAAAAATGAAATTGCATTTCTGGACACCAAGGTTTTCATTGAGAACGAACAGATACATACTACTCTGTTTAGAAAAGAAACAGCGACCAACAGTATCCTACATGGAACAAGCTTCCACCCAATTCCACTGAAAAATAGCATCCCATACGGCGAATTCATACGAATAAAACGCAATTGCTCAAAAGAAGAGGATGCTGAAAAGGAAACATCGGAATCCATGGCCAGACTAAGAAGTCGTGGATACCACACAAGAACTCTGAGAAAATGTAAGGAAAAGGTGGATAAAAAATCAAGAACAGAGATCCTAATTCCAAAAAATGTGATGCAAGATAAAGGAGAACAACAAGCACCAAGGTTTATAACAACCTACAGTAAGGAAAGTGGCATAATACTGAATAAAATACAAAAATACTGGCATCTCATCTCTGGTGATGGGGACATTGGCAAAATACTAGGAGAAAGACCAGCGGTCACATACAGGAAAGCCAAATCCTTACAGGATATGTTAATAATGAGTCACTTTCAAGAAAAACCTAAAAGCAATTGGCTAACTAATCAAGCAAAAGGATTCCGGAGGTGCAATACATGCAAAGCCTGTAAGATTGGTAAAAACACGAAAACCTTTGATGAAGCTGATGGAAGTACCACCAACATTGAACAAAGTATCCTTTGCACTTCACGATTTGTAGTCTACGTTATAGAGTGCGATTGCGGTATGAAATACATTGGCAGCACGACCTGTACTCTAAAAAAACGAATATTGGAACATATCCGTGCTGTAAAGAATAAGGATATGACATACGCCACTGCAAAACACATGCAGAAATGCAAAGATGGAGATTGGCAAAAAATGTGTTATTATGGAATCTACATGACACCGGCACAGGAAAGAGGAGGAGACCGAACGAGATCACTACGACAGATGGAATCTAGATACATAATTAGACTCAGAACAAAAGCCCCGAGAGGCATCAATAATGATGAGGAACTTTTCATACATCTCTAAGGTTCTAAGAAACAATCTGTAAGTCTGCCCCGAATCTTGTAAACAACATAATTGTTTAGTATACAAAGGATATCAAGTGATAATGTGACTTCTTGGGTACTATACTGAGTTACAGCAAAACATACTTAGATAGGCATCACTTGTGTATACAGGCCTAATGAGCAATGTACTTACATGCTTAATACTATATCCACCTGCTGGTGTTAATTAATATATGCCAGCAGTACAAATTTAAATGTAAAAGCCTAGCTGCGTTACGTTTTTCTTTAATTTAATATAATTTAAGCACATTCATATTATTTACTACAAATCCCACAATGCAACAGTAAAGCTGTAGTGGGTATAAATAAGGAAAGGGACAAAGGACTCACTAACCGTGAGAAAAGCCAAGGGCTGAAACGCGTTGGTGGAGGTTGCTAAATAAATTGCTTTGAATACACAGTTCCTGAGTGCCGCGTCTTTTGCTTCGAATTCTATTAATACTGGGTCTGGATCCGACCCCTACGTGGAGCACCAGCTGTTGAGCGCGTCGAGCAAGGGATCACATTGTTGAAAATATATATATATATATATATTCACTGAAAAAACCATAGGTTTCACACATGTTATAGTTAGTGGAAATTTTACTGATAAAAAACCAATGAAATTGCCCCGTTATAGTTAGCGCAGGCAACTATAACTCACGCGACCGCAATCCTCTGCTGATGCTAATACTGTATTTAGACACTTATTTGCCCATGTCTTCTTCCATACATTTTTAGCTATACATATATTACAAATATTTTTTTTTCATAAAGACACATATGTCATCAGCAGAGGATTGCGGTCGCGTGAGTTATAGTTGCCTGCGCTAACTATAACGGGGCAATTTCATTGGTTTTTTATCAGTAAAATTTCCACTAACTATAACATGTGTGAAACCTATGGTTTTTTCAGTGAATTTGCAAGGTTTTTTAAATGCTAATTCCTAACTATAACGTGTGTGAAACCTATGGTTTTTTCAGTGAATTAGTACGGTTTTTTAAATGCTAAGTTTTTTTCCCTTATAATAAGCCCTGTACATTTGGTGGCCTACGGCCACCAAAAGCACAGGGGGTGGGGTAAGTGTGGATAGTGTTTTTTTCCATTGTAATAAGCCCAGCACATTTGGTGGCCTTCGGCCACCAAAAGCACAGGGGGTGGGGTAAGTGTGGATAGTGTTTTTTTTATTTTTATTTTTTTACCGTACGCTTACCGTAAGCGTACGGTAAGCGTACCCCGCGAAATTGCCGAAAAAAAAATAAAACCGTTTTTGCACTTGGGGGATGTTTGGGGACTCCCTCAACATGACTATGTGGGAGGGAGTTGTCAAAACAGCCCCTTTACATGTTTTTGGGCTTCCGATTTTAAAAATCTCTCTCAGTGCGAGAGACAAAATGGCGGCCGCCGCTTCCTGGTTTCGGCCGATTCGAATGTTTACTAAGATCTAAGAGCCAATCAGAATCGCGCTCGCGCACGCCACCGTACGCTTACCGTAAGCGTACGGTAAGCGTACCGTAAGCTGGCTCAGATATATATATTGATTTAAAGGCTATTTTCTCAGAATCTACTGAACAGATTTACACCAAACCTACAAAAGGCACTTCCTTGACCTAGGGACTACCTCTCTGCCAAATTTTGAGTAATTCTGTTCAGCCATTCGGGCTGTAGCTCGTTCTAAAGGTCCTATGGAAAAATGCATGGGAAAAACGCGTTTTGGGACCCCCCTTTTATCTCAGCCCCCGCTTGACGAATCCCCCCGAGACTTTCAGGGTAGGAGCGGAGCGTAGCGCCCCACCTATTTTGAGAAATTCGCGAGGATTCGTCGACCGGCGCCAAAGTTATTCAAAATAGAATGTTGAGGTTTTCCTATGGAAACGTGGTCCTAACTATAACTACCTACTGGCTATCGCCAGTAGGTAATATATATATATATATATATATATATATTACCTATTGGCGGTCACCAGTAGGTAGTTATAGTTAGGACCCTGTTTCCATAGGAAAACCGCAACATTCTATTTTGAATAACTTTGGCGCCGGTCGATGAAACCTCACGAAATTTTCAAAACTAATGGGGCGCTCCGCTCCGCTCCTACCCTGAAAGTCTCGGGGGGATTCGTCAAGCGGGGGCTGAGAAAAAAGGGGGGTCCCAAAATCCGTTTTCCCCATGCATTTTTCCATAGGACCTTTAGACACAGCTACAGCCCGAACGGCTGAACAGAGTTATTTGAAATTTGGCAGAGAGGTAGTCTACAGGTCAAGGAAGTGCCTTTTGTAGGTCTGATGTAAATCTGTTCAGTAGTTCCTGAGAAAATAGCCTTTAAATCAATATATATATCTGTGGCAGCTTACGGTGCGCTTACCGTGCGCTTACGGTAAGCTTACCGTACGCGTACGGTGCCGTGCGCGAGCGCGATTCTGATTGGCTGTTAGATCTTAGTAAACATTCGAATCGGTCGAAACCAGGAAGTGTCGGCCGCCATTTTCTCTCTCGCACTCTGAGGTGGGGGGAGGAAAAACAAAGTCAGATAACATTAAAAGGGACAGGCTAGACAGCTCCTAACCACCTAGTCATGTTAAGAGTGTCCCAAAAGAACCCACAAGGCCAAAAAATTAATTTGTTTTTTTTTCGAAAAATCGCCGATTATGCTTACCGTACGCGTACGGTAAAAAATAAATAAAAAAAAACCAATATCAACATTTTCCCCACCCCGTGTGCCAAAGGGGCCCGTAGGGCACCGTTTGTGCATTGCCTATTTTTTAACCAAACAACTAATAAATAACCTCTAACAAGGAAGCGCATAATATGTCCTCCGTGTGCGGACGGTGCGCGAACATGGCCCATCCAGCGTAACGTGGGCACGCGGTGCGCGTAGCGCACCGCGTGCCCACCGTGCGTGCACGGCACTAACTGCGTAAAGTGGGCGCGCATGCCACGAATGGCGTAAAGTAACTTAGCATTTAAAAAACCGTACCAATTCACTGAAAAAACCATAGGTTTCACACACGTTATAGTTAGGAATTAGCATTTAAAAAACCTTGCAAATTCACTGAAAAAACCATAGGTTTCACACATGTTATACTTAGCTGGACATTTCACTCGTAAAAAACCATTGAAATTCCCCCGTTATAGTTAGTGCAGGCAACTATAACTCACGCGACCGCAATCCTCTGCTGATGACATATGTGTCTTTATGAAAAAAAAATATTTGTAATATATGTATAGCTAAAATTTAATGGAAGAAGACATGGGCAAATAAGTGTCTAAATACAGTATTAGCATCAGCAGAGGATTGCGGTCGCGTGAGTTATAGTTGCCTGCACTAACTATAACGGGGGAATTTCAATGGTTTTTTACGAGTGAAATGTCCAGCTAAGTATAACATGTGTGAAACCTATGGTTTTTTCAGTGAATATATATATATATATTACCTACTGGCGGTCGCCAGTAGGTAGTTATAGTTAGGACCCCTTTTCCATAGGAAAACCTCAACATTCTATTTTGAATAACTTTGGCGCCGGTCGATGAATCCTCGCGAATTTCTCAAAATATGTGGGGCGCTACGCTCCGCTCCTACCCTGAAAGTCTCGGGGGGATTCGTCAAGCGGGGGCTGAGATAAAAGGGGGGTCCCAAAACGCGTTTTTCCCATGCATTTTTCCATAGGACCTTTAGAACGAGCTACAGCCCGAACGGCTGAACAGAATTACTAGAAATTTGGCAGAGAGGTAGTCCCTAGGTCAAGGAAGTGCCTTTTGTAGGTTTGGTGTAAATCTGTTCAGTAGATTCTGAGAAAATAGCCTTTAAATCAATATATATATCTGAGCCCGCTTACGGTACGCTTACCGTACGCTTACCGTAAGCGTACGGTGGCGTGCGCGAGCGCGATTCTGATTGGCTCTTAGATCTTAGTAAACATTCGAATCGGCCGAAACCAGGAAGCGGCGGCCGCCATTTTGTCTCTCGCACTGAGTGTTGTTTATCAAACAAGATGGCCAAAAACATGTTACGGGGCTGTTTTGACAACTCCCTCCCACATAGTCATGTTGAGGGAGTCCCCAAACATCCCCCAAGAGCAAAAACGGTTTTATTTTTTATCCGGCAATTTCTCCGAGTACGCTTACCGTACGCTTACCGTAAGCGTACGGTAAAAAAAAAAACACTATCCACACTTACCCCACCCCCTGTGCTTTTGGTGGCTGTAGGCCACCAAATTTACAGGGCTTATTAATAGGTAAAAAAAACTAAATTTTGGCAACATGAAATTATAAAATCGAAATAAAAAAAACACTATCCACATTGACCCCACCCCCTGTGCTTTTGGTGGCCGAAGGCCACCAAATGTACAGGGCTTATTAAAGTTGATAAAAACCGTGCACGGAACGAACTGCGTTAAGTGGGCGCGCACGCCTCGAATGGCGTAAAGTAACTTAGCATTTAAAAAACCGTACAAATTCACTGAAAAAACCATAGGTTTCACACACGTTATAGTTAGGAATTAGCATTTAAAAAACCTTGCAAATTCACTGAAAAAACCATAGGTTTCACACAAGTTATAGTTAGCGGAAATTTTACTGATAAAAAACCAGTGAAATTGCCCCGTTATAGTTAGTGCTGGCAACTATAACTCACGCGACCGCAATCTTCTGCTGATGACATATGTGTCTTTATGAAAAAAAAATATTTGTAATATATGTATAGCTAAAAATGTATGGAAGAAGACATGGGCAAATAAGTGTCTAAATACAGTATTAGCATCAGCAGAGGATTGCGGTCGCGTGAGTTATAGTTGCCAGCACTAACTATAACGGGGCAATTTCACTGGTTTTTTATCAGTAAAATTTCCGCTAACTATAACTTGTGTGAAACCTATGGTTTTTTCAGTGAATATATATATATATATACATATGTACATATATATATATATATATATATATATATATATATATATATATATATATATATATATATATATATATTACCTACTGGCAGTCGCCAGTAGGTAGTTATAGTTAGGACCACGTTTCCATAGGAAATCCGCAACATTCTATTTTGAATAACTTTGGCGCGCCGGTCGACGAATCCTCGCAAATTTTTCAAAATAGGTGGGGCGCTACGCTCCGCTCCTACCCTGAAAGTCTCGGGGGGATTCGTCAAGCGGGGGCTGAGATAAAAGGGGGGTCCCCAAACGTGTTTTTCCCATGCATTTTTCCATAGGACCTTTAGACACAGCTACAGCCCGAACGGCTGAACAGAGTTCCTTGAAATTTGGCAGAGAGGTAGTCCTCAGGTCAAGGAAGTGCCTTTTGTAGGTTTGGTGTAAATCTGTTCAGTAGATTCTGAGAAAATAGCCTTTAAATCAATATATATATCTGAGCCAGCTTACGGTGCGCTTACGGTGGCGTGCGCGAGCGCGATTCTGATTGGCTGTTAGATCTTAGTAAACATTCGAATCGGTCAAAACCAGGAAGCGGCGGCCGCCATTTCGTGTGTTTCACTCAGAAAAAAAAGGGTGATATCTTGAAAAGGGGGCAAGGGAGAGAGTTACAGACCCCCTAACATTTGTAAAGGGGTCAAAGAAGGACAGAAAAGTACAAAGAAAACATTTATTGATTTTAAAAAAAATCGCGGGGTACGCGTACGGTAAGCTCAACGTACGCATACGGTAGAAAAAAAAAGAAAAAAAAAGAAATGAAAGTAAGTACCGATGCAGAGTCTAAGGTTCAAGAGGAAGACTCTGTTTCCTTCATCATTGAAGTGCACACCATCTCCTCTATAAATGTCTTGCATGTCGTAACGCAAGTTGTTGTGGTAAATGGAACCCATACCATAGTCTCTGAGGAAAGCAGAAACAGATTTGTTGACGTGCTTTCTTGCTTTGTCAATCTGCGGACAAAAATGATTGGACCAGTTCCATTTTTGCCTTTGGCATATGTTAGAAAAGACAAAGGCAGTTTTAGGGAAAAGTGAAAACAGTTGTGCAAAGGTGTCCTTCATAAGCATTTCCAGACCTACCCCAGTCAAAGTGCCTAGGTCATTGCCACCACAGTGCACTATTATGAGGTCAGGGTGTTGGATTTGCATGAAGGATTTCACCAATGGCATCAATTGGTGCCACTTTAACCCTCTCTGACCAATCCATTTAATGTCTACATTTGGCAAAGCAAGGTCTCTCACCATATCTGTTTTCTCTGCATACTTTTCACTCCAGAAGACATAGCTGTGCCCTACAATCCACACTGTGAACATCTTCAAATGAGAAATGGATGCACTCAGGAGGTGAAATTCAGTCGAATGGTAAAAAGAAATGAAAGACAGTTTGGAAATGGAGGCATACATATTTTTTTTATAAAAAAAAGAACTGATTGGCTGTTTCATACCATTCTAGAATAAAAACTAGGCTGTATGTGTAAATTAATAGAAGCATGTTTTGTATTGGTACAGAAAAATGTGTTACCAAAGAACAGTACTATGGATTTGCTGTTAGGTTTGAAAAGTCAAGCACTCTTGCTCTGTGGAATTGAAACATTGTTTGGTGAACTTCTGACCTAACTCCACACAGCAGTGTTCCATGAGCTGTTGCTATGGTAGCAGGCAGAAGTCAAGTTGGGGGAAGGGTACTAGGCAGAAGTCAAGTTGGGGGAAGGGTACTTTTGGAAAAGGGTTGGTTTTCAACCAATAGAAATGTGTGATTACATTTGAAAAAAAGGGGGAAGCACTGAGATTTGAAATTAACATGTATATGTGTGGAAAAAGAGAGGGAAAGTTTGCCATTATCTGGTTCTGCTGAGAGGAGAGAGGTGTAAAGAACAGAGATCCTGGCTCTGATAATCTGCTGTTTGAGTGCCACATTTCTTTCACAACTAACTAATTTTAAAGGTGAGTTTAGAGTTTGAGAGGGGATGTATATGGTAAATTAAGAAATGAATAATAGAAATGGAATTCCTTTTGTTGAAGTTGTGTTTATCATTTTCTGTTTTGGGAGAAATTTAAATGTGAGGAACATGTAAAATAATATGGACTATGTTTTCACGATAAATTAAGGTGTACTGGTAAAAATAAGGAATACTTTAAGGATTTGAGGTTGCACTCAGTAATGCAAATACATACAGCATCAGTAAGGCTGGTTGCCCTTGCTGGAGTGTAGGCAGTCACCCAGGTTACAAATGGTGCTGGTTTGAAAAAGCAGTTTGGACATGTGCTGTTTTCAGAATCTGAAAAGTGGATTCAAAATGTGTCAGTCTGTAAAAGTGTTTATCACTTGCCAAAAAAAAGAAAAGTAAGTGTGCTTTCAAATTGGCAAATAAATTTCGTTTTGTGACTAATATGAAAACATGACTCTGTGTGCAAAGAGGAATTACAGGCAGAGATGTATTGCGTATTGCTCTGGTGATTTCACAGTTGCATTAGATGGAAAGGGTGAGCCATTTTTTTTGTGTAGAAGCAGACTCTTAGCACACACCCAGCTGCTTATCCTCTGGTATCATGCACAGTATTCACAACCGAGTGGGGTTTGAGGTTGCAGTCAGTAATGCAAATACATACAGCATCAGTAAGGCTGGTTGCCCTTGCTGGAGTGTAGTCAGTCGCCCAGGTTACACATGGTGCTGGTCTGAAAAAGCAGTTTGGACATGTGCTTTTTTAAGAATCTAAAAAGTGGATTCAAAATGTGTCAGTCTGTAAAAGTGTTTATCACTTGCCAAAAAAAAGAGTAGTAAGTGTGCTTTCAAATTGGCAAAGAAATTTCGTTTTGTGACTAATATGAAAACATGACTCTGTGTGCAAAGAGGAATTACAGGCATAGATTTATTGCGTATTGCTCTGGAGATTTCACATTTGCATTAGATGGAAAGGGGGAGCCATTTTTTTGAGCAGAAGCAGACTCTTAGCACACACCCAGCTGCTTATCCTGTGGAATCATGCACAGTATTCACAACCGAGTGGGGTTTGAGGTTTCAGTCAGTAATGCAAATACATTCAGCATCACTAAGGCTGGTTGCCCTTGCTGGAGTGTAGTGAGTCACCCAGGTTACATATGGTGCTGGTCTGAAAAAGCAGTTTGGACATGTGCTTTTTTAAGAATCTGAAAAGTGGATTCAAAATGTGTCAGTCTGTAAAAGTACTTATCACTTGCCAAAAAAAAGACTAGTAAGTGTGCTTTCAAATTGGCAAAGAAATTTCGTTTTGTGACTAATGTGAAAACATGACTCTGTGTGCAAAGAGGAATTACAGGCAGAGATTTATTGCGTATTGCTCTGGTGATTTCACAGTTGCATTAGATGGAAAGGGGGAGCCATTTTTTTGTGCAGAAGCAGACTCTTAGCACACACCCAGCTGCTTATCCTCTGGAATCATGCACAGTATTCACAACCGAGTGGGGTTTGAGGTTTCAGTCAGTAATGCAAATACATTCAGCATCACTAAGGCTGGTTGCCCTTGCTGGAGTGTAGTCAGTCACCCAGGTTACACATGGTGCTGGTCTGAAAAAGCAGTTTGGACATGTGCTTTTTTAAGAATCTGAAAAGTGGATTCAAAATGTGTCAGTCTGTAAAAGTGTTTATCACTTGCCAAAAAAAAGAAATGTAAGTGTGCTTTCAAATTGGCAAAGAAATTTCGTTTTGTGACTAATGTGAAAACATGACTCTGTGTGCAAATAGGAATTACAGGCAGAGATTTATTGCGTATTGCTCTGGAGATTTCACATTTGCATTAGATGGAAAGGGTGAGCCATTTTTTTTGTGCAGAAGCAGACTCTTAGCACACACCCAGCTGCTTATCCTCTGGAATCATGCATAGTATTCACAACCGAGTGGGGTTTGAGGTTTCAGTCAGTAATGCAAATACATTCAGCATCACTAAGGCTGGTTGCCCTTGCTGGAGTGTAGTCAGTCACCCAGGTTACACATGGTGCTGGTCTGAAAAAGCAGTTTGGACATGTGCTTTTTTAAGAATCTAAAAAGTGGATTCAAAATGTGTCAGTCTGTAAAAGTGTTTATCACTTGCCAAAAAAAAGAGTAGTAAGTGTGCTTTCAAATTGGGAAAGAAATTTCGTTTTGTGACTAATATGAAAACATGACTCTGTGTGCAAAGAGGAATTACAGGCAGAGATTTATTGCGTATTGCTCTGGAGATTTCACATTTGCATTAGATGGAAAGGGGGAGCCATTTTTTTGTGCAGAAGCAGACTCATACCACACACCCAGCTGCTTATCCTGTGGAATCATGCACAGTATTCACAACCGAGTGGGGTTTGAGGTTTCAGTCAGTAATGCAAATACATTCAGCATCACTAAGGCTGGTTGCCCTTGCTGGAGTGTAGTCAGTCACCCAGGTTACACATGGTGCTGGTCTGAAAAAGCAGTTTGGACATGTGCTTTTTTAAGAATCTGAAAAGTGGATTCAAAATGTGTCAGTCTGTAAAAGTACTTATCACTTGCCAAAAAAAAGACTAGTAAGTGTGCTTTCAAATTGGCAAAGAAATTTCGTTTTGTGACTAATGTGAAAACATGACTCTGTGTGCAAAGAGGAATTACAGGCAGAGATTTATTGCGTATTGCTCTGGTGATTTCACAGTTGCATTAGATGGAAAGGGGGAGCCATTTTTTTGTGTAGAAGCAGACTCTTAGCACACACCCAGCTGCTTATCCTCTGGAATCATGCACAGTATTCACAACCGAGTGGGGTTTGAGGTTGCAGTCAGTAATGCAAATACATACAGCATCAGTAAGGCTGGTTGCCCTTGCTGGAGTGTAGGCAGTCACTCAGGTTACACATGGTGCTGGTCTGAAAAAGCAGTTTGGACATGTGCTGTTTTCAGAATCTGAAAAGTGGATTCAAGATGTGTCAGTCTGTAAAAGTGTTTATCACTTGCCAAAAAAAAGAAAAGTAAGTGTGCTTTCAAATTGGCAAAGAAATTTCGTTTTGAGACTAATATGAAAACATGACTCTGTGTGCAAAGAGGAATTACAGGCAGAGATTTATTGCGTATTGCTCTGGTGATTTCACAGTTGCATTAGATGGAAAGGGGGAGCCATTTCTTTGTGCAGAAGCAGACTCATACCACACACCCAGCTGCTTATCCTGTGGAATCATGCACAGTATTCACAACCGAGTGGGGTTTGAGGTTTCAGTCAGTAATGCAAATACATTCAGCATCACTAAGGCTGGTTGCCCTTGCTGGAGTGTAGTCAGTCACCCAGGTTACACATGGTGCTGGTCTGAAAAAGCAGTTTGGACATGTGCTTTTTTAAGAATCTGAAAAGTGGATTCAAGATGTGTCAGTCTGTAAAAGTGTTTATCACTTGCCAAAAAAAAGAAAAGTAAGTGTGCTTTCAAATTGGCAAAGAAATTTCGTTTTGTGACTAATATGAAAACATGACTCTGTGTGCAAAGAGGAATTACAGGCAGAGATTTATTGCGTATTGCTCTGGAGATTTCACATTTGCATTAGATGGAAAGGGGGAGCCATTTTTTTTGTGTAGAAGCAGACTCTTAGCACACACCCAGCTGCTTATCCTCTGGAATCATGCATAGTATTCACAACCGAGTGGGGTTTGAGGTTTCAGTCAGTAATGCAAATACATTCAGCATCACTAAGGCTGGTTGCCCTTGCTGGAGTGTAGTCAGTCACCCAGGTTACACATGGTGCTGGTCTGAAAAAGCAGTTTGGACATGTGCTTTTTTAAGAATCTGAAAAGTGGATTCAAAATGTGTCAGTCTGTAAAAGTACTTATCACTTGCCAAAAAAAAGAGTAGAAAGTATGCTTTGCAATTGGCAAAGAAATTTCGTTTTCTGTCTAATTTCAAAGCATGACTTTGTGTGCACACAGGAATTATTTTTAGATATTTAATTTGTGAAGGTGTTATTGTGATTTTCATTTATAGGAAAGGGGTTTATAGTATTTTAAGATTTCTAAAGAACATAAAAAATGTAGTAATATATTTAAATAAAATAAAGGAATTTTTTTTTAGTTTTTTTCAGGCATTGCTGAAGAGCAGTGAACAAAATTTAAGATGCCTACAAAATCCAGACTAAAGAAAGACCACAAAAAAAACCTATATTTGAAGACAACTGGAGGACCTAAGTTAGTTGGAGATGCTCATGTTGGGAAAAAGAAAAAATCTTCTGGTAAGCAAACAAAAGATTTTTTAAAGAACATATTCAAAAAAAGGAAAAATGTACAAAATGTCTGTACTGGAAAGAATGTTTTCAATAGAAAAGGACAGGAAAAAATTGAGAATTTAGTTAATGCAAATATACCTTCTGTAAATATAAAGATTAACTTAAACAGAAAAACAGCGTTTAAAGAGATACGTAGAAAAATGTTTCAGAGAAGAGTTATGTCCAATTTGATAAAGGATGTGAAGAAATATAAGCAAAAGGCAAAATTTTACAAGAGAAAAAAAGAAATTGAAGCCATTGCAGCAAAGGCATTAGAATTAAAAAGGAAACTATTCATTTTAATTTTGAATAGGATGCGTACATTAGATAAAATGGTTAATGTACTGAAATCACAAAGCAAATGGAAAAGAGTAGTGAACAGAACAAACTTTTGTAAAGTGTTTTTAGAAAAATGGATGCATAGTTCAAGTAGTGAACCTTTTTTTAATGAAGAGAGCTATTTTCAAAGTAATAGTTTGCTGCATGCAGTTGACACCAGAGGTCGTGCTTACGAAGTGAAAAATGGTTGCATAGGAGATAATGGTTCCAAGAGATGAGGTACAAGTGATGGCGGATGAGGCTATGGGGAGACGTCCTAAAGCCCCAGTGTACACTTGGAATTGTAGTAGTATTTGCACTGTGCGTCAGGCATCTATTGATAAATTTCGTGAGTTTCTAAGAGAATATAGTAAAAAAAGTGTAAAACAGAAGATTAAGGTGCTTCAAAGTCTAGATCCATGCAGAGTGAGAGAGAATACTGGTTTGCAGGGTCATTCTCTGGCTTGTCTATCTAGAAAAGTGTGTAATAGTGTTTTCCATCATTTTAGGATGCTGGCTGTTCATCATACTGAAATGAGAAAGTTTGTGAGACGGTTGTATTTTGCTAAAAGTCCAGCACTAAAGTTAGATGAATTGAATAGGGCTCTGTTCCGTGGGTCAGTATCAGATGTAGAGAAGGTTGTTGATGAAATTCAGTTTTGTTACTTTGGTCCTGAACAAAACAGTGCAGAAAAGGACACAGTAAATGAGGAAGAAGTGGAAGAGAATGTAGAACCATTTGTAAGTAAGACATTTAATGATCACATAACAAAATTTGAAAAAATCTCTAATGAAAGACCAAATATTACTTGTATTTGTTGCCGCAGAACTCATTATAGAAAACAAACCAGGTATGTTGATCTCTATAGAAAAAGTGAAAATGAAGATAATCATAAGTGGAAGGATTTTGCCACATATATATTTCTTGAAAATTGTTTTGAATTGGGTGAAGTTCAGCGTATTTGTAAATACTGTTACAACAAATTAGAAGAAAATAGAATGCCGACCAGAGCTGTACATAATAATTTAGAATTGGATGTTATTCCTGCCGAACTTTCTGAATTAAATACTTATGAGTCTATACTTATTCAATGTGTTCATCCGTTCCAGACCATAGTACGTATGGAGCCCAAAACGGGTAAATTTCCTCCTTCAGATTTACTGAGAGGTTTAAAAGGTAGAGTGGTGTATTTGCCCTTGGATTTGAAAAAAAATATGGAAACTATTGATGCAGATACTTTGGAAACTGAACCATTAGTTATTCTGGTTAATGGTGTACCTACAAAGAATAAGAAGATTTGGCAGGAGCTGGTAGATGTACGGAAAGTACAAAGAGCAAATTTGTATTTGAAAAGGAATAACAAATGGTATGAATCAATTTATATAGAAGAAGAAGAAGAAGAAGAAGATTTACAAGAAGACACAGAAACACCAACTGGACAAATTGAAAAAGTGGACAAGTCAAAGGAAGAAGAAATTTATGAACATTTTAGCATACATCCTCTTCATTCAAAAGAAGTTATGGGAGACAATATTGATCTGTTTCAGATGAAGAAAGCAAAAGGAACTCCCGTGAGTGTATGGGAGGAGAGCTTGGAAGCACGATGTTTTCCCCAGCTGTTTCCTAAAGGAAAAGGAGGACGATACGATGAACGTCCAGAACAGATTCCAGCTTCTGAGTATCGGACTACAAGACTATATGCTGAAGATCCCAGATTTCGACAAAGTATTCCTTATTTGTTCCATCTTTTATTTGAAAGCGACTTGTCTGCACTGTCTTATGCAGTAAATCACATTTTAAAAAGTGGAGTACATTTACAAAATGTGTCTGCTAAGGATTTTATGGAGAAAGTGCAGCACCGAGATGATCATTTGGAAACACAACTGATCAATCTGATGGCTTGTCAGCGTGGGACAAATGAATATTGGTACCGACGCCATGGTGAATTAAAATGCATGTTACGGAATTTAGGAACACCAACATGGTTCCTTACCCTAAGCTGTGCTGAGTACGCTTGGGATGATTTACTGGATTTTCTACGAGAGGCAAATTCAAACATTAAAAACATCGAATACAAGACAGCAGGAGAACTGTGCTCATTGGATCCGGTTAATGTTTGCAGATATTTCAATAATAGATTTGAGGCTATGATGTCCTTCATCTGCAATAAAAAAAATCCACCTCTAGGAGAAGTAGTGGATTTCTTTTGGAGAAAAGAGTACCAGGCAAGAGGTGCTCCTCATATTCATATGCTGTTGTGGATCAAGGATGCCCCAAAGTTTGGAACAGATGCTGATGAAGCAGTGTTATCTTACATTGAAGAATATGCAACATGTGCTATACCAAAAAGCACAGAAGAGAAAAAGTTAAAGGAGCAAGTTTTACGTTTCCAAAGTCATCGGTGTGGAAAATACTGTCGACGGAAATACAAGAGCAAAGATAAATACTACACTAAATGTCGATTTGGATTTCCTAGACCTGTTCTTTCAAATGGAAGAGTAAACAGTTTTATGTCATCTGTGAGACATACTATCACAAGAAAATCACCTAAGAATACCTACAACCTAAAAAGAAAAGAAGAATCAAAAAATATAAATGACTACAACCCAGTCATTTTATCCATGTGGAATGCTAACATGGATATACAGTATGTAGCTGACAATTCCATTGCTGTTGCTCGATATGTAACGTCTTACATTACTAAATCTGAAAAAACTGAATTGAAAGAAATGTGGGAAGAGATTTCTCACGAGAAGACTGTCAGTAAGAAGCTGTACAGTTTCAGTTTAAAGATGTTATCGCATCGAGAAATTGGATCCTACGAATGTTCAGATAGGTTATCTTCTGCAAGTCTCTACTCGAAATCAAGAAGAATAATTTGGGCAAGTTTAGGCCTTGCAGCAATGAGAAATCGGGTACTGAAATCTGTTGGAGAAATTGAATATTTGGCCGAGAATGACCCAGAAAGTACAGATATTTTGAAATCAAACATGTTGGACACATATTATCCCAAGAGAAGTCATCATCTGGAGAACATGTGTCTCTATGAAGTGCTGCAGAACTACATTTATTCACGGAAAGCCGCAGAAGACATCAACAATGGAAAATATAAAGTCATTGGTGAGGAAGGATGTTTGGTGAAGCAAACAAAAGGAAGTTTGATAAATCACAGGAAGCTGAGTTGCGACACTACTGACAAAAAGGAATTTTACTACTTGCCTCTTTTACAGCTGTTTAAACCATGGCGTACAGAGGATGAACTACTGGGAGAATTTCAAAGCTATGAAGATTCTTTTAATGCTTGCAAAGACAGCATACAATGCAGTACATCCTCAACTTATCTGCAAATGTTAAATGAAGAAATTGAACAGGAAACTACAATTGCAGCAGAAGTAGCTAGAGACAGTTCTCAGGACAGCCAAAGTTCAGGAACACTCAGTCAAGATCCCCTAGGACAACCAATCGTTGAAAATGAAGCATCAATAGCCATGAATGAAGTGGAAACGGCTATGAATCAAGCTCAAGAAGAATTTATAGACTTACAAAATTTGGAAAGACAACTAAATGAAGAGGAGCAACAAATTTATGAAGAGATCAGAAGCAAAATTGATCACGGATTTCAACATGAAAAAAAAGAGTGCTCATGCACATCATTTCATCCAATCAGGATGTATGTAAGTGGACAAGCTGGAACTGGAAAAAGTTTCTTAATAAAAGTCATCAGAAGCTACCTACAGCAAAAAACGGATTCTACTTTGTCTTGTGTGGTTACTGCTCCAACTGGGTTAGCAGCCTATAACATAAAAGGAATCACCTTACATCATTTGCTAATGTTACCAGTGGAGCATGAGAACAAAATACAATACAACAAGCTAACTGGAGAAGCATGCTTGGAAGTTTCAAGAGTATTGAAGAAGATGCAAGTTCTCATTATTGATGAGGTGAGCATGGTATCAAACTTAATGCTTGCCTTTGTGCATTTAAGAATGCAGCAAATTCTAAGGACAGACTATGACGTGTTATTTGGTGGAAAACATGTCATAGTTTTTGGGGATCTTCTACAGCTTACTCCAGTTAAAGGACAACCAGTGTTTAATACTGTGACACATGAAGACACAAAGAAGTCATTGGGAAGCATTGGTAATGCAAATATTTGGTCCTTCTTTGAGTACAAGGAACTTACTACTAATATGAGGCAAGCAAACGATGAAGAATATGGAAGTATTCTGAAAGATATCAGGATTGGACTACTCACTGAAGCAGGCACAAAAGCATTACAGAGTTGGTTGCTACATAATTTATTTCCAAAGGAAGAAATAGTTGCAGAGAAGATATACAAGAACATTGCAGAAAAGAAAAGTGTCATCTGCTTAATGCCAACTCTACGTGAATGCTCAATATTCAATGAGGAGCTTTTGAAATTGGAAAAGGAAGATATCAGGAAATTGGAAGCAGTGGACAAAATTGAGGATGGAAGAATTACTATCACATTAACAGGCACACTGAAAAATAAATTGGATTCACTAGAGAAGAACATTTCCAAAACAGCTGGATTAGAAAAAAATCTATATGTTTGCATGAACTGTAGAGTATTTTTAAGGAGAAATTTGGATGTTGAAAAAGGTTTAGTTAATGGAGCTATGGGAAGAGTTGTGGGTTTTATTAATTATCAGAAAAAAAGATGGAATTGAATGTTTAAAAATAAAATTTGATCAGATAGAAGAAGTTAAAGACATTTGTCGTTGTTCAGTTCGTTTCATGCTTGTGAAAGACTTATATGTACGTAGGAAGCAGTTTCCGTTTTCTCTAGCATATGCTGTAACTATTCACAAGTCTCAAGGATTGACTGTAGATTGTGCATTTGTGAACATTGGTTCAACTGTGTTCAAAGAAGGTATGGCATATGTTGCTTTGTCACGAGTGAAAACATTATCAGGTTTATTCATGATAGACTTTGATGACTCAAAAGTTAGTGCTGATACAAATTGTGTAAAGGAGTATAATAGATTAAGAAGAAGCTATGCTCCTCATTTAGGTCAGTATCCTGTGTTGGAGAAACGTGTAGTTTCTCGTAAAAGGAGAAATGAGAATGTCTGTAATGAAGATGTAGAGAGGAGGAAAAAAAAGAGGAGTGATGTAATTGCCGCAAAAAGAAAAAGGAAAATGAAGAACAGGTTGTAGGATGTCATTTTGAAAATAGCTCTGGTGTCAACTGCTACGCTAATGTAGTGCTGAATGTTGCATTTTATCTGGAAAGTGTGCAAGAGCAGATAATAGTAAATCAGGGAAAAAGATTCTGTTCTGAGTTGAGTCTCCTTTTTCAAAAGCTGAGTAATGATAAAACTCAAATAGAAAGTGCTACTGAAATTAGAAAACTTTTAGATGTATGTTCAGGACGAACACAGTTTTCTCAAAATGTACAGCAAGACGCACAGGAATTCTTGATGTTTTTTCTTCAGGTACTGGAAGAAGAAGGGGTTCCCATTGAAAATGTATTTGGTCTCTCTTATAAATGGGAACATAGTTGTGAAAACTGTTACAATATATGTGGCTCTAATGTTGATTCTGAAAGGTTTATTTATTTAACATTGCCAGAAACTAAAACAGTCACTTTTGCTAAATTAGTTAAAGATGCTAATCATAGCATGGAATGCAGTGAGTGCCAATCTGATATGTTTTCAATGTTAATTTTAAAGGAATACGGACAATATATAACTTTAATGATGCAACGCTGTAAAGCTGATGGTTCAAAATTAGATACTTTAATAAAGAAGTTTACAGGACAGCAATTATCAATTTCAGGAAAAACTTTTGTAACAGTTGCAATAATTTTCCATGAAGGACCTACTGTAACTTCTTGAAATTACACAGTTTATCTTAAATGTGAAAAAGGCTGGACACTGTGTAATGATTCCCAATTGATTTTTAAGCAACGTTTGCCTTTTGATTTAGCAAATTTCTATCTAATCTTCCTGAAACCTAAATTTTAGAGAGATTTGGCAACATCTGTACAAAACAATTTTACCATTTTATTGGATTACCATTGGAATTTTCAAAAAAAATGATTTTACAAATTATCATTTGGCCTAATGGAAAGGTAACCAATTGTAATGTGGACTTTTACAATTTTTCATGAAACTTTAGAAAACCAAAAATTTAGACAAAATCGGTAACATCTGCACAATTTAAATTTTGGAATGTTATTGGATTGCCATTGGAAATTTATTCAAAAAAGATTTTTAAAATTACTATTTGGCCATGCGGAAAGGTAAACAATTCTATTGTGGACTTATTTAATTATTAATTAATCTTTCGGAAACCAAAATGTTACAGACAATCGGTGAGATCTGTACAATTTAAACTTTAGATTTTTATTGGATTACCATTGGAAATTTAATCAAAAAAGAATTTTAAAATTACTATTTGGCCTAAAGGAAATGGAACCAGATGTATTGTGGAGTTATTTGAGATATATTTTTGTGATTATACTTCTGAAACAAAAATGTCAGACAGTATTTTAAAGAAATAAGTATTGATATTAGATGATATTTTTTAAGAATATTATGCATTTCTATAAAGTTATGTTTATGCAAAAAGAGATTGTGGGCTTTTTTAAAACAATCTTTGAGATTGTTAATTTTTTTTTTGCCCGCTGTTAAATGATGAATGCAATTGCTTTCACAATTTATAGTGAAATGCAATATATTCTGAAAACAGCAAAAAAAAGGCAATTTTTTTTTTTAAAAAATATGTAAATATGTGTACTGTATTATAAAATGTTTTATTAAATATCAATACTTTTTTCTTTTTTTTCAGATTGAGATAGAAAATTTTCGAAAACTAGAACCATTTTTAAAGCAATTAAAATTAAATTTAAATTAATAAATATTTTTTTGAGTGGGTATGGTAAGTCAAAAATTTCATGGTCCCTTTTTTCCACTTCTCCACAATCACATTTTCAGTTTTTCATTGTAGTCTCTCAAGGACCTTGTAATGTGATAATTGATTTTTAGTGTTTTTAAAAAAAAAAAAAAAAAAAATTACGCGTACCGTACGCGTACGGTAAAAAAAAAATCCAAAAAAAGTTTTAAAAACATATATAAAAAATAGTTGAAAGGTAAGGTTGGCTCTTACAAGAGCCGTTGTGTTCATGCAGGGACAGAGGAAAGAAAGAATGGGAATATTAGTCGGTACGACAAATGTGCTGATCTTTTTTGTTGTTCACTAGGGAAACACTGGTCTCCCTACGACAAATTAGATCATGACAAGTGGCGCACCGTATTTCAACCCTCACAAACCGATGGTTTGTTTCCAGAGGAGAAGAAAAAGGAGATGCTCCCACCACAGATGAAGGGCTCACCTGACCTGCCGAAGATGGACTCGGCCCTGCAGATGATGGACCAGGCTGAGCTGCTGTGGATGTGCTTGGTTGACTTACTGAAGGGTTACCTTCAGTATGTCGAGCATGTGTCCTTCTGTGTACATCTTTAAGGTGTCTCAACATGGTGTGATTCCCGAAGGAATACTTCTTGTTGGGATTCCCTCTTGAAAGTACCCGGCCACACAGCTTACAAGTCACTAAGGGTGCATTTACCTTTTTCTTGTTCTCTGGAAAAGTAAAATACTCCCATATGAAAGAGGTCTTTTGTTTCCTCCTTCTCTGCCTCAAGGTAGTGCTGCTAGCCTCACTCTCAGCAGAAGAGTGCTGTTCTGCCATCGTATCACAAAGACAACCCAGCTCCTTCTCCTAAGGGATCACAAGCAGAAATGAGGGGAATGGGTGTGGTGTAGGAGAGTTCTAGAACTGAAAGTAGTTTCAACCAATCAAAAGTTGTGTTTCATGATCACATGACCCACCGTGCGCGTACGTTACGCTTACGGTGCGCTTACGGCAAAAGTACGCATGCGCGTAAAAAAGACACGCGCTCGCGCGCATGCGCATAAGTCACTCCCCAACACTTCCGCGCAACGTGCGCGTGTAGCGTACACGCCTACGCGCCCCACGCGCAGTACGCACGGCTACGCAAATTGCGTAACTATACGCAAACAGAGTAGATAAATTACGGACATTGCGTAAACCGTACGCTTACCGTACGCTTACCGTACGCGCACTACAAAAAAAAAAAAATGAAAAAAAAAAATATTTTCAAAGTTATACTAATATATCTTACCTGTTTGGTAAAAAAAAAAAAAGAGAAAACTTGAAATATTGCAGATTTTTTAGAAACAAAACATAGTGTTTTAAGAGAATAAAAAGTAAAAAAAAAAACACATTTAATATAAGAATTTATAATAAAAAAATCATAAAAAATCAATAAAAAAAATATGGGAATCACATATGTTATAGCTAAGAATTAGCATTTAAAAAACCATACAAATTCACTGAAAAAACCATGGGTTTCACACACGTTATAGTTAGAAATTAGCATTTAAAAGACCTTGCAAATTCACTGAAAAAACCATAGGTTTCAGACATGTTATAGTTAGGAATTAGCATTTAAAAAACCTTGGAAATTCAGTGAAAAAACCATAGGTTTCACACACGTTATAGTTAGGAATTAGCATTTAAAAAACCTTGCAAATTCAGTGAAAAAACCATAGGTTTCACACACGTTATAGTTAGCTGGACATTTCACTCGTAAAAAACCAATGAAATTTCCCCGTTATAGTTAGTTAAGCTAACTATAACTCGCGCGCCCGCAATGCACTGCTGATGACGTCACATATTACATCACTCATGACATGGTCAGTGACATCACTCATGACATCACTGATGACATCTCAAATGACATCACTGATGACATCACTGATGACATCATCCAGTGAATGTGTGTTTTTCTGAAAATTAAATATGTTTTATATATCTCAAGGTCGATGGAAGAATAAATGAGTATATAAGTGTCTAAATGGATGATTTGTTTTTGAAAAATTGATTGTATTACTGACTGATTAAGTGTATCTTATTGAATACATGGCTAAGTGAGTAATGTTTAAATGTGTAAATACCTGTATCAGTCTCTCACTTTGTGTATAAGTGGCTGCATGGGTTGGTGAGCAGCAACATGAGTGTCTATATAGGTTATTAGTTGGTTATTTGAGTATCAGTATGAGTGTCTGAGTGTCTGTATTGTTCGGTGGGGGGTATTACGTAGTGCATAGGTGCATGAATGAGTGACTCACTGTTTGTATGTGTTGAAGACAGCATATGTGCAGGACTGTATGGGTGGAAGAGTGTGTGTATGGGTGTGTTAGTGAGTGAATGGCTGTCTCAATAGTGTCTTTATGAGTAACTACATATGTTTTTACCTAGTATATGTGACTATTGGTGTATATAAGTGAGTGTATGTGAGATTGAGAGATTGAAAGAGTTCCTGTATGAATAAGTATGTGTTTCTATAAGTGATTGTTTAAAAGACTAAGTATGTGTAAGTTTCCGTAGAAGTAAGTGTGGTGGTGTGTGTATAACTGTATATGCGAATAAATGTATGTTTGATTCTTTATTAGCATGAGTAACTATGTGTGTGAGTAACTCTATGGATGAGAGGCATTGTGTTACAGGATGTATAGGTGTATGAGTACATATGATGTGTGAGTACACGAATGAGTGACTGTACAGGACTGTTGGTGAATAAGTGGATGTTTATGTGGATCTTAGAATTATTGAAGAGGTTGTTGTAATTGGTATTGGTATGTCCATTTTTTTGAAAATTTCAGTCTCTATTTTTGAATGTGTGTATCAAAGGTTATTTTAGGGTGAGAGGAGGTCTGCCACTCTATCACATGGATGATGTCATCAGTGATGTCATCAGTGATGTCATTTGAGATGTCATCAGTGATGTCATGAGTGATGTCACTGACCATGTCATGAGTGATGTAATATGTGACGTCATCAGCAGTGCATTGCGGGCGCGCGAGTTATAGTTAGCTTAACTAACTATAACGGGGAAATTTCATTGGTTTTTTACGAGTGAAATGTCCAGCTAACTATAACGTGTGTTAAACCTATGGTTTTTTCCTGAATTTGCAAGGTTTTTTAAATGCTAATTCCTAACTATAACGTGTGTGAAACCTACGGTTTTTTCACTGAATATATATATAGTTAGGACCTATTATCCATGGGAAATCCACAACATTCTATTTGGAATAACTTTGGCGCTGGTTGACGAATCTTAGCGAAATTTTAAAAACTCGTGGCCCGCTTCGGTCCGCTCCTATCCTGAAAGTCTCGGGGTGATTCGTCAGGTGGGAGCCGAGAAAAAAGGGGTGTCCCAAAACGTGTTTTCCCCATGCAATTTTCCATAGAGACGGTTAGTCGCAGCTACAGCCCGAACTGCTGAACGGAATTACACCAAATTTGGCAAAGAGGTAGCCCTTGGTTCACACTCGTGCCTCTTGGTTAAATGGTGTAAATCCGTTCAGTAGTTCCTGAGATATTCAAAAGTAAAAAGATAGATATATCTAGGGCTGGGGATCCTCAAAAGCACGAGCTTTATGCTAATTGGCTGTCAACACTTCAAACCAAGAAGTGTTGGCAGCCATCTTGTGCCTCAGTAACCGAGGCACAAGAGAGCAGTGAAAAAAACACAAAAAATGCAAAAAGGGGGCATGGTAGAAACACCCTGACCCCCTAGGCCTGCTCAGGGGGTCCCACAAGGACCCCCAAGGCCAAAATTTCATATATATATATTTTTTAAATCGCGGGATGCGCTTAGGATCCCCGCATCCAGCAGTGAAAAAAAAAAACAAAGTGCGGGCTTCCGCGCTTTGTTTTTAACTAGCCCCCGGGGGGTCCAAGTCCTGGGGGCAATATGCATATTTGAAAGGGGGCCCAGAGGGCCCCCCCAGCCCCGGGGACCGCCACCCCCGGGACTTTAATATACAAGGTGGGGGCTTTGTGATAATATATGCGGGAGGCTCACTGCCCCCCCACATGCCCCGGGGACCGCCACCTTCCCGGGGCACTAAAATATTTAACATAAAATATTTAACATTGGGGTTCTGTAACCCCGGGGACCACCACCCCCCGGGGTTTTAAATTAAGTGGGAGGGGGGCTGAGCGGCCCATCTCCTGGAGCCTTGTTGTGGCCCTGGGGACCGCCACCCCCATGGCTGGCCCCTGCAGTGTCCCGGGGTGCCCACCCCCGGGACACTGTAGTTTGCAATGACAGTGGGGGAGACTCACGGCTCCCACCCTGTCATTGCAAACTGCTTTGCTTCACTGAAGCGAGAGCAGGGAAACCTGCTCTCGCTTAAATGAAGCAAAGCAGATTGCTTTTCCACATGGGGAGCAGAATGTTAGCTGCTCCCCATGTGGAAAAACAATGCCGGCTCCCGCAGGAGGCGGGGAGCAGGCTGGGACCGTGGGGGGATTGGGGACCCCCCTAAGGTCCCCAACGGAGGTGGCCAGGCCCCGGGGGATGGGGTCCCCCTCCTCCATTACATTTTTTTTTTTAAAGAGGCAGGCCGGCCCGGGGATGGGGTCCCCAGGGTCATAAATGGCCCGAGAAGGGGGGCTACGCAGCCCCCTCAATGAAAATATTTTAAAAATTGGCCATGCGGCCCCCTTCCCATAAATAATTTTTTTTTTTTTAAATAGGGATTTGGGGTTCCCAGGGCCCCCAAAAAAGTAAAAGGAAGGGGGACCACACAGACCCCCTTTCTAAAAAATTCAACAAAAAAAAGACACGCAATCGTCCCTAGGCCCCGCCCCCTCACAAAAACACTCTGCCCTGTGGCGCGTCTTAAATCGGGGAATTAATTCCCCTTGAATTCTGGGGGTCCCTGGGGGCCAACTAGCCCACCAGGAACCTCCAGTATGCGCCAGAGGACTGCGTTGCGGAGAGGTGTTCTGAGGCAACGCCCCTTTTTACACCTCTCTGCAACGCAGCTCTGTGGTGCTTAATGGAGGTATCTGGTGGGCTTGTTGCACCCCAATAGGTGGGGCGCTCCGCTCCGCTCCTTCCCTGAAAGTCTCGGGGGGGATTCGTCAAGCGGGGGCTGAGAAAAAGGGGGGGTCCCAAAACGCGTTTTCCCCATGCATTTTTCCATAGGACCTTTAGTCCAAGCTACAGCCCGAACGGCTGAACAGAATGACTTGAAATTTGGCAGAGAGGTAGTCCTCAGGTCAGGGATGTGCCTTCTGGTGTAAATCTGTTCAGTATTTCCTGAGAAAATAGCATTTAAAAGCATATATATATCTATAAGCGCGCACCGTGCGCGTACGGTAAAACTTACCGTACGCGCACGCTGCCATGTGCGAGCGCGATTCTGATTGGTTGTTAGATCTTAGTAAACATTCGAATAGGTCGAAACCAGGAAGTGCGGCCGCCATTTTGTCTCTCGCAGTCTGAGGGGGTGAAAAACAAAGGTGGAGAACGTGAAAGGGGGCAGGGTGGACAGTTCCTGACCCCCTAGTCTAAGTCAGGGGGTCCCAGAAGGACCCCCAAGGGCCAAAATTTCCTTTAATTTTTTTGTGAAAAAACGCGGAGTACGCGTAGCGTGCGCGTACGGTAGAAACGGAAAAATTCCGCGAACTGTGTAACGTGGGCGCACGGTGCGCGAAGCGCACCGTGCGCGTACGGTACGCGCACGGTGAAAAACCTTAAAAAATAAAATAAAATAAATACATAACTTAGCATTTAAAAAACCGTACAAATTCACTGAAAAAACCATAGGTTTCACACACGTTATAGTTAGGAATTAGCATTTAAAAAACCTTGCAAATTCACTTAAAAAACCATAGGTTTCACACATGTTATAGTTAGCTGGACATTTCACTCGTGAAAAACCATTGAAATTCCCCCATTATAGTTAGTGCAGGCAACTATAACTCACGCGACCGCAATCCTCTGCTGATGACGTCAGATATTACATCACTGATGACATATGTGTCTTTCTGAAAAAAAAATATTTGTAATATATGTATAGCTAAAAATTAATGGAAGAAGACATGGGTAAATAAGTGTCTAAATACAGTGATGTAATATCTGACGTCATCAGCAGAGGATTGCGGTCGCGTGAGTTATAGTTGCCTGCACTAACTATAACGGGGGAATTTCAATGGTTTTTCATGAGTGAAATGTCCAGCTAACTATAACATGTGTGAAACCTATGGTTTTTTAAGTGAATATATATATATATATATATATATATATATATATATATATATATATATATATACACGCGAAACAACTCCCAGCACTTCCTTTGGGCGAATTGACAGAAACGGACCACCAGGATAAGTCAATGGCAATATTCTTTTTAATCTTCACTCCTCATCTCCATGACGCGTTTCGGGCATCAAGTGCCCTTGATCACATATATATATATATCCAAAGTACCTCCTCCAGTAGAAAGAGCAGAGGCCAGACGGGGGACTGGTCGGAAACACCTTTATTAAAGATTTACGGCAAATGCATTTTGGCCAAAGTCGGTCTTCTTCAGATGGCTTGAGTGTTCAGGAGGCATTGAGGCACCTTAATTTGAAAGTCCAGCAGCTTCCCCATTGGTATGGACCCGCTCCACCCCCTTCCCTAGTACTTGCTCACCATCCCGCAATTCGTAGGAACTGCAGGTCCCAGGATGCACCTGTGATCCAGGTAGGTGCTGCAGGGCGGAAAATGCAATCCAAGTGGAATGGCGGGGTGCAGGACGAACAACGGTGTACCAAAAAATGCCAATTTCCTGCTTGAATGGTTCTCTCAGTGTCTCCTCAGGTCCCCAAACACCGCTTCAGCCCCACGTTCCAGGCAACAGTTTTGGCAGAGGCAAGAGTGTCAATACATCCCACCCTACGTTTCGCCGCCGTCTAATGTTCCTGGAAGTTAGAGGCGGGCTGCGGACCATCCGATACCTCGATTATATATCAGTGGTGGGCGGAATTTGCGAAATAGACTTTCGCAAATTATCGCAAAATCGCGCAAAATCTCCGCGAGCATGCGAAACTTTCGCGAAGATGCAGAGATTGCTTTTCCTGCCCGTTCGCGATGTGTTTTTGCGTGCTCGCGGGGAAATATATCTCCAACTTGCCCATGCGGTCGCTAATGGGTGCAGCCATCTTGCTCGCGATGCTTATTTCCTGTTCGTGATTGCAATGACGTGTTCGCGATCGCAAACTCTCGCAGGATAGCGCGACCGGCTACCAACAATCCAACATCTTGTGGCGCGTGCAAACAGATATGAAAACTCGTCGACAAACGCAGGAACCCGGTAAGTCGCGATCGCGCGCGCAAGAATGTTTTGACATTTTTGCGCTCTCCGCGGAACGCGAAAATGTCAAAATATCACAAATTCCGCGAGCGGAACGAAATTTACCGCCCGGACCTATTATATATATATATATATATATATATATATATATAACCTACTGGAGATCGCCAGTAGGTAGTTATAGTTAGGACATATTTCCCATAGGAAAAGCGTTTTTTGATTTGCCAATATCTTTAGCACCGATTGACGAATCTTCGCGAAATTTTCAAAACGAATGGCCTGCTCCTGTCAGCTCCTGTCTTGAAAGTTTCGGGGTGATTTGTCAAGCAGTGGCCAAAACAAAGGGGGGTTCCAAAAATCTTTTTTCCCATGTAAGTTCCATAGGAAAAATTGGAACAGGCTACAGCCCGAACTGCTGAACAGAATTACACCAAATTTAGCAAAATGGCAGCTCTTGGTTCAGAAAGTGACCTTTTTTTATAAAATGGTGTAAATCCGTTCAGTAGTTCCTGAGAAATTCAAAAAAGAAAACTATTGATATCAGAGCACCAAGGAGAAGTCACGACTCCTCCCGAGCATGAGCTGACTTCTGATTGGCTTCTAACACTCCAAACTAGGAAGTGTTGTCAGCCATCTTGTGACTCGGTAGAACCCAGTCACAAGAAAACAGTAAAATAAAGGTGAAAAACAAGAAAAGGGGCAAGGGTAGAAACACCCTGACCCCCTAGGCCTGCTCAGGGGGCCCAAAAAAACATTTTAAAAAAATAATTTTGGCTGAATTCACGCTGGGTGCGTGAATCTGGTGGAAATTATTTTTAAAATGAAGCGCGGTCTCTTGCACTTCGTTTGTTTCAAGCCCGGGGTTGGGCCACGTCCCGGGGGCAATTGTTAATTATGGTGTGGAGGCCTGCGGAGACCCCACAGCCCCGGGGACTGCTACCTGCCGGGGGCTTTATTTATCATATGCGGGGGGCACGCGGCCCACCCGCAGCTCCAGGGACTGCCACCTCGCCAGGGATTTTTCATAAAAAATGTATGGGGGGCTCCTGCCCCTCCATGCTGCCCTGGGGACCGCCACCTCCCCGGGGCTATAATAAAAATTAAAGTGAGGGGTGGGCGCGAGCCCCGCCCACACTGCCCAAGGGACCACCACCTCCCCGGGGCACTAATTATTTACATAGGGGGTCCATTACGGACCCCCGGGGACCACCACCTGTTGTGTTTCGATTTAGATACCCGTATATAGGTTTCCCTGAATCATGTCCTTATGTAGGCACAATTCGTATTGCTCTTATTTAGGCATAGAATCCCAGTCCTTATTTGGGCATTAGCCGTGCTAACCAAATACAGTCATGGTCACCTACATCCGTCCATCCCACGTCACAACGAGTTCTTAGAAACCAGACCCTTAAGCCGAATGGGACTTTCCCAGCTAGGAATATTGATTTCTCCAAGAACTCATATATTATGCATGAACTACTATTCCTTAGGGGTTCATCCATGACATCTTCCTCTGCCCGAATTTACGTCAATGCTAGCATTCCTAAGCACCTTCCTGGTATAAATATGCCTTCCCTTACCATGGCAAACCACGGCACGACTCAGCACGTCTTGACTGCATGGTACGCTACGGCAAGTTCGGAAGAGACCATATCCCGGCCTGACTCACTGACCAGACGCTGTCATCCCTGCTCGCAGAGAATCCAGCTTCCAGTGTTCTGACTCCCTTCGCGGGGTGTCAGAGATTGAGACCCGGATAGATAGAGATTCCCACCTCGTTCATTCTAAAGGTATGGAGCCGACTAGAACCTAGAGGGACTCTTGGCATACTAAACTTAGTATATACCATACTATAGAAAACAGTACCTACTTCTTACCTCGCACTACACTTAGGTTAGGTACACCGTGGTAGGACTATTTTAGAAGCATCAGACGAGTATTCACTTTTTAGCCTGTGTTATTTATTTTTGTATATATGATTATATGTCATAGCTAAAAGACAATGCTATTGCAGTATTATTTCTTCTTACTGCTTTCGCTGTGCGTATTATATCTTGTTTACTGTCTAATGATTGTAACAGCTCATATCTCTTACACGAGAGACAAGACTGTTCAATAAACCCTTTTATTGAAACAACAGTCTATCTATTTCTGTGTAAAACTGTTATCTAGTGTTTCCACGATTCTGAGTCTCGTTCCGATTCTAAGGGAAACAAAGTTGTCATGTTTATGCGGTTGTCAGAAACTAATCCCTTCTTGTTCATTTGAGAAGTTTCTAGTGACCTCTGAGTTAGCTGGCACACACTGACCTTAGTCCTATGCAAAAACTATAGTGTATATTATTCCAATGCTCAGAGCCTATAAGGGAAATAGGAACTACACTACACACCTCCCCGGAGCTTCAAAAATGCTGGGAGGGGGGCCGCACGGCCCCCCTCCTGGAGCCCTTGATGTCCCTGGGGACCGCAACCCATTAGGGCCAGCTCCTGCAATGTCCCGGGGTGCTCCTGCCCAGCCATAGCAAACTCTGCTTTGGTTTTTGGACACAAGAGCAGGAAACCTGCTCTCGCTTCCAAAAACCAAAGCAGATTGCTTTTGCACAAGGGGAGCTGCATGTCAGCAGCTCCCCTTGTGCAAAAGTAATTGCTGGCTCCTGCAGGAGGCAGGGAGCTGGCGGGACCTTGGGGGCTTTGGGGCTCCCCCTACGTTCCCCAGAGATGAGGCCAGGCCCCGGGAGATGGGGTCTTTGGGGCCAGAAGTGGCTCAGGAGGGGGGCCACTCGCTCCTCCCCCTTTTTTAATTTGTATTCATATTTTTTTTACAAAAATAATGCTGGCCTCGGGGGATGGGGTCCCCGGGGCCACAATTGGCCTCTGGAGGGGGGCCACGCAGCCCCCCTACCCAAATTTAGTTTAATAAAACAAGGCTGCCAGGCCCTGAGGATGGGGTTCACGGGGCCAAAAGTGGCCCAGGGAAGGGGGCCACACAACCCCCCCCCATAAAATAAGAAAAAATGAAAAAGAAACCGGCAAATCGCAGGAGGCCCCGCCCCCTCCCTACATGACTCTGCAAACACGCCCCTGGTGCGTTCTAAGTTGGGGCATTAAGTCCCCTTGAATACTTAGGGTCCCTGGGGGACAACTAGCCCACCAGGTACCTCCTGTAAGCGCCAAACAGCTGGATTGCTGAGAGTGGTCTGAGGCTACTCCCCTTTTTACACCACTCCGCAAAAGCACCTGTTGGCATACTGCTGGTGGGGTGATGAGGTCCACTAGTGTTCTGAGGACCTCAGGACACAATAGAACTTCATTCCTTGAGCAACAGTGCGCCATGAGCCGCCTTATCAGAGTGGTGAAAAAAGGGGGCATGGCCTCGGACCACTCTCAGCAATCCAGCTGTGTGGCACTTACTGGAGGTACCTAGTTGGCTCATTGACCCCCATGGACCCTCAGTATTCAAGGGGATTTAATCCCCCAATTTAGAACACGCCAGGAGGGGCATTTGCAGAGTTGTGTCGAAAGGGGGCATGGCCTGTGTCCAGCTTTCAGCAATCCCATTATCTGGAACATACTGGAGGTATCAGGTAGGCTAGTTGGCCCCTAATAACCCCCAGCAGCGAAGGGGACTTTAATCCCCATCCAAGAGTGCTCCAGGAAGTGCGTTTGCAGAGTGGTGGGGGAAAGGGGGCGTGGCCTGCTATGACAATTTAGCAACCCTGCTGTGTGGGACTTACTGGAGGTCATACGAGGAGCAGGTGGCCCCTAAGGATGTCCTTGGGGGTCAACTACCCCTCTTGTTACCTCCAGTAAGTACCACACAATGGGATTGCTAAAACGTCTTCGGAGGCCATGCCCTCCTTTCTCCACCACTCTGCAACTGCACCACCTGGCAGAGTACGGGATGGGGGATGAAGTTCAATTTACTCCAGAGGGACTTTGGGGGCCAAGAAGCCCTCCTGGTACCTCCTATAAGTCCTACGCAGCAGAATTCTTGAGCGCTGGTCGGAGGTCCAGCACCCTTTCTCCACCACTCTGCAAACGCGACTTGTACTTAAAGAAGTGTTTGCAATTTGCATTTGCAAGAATTAGAGCTATTGGCGATGTAAATGTAAAAGTTTTTTAATAATGTTTTCCAGAGTTGAGTGGATGTACGTTGTGTGTAGTGGAATTATATGGTAAATTGCGCAGTGAAATTACGTGGATAGAAACTATGTGGTATTCAATTTATAGGAATTATGTAGAGTGGGATTATGTGTTATGGAAAGAAATTATGTGGTATGGTAGTCTGTGTTTTGGAGTGGTAACCTCAGGTTTAGTCGTCACCTATTCCATAGAAGCTAAACTATGAACTCAATGAGACAAAAAAAAGAAGAAATCACTGAGGAGCCCTTCTGGACCTAGTCAGCGGTATGAGCAGGGCCACTGGAATTATACGACTGTTTGGCTGCACTGACTTTCGCACGATTATACATTTTCTGCATTAGCCATATAATTCATCATCTGCTGCCTAATCTGCAGATTTGAAGGAAAAAAAGCCTTGTTTCTAGCTCAAACAGATCAAACATTACCAAAAATGCAGCGACAAATGTTACAGTGTGGCGGAAGGTCCTTTGTAAACCTGGAATGGTCTCCGGTTACTTATTGCTAAATGTGGGTGTTAAATAGGTACAAATGGTGTGCAAGCCACTCTTGCTTCTTTCTGCACCTCTCTTGCCTCTTTCTGCATTTCTGTACCTTCTCTCTGCACATTTCTTTCTTTTTCTGCACTTCTCTTGCCTGTTTCTGCAAATCTCTTCTACTTTCTGCACCTCTCTTCCCTCTTTCTGCATGTCTGTTGCCACGTTCTGCACCTCAATTGCTTCTTTCTGTACCCCTCTTGTCTCTTTCTGCATCCTTCTTCCCTTTTTCTGTACCTCTTTTGCCTTTTTCTGTATCTTCTTATGTCTGTCTGCACCCTTTTGCCTCTTTCTGCATCTCTGTTACTTCTTTCTGCACTTCTCTTCCTTCTTTCTACACCTCTCTTGCTTCTTTCTGCACCTCACTTGCCTCTTTCACCACCACTGTTGCTTTTTTTCAGATCTCTTGCCTCTTTCTGCACCTCACTTGCCTCTTTCAGCACCTCTGTTGGTATTTCTTGCACTGTTCTTCCTTCTTTCTGCACCCCTCCTGCCTCTTTCTGTATCTCTCTTGTCTCATAGAGCACACCTCCTACCCTTTTGTGTACCCCTCTTGCCTCTTTTTGCACTTCTCTTCCTTCTTTCTACACCCCTTGTGACTCTTTCAGCACCTCTGTTGCTTCTTTCTGCACTCATCCTCCTTCTTTCTGCACCTCTCGTGCCTCCTTCTGTACATCTGTTGCCTCTTTCAGCACCTCTGTTGGATCTTTCTGCACTGCTCTTGCTTCTTCCTGCACCTCACTTACCTCTTTCTGCACTTCTCTTGCTTCTTTCTGAACTTCCGTTGCTTCTTTCAGCAGATTCTCTTGTATCTTTCTGCACTTCTCTCCTTATTTCTGTACCCCTCCTGCCTCTCTGTACCTGTCTTGCCTCTTTGTACACTTCTACTACCTTTTTCTGCACCCCTCTTGCCTCTTTTTGCACCTCTATTGGTTCTTTCTGCACTGCTCTTTTTTCTTTCTGCACCTCAGTTGCCTCTTTCTGCACTTCTCTTGCTTATTTCTAAACCTCTGATGCTTCTTTCAGCAATTCTCTTGTCTTTTTCTGCACTTCTTATGCTTCTTTCTGCACCTCTGTTGCGTCTTTCTGCACCTCTGTTGCCTCTTTCTGCACTTCACTTGCTTCGTCTCTTTCTGCACTTCACTTGCTTCTTTCTGCAACTCTCTTTCCTTTTTTGGCACCTCTGTTGCTTCTTTCTGCACCCCTCTTGCCTCTTTCTGCACCGCTCCTCCCTATTTGTGCAACTCTCTTGCCTCTTTCTACACCTCTCTTCCATCATTCTGCACTTATCTTGCCTCTTTCTGCACCCTTCGTGCCTCTTTCAACATCTCTGTTGCTTCTTTCTGCGCTTCTCTTCCTTCTTTCTGCACTCCTCGTGCCTCCTTTTGCACCTCAATTGCTTCTTTCTGTACTTCCCTTGCTTCTTTCTACATCTCTGTTTCTTCTTACAGAAATTCTCTTGCCTCTTTCTGCACTTCTCTTCCTTCTTTTTGCACCCCTCCTGCCTCTTTCTGTATCTCTCTTGCCTCTTTGTGCACATTTCCTACCTTTTCTGTATCCCTCTTGCCTCTTTGAGCACCTCTGTTGGTTCTTTCTGCACTGTTCTTGCTTCTTTCTGCTCCTCACTTCTTTCTAAACCTCGGTTACTCCTTTCAGCAATTCTCTTAGCTCTTTCTGCACTTCTCTTGCTTGTTTCTAGACCTCTCTTGCGTCTCTCTGCACCTCTGTTGCCTCTTTCTGCACTTCACTTGCTTCTTTCTGTACCTCTCTTGAGTCTTTCTGCACCCCTCTTCCCTATTTAATCAACTCTCTTGCCTCTTTCTACACCTCTCTTCCCTCCTTCTCCATCACTCTTGCCTCTCTGTACCTGTCTTGCCTCTTTGTACACTTCTACTACCTTTTTCTGCACCCCTCTTGCCTCTTTTTGCACCTCTATTGGTTCTTTCTGCACTGCTCTTTTTTCTTTCTGCACCTCAGTTGCCTCTTTCTGCACTTCTCTTGCTTCTTTCGCAACCTCTGTTGCTTCTTTCAGCAATTCTCTTGTCTTTTTCTGCACTTCTCATGCTTCTTTCTGCACCTCTGTTGTGTCTTTCTGCACCTCTGTTGTGTCTTTCTGCACCTCTGTTGTGTCTTTCTGCACCTCTGTTGCATCTTTCTGCACTTCACTTGCTTAGCCTCTTTCTGCACTTCACTTGCTTCTTGCTGAACTTTTCTTGCCTCTTTCTGTGTCCTTCGTACCTCTTTCAGCACCTCTGTTGCTTCTTTCTGCACTCCTCTTCCTTCTTTCTGCGCCTCTCGTGCCTCCTTCTGCACCTCTGTTGCCTCTTTCAGCACCTCTGTTGGATTTTTCTGCACTGCTCTTGCCTCTTTCTGCACCTCACCTGACCTCTATTGCTTCTTTCAGCAATTCTCTTACCTCTTTTGGCACCTCTGGTCCCTGTTTCTGCACCTTTTCTGCCTGTTTCTGCACCTCACTTGCCTCTTTCAGCACGTCTGTTTCTTTTCTTTGCAGATCTCTTGCCTGTTTCTGCACCTCACTTGCCTCTTTCAGCACCTCTGCTGCTTTTTTCTGCAGATCTCTTGCGTCTTTCTGCACCCCTGTTCCCTGTTTCTGCACCTTTCCTAACTGTTTCTGTACCTCTGTTGCCTCTTTCTGTACTTCTCTTGCTCTTTCTGCATTCTTCACGCCTGTTTCAGCACCTCTGTTTGTTCTTTCTACACTGCTCTTGCTTTTTTCTGCACCTCACTTGCCTCTTTCTGCACTTCTCTTGATTCTTTCTACACCTCTGTTGCTTCCTCCAGCAGTTCTCTTGCCTGTTTCTGCACTTTTCTTCCTTGTTTCTGTACCCCTCCTGCCTCTTTCTGTAACACTCTTGCCTCTTTCTGCACTCCTCCTACCTTTTTCTGCACCCTCTTGCCTCTGTTCATTCTTTTTGCACTGCTCTTACTTCTTTCTGCTCCTAACTTGCCTCCTTCTGTACCACTGTTCCCTGTTTCTGCACCTTTCCCGCCTGTTTATTCACCTCTCTTGCCTCTTTCTGCACCTCTGAGTTAGAGGTAGTATTAATCCCCCTGCCCTATTATGTACGAGGGCATGTCAATCAGAGGGATACCCCAATCCATAGTGTACCCTAGTGTATGTAGGCATTTTCACTGTATTCTAAGTGTCTTTCAGCATAGCACTGGCTCCGGGCCTGGTTAGTCAGAATCAGTTACCACTGGTACCAGTTAGTGTGAGAAGTTGGCCTGGTATATGCTGTCCACTAGTTATAGTGGGCACCTTGCACCAGTCCAAACAACCCCTTATTGATAATAGGTTAAAGACAACCTTTATTGAAAGCTATCCTAGTGGTAGCTATGGAGAGCAGCCTTCCGGCTAAGTCGTGAAGGAATGTAAAGCAGTCTGTTTTACCAGTCTATAATCTCTTGAATGGCTAAATGAAAGGCAACCACACCAGGTATATATAAAATATATGTATTTATTTCTAAACACACCCTACTAGTCTCTTTATGAGGCTAGAGGTCCAAACACATAAGTTACACTTCAAATATTACAGTAAAATAGCACAAATACACGTCAGGCCCTAGGGGCAAGCCAAACCATATACTTAAATAGTGGTATAAGAACCACAACTTAACTAGACACAAGGCCTCGAGCCTGTAGAATCGCTGGGACCCCAAGGTAGTGACAGAGGGGACCCATGGGGCCGTGTTCAGTGTGAGAACACAGTCGCGAGCTCCCGTTAGCTTCTATGGGGAAAGTCGCAGTTTGATTTTTAAAGATTAGGGACATTTAGAGATGAACTAGGACCAAACCCTTTTGGACTTAGGAAGTTCTAGGGTCAACACCCACGGGAGCACTGGAGTACTCGAGTTACCTCACCCAGGGAAGCCGGGTGCATAGGTGTCAAATGGTGTCGGGTCACGTCGTTGTTTTCTATGGAAGCTGGCGAAGAAGTGCTGCTGCCGGGAAGATGCGAAGTGTCCGAAGAGATCCATGTCTGGATCGAAGTCCAGAAGAACCTAAAAGCAGAGGGGACAGAGTCTGGGTCACTAGCCAGTGACCAGGGGCACAATAGACGAATGCCCACCGATTTCAGGTGAAGAAGGTGAAGCTTGACTCTTCAGCCACGAGGACCAGGAGGCATCGAGGACAACCGGGAGCTGGATTCGAGCTGTCCAATAAAGGATGTTGAGTGCTGCAGTGTCGGTGCTCAGATTGGACTCAACAAGTCTTGGCAACAGCAACCCATGCAGAGAAGAGAAAGATGCTTTGGAGAAGACCAGCAAGGTCTGAGCGACTCACCACTCAGGGGGGAGTCAGGGCTTATCTGGAGCAACCAGGGAAGCCCAAGGAATATCAAACTTGCCTTCACAGGGACCCACCAGTTGACAGACCTGGGATCGCAAAGGAGCCTCGAGCGGGCTCACGGAACACTCGTGGGGTGTAGGCCCACAATGTTTGGTGTAAAAAGTGCTCGGGGTTGGTCTACACGTAACCCAAAGCACGACTTCAAGAGACCTCGAGAAGTCAATGCACTTGCAAATGTGCCCGGTGACCAGGAGTTCCGGTTCCACATTACTCACGAGGGCTGCAGGTCTCAGCTTTGCTGGGAACTCGGGTCGGCCTCTGAGAAGTCTGGAAATACTCTTCCTGTGCTGCAGATACTTTGGAGTCCGGTGGGAGCTTCAGAGATGCAGACTGGCAATTGCTTTGTTGGTGCCTGCCAAGCAGGGGAGACACACCTTGACCCCAAGGGAGATTTCTTCAGTCCGCTAATCTTGAGTAGAGCGTCAAAGTTCCAGGATTCAGTTGCAGAGTTTCATCCAGGGATGTCTAAATTCCTGTTACCAGGGGTTCCTTATCTATACCTAAGAAAGTGGTTGGACTAACTCAGGGGACCCACCTATGGGAGGGTTTGGAAAGAGGGGTGGCTACACCCATTTCCTTTGTCCAGTTTCGGGCCAGAGCAGGGGCTGGTAGCCCCTGAACCAGTTTGAGCTGGACTATGCACAGGGACACCAAATGTGCCCCCAATGCAGGACTTCAAAGCACTCTGAGAGTGCTCCCTCCCAGCCCCAATACACATCAGCCTGTCTGGGAGGTGGTTACACCTCCCTGTGACAGGAAACCTATTGTCCAGGTCTCCCCTGCCGGAGTTTCGGTCAGCAGCAGGAGGCCAGACCTGTGTCTGTGGCTGCAGCATCCATTTTGTGATGCCAGTGCTCTTCTAAGTTGGTACCGGGTATACAGGTGCTGTAATGTCTCTCCATGTTTCCATGCAGCCAGTCCAAAGTTAGCATTTACCGTTTGGTTATAATGCACTTAAGCGTATATGGTCAGGCTGCACTACTGACAACCCCGGAGGATGGATTCTGAAGGCTGCAGAGGGGCTCAGCCCATGCCTGGGCACCCTCTCACATATAACCAAGCACTCTGCCTTCAGGATTGATAAGGCCTGATATAGGGGTGACTGATAGGTTTCTATGTGCAGTGATAGGTGAGACATAGTGAACCTATTTCTCAGTAAGGGGTGCATGTACCACCTTACTCAGGCTGCAGTAGCAGACCTGTGGTGTCATTTTGGAGGGCTTTCCAGGGGTGGGATAATACATGCTTCAGCCTCTGGTAGGCCTCTGGGGTACCTATGCCCTGGGTACATAGTACACCATGTACCAGGGACTCACAAGGGTACCCCAGAACCCAATCTGGAGTGTACCTAAAGTACGTGGAACCAATTTAGAGAGGAAGCAGCTAGACTGGGGTCCTGAAGAGCAGGGTCCCAGCCAGACTAAAGTCGAAAAACAGTGTTACAGCAGCAAAAAGTGGGGGTAACCATCAGAGGCAGATTCTACTCTCCTACAGTCAGTAAAAAGTTGGGGGCACAGGATGACATTGAAACAAGGCCTCTTTCTGCACCTCTGTTGGTTCTTTCTGCTATCTCTTACTTCTTTCTGCACTTTTCTTCGTCTCTCTGGGCTTCTGTTGCCTCTTTCAGCATTTCTCTTGCTTCTTTCTGCGACTTTCTTCCACTTTCTTCACATGTCCTACCTCTGTAGGCATAGTTAGAAATTAGCATTGACAAAACCTTAGAAATTCAATGAAAAAAACATAGGTTCCATTGACATTATCATTATAAATTAGCATTTAAAAAACCTTTTGAAATTCACTGAAAAAACCATAGGTTTCAGGGACGTTATAATTAGAAATTGGCATTTAAAAAACCTTAGAAATTCACTGAAAAAACCACAGGTTTCATATACGTTATAGTAAGTTGGACATTTCACTCATACAAAACCAGAGAAATTCGGCCTTTATAGTTAGTTGAGCTAACTATAAATCACACCCCTGCAATGCACTGCTGATGACGTCACATATTACATCATTCATGACATCATCCACTTAATTATCTGATGCACCTCTCACACCCACTCAAAAATGCAGACTACCATTTTTGAAACCATAGTCATACCAATACCAGTTACTACATACCCACTCACTGATTCCCAGGTCCACACACACATCCACTCATTCACCCATACAGTTACTCATGCATGCAGTCACTCATACACCTATACAGACAGTCACACACCACCACTCACCCATAGAGTTACTCTTCCATCTAGTCAGTCATTCAAAGAATCAACCACAATCCCATTTACTCGCCTATACAGTTATACACACACCACTTCACTTATTCATACAGATTCTAACACATACTTACTCTCTTCTGCAATCACTGATACAAGCACACACTCATCCATACAGCTACTCACAATCACTCACTCTCACATATAGTCCTTTAAATACTCCAACACTCACATATACTGCCTTTCACATATGTAGTTACTCACACATGTACAAATGAGACATCCATTCACTTACCAACATACACATACTCACCCACCATACAGCCCTTCACAGGTGCACTCTGGAACCCATACACCCAGTGAATCACCTACTCACACATCTATGCACAGAGTCACCCACCCCCACCCACCCACAGAGACACTCAGGCACCCATGCATATGCTCAGACAACCAATCAATAACCGATATAGACACTCATGTAGCTACTCACCAACCCATGCAACCGCTTACACACCAACTGACAGACTAAAACAGACATTCACATAGTTTAGTCACTACCCTATGCATTCAGTAAGACACAATTAATCACTCACTTATACAGTCAGTCACGCACCTACTAAATCATCCATTCAGACACTTATACACCCACTTATTCTTCAATACACCTTGACCTTGACATATATATATATATATATATTCTCTGAAAAACGCCATATATGACCATGTAATGAATGATGTAATATGTGACATCATCAGCAGTGCATTGCGGGGCGTGAGTTATAGTTAGCTGAACTAACTATAGCGGCAGAAGTTCTATGGTTTTGTACGAGTGAAATGTCCAACTAACTATAACGTCCCTGAAAGCTATGGTTTTTTCAGTGAATTTCTAAGGTTTTTTAAATGCAAAAAAATTCTTGACTAATGTTTGTTCTCGATTAATTTAGGAATACACTCAAGATTTAGACACTAAGGATTGTTATGTTTGCACAATCTTACCTTCTTCAGCTGCACAAGTACAGAATGAATCCTCATCCACAACCAAAAGTCATGTAAACTGCCTGGCATTTCTGTAGATCTCCTACAATTATAGACACAGTTAAGGCATATGAAAAGTATTACACCTGCTTAATGAGACCTTTAGAAAGGAAGTTCATTTTAACATTAGAGAAAAGGAAGGCTCACATTTTTTGTAAGTAAACTAAAGGAGAAGGTGTTTTAAAGAATGTTTGGAAGAAAGAAGATGAATACAAGAAGGAAACCCTATAACCTAAATTAAAATTAAATAGACAAAAAAAGGAAGTTATAGGCCTTATTTCGTTGTTGCTCAGAAAGCTTCAGATTGGCATGGAAGATTTACATTCTGACCACTGAATTACAATGTTGGTGGTCAAAGTATAAACCAGCCGGGGAAATCAACTACCTTCCAACCGTCTCAAGGAGCCCGTTGGCCAGTCGGAAACCACTCACAGTCTCTTAAGTAGGGCGTTTCTGCCGTCTGGATTATGAAGTTGGTTTCCGACGGCCATTCCAGGTTGGCCTTTCTGACATGTAAATCACTGTCGGAGAGCAACTTTGGGGGCACCTAGCAGGGCACCCTTCTCCCCTGGTCCTCCGGTTGAGGCCCTGGTGAGGTGCCTGCCACATGATGTAGGGATTTGCTTAAACTTCCATATTTACAATGGGTGCTTGTGCTGCAGGTGGGTTGGGACTGCCGCACAAGCTTAGATTGTAAAATGGAAGTTTGCGACTGCACCTTGTGCGGTTGCATCCTAATTGCAGTGTCTGGACTGCTGACCAGATTTCAGTCGGTTGCGCAAGGTGATGTCAGTCGGAGGGAACTCTGACTGACATCATAACCAGCACCTACGTGTTTACAATAGGAGAAAACAGTTTAGGAAGAGAGACACTGGGATACGTAATTGAGACACACACATTCGAACTTCTGGGAGAACGTGTTCAAATTTTAACAAGAGAAGAGGCAGATATTTCAGGAGTCTATTTTGTGTATGGACAGGATCCCTATTTACAGTTACCAGAGGAGTGGGAGGTGTTTGCTATTTAGCTTTATTGTTTGCTAAAATGTATCATGTGAATAGCACAGATCCGTTAACCATGACACCATATGACAAACACCCATGTAGTAGTAACAATGGGACATAATTAGTGGGAGATATTTTTGGACCAATTATACCACCAGTAGGACTAGTTTTAAATGATTACAAAATTGGAAAGTTATAAACAGTAGTAGATAAACTGGCTACTAGTGCAGCTGTGCTTTGCTGCCAGTTAACACAGAATTTGTAGCTATTGCATCGATGGCTTTGCAAGATCGCTTAGCTCTAGATATTCTGTTAGCAGAGAAAGGCGCAGTCTGTAAGATGTTGAAAGCTCAACATTGCTGCTCATACATTCATGATGAGAGTAGAAAATAGAAGAATTTGCAAAAAACATGACATCTCTGAAACCGTAATTAGAACCTTTAGGAAGTACTAGTGTATTAGGAACTTTAGACAAAGGATCTTTTGTCATTGGCATATGGTTTTTGACAGTAGGAGGAGAGCTTTTTGGAGTTATAATTGGCATTTGTTTGATATGCTTTATATGCCTTATATAAAGGATTTAAATGCTAAATGATGTGGAGAAATAGTAATGGAGGAAAGAAAAAATAGGGAATATAACATGTTGAGAAACCTTGAAACCCTGAAAAATATATTTGACAATACAGCAGAAGATAAAAGTGCACTTTAGAAAATGTGTTTGTTAAGAAAAATGTTGATGGTTTTTCAACCATCAGAGGGGGGAAACTGCATGAGCAAATTTTATTTGCAAGCGAAAATACTTTTATTATGAATGTGCAAACGTCTACATTTAAGTAGCACAATATAATGCAAACATTTGTAGTAGGTGATCATCTCTAAATGTTGTAGGCCTAAAAGTGAAACAGCTAATTGCTCATTTAAGTTAGCCTAACTGTCAACGCCATGTTTAACTGAAAATAATGCATAAACATTCAAAAGCCTGTTTTCTCATTTAAATTGTTGTTTGCACAAGATGTTTTTCCTCTTTTTGATGTTTAAACTTTCCAGAAGCCTTCTGCTAGCTAGTGAATAGGCACTTGTTTTTTATTAGATGACTTATAGCTAGGTTCTCACCGGTAGGAATGGAGACAACAGAAGAATGAGTTATGAATAGAACTGTCTGGACCATTGAATGCGAACATTGTAACTTTTTAAAGTCTAATTTTTTAAGACTATTGTATAAGTGTGAGATGATGAGAGTTTTAGTGTTCCCAGGAGTTTATTGAAACAATTTAGGAAGATGCAGGAGACAAAAGAAAATAGTTTTGCAATATAGAACATTGTGTGTTTACATTAGTGCATGTTCCTAGAGTAGCAGCCAGGTTTCTTCCATGAAGCTTTGACAGGAGACTCATCTTTGGGTTTCTGATATTCTCTACATGAGAGATTGCTTAACCTATAATCATTTATTGTCTGCTGATTTATAGCTAAGAATACATTAAAGCTTCCTTGTGAAGGCTTTATGCTTCTGCATCAATTCTCTCATCAGAACTCTTTATTGGGTATCTGAAATGACACCTTACTCTATATCCTTATTTTGACAAATTATTTTGATAAGGGAACTTTCTTTATGGAACAGATTTGCTTTATTATTACTATCGGTACTGTTATCTTGACTAATATTTTATTTGACCTTATATTGAAATATCAATTATTGGATTATGTTCGATATTATTTCTGATGCATAAAAGACTAAGTCTTATTAAATACAATGATTAAATACTAAAATAACTGAAAATAAAACTCTCCCCCTTTCTCTCCTCTCTTTCTTGGATCACTTCTCTACCTTCCCCATTCCTCTTTTTCCCTCTTCCTTCAAGCCTCCACATGCCTGCTCCAGTTAACCTTAGAAGTTGGGGAAAGTGACAGAGGCACCAGGAGGGGCAAGGACATTCATAACCAGCATCCAAGGACTCCAGCCAACTGGGAAAATGCCTAGTGACAAAAAGGCCGGTGGGGCCCACACATATGTATTTTTGTACCAAGCTGTACCTAACTCATGATTGGGGTCTATGTGTGGTTTTTTTTTTGATTGGATTAACGTATCCTGAAGAGCAGCCCTCAGATAGAATAAGAATACGTTGACATATGACAGGTGAAGAGGCTGTAGCTATAAGGTTTAAATTGTGCATAATCCATACTTTATAAGCAGACTGCCTTGCCATATGGGTACCTGGATCATGAAGTACAAGGAACATGTGTGACAATGTTTATCGCTCATATCACAATTAATTAAGCCAACTGTAAGTGGGGCCTTTACATGTGAATGCATTATTCAACAATGCCCAGCAATCACAAAAGTCAAAGTCAACATCTGGAGAAAAACATTTTTGTCAGTGTGCTCAGGACCTATGGGAAGCAACAGTCCTTGACTTCTTGATGGTTAAAAAGAAACCATGGACTTGAGTCACAAATATTTTACTGTGACTTACTCTTGCAGTAATCCTGAATTCAAGGTGTAAGCAAGGAGTAGACAGGAGCCCCCCTGGTTTACGCATGAAATTTATAATTAAGCTAGGCGTTCAAAATAAGTATTTTACTCATGCACCAATCTTTGTGAGCCCATCTAATGTCTCTACTTCCTCTCATCAAAAAAGTCATGTGATAGACTTATGCTAAGCAGGTCTTGAAAGAGGTGAAAAATAGCAACATGCAGTTATCACATCCCCTCCTTACAACACTGTAAGAAAGACAGGATCGCTAGTTGCTAAAAATAAAGAGGTTTCTCGATTCCATGAACAAGGTAATTAATAGGCAGAAACATTGCTGACCTAAAATGAATACAACTGTTTACTAATCAAGACAAAAATAAAGAAGAATGTATCTCCTTGTACGGAGAACATTTTGCCTGGGATGGGTAGTTAATGGTTTAGGATATGTGTTGTGTAAGGAATGCTGAGCATTTCAAGGGGAGGACAAATGCTTAAAAAGAATCACTTTAAAGACTCAGTAACTAGCAAGGAAATAGGAATATGGGGGAAGTGCCCTTTTCATGAGCAAAATGCTGTACAGTGAACAATAGAGTTTCATTATGAAGATGAGAACCATTCTAGTTTAGGATGCTAAGGACTCGGAAGGCTAGTAGCACAGAGAACATGCCAAAAAAGTGATTTAATGTTGTATAACTAATGATAACAAATACTTCAGTATTGACTGTTCCTTTTCCATGGCATTCCCCTCATATTGTGGAAGAGAAAGGGAAACATTAAAAGTACAGCAGCTGTGGAGGGTTCCAAACAATTACTGAGACATATTCCATAGGTTGATGTTTAACTTTTTGGCTATGTATTTTTGGGGATTCATTTGCTTTGTTAAAGGCTATTGAGGCTAAAGAGATCCTAGGGAAAAACATCAAACTCATCCTTATGGGTCACATCTATAAATGGCAGATGAGATGTAATATCAAATACATGACTATATAACAATGTATTTTTTGCAATCTTACAACAATAAATTGAGTATGAAGAACTGCCCTTTCTTTCTTTCCCTAACGTTTGACATCTCTCCCCGAAATTTCTGCAAATGTGCATGATTTACTTTAAGTCTATAGTCAACCCGAGGGTAATATAACTATACACTCATAAAACCTACCTGGACAGAAGAACAATAAAGATAAATAACAGCCCCACATTTGTCTGGAGATTTACAGGAAGCACACTGTAGGGAAGTTGTCCTTTCTGCAGGGACTCTCTGGATTTTTGCTCAACACCATTTTTGCTGATTATAGATCCCCTGCTAACCAGTGGTAAAGTGTCTGGGCCCCACCCATCAGCATGATGAAATTGGCATAGATGTAACTGGCATATATATAACTTACCTGTAACTCCCTGGCATGTGCCTGGTTGTGTAGTTTTAAACCATAAATTCAACCATTCAAGATAACAGCTTTTAGCAGGAACCTTTATATATTAATAAGAGAACCCCAAATAGGCCTTACGGTCCATAAGGCAGGGTGCTTTATACTTAAAAGCAGAGCACAAATGGTTTAATGTTAAACATGTTGTTACAGAGAAAAGGACTCAAAAGACAATTTCATTGTAGCAGGATTGGCTGATCCAGAGGAAAGTATTGGAATACAATATTACATTTAATACTATTATCTCAGGCTACAGAACATCTACCAATTTAATTTTGGGACTTTTTGAAATATTTACTACAAGCCCATTTCACTGGTAAAGTCATATTTGTAATATATATTCTGGAGATACCCCTTTCAGAATGTTATCTTTTCCTCTCCTAAAGCCTCTGAAGGCCTATTTGCATATGCTCCAACTGTCACCCAGGACCAAAGTTGCCCCCTTGAGGCGCTGTGAACTTGCTCCCAGAGCTGCAACAAAGGCCCTGGATGTGGGAAAGGTTACTGTCACACACATATATTAGCTGACACTTAGGCTGGTAATTTCTTTGCTCCCCAGTCAGGCAGGCACCACAGAGGATGAGATGCTCCTTTCCCAGACCACACCTCTGGGGTGTGCATAAAGGCTCTTGTCAAGTCTAGAAGGGTTTCACTATCTTGGATTTTGGCAGAAAGGGGCAATGTGGAACTGTTTGCAGTTGGGTGTGCAGAAAATGCTGCAAAACCGGGTATGATTACCCCTGAGAACTTTTAATTCATTGGTTAGGGAGGAGCCAGGAATCATTCCAATGTAAAGGCTGGTGCCAGCATAGCATAAACATAGCACCCACAGTACCTGCCTCAGAATAATTTTTGGACCAGTGGAAGAACAGATGAGACCGGACCTGTTTTCTTTGACCTGAAAAGAGCCCACAGGTCTGGACCTGTTCTTAGTGTACCCACGACAAAGAAGTGGACTCCACTCACCTCCTGTTCAAGCTACAGGGACACAATAAGCTACAAGTGGCATATCCCAAAACTTCTCAGCATACTAGTTCCAAATGGACCTGCCATGGATCCTGCTGCTGGCCTCTGTAGAGTGATACTTGACCCCCAAGTGATTTCCCAAGGTCATGAACCCTGGTGTCAAAGTGTGTTCCTCCCAACTTTTTATTAAAACTTGGGACTTCAGTCAAAAATTAAGGTTGCTCCTGCTCAGAGCTTTTCTATGGCAGCAAATCCGATTCAGCTGGAACTTGCAGTGAAAGTATACGGCCTTGCTGAGACCTAAAAAAATGACAAAGTCTGAAGGTAGAAATCTTCACCAGGCAAAGGCACAAAAAGTATCCAGGTGGTGAGGGACCTTCTCTTGGCATGAAATTCAGATTTCTCCTGCTCTTACATTTCTCGCTAAAAGTCAGTAGCTTCAACAACATATTGTGCAATGGCTATGTGATGACATGGAGCCCTCTTCAACCACAGCTTGCTGCATTGCACTGCTGTGGATTTTGACTTCCATTTCAGAGACCAAGCCAGAAGGTAAAACTTCTGACAAGGTCGAGGCTGGTTTCTATATCCAACTCATGCTACATCGTGACTGGATTTAGCTTGCACCTAGTTCTTAGTCATGTGCAACCAGATGACTGCAGTTGGCGATTAACACTTTTTTGTGCAATTTTTAAATTTAAGCTTTAAAAAATCTTTACTCAGGATTCCAATATTGCATTTTTTTCATTTTGGTGTAAGTTCATTTATTAAAATTCACTCCATTTTTTCCAAAATATTCGGGAATTTTATTGTGTTGTGTTTTGAATTTATCACTGTTTTGCTACTGCACAAAAAGTTTACACATTGCCTCCCATTAAAGCTGTTTACTCAGTGCCATAGCTACCAAGAAGTTGAGCTCAGGGTAATTTAGTAATATTAGTGGTTCACCCTGAGAATTACTGTGATTATTAGTTGAGGTGGGTACTCAACCCCTCAACTAATGCTTCCAATTTCTCTCATACAACTCAGAGGAAGACCTCTTACTCGTGGTGCAAAGAAGCTGTCTTGAAACTATTGAAGTTTTCTTCAGGTGATATCGCCAATGTCAAACCACCACCTATTAACTTTATGTATTGTTCAATATTTCTGATAAATGAATCCCAGAGAAAAACAACACCAAAATGCCTACCCATGTTGAAAAAAGGTATGTGGAGCTAATTCCAGAGGTCCTTGAGAATTTAATTTTGTGCCGAGTACGCTAAAAACCTAAGGTGTCAATCATAATTTGAGAACAACCTTTTGATTTTAGTATGGCTCATGATGCAACTTCCAGTAAGCTGTTGCAGTCTCCTAATTGTAAAACTCATAATTGTTAGAACAACTACTCACATACTATAGTTTAGAGACACCACAATCCTAATGTGTGCTGTGGCACCACACCAGCCACAGGATTGGACAGAGATAAACCTTTATTAGTAATATAAACTTCAACTCACTTTTAATGGTTAGCATGGGATTCCCGAAAACATGTTTAATTTGCTTTGTGCACACAGTTGCTCTGTTGAAAGTCATGGAAAGTGGAAAATCTTACTAAATTTCTTAGTGTATTCCCAAGGTCCAAGTAAGACTTTAGCATCTCAAGTACCCAGCTAATGCACGCATTCTTTCAAATGTAAGATTGTGCTTCTCCTACCTGGCGGCCAAGACATGGAACTCCCTCCCCATCCACCTCCGGACAACCCAGAACCATCTCGCCTTCAGGAAGCAACTCAAGACCTGGCTGTTCGAGCAGTAACTTTCCCCCCCCCCCCCCCCCCCAGCGCCTTGAGACCCTCCGGGTGAGTAGTGCGCTATACAAATGCCATTGATTGATTGATTGATTGATTGATTGGTTCAAACCACCACAAGATATACCTGCACACTCACACTTTTTTTTGAGCAACAAACTGTTAAGTGGGACTAACTAACAAACAATATTTAGGCTAAACCTTTGCAGGTTTGAAATATGAAGGCAAGGTCTCAACACAATGGAGGCCATAAAGAAAAACAGGCTTCAGGAAGGATGAGATCATACATTGATGTTGTTCCGCAACCACATGCATCTATCAGTGAATATTTTCTTATTCCATTTGGGCTACTTTTTATGGGTTTCAAAATGTGCTGTAGGAGAAATTCAAATATTGTAAAGGCAATGTGTTTCAGAATGTCGGTTTGGCTCTTGGGAAACAGATTTTCAAATAAAAGAAAGGCTCTGAGAGTATGTGTTGCAGCTATCTAATTAAGTAAAAGCATCAATACATGAGCTCTCATGTTTCAACTGGATACTTAGAACTCTCCAAATCTTGTAAGGGTAGACATACAAGTCCCTGGATGAGACACAGCTTAACAATAAAGCCTTCTATAATTTTGACTTTTTCTAGAAGGCCTTTTTTAGATGTAAGAGGGGGAAGTCTCATAAGACATTTCTTACATCATGTTGATGCAAATCTGGGAGTTGGGGTTGTTAGAAATCACGTGAATTACGTCACAAGAAGACTTGCTTAACTCTTTTAAAACCCTTGATCATCTCACTTGACCTCTTGAACATAAAATGAAGAGAAAGGGAGTAGAATTTATTCCACTATTTAGAAGGTTTTCATTTAAAAATCTTGAGCAATCGGAATGAGAAATTCCTGGAACCATTGACATTTGCTGACATGGAATGCCCTTTTAACTGATAAAGGAAGGGGAAGGTTTAGGTGGCCTGTTAAGGGGGAGACTTGGTCTACTTCCAAAGTACTGCAACCAGCTGTTAAACTGTTTTTCTGTGGTTTGAAGTGAAGTGATAGTGAGGAAACCTGTTGTTTATTCAGAGGCCATAACTATAGCACCCTGTGGACCTTACAGACCTCTTTCTTGTTTCATTTGAGGAAAAAAGGGGGCTTTGCAGTGGCGGCTCCTCTGTTAAGTTGAAGGACCCTCCCCCTACTCTTTCAGCAGTGCACACAGGAAAATTCAAATGATAATAAAACAAGTTTATTATCATTTTATTTTTCTTCGCTATCACTGAGTCAAGTCTTGGTGGTGGGGCCAACCTGATGGAGAGTCAGCAATGAGGAAGAGGAATGGTGAGCACTAAGTGTGCATGAGAGTTTGGCCAGCTGTCTCAGCCCAGCCAAATCAACATGTGCACTGAGCCTTTCTCTAACCCGAACTATTTATATAGCCAGGTGGAGAAGAGACACAGGCTCCCAGTCACAGTCTGAGTCTCAAACCCGGCCTATCGGACCAATTCCGGCTCTGCTCTCATGCTGGCAATAGCATTAACAGCATGAGAGCAGCATCTGGATTGGCCATGGGGTGTCAGGGAACCTGTGCATTGGCTGTCAGGAGTCATCAGGAGCTGATGAGCAGAAGACCACCAAGGCGGCAGTCAGCAGTTAAATGAATGTTCTTCTCCATGTTTTCTCCCACATTCTGCCCACTCATGCTGCCCCCCAAACTGCCCCCCCCCCAAGTTTGTCCTCACAGACTCAGTAGCTGCTATTGGGGCTTAGTGACAAGTCTAGAGGGAAATTGAGAAGAACTCTTGGATTATTCAGCTTAGTTTGTGAATTTATATATGCACGACTATACATTTTTTGAGACAAAACACATTTTTGGATTTTGGAAGACTGGAGAGATCATCGAGCTTTCATTCAACAAAGGTGCAAACTTTTTGACTAGCCACATTTCACTTTCCTACAAATTGAATTCAGCAGAGCATTCAGTTTTGAGTAGCTTGATGATCAGGCCTCCGTAAATTTATATTCTGTTTAAAAACAGATTTATGCACACTCATCTCAGACCCTGTTATGATTCTACCTGAACATGCATCACACCACTAGACTGACAGTGAGAGAACTAAAACACTAAAATTGTAGATAAGCTGGACAAGTACATTTCAGTCGGTCCAGATACATATGTTATATTACATGTTGTGTTGTAAAATTATGTATTTCCCCAGCCTACATTTTATTATGTATTCAGTTTGTAACACAGAAAGCTGACATTCTTATATATACAGTTACGTTTCTGCTAAAATAACAAACTCCTTAATTACCCATCTAATGCCTGTAGGAGTCACAGTGGACTGGAGTACTGGGTGCTTTTTAGTTTTCAGTTAGAGAACCAACCAGCCACTTAAGAGACCTGCCCACAATGTTACCAGTGCAGAAGAAACCATCTTCAAAAACTGATTTTGCCTTGGAAACCTGTAAGACTTGTTGCCTTTTTATGGTACAAAAGACCAACATTTGCAGGTTCTGCATGATTTGTACGACCGAGGATCATTCATGCTGTAATAATGTAATATTATTAGATTGCTGAACATGTATATGCTTTGTGTTTTTTCTTTTCCACCAAGTAAATTCAGTGTTCAGCATCTAAAACCAAGAGTTTTCATATGGTTTCGTTTGGGTTAATTAGTTTCCATAATTTCTTCTCTAATTTCTCGAGATTTGAGGGTAACATATTTGTCTTGGTAGAACCACTCTCTCTAAATTAGATGCATGCTCTCTCGACTCAGCTTTATTTGACCATTGTTTGTGCTCGGAGCTTCTTCCACCAGCTTTTCAGAGGATACTGGGGTTCTCCCAATTGTCTTCAAACAATTCAAACTCTAGCATTCAGTAATAAGAACGTAATCAACTGGAAGGAAGCATATATTAAGACGGAATCCTCAGATGTTTTACTCTTGGAGATTTTACTGTGTGCCAGAGAGCAAATTGCTGGTGAACTGACATAGATCCTATATCTTTAAAGAGCAAACACACATTCTGGGTTACCCATTATAATAATAGACCAAACTTATCACCATGTACAGTGGAATGTTTTGGGGATTTGGGAAGAAAATATTGTTATATTTACAAATTCTTCATTGTTCATTGTTCTCTGATCTCCTGGACCAACATAAGCGACGGTGACACCATAAAAATCATGAACACCATCCACTATGGATCTCCATCAGACCCATGTCCACACCACATCTTCAACAAAGCCAGCGCCACCATCGCACCCCATCTTTGGAAAGTCATCAACATCTCCTTCGAGACAGCGACCTTCCCGGAGAGCTGGAAGCCGCCGAGATCAACGTCTTACTCAAAAAACCCAAGGCCGACCCTAATGACCTCAAAAACTTCCGGCCCATCTCCCTGCTCCCGTTCCCGGCGAAGGTCATCAAGAAGACTGTCAACAGAAAATTGACCCGTTACCTCGAGGACAACAGCATCCTGGACCCATCCCAGTCTGGGTTCCGCAGCAACCACAGCACCGAAACTGCCTTCATCGCCTCCACCGATGACATCAGGGCCCTGCTGGACAACGGCGAAACCGCGGCCCTCATCCTCCTGGACCTGTCAGCCGCTTTCGACACTGTCTGCCACCACACCCTATGCACACGCCTCCACGAAGCTGGGATCCGAGACAAGGCTCTGGACTGGACCACCTCCTTCCTCTCCAGCAGAACCCAGAGCGTCCACCTCCCCCCTTTCCACTCCGAAGCCACCGAGATCATCTGCGGCGTACCCCAGGGCTCATCCCTCAGCCCGACATTGTTCAACATCTACATGGCACCGCTCGCCCACGTCGCCCGACCTCAACATAACCTCAACATCATCTCCTATGCCAACGACACCAAGCTGATCCTATCCCTCATCAAGGACCCCCTTACCGCAAAAAACAACCTCCACAAAGGAATGAAAGCCATTGCCGAGTGGATGAAGAACAGCCGTTTGAAGCTAAACTCAGATAAGACAGATGTCCTCATCCTCGGCTCCACCCCCTCGGCCTGGGATGACTCTTGGTGGCCGACCGCACTGGGAACAGCACCAACACCCACTGACCACGTACGCAACCTGGGGTTCATCCTCAATTCTACTCTCTCCATGACAAACCAGGTCAACGCAGTCTCGTCCTTCTGCTTCAACACCCTCCGCATCTTCCGCAAGATCTGCAGGTGGATCCCCACCGAAACAAGAAGAACGGTCACCCAGGCCCTCGTCAGAAGCAGGTTGGACTACGGAAACGCCTTCTACGCAGGAACCTCGGCCAAACTCCTGAAACAACTACAACGCATCCAGAACGCCTCTGCACGCCTGATCCTCAACATCCCTTGCCACAGTCACATCACACCCCACCTGAGAGACCTGCACTGGCTCCCCGTCAACAAGAGGATCATCTTCAAGATCCTCACCCACGCACACAAGGCACTCCACAACACCGGTCCGGCTTACCTCAACAGACGACTCACTTTCTACACCTCCAACCACCAGCTCCACTCCGCCGACCTCGCCCTCGCCACCGTCCCCCGCATCCGAAGAGCGACCTCCGGTGGCAGATCATTCTCCCACCTCGCCGCCAAGACCTGGAACACTCTCCCCATCCTCCTACAACAGACCCAGGACCTCCTAACCTTCAGGAGACTACTCAAGACCTGGCTTTTCGAGCAGTAGCAGCACCCCCCCAGCGCCTTGAGACCCCCACGGGTGAGTAGTGCGCTTTACAAATGTTTGATTGATTGATGATTGATCCAGCGGAAGCGGTGACATTTTATAACCATTTATAATATCACTAATTTCATTATACTGGATCTTTTTTAACCAGGAGATCGGGCCCATGAGAACTCAATAACCACTTACAAATCTCAGGTCCTCCGATGAACATTTTTTGCAGAGCTATTAGGGACTTGATAATGAAAAGATGGATAATATTCCTGTTGGACTTGGCCCTTTTTGCAGGGTCATCCCTGAACTTTTTGCCTTCCTCCTATATTTTTTCTGACCTGTTGTTGGCTGTTTTATGACTGGGCACTTTGCCACTGCTGATCAGTGCTAAAGTGCATATGCTCTCCCTATTGTAAATTATTGTACGAATTAGTGATTCCATGATTGGTTGGTTTGGTTTACTTGTCAGACCCTAGTACAGTGCACCAGGAGTGCCCAGGGCTTGTAAATCCAAATGCTGCTGGTGGGCTTGCAGCACTGGTTGTGCCACCCACAAAAGCAGCCTGTAAAAGTGTGTCCAAGGCCTGCCATTGCAGAGACTGCGTGCAGTCTGGTACTGTCATGCTGACTGTGCAAGTGCACCCACTTGCCAGTCCCTAAACCTTCCCTTTTCTTCATATCAGACACCCCTAAGGTAGGCCCAAATGTAGGGTGCATTGTAAGGATAAGGTAGGACATGCCCTGGTGTGTGTGGCATGTTCTAATAGTGAATTACAGCCATTTTCGTTTTTCACTATTGCAAGGCTACCTGTTCTCCATAGGCCAGAATGGGCAGTTTGATTATTACATCTTATAATTCTAAATGACTCAGGGAACATGGTAGAAATTCGAATTTAGTATGCCTGAACTCAGAATGATAAAATACATCTTTTAGTGAAGTTGGTTTTAACATTCTGTGTTTGAAAATACTACTTTTAGAAAGTAGGTATTTTCTTGTCTAACCATTCAAACCTGCCTCTGCTAGGCTGTGTATTCCCTGTCTGGAGTTTGAGTGACAGGGCTGGGGAATTCCAGGAGACAGGGTGAGTCCGCCCAGTGGTGAATAGAGAGATCTGCATCTAGATGGGAGGGAGGAGTTGCACCTGGGACCTGAATAGGACAGTGCCTGCCCCCGACAGTGCTGGCTCCACCCCCTGTGGTGCGTCTGATATCTCTGCGCTGCACTATGAAAGGAGAAAAGGAATCATGTCAACAAAGTGCTCCAGGGCTGTGCTTTCCCCGCCACAATGCTGGCTCCACCTCCTGTGAGGCGTCTGATGTTTCTGCCCTGCACTGTGAAAGGAAAGAAGGAGTCATGTAAACAGAGTGCTCCAGAACTGGTTTGGACTGGGAAAGGCCCCTTTGCCTTTAGAGGACAAAGGATTTTTGGGTATAAATATTGGGACCCTGATCCCAAGAATTTAGATCACTTTGGGAAAACAAGAAGAACCTCTGCTGACGGAGGAATCAGAAGAAGCTGAGGAGGAAACTATCCCTGAACCTGGGGGATTGGCCTGCAGCGGTTGCCTTACTGCCAAAGAGAGGAGAAAGGAACTTTGTGTGTACTTTTGCTCAACTTGTGAAGGATCTCCAAGGGCTTGGAATAGAGCTTGCCTCCTGCTGAAGTCTCAGGAACAACAGACTTCACCCCTGCTGCTGTTGTTGGGCCTTCAGAGGAACTGTGTGTCGCAAGGAGCTTGAAGCGCGACTCAAGAAGGAGAAGCATGCTGCCATCGGAGCTGTTGTCGTCGCATCTCGTAAAGTGTGCCACTGCTGCAGCATCGCATCGAGCGGAAGCGTCTCGCATCATCCAGGAAGAGTCTCGCAACGCCGAAAAAGCGTGTCGCCATCGCAGCCATCGTAGCTGACGCATTGCACCGCATCAAGAGAAGAGTCTCGCATCGAGGAAGAAGCGTGTCGCCATCGTAGTTGTCGCATTGCACTGCATCAAGAAAAGCACCTCGCATCCACGGAGAAGCGTGCCGCCGTCGGAGCTGCTGTCGAGCGGAAGTGTCTCGCAAACGTCGGAGAAGAGGGTCTATGCCAAGGCCGCTGTCGTCACATCGCGTAAAGGCTGACGCCGCTGCAGCTGACGCATCGAGTCGAGTCTTCTCGCAGCATCGGAGAAGCGTACGCATCTGGAGGATCTTCACGTCTTTATTTCTTTGCACCAAAAACTTCATCACATCAACATCGTTGCAACACTTTCGTTGCCCTGCGTGTCGCATCTAAAAGGTACGTTGACTTAAAGTGTCGCATTTAAGAACTTAAGAGAACTAAGCAAAATTCTACCATCTAAAGTAACAGTATTGTGTGTTTTTGTCGTTTAATGGTCTTGTGGTAAATCTATATAAAGAATACTTATTTTTGATATAAAACCTGTGTGGTGTCCATCTGTAGTGTTGTCACTTGGTTACTGTATGTGTTCACAAATGCTTTACACACTGCCTCTGAGATAAGCCTGTCTGTTTGTGCCAAGCTACCAAGGGGGTGAGCAGGGGTTATTTTAGGAGTGTACCCCCTTACCCTGACTAGAGGAGAGGATCCTTATTTGTCACAAGTGCATACCTGTGCCAACTAGAGACGCCCAAGTCTAATAATTCCCTACATGAGGACCTATAACGAAGGAAATACCTAACAACCATTGTCATAATATTGCAATATCTCAATAACTCATAAAAAATTACAAACTCTGATTACTTATCAAGTCACTTGTATTTAATATTTCAGAATATGAATGGTCAATACATGAATACAATAAGAAACAACATGAGTATTCTTCATTAGTTCAATGTTACAGGAAAAATTAAAAATAAGAGAAATACAGTCTATAATGAACTCATTTCAAAATCAATAACAGGCATGAGTGGAGAGAAGAAAAGACAAAAGAAATGATCATTGCAATATCAATATGCAGTTTGATATCCCAGACGAACCTAGATCAGTGAGAACTAATGCACAATGTGCAATAGTTTGGAAGAGCTAACCCTTAGGCCAAAAGGGTATAGCTTAAGGCTACATCACCAGCCAATGAAGTGCAAAGTAATCAGGACAGCCTCAGTCAGGTATAGCAAAGACAGCAACCAGGAGCGAAGAGAGTACGACAGCAAGGCTCTCCTCTCATAGAAGCAGCTACTCCAAAAATATACTTTCATACACTAGTAATTATACTCTAAATGTTAAATGTCCAACCCCCCTGAAGTTACATTCGCAAATTCTTCTCGATCTCATTGGCTTCAAAATGAGGTGATCATCATCCCACCCAGGTCATTGAGGATCTTTTAAAACAGTCCATTGGTAATACAAAAGATGAAGCAGTAAAAGAATCTTGCAACATTATCCACACTCTTGTGCACACTCCACATCAGCTTGCAACATTTGTCGACAAAATCATTCATAGAGGGATAAATAATTAGATCAGAAAATAAACTTTTAAAGATTACTTTGTGCAAGTCTAAACAAACAAAACAGCATTTCAGAACCAGATAAGGACAAAATACATTCTTCTGGGGCCTATGTTAGTAAAAGAGAAATAACTTTAGCAGTTTTTTTAGGCCTTTCTGGAGAAACTTTAAAATCATCTTTTCTCTTACAAAGAAAATAAAACACACTTCAGTTAAATGATCACAAAGGAATACATAAGAAATCATTATTTCATTTTTTTCATTATTCTAATTTGACCCACGTATATAAATTAATTTCACATATGGACTATGATGATCAATGTTTTCTCATTATTAAGAAAAGAACCAACATTTACATGAACATTTCTGAAAGCGTTTTCGCTATTTTGTACTTTGTTATTCTACTTGTGAAAATTCTAGTACACGTGAAAAGTCTCTCCTCTCGTTTATACATAAAACCTCATGTTTTCATCCTTTTTCTGCACAGAAACTATTGCAGCTTTTAACTTGGAATGTGCCATATCTTTATTGCACATTTTTCATGCTATTCCTTTCAAGTCCCCTTAGTTTTCACTATTAGTCTTATGTTTTGTTAATAACACACATTATGAGCAGATTTGATCAAGCAACATTTTTACACCTAAATCATTCTCCATCATTTCTATATTAAGAATACATGTTTGGGATTAGAAATGTTTAACATTATCCAAGAGAATGATCCATTCTCGAGAAATCCAGACATTACAGCGAGGACATTCCTTTTTCACAACACTATCATGTGACTGAATCTAACTGCATGGTCGAAAAAAGACCAGAGATAGAACCTGAAGCATGCTGATAATATGCCTGAAGTACAGAACCTTTTATTAAATATTATTGAACAATCATATATTAGTCACAAATCCCAAAATATACTTGTATATATATATATATATATATATATATATATATATATATATATAAAGTTGAACCATCCAATTCAGAACTGATATTGGACAAGAGACTCAAATATTTCCATTAAATGCATAATAAACACCCCATGTTGATTCAATAAACTAGAGGCCATATGTATGAATTAAAGTTCCTGTCACAAATGGCCAGATTCACAGAATCTGGCTGTTTGCGGCAGGAAAAATGCATTTTGAGATGTACAAAGCCCAAATTGCGATTTGGTAATTTGTTACCGAATCGCAATTTAGGTTTTGCAATTCGGTATTAGGAAGGGGCATTTTATGTGTTTTCCCCCCTAATACCAAATTGCAAGGGTATGTATGAATGTTGTGTGACCTACAAAGGGTCGCAAAACATTCACTTTTGACCACCAAATACAACTTGATGGTTACCCATACAGAACCAGGAAGAGGTCCCTAAGGACCCATTCCCCTTTGTTACTTAATGAAAAAATGTTTTTTAAGAGCAGCTAGTAATCCCACGGAAGAATATTTTTCATTTTTATTTTTGAAATGCATCCCGTTTTCCTTTAAGTAAAAAGACCTGCATTTCAAAAAAATCTTTGCTTTATTTAAAAGCAAACCCATACATGGTGGTCTGCTGTTGCCAGCAGGCCACTATCCCTCTGTTTTTTAGCGATTCCCAATGGGTAACAAATTGCAACCTACCTCATGAATATTAATGATGTAGGTCATTTGGGACCACTGGGAGTCACAAATAAAACTCAATGGAGTTTTGTACGGTTGGAATTTGCGATTTCCTAATTGCGATTTACATAGAATAGGAATTAGGAACTCACAATTTCAAACGTTAGTAAATGTGGCCCTAGGTCTGGTAGTTTACTGATCTACTCTCAATTTCGCAAGATGGAATTGACAGAAACCTCCTACTTAAGCATGCCAAAGTATGGCTACCCTCTCAAGTGGAATGTTGCATTCCAATGTACATTCTCACCCCTGACTACATGGTGCTACAATAAAATGTGTTTGGCCACATTAATGTATGTACTATACAGGAACCTAATATTATAGTTCTAAAAGCAAATCTCCTTTCTAAGATGTTAAAAAAAAGTGTTAGATACGTTTACATGACTAATAATCATATGAGTATTGATTGCCCTGCATTATGCAAATCTAAGTGTAAAGACATCAGAATTTGAGCACTACCTCTGTCTGGTATTTTCCCTACCTCTCAATAAATGCACACATTTTTTCTTAGGTTCATACAACAGACTCTATCGCTAATGTAAATAACCTCCCACGGAAGAGATGAGATTTTTCCTCACATTAGTCAACAATTATTGTAGATTTTCCATAAACTGTGCGTAACCCGCTTACAGCTTTATTATGATAGACCATTGCCAACAAGCACTTGGGGACTGCAGCTGGGAACATTTAGTTCACCTGAAATCCACTTTACTTTTAGATCCAGCCTTGATCTTCCCTGTCTTCAGGGAATAGGTAGAAGGGAAGCAGTGGGCAGGACATTTTCGACATTCTTGGATAAAATCAACTGCAGAGGCTACTGACCTTGTTAATGCAGCAAGGCCCCATTACATCGGTATATAAGAACCTATGCCAAAGGAAATTAACTTCTGGATATAAAGAAATATTTTGTTCTCTCCTACACTAAAATTGTATATCAAACAATATTGTGTTAAACTGAGACACTGACATTTGAAACAAATTATGTAATGAGATCTATGAATAAGGGAATGTATGTATGCGGCTATAAGGTGTATATTTAGCAAGAACCTCAACATAAGAATGTACAAGTGAGAGATAATACAAGAGAGTAGAGATGATCCAAGTTGCAGGAGCATGCAGGGGAAAGAAAAGGGGAAGAGATTTCAAGTGATAATTGGCAAATCGCTTGGGTGAAGGTTGAGAGAGGGTTCCAGTTAGAAATGGGCGGAGCCTTGATAGAAGAGCTATAAGGAGTAAGGTTGAAGGGTGAGGAGAAGCTGCGTGTGATTCTGAATGAGTTTTGTGTGGGGCACAGCGTGGGGGATATCTTTCGGTGGATTCTTGCACCAGTGTAGTGGCATTTCCATAAGATGTTGCTTAAAGAGATCTGTTTTGAGTTCTGTCTGGATTTTCACAGACTGAAGTGCCACTAAGATAATATAAATATAACCAATTTATAAAGCACACATGAAAAATTGGGTGTGGCACTAAGACATGTGTATTATTACAATTCCATCCAAGAATTTTTATTTTATAAACCCCAGGAGGTAAAAAGGCAGAGTCAGCTTTGTCAGGATTCAGCTTGTGAACTGCAACTCCTAGTTAACACATTAATGTTCTGTGATATCACATTAGGATTGAAACCCGTGACATGCCTTTTTCTCACAGATCTGTGAAGTAGTTTTTCAAACCCCTAAGCTATTTTGCCGACAATCAATTTGTAGAGTCTCCTCATTCATCATGGAGTTTCCCTGTTGAAATATTCAATATAAAAAAACATGGTCGAAATGGCAGTTTAAATCTGCAGACAGGCTGCAAGGACCGGTCTGGAGACACGTTTTACAATTCCACTTTAGTTGGTGGAGCAATGAATGCTGCAGCCCACTTGTAGCATTTACTCTATAAGCCCTTGGTACACGTAGTACCATACAATTGGGTCTTATGCGTACTTAAATGGGACAATTAGGTTATGCACATTTTACCGTGGTTAAAAGGAAGAGTACAAGCACTTTATCACTGATTAGCAGTAGTAAAGTGTGCAGAGTCCCATGTCCAGCAGAAAAAGGCTTCAGCTAAAGAAGGAAAAAGTCTGAGGGAATACCATGCACAAATTGATCATTTCCACAAAGCGCTATGATTTTCTGGTGACTTCTGTAGCTGATCAATCACCCACTCAACATTGTCTTCTTCAGGATGCTAAAAGTCCCAGTTGATTTGGATGCCGAACAATTTTGGGGAAAGCCACTTTCATGCCGAAAGCATTTTATAAAAGAATGACAACCGGTCAACCGGAGCATGTCCTGGAAGAGGATGATGAGTGTTTCAACCTCTAGTTTCCTGTGAGGGATGTGACTGCCAGTGACTGGCAATTCCTATAGATATTGGAAAACGGAATGGAATTCAGTGGAAGGTGAATCCTGTCACTACCCATTAACTGCTGAGTGCTTGCCTGAATAGTTACTCTGGATGATCACAACTCTGGATTAGCTACTCAGTATTACTAGTTATTTAATACTGTCCATGCTTGAGTATGATCAGTGATTGAATATTATCAGGGATCCTGTGTCATCAGGGGTTAAGTATAATACATGCACTCTTCAATTACTCTGTATTACTATTGCTCAGTAATATCAACGCAAACGACATAAAGTGACAGTCTATTAGTATGATTCTTGCTCCTTTCTGTAGTGCCTCATGTTTTGGTTTGTTTGTATTACATACTTCTGCCAATACTATGGCCCGTCAAATGCACCGATGATCGAAGATGCATTTCACCACAGATTTGGCTTCAGTTGTGAAGGCTAAGGGCCATATGTAGGTAGGCCAATACCGGTCGGTAACGGCCGATTTTCGGTAAATATACCGTTACCGACCGGTATTTAGGCGTTTGAGATGTAGGGGGTTCATTTCTGTATTCGGTAATTTACCGAATCGGTAAAATTACCGAATCGGTAATTTTACCGATTCGGTAAATACCGAATACAGAAATGAGATGTAGGGGGAGTGTGTGGTGGGTGTGGGGATTCGTTATTTACCACCAACTGAAAGTTGGTGGTAAATGACGAATGTCCCTGGTAATGCATTATTTGGCCCTTATATGTGTGCAATGTGGCAGACACACATGCCCTCAGGGCATGTATGTGTGCCACATGTGCACACATGCAGGAATCAGGGGTGCAACAGGGTGTCAATGTGACACCCTGCCACCCTTGATTGAGCTCCCCCCATTACCGATTCGGTATTTACCGATTCGGTAATGGTAACTGGCTTCCCATTGATTCCTATGGGCCTCCTGGCCCATAGGAATCAATGAGATACAGGTTACCATTACCGAATCGGTAAATACCGATTCTAAAATACCGACACTTACCGAATCGGTATTTTTTTACCTACATTACATTTACCGATTCATAAATACCGAATCGGTAAAATTCGGTATTTAAGAATCGGTAAATGTAATTTACCTACATAAGGCCCTTGTGGATCAAACTTAATCCCTAGGTTTCACACTTTTTAAGAAGGTCATCCAGTGGAATGGGATGATGCATTAGGCGGTTTGGTCACAGGCATACCTTCTGACATCGAATCTTTAAGGCAGTGCCTGTATTTCATCCAGTTGTGGCTTTTTAACAGACAGGGTCTGATCACCAGTTAGTTGGAGAACTTCTCCTGTCATAAGACCTACATATGAAATTCAATATTATAGGATTCCGCGACTTGAACAAATGATCCTAAAAATGATTAAATAAGCTGTGGGAGAAGACACATTCTTATGGTGCACCTCAAGAAATTCTGGACATTTTCCAATGGAATATGGCAAGCTTGAATGTGTGTCCTGCTCTAACATAGCGGGGCCATATGTAGAAAGCAAAATTGCGATCGCAAACGCCGAAATTCGCCGAATTTCGGCGTTTGCGATCGCAATTTTGCTAAGTGGGATGTAGGAAGGCAAATCTGCATGCAAAATAAGGAATCGCAAAATTTGCGATTCCTTATTTTGCTAATGCATTTAAGGAATCCCAAATAGCGATTCCTTAAATGCAATGTAGAAAGCACCCAAGTTGTGCTATTTTGGCTTAAGGAATCGCAAATTACCACCAACTTCAGGTTGATGGTAATTTGCGATTTCTTTCAATAATGCAGTTTTTTGCATTATTCAATGTGCCATGTGGCACACATACATGCCCTTAGGGCATGTATGTGCGCCACATGTGCACCCATGCTCATTACAGGGGTGCAAAAGGGTGTCATGTTGACACCCTTGCACCCTTGAAATTGCATTCTCAATTTGCGATTCTCTAATTGAGAATCGCAAATTGAGAATGTCTTCCTATTCATTCCTATGGGCCTTTTAGCCCATAGGAATGAATGGCAAGGTATTCCTTATTTGCGATTCTCAATTAGAGAATCGCAAATAAGGAATAGGTGGGATTCGCAAACAAAATTGCTAATCCTACCTACATAGCGTTTTGCTATTCTATAATTGCGATTCCCTAAAAATTGCAATTAGAGAATCGCAAAACACAGCCTACCTACATATGGCCCCAAGTCATTTATTATTTGTAAAGCCTATGCGCACCCCTTGGGACATCGCAGGAGTGAATGACAGATGTTCTTCATTACCCAGTTCCAAAATATTCATCTAGCTCAAAAGAATTACATTCTGAGTGCATCTGTCAGAATTCAAACCTGTGGGCATCATATCAAAAACAGCTGTCTGGAGGGAATGCATTAGTCAACTTAGCAAATTGACCTAATGCTCTAGAAAAGAGACAAAAGAATTGAGAGGTGTTCCACTAATCTTGGTACCAGACGTGTACCCACGAAGTTGAGGAATACTGGGCTATCGAAGCTGTTAAATGGAACCGAGGGGTCCAAAAGTATATGCGAAATGGTGGACCTTGATCTGTGAAAGTAAATGTTTTATTTCTAATATTTGAGATCCGTGTGGCCTTTATTTCATGAAAAGGTACCTTCGAGATACCCTCTGTTGCTCAAGAATAGATACATTGACACCAGTGTTTTTTTAAGCCACATAATGCATTTTGAACGAACATTTCTGCCCTCGTTCTATCAGTCTACTATTGGAAAATATATATTTTTCTGTTGTTTTCTTTGCGCTCCCAAAAATAAGCAGGTTCATGGGACATTTGAGTAAGTATATTATAGGCAGTAATATAAGCCCACATTTATTTTAATCTGGATTAGTATACTCTCAATAAAGGTCACGCTTTGGTGGTGGTTTCATACTTTCTGGTTGCGGTTTAAAAGATACTCTTACGTTCATTCTGATCTAAATGAAGAATTGTGTTTATGAAGAAAATTATTTATGGGAATTTCAACATTCACTGCACATACACAAATATGGAAATGTAATTTTATTTCTCAAGAATCAGTGTTCCTTTTACTATAATTAACTATATGTCCGTTTATCAGATCCGATATATTTCTTGAAAGTTCCAGCCGTCTTGCAGTTCAAGCAAAAGGTTAATTTTCACCTGTAAACATTATTTACAGCATTTAGCTTAGTTTATTTGGGAGTGTGCATTTACTCAGCTTCTGTTGTGACATGCAACCAAACAAAAACTATGATTACTTAATGCTTTGCCCCTTCTGAGACAAATGGAAATTGTAGCTGACACTGTAAAAGCGAAGCAGTAAAAAAGAAATTCAGTGGATATAAAATATGTTGTATTCTAGCAGGAATGCTTCCATGATTTGTGTTGAAGGTTAAATGGTCCCTGATCCACATTATTATAACACATTATTGCTTTTATGTGGATTTTTTCCCAGTAGGCTTGTGAAATGCACTATCAATCCATACCAATATGAAAGACACTGAGCTGATTTTATGAATGTGAAAGAAGATTTGGAAAACAGCAAATTCTCTATTGCAATTCGTACAGCTGATATATTTAATGCCAAACTATAAGACTATGCCACAAGATGAGTGAACAGATATCATCTGCTAAATTACTGACAGGAAATACCTTGCAATATGATGAGACAAGCTATTTATTAAAAGGAATAAAGTGCCCCCTGTAGTACATGATAATGATATTGCAATTCACCTCAGAGTTCCATAACCATATAGAGGAATGAGGCCAAATTACGAGTTCCTTTATATGGTTATGGTACTTTGAGGTGACTCGCAATATCCTTATTGTGTACTGCAGGGGGTAATTTATCACATATAATATATGGTCACATCATCACCTTTCCTCCATTCACTTAACATCTTGGTGCATAGCACTTTCTTTAGAAGAAAGAGCATGTTTGCAAACATAAAGAATACAAATAAAAGCTCTAGTGTAAAATTAAACACATCAAAAACCTGTTAGATATTCGTTGCAAACATCATTTGGAAACAGTTCGATACAAATCAGTTAAAAATAAGCTGCAGTAGGTCTGCTTGCACAACGATAGAATGGAAGTTACCTTGCTCCCATTGGAGTTGTTCCTTGTGGTGTGTTGGTCATAATGCAATATGTGTGCCATCATTTGCTCTACCAAAATGTTGTGTTGTGCCCAATTCATGCTATCCTGCCTTCAAATTGGCTAATTCCTCATTGTGTATGAACTGAATGTAGCTCTTGATGTGTATCCCCATTGTAGTCCAAAGTGCTTGTAGCACACCACTGACATTTGTTTGTGATATGTCACCGGATGCAAGCAACACTGAATTGGAAGGACCCAGTGGTCAGAAACTGTTGTACTGGCATGTGTCTATTTATTTGCTTATTTACTGTGGGATTCCTTTTGTTAGGTAGGAAATATGGCTCCAACTGATGATGTAGACCTAATCTATTGTTGCCTATTGTTTTGGATTTTTGCAGATGTATTCTCTCCTTCCATGTTAAGAAAGTCTGCAACTGATTATATGATCACTGATAAAGAATAACTGAATCATGTCTCATTTACTATGTTTCTGACATCATGTCAGTCTATGATATGAACAATGGAATACAGATTTTCTCGGATCAGACACTTGTATGTATGTGTTATTGTGACATGATAGTGATCCAGAGTTGGACAGAGTTTGCAAACAACATATCGATGCATCCAGAAGTCCCTAGTGTTGACAGTGCCAAGTTCACATGGAGGTACATTCACACTGTTATAAGTGAGAATTACGACTTTGGAAATACAGGGGCCCCTGTTTACAAGATAAACTTGCCAATAACAAGGAAAATATGAACTGAGGAAAAGGCCTAGGCAAAGCAGCATATATGTAAGCGCAGACAAAAAAAATCTAGAACATGAATAATATAATAGCATATATATTGAAAAACATACAGTATGACATAAGCTGATGTTATCAAATTATTTATCCGTCAATTTTTTACAAAAATATTTTTTTCATTTAAGATAAATATATATAGATATATATCTGATATTTTGTTTAAATATATTAAAATAATTTTATCTGTTGTCCAAATCTACAGTGAGTACATGGAAAATTGCACAAGTAATACATTAGTATGGAAATAAATTCTATTTTTTTACATATAAATCACATCAATTAATAAAACATAAATGCTTTTTATACACAATGCACGATGCGAGAGGCTGAATGATGTAAATAAGCTGGCGGTTTGTTGTCACATACTGTATGTTTTTCAATCTATATGCTATTATATTGTTCATGTTCTAGATTTTTTTGCCTGCGCTTAGATATATAGTGCTTTGCCTAGGCCTTTTCGTCAGTTCATAATTGAGAATTACAACATGAGACAATGACTTGGTGACGTATTTTTAATGAAGTGAATAAAGGCAGGAACAAGAAATTAACTTAAAATTACACAGTGCAAACAAAAAGTGAAGTATTCAGTCATGGTGGATGAAACCATTGAAGAAGAGTCCAAATGTTCAGGAGTTTAAAGTCCAACATACTCCTCCCATCAGGTATTGAAAAATGGTCAGGAATAGTTCACAAAGTAAATGCCTAGCACACACAGGAGGAAATTAGGGGCTAGGTTTCTTCCTGGCAGTGGTGGGTGTCTTACCACACTGAACTCCTGGATTTTAGAATGGATGTTCCCTCATCTTTTTGCCAGAGGGGGATACGGAGCTGCTGAGACAGGGGCGTGTGAAGGCGTGTCATCCTCTGACAGGGCCTCCATTCATGTGGCTGCAGCAGATGTTGGCAGTCTGGATGTCCTTTGACTGCAGAAACGAGTAGATGAAGGTGGAAATGTCCTGCAGAGGATGGTGTTGATGTCCCGCAACACCCCAGCCAGGGAGGCCATGTTGCCGGTCATGCCAGCCACCTCACTTTGGGAGCCCAGGTAGACTTGGTGTCCCAAGTAGGCTCACTCTGTGGGCCCACAGATACCCTCCCATGACTCCTAGCCCCACGGCCCTGGGTACAGACTGCACCTGCTCACTGGGTCCTGGTTTGTCCGTGACTGGAGTGGTGATTAGTGGCTCATAATGGAGGACTGGGTTGCACAGGATGGGACTGACTGTGATTGGTGCACAGGTTGGAGTGCAGTGGTTGGCTGTGTTTTTGCAGCTGTGGTGGGAGGTGTTACTGTGGGAACAGTGAACCCCACTGTTGGCGTCTGCCCAGGCTGACCAGATGGGCCAGGACCATCATCCAAGCCCACCCCTTCAGAAGCATTGTCATCACTGAGTGCTTTGTCCTGGGGAGGAGAGAAACTCTGTTCTGTTTCCAACCTCTGTGCTGGTGCAGTGGTGGATCAACCTGTTGAGAAATGAAGGACTTTGGTAATTGTGGTAGTGAGGTATCTACATCCACGTTGTTTGTGTCAAAGTAAATAAGGACCTAGAATGGGACAATATAATAGAGATTAGTATTGTCATTTATTTGCATGGATTTGAAGTTGGTTACTAGACATTTGTAGACATTCAATAGATGTAGTGGATTCCATCAGCTCATTAGATGTGCTGATATGTGCCATTTTGGCTTTAGGGATAGACATACCATCTCCAAAACTCTGCTACAAACACATTGTAGTCATAACATGTGTATTTATCCATTCAGGGCCTAGCTGTGTCTAATACAGGGAAACACTCAGCTTGGTTGTATATTTAGCATTGTTCCTCATGTGAAAAGTGCATAGTCAAGGGGTCACCTGCTACTGCTCATCAGCTGAGTTTCCTTTATGGCTCACATTTATTAGAGGTACACAGTTGTTATTGTGTCACTCATGCCATCAGTAGTTTCAATTGATAAGACCAGGACACCATCAAGCAAAATAGTCAGACGTACATCTGAGTGGAGCATTGTCTGTGCATTGCACAGTCCATGACTATTGAAGATCAGTAGTGACATGGAAGACAGGTGAGGAGGGGCAAAAAGAGTCTAACATCTTGGTTTGAGTTGCAGTCACAGGGCCTCATGGTAGATGTAGTCACTTCAATGTCATTTTTCCAAAAATTGAAAAATGGTAAGCTGCATGATGTGTGAACATCGGTAGTGACATGGCAGGCAAGTGAGAGGATGCTATAGGAGTCTAGCATCTTGGTCACAGTTGCAGTCACAGGGCCTCATGGTAGTTGTAGTCACTTCAATGTCACTTTCCAACATTTGAGAAATGCTAAGCTGCATGATGCTTGCAAATCAGTAGCAACCTGGCAGACAAGTGAGAAGGGACAAAAGGAGTCTAGCAGCTTGTTTAAAGTTTCAGTCATAGGGCCTCATAGTAGTAGTGGTAGCATTTCTATCTCAACTTACCAACACTTGACAAACGGTAATCTGCATGATGAGTGTAGAACGGTTGTAACATGGCAGACAAGTGAGAAGCGGAATAAGGAGTCTATTAGATTGGTTAGAGTTACAGTCACATGGCCTCATGATAGTTGTGGTCACTTCAATCTCACTTTAGCAACACTTGAGAAATGGTAAGCTGTATAATGTGTTAAGATCAGTAGTAACAAAATCACATCTTCTACACCTGGCAATAGGTGGAACAGAGATAAACAATATAGTGGTAATGAACTATATGTCATGAAACTAGTCTGAGCAGAAAAGAGGGGGGAAGTAATCCTTTCAGGGCTAGAACCCTCACTCACCATTAGGTGACATGCTTCTTCATATGGGTTCCCTCCTCACACCAGGATTGAGAAGTCCAAGGAGTGGGCTGCAACTCCCCAATGGGGAGGATATCAGCTGTTTTCGCAGAGATGAGCAGTGAAGATAGGTGGTGAGGGGCAGAGTGCAAAAAAAGTGGTGAATAAAAATATCTCTAAAGGTCCACTCAAAATGTATTTAGTGGCCTCTAGGATACAGTTAAAATGAGAGGACTGGGGATTAACCAAATATATCCCTTGCAAGGGTCAACATTTTTCTGCCCTAGGTAGTTCCCATACAGGGATCCAGGGGCATCCATCAGGACCTCAAGGTTAGGTAGTCACTCTGCAAATGTGCGTATTAGGTGTCAAAATCGATTAGAAAACATATATACTGGCCACCACTGGATCTGAGCGGACAATATTGCCGACGACCCGTATTGTTCTGTTGGCTTCGTCTTCCTATTATATGGGTTGAGAAAATCCACTCTCCAGCCTTTTGGGTATGTCTGGTAGTGGACGTCGTGGCGAGAAGGGGCATCATGGCAGTAGTGGTAACTTTTCTGTCTCAACTAACAATGCTTGACAAATGGTAACCTGCATGATGGGTATAGATCAGTAGTAACATGATAGACAAGTGAGGAGGGGCAAAAGGAGTCTAGCAGCTTGATTACAGTTGCAGTCACAAGGACTCGTGGATAAATGTAGTCACTTTAATCTCAATTTACCAACACTTGACAAACATTTATTGTAACATATCTTTTGGCAATATTCATTTGGGATGGACCATACTTTTAAATTTTGACACATATCATGGGTCCCAGAATGATATTTTTATAGATATCCACCTACAGCATTGCAAAATGTGGCATGCCCTGGAGTTGGATACATGTAATCTTATATACAACAATACACATTGACACAGACAAACCAACATCTTTGATACTTTGAGGTTTGTATGTTTGGAAAGTGGATAGAGAACATAATAGCAAAAGCAGAGTTGAGAGCAAACAGGACATTGTGATATTGTACAAGTTATTGAAGTGCAACTTAAGTCCACTACCCCCTTTGATTCCTGTTAAGCCCTCAGAATGTAAGATGGCTAAGACCTTCTCCCCCCGGGAAAGAATTGTAATTGTGTGGTGGGAGGGCCACCCCCAGTCCTCTGAGACTCCAGTGGGTGGTTGTTGTACCTAGTACGCACCCTCAAACTGAGGTCAGGCCACCTCCTCCTAATTGCAGGCTGTCTGCACAGGGTGGTACCAACAGCATTTACTCTGTTGACTATCCTGTTCCATGATAATTTTTTATATTAAGAGGAGCATACTGGACTTGGGAACAAAAATGTTGGGGCTCTACTCTAATGATTTTATCTGCCATGACTGTCAACTCTTTCTCAGTGAAGCGTATTGTTTTGCCAGGCATGGTGAATAAATAAAATGTGAGTGAAATTATGAATGAAAAACAAACAAGTAATAAAGGTAAAAAGGTGCAAAACAAAAATTATAGGTGTTGGAGAGTGCTAAATGCGAAGTTGCAAATTGGTACCTGCGAAAAGGGCTGTCTGTCTTGCTGTGCTGTAGTTTGGAAGCAAAGAATGATGGTAAGGGATGGGGTGTTTTTTGATAATGTGCATTGCTGGTGTGTCCACTTGCCAAAGCACATCAGCTTTGTAGTTTTTAAATCAATCCAGTGTTCGCTGTTTTATATAGTGCATACCACAGCAGTCAAACCCCTTAGGGTAACCACTGATGTTAACCGCTGCTGGGAGACCGGGAGTATGACTGTGTAGTAATATGCTCGGAGAGTAGACCGTGGACCGAATGGCATCGGTGGATGCGATGCTGACCTTCCAGACTGCCGTGGTCCCTGCGGTCAGACCAAGAGCAACAAATTGAGCAATTTATTTGCTAAATTGGCCCTATACGTAGCCAACAAATCAAAAGAATATATTAGATGCTGAAATTTAAAGTAAAATTCTTTATAAATAACAAGGGAGTAGGGGCCAGATGTACGACCCTATTTTGCATGAGCAAACAGGTTTGCGACCTGTTTGTGCATGCAAAATCAAATAGGGCTAAGTACAATGTACTTCGTGAGTCGCAATTTTTTTGCAACTCACTAAATAGGAATTGCGAGTCGCTATTAGGAAGGGGCGTTCCAAGGGCGTCCCTTTCCTAATAGCGAGTCAGAGGCCTATGTAAGAATGTTTTGCTTTTAAATCTCACTGTATACTCACCTGTGAGCACTTACCCCCCGAAAGCTGCTGGAATCGCCCTTGCACAGCGGATCTTATCGCTGTTACGGGAAGGGAACAACATCGCCGCCATCACGCGCCAAACACCCGGGCCACGCCCACTTTCTGAGGCCACGCCCACTTTGACTCAAACCTTCTTAGTCGCGCTGATTCACGAGCGCGCCACAGATACTTAATCACTCCTGAGGCGGAAGCCGGGAGAGTTTGTCCGCATTCTGTCTTGATTTTATCTTTGTATTGTATTGCTTTTAAATCTCACTGTATACTCACCTGTGAGCACTTACCCCCCGAAAGCTGCTGGAATCACCCTTGCACAGCGGATTTTATCGCTGTTACGGGAAGGGAACAACATCGCCGCCATCGCGCGCCAAACACCCGGGCCACGCCCACTTTCTGAGGCCACACCTCCCTCCTCCCTATATCAATGTGCCTTCCTCGGACGCGCAGCGGGCGCGCCGTATGCGCACCGAAGGCGCGCCAAAGGGAAGCCCATCTGTGCCCGTCCGCGCCAGGCCGGGCCCAGGGCCCACCACCCCTGGAGTCTACGCTCTTGGATCAAGGGTCTACTCGTCTGAACTACTATTCTCCATGCGACCCCCTGTTAAGCAAAACTGTAAGATCCTACCTAATGATAGGCACAACTCCATCTCGTGTTCATACTGCAACTTCCAACTCGATGTCCTCCAGCTCTGTCGGCCCACTTCCCAAGGCCATAAGCCGAAACATACGTGGCTTCTCGGAAGCCTAAACTGCAGATCCCTTGGCAAACACAAAAGAAATATATACGACCTTTTGTCCGACAACTTACTGGACGCCTTATTTCTCACAGAAACGTGGCTACATGCCAGCTCAGGCCCAGATACAGCTGAAGCCCTTCCGCCCAATTATGCCACTGTCAGACAAGACCGAACCACTGGAGTAGGGGGCGGCATAGCAGTCATTTTTCAAAAATAGCTGCAATGTATCCTGGAACACTTTTCCCTAAACGCCTGTGAGATGGCCCTTTTCAAACTTCTACTCCATCCGAATTTCTCCTTCACAGGTCTCCTGATTTATCGACCACCCGGCCCGTTTCAATCCTGGGCCACACAACTGGTGGATTGGGTCGCCTCGGTCAGAGTAAACTATAGTAATTTATCCATTATTGGAGACCTAAATATACACTTTGACGACCATCTGAATAAATCTGGCATAAATTTAATTCACAATCTGGCTGCCATGAATCTCACCTTGTGGAATTCTGGAGCTACACACAAAGGAGGTCACCTATTGGACCCAATTTTTTCCAGTTTTCCCCTGTCACTTAGCCACCCAGCCGTGCCCCTACATTGGTCAGATCACTTTCTTATTTACTTCAGCGTGTCTGACCATCTGACTTTTAGTCCCTCCGGCAGGACAGGGCAGTCCGGCAAAAGGAATTGGAAGAAACTGGACATAACTTATTTTATGCCCGTATTAGACTCTGCTCCTCTGGATGAATTATTTAATACTGAGGACATAGAGATTGTAGCCACTAATATAAACAAATGGCTACTAGGAGCCTTAAACATTTGTCTCCCTTTGGCTCGCAAAAAATTCACATCCCACAATGCTCCTGCGCCATGGTACAACGAGGAACTGAAGGTAGCCAAATCCAAGTGTAAACGCTTGGAACGCCTTTGGAGGACAGACTACTCCCCTGTAGCCTGCCTGACTTACCGAAAAGAACTCAAGCTTTATCATAAAGCATATTCCACGGCCAGAGCTACCTACGTGGCGAAATCTATCTCAGATGCCACCAATAAATCCAAAATTCTGTTTAATCTCGTAAGAGAATTAGCGGGCTCAAATACTTCAGCCAAACCCCTTCCATTGAATAATGCTCAATGTGAAGAATTGGCGCGTTTCTTCACAGATAAGATTGATACAATTCACCAAGACCTAGTAAAACAACACCTGACACAAGCAGTGATAGATCAGGACCTTGATCCGAAGATGGATGCCATCTTTCCTGCGCCATACTTGTCTTACGAGCCACTTACATTCTGGCCTGAGATAAATAATCAGGGCCTCCAAGACATTTTAGGGAAAGTCAAATCTGGTTCTCCCATCGACCCCCTCCCAATCTGTGTACTTAGACTTCTTGATACCCCACAACTCTCCATCATCTGCCAAGCTCTAAATCTATCCCTCTCCACAGCAAAGGTCCCAGCCATATGGAAACATGCCATGGTGTCACCTCTTCTTAAGAAACCATCGGCAGATCCGAAAATCCTGGCCAATTTCCGCCCAATATCCCTTTTACCCGTCTTCTCCAAAGTTATGGAGAAACATGTCCACGGACACCTCGCTAGTTTCTCGGAGGCAAATAACATATTACATCCCTCCCAATCGGGTTTCCGCCCTGGCTTTTCAACGGAGACAACACTGCTTGGTGTGATGGAAAATCTTCGCCTCCTAGTCGATAGAGGTGACTCCGCTGCGCTGATCTTACTTGACCTCAGCGCAGCGTTCGATACCATCTCCCATGACATTTTGTTGAACTCACTTTCCACCATGGTTATCAGGGGCAAAGCATTGGACTGGATATCCTCTTTCCTGACTCTCAGGAGGTTTCAAATCACCTCCAGTACCGCGACCTCGAATGTCCACCTTTCCCCCCACGGTGTCCCTCAGGGCTCGGTGTTGAGCCCTCTGCTTTTTAACCTATACGTTACTCCGCTTGCCCAGATCGCCGAAGCAGCAGGCCTAAACATGTTTACCTACGCTGACGATTCACCGATCGTATTTTCACTCTCCAATGGAAATCACGACTCCTCCTCCTCCTCCCTTCTGCAGTCTGGTTTTAGGAACATCGCCACCTGGATGAGTAAAAACATGCTCAAACTTAACGGTAGCAAAACGGAGGTTTTGATTCTGGGCCCAAATCAAAATCTCTGGAACCTAAGACATTGGCCACCCGAAATGGGCTCCCTACCCACTCCGTCACAAAAAGTACGCAATCTAGGCATCATCATTGATAACGGCCTAACCATGGAGCCCCAAGTAATCCACCTGTTTCACCATCTTGAGGTGGCTCAGGAAAATCATTTGTATGCTACCTGACGACACTCAAAAGTCTGTGGTCAATGCACTAATCAACTCCCGTTTCGACTACGGAAATGTTCTTTACTTGGGGTCTCCACAGGTAATCATGCGTCACCTTCAATTGGTGCAGAACGCTGCAGCAAGACTGCTCTGCAAGTGCAACAGAAGCGAACATATGTCCGGTCACCTTAAGGCATTCCACTGGCTACCAATCGTAAATAGGGTTAAATTCAAAACACTCAGCCTTATGCACAGAATTAAATGGGGCAATGCCCCCGGTTATCTGCAAGCCCTTGTGCGTACCTACACTCCGGCTCGCTGTTTGAGATCTTCATATCAAGGTCTTTTCTGTGTACCCAAAATTCGCCTAGCGAGGATGGGGGGCAGATCTTTTTCCCTCCTGGGTCCCAAGCTCTGAAACTCCCTTCCTCAACTTCTACGTTTGGAAATCAGCTATATCCGCTTCCGCAAAGCCATCAAGACCTTGCTCTTGTGCCAGTAACTTGCTCCCGCCTCTCCCCTGAGCTTTGAGTCCTGCTTAAGTGGTTAATATCTCTTAGCGCCGGGAAACCCTTTTTGGGTAGCTGTTGCGCTTTAAAAATGTAGAGGAAAGTATTTTTGGGGGGCTGGTTTTGGTTCCATGGACCACTACCTGCCCTTCAAAAAACTTAAACGAAAACGTTTCATTTTTCTTTTTTAAATGCATTCCGTTATTCTTTAAGGAAAATGGGCTGCATCTAAAAAAATAGTCTGTTTTATTTAAAAGCAGTCCCAGACCTGGAGGTCTGCTGAGCCCATGTCTGGGCCAGCCATTCCTAATGGGGTTGCAAATTGCGAGTGCCTCATTAATTTGCATGAGGCATGCAATTTGCGGCCCCATTAGGAATTGCTAACAGTGTCTCAGACTCTGTTGTACATGGCATTTAGCGACTCGCAAATTGTGACTCGCAATTAAGCGCAATTTGTGAGTCGCTATATGACAGGGTCGTACATCTGGCCCTAGATTACTTAGAAATCATAGCCAAAAGCATGTTATAAAATAAATAGTAACCTACCAATGTCCCCAAACATTATGACAAATTCTAAACTAGCACACCAAATAATTTTTGTTTGAAATAATGAATATATTATTTTATTACATCAACCAAAAAATAATTAAAATTCCAATATGCATATAGACTGATTAAAGAAAATGTATATATACATATTTTATTTTAAATATAACAGGCACCATCCAAGAAAGTTTAAAACAAACTCAGTTTATCACATAAAATAATTACAACACATAAACCAAACAATTCCACATAACAATCACATAATTTGTACACAAACATTATAATATCACATTTCCACCCAAAAGAAATTAAATAAATAAAACGTACTGTTCTATTGCTGCAGATCTTTATCTATGTCCACATAATAGAAATACACAAAAAATGGGAAACGTATTGTAAAAGAAAACATATAAATAAAAATAATTCAACAGAACTCCCTCAAAGCTATCTAAAGTTTCTACGAACCATAAAAAAACAGAAAAAAGTGTTTTATGCTAGGAAACACTCCAGGAAACCCAAAATAAAGGTACATCAGTGTAAAGAGAATTGCTTTATTATAAACCAAAAATTATTTCCTTAGAATAAAAGAGTAAACTCCTAATGCCCATAGCCATGTTTGTAGACAAACACCTTTAAAGTAAATTTTAAACATTTGCAAAACACATTACATTCCTAAAAATGCATATACATAACAGTTAGTCATTAACATATAACTAGCATAAGACAATTTAACAGAACAAAGAAATGCATTACTAAAATAAATGTATAAAAACCCTAACATTAAGACATTTAAACATACAAACAACCCACAAACAACACTATAACTATTAGACCTCCTACCTAAACGCCCCACCCTCAAAACCATTAAAACCTACTTGAAAAAGGATATACTTGTTCCAGCAAACAGCAGAACCATACAACAACCTTGTTCTGGGAGAATAGACTATAAAAAGCACATATAGAATACAAAATAGACGGTGGCAGGAAATGAAATGGCTGCTAAAAGAAACTAAAAATATATATGTTTCTCCCCATAGAAGTGAATGGGAAATATAGTAAAAAGAATGTTACAAAAATATTAAATATTTTAAAAATTTCAATAAATGTTGTGATAAAATGTAAAACAATTGTCAATAATAGTATACTATTTATACAATTATGTAATATATACTGAAAAAAGTACATTACAAAATGTTGAAAAAATGTATATAAAGGTGCCGATTCCGATCCTGTAAAACCCGGGTACAAATGGTCATACGGAGCGTTTTCTCCGTCCGAATCGTACCCGGGAAAAACACCCTACAAACTCGCAATTACGATTCGCACAGAAATACCATTTCCGTACGAGTCATACAAAAGACCGACCGGCAAAAAAATACATACAAATCTGATTCTGGATGGCGAATACGCGACATCCGGATGGAGTCAGGCAGCGTTTTATGGACCAGCAAGTACGATTCGTGCCTACATCACTCCGCACGTAGCATTTTTTACGGGAGCCAAAAACTGCTGGGAAATTGAGGACGACGCGAAGAAGGAGCACCAGTACGCGACGGACAGCGATGGACCCCAACCTATGCGTCATCCCGGCCCTCATAGCCTACGACCTCGTGTTCAGAAACCGACGCAGACGCCGCAGAAGGTCAGAACAACCCCCAGGGGCAAAGAGGGGGGGGGGATGCAAGGGGCATGAAACATAACCCACACCCCACAAAAACTAATATATCCTGCACATTAATTACCTCCATGGTCTGGTCACTTCGGGGGGCGTGTCCACCAATCCCACGTCCTGCCACAACGGAAGTGGACGTGGACGCGTACCCGTCACCACCACAATGGTGGTACGGGACGTACCCACGCCCCTCAGAGCGTGGGTACGGTCCATACCACCATTGCAGTGGTGATGTAGGGGTACGCGTGTACGGCCCGTACCCACGCCCCCAGAGCGTGGGTACGGTCCGTACACGCATACCCCTACATCACCACTACAATGGTGGTACGGACCGTACCCACGCCCCCCAGAGCGTGGGTACGGGCCGTACCACGCGTACCCCTAGGTCACCGCCAGAATGGTGGTACGGCCCGTACCCACGCTCTGGGGGGCGTGGGTACGGGCCGTACCACGCGTACCCCTATGTCACCGCCACAATGGTGGTACGGCCTGTACCCACGCCCCCTCAGAGTGTGGGTACGGGCCGTGCCACGCGTACCCCTACGTCACCGCCACAATGGTGGTACGGCCTGTACCCATGCTCTTAAGAGCGTGGGTACGGGCCATACCACGCGTACCCCTACGTTACCGCCACAAGGGCACAAGTGGGTGGGTGGGTGGGTGCAGAGGAATACCAGCAGTGGACAGGGACATGTGAAGGGTGAGTGCATATCACTACCAGCAGTGGACAGACATATGGGGGTGGGTGCAGAGGACTCCCAGCAGTGGACAGACATATGAGGGGTGGGTGCAGAGGACTCCCAGCAGTGGACAGAGACATGGAGGTGGGTGCAGAGGAATACCAGCAGTGGACAGGGACATGTGAGGCGTGGGTGCCCATCACTCCCAGCAGTGGACAGAGACATGGGGGTGGGTGCAGAGGACTCCCAGCAGTGGACAGAGACATGGGGGTGGGTGCAGAGGACTCCTAGCAGTGGACAGAGACATGGTAGTGGGTGAAGAGGAATACCAGCAGTGGACAGGGACGTGTGAGGGGTGGGTGCCCATCACACCCAGCAGTGGACAGACATATGAGGGTTGGGTGCAGAGGACACCCAGCAGTGCCCAGACATATGAGGGGTGGGTGCAGAGGACACCCAGCAGTGCCCAGACATATGAGGGGTCGGTGCATGTCACTACCAGCAGTGGACAGACATATGGGGGTGGATGCAGAGGACTCCCAGCAGTGCCCAGACATATGAGGGGTGGGTGCAGAGGACACCCAGCAGTGCCCAGACTATGAGGGGTGGGTGCATATCACTACCAGCAGTGGACAGACATATGGGGGTGGGTGCAGAGGACACCCAGCAGTGCCCAGACATATGAGGGGTGGGTGCAGAGGACTCCCAGCAGTGGACAGACATATGAGGGGTGGGTGCAGAGGACTCCCAGCAGTGGACAGAGACATGGGGGTGGGTGCAGAGGAATACCAGCAGTGGACAGGGACATGTGAGGGGTGGGTGCCCATCACTCCCAGCAGTGGACAGACATATGAGGGTTGGGTGCAGAGGACACTCAGCAGTGCCCAGACATATGAGGGGTGGGTGCAGAGGACACCCAGCAGTGCCCAGACATATGAGGGGTGGGTGCATATCACTACCAGCAGTGGACAGACATATGGGGGTGGGTGCAGAGGACTCCCAGCAGTGCCCAGACATATGAGGGGGGGTGCAGAGGACACCCAGCAGTGCCCAGACATATGAGGGGTGGGTGAAGAGGACACCCAGCAGTGCCCAGACATATGAGGGGTGGGTGCATATCACTACCAGCAGTGGACAGACATATGGGGGTGAGTGCAGAGGACTCCCAGCAGTGCCCAGACATATGAGGGGTGGGTGCAGAGGACTCCCAGCAGTGGACAGAGACATGGGGGTGGGTGCAGAGGAATACCAGCAGTGGACAGGGACATGTGAGGGGTGGGTGCCCATCACTCCCAGCAGTGGACAGAGACATGGGGGTGGGTGCAGAGGACTCCCAGCAGTGGACAGAGACATGGGGGTGAGTGCAGAGGACTCCCAGCAGTGGACAGACATATGGGGGTGGGTGCAGAGGACTCTCAGCAGTGCCCAGACATATGAGGGGTGGGTGCATATCACTACCAGCAGTGGACAGACATATGGGGTGGGTGCAGACTGCAGAGGACTCCCAGCAGTGCCCAGACATATGAGGGGTGGGTGCAAAGGACTCCCAGCAGTGGACAGACATATGAGGGGTGGGTGCAGAGGACTCCCAGCAGTTGACAGACATATGAGGGGTGGGTGCAGAGGACTGCCAGCAGTGGACAGAGACATTGGGGTGGGTGCAGAGGAATACCAGCAGTGGACAGGGACATGTGAGGCGTGGGTGCCCATCACTCCCAGCAGTGGACAGAGACATGGGGGTGGGTGCAGAGGACTCCCAGCAGTGGACAGAGACATGGTAGTGGGTGCAGAGGAATACCACCAGTGGACAGGGAAATGTGAGGGGTGGGTGCCCATCACTCCCAGCAGTGGACAGAGACATGGGGGGGTGTACATCATTATCAGATGACCACAACTCCATGGGTGTATGTACGTATCCCTAACTTTGGACAATGATGATAGTGCCATAACAACACATCACTGACAGCAGTGTCCCACTCCTAGGAGGATGGATGTCTTTCCCCCACTGCATGACACACCACATGTGGGTGTGAGGACAAATAACACATGCATACCCACCCCTGGCAGATGCAGCACAATACACACACTGAGATCATGCCACAACACTGTATAGTCATGTCACTGCCTAATAAACTAAGAGAGCCAAAGAGAACTCACACTGCCACGCACATCTCAGGACTGATAGGAATGTTCAGGTGCTGGGCCAGCCACCAAGATGTTGTCTGTCATGGAAGGAATAGGGTGGAGTTTCCACAGATACAATGCCCACAATTGTGAGTCAGGTGTTCAAATACCCAGCAGAACAAGTACCATATGTGTACTAGGCTGGGATTACACACATGCATTGTGCGGAAAAGGGACAATTTCTCCATGAAGGCATGGCAAAATACTCTATACACAAGTACAGTGAGTACCAAGGATGGCACAGATGATGCAGCCGGAGACATTGCTGAGCAGGCATGGCCAGAGTTAAAGGGATCCATCACCAACAAAGGAAATGTAGACACAGAGCAACACAACAATTGTGCAACCCTCTGCAGGGGAGATGTCAGGTGCCACAGAGGAAGGAACACTCCTAGGGACAATGTCTCCAAACACAAAGAGCAGACACGACCAAAGATTCTTTGCAGAGACCTTGTGAGGGCACGCTGATACCAGGTTCCACCCCATGAGACGCAGACTACAACATGTCCATGAAACATAACACATTCCCACAACCCCAACTCCTGGAGCCTCAGCATAAACATCAATACATGAAATGCAACACTTTCAAAACGGAAAACAAAATGCTTTATTCAGCATGAAAAAATAAGATGTAGTAAAGAACACTATGTACAAAGGCCAATGGCCAGTCCAGATATGAAGTCCTTGGGGGGGACACATGGCCACACGTCTCCCCTAGCTTGCCTGCACATACTAAACCTCTGGTTCAGCGACTGGGGGAGGGGCATCATGTGGGGAAGGACCAGGCACCGCAGGTACAGGAGGGGGAAGGGTAGGTGTGGTGGGTGCAGGGACGGGGGACTCCACCACAGGGGGTGAGGCAGTGCCAAAGGTGGAGGCGAGCTCGGTGCTGCACATTTCTGCCAGTTCTTCAAGCGTCTCCTCTGCACCCGGAGAAACAACAGGCCCCAAGGAGAGGGGAGGTCGGAGGGATGGGTTGCAGCGCTACTGGGGGAGGTGGTGGAGAGGCTGGGGGACTTAACTCCCCTACCCGTGGAGTGCCTTGACCGTTTCCAGCCAGGTGAACTAGTGGGGCTGAGGCCCAGCCCAGCAAAGTAGGACTCCTTCTCCGAATCTGGGGCAGGGGAGCCAAGGGGAGTGACATTGGAGGGACTGGGGAGTGAGTCATGTGGACGAGGTCTGTGGCTGTGTGCCTGCCTGTGTGCCCCAGACCCAGTGGGTGTGCCTGCTTCCCCCTGAGTGTGCGTGTCAGGAGGTGTGCGCTTGCCCTTACGTGGTGGTGTGCTGCTTGTGTCTGGTGGGGTGCGTGTGTGTGGATGTCTTGGTGTGCTTGGGACAGGCATGGGTGTGAGACTTGAGGATGGGGCAGGGGTAGAGGGGGAGGCAGCACTGTAGGTGACTCACTACTGCTGTCAGTGACGAGTCCAGGGACCTCAGCAACATCCGTTGGTCAGACATCGCTGATGATATGCCCTCCATTTACGACACCACCTGGGTCAGCAGTCTGGTGTGGCCATGGAGGACAGTCAGGATCGATGTCTGCCCAACTTGCAACTGCCACTGAATATCCACAGACTCGGCAGTGAGGGCAGCAGGGGGGACAGGGGCAGGGGGTGAGGTGCCTGGCACGAAGGAGACACGGTGTGGCCTAGCACGGACAGAAGGGACCCGAGTAAGTGGGAGGGCGGTGATGGGAATGGAGAGGGCGGCGAGAGATGTACTGCTGCTTTCAGCTGTGGGAGCAGCCTCCGCCCCCTCTGGGAGCTCAGCCTCGGACGCGTCTGCCTCGTAGTCAGTGTTGGTACTGGGCAGGTCCTCCGCCTCACTCCCCTCGCCCTCCGTGCCACTAGATTCTACATCCTCCACGTCCGTGCCGGTGTCTCCCTCGGTGTCCTCCGATGATGCTGTGGGCAAGGTGAAGAGACAGGAAAAAAATCATTCACCTGTATACATCTGACACATGAGTCCAAACTAAATAGGCAACAGTGCATATCAGGAAAGGCCTCATGAGTAACATCTAGGATACTCCCCACATATGTAAGCCCTGCACTCCCCAGTTGGTTGACCCACCATGCCACTTGGAAACAATGAAAATTAGGACACAACAGCAAATAACTTGAAATCACAAGATCATGAGAAGCTAGTGTCTGGGATCAGTTGAGCACAGCAAGACTATGAAGGCATGCCACCTCTTGTTCACTGTGAACCAAACAGTATTGTCGCACCCAAGGCCAAATACCACATGCCAATGCAAAAGGTGTCCCCACACTCAGAGACCTGTGAGTTCTTTTGACACCCCAAAGAAATACATTGTGACTCCTGGAGAATCACAACCCTTTACACAATCGACATGTCTAGCATGTGTGAATGTGGCACTCTGTGAACACAACACTCATGTGTCTGTATAGCAGAAGTCACACAAGGAGGTGCACACCAAACTACATGTACACAGTCATTGTCTAAGCTGCCAGACTCATTCTAATCAGCCACTGTTAGGCAGAAATGGCGCATCAGTAAGTACATATACATGGCACCATGGTGGTCTGGATGACTTGACACTCGTAAGTTGGTATCAGCAACATCCAAGGACTAACCCAAATGCTACCACACTGTGGGAACATGTATATGTATGAACTCCAAACAAGTTTTGTTCAAACTGTGCCTAACTTCAAAGTGTGCCTGGGTGTCCCTAGAAAGTGTAAGGGTGGTGTCTTGTGCACTTCCTGGGGAGACATCTGTCATGCAGGCACATCATTGTCCTTCACAACAAAACAACAAGGTCAAGCATATGAAACATTGAGACATGTTGACAGGTGTAGTGAGTGCCAATGGACATTTTCTCTGAGTAACAACTTGAATAATGTCATTTGTCACATGGCTATCCGCCACCTCATCACACAGTTGGCCACACATATGACCTACTGACTGTCATCTGGAGTGGCACACATGTCCACACCCAGGACAATGCATAAGCTAATGGGCCTGCAATTGTTTAGCAAAAAAGCCGAGCTGTACTGTGGGTTACCCCTCATGGCAAGCCAGAATGTACCCACAGATGTCAGCACACAAAGTCACAACTGTGTAGCATCTGAACCACACACAGGTGGCAAAAATGTACAAGCAGGATACAAGATTGTCAAAAACTGACACAGGCAATGAAGCACGAACATTAAGCACTGGCCAACATCACTGGGGCACTGCACGATGACTTTCTGGACTGCGAATCATCACACACAAGTCAGAACTGGCAATGAAACATCAGGGTTGAACATGTACGGCCCTCCCGCACACACCCACCCATACCTGAGTCAATGTGACTGATACCGATCAAGAAGTGACACCTCTTATTCAGGGTTACAATAACTGTGCTTGAAAACTAGCTTCATTAACACGACATCCCCTTGTAGGGCTGCCAAAACATATTGGTCACAAACAAACATCAACAGATTGTTGTGAATAGCCACACAGGCACTGCCCAGTGTGAGTATGCACAAGCAAACTGGTGTATCCCTGTCCAGTGGGCAAATGTATCACACATGTGACAATATACTACCTAGGCGAAGGAACAATACCACAGATGCAGAGCCATGCTGAACCCACAGTGAATGTGCACAGTGTTGGATGACACACATGAGTAGGAGGGCAGGCTGTGTCAGGGGACTGTAGTGGGCACACTGCTCCATGGTCCTGGAATGAGCTGACTGTTACAGGAGCAACCGTCCCAGCACTATGCATATATCCCACTCATGCACATCATGTCTGAGGCCACAACATTGGTAATGCATGCTGCAAGTCTGTTCATTTGAACCCTCACACTCCTATGTTGAGACTCAGCATCAGTGCCAACAATTATGCACCCCCAAATGACTGAACAGGACAGGGCACAGGCAGACCACCACCACACATGATGCTGAAAGCAGTGTGCACCTTGATAAACTGGCAGCCTAGATGACCATGTGCAATAGTGATTACACACAGACCAGGTAACACATGTCAAGGAGGGGAAGGGAGGAAGAACAGCACAGGTTGACTTTGGGGCACAGGATATGCACTGCACATATATAGCCTGGCAGTGTATCCAGGCGACTGAGCAGCTACAAAAGCTGGCGACACACAACAAACACACATGTACCTACCCCCTTCCTGCTGCTGTAACTCCTGTATCCGCCTATCCAGGTCAGGGAAGACCACCGCCAGGACACGCTTCATCTGGTGGGTCAGGCGCCGGCGCCCGCCATGCTTGCGAGGAGGTGAGTCCTTCAGCATGACTGTGACCCTCCACCGATTGCACGGCCTTGGCGGCATCCTTCCAGATCTTCCCCTTGTGGTAGGGGGATACCTGTGTGGATGACAAAGTGGGACAACATCACTACACCTGCACCATGTCACAGAGACACACATTTGAACATCTTAGATTTGTTGAACAGGGCATAGTATGCTGGCAAGTAATAGCACCGTAGCCATAGGGACTTTTTCCACTGTGGACGCACCAATGCACTACATGGCATAGTAAGTACATAGGTGGCATGAGGGTTGCGAAACAATCCCTGATCATGGCACACACTGTGCATCCCAAGCAACACAAGGCTGATGGACAGCACCGCAAAGCAGTCACATGCCCCAGGCCACTGACGAAACCTCAGCAGAGTACACAGACACACACAGGCATACATCAATCACCTGCCATTGGCAACAGCGGATGCAAACCTCACTCTGCACATGTGCCACTTGCCGGGGGGGTCACAGGTGTGGGGCTAGCTCAGCAAGTCAGACACACAGCACGGCTTACTTCACACATCAGATGGATTGAGTAGTTGCCTCCTCCATGCAGCTGTGGTGCAACACTCCACATAGACACTCACGCACATGACAAGAAACATTCACACACATCAATGTCCAGGGGGCGTACACATCATTTGGACACTCTCACCACTCTCACCACAGCTCCACTCAACTCTCACACACATCTGTGGGTGCAGTGACCTGTCACACCGGGGTGACCACTGAATCACCGCAGGACAATAGAACAAGAATTCCCAAGAGGATTAGGCTGGCTGAATGTGCCATGCACTATGCAGTGAATGTCACAGTAAGCACAATGCAAGTGAGGAGTGCACACATGAACTACATCAAGCCCTGCATAAGAGACATAAGCCATCCACCCCCCCCCCCCCCCCGGGAGCCACTCCAACCAACATTGCATGTCTGTCACACCTGGCCACAATGCCAAAAGTGACAGACACAAAAAAGGTGCCCAGGCAAAGGTAGTGGAGTCAGCACTCACCTGCTCCCCTGGTCGACCATACAGCATGGAGTACCGTGGGAGGATCACATCCAGCAGGGCCTCGTTCTCCTCCTGGGTGAAAGGCTGGGCCCTCTCCACAGTCCTTGACATGGTGCCAGAGGGAGACAATACAGCAGCAGTGGTATCGACTGACATGTTGTGCAGGCAAGTGCCCTCTCATGGGTTCTGCCTGCCTTATATCTGCCTTGCTGGCCTATTTCATTTACAGGAGTACAGAGTGATTGGTCAGACTCATTTGCATCCTACGTTTCCTCCAATCCCTCTAAACATAAACCAGTGACAGCCTTCGCATCTTTCGATTTTGCAGCATCATGTCAAGTCAACAACCACTTTGCAACAATGTATAATGTGGCCAACTGCTTTTTCCAGACCACATGATGTTAAATTTTGAACTTGAAACTCGGTATCCATGACAACCAGCATGCATTTAGGCCCTAATACTTGTTCCTCATGTGTCCCCATTGTATTTCTTAAATCCCCACACAGGTACGGCGCGTTTCACACGTACCCCTAGGGCACCATCACTACAGTGATATGGGCCGTACTCACGCGTGTACGTGCCGTACACGCGTGAGTACGTGCCTATCACTATAGTTGTGTTACCGTAGGGCCTAGTGATACGGCACGTACTCAAGCATGTACGATAGGAATGGAGGTGTCAGACTCGCACAAGGCTGGACATCAAGTCATTGTCAGTGCAGTCCTTCATGTGCAGGGCCTAGCTGTGTCAGGCAGTGATGTGGCACATGTCTCCTCATGTTGTGGCACAATAGATGTGTGATGAGCTGTTTACACATGTCATGTGTGATGGAGCACTACGTGGCACACTTCCCCTTCACACTTTGCACATGTGTGCATGTACGACACACGTGTCAAGCACTGCATCACTGGTATGGCACAGTCAGCAACACCTGCAACTGTCCCCTGATGCCAGGTACACGGATAATTACACCTGACATGTGACTACCAACGTGCCACGATGTGACTATGTCATGTGTGTGTCATGTGTTCCCATGAGCTTTCCGTTGGTGTTCCGTCAACTCCATCTGCTGTTGCAGCATCCAACATGTGTCTGTGTGCATATGTGCATGACACACATATACGCACACCATGCCACATGTGGACTCACACGTTTCATGTGTCATGATGGTTCGAAGATGACTTCCTGACATGAGGCAATATCTGCGTTCTCTCAATGTCTGTGTCATCAGTTTTTGACATGTACCCCTTCATGGAAATGTGTGTTATCTGTCCTTTTTCAGATGACATGTGACCTGTGCGTCTAGACTCCCGCCAGCTGTCTGTACGAGATGACATCCTTCAAATGCTGATATGTGGATGTCTGTCACTCATGTAATGTGTCTGGCTTGTCACTTACACTGGCCCACAGCTATTTTAATGGCATGTCAACATTGCCATGCATTTATTGTGGCTGGCTCTTCGTAGGAGTATCGCCTAGCTGGCCTACGTGTCCTGGATGTATTGCACAGCACAGACTCTGTATTAAGCAGATGTGTATTAGCTGTTGAACATGTGCTCACCTCAGTGACATTGGTGTGGTAATGTACTCACTCTTCGTTATTCCTTCCAAATCTCTGCAGGACACCGCCTCTCCCCAGACGAATGCCAGACCTGGATGCCATGCGTGAACATGACTGCATACGCAGATACCGCTTCTCGCAAGAGTTGATAGAGGACTTGACCCGCCGGCTTGCACCACACCTCCAACCACAACACAGGTATCCTACAGCTCTGACCCCCAAGATGAAGGTGATGGCAGTCCTATATTTTTTTGCCACCGGCACGTTTCAATTGACCATAGCTGATGTCGCTGGCATGTCCCAGACAATGTTCAGCCGTGTCCTGCATGATGTTTTAGAAGCCATGTTGGTACACCTGGATGAATTCATCCATTTCCCCACTCGTGAGCAGTTGACAGGTGTCAAGGGTGAGTTCTATGCCCTGGGAGGGATGCCTCATGTAATTGGGGCCATTGATGGGACACATGTGGCTTTGGTACCACCACAGGCACAGGAGGTAGCCTATAGAAACAGAAAACATTACCACTCCATTAATGGCCTTGTGGTGTGTCTTGCTAACATGCTGATTTCCCATGTCTGTTTCCGTTTTCCAGGGTCCGCACACGATGCATACATCATGAGGCGTAGCAGGGTGCCAGAAATGATGCTGCAGCTGCACGCGGAATGAGCATGTCTTGTTGGTGGTGTCAGAACCATTACCGACAAGAAACCTTCTATCTGCACTATCAGTGCCCATCAACCAATGAGAAACAAAAAGATCCTAAGAACTCTGACTTGGAGCAAGGCCTGGGAAGTATGGAACCTTAAGATGGCTGACGCTCTGGGGGAGTTAGCGTTCTAGTCTTTCTCATTGTTCCAGAACTCTATGAGAAGCGCGCAACTTAGAACGTTGGCGCACTTCACCTGAACCCGTCACCCTAGCAGCAACCTTGAGTCCGAGTTAGTTTTAGTGAGGGCATTTCCCGTAGTTTCCTGACAGGAAGAGTTTCCAATTACGCTTACCTTGAACCGTAGCAGTTTCGGAATTCGTGTCTGCGTGTTAAGTTTCACCTCGAGCCTACCGCTCCTGAGGTAGTGTTCGGCTGGAGCTCATGCGCAGTTCAAGAAAGAGTCTGGAGTTCCGCAACAGAAAACCCGTCATCTGTTTGAAGGAGGAGAACCTTCGTCTGAGAGTCACGCGTCAGTGAGGCGCGTCTGTTCCAATTGTTGAGAGACATTTGACTGGAGAGTCAGTGAAGAGTTCGAAGTTCCATGAGAAGCACCAGAGCTAAGTTTTGAGTCTAAAGTCACACCGTGTAAATGTTATGATGTAAATAAGGAATAGTGTTGTAGTACTACCCAAGTTCATCTATCTACGAACTGTTCCTGTGAAAAAGAAAAAGAATATTAGAAATTGATACATTCCTGAGAGAGAAAGATAGGTATGACGTAGTTTTAGGGAGTTAAATAGATTGTTGTGAGGTACACGAAAAGACCACTAACTTTTGTGTTAACATTAGGAACTATTAGAAGAGAGATACGGAGCAGAAAAAATAGCTGTCCAATAGAAGAGAAGCAACACTGGGTTTACAAGCTGGTATGTAGAAGGGGCTATAATATAAGACTAAAGGTTGTTAAGAGGAAGGAGATTAAATAGAACTAATAAGTCTAATGTTTATTCAGCCTCCTGAATGATCTAACCAGAAGCCAGTTTAACAGAAAGAAGACCCAACAGGAAGCAGTCAACCAGTGGCAGTCTCTTCTCTTCTCTTTTGTTATTTTATCCAATCCCCCTACCCCCTCCGGAGAAGGCATTAACGCATCTTTTCATAGTGCTGCGTTGGTGGTTCTTGGAGGTGGTGTTGGGAAAAGGCATCTCTGTTCCTGCGCAAGAAAGAAAGGGCTTCTGACAGAGTGAAGTGCCCACGTATTGATTGCGCCCGAACAGAATGGCTGAAGGTTTGGAGTTGCAAAAATTAGGAGAGGTCTTGCACATAATACAAAAAGAATTAGCCGCAGTTAGGGATGAAAACAGGGGTTTGAGACAGGAGGTAATGGACACAAGGAGGGAAACAGTCGAGCTGGCAGCTAAGATTTCCAGTTTTAATCCGACATCCAGTTTGAAATTCCCAGACACAGAAGGTGAACACTCCACTTCTAGTGTAGCCACACATGTAGTCCATTCTCTTTCTCCTGTTATTCCTCTAGCCCCCCCAGAAAGATTCAGTGGTGATCCTCAGAAGGCTCAAATCTTTTTGACGCAATGCTCCCTGCACTTCATGTGTCGTCCTTCGATTTTTCCAGACGCACAGTCCCGTGTGGCCTTTATTTTGTCATACCTTAGCGGAGATGCCGCTAGTTGGTCCATGCCCTTAGTCACCAGAGACGATGCTCTTCTTTATCACTTCGAAGATTTCAAAAAAGAATTTTTGAGGATATTTGATCGCCGAAAGATTTCTCAAGCCACAGACAATGAACTTTTAGAATTAAAGCAGGGGAACAAGGATCTTGTAGCATATCTAGCTCAATACAATAAGTTGGTGGTAGAAACGGACTGGCCGGAATGTAAAAGAGCAGCAGTCTTCTATCGTGGATTAAAAGACGAATTGAAGGATGTTTTGGCCCAAATTCCAAATCGACCTACCGACGTTTCAGCCTTAATCGATTTGGTTTTGGAAATCGATTTTCGTCAAAGTGAGAGGAGGGGTGAAAAGCGAAAGGATTTCAAATTTAGTATACCGAGATTCGACAGAACTAAGAATGACTCAACGAAAGTACCAGACAGTCAATCTGGAACCGAGCCTATGCAGATTGGAGTGGTTCGGGGTCCTCTGACCAAGGAGGAGAAGGAGAGAAGACGACAGAATAATTTGTGCCTGTATTGTGGAGGAAGTGGACACTTCGTCAGGATTTGTCCCAAAAAGCCAAAAATGTTCTCAAAGGAGAAGGAAAACTCCACGCACCACCAATAGGAGGAGTTGGGTTGGTAGGTGCTGAGGATAAGGCAACTCCAGAAGAACATCATATCGCGAACACTTTACAGTCTTCATCTCCCCACCTTGTAATTTCAATGAAAATAAAGTTCAGGAATGTCATTTTAACTGAGGTGTCAGTTATGATTGATTCAGGGGCAACAGGAAACTTCTGCGATATCAAATATGCAGCCAGCGTCGGACTAAGACCCATCTTGAAGTCAAGAAGTGAACCAGTAAGAGCCGTAGATGGAACTAATCTTTCCTCCGGACCGATCACTAGTCACACGGAACAAGTAGAGTTGACCTTTCAAGAGGAACATCGCGAACTCATCCAGTTCAATTTGATCGATGCTCCTCAGTTCCAGATTATATTGGGCCTGCCGTGGTTAACGGAACACAATCCAAGCATCGATTGGGGAGCGAGAACTGTGAGCATGAATTCTGAATTCTGTAAAGGCAACTGTTTTGACCATCTCGTGGAAACTAAGGGATCAGGACCAGCAACCTCTTTGAGTGAACAAGAAATTTCTGTGTGTGTGATCCACACTGGTGAAATACCATCTGAATATAAGGAATTCGAGGAAGTGTTCAACGAGATAGAGGCAGAGAAGTTACCGCCACATCGGCCATTTGACTGCAGGATAGATCTGGAGCCAGGCGCTCAATTACCATGTAGCCGAGTGTATGCCTTGACAGAGAAAGAGAATGAACACTTGAAGGAATACATTGGGAAATACTTGGCCAACGGATTTATCCGTCCATCTCAGTCTCCGGTCTCCTCCCCTTTATTCTTTGTGCCCAAAAAAGAAGGCGAGTTAAGAACCTGTATTGACTATCGAGCCATTAACAAAGTTACCATCAAGAATCGGTACCCTCTTCCTCTCATCTCTGTGCTGTTAGACCAGGTAAAGGAGGCACAGATTTACACGAAACTAGACCTGCGAGGGGCATACCACTTGATCCGGGTTCGAGAAGGGGACGAGTGGAAAACGGCGTTCCGAACAAAGCTAGGTTTGTACGAGTACCAGGTCATGCCTTACGGCTTATGCAACGCACCAGCAGCCTTCCAACATTTTATAAATAGTGTCTTGAGTGAGTATATCGATCAATGCGTCATAGTATATATCGACGATATATTGATTTACTCCAGAACAGAACAAGAACATCCAGGCCAGGTGAAGAAGATTCTACAAAAATTGAAGGAGAACCACTTGTATGTTAAATTGGAAAAGTGTGCATTTAGTGTAAAAGAGGTGGAATTTCTTGGATTCGTGCTCACGCCGTCTGGAATCACGATGGACATTAAGAAGGTTAAGGCAGTTCTAGAATGGAAATCTCCAAGTTGTGTGAAAGAATTGCAAAGCTTCATTGGTTTTGCCAATTTTTACCGGAGGTTTGTGAATGAATTTTCGCACAAGCTGGTTCCTCTTACTCGATTGCTCAAAAAGGGGGTTCCTTTTGAGTGGTCCGAGGAGGCAGAAGAAGCCTTTAGGTCACTTAAAGAAGAGTTTACCTCCGCACCAATTCTATTACATCCAGACCCTAGTGAACCCTTCTATTTGGAGACGGATGCTTCGGATCTAGCAATAGGAGGAGTCCTCTCTCAACGACACAAGAAAACAGGACAACTCCACCCAGTGGCTTACAGATCGAGGAAATTAACACCAGCTGAAGTTAACTACACCATCACAGAAAAAGAGCTACTGGCGATCAAGGACGCTTTCCAGGAGTGGAGACACTATCTATTGGGAGCGAGACATACCGTGACCGTGTTCACAGACCATAGGAACCTAAAATTCCTGAAATCTGCAAAAACCCTTACCCCGAGACAGCTGAGATGGTCGTTGTATTTCGCGGATTTTGACTTCGTGATCACTTTCCGACCAGGAACTAAGAATGGGAAGGCTGATGCCCTGTCAAGATTAAAAATGGAAAAGCTTGAAAGCGACCAAGAATCAAAGACAATCATTCCCGAACACCAAATACTTGGGGCGCTGAGTCAAGAAACCTTCGAGGAAAGGGTAGCTGGAGCAATGTCACAGAAAGAAATGCATGATTGGGCAGAGCAAGAACCTTTCCGAAAGATTCAACATGGACTACCTTGGCATGAAGAAAAACTGTATCTGCCTACTCTAGAGCTTCAGCAATTAGTTTTGAAGAACAATCATGAGAGCAAATTAGCCGGGCATAAGGGCATACAAAAGACTGAAGACTTGATTAAAAGAAACTATTGGTGGCCACAAATGACTAAGGACATTCACTCTCATGTGAAGGCCTGCGGGGTCTGTGCGCGGGGAAAATCGGAGAGACAGTCACCTAGGGGGTATCTCCAACCTATGCCCACACCCCCACATCCCTGGCACACGGTTACTGTAGATTTGATAGTGGACTTGCCTTCCAGTCAGGGTTTTAACACCATATTAGTATTTGTAGATGCATTCACCAAGATGGCGCATTTTGTTGCATTAAAGGGACTTCCGACAGCTAGAGAACTGGCTCACCAATTTGGCATACACATAGTGCGAGCCCATGGTGTTCCTCGAGTGATTATCTCAGATCGGGGTTCACAGTTCATATCTCGCTTCTGGAAGGCCTTCATGGACAGTTTGGGAGTTGAAACCAAATATTCCACTAGCTATCACCCGGAGACAGATGGGCAAACTGAGAGAGTCAACCAGGAACTAGAACAGTATTTAAGGATGTTTTTGTTAGATCAAGAAGGGGATTGGCCAGAGTATTTGTGGGCTGCAGAGTTCGCACACAATAATGCTAAAAATGTTTCTACGGGTTTTTCCCCTTTCTATCTAAATTATGGTAGGCATCCAAATGCTTCTGTAATTGGTAAAGAAATCTCAGTCCCAGCTGTGCAGGAAATAGTACAAAATTTAGCCCAAGTCCATCAGACTGCCACTAATAACTTAATACAAGCCAAGCAGACATACAAGAAATATGCTGACAGGAAAAGAAGGGAAGGTCCTAAACTGCAAATAGGAGACAGGGTTTGGTTAAACGCTAAAAATCTCAGACTCAAAGGAGATAGAAAATTCCAACCAAAATTTGTAGGTCCTTACCCCATAGAGAAAGTAATCAATCCAGTGACTTACCGTTTGACCTTACCACCTGAAATGAAGATTCATCCTGTGTTCCATGTTTCCTTACTAAAAAAAATATCCTCAGATGTAAGAATGGACCTCCCTCCAAAACCTGTGCACTTAGAATCAGGAGTTGAGTTTGAGATAAAAAGAATTCTAGACTCTAAGAGATCTAAAGGAACAGTTTACTATTTAGTGGACTGGAAAGGCTATGGTCCAGAGGAACGATCTTGGGAGAAATGTTCTGATGTCCATGCCCCCCGTTTGATACGATCCTTTCATCTAAAATTTCCTCGGAAGCCAAGATTGGAGGGACCTCCTTTGAGAGGGGGTACTGTCAGAACCATTACCGACAAGAAACCTTCTATCTGCACTATCAGTGCCCATCAACCAATGAGAAACAAAAAGATCCTAAGAACTCTGACTTGGAGCAAGGCCTGGGAAGTATGGAACCTTAAGATGGCTGACGCTCTGGGGGAGTTAGCGTTCTAGTCTTTATAATTGTTCCAGAACTCTATGAGAAGCGCGCAACTTAGAACGTTGGCGCACTTCACCTGAACCCGTCACCCTAGCAGCAACCTTGAGTCCGAGTTAGTTTTAGTGAGGGCATTTCCCGTAGTTTCCTGACAGGAAGAGTTTCCAATTACGCTTACCTTGAACCGTAGCAGTTTCGGAATTCGTGTCTGCGTGTTAAGTTTCACCTCGAGCCTACCGCTCCTGAGGTAGTGTTCGGCTGGAGCTCATGCGCAGTTCAAGAAAGAGTCTGGAGTTCCGCAACAGAAAACCCGTCATCTGTTTGAAGGAGGAGAACCTTCGTCTGAGAGTCACGCGTCAGTGAGGCGCGTCTGTTCCAATTGTTGAGAGACATTTGACTGGAGAGTCAGTGAAGAGTTCGAAGTTCCATGAGAAGCACCAGAGCTAAGTTTTGAGTCTAAAGTCACACCGTGTAAATGTTATGATGTAAATAAGGAATAGTGTTGTAGTACTACCCAAGTTCATCTATCTACGAACTGTTCCTGTGAAAAAGAAAAAGAATATTAGAAATTGATACATTCCTGAGAGAGAAAGATAGGTATGACGTAGTTTTAGGGAGTTAAATAGATTGTTGTGAGGTACACGAAAAGACCACTAACTTTTGTGTTAACATTAGGAACTATTAGAAGAGAGATACGGAGCAGAAAAAATAGCTGTCCAATAGAAGAGAAGCAACACTGGGTTTACAAGCTGGTATGTAGAAGGGGCTATAATATAAGACTAAAGGTTGTTAAGAGGAAGGAGATTAAATAGAACTAATAAGTCTAATGTTTATTCAGCCTCCTGAATGATCTAACCAGAAGCCAGTTTAACAGAAAGAAGACCCAACAGGAAGCAGTCAACCAGTGGCAGTCTCTTCTCTTCTCTTTTGTTATTTTATCCAATCCCCCTACCCCCTCCGGAGAAGGCATTAACGCATCTTTTCATAGTGCTGCGTTGGTGGTTCTTGGAGGTGGTGTTGGGAAAAGGCATCTCTGTTCCTGCGCAAGAAAGAAAGGGCTTCTGACAGGTGGGTATACTCTGTTAGTCCTGTGTTTTGTGCTATCTTTGTATCTTACGGCATCTCCTGACCCACTTCTTCACATGATGTTTCCATGTAGGGGACTCTGGCTATCCCAACATGCCATGGCTGATGACGCCTCTCCGCAACCCCAGAACAGCCGCAGAACACCGGTACAACGACACCCATGGGCAGACGAGGCATGTGATTGAGAGGACGTTTGGACTCCTGAAGAGCAGATTCCGGTGCCCCCACAAGACCGGCGGCGCCCTCCCATATGCCCCGGTGAAGGTCTGCAAAATCTTCATTGTGTGCTGCATGCTGCACAACATGGCAGTTAAGAAGGCCGTGCCACTCATCCTTGATCCGGATGAGCAGGATCATCCACCCGTGGAGGATGAAGGGCTCAGGCACGGGGCAAGTGAGGATGAGGATGAGGACATCCGGAGTCAGCTTATCCGCAACTTCTTCTCATGATGGTGAGTCCCTGTGTCTGAGTGTGCACGCTTTGAGCCTTGTGTCATGTGTTGCAATGTGTGTGTCGAGCTGACTGTGTGCTAAGTGACTTGGAGGTGTGTTCTGATGTGTCATTCAAGTGATGATATCATTCCACACATTTTAGCTGGGACACTAAATTTATTATGGGCATGGTGACAACATAATTCCTGTAGAGTACATGTATATGTCTGCGGATTGCTAGCTCTTCGCTGACTTGTTGTGTGTCTGTCCTCCCCAGGTTCTTGCGGCTGTTGTCTGCTCATGTCATCATTGCCCTCCTGCTATTTCTCATGAGTATTGCAACGTGGGCTGGATCAGAGTTACATGCACAGACATGGTGAAAAGTCATTTGGGGTAAGGAGTGCAGCAAGGCATTTTGTGGGTGGTACGTGTTTGTGATATGTGGGGACTGCTCCTGTGCATGTTGTGTTACCATGCATACATGTCGACTCACCATGGGCCACATGACGTGTTGCATAGCTCCCATGAATTGATAGTCACCCTTCCCGACAGTCATCTGTAATGGTTTGTGGATTCTGATGAAGGCATCAATGTGTGTATAACGTCCCTCCGGAACATACGGGATGCTAATGGTGGACATAGTGTGGGACATCCCCATATGAGGCTCAATGGTGAATTGTAGACTCTCCGTGTGCAGCAAGGGGTGTTAGGCTCAACCCCTTCACTTGTGTGCCAGCTCCGTAGGATTTACCACATCTGTGTGTTGAAGGGGGTGTCCAGTGTAGGTCACACATGGTCAGACAAATGACCTGTGAGTCTGTTCCAATTGATGCATTTCCCTTAGTGTGAGGCTGAGTAATAAAGGTGTTCGTCACACTCCAAGGTGCCTCATCTCTGTCAATGCAGGTCTCTTGCCACTTTGCATGCGGCATATCTGGCATAGTTGTGGAAGATTATGCTTTGGAGAGCATGTGTCGTTTAGCAACATGCATGCAGTTGCTCATGGATTAGGCTCCCTATTGGGCATGAAGTACATGGTTGTGTATATTTTTGGGCATGTTGGTCCACACAATGGGCCATCAACAGCTGCTGAGGGTGTGTCTCCTGTGCGCAGGTCGGCCTTCAGTTTCCTGATCCGGTGTCATGCTTCTTTGGTGATGGTGCATGCATTGTCTCTGGGTGTGCCATGTGACACTGGACACTCCTTACTTTACACACGCGCCTGTTGAAGTTGTCCTTCTGACATCCTAGTCTTTGTGTGCCAATTCTGGAATTTTGCAAGGAGATGCCGCCTGCTGCTGCGGCCCCTGCAGCAAGGGCCCACAGAGTATCCAGATTTGGCTACACACACGCCTCCAAGATGCTCCTCACTTCCTCCCTCCACCCATTCATTTGGCTGTCCTCAGCTTGTCTATGCCACTGTTGCCGCTACGCGGTGCCAAAGGCTGGACCATCAGCAAATGCAAGGTGCACATTGCACCACCATCCTGTCCTTGCATAACCCACATCACACTACAGTCTGATGTAGCAGCCAGACTCCGAGCTATGTCCATCCGCACATCTAACGGCTGCTGTCAGACATACCCTGGGCACACACACGACACCTTTGCATGCTGAGTGTGCAACTCCAACGGCCTACACTGTGCTGCCCCGACTTCCAGGCCCTGTCACACCAACCAGGTCACGTCCCTAATACTCCCCACCGGCTCTGTAGCCCAGCAAGGGCATGGGAGTGGGACTCAAGGCTTCAGCATGTAGTATGGTGTCATCGTCTGGGACATGGCACAGGTATCATCTCTCAGCATGTCAATCTACAGAGTGTCCAGGACCCCCCTCTCCACCATCACATGCGCACAGCACCTCATCATCAGCTCGTATGCCATTGACAGCCAGGTGCTCCTCACCCAGTATGCATGAGATCCATTGATGAATGGCTGAACACGAGCCACCTGAGGCTGGACTTGTACAGGACTGAGGTGATCATCTGAGGATTGTCCCCTTCCAGCTGGGTCAAGTGCTTGTGTCCCACCCGCAAGAGCCCTGCACAAGCACCCAGTGGCCACACACACAAGATGGTGTGCATCATGTTTGGCTCGCTCACATTTGCCATGCTAGTCCACAGCATCTGTACCTCATGCTGCAACGCCCTCTGCATTATGCACATGATCCACAGATAGATCCACTCCAAGAAAAGACAGACCATCCCCCAGGTCCATGACAACATCCGTGTCAAATACTGCCCTGCCCTCTACGGAGCAAGTGCATCCAAACTCCCAGGAAACTTGTCCACATCCAGGGTGCATCTGCACACCTCAGCTTCAACACCCTGCACCCCAGCCACCTCACCATCCACCATAGATAGCTGCAACGGATCACTGTCTGCTGCAGGATGACCTCCACACTCCCCACCCACACTCAGGAGGCAGTCCACAACCCCGAAACCCAAACCAACCTTGTACGTCTGTCATCCTAGATCCTGTTGGGCCATCTCCGTGCATCCAACCTTGCCCTGGCTACCGTTCTTCACATCCACCGTACTCCAGCATGCAGGACATTGTTCTCCCACCTGGCCACACATACCTGAGACTCCCTCCCCGGGAACCTCCACATGAGCCATGTCCTCTACGCCTTGATGATAATCTCCCAAATCGGTCTGTTCGCACAGTTTAGCAAGCCCCCCCTCAGCAGCCGGAGGCCATCACAGGTTAGTGTTGTGCTCCATGCCTACATTGAATGATACCTTGTGACCCATGTGTGTCCTGTACCAGACTCTGATCCCAGGGTATGGATGGCTGGAGTTAGTTCAACACTCAGGCATAGTTTGACATTTCCACACACATATGTCATTGAATAATGCAAAATGACAGGAACGTCTCATGACCAAAGTAATCTATTTATTTGCGGTGGGGTACGTGTATTGGTAGGTGAAATTAGGTGCTCTACCGGGGGAATAGAATCCAAAGTTCACAGGGGGAGATGGTATCCTTGGCATTGGAAGTCATCAGAGTCCAGGGCACAGTGTTGGTCATCATTGGTCAGACTGTGACCAGCAAGTCCATGTGGCAGAGAATGTCATTGGATGAGGGGCTGCTGTTGCGCCAGAGGGCCAGGCCAGGTGACATGGGAGATGTGGATGGTCCGCTGACTCTCACGGTCTTTTCCATGGACGACCCACCTTCCTCCGGGGACCCTCAGATGCAGGCCTTGACGGTGCTTGGGACGCACCGTCAGACGAATCCTCCTCCTCCTCCTCCCTCCCTGTGTCTGGTGCTGGTCTATGCCTGGTGGCACAGGGAGGGTTGCCCATGCTTTGGGCGATCTGACGGAGTGATTGGCTCATGTCCCTGTGCACCGCCAGGAGCTCAGCCAGTCTTGCCTCCATCCGTCCTTGGTGTTGTTGATGACTGGCATGATGCTCGACCTGCAGGTTCTTTATCTCATCGAGGGTCCCCTGCATCTTTGAGAGTCTCGACACGACCTGGTTGATGCCTCTGGTGTCACGCCGGTATGAGTCCAGGATGTTGCGTATGTGTGACATACCGGTGTCCTGAGCTGGCTGGTCAGGTACGCGCCTCCGCCTGCCTCCCCTCCCACCACCCCTGCCCACTTGAGCCTGGCCTGCCCTTGTGGGCACATCGGGTCTACGGGACCCCTGAGGGATGGCATTTGCAGGGTGCCCGGAGAACCTTGTCCCTCCTGGTCAGACTGGCTCTGTTGTTCAGTGTGAGCAGGGCTCCTGGGTATGTCCTGGGATGTGGCAGGAATGGGGGGGGGTGGTTGGCACAGATGTACCTGACGCAGGTGCTGCAGGGGCTTGGGCACCAGAGGGTCGAGGTTGGTCGGGGTCATCCACGGAGTGGTGAGAGTCGTTGCTGCCGGTGGGATCATCTTCACGCGGGGCCTGGGACTGAGATTCTTCCCCCCCAGTGTTGGGGGGAGATCGATGACGTTGCCTTGTGTGTGAGAGAGAGACAATGTTAATGGTGTTTCATGCGACATCTATGTTTCATACATATTCAAGTTGACACAGTTCCTCCAGGTAGTTGGATGTGCCTAGCATTCCTCTCAATGTCCACTTGGGGATGGGTATGTTGCGAGGGACAGATTGGGATGTTCGCCTGAGTGTTTGACCTGTAGATTGTTGGCTATGATGCTTATTTGGCTATGGATTGGTCTTTTTGTGTCACATGTCCATTGTGGGAGTGTGTAAATCCGTTGCCTGCCCCGGGGGTGTGTGCTTGTGTTAGGGGGGGTTGTGACCGGGCCTGCTGTTGTGTGTAGTGTGAGTTGTCATTGGGTCTCCCAGGTGATGTGTCTGTCCCCTCATGGTGCATGCTGGCATGACAGTGAGTGTGAGTTCCTGTGCTAGATACCTGTGCTTGTGGAGTTGGTGTTTGAGTGTACGGTGGTCCCAGGAGGGCCTTGTGCTGCATACAGCAGGGCCAAGTGTCAGCTACCTTGTCAGTACTTTGCCAGTCCCTGTGCATTGTGCATGGGTATGTACCTATGCCATATGGGCTGAGGGCATTGGTGTCTGCGTCTCATTTTCACAATGTGTTGTGTGGGGCCCAGCCTCCCGGACATCCAGTCTTGTGTTTGTGGTTGTTGTAGCCTTGGACATGGCCTTGCCTTTATTTGTGAAGGGTGCATGGAGACGTTAGTGGCATGAGCGTGGTTTTTGAGTGTGGTTGTGTGCGGTGAGTGCTTGGGGAAGTTGCGTGCATTTGGTGTATATGTGGTATGGACCCCTTTGTCCCCATGTTACGTAAGTTGTCTGTGTACTCACCAGGCTCTGCGACTCCTTCGACTCCGTGTACTCCCACCGGCGGTAGCAGGGCCATCACCTTCTCCTCCCAGGGATGGTAGTGTACGGGTCTGCGGGGCGGCCCTCCTCCAGTGATGTTAGTCTGGGCATATTCTTTGTTCATTTTCCTCTTGACCGCCCTACGCAGATCGTACCACCTGGCTTGGCATTCATGCCTGGTCCTTCGGATGGGCGCAACAGCATTCAGCTTATCGACAATCCTCTGCCACATGGCAGATTTTTCAGCTATGCTGGTCTGTCTGACCAATGTTCCAAACAGCTGTGGCTCGACTCTGATGACTTCGTTGACAAGGAGGTCCAGCTCCGCCGTTGTGAACTTTGGATTCTTGTCTGTGGGCATGGTGTGGGGTGTGGGTGTGGGTGTGGATGGTTGTGGGTGCGTGGGTGTGAATGTGACGGTGTGTGTGTGAATGTGAAGAGGGGGATGTTTGTGGAGGAGGTTGTGTGAAGGTGTGTGAGTGAAGGTGTAGTGAAGGTATGAGTAATGTGGAGTTGTTTCTCTGTGGGGTCTGGCAGCAGTGGGTCTGTTGCAAAGGCTCATGGGTTGTGTGTGTGGGCCCTTTTTATTGGTCAATTTTTGGGTGTGGCTGTGTTTGAATTTTGGTGGCTGTGTTATAGGAGGTGGTTTTTATTTGGGGCCTCTGTTTGCCTGTTTGGATGTGCCAGGTCAGTCATTGAGATGTATTTTTTGTCATGTAGACGTGTTTTGTGGTGTTGTGCGAGTCGAATTGACCCTCCTTGTACTGTTTTACAGTGTCCTGGTTCTGTAAGAGTCTTTTTCGCGTAGGTACGATTCGTACATACGCGATGCTAGGTGAGGGTGCTGGGGTACGTGTTGGAGTGCGGTGCGTACATGCGGTGGGGGTACGGTGCGTACACGTGCGGCCCTGGGGTACGGCGCGTACATGCGGAGGTACGGCGTGTACAGGGAGGAGGTAAGGCGCGTACATGCGGTGGGGGTACAGTGCGTACAGGTGCGGGCCTGGGATACGGCGCGTACATGCGCAGGTACGGCGCGTACATGGGGGGGGTAAGGAGCGTACATGGGGTGGTGGGCGCGTACATGCGGTGGGGGTACGGTGCATACACGTGCGGCCCTGGGGTACGGCGCGTACATGCGGAGGTACGGTGCGTAAATGCAGGGGTGAGGCGCGTACATGGGGGGAAGGTGCGTACATCGGGGGTACGGCGCATACAGGTGCGGGGCTGGGGTACAGTGCGGACAGGGGGGTAAGGCGCATACATGGGGGGGTACGGCGTGTACATGGGGGGGTACGGTGCGTACAGTTGCGGGGCTGGGGTACAGTGCGGACAGGGTGGTGTACGGTGCTGACACATTTGGGGGTGGGGGGCTGTACGGCTCGTACACGGGCATAAGTTTACCCGTGTACATGTGTGCTACTGCGTTGGCTCCGTACGGGCCATTTTACGTGCGGTTGTGTATTCGGACGGAAGGTCGGGATCGTACTTGCGCGCTCGGACTTGTGTTTTACGATTTGCACGTAAAAATGTCCGGCTCACTCTCGTACACTTTTCCCGACAATATTCGGACGTAAAAACTATCCGACGCACTCCCGTAGACTTTTCCTGATGCTATTCGTAGTTATTTTTCACGTACGAATCGTACTTGCCCGTTTGTACGGTACTTGTACGACTCGTACGTAGAAAAATACAAATATGGGTCGTACACAAATTATTTTTAACGGATCGGAATCGGCACCAAAATAGTTAAGAAATGTTAGAAATCTGTTAAACAATGGAAAATAAAAGTTGAAAGTATACAACATAAAATAGAATTAAAAAATAAGGTACAAGTTTTCTATTAGTACAAAATATTCAAAAACTTTGGGGCAGATTTACAAGCCCCTTGCGACACATTTATGTCGCCGTTACGTTACTTTTGTGACGCAGCATCGGCGTAAACAATGCACCACTATGCAACATATTTACAACGTGACGCATCTAGTGAGATGTGTCACGTTGTAAAGCCCTGCGCTACATTATACCTGTGTCAGGTATAATGTATGCAGGGTGGGCGTTCAGTCGCAAGAAAGCCCCGTAAAAGTAACGCAGTGAAATCTACAAGATTTCATTGAGTCACTTTTACGTCCCAGCTGCGTCAAATCCTTACGCCTGCTTGAAGCAGGCGTAAGGAGTGATGCAGCATATAAGGTATAGGGCACCCCTGAGCAGTGCTGGAGTTGCGTCGCGCTTGCGACACAACTCCAGTACTGTGTCAACCTTGCGGCGACAGATGCGTCACGCATCTGTCTATCCTTGCGCCACAGTGCGCCGCATTGTAAATGTGACGCATCCATGGTGGTGCAAGGGGTTTTCTGAGTCATGCAAAATAACTGGCGCATCCCTGCTAATATACAGGGATGTGCCAGTTATTGTAAATCTGACCCTTTGTATTTACTTAACTTTATATAAATGTTATTTAGCATGAAGTACATCTGATTGTAAAAATATAATATAAATAAACTTTGAAAACAAATAGAAAAATGTGTGACGTCTTTGTTATATAAAAAATATAATTAATAATATTATTGGTAACAAACAAACAACAAACTATATTTTCACTGTATTTCTAATCACCAACAATACTGCTAAAAACTATAAAGTATTTCTACTACATACAAATAAAAGAAAAATTAAATATTTCTGAATAAAATAATAAACATAAATAATCACACTCCAACATAAATATTTTTAAAAAATAGTTATACACTAAGGGGGTGACATTTACTATTCTCACTCCAATCTAACCATATTGGGGTATGGTGTTGGACACACAATAAAGGGGCAATATTAACTGTTCCCACTCCAAACTAAAGCTCTTTGAGAAAGGCGTTAGACACTAAAGGGGTGAAATATAGGTGCCGATTCCGATCCGGGTCGGAAAGCACTCCGACTGAGTCAGTTCCGGAGTGTCCGACTGAGCAAGTACGATGCGCACGTATGCTGTCGGACTTGGTTCGGTCGGACTCCCATAGAAGTCAATGGGAGCCAGTTGTACGACGCGTACATGTGCTCCCATTGACTGAATGGGTACGTCTCAAACAAGTAGTATTCTCAGTCCTGTCTACACCAATTTTGCGGAAGCCTTTTGACACTAAAGGGTTGACATTTGCTTTCCCTACTCCAATCCAACCATATTGGGGGAATACGTTGGAAGCTTAGGGGGTGACATTTACTAGTCCCACTCTAATCTACACCAATTTGAGGAAGGCGTTGGACACCAAAGGCTTGCCATTTACCATTCCCCCTCCAACCTAAACCAATTTGGGTAGGTGTTGGACACTAAAGGGGTGATATTTATGATTTACACTCCAATCTAAACCAATTTAGAAATGTGCTGGACACTAAAGGGGTGACATTTACTATTCCTTTTCAATCTAAACCAATTGGAGGAAGATGTTTAACACTAAAGGGGTGACCTTTACAATTCCCACTCCAACCAAACCTAATTTGGGAAATATGTCATACACTAAAGGCCAATTAGGAGTCTGATGGTCAGAGGACCGCCAGACTCATGGTGACACGGGGGTGGCAGTCTAGCCACCACCACACCGGTACTCTGAAGACCCCAATAATACTTGGGTTGTCGGACAAACATTAAAGCGCCGCTGCCTGGGAACTGTGTTCCCTGGAGGTTGTGCAGTGGTCCAGAGGTCATAATATGCTTGGCAGGTCCTGCCAAGCATATTACGTGTTTCCTCTCCACCACAATTTTCCTGTTGGTTCCACCGCCATGAAAACCATGGCAGAGCAAAAACAAAGAGGGGCACTCCAGGGCCCCCTGCTGCCTCACACTATGTGATTGGACAGAGGGGGGCACAACATGTGCCTTCCTCTGTGCATGCACACCAGTTCCTGCATGGCATTTATGTTACAGTCCATGCTGCCCCCCCCCCCCCACATAGCTAAAAGTCATAATAGGGCCCTAAAGAGGTGACATTTACTATTCCCACTCCAGTCTTTCTCATTTTGAGGAAAATGTTGGGCACTAAAGGGGTGACATTTACTATTCCCACTCCAATCTAAACGAATTTGGTGTATTCCATGGACACTAAAGTGTTGGCATTCACTATTCCCCCGCCAATCAAAACCAATTTAAGGAAAGTGTAGGACATGAAAGGGGAACATTTACTATTTACTATTCTAATTATGATCCAAACCAATCTGGGGAAGGAGATGGACACTAAAGGCTTGAAATGTATTATTCCCAATCCAATCTACCACCTTGAGAAAGGTGTTGGACACTAAAGGGTGACATTTACCATTCACAGTCCAATCTAAGAGCCTGATAACGATGCAGTCGGAAACTGCTCCGACCGTCCGTTGAAGCCTTTCCGACTGCAGGATAAGATGCCGGTCAGATTCCTTGATTCCTTTACGACTGCAAATAGTATGCAAAACTGCTGCCCTCATCCTCCTGGACCTCTCGGCCGCCTTTGGACACCGTCTGCCACCACATCCTACGCACACACCTACACGACGTAGGAATACGCAACAGAGCCCTGGACTGGACCACCTCCTTCCTCACCGACAGAACCCAGAGGGTCTACCTCCCTCCATTCAACTCTGAAGCCACCAAGATTATCTGCGGCATGCCCCAGGGTTCATCCCTCAGCCCCACCCTCTTCAACATCTACATGGCACCACTCGCCAACATCGTCCGCTCGCACAACATCAACATCGTCTCCTACACCGACGACACTCAACTGATCCTCTCACTCACCAAAAACCCCGCCACCGCCAAAACCAACCTCTACGAAGGAATGAAGGCTGTCGCCAGCTGGATGCAGACCAGTCACCTGAAACTTAACTCGGACAAGACAGAAGTCCTCATCCTCAGATCCACCCCCTCCGCCTGGGATGACTCTTGGTGGCCTGCCACCCTGGGAGCCGCATCCACACCCACCGACCACGCATGCAACCTGGGGTTTATCCTGGACTCATTGCTCTCAATGACCCAGCAAGTCAACATCGTCTCCTCCTCCTGCTTCAACACCCTCTGCATGCTCCGCAAGATCTACAGATGGATCCCTACTGGAACAAGAAGGACGGTAACACAGGCCCTCGTCAGCAGCAGACTACGGCAACACCCTCTACGTAGGAACCACGGCCAAACTCCAAAAGAGACTCCAACGCATACAGAACGCCCCCGCATGCCTCATCCTCAATATACCCCGCCACAACCACATCTCTGCCCACCTGAAAGACCTGCACCGGCTCCCAGTCAACACATGTCTCACCTTCTACACCCCTAACCGCCAGATTCGCTCCACCACCCTCGCCCTCGCCACCGTCCCACACATCCACAGGACCTCCACCAGTGGCAGATCCTTCTCCTACCTCTCCGCCAAGACATGGAACACCCTCCCCACACAGCTGCATCAGACCCAGGACCTGCTGAGCTTCAGGAGACTCCTCAAGACCTAGCTGTTCGAGCAGTAGCTGCACCCCACCTCAGCACCTTGAGACCCTCACGGGTGAGTAGCACACTCTACAAATAATTGATTGATTGAAAGTATGCCTAGTTGGAAATGAATCCGAACAGTCATTCTGACTGGCTTCCAATGGGCTCGGACACCCCATCCCCCAGTCAGAATGCGGCTAGTAATCCCAAGGCCGGCTCTTTCCGCCCCTGGGATTTCGATGAGGGGTTTTCTGCAGCCTTTCCGTGCTGGTCTTTCTGACACAGAACTTGACTTTGGGGGCCCCAGCAGGGCCACCTTGGGTGCATGGACTCTGATTTGAGGCCAAAGGGGCACCTATGATGCCTCCCCCAGTTGATCCCTGCATCCTCTGGCAGGCACATTGAGTTGCCTGCCATGGGATGCAGGAAAGAAATGCCCCTCCTATTTTACAATGGGAGAACGCATTCTGGCCGGAATACATGCTCCCATTGTAAAGTATAGGAATGCGACTGAACAGTGAACAGTGTTCAGTCGCAGACTAATGAGTCAATCGGGATGATGTCAAGCGGAGGAAACTCTTCACAACATCGTAATCAGCCCCTTTGGCTATTTCAAAATATACCATTTTACACACGGTAATACAAATTAAACATTTTAAATAAACAATCAATGCTCCATAGTCACAAACATTTATTTTCCTATACAATGAAATAAATTGTTATCTAAAAACACACAAACCAAAACTACAAACCTATATATACATATTTAAATATTACAAATATAAAAACAAATATTTTATTTATTATTCATAATTAATATTTTTCCAGATTATTCACTACCATTCCTAAACATTAAACCATAGAATGACAAATAAACTCATAATACAAAATGAACAATCATAAAATGACAAATATTTTTAAAACAAAAAATATTCATATTTATACAAATAATGTATTAAAAAAATGTAAAGTCCAAAATTTGACCTAAAAAGGTTTTTCATTATTTACTAAAAGTTGAATTTTATAGTATATACATTTAAAAAAAGTATACCATTAATATATACCTTCCTTAATATAAAATTAAAATGTATTATAAATATTAATATAACAAATGTGAACATTCTAAATTATTGATATGCCTATCTTTAAAAATATTTTCTTAAAATGTAATTCAAATACACATTTTAAAAAATTCTCCCCATCAATGTCCCCTAATAACCTGATATCCTGCTACTAAAAAAATATATTAACCAATTATTTCTATACGATAATGCCGCTATGAATAAAGATTTTAACAATTTCATAACTAAAAATCTGTATCGCCAAAAACATAAATAAATAATGAAAATAAACATTTACAATTGTTGCAGGGATTCTGCTCAGGTACAGAACTATGCTTGGGACCACAGAACATGAGCATGCAGGGACTGAGTCACCATACCATAGGAGTACCTATGGGCCTGAATCTGACTAACCTTCCCTCACTTGCCCACCTAACCTTTCCAGCGAGACAAGTGATTTGGCACGATACAACACAACAATCTCGAACCTCTCAGGGATTGTAGTAGCAGCTCATCACTTTTCTTTCTCTCACTCATACTTGTCCAAAATAAATAGAAAATAGATACTGAGGAAGCTTACTATATTTACTTAAACTATTGTGCTCTGAAAGGTGATAACTGTGCCACAATGACAAAACAAATATAGGCCACTAATGTCATGATTAGCAGACCATATACAATGAAAAGCCCTATCATATTAGCTGTCAAATTTGCCTCAGTCCACCTTCACTACAAAAGCTAAGGACCATATTATGACTTTGGGGGTAATGGAGGTAGACCACTACGCCGCCGTCCATGAACGCCAAAGTCATAAAAAAATGCCAACCAGCGTACAACTTTTAAAGTCTCTGGCAGGCAGTTCTTTGGTGGTGCCATGGCAGTGAATTTGAAAAAGACACTGCAATGAGAGCATCAAAGGCAGTTCCTGCAGGAAATGAACTATCAAGTCCATGCCCTGCAGGAACTGGGGATGCATGCAGATATGGGGCACACCCTGTGCCCCCTGTATGCCTCCCTTTGGTGCAGAGGTGTCCTTGCTGCCAAACCTTTCATGATGGGCTCACCGCCATGAAAACTGTGGCGGTGTGAAAGCTCCTAATATGGTTGGCGGTGCAAGCATATTAGGTATATATGGAGAACACACAACACCCTCCCTTTGGTCAGGGCAATAGCATGACAAGTACCTAAATAATAAGAACATGATCAAAAGATAAGCAAACAAAGCATGTCTACTGAGAATGTTTATTACAATTACATAATAATAAATATGTCAATTTAGAGCAAATTATCAAATAATCATAAATTCAAAGGCCAGGAACTCCAGAAAGCAGTCCGTCTACTCAGGAGACAATTGATCGACAGCCCAGGTTGCAAGTTCCAGAGAACACACATGATCTTTGGTCTCAGCGGATGCTAGGTTAGCTACTGGGTAACCTACATCCAAGTTAGTAGAGCAAATATTTAGTGATCCATGTGCCTTTGCACACATCTTCTCAAAAAGGAGTGGCTCATACCTCACATTGTAGATCAGTCGCAAATACAAGGAACAGTCCTGAAAATGGGTTACTAACGGACTCATTAGCAGTTCACTGTCCATGGCAGCAGGTGTCTGCAAAGCCAGTCAAATATCTAGTGCCCATTTGAGGGGACACCAGAGGCAGTGGAACACAGATTGTACCAAGCAGGTTGGAATGTATGTGACCAATCAATGTCTTGCTCTTGATGCAACAAGATTCAAAAGTATTGAAGCATACATGTGCGCCACTGCCAGAGCGGTGGTAGTTCCAGGGGGCTGGAAAATGGAACATTCATTGTGGATAAGAAAAAATAGGACCAACATGTGGCAAGTGAGGAATAAATGCATCAGGAACCCTCCAAGCATACTAGAAAAAAGTGAATGAATAAAAGTCAGTATCACTCCAAACTTAGTTTGAAATGAGCTGACCAGGCCGAAACCTATAATCTTAATGAAATGCGTAAAACCAGAAGGGTTAGATGCGTTATAAATATGATGAACTAATTAATCAAAATGTATTTGGAGGTTCGTGATTAACAATGTCTGCATATCACTAGTTGTCCTTGCAACCTGTAAATATAAAGGCACTCGGACAGATGTGAGAGCTACTTCTTTTTGAAACAATAGTGCTTGGACTCTGCTTAGCTTGTTGAAATCTGCCTTCAAAGTTGGAATGGAAGGCCACAAAGCGCTGTCGACAACTTCTTGCCTGGGTGGAAACAAGATGTTATTACAACATGTAATGGTTTGAGAAACTGATAAAATGTATGAGATCCATGCACTCATTCCACAACAATCTTGAACGCTAAGCATTAAGTAACTACCATTTGAAAGGACAATTATAAGTGAAAGTATTGCAGGAGCTGGTATTCCTTTTAAAAACAGGGCAAATTTGCTACTGAAGCATTACATGCACTGTGCACAGTAACATGTTTGAAAACACGTGTGTCCTACAGAAGAGTCACACTCTTTTCCAGTAAGGAATACCTTTTTGTCGGTACTTTCACAACGATTGGAAAAATGGAGTGACCATATTTCATTTATGAAGCTTCTTTCTAGTTGTTCATATTTACCAACAGGGAAATGCTTCATACAAGCTGTGAACTGAAATGTCAAAATAGGTAAATATATTACACTGTGTATTAACCATACAGCTGAAGATGTTTCAGGTATGCTAATTGGGAGTTGTTCTAACTTCTCCAAATGCAACATTTATAGGTTGCGTCTTTCACTGCCATCAGTTGTTGTTTGCGTGCTCAATTGAAAGGCAAAAATAAGCTACTGGAAATCAGAGAACTCCATGGTACTTGCCCATTATTGAGGGCTTGAAGTGTCCAGCTAAACTGCATGATAGATCTGAGCTGACTTTGCCTATGATGCAATGTTGACATGTCACTTTGCATAGTATCAATAACAGACATCACAATGTTATTCAAATTATGACTGCGAGAACACAGCATATTTATACTATTATTAACAACATTTAGGGCCTAACAAAAATCTGATAAGTCCATGTCTTCCGACAGGAGAGCGAGATGTTGTTTCACTGCACTCAGTGTGGGACGTTCCAACCATTGTTGACACCATTTTTCCACTGGATAGGTGGTAACAATACCTCAATGTTGTGACTGGGAATGTCGGGGTTGGGTTGGCTTGATTCAGACCCAGGTGAGCAATTAAGAAAATGACTATGACAACCATTTGTGTCTACTAACCACAATAACCACCGCGGTGGACATGAAAGTCTGGAAATAAATGTACCATGCTGCACCATACTATTGAGTTGTTCTTCAGCATAATTTGTCAAACTTTGCCAATTATCGAAGTGGCAATGGAGGAACATCTGGGGCATTCATTTCTTAAATTTTTGCCAGTCCCAGACATATAGTCTGCTGGATGGTGTCATTCCAAAAAATATTGTGTTGGAATTAAGCATGCGTGAAACTAAATTTTGTCCCATGAACTTGCCAAGGTTTAGTCCCCCAATTGATTTCAGTTCAATCGGAGGAGTAGGGACTAATTTCAAATATTATGATGTAGGATCTGAAGTGTCATATGGTATCTGCAGGATCTCCATAGGACCAAATATGTTGAAGGAACCTTATCCCACACAATTCTGTCAGTTACTGGAACGGCTGAAATATTCACAAAAGGCAAGTCTCTTTTCAGTTTATGAGAAAACAAACTGGGGGACCAATACCCCGCCGACCAGTTCCGTAGCAGAACGTTTTGGGAGCTAGTGGCTATTAATCAACAGGAAAAAATAGTCACAAATCCATTCCATCGGAAAAGAAAAACTAAGGAAAATGTGATCCAAACATATATCCAAGGCGGGACTAGATAGGTCTGTTTCAACCATGAAAAAAAACACAGATCCATGCTTAAGGAGTGTTTAAAACAGAAGAACTGTCTGAGGAAAAATCATCTCTATCCATTTAATACCCTGCAACAACAGTAAGGGCCCGATTATGATGTTGGACGGACCTGACATTATTTGGGAACTGGAACCAAACGAACTCCTGTTGTCAGTCCCAACCCAGCAATTACTTTGCGACCAAACACTGTTCGGTCGCATTCCTATTCTTTATAATTAGAGCATTCTTTGCCCAAATCCGACTAGCTTATAGTGCCTCACTTGCCACCCAGTCTTTCCAAAGAGACAAGTGATTTGACACCCCAGAACTCAACACACCCGACCCTCTCAGGGATCACGTTAGAAGGTCATGCTCTTTTGTTCTGTAACTTGTACAATATTTATTTAAGCTATTGTGTTCTAATATGCAATAATTGCGAATTAGAAAACAAATACAGGTCAATATCGTCATTAATATGATTAGCTGAGTATTATGTCTAGGTGCTAGTGTCTGACCATAAAGAATAACAAGAAACAATGTTGCTTGACCTTGCATGGGCTGTTCAGACTAAATCCTAGGAAAACAACAAAATACAAAAACATGTGCTGACAATAGGTGAAAATAAAATGTGGCACAAAAACAAGCATGATATTTGGTAATTTGTGCAAAGCAAAAGTGGCCTACAAAGAGCATAATTTGGGTAGCAAAGGGAAAATGACAATGGGATAGAGAGGAAGACACAACACAACCAAACTATAATAAATTATATGATAATTACCAATTACAAACAATATTATACACAACCCTATTTTCTACATCAATGTTCTTTGCAGTGGAATTCAAAAACAACACTAGAAATTATATTTTTACCTTCGATTTTCCTGTTAACGATATGGTTGATATTCTGATATTCTTTTGCATCATGATATATTTTTTCCCATTTTTTTGTCCAAATACCCCAGTCCCACCCAGGACACACACAGCTTGCCGTATATACAACAGTATTCAAAGTTTTCATTCATCGACGATGTCAAAGGCAAAGTGATATTTGAGGTCACAAATGATGCCATGAAAGATGCAATTTGAGTAGCCATTTCTGATATTATCTTTGATTTCATTAGCAGTGCAAATGTAATATAAAGGGCCGGATGTACAGATATACTGGTTATACTTTTTGTAACCAGTAATGTATTCAAATAAAGAAGCAGAGGGATTGTCTACATTCACCTCAGGCAGCCAGCAGGGGACAGCAGACTGCCAACCTTTTCAAAGTATTTCAAATTGTCTTTCTAAAGCAGCCTGATGATCTTTAAAAATAGAGGACTGCTTTAGAAAAACATTTTGAAATACTTTAGTGAGAGCAGAGCAGGCAGTTTCCTCTGGACCACAAAATTACAATAGCAATACACTGATGTATAGCTTACCTATACCGAATTTGAAAGAACACCCAAAGCACCCCCTGCCAAATAGTGAATCAGTAAGTGTTTCTAAACCAATTTAAAGATTCAGAAAAACGTTTCCAAATGTATACATGTGTTTAGAGCCTAATGTATTAAAATGTTCATTCACATAAATGGTTGCAAATTGTACACCAAATTTTGTCGGCTGGAGTAGTATTTTGCGAACCAAAATATGTGCATTTAGGGCAGTTCACAAAATGTCAAATCGTATTGGGTTGCAATCTAATCCTTCTCATCAATTAATGAGCTAGAGCATGAATTGTGAGTCACTATGATTGGATACCATCATAGGAATGATGGTTGTAATGAAGTAGGTACACTGGTGGTGAGTTGAAGTAGATGATTTATTAACAAGTAGAATCAGGCAGGTAAAGTAACACGTCCTATCCACATTCAGCTGACAGCAACTGCCCCCCAAGGAACTAAGTGTCACTCAGCTTCTAGAATACGGAACATAATGACACGCAGGCCATTCCTGATGTGAGAGAGGGAATGTGATGATGCATAAGGCATTCTGAAGGAAGTGGCAAGATCAATACACATCTTCCCCCTTTCAGAAGAAAAGAAAGGAAAGAGTTGAGAGCGCAGGGAGAAAGAAAGGGAAAAGAAAAGAAAAGAAATACTACTAAAACAACCAACAGGCATAACGTTAATGCAAAACAAAGTCATTGAATTTCGTTGGGCCTAAAACAACCAACAGGCAAAACATTAATGCAAAACAAAGTCACTGAATTTCGTTGGGAGTTTTCCAACGCACACACTCTTTCTTAATTTCGGCAAAGCAACAGGAGAACTATTATGAGTGACAAGCATGTTCGGTGTGGGAGCAATTCTGTTAAGATTCTAGATGCAGCCATCACTTAATTTGACAGCATTTAGGAACACTTTTTTTAACAACATAAGGCGAGAAAAACTTTGAAGTGCCAGAGGACCTTTGAAGAAGACGAACTCTCACTCTGTCACCCACACGCACACAAGTGTGTGAGACTACCTGCCTGGAGTCAAAGTATGACTTCTTCTTAGTGATTTTCAAGTCTTGACTGGCTTGCCAAGAAGCTGAATCAGGGGCTGTACTGACATCTCGAGACTCTTTTCTAGAATTAAGAGACAAATTCATCTCATCACTCAAAAAATAACCTATACTCTCCCCTCTCATCCATGATTGAAACATACGAGTATTAGGTTTTCTATCACAACAGAGTTCAAAGGGAACCAAAGATGTTGTCGAATGAGTAGTAAGACGGTACAACATTACTCTTTCTTAGATCTCAGCTTTCCAATCCTTGTTTTGCGATCTAGCCAGCTGAATGGATTCTTTAAGCACACGGTTGAACCTCTCTACCATCCCGGTAGTTTCGAGATGATAGCGGGCACAAAGTTTGTGTCTGATCCCTTTCTTTGTAAGGTAGATCTCCATCTCTTTTGAAACAAGCTGGACCCCATTATCAGTAAGGAGACAATCAAAGAAACCCCCACGAGAAAAGACCTCATCTAAAAATGTTATGATATCTTTAGTCTCGATACTGTGGCAGACCTTAATATTTGGCCATCTCGAGAATAGGTCAATTAAAACTAAGACAAATGACTGACCAGAGTTACTAGAAATGGGGCCCAGAAGATCCAGAGCTACTTCTTGCCAGCAATGAGTGGGAGCCTCACGTACAGCCATAGGTTGTACTCTAGTTTTATATATTTTATCAGAAGAGTTGCACTTCTGACAGTCTCTCACCATATGTTCAACTAACAGGTCAATACTGGGCAACCAGAAGTGGAAACAATTCTCTCTTTTGTTTTAGAGATCCCCTGGTGTCCCTGATGAGCCTGTTGAGTGGTTTTCTCCCTGAGGGAAATAGGTGGAACTAGTCTAGTGCCTCTCCGAAGTAAGCCAGAGGAGACTGACAACTCATGTTGTATATTCCAGAACTTCCTCGTCTCCTCTTCAAGACCTTTTATACCTTTCCAACCTGCAGTTACCAACTCACAAACCTTAAGAATGACTGGATCATTTGTCATGGAATATTTCTATTCATCCTCGCTCAAGACACCATCAGTCACTTCACAGACCTTATAATCATCAAACTCACATGCTTCACCTAACTTATCACACATGTCACCTGGGTCATTCCTTACAAGGCAGGACAAACACTCGGAAACTTTGTTTTGTGTACCAGGTATGTGATGGACAACGAAATCATAGTCCTGCAAAGCTACAATCCATTTGGTGATTCTCGAGGAAACAGCATCAAGACTCTTTTTTGTAAATAAGTCTTTCTGGGGTTTGTGGTCAGACTGTACCGTAAAGGAGCTTCCCCATATAAACTTTTTAAGTTTCTTACTCTCCCAGAATATGCAGAGTGTTTCTTTTTCAATTACAGAATATTGTAACTCAGGCCCTATGAGGGCTCTTGATAGGAACATAATGGTTGTTTTATGACCATTTTTAACTTGCTTAAGAACAGCCCCAGGGTCCTTTAAAGCTAGCATCAGTAACGAGTATGGAAGATGCAGAGGTATCAAAGCTGTGAAGTGAAGGGACTTCACTCAAGGCTCTCTTCACATCATTGAATTTCTTCTTGATATTTTCCTGACCAACCAAATCTTATCCCTTTTTATAGAAGAGTTCTGAGAGTGTGGGTACGAGAGGAAAATTGGGGAACAAATTTGTTACAATATTCTGCCATCCCTAAAAAAGCGATAAGCTCATCTCTGCTTTGAGGTACAGGAAGATCTGCAATAGTTCTCACTAACATGTCATTAGGTTTGACCCCTTTTTTAGATAGCTTGTGACCTAATTAGTCAATCTCATCAAGATTAAATTTACACTTACTCTCACGTAGACCACGTGATTTGAAACGATCAAGTACTGCTCTGAGACTTACATCGTGAGTACTTTGAGAAGGGCCGTGAACTAACACGTCATCTTGATATATTTTTACTCCGGGCAGCCCCTGCAAGACATCTTCCATGGCTCTCTAGAATACAGATGCTGCTGAATTAAGACCAAATGGAAGCCTAGTAAACGTGTACGTGCCAAACAGCATTATGAAAACTGTGAGATTTTGCGATTCAAGGTCGATCTTAATATGGTGATACACGGTCCTGAGGTCAAGTGTAGAAAATACTTCAGCTCCAGCCAGTTGAGTCAGCATCTCTGCAATGTTGGGGAGAGGATACCTATCAGGTACGACTGTGCAATTAAGAGAGCACAGGTCCACACAAAGCCTAACCTCACCTGAGGCCTTTTGGGCAAGGACCACTGGGGCCAACCAATCACTTGCCTCCATTTTAAAGATGATGCCCTCCTTGAATAATTTTTTAAAATGTATTCTCCATGGAATCTCTCGGAGCTAAAGGCACATTCCTCACCTTGGAAGTTGCCGGGATGGCTCAGGTTTCAAGATGATCTTGTGAGTGTAGTTGGATAAACAACCTAAGCGCTCACTAAAAACTTCTTTGAATTCTGAGCATAGATTGTCTACCTGATCCACTTTAATGAGTTCAGGTGTAGAGGAAGGTGCATGTCTGGAGATATCTGTCTCTTCGAGAGGGTCATTAGGTTTTTCTCTCAAAACAATGCAAGGATTAACATGACATCCATTTCAGCTTGGTGAATCCAACTCACTATGTTATCCCCTTTCGAGGAGATATATATTTTTCCAGCTGTAATTCTATTCTTGAACTCAATGTCATCTTCAAAGTAACCAAACAGTTTGATAGGTTGACCCCCGTATGCAAGAGGCCTTATGTCAGGTTTCAAGACTTTCACTTTTCCCCTAAGAAAGACGTCGTAAAAAGACTTCGGGATTAAAGTGATTTTTGCTCCTCAGTCAAAAAGCATTTTAACGGGATGATCATTTATAAGGACACTGTTGACAGGGCTTGAGCACTTAACTTGGGCAATATGAGTCAAAATCTCACCACAATGTAGATCATCAGAATTGGATTCAGATTCATCTTGTATCCAAACCTCTTTAACACGTTTGTTCTTTTTATTTTTTTGTAGTCTGCAAGCTTTGGCCAAGTGACCCACTTTTCCGCAATTAAGGCATTTTGCATTTTTGGCAGGCCAAGACGTATCATCAGCTAGAAGGCCAATATTGTCACTACGATAGCATTTTCCAGGGAAAGGTTTTCTTTGCCATGATGATTGTGGTTCAAAATGTTTGGGTTTCATGGTATGAGATTCAACCTATTTTGATGATCTAGCTTGAGAGACAGCTTGGACTTTCCCATCTGAAGTAGTTGAAGAGTCAGTTTCCTTTTTAATAATGGTTTCAGCACATGCTAAAGAGTGTTCCATACGTTTCGCAATTGTGATGACCGCATCAAGTTTGGGGCCATCCTTCTGCCACAATTCATCATTCACTTTTTCAACTGCACAACCAAGCATGAATTGGTCATGCTCCCGTTCTTCGAGTGCGCCTTCAGACTTGCAAGTGGAGGCGAGTTTGTGTAGCTGAGACACGTACATTTCTACAGTTTCTTTAGGTTGTTGAGTTCTTTTTCCAAAGTGGTAGAGTTCTAGAACTGTGCTTACTTTGGGTAAGAAATGTTTATTTAATTTCTTTAAGCAAATCTCAAATTTAATTAAGGTTATTAGATTCAGAGTCAACAAGATCCGGTAGATGATCGAAAACTTCTTGCCCTTCGGTGCCTAAACAGTAATAACAAAGCTGATTTTCTCTCAGCACTGAGAGATACTCCGCACACTCTGGCATAGTTAATAAATACTTTTTTCCACTTAGACCAGCGTACAGTAGGTTCACTGGGATTGGAAAGGAAAAAAGGCGCTGGCGTGACATTTAGCATATTTAGAACAGAGGAGAAAGAAGTCAAGTTGAGCTGGTGAAAATAGTAAAATGATAAACAGTTATGTAGATCAAGTGACTGGACTGTAGATGCTGTGCCTGTCAGCGTAGTAAGGCTCAACAGGCACAATGTAAGATGATCTAAATTATTTTCTTGTTTCTAGAGTATGAGGCAAAAGTATAACATCGTAGCAAGTTGGAAAAAAAACGTGAATGGTTTGCACTAAGTAATGAGGTAAAAAATAACTGTAGAGTAAATACTGTGCCTATCAGCGTTGAATAATAAGATTTGACAGGCGAGAATACATTTCAAAACTGTGCCTGTCAGTGTATAATTTTAAAGCTGTGCCTGCCAGCGAAATTGACTTGGCAGGCTTGCGAAACTTGAAGCTGTGCGTGTCAGCGAGGAAAATCTTGACAAGCTGCAGTGTTTAAATTAACTTGGCAGGAAGAAGACTTGCAGCTTTCTTGAGAAGTAGAATCCCCCCCAAAAAAAACTGTGTCTGTCAAAGATATTAGTTTTTTGCTGGTGGATTTTGAAGCTGTGCGTGTCAGCGAGGAAAAGCTGGACAAGCTGCAGTGCTTCAAAATAATTTGACAGGTTGGCGGAATTTGAAGCTGTGCGAGTCAGCGATGAAAAGCTCGACAAGCTGCAGTGCTTCAAAATAATTTGACAGGTAGGTGGAATTTGAAGCTGTGCTTGTCAGCGATGAAAAGCTTGACAAGCTCCAGTGCTTCAAATTAGCTTGGCATGCTGGCGGGATATGAGTGAGTTAAAGCTTTCCAAACTGCAGAGCTTGTTCACCCACGAAGGCGTCTTTTGTTGCTGGGTGACAGATTATTAGGCCTGGGCTAAATTTCTGTTCCGCTCACGGAAATTGCGATAATTTGACATTTTTGCGTTCCGCGGAGAGCGTGAAAATGTCCAAATTTCCGCATTCCGCAGCTTAGCGATAATTCATTTCTTGCTCGCGCTGTAAAATAATACATTCTCGCGCGTGCGCGATCACCTTACCTGAATCCCCGCGTTCGCCGACAATTTTTCCCGATCCGGTCGCGTTCTCCACGAGATTTTGGGTTGTTGGTAGCCATTTGCGCTGTCTCGCGACAGTTCGCGCCCGCAGTAACGTCATGCGTCGCGTGATCACGTCTTTCTTCTCGCGATCATGCACCGCGAGAAGAGTGAAAACAAGATGGCCGCGCCCGCGAGCAACCGCATGGGTAAGTTGGCGAGCCGCGACTACGCAGAAAATACCGCGAACGGGCGGGAAAAAAACTTCCGCATCTTCGTGATATTTCCGCGTGTTTGCGGAGATTTGTAACATTTTCGCGATAATTTGCGAAAGTCGCTTTCGCAAATACCGCCCACCCCTACAGATTATCCGTGAGACGTCAAAGATAACGCGTATTCAGTTGCTGGGCAATGGGGCATTACCATGCAACGACGCGTAAACAGAGAAGAAGTGTCAAACAGTTTTACTCGAAAGGCGCGAGGCAGGGAGAGCGCGAGTGTGCGCTTCAACTTTAAAAAATGCCGGAAAGTCAAATTTAATTAAATTTGAGCGCTGGGCAGAGAAGGCATGAGTTTGCGCTTGAGAAATAAACCGTAAACACAGCAAAGCGCCGCACAGCACCTGAGAGAAGATGAGAAGATTTAAACTTGCTCGGAGTGAAAGTTCCACCTGAGGCTGCTCGATGTGTTAGGACGTTGGCTGGGTCCGTTTCAAGATCGTCGCCAGTGTAATGAAGTAGGTACACTGGTGGTGAGTTGAAGTAGATGATTTATTTAGCAAGTAGAATCAGGCAGGTAAAGTAACACGTCCTATCCACATTCAGCTGACAGCAACTGCCCCCCAAGGAACATAAAGGCATATCATCAAGACAATTATCGCCACTTTATCGGCTGTTTTCGGCCGGAAAGCGGCGATAATTGTATCGCCCTATCAGCATGGACACGCTAACGCGTGTTTCCATGCCTCAACGCCCTTTCCCTTAATGCCCAGCTGTGCATCTCTAATGAGATGCAAAGTGAGCGTTCCTCCCCAAAATAACTGGAGAAATGTCGCTAACCAACATTTCTCCAATTATCAAGATGCACGCTAACATGCAGAGCGATAAGAAAAATAGCGCTAACCTTGGTTATCGCTACTTTCCTTACACCTGCTTTCAGGTTGACTTAACCATTATATCCAATGAAAGGTGGATATAATGGCTAAGTCCACCCTGCCCTATTAGCAAGGTATCGCCTGTTTTTTGTGCGATTATCGCTGGTTTTCCAGCGATGATCGCACATTTTGTAACTATCGCTGGTATTTGTATCGCTTTTGAGGTAAGCGTTGCTGATAGCGCGCTATCTCAGGGATAAAATACAGCGATAGCAGGTGATAATTATCCTAGCGCTAAGTGCGCTTAGCGATACTTATCGCCCCCTCTTGATGATATGCCCCCAAGTGTCACTCAGCTTCTAGACTACTGAACATAATGACATGCAGGTCATTCCTGAGGTGAGGGAGGGAATGTGACGATGCATAAGGCATTCTGAAGGAAGAGGCAAGATCATTACAGTGGTCTGATCGTATCAGCAGGCCACTATGTCTGTGTCTGTGAAAGGAAAAAGGACTGCATTTAAAAAGAGAAGTTTCTTTTTTTTAAAGTTTGTTTGAGAGTTGGCAGTGGCCTTCAAGAAGTGCAAAGGGTGCCAAGTGAACCCCTTCTATTTTTCGAATATGCTACCACTCCAACTCGGGAGTCAATATTTTGCAATTTAATTGCAGTTAACAAATCGCTATTTGGTAGGAACACCCTAAACATGTCCCTGCCAAATTGCGATTCCTTATGGGGTTAGTACATAACAAATAGCCAATGGCAATTTTGCAGTCGAAAACCCTTTAATTGTAGTGAATTGCAGACTTTTGCTACCACAAAATTGTTGTGCACAACATGCCCATGTTGCAATAGTTAAAGCTTTTTGCTGGTTACAAACCTTCTGATTTAGCGAAACCGAGGGTTTGCGACTAGTAACATTTTTGTTGAGCTGCACATGTTCCTGTTGAACACAAATACTGCTGAACAGTCCCTAAAGTAGAACAAATCTTAGTCCACGAAAAATATTTTTCTTTCAAAGAAAACAACTTATTTAGTGCTATTTTCCTACCTATGCACTATAACTTGGAGTAACCTGATTTTACCTCAAACACAGATATCCATTTTTGACATTTTAACTTGGAGTGTATCAATTTTTTTCACTTTCTATCATCTAAACAGCAGAACATTGCGACATTGTTTGCTAAACTATATAGCAAGAGTTCCTATTTGGCACGACCACTCGTTGACAAAGATTCTCTGAGGAGCAGTTGGGGGACACTTGTTTGCTCACTGCAATCTCAAAATGGTTAAAATTGAAAGAAATTAGCTGGAAATGTAATCAATTCTTCGCGGAAATGCACCCAATCAGTAGGCCTGGGCAAAAATTTCGTTCCGTTCGCGGAAATTGCGATAATTTGACATTTTTGCGTTCCGCGGAGAGCGCGAAAATGTCAAAAATTCCGGTTTCCGCAGCTTGGCGATAATTTGTTTCTTGCTCGCGCTGTAAAATGATACATTCTCGCGCGCGCGCGATCGCCTTACCTGAATCCCTGCGTTCGCCGACGAGTTTTCTTGATCCGGTCGCGTTCTCCATGAGATGTTGTATTGTTTTTAGCCATTTGCGCTGTCTCGCGACAGTTCGCGCCCGCAGTGACGTCATGCGTCGCGCGATCACGTCTTTCTTCTCGCGATCATGCACCGCGAGAACAACTCAAAACAAGATGGCCGCGCCCGCAAGCAACCACATGGGTAAGTTGGCGACCCGCAACCATGCAGAAAATCTCGCGAACATGCCGGAAAAAAACTTCCGCATCTTCGCGATATTTCTGCTTGTTTGCGATAATTTTAAACATTCTCGCGATAATTTGCGAAGGTTAATTCCGCAAATTCCGCCCACCCCTACCAATCAGTGTTCGAAAAAAGAATAGCAAAGTGGACAACCTCTTCATAAGCAAAAAGTGTCAGAGCAGTCATGCATTCTCTGTTTATGCCAATCAACCTCAGGCTAAAGCAGTCCTACCTTTTGCCAGAGATGACCTGATGTGAGCCCACTAACAATAACTGTGAAAACTGAAAAACTCATTCTGCGTCCAGTATCATAAGAGGGTATGATGGAAGTGCTGCTTTCCAGATCAGTTAACATCAAGCACATTTAAAAGGCAGTGTGCTCTTTTCAAACTGAACAGTTTTTCAATTTGATTTAATGAGGTGTCAGATTATTTTAATTAGCATATGTTTTTTTCTTGTTTCCTCTGTGCACTGAATGCTTAATTGTATAAACCAGCCAACTGTGCATGTAGTGGGACAGAAGTGATTAGACAAGAGAAACTATTCATTTGGATCAGGCCCTGCAGCATGAATAACTTGTACTGCATTCTTTTTTTGCGAGGACTCTAAACAGCCAAACTTGCATTGACATATATTTGAATTTGATTATGAAATATAGGAGCTAGACCATGAACTACTCATCACTGCAGTGTATTAGAAAGGGAATTAACCACAAAACATTTTGAGCATGTCTGCTGGTAAAGTTGCTATAAAAGCGATTTATGACAATTCTATACTTCCCACAAAATCCTGCTTCACTCAATTTAAATTGATAATATGAGCATTCACAAGCTTTTCGAATACGGTAATTTATCTGGTAAGAGTGACTGGTGAATGTATGAAAAGTTTTAGATTCACATATCCTGCAGGGAAAGGCGAAAGAGAGAAACGTATAATCAATCACCTGTGGTGTCATCAGTGTAAGAGAGTGAATGAAAGCTGAAGGATCTAGTTGAGGCTGTCCAAGGTTTCAGGTAAATATTAAAACGCATTAGACACAATATTGATCCCTGCAATCTCCAAATGTGACCTAGGGACGAGACAATTAAACTAAGGAATGGAAATTACTTGAACTCTCTTTGTTAAAAGGAGATAAACCAGTCTATGGCAGTTCTTACCCAGCCAACCACAGTGGATCAGTAAGAACTCAAAGGTTTATGGTTAAAGGGTGTACGAAGATCTAATATGTGTAGTGCTATATTGTCCACTGTATTTGGGATGAGTATGAACTTGTTGATTTAAATTCATGTCCCAGCCAGAAACCTCCCTGCTGGGATATGGCAAGAATTTTTTTTTTTCCAAAACATGTGAAAGCCGGCTGAGCAAGAAAGTTTTTATTCCTCTGACGACAGCAGATAGACATGTAATTGGTCCATTGTTGAAAAGTTTGGAGGGATCCACATTAGATTTTTTCAATAGTGATTTAGTTATGCTGTGGCATTGATAATAATGTTTATAAACTGGACAACTTGCAGAGAAATTAATTTTAATGAAAATGGGCATATATTTTATGGGGAGCCTGATTTGAGATTTTGGTGCATAGCAACAACCTCAGACTTATTTGTATGCTGGACGGCCCCAGTGCTTAATTTGAGCTGGTGGGAGCCACCAGCAATTATAGTGTGGGAACAACTTTTATCTTCCCATATCCGATATTTATAGAGTGCAAGGGAGGGAAACAGACAGATGGGAAAGGCCGAGGGATAGAAAGACAGCCAAACTGCCCCAAAGGAAGAAAACAGGAACCTGCCAGAGCGGTACAAACAGGCAGGGAGTGTTGGGTGTTGTTGAGGGATCTGTGGTAGTTGCAGTAGTGTCTTCTGGAATGCTGGGTGTTGTGAAGGTGTCTCTGTGTTAGTGTGGTGTCTGGGGCATGGGTGTTTTGGAAGGGTCTGTGTGTGTTGCTGTGGTGTCCAGGGGTATGGGTGTTGAAGAGGGGTCTGTGTGTGTTGGTGTGGTGTCTGGGTGTATGGGTGTTGTGGAGGGTTCTGTTTGTGTTGGTATGGTGTCTGGGGGGTATGGGTGTTTTTGGAGGGGTCTGTGTGGGTTGGTGTGGTGACTGGGGGATTGGGTGTTTATGGAAGGGTCTGTGTTTGTTGGTGTGGTGTGCAGAGGAATGTGTGTGGTGGGAGTGGTGAGAAGTGTGTGTGTCTGGTGAGTGGTTGCATGCTTTAGTTTTTTTGTGTGTGGTGCTTGTGTCTGATGAAGTGTGTATATGCGTATGTGTGCATGTGCTTGGGGCAGGCATGGGAATAGGGAATTTGAATGGGAACGGGGCAGGAGGTGGGGTGAAAGGTTGGGATTGGTAGAGGGCTGCCGTAATGGAGGAGGCCAGACCCTGAAAACATCTCTTTAGGTGAGACTTTGCACTGTGAATGCTTTGCCCCTGGATGGCAGTCAGAAGTGCAGTCTGACCCACAGAGATGGTCCTCAGGAAGTCAATAACCTCCTTACTCAGGGAAGCAAGGATAACAAGGGCAGGTGCTGAAGTGCCTAGGGAAAAGGAGATGGCTCCCCTCCTGGGGACATGGGCCAGACAACTGGTTGGTGGGCAACAGGGAGGGCAGCGATGGACCTGGAACTGGTAGATAAGGGTGAAGGTGGTACTGATCCTGTGGGTCCACCAACACTCTGGAGTGTCCACCTGAGGATGAAGAAGATGATGTAGATGAGGTGCTGTCCCTGTGGCACTCCTCACATTCTCCTGGTCACTGGATCCCTTCGTGTCTGAGGTGTCATGTCTGGAACCACTGTGACTAACTGTATTCTGAAGTAATCTAATGGTAATCCCAAGGGCCACACTTACCAGTGGCCCGCAATATCGGGTCAATAATAAGCAGTTGGCAACGAGGACGGTTCAAGCGTTTATTGGCCACAACAGAACTCTACATAGAGGAGCCCCATCGAACCTCACCCAGATGGTGTGCCGACGAAGACTGCTGGCTCCTTGACAGAACAACACTTATATACATTACAGATTCAGCATACAAAGCATTGCAAGTGGAAAAGTACCAGTTAGTCCTAGAGCTCCTAAATGAGCTCATACCATCTGCCCGTATAAGGTTACTATCTTGTTCAAAGAAGGTCGGCCGGGTGACTCCCTTTCCTCTCGGGCACAGAGGAATTTAGCTTAGTACTCCCTTCAGCAGATGTGACCTTGAGCCTCGGCCGTAAATACAATTCACCCTGTCTTTAGGCTGGTACAAGCGAAATCATACAGATAGTGTTAACAGAGAGTCACGTGACCTAGGCCTAGTCAGTCGCGATCCAATATAGCTGAACTATGGCTTTTCGGCCCTTTCTATCATGCCGAGTACTATAGAGAATAGGCCATCTTAAGAAGCGGTTCTATGGACATATGGGAGAACACAACCCTACATACGTTATGCTAACTTCATATACTGGCCTGAATCCCACAATTCCCAACAACATTGGCCCCTCCTCCTTGGCCTGCCCTGGATTAATCTCGAATCACATGTAACATGTGTTTATTGCAACTGCTTTTCCAAACCTGACCATCACAAATCAACAGAAAACTATTTAGCACACATATCACAGCTGCTTCACTCTATAGGCTTCAATTTTAGCATAAGCACATGCATGTATGCTACATAACCTGCAAAAAGTTGGTTCTACTCATGTAAAAACTCCAGACAGCTCCAAATGCATTACTGGACTTGTGTACACTCCATCAATATTTCCATACTAGATAGTTGTTGACCTTGCATACTTGGGCACTTGTAGTGTACTATAGTAAAATGATGCTTCCAATCATAGTGGATAAAATGTTTACATTTACACACTGTTCACACAAACACTAGATTTCCACAGGTCTCCCTTTGCCTCATGACACATCATAAAGACTAATCTTCCTTCAATATGTGTTGTGGCAGAAATCATGTTGCATGCAAATGCACAGTGCACACCGATGAGACTTTTAACTAAAAACATCATCATTTATCCTAAGTAAAAAGTCTAATGAAAGCTTTACTGAAATAGTTTAGTTATGTATCACCTGGACGTTAGACAGTTGCCTTGAAACATTGAGGTCCAAAGATTTGGGAGATAGATATTCCAAATTCAGACTGCGCACAACTTCATATAGCCATATGAACATCCCCAATCCTGTTTGGTAGAGGCGATAATACCATTCAAAGATTGTATTCCTACAAGCCAATACACCATTAAGGGTTGTTGTGTATCTGATAATATCTATGACATGAAGATTTGGGTACACTAGAGTCCCAATGGAATGGCACATCACAGCACTCTTTGCTACTGCAAACTCATATTGTCTTATAAGGATGAGTGACACTCACATATGATCTCTACAGTTCTACATCTCACTCCCTGATGCATGTCACTAGTCAGTGAATAACATTTTGAAGAACTATTGTAGATGAAATAACAACAGGCAAAAGTACATTGGGAAAAATGTAGGCACTAATGCTGATGGCACCAGTGATGTTTGCATGTCACTGTTGAAACACAACTTACCAATGCTAAGTGTTGGCCTGTCACTGCATAAAGAGTGCGCTGTTTGCCATTTCACATGTAATAGGGCCACCATCACATGAGAGACATTAGTGAGGGAACATCACTCCTTACACCAGGAAGACAAGTGGCCTGTGTGGTACAAATGTCACTCAGAACATGAGAAAATGTATCACTTCACACAGTCAGGTGTCTGCTAAAAAAGGAAAATTGGTAGTGTACTGGACTCTGCTGTGTTCCTGGTCATAAAGACAATGCCACAGCGCAGCGGCATGCAACTTCTACCAGATCTACACAGACAAAGACTCATCTTGTGTGTTGCACATGGTTCACCCTCAGAATTGATGGGGAAATGCCTGCCTGTAACAGCTAAAGTTAACAATGTAACATGTATGACTCTGGCCAGAACTCAATTCCTTGTCACTGCTGTTGGGCCCTCAACTGCCCATCAAACTCTGGGTAGGTCATCACCCGTAAGTGGGCTATTAGGGGGCTCGGGCCCAGTAAATGTAAATGTAAATGTACAGATATTTATATAGCGCAAATCACCAACCGGTCTCTAAGCGCTTGCTTAGGGAACCCGTCCTGGTATTCCCCTGTGAGATAACCCAGCAGGGCATCCACAAGGTGAAAGCCAGGCATCCCGCCGCGAGGGGCCATTGTGGAGATTAAGCAAGCTATTGCCCCGAGTCGCAGAGTGTGAACCCATGAATCGAGTATGCACTGAAGCGAGAATTATCGAGTCCATGGACAATTTATGGACTCAAGACCCAGCCGAGCTGGGAATTGAACCCTGGTCCCGGGCTGACCTCTGCTTCCAGGTCTGCCTACTCTAACCAGTGAGCCACACTTCTCCACTATTAGGGGGCTCGGGCCCAGTGCAAGCCCTATCCACATTGGGAGGACTTCCCCAGCTGGACATCCATGACCTTCCTGGTCCAGATCCTCAGGTCTTTTTACCTCTTCAATGGTCCTTACGGGAGATGGCTCTCCAAAGGTCTTTCTTCTGATAGGCATTGACCTGCATGGATGCAATAGGTGAAGAAACAGACTGTAACCACAAGTTTTAGGATATGTGGTTGTTTGATACACATTTTGTACACACCTAGCACAAGAATTCATCAATAGTCAACACAATGCATTTGTAACTGTCACCTGCTAAGCACTACAAAAGCATAAATACACACTTTTGTAGTCAACCGATGGATGGCCTCAAACCTGGTCATGACCTACACTGCCTGAGCCATCCCACTAACATCATGTAGGTGAGGGTCATCCTACATGTACTGTGATGTAAGGTACTATGACACTACACACCATAGAGACACTCTGAAAGATTAATTACTTGTGGTTGACTGAACAGACAGCTTTACAGCCAGGCACAGTGAATTGATGCATATGGTCCATAGAACCTGGTACCATAGTATGGACTACATCCTAAGAGTTAGGCCACAATGTAAGGCCTGGCATGTGTGTAATTTAGCATTTCCACTCTAGAATGTGTGGACATGTTGACGTCTTAATTGGATATCATACTACATCAGAACGATTTTGTGTGATATGTCTTGCCATCACAGGACACACCTTTTGCCATATGCTGCACTGTTACAGGTATGACATTCAACATACCATTACATGTCTTGTTTTATAGGATTGAATGTAGAAAACTGGTGAATAACATTTAAAAAGTAACCAAATATCTACACTGATAATATGTTAGATGTGCAATAGGCTTGTACAGTGGAAGCATGGCTTATAGAAAACTGGCAACAGACCTGTTGGAGTATGGTGATTGCCATAAGTCAAAGACACACATTGACAATGTGGGCCAATGAAAATAACTATCAGGTAAAGGTGTTACTCCAGTCACCATTCCAAATAACAAGCAATCAGGGCTACCATTGCTTAATAAAACTCACATTGGGAACATCCATGGATCTGCAGGTCTACAGGGAGAATACTCTGTGCATCAGTAGTCTGGCCACAGTAACTCTGCTCCAGCCTGAGCCATGGCCCAGACTGGCTACAAGTCATTGTTAGGTATTGCTCTCTGCAGGCTGTGCCTACTGATCCCATATGAACATCACATCTTCACCAATTCAATACATAAGAATGAATCTTATGGCCGTCAAATATGTGACCTCAGGTCGTACGGCACTCTAAAGGGGTCAGAGAGGTATAGATAACTCCCAAACAACAATTTGGCAAAGCCTGGTATGGACTGAGTGATCTGTGGGCATGAACACATGGCAAATATCATCCTCATCTGCTTCTTACAGTATACAGACACAACTCATGCTGTAAAGCCTATACATTTCTTAGCACAAATACCATGATCTGATTTGGCACAATAAAATGTAGACATGCATAGATATGTGCATGCAACACAAGTAGGAGATAGGGTTTATCACACATTAACATGATGTTTTTCTCTCCACAAAATACAGTACCTCATAATCCATTGAATGGTTTGTCCTATGTAGGGGCGACTCAAATTCAGCAACAACTAGCATATTTTCACTCAGAGCCTCCGAGGCACATTGTAGTCAATGGCAATTGAAAGGATGAAGTTGAACAAAGTAAAAATATACATTTGAAAAAGTTACATGTTACTTTGGTGAGCCATAAAGTTGTTCATACAGGGGATGTACCTATTCAACCAGGGTCTTCTGTTCCTCTGGAGAGAAACGACAGGCCCTCTCACCTGCCTGACCTGGTGTGATTGCTCGCTGAGTTGGCAGACAGCAGCTAAAGTGGAGTAGGCATTGATAGCAGCAGTGTCAGGAGGCAAGAGAGTTTTCTTTCTAACCATGGCATACATGTAAACCACATACGCGGTCATGAGCCTAAACGCACACAACCTTTGGACCGCGACTTTCACAATAAACAAAGTTAGCCTATGGCTGTGTCCGCTGTGGATGCAACTGTCTACCACACAGTCGACTTTAGCCGCCGGAGGTTATCCCAAAAGTCTGAGATGCAAGGCCAGACATACGCCATTTTAGCAGTTGGAAATAAAGTATTGGTGACTGTGAAGCGCATCCCTAGCACAACAAATGAGGGCAAACCTGTTTATATTTGAAAAACACACTCCTAATGTAATGTCCAGTACACATATAATCTGTGTGGGGTATTACTGTGCATGAATTCAAAATGTGGGTGGTATACTGCACCCTGCGGTTGGCGGTTTTTAGCCTAAAATATCACGAAAGTCTTAGTTGTGTGCAACTTGAACATTTCAGAATTGGCGATGTGCACATTTCAGTTACAGACACATGTAAAGGCCACATGGGGGATCATTGGTGGATGTTGAATAGATGACAATGATAATTTGAATTATATGTAATGCCTTGTGAAGCAGGTATGTTATGTCACATGAGCTTTGGCTTACTCTTCATATATGTTACTCTGGACACTGCGACCAATGTAAAAATTAACGTTCCCTCCTCACACCGGTATCCTAGAAGAGGGAGGAGATGACGCCTCCAGTGTACCACCCATTTCCAGACCTTCAGACCATGGAAGACAGAAATGTGATCAATAAATGTTGTTTGACTAGGCAAACAATACAAGATTTATGTCATCAGTTGGAGCCTGACCTCCTTCTTCAAATCATTTAGCCTACATCTATCACACCAATTGTGAAACTTAGGTCAGTCTTGCATTTTCTGGCCACAGGTTCCTATCAAATCACTGTGGCTACTTATGGTGGTATGTCACAATCAATGTTCAGTTGTGTACTACGAGATGTCCTTTCAGCAAAGATGAGACATGTGGACAGCTATATCCAGTTCCCCAGATGTGAGGATTTGGCCACTCTGAAGGGTGATTTCTATAGATTCGGTTGCATCCCATATATGGTTGGACCCATTGATGGCACCCATATTGCCTAAGTACCACTGCAAGCCTGGGAACAAGTGTACCATAACAGGAAGCACTTCCATTCTATCAACGCGCAAGTTGTCTGCTTAGCGGATTTGTACATCTCAAACATATGTGCCCTGTTCCCAGAATCTGCACATGATTCATTCATGCTGTGGACAGCACCATACTCCAGCTGATGTCACATCTACTACCGGAGAGGTTCTGGCTTGTTGGTAAGTTTGAGCTGTCCTAACTTTGTATGGCTAATGTCAAGTAGTAAAATCTGAAAGTGTGTAACTCATTGTTGCACTTCTGTCTGTCTTCCATCCAGGAGATTCGGCGTATCCCAACCAGCCATTGATGTGGATACTGCTGAGAGCTCCCACTACGCCAGGGGAAGTCCACTTCAATGAGGCACATAGAAGAACACGGCAGCCAGTGGTGCGGGCTTTTGGACTCCTGAAGTGCAGATTCAGATGTCTGCACAAGACTGGGAGAGACCTCGTTTACTCACCAGGAAAGGTTTGCCAAATTACAGTGACTACAGCATGCTTCCCAACATTGCGCTGAGGAGGAATATCCCTTTTATCGCAGAGGATGAACACCACGAAGAGCCACCAGGTGAGGAACCTGACATTTCAAATAATGATGGTAGTGGCGAAGAAGAAGAGCTGACTTGTGTCAAGATCTCATTGAAAACTTTTCCTCTTGAGTATAAGTAATGAGATGTCATGACTTTTCATATCATAGCAACTCTTGTGATGATGTGAAGAGGATGTGCATGAAATATAAAAGGAATATGAAGCTCTGGCAAAATCTGGTATAAGGTGTTTGAATCGACCAACACAGGCAAAATGGAGCTATATGTCGAGGCCATGCTAAAAGAAATTTTGGGTGTGGAACATTTTTCACCCATGTTAGTTGTGGAGAGGGCGCACACATCCCTGGCGCCTAAGCCGGTGCCCAACGCTCCGCCGCGCCCCATAATCGCCGGACTACTAAACTATCGGGATCGCGACACTGCGCTCCAATTGACCAGGGAAAAAGGAACCACAACATATCAGGGCATAGAGGTTGCATTGTTCCCAGATTTAACCACAGCTGTGCAGTAAGCGAGGCGTGAATAAAATCCTGTGAAGAAAAAGATGCAAACGTTGAACATTCAGTATGCAATGCTATACCCGGTGCGTCTCAGGATACAGCATTAAGGCAGAGCCAAGATTTTTACCTCTCCAAAAAAAGCCATGCAGTTTGTGCGCCAGGTGGAATGGCAGGAGATGTCCAGAGAAGCAGGCGACGATGCAGACAACAAGGACTAAACGTATATACTGCGCAGGGCAGTGGAACTGGTAAAAATAGAAAATATGATAACTGTTGCACGTGTGGGCATCGTTGGAATGCATTACTGTTTATAAGATATACTAATGGAGATATGATGCATAGGGTATGTTAATTTATCCTGGTTTGTGACATTGGTATGGAAATGCCAGTCCTGCATTTGGGTCTTTACATGTGCGGGACTCCAGGATTACATGTTCTCTAATGCATTATAGAACAGCTGGGTGGGGGGCTCATAATTACCCCACCCCCCCTTTTGTAACAACAGGCAGGTAAGGAGGCTACTGGTGACCCCTCAGGAGGGAAAACCCCACATTAACTTAAAAGTTATAATCGGACACCGGAGAAGGTATTCTTATTTGATAAGAAACATGTGGTTGCATGGTTATGTTTTTTTGTTTAAAGCGGGGATCCTTAGCGTAATTGGGATGCTGAAGTGGGTGGGTGGGATAGTTGGGGAGCTATATAGGAGAAAAAACATGATGTGCATGGTACAGTTGTGGATAACAGTGCACACAAACCCAGATGGTGCAGATACACATAGTGGTGCACTAGGTAATGGACACAATGAAAGATACTACTGGTAATGTAGTATCCTGGGTGACATGGAATGTCAGAAGCCTCAATTATCCTAAAAAAACAAGAAAGGGTTTGGCTTATTTAGATCAGCACAATGTTAAAATAGCTCTGTTGCGAGAGACTCACCTCACTAAGCGCACATCGAAGGAAGTGGCGGGTAGATGGGCAGGAGTGCGTTTGGCATCGTCCTACTCCTCTTATGCGAGAGGTGTAATGATATTAATTTTTTAAAATGTGTAGTTTGACGTTACACATTTAGAAGAAGATGAGCAAGGGCGGTATATCTTAGCGCAAGGAAAATTAAGCGGTACACAGATGACTATTGTAAACGTCCAAGGGTCTAATACAGGTGACCCTATTTTTTATGAGACACTGTGAGGTAAGATACATAAGCTGCCTTCATCAGCAATTATTTATGGAGGTGACTTCAATATTGTGTTAGTACCCGAAGAGGATCGTATGACTTCTGCAGAAGTCTCATCCAAAAAGGACAGTGCTCGCCATCCAAGCTGGTATGAGGGACTTGGGTCTGCTGGATAGCTGGAGGCTGAGGCACCCTGGGGTAAAAGAGGGTATTTGCTACTCTTATGTGCATCAGTCATGGGTGCGTCTCCACTTCTGGCTAGCCACAAGTGATGTGAATACATGGGCTGTTAAAGTCCAACATTTACTGAAAACACTGTCCGACCATTCCCCCGCTCTACTAAAACATGGTAATACCCACACACACACCTTCGCAATTTCAGTGGCGATTACAGTCATCATCGCTGCTGGATCAGGTCTTCTGTGAAAGGGTGAGAGAAGCAATTACGGAGTACTTTACACACAATATAAGTTCAGTGCAGACTATGGGTACGATATGGGAAGCTTTTAAGGTGACAATACGCGGAGTCTGCATAGGGCTCCAAGCAGGGGTTCTCAAAACGCTGCTAGGTAGAATGAAGCAGCTTGAAATGGAATTGAGGTGACTCAAAAGAGACTATGAAATAACAGCTGACAAGACCATCCTTGCAGATATTAGATCAAAGGTTACAGAGTATAATGTAATGATGGACCAAGACGTGCACCACATGTCAAGAAGGTGGAAAGCCAGGTACTATGGAGAAGGGGGTATGCCTGGGAATGCATTAGCCAATAGAATTGCAGAACCATGAGCCAAAATGCTCATAGTGAAAGCGATCGCAGAAGAAAATATTACACACTACGACATACACGAGATACTCAGCACATTTGTACAGTATTATCAAACTATGTATGCAGGCAGGGAGTCAGCAAATGAAGATGAAGTGGCGCATTACCTGGAAGATATAGCACTGGTATGGCTTTCACGTGGGCAACAAGATTTTTTAATGCACCAAATAACGGTAGGCAAGATCCGAGAGGCCATCACTGCATTGCCTAATGGGAAAACTACAGGTACCAATGGCTTACCAGCAGAGTTTTATAAAGAGTACATTGATTTGCTGGCCCCCTAACTTTATGAGCTGTACATGGAGGCATATGAAGAACAGCGTCTCCCGTCCACACTTCGGGAGGCATTGATCATAGCCTTATTGAAGCCTGGTAAGACACCTGATACCTGGGATTCATACAGACCTCTATTGTTAATTAATACTGACGTGAAGATCCTGGCAAAGGTGTCGGCCACTATACTACATTTGTTGTTCCCAGTAATGGCTCTTCCTGACCAATCGGGGTTTGTGCCCACTCGATCCACGTCACATAACCTGCGTACGATATTTGCAGTGTTGCATATATTAGAGCCAACGTTATCTGCGGTGGCTGTCCTAGTAGATGCAACTAAGGCATTTGACTCTATCTCGTGTAAAATATATGTTTGCAGTGCTGCTTCGTATGGGAGTGCCCTTTGTTTACATGAACAGGATCAAATTACTATACACTTATCATGTTGCGCAAGGGCATATAAATGGACAGACATCTGACACATTTGTGATACAATGTGGCACGCGGCAAGGGTGCTCGCTGTCGCCATTATTATTCAAAGTAGTACTGGAGCCTTTAGCATGCATTTTGAGACAGAGACACACAAAAGCAGAATTGCATTTTTATCAGTCACCACTTGAATTCTCCATGTATGCTGACGACATGGTACCACTTGTGTTCGTGAACCCAAGGTGCATTTAGAACAACTCATCCGGGAGAATGTGCGTTTTGAGTGGTATTCAGGACTAGGTATTAACTGGTCTAAATCAATCTTTCTTCCATTGACTATGAGCACACCGCAGGTGGAGCTTGGATATCCGCTGGAATATAGCACAGATCCGGTAAAATAACTGGGAATTTGAATTCACAAGGACCCGCAGGTGGTTATGTAAAGGACCTAGGGAGGGAAAAAGCCAAGAGTGAAGTGGGAACTGTTAAAACTTCCATATGGCCTGGGTGGGTTCATGGCCCCAGACTTACAGCTATAATATTTATGTGCTCAGGCGCATTATTCCTACTACTGGCAGCAGGCTCCTGCTTTCACCCCACATGTTGCAGTGGAGTCTGGTACAGTGCATCCTATACCGCTCATGGCTATGATTGTGAATTATAGTATGATATTTAACAAGGGGCAAATAGATACGGTGCAGTGTACGGTCCATGCGTGGAAAGAGCTTGGGGACAAGCACAGAAAGTCCCACTATACGCTCCAGTTGGGGCCCTCTTGCACCATGCCGAAATCTCAGCTACTGGGGAAACAAGCGCACTCAGGGGCTCCCTGCATCACTTTTGCGCCACCGGTGCGTCACTTTTTGTGACGCACCAGTGGCGTAAAACATGCACCATGATGCGCCATATTTACAAAGTGACGCATCTACCTAGATGCGTCACTTTGTAAACCCCTGCGCTACATTATACCTGCGTCAGGTATAATGGGGCAGATTTATAATAACTGGCGCATCCCTGCATATCAGCAGGGATGCGCCAGTTATTTTGCGCCCCAGCTCCGCCATCATGAATGCGCCGCATTTATAATGCGGCGCACTATGGGGCAAAAATGGCACAGATGCGTCACGCATCTGTGCCGTAAAAGTGGCGCATTGCTGGAGTTGCTTCGCAAGTGCGGCGCAGCTCCAGCAATGATCTGGGGGGCCCTATCTGCACAATGCTGCGTCAATCCTTACGCCTGCTTCAAGCAGGCGCAGGGTTTTGACGCAGCATGGGCTCAAAAGTGACTGAGTGAAATCTTGTAGATTTCACTCAGCCACTTTTAGGAGGCGTTCCTGCGCCGGAACGCCCCCACCTGCCCTGGAATGCCTACATGTGGCGCAGGGCTTTACAACGTGACGCATCTCCCAGATGCGTCACGTTGTAAATACCCCGCACCATGGCGCAGGATTTGCGCCGCTGCTGCGTCACAAAAGTGACGCAACGGCGGCGCAAAAGTGGCGCAAATGCAACAAAAATCTGCCCCAATGTATGTAGGGTGGGCGTTCCCACATAAGTAAGCATCGTAGAAGTGACGCAGTGAAATCTACGAGATTTCACTGCGCCACTTCTAGGGTGCAAATGCGTCAATATCTTACGCCTGCCTCACAGCAGGCGCAAGACTGACGCAGGCCCTTTCACATGGGGTTTACCCCATGTGAAAGGACACATTGCTGGAGTTGCGTCACTTTTGTGACACACTCCAGCAATGCGTCGCTTTTGCGCCTACAGATACGTCAGAAATACTGACCTATCTGTGACTCGTTGCGACATGAAGCGTCATACTGTAAATATGACGCATCATTGGAGTCGCAGGGAGGGCGCAGTGAAAAGTGACGCATCACTGTTTTCACGCAGTGATGCATCACTTTTCATAAATGAGGCCCTCAATGTTTTGCATGAGGCTGGGATACACACGATGGGGGATGTGTACAAAGAGAGTAAATTCATAGATGCCTCAACTCTTGTGGCGGAAGTGAAAGGATCTACAATGGTGATGTTCGTATATAGTAGATTATGCGCAGCTGTGCATACATTGTACCCATAATTTCCCGAGGAACCGCAAACCTTGGGGGTATTACAAATAATCTACACGACACAAACCGGATCAAAACTTGTCACACGTTTATACCACGTTTCACAAATGGATATGATGGTCACAGGGGAGGGACCACTAGAAAAGTGGAATGCTCTTGTCTGTGGCCGGCTGGCTGTCGATGATTGGAAGGCATGCTGCAGGTTGACAAGCCAATTAACAGCAAACGGGAATCTTAGAATCATCCATTTTGAATATATTTGCATCAAATGTATTATGTGCCTGCACAGCTACATAAGTATGGCCTGAGGGAATCCGCATGCTGCGTGAGATGTAGAGCGGCAAACGCGGATTTCAAACATTTAACGTGGGACTGTCCCAAGTTCCATGAATTCTGGATGCAAGTCACACACACTCTGACATAAATGATGGATGAGCCAATAGAGTATACTCCACAATTGTGTCTATTGGCGAATGTTACAAATATACAAAGGGGCAGATTTATGTTTCCTGGCGCATCCCTGCAAATCAGCAAGGATGCGCCAGGAATGATGCGTCACGCAAGTTTACCCTTGCGCCACACATGATGCGCCGCATTTACAATGCGGCGCATCATGGCGCAGGAATAAACAGATGCGTGACGCATCCGATGGCGTAAGGTTGGCGCAGTGCTTCAGTTGCGTCGCAAGCGCGACGCAACTCCAGCACTGTTCCAACCTACCCTATCCCTAACATGGTGCATCAAGCCTTACGCCTGCTTCAAGCAGGCGCAGGGTTTTGGCGGATCAGCGTTGGGAAAGTGACTCAGTCAAATCTTATAGATTTGACTGAGTCACTTTTCAGGGGCGTTCCTGCGACGGAACGCCCCCCCTCGGTCGACACGCCCACGTGAAACCTGACGCAGGTTTTACGTGGCGCAGGGCTTTACATCGTGACGCATCTCCATAGATGCATCACGATGTAAATATGGCGCAACGTGGCGCATGGTTTACACCGCCGCTGCGTCACAAAAGTGACGCAACGGCGGCGTAAAAGTGGCGCATCTCCAATATAGATCTGCCCCAAAGTGTTAGTCGGAAATTCGTGGCTATTGCACTGCTATTAGCGAAACAAAGAGTTTCCATTCATTGGGGTGGAAGGTACTCACCAACAAAGAAGATTTGGATACAGGATATGGGGTACTGCCGGAATCATTGTACCTGCTATATTAAAGAATTACCAAGTGCGTCTAGACTACGTAAAATATGGGGCCCATTGACTGCTTATTTTCCAAATATGCCTGATGACTAATGCCTTTTTCATGAAATGTAAGAAATGTATCATTACTGCTAAATCACTAACTGTAGTCACAAAATTACCAATAGATGGATTGTTGTGATGTGCTTTGTAATTATGTCCTAATGCAAATGAACTTTTTGGTTGCTTATGTTATAAAAACTCAATAAACATTTTTTTTTTTTTAATTGAGAGATTCATATTGATACAATATTGTAATAAGGAGGATGCCCATGTGCCAAATCATACACTTAAGTTTGTAATAAATGTATTATGAACATATACATGGAGCATATCAATTTGGTATTTAGGTACACATGTTTTTGTGTGGTCATGTCTTTTCTTAATTCGCATATATTGAGTTTTAATGGTCATAGAATTTTAGTATCTTTCAATACGGCTCTGGCCGTATTGAAAGGTTTAAGGTCACCCCTTGAGCTCCTTGAGCTAGTAGTTAAGTTGCATGAATCCAACTATGCGCAGGTTCGCTGGGGGTCACAAGGTAACACTACCCTCACATTTTTAATCCAAAAAGGGGTACGACAAGGGTGCGTACTGGCCCCCACTTTATTATCTCTGTATATAAATGGTGTGGTCAATTATTTTACAGAGTTCTTTTCTGATGCACCCACAGTCGCAGGCAAAAAGGTCCCAATATTAATGTTCGCTGATGATACCCTGATATTATCTAAAACACAAGATGGGTTGCAGCGAGCATTAACCCACTTTGAGTCATTTTGTAAGGTACATGAGTTGGTAGTAAACGTGGACAAAGCCAAATTTATGGTGTTGCATGAACATAAAGTAATTAAGGCTAGGGTTGTAATGAACAAGGAGTCATTGGAACAAACTGACAGGTTTACAAATGTAGGAATTAATATAGGTCGTAAATTAGACTGGAAACCAGAGATAGAAACATTCCCAACTCGCTGGAGCAATACTGAAAGATCACAGGCTTTCCCAAACCAAGCCTGTGGTTTCCGCACTCAAATCAAATCAAATCAAAGGAAAATTTATATAGCGCACATATCACTCGGCAAGAGTCTCATGGCGCTGCAGACTGCTCAAGTGGGCAAAGACCAGGCTAATTGACATAGAGCCAGGTTTTCAGCTCTTTACGAAATCTACCATGTTCTTTTATGGTACGCAGATGGAAAGGCAGTTTATTCCAAAGAGACAGCGCAAGAAAGGAAAACGAACGACCTCCTTGTCTGACGGTGTTGATTCTCAGCGGAGTTAGTAATGCCGCATCACTAGAACGCAGCCTTCTAGCCGGATGATACCATTGCAACTTTTTTCGCCAGTATTTTGGACCAGTTCCATAAATGGACTTATGTGTAAGACATGATACTTTAAAGTGGATTCGTTTTTTGATCGGGAGCCAATGGAGGGTATTCAAACAGGCCGCCGAAGGAGATCTGTAAGGACGGTCCAGGACCAGTCTTGCAGCAGTGTTCTGTAGAACCTGGAGTTTGTCGGTGAGGTCTTCATTTATAGATAGCAATAGGGCATTGCCATAATCTATTCTGTTTGTAATCAATCCTTGTGTCAGGGGTTTACGTGCCTCCATGGTGAGCCATCTAAAAACCTTTCTGAGACTGCGCATGACACCAAAACAGGTACCTATAATGTGCTTAACATGGCTGCGCATAGATAGCCAATCATCTATATGAAAGCCCAGATTTCGGACTGTTTTCTTTGGAACAGGACAGATTCCGAGCTCAGAAGGCCACCAGTCCTGTGACCAATAATTGCTGGCTTTTCCAAAAAGCACGATCTCTGATTTGGCCTCGTTTAGCTGAAGGTGGTTTAATCTCATCCATTCGTCAACACTGATAAGACAGTCCTTAAAATGCTTTTTAGTATCACTTGGGTCAGGACCAAAAGTGACCAGAATCTGCGTGTCATCCGCATAGGATATGACATCATACCCGTGTGATCTAATTACTTCAGCTAAAGGGGTCATATAAAGGTTGAAAAGAGTCGGACTTAAAATGGAGCCCTGAGGAACTCCCATTTTTACTGGCCTCGCACAGGAAACAAAGTTTCCCAACTGGACAGCAGTGGTGCGCTCGGATAGGTAGCTGATGAACCACCTCAGAGCATTTCCCCTGACACCAACCTCCCATAATCTTTGCTCAAGAACCTTATGGGAGATGGTGTCAAAAGCCGCGGAAAGGTTGAGCAGGACAAGTACAGCAGATTGGTGTTTGTCAAGGGTTAGTCTGATGTTGTCGGTGACCTCGACCAATGCCGTTTCTGTACTATGTGCTGCTCGAAAACCGGATTGAGAGGGGTCCAGAAGTTCATACCTCTCCAGAAGGCCTACCAGTTGCTGATTTATGATGGATTCCAGTATTTTTCCAAAATATGGGAGCAATGAAATGGGACGATAGTTCAGAAGCACCTTAGGGTCAGCTGTTGGTTTCTTTAGAATTGGTCTGACACTAGCTACCTTCCAGACAGAAGGGAACACCGCGTCAGCCAAAGATTGGTTGAAAAGTGCAATCAGACTGTCAAGGACAGTGGGTGCTATTATGGAGAAATATTTAGCGGGAAAAGTGTCAGCCGGGGAGCCGGATTTTATTTTCTGCATAGCTAAGGTAACAGTTTTTTGATCGCACTCGATAAATTTAACTAGGAGGCCTGATGGATTTGATAAAAAACAGGGTCGTTCTATTAGGTGACTATTGTTGGGTATAGGGGGAAATGTCTTATGAATAGTCATAATTTTTTCCTCGAAAAAATTTGACAGCGAGTCGGCCCAATCTTGAGATACGGGTATGGTAGGTAGATTTGCAGAGGTTGTGAAATCTTTTAAAATGTGAAAGAGTTCTCTAGAAGAGTTCTCTGCCCTAGTTATTCGGTTCAACAGATAAGATTTTTTTCCCTGTTTTATTTAATTCATATACAGATGGTGCAGTTTTTTATAACTTTCCTCGTTTGCAGGGCTTCTGTTTTTCCGCCATAATCTTTCGGCCCTTCTATACAAGTTTTTAGTAGTTTTTAATTGATCAGTAAACCAAGGGGCGGCTTTAGCCTTAGGGTTGGCCTTTTTGAAAGGGGCAATTTTATCAAGAGTAGTCAGAATATCTTCATTCAAATTTAACGCCCTTTGATTAGTGCTGATCTCTAAAACTTTATGATCTGAGCCAAAAAGTTCTTGAAAAAGATGGGGGGTGATCTTATGCCAGGATCTGCGCAGAACATTTTAATTTTCCAGATTATTTTTCCCTGTTAAAGCCGTGGAGATAGCGAATTTCAGTAGGTAATGGTCAGTCCATATCAGTGCTTCTGGGGGTTCCATAACAATGTCAGGTATATTTGTGAACAGAAGGTTTAGTGTATGCCCAGCCTGGTGAGTAGAACCATCGACCGGCTGTGCAAGACCTAGCGAACTCATATTGTTAATTAGTTTATCCGTATCAGAGTTTAGTAACGCCTCTGCATGGTGATTAAAGTCGCCAATCAGGAGAAAGTTATCCGAGGCTAATACGTGAGGTGCAATGAATTCGAGTATTTGATTAGAAAAGTTACCTTTAACACCGGGAGGTCGATAGACCAATGCCGCTCTCCAAATACCATTAGAGAGGCCAGTAATCTTAACTGCGCATATTTCCATTTGGGCATTCATTATATTATCCAGGATTGTAATTGCTAAGGTGTCTTTGTGAGCTATTAGTATACCACCCCCTCTTTTTGCTTTCCTGTCGACGCGAATGATTTTATATTGCGAGGGAAAGGCGACATATATATCTGGGCCAGCATCTGCATGAAGCCAGGTTTCAGTAATGAAACATATGTCAGGGTTATTTGAATCTAATATATCCCATACCTCAGTTGAGTGTTTGGGAATAGAGCGAGCATTTAAGTAGATCGCCCTAAGGGGCGTGTTTTGTTTACCGAAATAATGAGGACATTTTGGGGTCCTGCAACCAAAAGGTGCAGAAGAACGCCATATGTCCTGGACCTTAGACGGATCGGTTTCCCATGTGCCTGTATAACTGCCTGCATAGGGATATAAGTCTTGAATCTCTTGGCTCGTATATTGAATAAGACCCATATTTCTAACAGCGCGCTAAAATAGTGAAGATAGGGAAATAGAACAGAGAAATAATAAGGGCGCTAATGCGGAATACTATCCAAATATACCACAGTACCTGGCTCCTGGCTGTGGTCAGGCGCGGACGGGCGCAGACGGGCTTGCCTTTGGTTGCACTCAAGATATACAACACCAAAGTCATGGCCTTTACACTCTATGGTGCAGAGCTCTGGGTTTTCGAAAATCTGCACCCACTAGCCCTAGCCCAAAATAGATTTGGGAGAGGCCTAAACGGCCTTCCTCAAAGTACTATACTCATTCCCTTATGCCTTAATTTTGGGGTGTAACCCCCTGGCTGAGGTTGCAAAATTTAGGCCGTAGGCATATTGGAAAAGAATCTGGTCCACCCCGGAGCTAGCTCATTATGCCCTAGCCCTTAAAGACATCAGAGACGCCGACACGTCTCATAAGATCAGCTGGTTGCAGCGGGTGAAAAGCACTCTGGTGAATATGGGCATGAGGCATTTATGGGAAGACCCGATGAATAGTACGTTTCCTTCTAAAAAAAAAACGATAAGGAAGCATATTGGGCTATGACTAGAACAGGGAACTTGTGCTCCCCCAAAGTATCATCATTGACTAGCATCTTTCTGGAACACAAGCTGGAACCCGTTTTTGAAGATCTTTGGAACTACACAACAAAGCCCATTGATAGGAAATTATTCTTTCAGTTCCGGATAAGTACATTACCCATAAAAGCTTTCACTAATACCTGGCTCCACTCACAAAATAGTAAATGTTCATCCTGCCCGATTGAGGACGAAACAATTCCCCATATTTTGTTTGTCTGTCCTTCATATAGTTCTCCACGAACCAAATGGCTCAAAACAATTTGTATCAACATGGGTACCAGATCAAGTGCTACTGCGACAGTGATCATTTAATGAACAGTCTTCTACTTAGCATTTCTCCGCATGGTACTGTATTTTATAATAATTCTTTAGCTAGTACAAGGCTATATGGGTCCTGTTCTTTTAACTGAATTGTTGCTAAATCTTATTAATTCTTTAAAAAAAAGTATTTATGGATAGAGAGCATGCACAGCTCATTTTATATATATGTAAACCTGCTTGTATTGTGTTTTAAACATGGTTTACTATTTATGTGATGTATAGATTGCGAAGTATCGGAGCCCTTGTGTTATTATGGTGATTTCATTATTTATTGTCTTTTATGATCAAATTGTTCGAAATAAAGACTTAATACATTGAATTGATTTTAATGTTTGTATATCATGTCCTAAAGAAGTCTAACTGTCAATGGGCCAAAACACGTTGGTTGTATTTGTCATTCACACTATGGGGCCGATTTACAGAACTAATCTGAGACAAAATCCTAAACTTGCTAATTTTGGTATTCACAGAAGGTGTACCGTCCTGGCTTTCTCGGGGTTGGGACCAACAGACGACGGACCAGAGAAATGGAGGTTAAGGATGATTTAATAAACAGATAAACAACTACAGACAACAAAGAATACCGGTACTGGAATCACCAGTTAAAGTACGATACCCATTCACAGCTCTTCTAACTGTCCTCCGCATGCACACCGGACCCGGTATGCTCCAACGGAGGGCACAGTGCTAAGCAGTGGCCGACAATGCCACTCGACCGCTGTGAAGGGTAGTTCCAAGGTTGTGGAATCTTCGGGGGGGGGGCACGTGGGAGTCACCCGGCCCCGGCTCTCTACCACCTGGGAACAGCCGCTCTACCAGTATTCCCCAGAGTACTGCCACAACACAAAGACGCTGGGAACACTTGCTAGTGTGCGTCTCTTGTATCCGGGTTTAAGTGATGATACCCAAGGTGGTGCAGAGAATGGATGGGAGCAGCCGCTCTACCTATCCCAGTTCTCCTATGAGTGTCGATGGCTAAGATGCGGAAACACCTCCTGGATAGCGTCTTAGCTCTAGGCGTGTGTTTACCCAAGTAACAAGAGTGGGGAGCTTCGGCTTGCACCCACCTCGTTTTCTCCAATTGTCAGGCCGTTGGGAGCTTCGGCTCTACCAACGGTACCTGTGCCCAATGACGTTGAATACGGCTCTCAGAACGGGACAGGACATGGGCAGGGAGCACACGCAGCACCTCTCCTCCGCTCCTTAGAATGTTCCTTCCGCCGCTCAACTCTCCAACGGGTCCGTGTACCTCAACCAGGTACTCCGGTAAAGATCAGAATATCCGACGCCAAGTCCCAGTGATCTTCTCCTTAAGTAGTACTCTCGGCGTTGTATAACCATGACTCTTGAGTTGCATAACACGAAAACTAGGCGTTACCCTTGGTGTTACGTAACCAGAACTCTTGAGTTGCATAAGGCACTGTTGCCGGAAGGCATTCTGGGAGTTGTAGTCCGCTCTCCTCCAAGCGCAGCAGATTCACGGCAGTGGCATCGTGGGAGGGAATCCATGTGCGGGAGGGGATTCCTGACAGTACATCCCCCTCCCATCAGCGCCCCCCATCAGGACCAGCACAGGAAGGAAATCGACGATGGAACGACGACACCAGACGAGGAGCGTGAACCCCCGCCGCAGGTTCCCATGACTGCTCCTCGGGTCCGTACCCCTTCCATGCCACCAGATACCATAGTTTGCCCCTGCGCCACGTGGAATCCAAGATACCAGCCACCTCGTACTCCACCTTCGAATCCACATTCACCGACACCGGCGCACGAGGCCTCACCGCGTTCGCGGGTTTCAAGAGGGAAACGTGGAACACGGGATGGATCCGCAGGGACTGGGGCAGGCACAATTTCACGTTTACCGGGCTGATGCATCGAAGGATCCTATATGGGCCCATGAAGCGGGGATGGAACACGCTACTTTTCTTAAATCTCATGTGCCGTGTAGAGACCCAGACGTAATCCCCAGGTTTGTAGACCGGTCCAGGCCTTCTCCTCCTATCAGAAAAGGCTTTATACGAGGCTTTAGCCCCCTCCAGGGCAACTCGAGAACTCAGCAAGGCCTCCTTGATGCGGGCCACCCGCTTGGCTGTTGTCGGCAATCTGTCTTCCCTGACCGGGTGCAGAAACGGCAAGAACCGGGGATGATGGCCGTAGTTATGATACAAAGGGGAGGCCTTGGTGGATCAATGTGTGGCGTTGTTGTACGCAATTTCCGCGATCCAAAGGAGGTCCACCCACTCATCCTTCCCTTGCTCTACAAAACAACGTAGATATTGTTTTAGCGACTGGTTCAGGCGCTCCGTCTGGCCATCCGTCTGCGGGTGATAACTCGCAGACTTGACGTGTAACGCCGAACACCATGTTTTCCAGAAGTGCGACGTGAACTGAGACCCCCTGTCCGACACGATCACGTTGGGTAGGCCATGTAGTCTCACTACATTCCTCAATAACAACGACGCCAGCTCTCCTGCCGAAGGTACCTGATTGCAAGCGAGGAAGTGCCCCATCTTCGTGAGATAGTCCACCATCCCCAGTATGGCCGTCTTTCCTTGATCCTTTGGTAGCCCGACAATGAAGTCTAAGGATATGTTTTCCCAGGGTTTGGTCGGTGTAGGAAGGGGTTGGAGGAGTCCTTGAGATCTTCTGTGGTCCGATTTCATGGATGCGCAAACGGTACATGATGAACACCAATCCCGGACGTCTGTTCTCATGGCAGGCCACCAGAACTGCCGTCCTAGGCTCGCTACCGTCTTTTCGACACCTAGATGGCCGGCACAGGGAGACACGTGGCACCAGGTGAAGGCCTGTTTTCGAAGCCAAGGCGTGGGTAACAACATACATCGTCCTTTTACCGGAATCCCGTCCTTCATCTGCCACTCCTTGTGACTGTGAAGCCACCTCCGCCACATGAAGGTATGGGTCCCCTTCTGAAACCCCCTGAGGAACGTCTGTGGTTGAATAGCCCCTATCACAACTCCTGGAGGGATGATGGAATGTTCGGCAACCGGCTGCGGATCCCTGGCATTCGATTGCCTCGAAAGCGCGTTCGCTTTCCTGTTCTCCGTACCGGGTCGGTATGTGATGTGGAAATTGAAACCGGAGAAAAAGAGCATCCACCTCATTTGACGGGGAGACAAGTGCCGCGCCGCCGTCAGAAACTGGAGGTTTCTGTGGTCCGTATATACTGTAACCACGTGTCTGGCCCCCATTAACAAATGCCTCCACTCAGCAAATGCGTCCTTTATCGCGAGTAGTTCCTTCTCCGCAATATGGTAATTGCGTTCCGCGTCGTTCAATTTACGAGACATGTACGCCACAGGATGGAGCAACCCCGACACCTCATTCCTCTGAGATAGAATGGCACCCAGTGCCACATCAGAGGCGTCCGCTTCTACCACATAGGGTAATTCCGGATTCGAGTGAGCTAGCACCGGGGCGGTGCTGAAGGCCTTCTTGAGGGCCACAAATGCTTTTTGTGCTTCTGGTCCCCACACGAACTCCTGAGACTTCCTTAGTAGTTGCGTGATCGGGGCAACCAAGCCAGAAAACCCCTCAATAAAACGCCTCTAAAAGTTGGCGAAGCCTATGAAGCTCTGGACTTCCTTTACTCCTTGGGGCACCGGCCATTCCTCCACTGCTCAGATCTTGCGTTCCGCCATCTCCTGTCCGTTGGGGCTCAGCATCACCCCAAGGAATTCCACTGATGTGACGTGGAAGTCACATTTGCTGAGTTTGCAGTATAGCATGTTTTCCCTCAGTTTGTTGAGAACCGCGGATACGTGCTGTACGTGTTCTTCCTCTGAGTTGGAGTAGATGAGTATGTCGTCTATGTAAACGACCACGTAAATATCTAATACCTCCCGGAACACCTCATTGAGGAAGTATTGGAAGGCGGCAGGGGCATTGCATAGTCCGAACGGCATGACGAGGTACTCAAAGAGCCCGAACCTGGTCTTAAAGGCGGTTTTCCATTCGTCGCCGTCCCTCATGCGCACAAGATGGTATGCCCCCTTGAGATCAAGCTTTGTGTATATTTGGGCCTTTTTTACCTGTTCCAGGAGGACGCTTATGAGAGGCAGGGGGTACCGGTTTTTTATGGTTATCGCGTTCAAGGCCCTAAAGTCCACGCAGGCCCTCAATTCGCCATTCGCTTTCGGGATGAAAAAGAGAGGCGATGCGGCAGGGGATTTCAATGGCCTGATGAACCCCAGCCCTAGTAACTTATCCAAATATCCCCGTAGATGTACGTTTTCGGGTTCTGTGAGCGCATACAGTCTGCCGCTGGGAACGCTAGCCCCTGGAACCAGGTCGATTTGGCAGTCGAACGGTCTATGTGGAGGGAGCACCTCCGCTCGGATTTCATCGAAGACGTCCCCGAAACCGTGATACACTCTGGGCAGCTTTACGGCCTTTTCTGCTGCCGTGGCGACCGTGTGACCTTCGCCTACCTCACCTTCGTGGGGGTCCTGCCGCATGCCGCACCATTGTTCACAAAACGGGGAAGTCATCTCAATGTAATGCGTAGGCCAATCCACCGTTGGGTTATGTTTTTGGAGCCAGGGTAGGCCCAATATGACCCCGTACTGCGGGGCTCTGATTATGCTAAAATTGATACGTTCGTTATGCTGTTTTCCGAACCTCACCGGTACGTCTCCTGTGTGCTGTCCGATAGGTCCGGTCACCAGACTTCTCCCATCCACGGCATACACCTCCTCTGGTATCTGTTTGGGAAGGAGAGTGAGACCCAGACTCCGTGCTTCATTGTAGTCCATGAACATGCCCGTGGCTCCTGAATCAAACATGGCTACCACAGGTATCCACTGGTCCTGCACTCCTACGTGTAAGGAAATAAACAAATGTCTTCGCCCTCCTTGATTCGGGCTCAACATGGAAGGGATGTGGGTGTGACTCCAAGATGCCCCTTCCCTAGACCCAGAGTCCCTCAGTTTTCCGCCGGTGCGTCCACCACTGCTGTCACCGTTTTGTTCGCTCGGTATCATGAGGTTTTTGGCTTGGCTGGACACTCGCGTACATAGTGCCCCCTTTTTCCGCAGTAAAGGCAAAGGCCTTGCTTGCCGCGTGATTCTTTTTCAGTGGCTGTAAGGCTCACCCTTATAGCTCCTATGTCCATGGGTTCCGTCCTGGTGGAGGAATTGGTCTCAGGGCCACCCATCGAAACATACGATGGCAGCGCTTTCCCTTTCCTTTTGTGATCGCCCTTTCTTTCGTTCAATCTATGGTCCAGCCGTAGAACCAGGTTGATCAAGCCCTCACATGTCTTGGGTTGGGGGTCGATTTGTGCTACCACATCTTTGAGCTATTCGCTCAAGCCCTGGTGAAACAGCGCGGTTTGTTTGGCTATGGGCCACTTAGTTTCGGCCACTAACCTTCGAAAAGCATTAAGGTACTGCACCAGATCATTGTTGCCTTGCCTCAGCTCCAACATCTCTCGATCGGCAGTATACGAGTCCGCCCTTCGATCAAACACCTTCAAGAATTCCTCGGGGAAGGCTCCCCAATCACATAGGATAGGGTCGTCCCTGCTCACCAGTGGGACTGCCCAGTGCGCCGCGTTCCCAGCAAGATACGAGATCAGGAAGGCCACTCTGGCTTGGCTGGTAGGAAAGGCCTTTGGTTTGCAGGACAAATGCAGTGCTACTTGAGTGAGGAATACCTGCACTGTGTTGGGGTCTCCGCTGTACCTCTCTGGTGTCGCCAAAGGAATGGCTACGGGCATCTCTACCACAACCGCAGGGGCTGTGGCCATGTGAGAGGCACCCGCCTGTAGCGGATCGTTCTGCAGAGCGTCCATTCTAGCCTTAACGTCTGCTGTTTCCTGTCTGGAAGCGGTGAGCTCGATTTGCATCGCGGCTAAGACGGCCAACACATCCTCAATCGTGGCCATGTCGTTCGCCCAACCAGGAGATTGTTATGGAAGAGGTCGGATATTATGTAACGTCCTGGCTTTCTCGGGGTTGGGACCAACAGACGATGGACCAGAGAAATGGAGGTTAAGGATGATTTAATAAACAGATAAACAACTACAGACAACAAAGAATACCGGTACTGGAATCACCAGTTAAAGTACGATACCCATTCACAGCTCTTCTAACCGTCCTCCGCATGCACACCGGACCCGGTATGCTCCAACGGAGGGCACAGTGCTAAGCAGTGGCCGACAATGCCACTCGACCGCTGTGAAGGGTAGTTTCAAGTTTGTGGAATCTTCGGGGGGGGGGCACGTGGGAGTCACCCGGCCGGGCTCTCTACCACCTGGGAACAGCCGCTCTACCAGTATCCCCCAGAGTACTGCCACAACACAAAGACGCTGGGAACACTTCCTAGTGTGCTTCTCTTGTATCCGGGTTTAAGTGATGATACCCAAGGTGGTGCAGAGAATGGATGGGAGCAGCCTCTCTACCTATCCCAGTTCTCCTACGAGCGTCGATGGCTAAGATGCGGAAACACCTCCTGGATAGCGTCTTAGCTCTAGGCGTGTGTTTACCCAAGTAACGAGGGTGGGGAGCTTCGGCTCGCACCCACCTCGTTTTCTCCAATTGTCAGGCCGTTGGGAGCTTCGGCTCTACCAACGGTACCTGTGCCCAATGACGTTGAATACGGCTCTCAGAACGGGACAAGACAAGGGCAGGGAGCACACGCAGCACCTCTCCTCCGCTCCTTAGAATGTTCCTTCCGCCGCTCAACTCTCCAACGTGTCCGTGTACCTCAACCAGGTACTCTGGTAAAGATCAGAATATCCGACGCTGAGTCCCAGTGATCTTCTCCTTAAGTAGTACTCTCGGCGTTGTATAACCATGACTCTTGAGTTGCATAACACGAAAACTAGGCGTTACCCTTGGTGTTATGTAACCAGAACTCTTGAGTTGCATAAGGCACTGTTGCCGGAAGGCATTCTGGGAGTTGTAGTCCGCTCTCCTCCAAGCGCACCAGGTTCACGGCAGTGGCATCGTGGGAGGGAATCCATGTGCGGGAGGGGATTCCTGACAGAAGGCATTTAGTAGTAGTAAAGTTAGTATTCTGTCTTAAATTAGTATTTTGTCTTAAGTTAGTATTTTGTCTTAATTTAGGATTTTGTCTTAATTTAGGATTTTGTTTTAAGTTAATATTTTGTCTTAAGTTAGTATTTTGTCTTAAATTAGTATTTTGTCTTAAGTTAGGATTTTGTCTTAAGTTAGGATGTTGTCTTAAGTTTTGGTCTTAAGACAAAATCCTAACTTAAGACAAAATACTAATTTAAGGCAAAATCCTAACTTAAGAACAAAATCCTAACTTAAGACACAAATAACTTAAAACAAAATACTAACTTAAGAGAAAATACTGACTTAAGACAAAATACTAACTTTACTACTACTAAATGCCTTCTGTGAATACCGAAAGTAGTATGTTTAGGATTTTGTCTCAGATTAGTTATGTGAATCGGCCCCTATGTGAAGAAAATAAAGGATTCCAATTTGGTCACAATGAATCTTTGTGTTTTTTTTGTTAATTGAAAAAGATACTAAACTGGAGTCGCCCCTCTGTTCACGAAGTGCTTCTTCCTCAATTGTGTATATTTCTGTGGTCTCCTTTGGGTTTTCCGAAACAGTTAACCAAAGGATTGGAGCACACAAATTTTGGGATGACTTATAGTGCAGCATTTCATTTTATACTCATTCTGTTCTGTGGTGTACACATTTAGAGGTAATGGTTGAACTGCCTCACCTTGCAAATGTATTTATAGGACTAAAACCTAGAGGGCTAGATAACAATTAATGACCCTACAACTAACAACTCCTTGGTGGTAAATAGTTCATTAGATGACATCAACTCTTTTTATCTGGGTCACTGAGTCAAGAAAATTGATTTGTGGTGATGGCATTATGGGACATGAATACTTTGGTATATTTAAGCAGACAGATTGCTGTTGAAGTACAGCAATACAAGAACACCACAATAATGGCACTATAATAACCCAACCCTACAATAACACAGTAGCGATACAATGTGCCTACACAAACACGTAAAAAGTGCATAAAAAATACAGCAGCTCAACATTACACCATAGCATCAATACATCAACACAGCAAGCATAAAACAATACACTAGAATTCCAACACAATACATTATCCATAATTTTTCAATACAACTAGCAAAATAATACAGCACAATAACGCAACAAAACAACATATCAGTATAGCAATACAATCCTGCTTTGTTTTTGTACTTTGAAGTTATTTTCCAGTGCTGTATTATTTTTTTGGGTGATATTGTGTTGTGCTGGCGTTCTAATTTCTAGTGGAGTTGTGTTGTATTACTTTTGTGATCTTGTGTGTTATTGCAATAATTGGAAATTGGGTTACTAGTTGAGGGATGTGAAACCTTACTCAAGCAGCAACCACAATTTCTATCAACCTGTGCTTGACCCTCTGTTTACTTGCCACAAAAATTCGAGGCAATGTGTAAAGTATTTATGCAGCTCTTCAAAGAGTAATAAAGTGAAAACATAACAGAAGAAAAATTTCACACCAATTTAAAACAATAGAGAAAAGTTGTATAAACTATTTGAGACCAAAACAACGCAAATTCAATCAATAGACCCAGAGATATGTAATTTCAAAGTTTTTCGAAAAAATAGAGCCTTGGAACACAAAGTGCCAACTGCGGTTATCTGGTCGCGCTGGACCGTGACAAAATCACAAGTTCAAGCCCACCACAATGCTACGTGGGCAGGATACGGGGATCAAGTTAGGCCTGCTGAGCGTTTTGTGGAGCATTATAAGATCCCTTGTTAAGGATGCCTCACGCTGCGGTGGTTCTGAGGAGTTGCGGGGCTGCAATGCAGAGTCATGTGTTGTAGTTGAGGATGCCATCAACAAGGGGCTTGTAATGCGAAGGCCTGCATCAAGGATGTGTTGTGCAGCGACAGTTTCGAGGAAGCTGTTGGCTGCAATGTGACATCCTATGCCTTAGACCTGTTGTTGCTGTGGTTGTTCTGAAGGAGCTGTGGGAAGATGTGTTGCACTAAGTCCGTTCTGCCCTCAGGACCACAGCTAGGCTGGCAGAGTACCTTCCGGCCCACCTCTAAGGATCCAGGACTGGGTGGCACCAGTCCTTCTGAGTCTTCCACAGGTCCAGAGTGTAGTCAGAGGGTTCACTATTTATACCTGGTGCCTACTTTGCAGTAGGAGAATGTACTGCGGTTTCCATCCACAGAGATGTTTGGAATTTCCTGCCTCTCTGCCCTGGCCCCAGGGTGTCTGGGGTCAGAAAACACTAGTGTCAAACCCTTTGTGGGAGTGCTCAGGCAGAGCCTTTGTGATGTCCAAGTGTGGTAGGTGGCAACTTCTAACCCTCATCAAGTCAGAGATAGCCTGTCTTGCCAAAACCTATTCTCCTTTACCATTAAAGGAGGTTTTAAATTACAAGTATGTAGACACCAACCTCGCAATTCCTACCCGCTACCAATTGAAAGTTAACACATAAAATGCAAAAGTTAACCAATGTTATCCTATAGGAGAGACAGTAGTGAAAACGATTTTAAGAGGTGTCATTACTAGGACATTACCAGGACTTGTTTAAGTCAGAAGTACATGCCTAACCTTTTGAATGCACTGCCCTACCCTCTTGGATGCTTAGGGCTTAGCTTAGGGGTGGCTTATATGCAACACAAATGATAGTTTAGGCCTGGCAAAATGTTTATTTTGCAAGGTCAAAATTGCAGTTCAAAACTGAATACATAGGGTGCAATGGCAGGCCTGAGACATATTAAAGGGCTACTTAAGAGGGTTGCACAATCCGTGCTGCAGGCCCACTAGTAGCATTTCATTTACAGGCCCTGTGTACATGGAGAACCACTTTATAAGGGAATTATAAGTAAATTAAATGTGCCAATTTGGTGTAAGCCAACTTCACCATGTTTAAAGGAGGGGCACAAGCACTTTAGCACTGGTTAAAAACAAGGGAAATGGGCTTAGGAACAGGAGAGTGAAGGGAAAACGTCTGGGGATGACCCTGAAGAAAGGGCAATGTCCACCAGCATTGTTGTATTGTGTTGCTGCATGCCTAGTGGTGCACTGTTGTGTGATAGTTTGCATTATTGTTGTATTATTGCAATAATATATTGAATGTTATTGTGTTGTGCAGTGTTGGCACAGTTTAGGTCTAGGATTGTAGTTAACTGTTATTGCTAAATGTCCTTTTGTGCTGCATTCTGTTTTCATGGTGTTTTTCTGTGGTTTATGATGGAGTGGTATTTTATGTAGTGTTGTTGTTATGGTAATGTGTAGTTTGTTTTGTGTTTTTATTGTGCTGTGTTCGTTGTGTTATCTAGGTGGTCTACTGTGTTGTATTTTTTACTGTTTTAGGGTTTTGTGTTGCACCAATATGTTCATTGGTATTTTGTTATATTCTAGTTGTGTTTTCATTGTGTTATAGTTATGTTGCTGTGACCACGTCTGTTGTAATTGCTTCGTTCGGTTGTGTCCTGTTAAGTTTTTGTTGTGCTGTTCTTTATCTGTTATTCCATTTTGTTATGTTAGTATTTTGTTATTATGATGTGTATGCAGTTCTTTTACAGTAGTCAACAAATACTGCTAAGTGTTCACCCACGTTCTAGAAAAACCCAAATTCTATACTAAATGTGGTGGCCGACACTGCAGTAGTTGTGACGCTTTGCAGTGAATAGCTATCAATAGTGTAGCAGGTGCAGTACTTGAGGGCCCATGACTGTGCACACTGCACTGCAATTCTTGCTTTCCTTCACTCCCCAGTCAGCATCACAGGGGCCAATTTTATATTAAGGTCAATGGCTCGCTTGCTAGGCGACTGCCTCATAAAACGATAAAACTCAGTTCGAAATGAAGTGACAGACCTTTTCTCAAAACAGCAATTCCCAAGCTCACTTTATGTGCTCAGTCCCAACTTGTGCTGCCAAACGCTCTGTCTGCTCCCACGGTCTTACATTTCAAAGCAAATTAGAGTTATGAAAACGAAGCACTTATATCATATCCTTAAAATATTAAGGGGCAGATTTACAAGCCCCTTGCGTGACTTTTCCGCTGCAGTTGCGTCACTTTTTTGACGCAACTGCGGCACAAACAATGCGGCCTATTTACAACGTGACACATCTAGGGAGATGCATCACGTTGTAAAGCCCTGCGTCACATTATACCTGCGTCAGGTATAATGTATGCAGGATGGGCGTTCCCTCGCAGGAGGGCCTCGTAAAAGTGACTCAGTGAAATCTACAAGATTTCACTGCGCCACTTTTAGAACACCACTGCGTCAAAACCTTGCGCCTGCTTCAAGCAGGTGTAAGTAGTGACGCAGTGTAGTGGGAATAGTCCTCAACACGCATTGCTGGAGTTGCGTTCTGCTTGCGATACAACACCAGCAATGCGTGACTTTTCCGCCAACAGATGCGTCAGAATTTCTGACGCATCTGTCAATACTTGCGCCATAGTGCGCCGTATTGTAAATACGGTGCATCTATGGTGGCGCAAGGGTTTCTAAGAGTGGCGCAGGGAAAGTGACGCATCTGTACAGATGCGTCACTTTCTTGTAAATCTGCCCCTAAGCACTTTAGGTATTCTGCACGTTATATGTTTTTCCCTGATAGCACATCTCAGTCCTGTTATTGCACAAATTTGTTTTTCTGGTGAACCTTTCACTATCACGTTTATTGTGAATATTCAGCATGAGCAGAACACGTGGACGAACAAAGTAAAAGGAGGAAAACGAGTTGGAGATTTCAGAGAAAGATGAAAGTCTCACACAAAACTTTTAGTTTAATTTGTGAACTGTTTCAGAAGAAGAAAGATGTCTGGGGTGACCGTAATACTGCACAGATCATAAAATTACGCTCACACCTTCAATTAAACTGATCAATACTCTCTTTTCGATATTATAACTGAAAATGTCCGGTTGCAGAGTTAAAGGAGAATGGAGAGTTGTTATTTGATGGCACGTGCATTACTCTGGCATAGTCTGTAAGATAAATAAAGTAGACAGATTGTTTTCTTAATTACCAGATGCCTCAGAAGATATGGGAATAAAGCAATTAGTGAGATAGATTATTTCTTTTCCAATATACGGCACAAATAATTACTGAAAATATAGTTGCTGCCAAACACAACAAAAAACATAGTTTTAAAGTCAGATATCACTTGCAGATTGGTGTTTTGTTTTTCAAATAGGTCTCTAATTTGTGTAGTAATTGGTCATGACAAATATGCAATAAATAGTGCTAAAAAGAATACAAATACATTACATCCATTCTCTTCTCTTGAAAGAGTTCTGTAGGATTCGCAATATTCAATTGAAATAAAATTAAATGTTCTTAGACCCACGTCCCGCTCCAGCCTGACGTTTATGCATTTGTATCTTTTTTTTAATTACTTTTTTAAAAAAAAATCTTTATTTTCATTTTCATCTTGCTTACAACATGGCATAGTTTTTCACTGCAGTCATAAACATTTTAAAAGATAAACAGACGTAATTTGTAGTCCACATAAAAGGCAGTAAAGTAATTGTGCACAAGCGAGCAATGATTCACTTCAACAGGGTGGCATATACCATACATAGAGACTGCAACATCTGACCAACCCAGACCAGCCAGCCCCTTTAACCATCACTTCCCCACCTTCATGATGTAGAGACAATCCCAGCAAGCTGTTGTGAAGTAGGGGAGGAGTAGATAGTTTTTAAGTGGTTCCCAAATATCCTTTGGGCAAGATGCCGGGGGTTGTGTTGTAGCATGGAATTCACAGTTAGTGTTGCAATAAGTGAGACTGAAGAGCCAATCTTTCACTGTGGGGGAGGCCCAACTACCCCATTTTAGAGCTACTTCCCCCTTTGCGAGCAACAGTGCAATGGCGGTAAATGTATGCAGATTCTTTGGGAGCCCTCCTACATAGCCCAACAAGGCTACTTGAGGCATGGGGTCCCACTCAAGATGTGTCATTTGTGCTATAGTCCTGAAAATGGATCTCCAGAAGATCCCAATCTTTATGCAGTTCTGCATCAAGTGCCACACTTAAGACAGGAGTGCGGCCGATTTGCATCAATGGCATGAATTCTAGCTGGGGTAATGTAGACCCTTCAAAAATACCTAAGATGTATAAGCTTATACCTGCTGTTTAAAGATACCTCTTTAGTTTGTGCACTACAAAAGGACCAGTGTGAGTCCTGGTTTGGGTGCCCGTGATCCTGCTCCCATGCCTTCCGTATCTTGGTGTCCCTGCTAGGGACATACATGCTTTATGTAAGTTCGAGATCAGGTGTTTTCCTCAGGGACTCGAGATTAGGAGCGTAAGCGGAGGGAAGGGCTCAGGCTCCAATGGATATCTCAAGATCTTGGCTCTGAGTGCCCTCCGAATCCTACTACAGACAAATTGATCCATAAATGTGGTGTCACTGATCTTCCCTCCATCCATGCTAGAAAAAACATGTCCCCCTGGGAACAATTCCCCAATCTTTTTCATTGAATGTGCAGTGAGTGTGCGCTGCACCAGCTTCTCCTTCGTGATGGGGAGCCAAGGGTTAATAATAACTGGGATCTCAGGTGAGTACAGAGCGCCCCTCCCGTCACTCTCGCTAACTTTCGCCAGGCCCAACTAGTGGTAGAAACTGTTTGGATAGCCTGGGGAGCTCCTGGGAATCCAGCAATACAGTGCTAAGCAGTGCAGGGAGCACCCGATCCGTCTCAGGTCTAGAATAGGGAATCTGTGCATCCGAGTGGTACCAGGAATGTGCAAAACTGCACTGCGCAACCAAGTAGTAGACCTGAAAATTGGGGACCCTGAAACCACCTCTCCCATATGGCAATGACATAGTGTCCAAGTTAACTCTAAGTCTTCCTCCCCCCCAGACCAACCTGATAAGGGGAGAACGCAATGTTTGAAAAAGGGAATTGGGGAGAGAAATGGGGATGTTATCAAATAGATACAAAAACTTTAGGAGCATGATCACCTTCACAATTGCCACTCGACCAGCGAGGGAGTTTCAGCCAGCGCTCAACCTGCTGCTCCAAATTATGTACCGCCGGGCCATAATTTAGTCTGATGATTTGCTCAGTATATCTGTGGACCCGAATGCCTAAATATTTGGCCGACTCCTCACACCACTTGAGTGGGAACGTACTCTCCCAATGTGCAGTGCTCTGGGTCAAGGGAAAAATTTCAGATTTTCCCCAATTTATACCCAGCCCTGAATAAAATGCCAAATCGAATATTCTCACAGATGAGCAGTTCTAAATTCTCCAGAGGGTTACTGACATAAAGGATGATGTCGTCCGCATATAGGGAGATTAAAAGCGGCCCCATTTTGAACTTAAGGCCTCTATGTAGATGTCTTTCCTGAAAGTGGTGAACCAGATGGTCTAATGCCAGTATAAAAAGCAACGGGGAGAGCGGACAACCCTGTCTGGTGCCGCGAGTAAGGGCGAACGACGAGGACAGTGTGCCGTTAAGGTGGAGTCTGGCTGTGGGCAGGGTGTATAGTCACGCAGTGAGTTCAATGAATCCCTTGGGGATACCCAACTTCCCCATCACTCACAAGAAAAAAGGCCACTTCAAGGAGTCGAATGCCTTTTTGGTGTCAAGTAGGACCGCATCCGCAGGGACTGAGAAAATTCGATTTTCGATCATGATCGAATCGACCCGCCTTTTTGTGCTCCGCCGCCATTTTGTGTTGCCCTCACTCAGGCAGCACGGCGAGCAAAGTCTTTTCTACTTTTCCTGCAGCTTCGTGGCGAAATAAGCCTTCTGCCTCTATTTACAAAGCTGATGTTAGCACTGGCCGAATACACTAATCCCCGTCTGGTTTTTCTAATCCCTGTCTCAACTATCTGTTGGTTCACACTATTCTCTTCTGACTTTATCTTATCGTCTGGCCTTCGCTGTCTTCTGCTCGTATTCTCTCGTTTCACAACTGTCCTCCAAAACACACACTCGTATCTCGTCACCTGCGAGTCGGCCACAAACCTGTTAATGAATTAGTTCTTGGGGAGGGGTGACAAACACAGTTGGAGGATAGGTTCTTCGAGTTACTTGATACTTTGTTTTCAAACCTTTCCTATTGGTTCTGTTCTGTTTTCCAACCTTTCTTATAGGCTCTTTCTATATGTTTTAGGTGTGTCCTTGGTTAATGTATATTTCACGTATATACTATATAAGGTTGTGCGCCACGGAGTGAAGTAGCAGTCTCCTGAGAACATACCGTGTGTACTTCTAGGACAACTGTACTAGCTGCAGCTAATAAAATCTGATCTTTTACGCCGATGGAGTGTCCCCGTGTCTCTGTTAGCTGAAGCAGGAGAACCCAGGAGATTAAGGCGGACCCTGCGCCTCTGGACCCAAAAGGTTCTGGATCTTCAACTGGCGCCCAATGTGGGGCGGCTTCAGAGGTAGTGGTTCTGCCTGAAGGTCGTTAGGAACCCCGCAAGAAAATTCTGGAGGAATCGCGAGCCACATTAAGTGACCCCTGTATGTCAAAAGTGGTCCGAAGGTCTTTTGCAGTGTGGTTACTCCTTCCTGACGGCTACTGACGACTGCTGCCCTGACTGCCACCCTGCCTTGGCCCTCTTTCGATGATGTATGGTAAAGCGAGAAGATAGACGGGGCCTCTGTTGGCGTAAGAAGACATCCTTAGTTAAGTATTTGGTGGGTCGCGCCCACAATTTTGGTCCTTTGTTTCTTGGTTCCTTGGATCCTTTGGTTCTTAGATTTGACTATTGCAATAGCCAAAGTCGAGGGGTAAGTGCATTTGTGCTGCGTAAACTGAGTTTGCCCCCTTGATGTTTGTGAACAGTCCGGTGAAATCACGAGATGCCTGGTCTGACTAAGTTTGGAAAGCTTTGTTGCTTTGGTTGTAATAGGGATTCCCGGCTTGAGGACTCTTGTGTGATTCCTTCGGTTGGAACTCCCACTTATGAGCTATATTCTTCACATGGTGTTGGCCCCATCGCCTTTAATGAGGCATGGATCCGATACACGAAAAATGATGGTGGTTTAAAATGGCCAGAAAATGGTAGTTTTGAGCCTGACATACTAGATAATTTGGAAACAGTTTTATTCAAAAGAAAAGCCCGTCCGGCAATGTTTGACTCTTTCCGCCTTTGGCGTAAGGAAGCCAAACAGAAGAAAATCAAACAAGAAAAACGAGATAAGAAAGCACAGGATATGATCATTATACAGGCTGCTCAGCAGTTTAAAGATGATGAAGTCGATAATGTGATGGAAATTTCAGAGAGACAGCATTGTATGGCGGTAGATAAATGCTATCCGATGTTGCCAGCTTCCCCCTCTGATAAAAGAAAGGATTTCGAAGAGGATTCCTTGATGTCTCACCTATTGAGATTGCCTCCGCCCTATGCACAAGGTGCGGATGCACCCCAGTTGTTACAGCCTGTTCAGCCGCCAGTTGCACCTCCGCCTTCTCCGGCTCTTCCACATTTGCTCCCTCAAGCTTTGCCGCCTCTGCCAGCTTTGCCTTCGACTCCTTTGCCTTTGTCTTCTTTGCCCTCTGCTCCTCCGGGAATTTACCGACTCCTTTTCAATTAGTTCGCCTAATACTTTGTCCCCTATTCTTATGTCCAATTCTCCATCTATGCGTAAACGACTCACAGATACGGTCTCTGGTCTTTTAGCACCTTTCTTTGAGGCGTTAAATGTGTCTCCGGCATTTTCTCGAAGACAGTCTCGTAGTCAGTTCCCAGATTCCGAAGAACGAGAAATGTTGGACTCTCCTGCTCGTAAATGGATTGAAAAGGGTCCTCGGTATAGTGTACCTGACATTATGCCTACCTTCTCACAATGGAATGCGCCTACGCAGAGATATGTTTTCAATGCTATGTGTGATACTCTTATTAAAGGATGGGAGGATATGGACTTGGGTTCGGTTCCTCAGGGTCTGTTAAAAAATTCATGACTAATTTTGATAAGGGTCTCATTGTGGGTTCTAAGGTTGAGGACGCTGTAAAGACACTTGTTTCCTTTAGAACCTTATTTACCACACAGACTTTTCTAGATTCCGATCCCTCATTTAGGTTGACACTGAAAAATTACCCAATGAGAGAGGTTCCTCCAGTATGGAGAGAAGCGGTTCCAGCAGCAGGTGCTAATCAAGCTATTCCTGCTCACTTCCAGCGAATATGGGTACATGTCCCCTGGAAAAGATCTGAAGTTTTAGCCCTTAAACAGTCTCTACCGGATCCTGGTAAAAACCCTGCAGGCTATTATAAAGAGTTGTCACAAACTGTTGAAGCTTGCATTATGAATTTAGCAGACATTGATATGTTGATGGGGAATGTAGTTCCACAAGCATTATGGGCTAGGATTCGTAAAGAAAATCATGTCCAAGAATTAGGTGGAGACTGGGATGCTATCATTGCCGCAGATAAAAACCAAGTGGGTGATGCGAAGCCTGATGCTTTGATTTCAGAACTCCCTGGTAGGATTATTACATTAATGAAAACGATGATGCCTGCCTTGAGAGTTAACTGGGATAAACTAGCCGCATGTAAACAGAAGAAAGATGAGAGTGTCTCCGATTTCTTCACTCGTTTCAAGGAGACGTTCATTGATCACAGTGGTCATGACATGACTACGGAGGGTGGACAGCGGTTATTTGTAGATAAGTTCGTATTTAATTTGCTTCCCGAGCTGTCGCATAAGTTGAAAGACTCCGAAAGTTCATGGGCTGTTTCTTCTTCAGCCCAGATATTGGCTACTGCTCAATATTATGAAAATAGAGATAAAGAAGAAAGAGATAAGCAAGAGAAAAAGACTAAAGAATTGAAAACGAAGGTTCTCTTGCAACAGGCTTATCCTCCTCGTTATGCTCAGCCCCAGTTTCAACAGCCTCCGCAGTTTCAGAGGGTGTATCAAAAGCCTGAGCCATATATTCCGCGACCTTTGGTAGGTCCTAATCAATGTGCCTATTGTAGAGAGGAAGGTCACTTCAAGAATAGTTGTCCGGTTTTATTGCAGCGAAATGGGACACCATCTGCTTCACGAGGTCGTGCTGGCCTCCAGTCAGCAAACAGAGGTAGAGGTCGGGGTATGTTGACCCAAGAACAGCGTTCCCTTCCTCCTTCTAATTCCATGAATTACTTTGATCAGAAAAACGCTCGGTCCACACAGTACTACAATGAGGATTGCTATATTGAAGACGGGAATGAAAGTCTTCATGCTAACTAGGACAGCCATGGACAAAGTAAGGGAGTTGTGTCGATTCCAGTAGATCAGAATGGACCTTATGTTAAAGTCACTACAATGGGTGTGTCAGAGCCATTTCTTTTAGATACTGGTGCGATGAGAAGTTCTATAATTCATTCTAAACTCCCTGGGGCACCTTTGTCTGGCTTAATGAATGTATCTGTAGGATTTTCTGGCGCCCCTGTTCGTAATCCGGTTTCTTGCTCTTTTGACGAATGGTTGCGGTGAAAATCTGTTGGGTTTCGACTTATTGAAAAGAATGCATGCTACGATATACTGTTCTCCTTCTGGTGTACATCTTACTTTAGGACAGAAATTTACTTCTCCGATGTATTTGTCCAAAGATCAGTTTCCACCTGAATTGCTTTCTCTTCCGGCAACGCTTTGGGCCACGGGTCCGAACGATGTGGGCTGTCTTGAGATTCCACCTCACGTTGTCACTCTCAAACCTAATGTTGAATTGCCACGTATTCCACAGTATAGAATTTCTACTGAAGGTGAAAAAGCACTTTTGGAAATCATTCATGATTTGATTCAGAAGGGTGTGGTTGAAGAAACGAGAGGAATCATATGCAATAGTCCTATTCTTCCTGTTCTTAAACGCACTGATCCATCTCAGCCCCCTGTATATCGTTTCGTAATTGATCTTCGGGAGGTAAACAAAATTGTTGTACCACAGTTTCCTGTTGTCCCAGATATCACTGCTCTGTTGACAATGATACCTTCCACAGCGACTTGGTTTTCTGTTATCGATCTAAAGAATGCCTTCTTTAGTATTCCCATTGCAGAAGAGAGTAGAGATATTTTTGGCTTCTCTCTTGGAGGCCGAAGCTTCCAGTTCAAGCGCGCACCTCAGGGCTATTGTGAAAGTCCCTCTATTTACAGCCAAGCTTTGAAATGTCATCTTGATACTTTTCATTTGCCGTCTGGTGCTGCTCTTATCCAGTACATGGACGACTTGTTAATCGCTGCTGATTCAGAAGATATTTGCAAAAATTTGACTGTTGCATTGTTACGCCATTTGTTTAATCTGAATCATAAGGTTTCACCTTCCAAACTACAATATGTTCGTCGAGAGGTTACCTACTTGGGTCTTCTCCTATCAAAGGAGGGACGACGATTAACCTCAGAACGAATTCAGGCGATTGCGCAAATGTCTGTGCCATCCACACAAAGGGAGGTACGTGCCTTCCTGGGCATTACTTCTTATTGTAGGCAGTGGATCCCTAACTTCTCTCTGTTGGCCAAACCCCTGTTGGCACTCACTTTGAAAGATACACCTCAGCCCCTTCCATGGACTGACGAATGTCAGAAGAGTTTCACTGACTTGCGTGCTGCGCTATGTTCTGCTCCTGTATTGGGTACTCCCGATTACAGTAAGCCGTTCACGCTCTATGTTCATGAGAGAGAGGGTTGTGAGTTGTAAGTGTTAACACAGCATTTTGGAGACAGACAGCGACCATGTGCATATTTTTCAGCTACGTTAGATCCAGTAGCCAAAGCATTGCCTAGTTGTCTTAAAGCGACAGCAGCAGCAGCAATTTCTATTTGACAGTCTGCTGGAGTAGTGTTAGTTAACACACTTATTGTTATGGTGCCGCATGCAGTGGATACTTCACTAAATCGAACGAAAACACAGCATCTTATGAGTGCTCGTCTGTCTGGATATTAGCTGACACTTTTGGCTAGTCATGTGCACATCAAACGATGTAACACTTTAAATCCAGCTACTTTGTTGCCTCTTCCAGTAGATAGAAACGTTCAAAACCAACATGGTTGTTTCCTCCGAACTGAGGAAGAAACAAAGGGAAGAATTGACTTGAAAGATACGACGCTAGAAAATCCGGATGGAATTCTATGGGTGGATGGTTCTTGTTTTAAGCTTCCTAACGGAGATACAGTTTCAGCCTATGCTGTTACTACTTTACATACAGTTGTGGAAACAGCTCGTATCAGACACAATTCAGCTCAAGCAGCTGAACTGATAGCTTTAACGAGAGCATGTGTGTTGTCAGAAGGAAAAAGAGTGAACGTGTACACCGACAGTCAGTATGCCTTTGATGTAGTGTTCAATTTTGGGCGTCTTGGGAAAGAGAGGGGATTCCTTACTTCACATGGCACTAAAATACAATATGGTCAGTTGGTGACTGATCTTCTCGAGTCACTTTCTTTACCTGCTCAGATAGCAATTGTGAAGTGTAGTGCACACAAGAAGATTACAGATGATGTTGGTCGAGGAAATGCATTTGCAGATGAAGTAGCGAAAAAGACAGCGAGAGATGCTACAAGTCGAATGTATGTTGCGGGTCCTGCGAATTCGGGTTAGAGAGAGAGGAATGTATGAGGATACAGTAGAAAGTGAAGGTCGATTCAGGAAGTGGCTACAGAGAAAGAATTGAGCAAGTGGAAAGAAAGTACGGGTATGTTAGATGAGATGGGATGTTGGGTGGAATTATCTGAACACCAACGTTGGCTGTTACCAGATGCCTATGTACTCCCGGTAGTTACTATGGCGCATGGTCCAGCCCACTTAAGTGCGAAAGGTATATGCAAGCTTCTGGCTCCAGTGTGGCAAAATGAAGGAATCCCAAAGTGTGCAGACAATGTAGTGAAACATTGTATTATTTGTTTGATGTACAATCCGGGAAAGGGAATCCCAACTCCAGCGGGTCACTTTGCTCCTCCGACCTATCCATTTGATGTGTTGCGGATCGATTACATTCATATGGAGCGATGCAATAACCTCAGATATGTTCTGGTGGTAGTATGCACCTTTTCTAGATGGATAGAAGCATACCCTCTAAAAGACAATACAGCCTTATCCACAGTCAAAGTTCTACTAAAATAATTTTTCCCCAGGCTCGGTTTGCCGCGCATTGACTGGAGTGACAATGGGAGCGAATTTGTGGGCCAAGTCATGCAGAAAGTTTGTGCGGGACTTGGTATCAAGCAAAAGTTCCATGCAGCAAACCATCCACAGTCAGCGGGTTTAGTGGAATGCTACAATGGAACCTTAAAACTAAAACTAGGGGTTTGTCCTTTGGCTGTGTTGGGAGTGCTGTCCCAGTTGCCTGTTCTTTTCCTGCTGCTAACTCACCGCCTCGCGGCCCCCGCTCCGCGGGAGCCGCTCGCAGGCTTAAGACTGTGTCAGGGTCCTGGTTTTTTTTTGGTCCCCTGTTGTGCATAGGAGCACCAACGCGTCTACTGCAACCACCTCGCAACACACAAGCTCAGAGGCGGGACTGCGAGGACCAGCCTGCTGAGCGGCGCTGATCGGCCGCAGCTGGTCCTCTTCCCGCCCCCCTCCACCTGTTTAAAACCTTACGGAGACTGTGCTGCTTGGGTTCGTCCTTTGGCTGTGTTGGGAGTGCTGTCCCGGTTGCCTGTTCTTTTCCTGCTGCTAACTCACCGCCTCGCGGCCCCCGCTCCGCGGGAGCCGCTCGCAGGCTCAAGACTGTGTCAGGGTCCTGGTTTTTTTTGGTCCCCTGTTGTGCATAGGAGCACCAACGCGTCTACTGCAACCACCTCGCAACACACAAGCTCAGAGGCGGGACTGCGAGGACCAGCCTGCTGAGCGGCGCTGATTGGCCGCAGCTGGTCCTCTTCCCGCCCCCTCCTGTCACTCCCCTTGATAATCTGCCAAAGCCACGTGCACGCGGGACGCGCGCGGGGCAAGGGCCGGGCAAAGAGCGGGCCGTTTGAGGCCGTTCGAGGACATAGAGGACTGGCCTGGCCCACCCCCCTTGGTTCTTGTTATCTGACTCGTCCCTTTTCCACCAGTAAGTACATTGTGGGTACTGCAATTCAAATATATCATGAGTACACGGGGCAGTCGCAGTAAAACTGCAATGGGGCTGAGTAAGCCCAGCGGGACATTGGATGATTTCCTTGTTAAGACTAATCTAGCAATTGATGCTGAAATCACTAAAATGCAGAAGAGGGTGTCAGTTGAGCTTGACGCGGCACGTAGGCTTTCCCAGATCTTTGCTAACTCTAAAAAATCTTCCCTAGGGAAAATCGCGTCTGCTGCATCTCCACAACATGCTTCTTGCCCTCCCCCACTGATAATCCATGCCGATGTTCACCATGCTCCCCCACCTCTTTCCCTTCCATTAGAGTCCATACCCACCTTAACTACTGTGCCCCCCAAAACTTTCGAGGGAATCGCGCCCACTGGACCTGGAACTGCCATTGTCTTGTCGGATAGCCCTGACCCCCCTGACCTTTCTCACCCAGTAGCAAAAAATAAAAACAAAGATGGCCCAACTCTTAAAAAAGAAAAACAATGCAAGATCTGCTTATGCCCGCAAAAAAGAAAAAATTGCAAGGTTGCAGTTCTTTAATAATAGGCGAACACTACCCACCACTGGGGAGACCATACAAGCGCCAAATTTGGTTAACCATCTAATAGGGGGGGACAGGGAACACAGCAATCTTAACGTAGTCCTTGACCCTATTCAAGGGCCTCTCCCCACATATGGTGAGAAACCCAAAGAGGGAGGGCAAAGTGAGCCAGGGAGGGATAGAGACAAGGGGGGTGATGACGAAGATTTTCTTAAGATAGTCTGGGGTACATTAAAACAATTACTGTCACCTCTGGAACTCAGACTCTCTCGTATCGAGAATAATCTCCTCGAGATGGATAAAACCTTAGTCTCCCTGGCCACCCTTAGCCTAAAACAACTGGAAGCAACTTATCCTCATATAGCTGAGAGTACTCCTCAGGAGAATGACGATGGTATTCACCCGGCTCCAGAAACTAACGTTAGTTCCCTTGCCCCTGAAATGCTACCTCCGGTCTTGTCCCTACCCCCACCAAAGCCAACCCCAATACCCAAACCTCGCTCTAAGCCAATCGTTCCCTTTCCCCTAATACCAAAAATCCCAATACCAGTGGCAAAAGGCCCCGAGAACCAGACCTTACCCAACCCTATCCCTAAGGCCGCCCACAAGCCCAATAAGACTAATATCCCCCCTACTGCGCGCATAACCAACCAGTACCATGGCCGCCAGAACTTTCGTGGGGGCTACATTGATCTTCCTCCTGACGCCGGGCCCTACGTCGTCATACTGGCTGGTGTACCACCTCTTGACCCGCTTTCTATGGAGACCCAGTGGTCCCTAAAGAATAAGGTGATTCACTGGCTCAACATCAATAGACAGCTCCCCAATACTGTTAGGACTAGGGTTCTAATGGTTAGGAGAGTGCCATGGGTGGGTCGTACCCATAAATCCATCCCTGGAGACTGCATAGTGGTCTCATTTGCAGACCCTCACACAGCCCAGCATATCACTATATGGGATTCACAGGATACTGACCAATCTATTGTCACCAGACCCCTCACCTTTTTCTATCCTCCAAAACAGACTGTTGAGCCACCTGGGGCTTGGTCAATAGCCCACAATCGTAGATGGAAAGGACATGGGGATGGTTGGCAACCCTTTAACAACTGGTGGGAAGGAGCACCCACTATGAACAGGTTTGAATGTCTGGATCAGGTGGATTGACTGGGAATTAGTGTCGCTCCAATCCTTACCAATGCCCAAAATCCCCTAACGGAAACTGTCCCGAGTGAAAAATTAATGCCCATACCCCAAGTTCCAAGCCACATTGGGATAGACCTAAACCCCCCTGAACAGCACCCTCTTACTGCACAGGTCAAACCACAGGCAGACCTTGCACACCTGCAAGTTCGGATAGGCACAACGGGGAATGCAGGGCATCATCCACAGGAAATTAGAAACCCAATGCACTCTCTCCTTTCTTGGAATGTTGCAGGCCTCGGTAGTAAGATCACCCACAAACCTTGGCTGGAGATTGTGCAGAAGTATGGCATCCTATGCCTACAAGAAACCTGGCTTATAGAGGAAGTGCACATGTTGGGCTACCGAACCTTCCATTCCCCAGCTGTGCCATCAGCCCAGGGTCGCAACAAGGGGGGCTTGTGCACATACATATCTAACGTAGGGGATGTAAAAGTTTGCGATTTCCAATCCAACCAGTACTTCCAAATCATACTACTTAAATGGGGTACTTCGCAAAAGGTGATTCTTGTGAATTTTTATAATAATTTGCCAATTAGTGAGGTGGAATCAAATTTGAATATTATGATCCATCATATTCACAAACTGAGAGATCAAGGTTCGGGGGATCACATAATGTTGTGGGTGGGTGACTTTAATTGTTCCGTCTGTCCGTCTTCTGAGCTAGGTTTGTGCGGCCTGTCAGATCTCGGGGAGGACGGTCCTCTGCACTTCTCCCACACCAACATGGGGTCTCTTCTTAACAATGTCATATTTACCTTTGACCTCACCTTTATTAACCAGGCATGCTCCCCCCGGTTCCCTTTGCCCCAACGTACAATGGAAGAGGTTGTAAAACCACAATCGATTTTGCCTTGATATCACCCACCTATCCTGACTTTATAACCTTCTGGGAAACGGGGGACGACCCCATGAGCGATCATTATCCCATCACCTTCGGGGTAAATCTCATGGAGGGCAAAGTAAAGGAACCTAGTAGGGTTCTATATCCATTTGAGGTTACCCTATCTAAGACCAATGGGTATGTAATTAAATGGGAGAAAATGAACCCAACATCCTTCTTTCAAAACCTCCTATCCTCTTGCTCCACGGACATACTTGCCTGCTTAGAGGAAGATACTGACCCAAAGAGCATCATGGTTGCTTTTTCTAACATTCAGCGCCATATAAAAAATGCACTGACTAGGAACTGCAAAGACAAGGGGTGGCATACTCGTGGGTGGTTTGACTCTAGATGTACATCTACACTGAAAATCTTAAAGAAAGCTTTGTCTGCCGACCCAAAAGATAGAGTTCAAATTCGTCAAGCGAGATACGATTATAAGCTGGCAATTAAACAGCGGAGGGCGAAACTGAAGCAGGAGGCCTGGGAAGCTTTGGGGGAAGCAGCCAGGAATAAGGACAGCAATGCCTTCTGGAAAGTTATAAGATCTGTTTATAACTCAAAAGACAGAGATAATTCTGTAGAAGTGGCTATAACGGCTGAGCTCTGGGTAGAACATTATGGTAATCTTTATGCCAACAACACACAGGGTAATGCCTCGAACCCATGCAAGGTGAATTCACCCCCAGATAGCATAATTCAGGATAACCACCTAACTGTCTCCCCAGCACCTCCTTACCCTATTGAACTGGTATTTACCACACTAGAAGTGGAAGATGCCCTTAGAGAAAGTCCTTTAGGTAAAGCCCTGACCACACCCCAGTGGATCTCTATAAATCAGAACCGGACTTCTGGGTTCCCTTGTTAACCAATGTATTAAATATGGGAAATAAATGCGGTTTTATTACCACCTGGTCGGACGCAATCGTAGTCCCCATATTTAAAAAAGGGAATAGGGACGACCCGGCTTGTTACCGTCCAATATCGCTATTGGACGGACTCATGAAAGTTGCTGGCAGGATTGTCCTTAAGAGGATACAACACTGGGAAGAAGAGAAGAAGGTTATCTCGGAGTTCCAATATGGGTTCCGAAAGGGACTAGGGACATTGGAGCAATCCCTAAACTTGTCCCTATTAGTCTCTAAATATACGCAGGCCAAAAAAGGGGACCTATTTGTTACCTTTGTCGACCTCAGCTCCGCATTCGATTGCGTGGACCATGCGATGCTCTGGTCGACACTGGAAGACATCGGGGTGGACTCAGCTATCCTCACATTTATCAAAGAACTATATAGAGAAGCGGGGGCCAGAGTAAGATTTGGGACCCAGGGGCAATGTTCACAAAAATTTGCCATAAACAGAGGGGTGAGACAAGGCTGCATACTTGCGCCCTTGCTTTTCACATTTTACATAAACTCTATCGCTGAAAGTTTAATAACTCTGTCAAGCGATTATCCGGCTGTTAATGGTAGGCCTGTACCCATTCTTTTATATGCCGATGACGCGGCAATTATGTCTAGGACAAAAGTAGGTTTGCAGAGAGCAGTAAATGAATTTTCATCCTACATGGGTAAAAGAAATTTAAAGGTGAACATTTCCAAAACTTTCTCCATGCCCTGCTCCCAAAAGAACAACAGACCATCATGCTCAATATATTTAGATCAGCAAAAGATTGCCATCACAGACACTTTTTGCTATTTGGGCATTATGTTTGACAGGTGGGGAAGGTGGAAACACGCAGTGTCAGCTAGGAAACTCGCCTTTAGCCGTGCCATAGGTGCCTTAAGAACCTTTGCAGCCAAAATTGGGGGTAAACCCATTCAAGAAATGTTACAGATCTACCGGGCAAAGTGTATAGCTACGGCCACATATGGCGCAGGTCTCTGGGGTTTCGAGAATGTGTCCTCATTACAAATTTGCGAGAATATTTTCATCTGTTACTTACTAGGTGTGTCCAAAACCACGTCGACTTTTATGACTCACATTGAGACCGGCGTTAAATACCTTAGCGACATCATAAAAATATCACCTTGTTTGCTCTGGCATAAGATTTGGACCACAGAGGAGTGCAAATTGAATAGAAATCTCATAAAAGACTGCATGACTTTGGACGGTGTAGCAAAAGTCAAGTGGCTGCGATACGTACAAACGATGTTTTCTAACATTGGACACTCGGAATTTTACGACGAACCAGAGACCCTACAAACCTTGACTAGACCGGCCCTTAAAAAACTATTATCTATACACTTAGAGAGTGCTAGATGAGACACTGAGAAACTTAAAGGCACAACCCTGAGCTATCAGCAAATCACCCCTACTGAAGGCCTACAATCTTACCTTGGGATTGAAAAAGCACCCTATGCTCGCATGCTTTTAACTAGGCTGCGCCTAGGGATTTTCTTCCGCTTGGTCACTTTGCCGAAACAGAATGACTGGGCCTCATTGAAATTAATATGTCCATGCGACGACCATTCAACACAAAGTAACATTCACATCATGTTCTTTTGTAATCTGTATACCAGCCCGAGGAAATTATTTCTTCTACCCTTACTTAAACGCTGGGGGATAAGAACATGTAAACCTGCATATTTAAAATTTTTGCTTTTAGAAGATGTGGATGTCATCTTTGCTGTTTCTCGCTTCTTAATGTCAGTGATGAAATTTAGAAACTCAATGAGTTAACTAACACATGTTAATATTGACTGATTAGTGTAAAACGAGGCCCCTCATCCAAATGACTGCTGTAGATTTTAACTTTTGGAGAAATGTTTTATCCATTTTTGTAACTTTGTTCATATGAAAACCGTTCTTAAATTGTCTGCATAAATTGTATTTGTATGCTTTTATGATTTATTGATAAATCGAATAAAGCTTGTAAATCTAAAAAAATCTAATCTAAAACTAGCAAAAGTGCAGGCTAGTACAGGACTTAATTGGCCCGATGCTTTACCATTGGCTCTTTTATCCACCAGAACTGCTGTACACTCTCGTTTGGGACTTAGCCCTTACGAAGTGGTTTTTGGACGCCCAGCTAATATATGGGGAGTCCCTCGCCCTAAGAAATACTCAGACTTGCCATATCCAATGTTGATTGATTACTTGCATGAACTTACGACTAAATTGCGTGTCTTCCATCAACAGGTTCAGAGTGCTCTGCCGGAGGCTTCCACAGACCCAGGTCATTCCATCCGACCAGGAGACTGGGTCTGCATAAAAAACTTCCAAAGGACGAAAAATTTGGAGCCCAGGTGGAAGGAGCCTCGGTTGGTTCTCCTTACGACGAGAACAGCAGTGAAGGTCGAAGGAAAGAAAAATTGGATTCAAGGCGTACATTGTAAGAAAGTGCCTTTGCCTCTACCCTTCGATCAATGGATGCGTAAGGGCATTAGTGACTCTGAGAGCGAGAAGATTCCACGATTTGTACCTTTCAGTGATGCACGCCTGAATGGAACATTGTCTGAGAAAGAGGACGACGACATTCTTCAGGAAGCGATAACACCACATCGTCGCTTGAATACGACAAATCCGAGAACATTGTTCCGAGACCAAACTGTACCTGACAAAGAACACTATAACCTAAGACCTAGACTAAAGAACACTTAAGATTTTCTTTCTCCTATGTAGTATTCTATCCCGGTTGCAGGGTCACGGTATGAGTCTTGGTTGTGACATGAGTAGTGGCAATAGGCCTGCAGGACTTGCAGTGTCATAGGACGGCAGATAATCATAATTAAGTGATTGAGGAAGATTGCCGTGAGCATCCACTTAGAAAGATGGAAACTACATTAGGCAAAAGAGAGAGAAAGGATATAATGAAGAAAGAATTCTGTAGATTAATGTACAGTCGTTTTAGTATAACCTTGTGTATTATTATATTATTGTGTATCCTTTTGGCGTGTATAAGTTGGATTATTAATGCTCTGCAGCAAAAAGTTGTCTCTCCTTCTACCTCTTCGTCTTCATTTACTGTCTCTCCATATCTATTTCATACCCTTCCTCAACATGAACTCATTAGGAGAACCGAATATTACAACAATTCATTTGTCCAGTTATCACATCAACACCAATTAGTGATCAACACAACTGACTGTTGGGTGTGTGGACTTATGCCACATACCACAGAAAAAGGAATGCCGTATTTAGTTCTTCCGTTCTCTTATGAGGGTTCTGATTGGGCTTATTTTGTTATTTTCTCCAATGCCTACCAAAGCAAATTCAGACGACCCGTTAGTTCATATATTGGTGGTCCGGATTTCAGTCATAGTTCATTGATAAAGGGAATGGTAGCTATGGCTAAAATCATGGAAAATAGTAAGATTTCCGTTGATGAAAGAAAAGCGTACACTAACTGGAACGTCACCCATTATGTCACTAGCCTTAATCAAAAGGTTAAACAAGTAAACTCTCCACCGATTTGGACTATTCCTCATCAGGGAAATTTCTGTCTGCAAATAAATGGTCAGTCTACTGACACCGTACAAAGAGACAACTGCTCCCACAAATACGTCTGCTCCTCTCAAAACTCGCCCCCTCTAGTACCATCTCAAGGCACGTATTTTATCTGCCACGTTAGGGCTTACACGTGGTTGCCTACTGGTTTTTCCGGTACCTGTTATATAGCTTTCCTTCTTTCCCCTACATACACCGCTTCTGCAAATCATCATCGAAACAGATATGGCAGAGGGATTATTGACTCCAAAGACACAGCAGGACAAGAGGGAGGAGATTTCCTCAAAGGATTTGTTCCTTTTTGGGGTCCAATGGCCAACAGCAGAAATATAAGGCAACTGGTTCGTGTCGTAGAAACCACTATAGACATCACTGTAGGAGCCTTAAGTAATATCACGGCAGAACTACAGGCGGATCGTCTTATGACTTTACAAAACCGAGTTGCCTTAGACTTTGTTCTTGCGGATTGTGGTGGAGTGTGCAAATTGATCTGGTCAAGTTGCTGTATTTTCATACCTGATGACGCTCCGACAGTATACCAAGCTATCTCTAAGTTACATATAATCTCTGAGTCAATTCATCAGGACAAAGGAGATTGGTCATTATTGGAGCGGTTTTGGGGACTACTGTCCAAATGGGGTTGGAAGGTATTGACATTCCTTGGAGTAGTTTTGACCATCATTTTCTCTTGTTGCCTTTGTATGCACTGCGGTCCCGCCGTCTGCGACCTTTGTGCTACTATGTGCATCCCTAAACCCAAACCACAAATAACAGAGAATATTAGAATGATGCTACAGCAACAACTCGATGACCTCATGGCCATGGTGAGTCTATGTATCTTTGCTGAGTTCTGGCAAAAGGAGGGTCTGAGAAAATTCGATTTTCGATCATGATCGAATCGACCCGCCATTTTGTGCTCCGCCGCCATTTTGTGTTGCCCTCACTCAGGCAGCACGGCGAGCAAAGTCTTTTCTGCTTTTCCTGCAGCTTTGTGTCGAAATAAGCCTTCTGCCTCTATTTACAAAGCTGATGTTAGCACTGGCCGAATACACTAATCCCCGTCTGGTTTTTCTAATCCCTGTCTCAACTATCTGTTGGTTCACACTATTCTCTTCTGACTTTATCTTATCGTCTGGCCATCGCTGTCTTCTGCTCGTATTCTCTCGTTTCACAACTGTCCTCCAAAACACACACTCGTATCTCGTCACCTGCGAGTCGGCCACAAACCTGTTAATGAATTAGTTCTTGGGGAGGGGTGACAAACACAGTTGGAGGAGAGGTTCTTCGAGTTACTTGATACTTTGTTTTCAAACCTTTCCTATTGGTTCTGTTCTGTCTTCCAACCTTTCTTATTGGCTCTTTCTATATGTTTTAGGTGTGTCCTTGGTTAATGTATATTTCACGTATATACTATATAAGGTTGTGCGCCACAGAGTGAAGTGGCAGTCTCCTGAGAACATACTGTGTGTACTTCTAGGACAACTGTACTAGCTGCAGCTAATAAAATCTGATCTTTTACGCCGACGGAGTGTCCCCGTGTCTCTGTTAGCTGAAGCAGGAGAACCCAGGAGATTAAGGCGTACCCTGCGCCGCCGGAGCCAAAACGTTCCGGTTCTTCAGGACCTGGGGGGCGATCCTATGTATCACTGCGAATAATGTGCACACGTTTAACGAAGTTGACCTATGGGGGACAAAGCCTGACTGAGCCGGGGACATAATACAATCTAATATCAATGCCAATCTCAGCGAAATTATTCTAGCCAAGATTTTATAGTCAAGGTTTAAAAGTGACAGATGCCTATAAGAGCCACACATCAGCGGATCTTTCCCTGCTTTTGGAAGAAGAATTATTACTGCCTCACGCAAAGTAGGTGGAAGTTCCTTGCGTTCAAGCACCTCGTTATACACCTCTAATAAGTAGGGCGACAGAAGATCCTTATAGGTTTTATAAAATATCCCGGTAAAACCGTTGAGGCCAGTGGCTGTTGAGCCATTTATGGCAACTATGGCACTAATACTTTCCTCGACTGAGAATGGCTCCACAAGGAATTGCTGCATAAACGTCTTGAGCCACACCATGGCGATCTTGGTGAGATAGTTGTTATGGTCTTCTTCGCTGTGTGACACACGAATGGCGTACAAAGTGGAATAATATGCTGAGAATTCATCTCAGATCACAGGGGTGCCGGTTAGGGTCTGGCCAGTTGAGGAGCATATGATGCAAGTAATATATGCACGCCCAGCCCCGGGTCTCAGCATTCACACCAACGTGCTGCCAGGTCTGTCACCCTCCCCGTAACATCTCGCAATGGCATACTTACTTAAGTAACTACTCTCACGCTCCGCTGCCTCTTTAAACTCCATCAAGAGCATTAGTCGACATCTCTGATGTAAGGGGTCGGGTTTTATAATCTGCTCACTATCGAGTGTATCAAGCTGCTTTCTGATCCGCGCAATCTTATTCCTCAAATCTTTGAGAATCCCAGAGTGCTTAGTGATGCACACCCCATGCATATAGGCTTTAAATACCTCAAAGAGTGTGGCCCACAAATCTACTGAACCTTTATTCAGTTCAAAATATTCAACTATAGCCTCTCGATGCTCAGAATGAAACATTGCATCGGACAATGCTGACCCAGGGAATCTCCACATCCTCTCACATCCCTCAGGACTAGGACGTGTACCTGCAACACCACCGGAGAATGGTCAGAATATGTATGTGGGAGATGCTGGGATGCCCTGTACCATGTTGCCAAATTGGAGGAGACAAGCCAAAAGTCTAACCGGGTTCAAGTACCATATTAAAGTAGAGATGTGGGTCCCAGCTCGCAATGAAAGTGGTGGTGACTACTTTGGGAAGGTGGGTCTCCTGCAAGAGAACAATGTCCACCTCATAACGTTGTAATTAGTGCAGGACCTGCTTCCCTTTCCTGGCATTGTTGAGCCCACGGATATTCAAGGTGATCATCGTTGGATCGGAAAATGGTGCCAGCCTACCCTGTCCTGCCATCCCAACATATTAACCATGACAAGTGAGGTTAGAACTATTTAAAACCCAACAAAGCTAACATTCCCCTCCACCTCCCCCCACCCATCCCTGCACGTCTTTCGACAGGGAATTCCCCAACTAAACAATTGTATACTTGCATCATGTAAACACCCTCGTATATAGGACAGGAGCAATACTAGATACGTTTTCCATAAGTTAAATCAACACAAAGTGATTCACACTTGGGGTGTGGCAACGCCAGACAGGTACCCATCTTATAAGGAGCAGTGAAAATACATCGCTTGCCCAAAGAGAAAATGTCACACAAGAAATTCAGCCACTACCAGTCAGTTAACGCTGCACCAATGACTCATTTGAAAATAAGTCAACGATGGCCGCTGAATAACTGCAAGGGGGGAGACGACCTGGACGATTCCTTGTTGTTATGGCTGCTGCTGCCCCCTTTGTAGTCCCTGCAAAATTCTTGCACCACAGTGGGATTATCAAAAATGCGAGGACGGCCCTCAATGTCCACAAGGAGACGAGCTGGATATAACATGCCGTGTCGCAACCCCAAGTTTCTCAGAATTGCCTTCACTCCAGTGTATTTGCTCCTGGCCTCCTTCACCATTGTAGTAAAATCTGGAAACAGGGCTAATGTCGAGCCTTGCCAAGCGACGGAACCCCATTCTCTTGAAAGCCTTAAAACATTGTCCCTGTCTCAGTAATTCAAAAGGTGAGCAATGATGAGCCTTGGTGGACATCCAGGGTGAGGGCGGGGGCCAAGAGAGAGATGCACTCTTTTTTCAAGAGGGGTGGCGGTGAAGGCTTCTTTACAGAAGATGTCCGTGAGCATCGTTTCCACAAATTGTTCCATACGCCCCATGGCGGCACACTCAGGGATGCCAAAAATGCGCACATTATTATGCCTCCAGATCCTCGTTCTTGATGGCGATCTCCTCAAGGATCTTTTCCATGCAGTCTAGGCGCTTATTAGATTGCGCTGCGCCATCTTCCAGATCCGACACCCTGCCCTCTATGATATCCAGACCCTTCTCGTGCATGTCTAATTTGGCGCTCATTATGTCCAAGTGTTTTTCCAAGGTGTCAAATCTGCCATCAAGCACCCTGAAACCCACCCACTTTTCAAAGAGCAGTCTTCCCGGCACTTCAGAGGGATTGCTGGGGCCAGTGTCATCTGAACCCCCCTCAGCCATGTTGCTGCCAGACTCCACAGACTGCTCAGGGGGCTTTCCAAAGTGCAGTCGACGCTGCTTGGGGTCTTTGCGCCCCAGTACTTCCCAGCACTGTTTAATGGCCGCCAGCCTGTCCTCAGGGCCCAAACCACATACCAAACTGCCCAACAGGATATACAGACTTGTACCTAAGGGGCTCAGTTTCCCACACCAGGTCTCAAGGTAGGCCACACGGTGCAGGAGAGTGCCAAGCGCCCACTTAAAAATGGTATGGCTCTGTGGACCCAATTCAGTTGACATAGGGCCAAAATGCACCGTCACTCAGCAGTTCGGGCCCAGGGCATGTGCAGCAATAATATGGAAACCACAGGAGCGGCGCTGTGCGGTAGCTGCAACCCCCCGCACCGCCAAGCCGGAGTCGAAAGCAGCAGGGTTTCACTCAATTATGTTCAACGGAGCTCAGCAGGAGCAGCCATCACGCGGCAGGCTCGACCCTCCCACAGCCCCCCTGCCGGCCCTAACAGCCGGATGGCTGGTCCACTGGCTCAACTTCAGTCCCTCTCACTGGGGGGCCTCTGGGGGAGAATCAGGCCAGTCTCTAGCTGCAAACATTGGTTTGAGTCAAAAAGCACCAGGGGGTGCAAGCAGTGCAAGCTCACCTCATGTCAGCGGGGCCCATCCACTCATCTCCTCAACGGCAGTGCTGCTGGAAGCCATTCAGCGTCTCTTTGGTGGGCGCGGCCCAATCTCGGCTGTGCCCTGCTAACTGCGCCAGTGCCATCCCAACGTTCCCAGAGGCCTCAGCTTATGGTGATTTTAGGCATCCAGGCGCCGCAGGCGGCTCTGATTCGTGCCAGTACACCGGTGCAGCCATGCTGATCGTCCCAGGTAAAAAGCGGCCAGGATGAAAGACAGGATGGGCAAAGCTGTCGGGATTGCTGGCGGAGCCTCAACGCTGCACGGCCATCTTGGCTGGCAGCTTGGCCACGCCCCTATGCATTTGTATCTTTATAAAAAAAAAGATACTGTCATACAACATGTTAAACAGCTCTCACGAATTTCTTTAAATATCTAAAATACTAAAGAAATATCTTTAGTGTATAAAGAATGACGAGGGCGTAGACGAGTCTCCAGAATCCAAACTCTCTTATTGTGTTGAAATAGTATGCGTTGCTGAGAAATGTTGGCCCATGTCAGTAAAAACTGTACCTAGATCTCTACAAATAGCACAATATTTAAAAAACACAAAGGGCATTTACACCTTTAAGAGAGTCCTGACATATGGTTATACATTCCATTGGGGCTGGGTCACTTTTGTGGAGCATCTCTGACGCAAAATCCATTTTGACATTTACTAAGCTACACAAAGTGTAATCCTTCTTGTGGAACTACCCATGTATTTTAATGAATATCCTTGTACACATGGGTTTGCACCATAATGGTGTACCTATCCCATAGAGATGTATACAAGGAGAAACATATTTTCTCCTTGTTACTTCTTCTTTCCATGTGTTCTGCATGCTGTAGTAGACATAGAAAGAGGAATATGCCTCATTGGATTTTGTTTTGTGCAGGAAGTTATCCCTGTCCTCAGACCCCACCACCACTAAGTCAAACTTTCACAGGTGCATGACCAGCATTGCCAGCTGGATGCAGTGCAACTGCCTCAAACTCAACACTGACAAAACTGAGGTACTCATCTTCAGGAACAATCCCTCCCCAAAGAACGACTCAAGGTGCCCAACCCTACTTGGCCCCCCACCCACACCTGCAGAATACGCAAGAAACTTAGGCACTGCACTGAAACGGCCCTACTAGAAGTGGTGGATAGCATCAGATTATCTCTGGATAACCGTAACTCTGCCATCCTGGTCCTCTTGGATTTGTCGGCTCCCTTCGACACCATCTCCCACGGGTGTCTGAGGCTCCGCATTAGCCTGGCTTAAGTGCTATCTAAGTGACCGTTCTTCCAAAGTCCAAATTGGTGCCTATACTTCCAAGAGTCAATCCATTAACAGGGGTGTCCCTCAGGGATCATCCTGAGCCCCACGCTTTTTAACTTATATGTATCCCCCCTGGCCAAAGTCATAAGGCACACGGCTTCAACACTTTGTCGTACACTGATGATACACAGTTGTTAATTACTCTCGGTCCAGACATTGCTGAAATCAAACATAGATTCAGGCAATGTCTGCTGGACATAAACAACTGTATGCTAAATAATACCCTCCAACTAAACGTAAATAAAACAGAAATTGTTCTTTTTGGCGAAGCCTAATCGATATGGACAAATGACTGGTGGCCCACACCTTAGGTACCTGCCTCTCTCTGAAGGAAACAGCTCGCAACTTTGGAATAATTATTGATAATAAACTCTCCATGCGAGAGCACGTCAATCATGTTCGCGCACTTGCTATGGGCTAATGAATGCCCTCCGCAAAATTTTTAAATGGGTCCCATTGCCATCCCATATGCCACTGATCCAGGGCTTAATTATGGGCCGATAAGACTATGGCAATGCTCTACTCGCGTCCATTAACGAAGAACACCTTTCTAAGCTCCAGGTTCTTCAGAACACAGCAGCTAGACTGGTTTTAAACCTTCCTTTTCGCTCCCCCTCTGCTCATAGTCTAAAAGTCCTTCACTGGCTACCTATTAAGAAGCGGATTGATTTTACAATCTGTTGTCTTGTCCATAAAACTCTCAATGTACAGGGCCCTCAATATCTGGTAAATAAACTAAAAATATATCAACCAGCTAGAACTCTTCGTTCTGCAAATAAACATCTTTTAATAACTCCTAAGGTTCGCACAGTCAGAAATGGTGGCAGATCATTTTCAAAACTGGCTCCTACTCTTTGGAACTCCTTGCCACTACACCTTCGGACTGAGATTGAACACCAGAAGTTCCGTAAGTCCCTGAAGACGAGGCTCTTTTAATTTATCTTCTTCCCTCTAGTTCTCCTTTGTCTGTTCTGAGTCTAGGCAAAGCGCTATGAGACCTCTGGGTGAAATATGCGCTCAACAAGAATCATTTTAGATTACATTACATTACATTACATAATACTAAATAACAGGCTCATGGTAAGGAAGCAGGTAAACGCCATCTCTCCATCATGTTTCTTTACCCTATGCATGTTGAAGAAAATATTCAAATGTCTCCACACCAACACCAGACGCACCATCACCCAGGCACTCAATACCAGCCACTTGGAGAATGTCAATGCCCACTATGTGGGGTTCACCGCACAACTTCTAAATGGACTCCAGACCATTCAGGATGCAGCTGCAAGGTTCATCATGGATCTCACAAGGCTAACCCACTTAACCTCCCACCTCAAAGCACTACGCTTGCTCCCCATCAACAAACGGTCCAGTTCAAACTACTCACCCACACTTACAAGGCCCTCAACAACAAGGGTCCAACCTACCTCAACCACAGAGTTAACTTTCTCCAGCCCGTCAGACCGCTGTGCTTTGCATCTCTCTCAATGGCTCACACTCCACACATCCACAAAAGAGCCACACTTTGTCCCACCTAGCAGCCAAGTGCTGGAACAATCTCCCACTCCAACTCTGAACACCTACAACTCTGCAGGAGTTAAGGGAAGGCCTGAAGACCTGGTTGTAGGAAAGTACGATCTGCTTCTTATGATTAACCCGACTTTTTTGCTTGATGTTTCACTGTTTCTGACTATTCTGACTGGGATCCTGCTACTCAGGACCCCAGTCTATCTGCTTTCTCCTTTAAATTGTTACACGTGTACTTTGGTACACTCCAGATTTGATACTGAGGTACCCTTATAAGTCCCTAGTATATGGTACCCATGTACCCACGGCATAGGTACCTCAGAGGTCTCCCATGGGCTGAAGCATGTATTATGCCACTCATGAGAGGCCATGGAAAATGGAACCACAGGTCTGCTACTGCAACCTGTGTAAGATGGTGCGTGCACCACTAACGTTAGATATAGGTTCACTATATCTAAAGGTCACTACTCTTAAAACTTATAAGTCACCCCTATAGCATGCCTTATCAATTCTGAAGGCAGGGTTCTGGGTTTTTAGTGAGAGGGTGCCCCTGCATGAGCAGAGCCCCTCTGCAGCCTTCGGAGACCATTATCCTGGGTTGTCTGTCACTCAGCCAGACGTATAGGTAGAGGTGCATTATAACCTTGCGGTAAATGCTATCTTGAAAACGGCTGCATAGAAACATATTGTGTTTGGCATCAAACACCTTGGAATACGATCGTCACAATGCCTATACATAGCTTAATATTAGACCACCAAATACCGGGCGGTCTTTTGTATGGATTGGTCTTTATGAAAAACAATTTCTCCTTTTCATTTTTTCTCACTATGTCCACTCTTTCGTATTCTGTTATTACACATATATATATTGTTTTGTGCAGAGGCTGGTATACCTGTATTGTACAAGTAACCTTTGAAATAATGAAGAAATAATGAAGAAATAATGAAAAATTTGAGATGATACACACGGGAAATTATTCTGAAGTATATTCCCAGGTAAAAGCTTGACCCTATCTATCTGCCTCAACCTGGCATCTTGCATTTGACCTCATACCTCACCAACCCCTACTAATCTTCTCTGGTGCAGCACTTCTCTCCCTGCATATGTTGCCATTTCACTCTATATGTGATTTTCTATCAGAACTGTATGCAATTAATCAAACGTGCTAACTACTATCGAGCCTAATACCCTCTAAATCGATGAGTAGTACTAAACAATACTAACTTGTTCACAACAACTTGAAAGAGACAAGTCACATCGACATCTACCGATGGATACGGGTTTCTAAAACATCACATACTCAACTTTATCTTTCAAAGTCTTCACAGGGTGTTGTCACATAAACTTCTTTCATTTTATAAAATTCTTTTCCCTCAGGACTTATCCTTCTTGTTCTTCTTCCTTTTTTCACGTACAGCCTTGAGAAAGCATTGGCCAAAATCGTGCCAAAGGGGCGAAACACGTGTTGGCTGTTCATGTTCACTTGGCTATTCATGATCACTTTTGCCACGAATAAAGAATTCTTTGGATTTACCAAGCGACTGGATATTCCTTATTACAGAGAGAGGGAAACTGACTCACTACTACAAGGATTTATGATTTTTTAAGGCCATAGAGGTCCAGTGCCTTGAGTCTTTTCCCTCGAGAACACAATAACGAACTCACCTAAATTGAGCAATACTCTCCAGGACCTGGGATCCCTGGGCCTCAGAACTCCTAATCACACCTTGGAATCATACCTCCACACCGGTAACTGGTGTGGGAGGTATGATTCCACTCTTCAGAAGCGAGCTTTGTGGGGTCACTGGTCTATCCGGTGCCAGCCTTCTTGACTCGGACAGCACAAAATGGATGCTGCCGGCCAGAGACACATTTCTGCCCTCCTGCTGCTGAGCCAAGCTCGAGCAGGGGAAGGTAGCATAACAGGCATCCTGTCACAAGGAGGTGTGACCACCTCCCGAACAGGATTTAGTGTATTGGGGATGGGAAGTCTGCACTGGGGGCACATTTGGTGTCCCTTTGCATAGTCCAGCTAAAATCAGTTCTGGGAGCCATTGGTCACTGCTCTGGCGTGAAACTGGACAAAGGACATGGGTGTAAACACACCTTTGCCATGGCCCTCCCCTAGGAGGGTCCCCCAAACCTGTCCAACCCTCTCCCATGGGTACAAAAGGGCTTACCTGGCAGTAAGACTTTCGATTTTATGTGGGCAAGATTCTACAAGAAGAAACCACTGACCTTTGACCGTCTGGACACTCTGGACTTCACTGGACTTCAACTGGGCCCAACTACATCTCCACCTCTCTCTCCAAAACTTTGTCTATGCCCTTGCTCCATACAGGCTCCATGCAGGACCTGGGGTGCACTAAGAACAACTGAAGAATCTCCCTTGGAGTGAAGGAGTCACTCCCCTGTAAATGCAGTCACCTTAACGCAACTGACTGGTCTGCTGCTCCTGAGCTCCTGTGGCCTCCGAAGATTTCAGCAACACAGGAGGTGGGTTTTCTAAGGTCCCTGAGGTCTATCTGTCCTCTCAGCAAGTCTGAGGCCAGTATCACTCATGGGGACTGCATAACCCGAACCCCTGTGCACCGCGTCCATTTGCTGTTAAATGTGCATCTTGACGATTCCCAAGCTTGTGCATTGGAATCCCTGTAGACCTGACCCAGAGCAGTATTTGCAACAAAGAACTCCGGCCTCCTCGCACCAAGTTCTCCATGGGCTGGTACTTTGCAATGTTACCCGAGGTCCCCTTGCGACTCCTGGTCTGTTTTCCTGTGGGTCCCCTTGAGGGTCATTTTGATTTCTGTTGGTCTTTCCTGGTGGCTCCAGATGTGCCCTGACTCTGCATTGCTTGGTGAGTCCCTTGGACCTTGCCGGCCAACACCGTAACCTGCTTGACCTTCCTGCATGGGTTGCTTTTGCCAAGGCTTGTTGGTGCTCCCACCAGACACCGACCCCTCAGCACTCAACATCTCGACCCCTCAGCACTTGACATCCTTCGTGGGACATTCACCTCCAGCTCCTGGTCATCCTCAACGTCTCCTGGTCCTCGTGGCTGCAGAGTCAAGCATCCCTTCTTCGCACCTGAAGCACCTGACATCGGTGGGCATTTGTCTACTGAGCCCCTGGTCACCTTGAAGTGACCCAGACTCTGTCCCCTCTGCTTTCAGGTTCCTTCCTTCCAGAATCCAGGTTTGGATTCCTCTGGACACTTTTCACCTTCACGGCAGCAGTGCTTCTTCACAGCCCTCCATTGAGAACGACACGGTTTACGACACCACTCCAGACCTATGCAGCCGGCTCCTCTGGGATAGGTAACTCACGTACTATGGTATCCACGGGTGGGGTTGCCCTCCAACGTCTTAAGTTCCAAAGGGTTTGCTCGAAGTCCACCTAGAAGGGTCCTTAAACTTTAAAACTGTAACCGTAGAATTGTATGATGCCTGTGGTCATGTTAGCACACTGCACCCATCCTCTGTGGGGTCCCTATCTACTCACCTTGGATGGTTCCTTGGAGTCCCAGTGATTCTACCTGCTCTAGACTGTGTCTTGACCCAAGAAGTGATTGTTATACCACTATTTTAGTATATGGTTTGGTCTCCCCCTGGAGACCACTGTGTATTGTGCTACTTACAACTGTTCTATTGATCTCGTATTATGTGCTTTGTGTTCTATCCTCATATAGAGGATACTAGAGAATGCTATATTAATAAATACATATTTTTATATAACTACTGTTTGGTTCTCCTTTCATTTGGTCAATATAGGAGGTGATATTCTGGTAAAACAAGCTGCTTTACATTCCTTTGAGATTAAGACTAAAGGCTGCTCTCCACAGCTACCACAAGGATAGCTTTCTAAAGGTTATCTTTGACCTCATACATCATAAGGGTTGTTTGGACTGGTGCAAGGTGCCCACTTTAATTAGTGGACAGCATATAGCAGGCCAACATCTCACATTGGTTGTTCGATGGAAAGCCTTCAGCAACAGCTCTCCCCTCCCAGTGCTTGGATACCCTAAAAGGTGATAAGCAGCTCTCTCTAAATCCTGATTGATTGATATATTTCCTGCACAAAGACAATCCTGTCCATAGTGCAGACACCCTTGCACCATAGCACAAGGGTGCCTGCATTAGCGCTAGGCAGCCACAAGTGCGCCCGAGCAAAGAGGGAGCTGAGCAGTGCCATGGCTTGGTAAATGTGGCACTATTCAGCTCTCTACTCCACGCAACACAGAGCAGCTGTCATACAGTTTCCACTTTTCAACTGATATTGTTTGTTTGTTGGACAACAAAAACATTGGGGTGGTGCCAGACAGAGACTATGCAAGATATGTTGGCTCACAGTGCCACAATACGTACCCCTAAACCTAGTAAGATAACAAATGGTTTGGGCAACCTCGGAACATGACAACCCTAAATCCCCAAGCAATCATTGTAACAGATCTAGAACCTTTTGAACCATCGTGATTCTTGTATAAAATATCTGCGCTGCAAAAATCAATAGACAACATCAGATATAAGTTGTCAGTGATATAAGGACAATGAAAAGCATGAACAAGTCCACCATCATGCTAAAAAAGAGTATATATGCTGGCATATGTGTACTGGGTATGGTGTACTCCTACTATATGTTCCCTAATGTAGATGTCTAGGGTGAATGCTCTACCAAGAATCCCGATTGGATGATGTAACCCCCTATTACCTGAAAGCAAGGTATGTAGGTCCTCGTCTTGGTCACCAGTTGACCATACCTACTTGCGGAGGGAAAAACAGAAACCAGCTGTGCTGAAACTCCGACACACTGACAACCTCCCAATGACAGGAGAAGGCCCCTCTGATTTGAGCATAGAAATGCATGTGTATTTATAATAATAACATCCATTCTTCTGTGTTGATGCTCTGGCTGAGCTGATATTGTTTTTTGTCTCTTTTGATAGCAATGTCACCTCATGGACGAAATAACAAACAACAACATTTGCACAATGTGTGTCAAGGCCTTGTACAAAATGTTCAAGGTGTTGTGATTGAGTACTTACAATTAGTTTTGTAAGAAATGTGGTTTCAGAGAAACTAATCCTGCACTGTCAAGCAAGCAAATGTGTGTTAAAAGGCAACTTAAGAGGCATGCATATTTAAAAACTGGCAGTGTTTCTTCCTGGGCGTAGCCTAGCCATGGTACACCCGCTCCTTGGATATAAGTCGACTAAAGCTATCTAAAATAGGAAAGCATATGCAAATCAATGCTGCAGCATGTATATATATTTAAAAAATGCAAAAAAATTAGCGTAATCATTTAAAAAAGGCAATCAAACTGTTTGTAAACAAAAGCCTACATAAAGCCATTGTTAAAAATATAAAGGAAGATGAAAAACCACATGCTAAAAGTAATTTAGGATGTGTAAAAAGTACCGCAAATCAAAAGTTCCCACCAAACGGAATGGCCAATTGTTTATGTGTTCTGAAAGGTAGACAAAACATTTCTGTTTCCAGCCACAGCAGACAATGATCCCAAAGGCCCACCTCAGAGCATGTTTATGGAGCAAATGTGTTCCCATCCATAGCCCACATCCATCACTAAAGGAGTGACCACAGCCAGTGGAAAGTCCACAGACTCAGTAAGGGTTATAGAATGCATTTAGAAACAATGGTATCTGCAAAAGACAGCAATTCAAATGGGCCTTTAAGGGGTCCACTAGCACGTTCATTCCAGAGGCTGAACCAACTGCGTTCCTAGGCACAAATCCAAGGCACACTCGAAAGTGTACGGTGGAATGCACGCCGCAGGCAGTGAAGCCAAATAGGCTGAAATGACAACAACCAATTCACCCTGAGTCTCTAAAGAAAAGGTGCGCCGAAGCATCGTACCATGTGTTCACAGCTCAGGAAGAGATGTGGTAGTGCCAGCCCATTTGATCTCAAAATGGAACATCTATTGCAGATCAGAAAAAGTAAAATCACAGTCCCAACAATCAGTAAAAGTACCAGCAGAAGACCTCCAAAGATGCTTCTCAGCACAGAGTGAATAAATGATGGAATGACTCAGAAGAATTACTGGAAGGTGCTAACCAATCTAGAGACGAAGCTCTCAAAAAAGTGCACTACCCCCGCAGTATGAGACATGTTAAAAATGTGGTGCACTGTTGGATTTGGCCCTTTTTGCAGGGTTATCCCCAAATGTTTTGCTTCTTCCTCCTATTGGTTCCTGACCTGTTGTTGTTGGTTTAGGACTCTGGGCACTTTACCGCTGGTAATCAGTGCTAAAGTGCATATGCTCTCTGTGTAAATTGTGAACATGATTGGTTCTCCCTGATTGGCATATTTTATTTACTGGTCAGTACCTAGTAGAGTGCACTGAGTGTGCCAGGGCTGGTAAATCATATGCCACTAGTGGGTCTGCAGCACTGATTGTGCCACCCACATGAGTAGTCCTGAAACGGTAACTCAGACTTGCAACCGGAGTGTTTGTGCGCTCGACTTGGCAAGTGCACCGACTTGCCAGGCCCTAACCTTCCCTTTTCTTATATGTCAGTCACCCCTAAGGTAGGCCTGTGGGCAGGGTGCGGTGTATGTGAAAGGTAGGGCACGCCCTGATGTGTGTGGCATGTCCTGATAGTGAAATACTGCCAGTTTCGTTTTTCACTATTGTAAGGCTATCTGTCCTCATAGGAAAGGTGATTTTTACATTCTGAGTTTGAAAATATCACTTTTAGAAAGTGGCTATTTTCTTGTTCGACCATCCTGTGTGCCTCTGCCTGTTTGTGGATTGACTGTCTGGCTTTGGAGTGACAGGTGCTAGGGAGGTGCTGTTGTTCCAGGAGTCTGGATGAGTCAGCACTAGGTTGGATAGGCCTGATCTGCATTTGGAGTGGTGGGAGGATTAGCACCTGTACCTGAATAGCGCTGTGCCTGCGTTCCACAATTCTGGCTCTGCCCCCCTCTGGTGTGTCTGGAGCCAAGACTCACACTGACAATGGATGTTGTTGTGCACTTGCACTTTCCACGCACGACTGTGTGCAGCAAGTTTTCCCCGCCCCATCACCTGCCGATCGGAGTCATCTCACAATTGACGCCTCGCTTCCCCCTACAGACCAGACCCGACGCATAGCTCCCCTCTGTAACAGCAGAACCGTCGCATCACATCCACGAAGGTCTCAGGAACAATGCATCTCTTTCTTTTTTGACGGTTCTTATCGATGCTGCTGTTTTGCTTGGTGAATTTTGTCGCAAAAACGGGTACTTTGCAAGAACCACGCATCCATAGTTTTCTCTTGACTCAGTTGCTAAATCCTTTTGAAAGTCATTTTTCTTAATACTTGTATGTTGGATTTTTATTGTTTTGGTCTTGTTAAGTTTAGATAAAGATACTTTGTTTTTCTAAACCTGTGTGGTGTCCATTTGTGGTGTTATCACTGTGTAACTGGGAGTGTTGATACAAATGCTTTACAGAGTGCCTTTGGGATAAGCCTGTCTGCTCATTCCAAGCTACCAAGTGGGTGAGCAGGGGTTACCTAAATTGTGTATCCCCCTTACCCTGACTAGAAGCAAGGGTCCCTATTTGGACAAAGGTACCTACCTCTGCCAACTAGAGACCCCCATTTCTATCATTGTTGGGCAGCAGTGAAGATTTGAACCTGTATTTGTACTTGACCCACGGTGATTGCTGTACATCGCTAGTTTAGTGGAGACCACTACATAACCACATACTGTGTTTTCTTATTGTTCTATTTTTGATCTGACCCATGAGTATCCATGCACCATGTCTCTGAGTAGTAGACAGCAAAGTGAGGCTGCGGAATTAGAGTTTGACTTTGAAATGTTAAGTAGTTACAAAGTAGAGCAAGTCAAGCAGTTCGGCAGGAGCTTTGGATGTCCCATGAGGAGCAACTCTAGGAAAGAGGAGCTACAGAAGGCCTTAAGGGCCTGGTGGGAGGCCAGAGAAGCTGGGGAGACAGATGATGCAGATGTGGATGGAGGTGTGCCAGAAGGCCGTTTCAGATCCCAGTATTGGCTTGTTGGGAAAGCAACCTCCAGGGCTGATAGCAATCATTATTCCAGGACTTTTTCTCCAGAGGATTTGAAGGAAAGGCAAAGGGACAGGGATCATGAATTGGCGGTCATGAGACAAATGGCAGAGGAGACCAAGAACGCTCATGCCTTGGAAGAAAAGAAGTTGCTTTTGGCGCATGAATTGACAATGAGAGAGCTTGGTATGAAGCTCCAGACACTTGAGTCCATGAATGTCTTAGCCAAGAAAAAGGAAAAGTGTTTAGCTCATGAAGTGAGATTGGCTGATTTGGAGGTGGAGTCCAGCTCAGATGGAGGTAGCAAAAATGTATTGTCTAGTGCTGAGGGAGAAGTACACACACCCAGAGATGTGGCGCCTGACTTGAAGGAGGGGGTTGACATACACCAATGGGTTCAGGGTTATGAGGTAGCTCCAGTGGTGCACAGTGTACCTAAGGTGGATTAGGGAACTGGCACAGGGTTTCATACACCTAGTGGTGGAAGGGACACTCTACTGACTCTAGATGAAAGGTGCAGGGAGGGGGGATCCTCCATGGTAGAAGCCTTGGTATGTGGGTATGGAGACCGCCCAGAAGAGTGTGGGTTGAGTGACAGAAACAGTCAGACACTATTTTGCCAGTCTCAGGAGGGTGATGTGAGGTACTTGTGTGAGGCACTGGATGGTGAGGCAAAGTGTAGCTTGGTCAACACTTGTGTGGGGCTGTGTGATTCAATTGTTGGAGAGCATATTTTAAGTCCCTCCCTGTTTTCCAGAGCTATGCCAACAGCAGGTGGAGTCTGAGTTTTCTGACCCCAGGAAGCTTGCACTGGAGGTAGACCTTTTGGTGGATTCCAGAGGGTCAGAAGAAGGTTTTAGGAGTGATCCTGAAGGGGGTGGCTCAGGTCTTCCCCAACTAAGTGAGGTTGGGGTGGTTTGTGGTAGCCCAGATAGGTCCCAGAGTAGTGGGAGGGGTGTAGGGTCCCACGTCCTGTCTCAGTGGAGAACAAGTGGAGGTGGACTGTGCCCCAAGGTGCCTGAAACCCAGTTCCCAGGCTGGTTGGTTCCATGAGTGAAAACCAGGAGGGGGCCTAGTCTGTAGCGAGAGACCATTCCTTGAGGGAGATCCGAAAGTGTCAGGTGTACTGGGTGGACTGCTGTAGCAAGCATCTTGCTAGTTCTGGTACCTGGCTGCACTGCTCCAGTGGAGAGGGTGCATGAGTCCAGAAAAAAGAGTGAGGGGAGACCCTGTCCCCAGTGGAAGGACCAGTGGGTCAGGAGCTTCCAGCTCTGAGGTCAGATCACCCCAGGACTGACCCTGGAGAGGCCACTTCTGGACTGGGGGGTGGTCATGCTCTGTCAAGTGGACAGGAGGCCAGAGACCAGGCAGACTCTTGTACAAATCATGAGGAGTGTGCTTTCCTTGGGGGTGGTTGATGTACTCCCCCAGAAGTCCTGGGTTGCCAGGCACAGTTCCAGCCTAAGGGTACAGACCCTGGGTTGGAGGACCAGGTTCAGGGCGTCCCCCCTGACCTGGAGGAAGGGGGGAACGCTAACAGTGCCCTACCAAGTTGTCTTCTGGGGTACATCTCCAGGTGGGAGGGTGCAGAGCCCCAGGGAGGAAGACAGGGTGTGGGAGAGCCCAACCCAGTCTCTTGTCCCGCATCAGGGTACCAACCCTGGGCTGGTGGGCCAGTGTCAGGATGCCATACCTGACTTGGCAGGAGGGAGAGTAGAGAAAGGGTGCAGGCACCTGGGGCTACCGCCCCCCACTTTCTGATGCCACAGTGGTTAGAGAGGCCTGAAAGGCATGAGGCCTGGCTCTCATCACTGACAGTTGTCAGTTGCCAATGTGGCTTGCAGTTCTGGTGGATAGAGTTGCCCCTGGGAGGGGAACAGGAATCACACCCCAGGGCTGGACTGGGCCACACCGCTGTGTTGGCTATTTGGCGACTGTCTGCCTGTTGGGACACTTCTGTGAGCAAAGTAAGTTTAGGCGCTGCACAGATGGGATCCAGAGGAGAGGAGACGGGTTCCCCATGGGTCAGCTTAGTGGGACCTGAGAGTATGGACAGAGAGATTCAACTGGGTTCAGGAAGGTGTAGAACGGGAATAGACCCCTGCTGTTGTGGGCCAGGATCCATGTTCTATCAGCCCAAGCAGGGAAGCCCATCAAGGTATTGATTGGTCTACCCTGGCTTTAGGCTGGAAGGGGGTTGTGTTAGATTTGGCCCTTTTTGCAGGGATATCCCCATACTTTTTACTTCTACCTCCTATTTATTCCTGAACTGTTGTTGTTGGTTTTAGGTCTCTGGGCACTTTGCCGCTGATAATCAGTTATAGTGCAGATGCTCTCTATGTAAATTGTGAACATGATTAGTTCCCCCTGATTGGCATATATGATTTACTGGTCAGTCCCTAGTAGAGTGCACTGAGTGTGCCAGGGCTGGTAAATCAAATACTACTAGTGGGTCTGCAGCACTGATTGTGCCACCCAAACGAATAGTCCTGAAAAGGTAACTAAGACTTGCCACCGCAGTGTCTGTGCGCAGTTGTTAACTGCTATGTCGACTTGGCAAGTGCACCCACTTGCCAGGCACTAACCTTACCTTTTCTTACATGTCAGTCACCCCTAAGGTAGGCCCAATGTACCCCTGTGGGGAGGGTGTGGTGTATGTGAAAGGTAGGACATGCCCTCATGTGTGTGGCATATCATGAAAGTAAAATACTGCCAATTTTGTTTTTCACTATTGTAAGGCTATCTGTCCCCATAGGAAAGGAGATTTTTACATTCTGAGTTTGAAAATAACACTTTTAGAAAGTGGCTATTTTCTTGTTCAACCATCCTGTGTGCCTCTGCCTGTTTGTGGATTGTTTGTCTGGCTTTGAGGTGACATGGGCTGGGGAGCTGCAGTGGCTCCAGGAGTCTGGACGAGTCAGCACTAGGATGGATAGGCCTGATCTGCATTGGTGGTGGGAGGAGTAGCACCTGTGCCTGAATAGGGCTGTGCCTGCGTTCCTCAATGCTGGCCTGCCCCCCTGTGGTGTGTCTGGAGCCAAGGTTCACACTGACAAGGGATGTTGTTGTGCACTTGCAGAGTATCCCCCAGAACCGGTTTGAACTGGGTTCAGAGCCCCTTGCACAAAGACAACAAAGACATTTTGGGGGTATAAGTATCAGACTCAAAACCCCTGAACTTTAGACTACTTATGGAATCAAGAGGAACCTTTGCCAAGGAGAAGAGCTGGAGAAACTGAGGAGAAGGACTGCCCTTGCTGTGTGACTGGGGTTGGCCTGCAGTTGCTGTTTTTTGCCAAGGAAAGGAGTAGGACTTTGCTGTGTGCTGTGTCCCCTGCTTGAGGAAAGTCTCCAAGGGCTTGAGTAGAGCTTGCCTCCTGTTTTGAAGTCTCAGGAACACAAAGATTTCACACCCAGCTTCCTTGCTGGGAGTTCTGACACTCCAAGAGGTGCCTGTGACAGACTTTGGCCTCTGGAGGTTGTTTCTGCTGCTGGGACCTGGAAAGCAACGCAACAAACAAGGAAGTTGACGCATCGCTCTTCTAGAGACAGTATTCCGATGCAACGCCGTGGTGCGACCAGAATCTCCCCGCACTGACGCTGCTGAAACCGACGCAGCGCCTGTCGCCGCTGCAAGAATCGAAGCATCAAGGGATTGTGGCTGAAAAGGTCAACACAGCGTCGTTCACCGCCGCCACATTGTTCGCCAATGCATCCTGGATTTCCACGCATAGTCCCTGTGCAGCAACGTTTCCCCGACGCATCACCCATGGATTGGAGTCATCTCAGAATCGACGCATAGCTTCCCCCTACAGACTGGTTCCGACGCATCGCTCCCCTGTGTACAGCAGAACTGTCACATCACATCCACAAAGGTCTCAGGAACAACGCATCTCTGTTTTTCGATGGTTCATATCGCTGTGGCTGTTTGGCTTCGTGAATTTTGTCGCAACAACAGGTACTTTGCAAGAGATCACGCATCCATATTTTTCTATGGTCTCAGTTGCTAAAACCTTTTGAGTGTCATTTTTTCTAATACTTGTATGTTGGATTTTTGTTGTTTTGATCTTGTTAAGTTTAGATAAAGATACTTTATTATTCTAAACCAGTGTGGTGTCCATTTGTAATGTTATCACTGTGTCATTGTGAGAGTTGATACAAATACTTTACACATTGCCTTTGGGATAAGCCTGTCTGCTTGTGGCAAGCTACCAAGGAGGTAAGCAGGGGTTATCTAAAGTGTGCATCCCCTTACCCTGATTAGAAGCAAGGGTCCCTATTTGAACAAGGGTACCTACCTCTGCCAACTAGAGACCCCCATTTCTAACATGCACAAATTCTCCAAATTGTTGTGGGAAATCAGTGTGGAGTTGTGACTGTATCTCCAAAGAGGACCTTGCAACTTGAATATCAAACGTCTCCTTTACAGATGTTAAGAACACATCTTTATGGAACAGTAAGGTTTTCAGTCTGCTCAAGGCAGTAAACTGCACTTTTGAAAGTTCTATCGAAGGCCAAAGCTTTGCCTCCCTAACTGTACAGGAAGGTCAAAATAAAACTTGTGTACAACAAGTCACAACAGAAGAAAACTGTGGCAAGATGAGCTTTGCCCGGTCTCATCCCACAACAACCTTGATAGTACAACATCAAATAACTCCCATTCAAGAGCAATCTGAAAGACTGACAAATCATGGCCGCTGGGTAACTTTCAAGTAGCAAGATATGTTTGCTATGGAAGCCTTACAAGCCCCATGAAGTGAAAACTTCTTGCACACTAAAGAATCACTTAAAGCATTCTCTCAACTGGAACCACTGAGAAAAACTTCAGTGGCCTTATTCCGACACTGGTATTTGAAAGGTAATTCCCAATACTTGTGTACATACCCTTCCCCTAATGCTTTATATCTGTCCACTTGATGGTGTTTTAAACAGTGTTGAAAATAACATCTTGAAATAGGCAGAGTAATGAACCAGTGGATTATCCAATCAATGGAAGTTGTTTCAGCAACAGTGAATGGCAGCCTCTCTAATCTCTCTATGTGTAGTTTATTGTATGGTGCATCTTTGCTTGACATGAGTATTTGCTGTTTTGTCAGGTGGTAAGGTGCAAACAGGTTTGTGGCATTAATATGTCACCATGGTATGCTATCAGAACAGTGTCTGAAGCATCTAACTCAATAGAAGGATGTATCTAAGTTGTGATTGTCCATGTTGTATAATGCCTATTGCTGATGACACTATGTTACCCAGAGAGTACATTCCAGAGGACAGGGTTGTCAACTATTGCTAGAACCTTTTCTAAATTAGCCCTGTCAATTTTGTTCAGTCTTTCAGCAGCTTTCTTCTGGGAAACCAACCAAATTTCATGAGATATTGTATACAAATATCATTTTTGTTTTTTCGAGGACCTAACAAGAAGTCCCTTTGTTCTAGGTCATCAGAAAGAAGGGTGTTGTTTCACCTGGGACAATGTTGAGGTTTTTAGCCAATCAAGGCACAACTTCCCAAAACTGCATGTTGTCACATTCCCGAGTGTTCTGTCTGCATGGAACATTGGTCAGGCTTGCCTATTCTAAAGCCCTTGTTGTTACACAAAAACCGTGCTTGACATCCATTAGTATCTAATGGCTAAACTAACCAACCTCTTCAACTCGTGCTTGATGAATTGCAAATGGCATTACGTAGCATGGTGTCTAGTGCTTCCTCCTTGTATTTTGTAAACTGCTGGTAGTTTTCAAAATGTGCAAATGTGGGAATGTGTTGTGTGTTCAAAGCCAAGTCAAAAGAAGGCTTTATTTGATTGTTATATCAGACAATTATAAAATCACAATAAAACAGAGTAAAACATTTGTCATTACATGCAGTAGAAATTTCATATAAAATATTAATTAAAATAATTGATCTTCAGTTCTTAAAAAAACATTAAAACTGAATTAAATTGACAAAGCCGTCGTCCATTTAAAAAACAATCAAGTAAGCATACATTTTATTTGGCTCAGCACTTTCTTCAGGAAAGTTACTATCCTAAAGACACTGTGCTCAATAACCAGGTGTTGTAAGGCCAAGAAAGCAGGTCGACACTGTCGGACCCCGAGCCATTTTAAGATAGGTACTAAGCACTTCCTCCTTATGTGGGAATAACATCTACAAAAAAGGACAACATGAATTGTAGATTGAGCAGAAATATTATTACAAGGGAATGGTTGGAGATCTTGAGACCAGTCATTCATCTTAGGAAGGGTGACTTATCTATGAAAAACCTCCAACTTAAATCGAGTTAGTAGAAACCTGTCATAAACGCCTGGTACAAAAGTTAAATAGGGTTGAATATTAAAAGAAGATAAAATCAATTGGTTGTGCAGGACTGTGGGTTTTAGTATCTCGGATGACATTCTAATGGTATCCAACAGCAGAACGCCTTCTTTTCTTAGTTCCCGCCTGGTTATTGACCGGATGGTACTGGGATTAGTAAAATACTCTAGGTGGCCAAGATCCTTTAAGAAGTTGCGGACATAACTTATCCATGGGATCCTCAAAGCCCCTTCCAATTTCAAGGTATCCAGAAGAATATCTCTGTTTAATTTTGCCTCTTCTTTGGTCCAGAGCCTGTGCCATAATAGCACAGGCTCAAGCTTTATTAAATCAGAGATGAAGGGGAGTCCCAACTCTGCATGGCATATACACCCTGAAGTACCATTAGGAACAGATAAAATGTATCTTAGGAAAGAATTTTCTGCTCGTTGGAGAGCAAGCAGATCGGTAAACCCCCAGACCCCTGCCCCGTAAACTACCGCTGAAACACACTTTGCCTTATAAATTGGAATGAGCTCCTCAGGTGGTCTTTTGCCCAGATTCCTGGCAAAGGTGTAAAGGGCAGATGTTGTTCGTAGGAGTACCAGTTTTTTCGCTGCGATTACTTGTGCCCAGGTATCGTTATGGGCGAAAAGAATGCCCAGATATGAAAACCTCTTGGTTACCCCGATCTTCTGTCCTGACACAAACATATCTGTGGATTTCTTGATGCCATGGCCACAACGCATAATAAAAGTTTTAGAGGAAGTTACTCTTAAACCAAGATCTTTCATAAAATAAGAAAAGCTATCTAATACTCTCTGAAGACCTACTTGTGTGTGGGACATCAGCACCGCATCGTCTGCATACAGGAGTGCTGGTATTGGGCGTCTGGCCACTTGCGGGAAGTCTTGATTATCTTTAAAAAGAGCCTCCCCCTATCCGTTAATGTAAAGGTTAAAAAGGAACGGGGTCAGGACACAACCTTGCCTGACTCTGCTCCTTATCGGAGCACTCGCCCTTCAAGCCTCAGCGCACACGTGCCCTGGCATCACTATAAAAACGTTTTAAAAAATGAATGATCTGAATATCAACCCCCATAACTTCTAAAATCGACCAGAGCTTGCTGTGGACCACACAGTCAAACGAGGCCGTGAGGTCCACAAACCCTATAAAAAGGTTCCCCTTCTTAGCCCTCATGTATTTCCCCACCAGGATAGAGAGATTTAAGCCCTGCTCCACCGTCCCCAAACCGGCTCAAAAGCCGTATTGCAGGTCAGATAGAACAGAGCTCTCCTCAGCCCAATACTGGAGGCGTTCTAAAATGATTCTGCCAGCTACTTTCGTTATAGCATCCAATAGGGAGATTGGCCAATAGCACCTCGGGTCCTGTCTGCCCATCTTTCAGAAAATGGGCACAATTGTGGATTCTACCCAGGTAGGTAAAAAAGTAGTGCTGAAGCTAGCGGTAAGTACCTGAACTATAATAGGCCTCCACAGAGAAATATTTGCTTTAAATAGGTCTATGAAGTACTGGGAATTTAAAGCCCAGCGGTGCAGGGGAACACACCCTAAGACTTCGGGTTCTTCCTGTTTCAGACCTACAGAAACACAGAGTCTTCTGGGTGAAGTCAAAGATCAGTTTATTGGCTGCAGACCAATTACAGGTATCCGAGAAGTACAACAGCATGTATGTTCTCAGGAGACTGCTTAAAGTTACAGAAACGGGCTTCTCCTTAAATACAAAATATCGTGCTTCAGGCATACATTCCTTGTTTTATGGTATGGTCATTCACATGTATCCATTACAAACGAAAAAACAGAGTCATGCTGACCATCCCACATTCCAGTTAAGCCAGCCCACAATTATTTACCCAGCGAGGCTCAGATCCCACATCAGATATCAATAGGCCCCAATAAACACGAACATCTCCTGTTTGGGAAACAAGCCATAAAACAGGAAGAGTCAGGTGTGAAAGAGATTAGCCGGAGGCTTGTGTGGGATGAAAAGGCTTTATGGTGTGTCAAACCCTGATGCTAATCACAGGTGGCCGTAGGACGGGAAGCTCGTGAGACCGGACTGACCTGGGGCAGCGGAGCCAAGCTGCCCAGGTCACAGAGAAGTCAAAGGAAGGCACATGTGCTCTAAAGGCCCGTATTTGCTCGTAATATGTAGCCTATGTGAGGGCAACCATAAGATGGCCACCACTCTAAGATGGAACCCACGAAGTCAATGTATAATAACGTATATATAGTGCATTTATCGCTAAAACGTTATATAAAGCACTTGTACATACCGCATTGACCATTCGCGGTTCGCTAATACCGGAATAGACAGGGGTAGGGCCCTGTCTCCCACGTGGTCCTAAACTTCAAAGTACCACATCTACTGGGACTCTGTCTGGTCTGGGGACCTTGCCACCCTGACTGACAGAAAGTGCCCGCTCCAACTCATCCAGAGTGAACAACAGATCATGATTCTGGAGGGAAGGGTCCAAGTTTTGAACCTCCCATGCATGGTTGTTCATCACAACAGAATTTCCCTCACCACTATATAGTCGTGAGAAGTGGTTAATCCATTGTTCCTCACTGATTGCAATTTCAATGGACGGGCCAACCTCACTATACAGAAAAGGTGCCTTAACTGCTATTCAGAATGCCGCTCTGTCTTTTGCTATAGAGGCCGTGTGTAGTGCCTCCCAGGCCTCCTTTTTAAAGTGGTTTTTCTATCCCTAATTGCTTGCTTGTATTCCACTCTGGCCAACCTTATCTTGGGCAGATTTCTCGGAATCTTATGCAGCTCTTTTTTTTAGGTGGGAATAGGCTTGGGTGCAGTAGAGTCAAACCATCCCTTCTTGTGCCTTGTACTGCTTTCACATCTAAGGAGGGACTATCTTATTGCATTAGAAATCACTAAGTATGAGGCTAAGATGTTGTCTGGAGCGGCTGTTTCACTCAGACATGTCTCTATAGCATGTTTACATTTGCCCACCACTGTCATAGCTAATGCTGCTTGGTCAATCACAGTCCAGCGCAGAGAATACCCGTTGACACTCCCAATGACTAGATTTTCTAACAACTGATCATTGTTATTAGAACCAAAGGTTTTTCTCGAGGATAGTATTATTGCTAAGCACAGAGGGAAATGGTCACTAAATGAAATCTCTGAAACATAAAAGGAATGAAGACGATGTGCATAACTGCTTGATATTAAAACATAATCAATAGTGGAGTAAAGACCTCTGCCAATAAATGTCCAGGGCATGGAAATAGGTACTGGGCATAGTTCATTAACAAAGCCCAAATCAAGGCTGAAGATTAGTTCATTGAATTGCTCCCCTAAAATAGAGTCCCGAAAGTGGGATAAACATGCCCCTTCTTCGTTTAAGGCTCCACATAAATTGCCCCCGGCATTGGGACATAGCCCACAATTAAAGTACCCTGCTAATATTAGCATTGTGTCCTTTACCTTGGTTTCCCCCACAGATTTTAGCGATTGCAACATTTTTTTTACAACAGTTCCTACTTGCTCTGGGGGAAAGTTATTGTAGAAGTTAGTCAGGACTATAGAGTGTTTAGCATCTATATCCAATCTAACTAGTTGGTAATAGTGGTAATTAGCAAGCATCATTATAGTGTTTACATTCATACTGCTCGATATATATGTACACAAGCCACCCTTAACCCTACCACTCAGTCCGTCAAATGCTGGGGTGTGAAACGTCCTAAACCCATTCAAGTGAGTCGCCTCCTTAGTCCAAGTGTCCTGGAAGCACAAAACCTCAGATTGTAAAATCAAATCCCACCACAAATTACTGCCTAATTTAGAGCAAATACCCGTGATGTTCCAAGAAACGATATTACAAAGAGTGGGTTTACCATTATCTGAAGAATTAGTGGGGAATACTATCCCGGGTGGATCCTCAATTACACTGCTGTGTGGGAGGGAAGCATTTAAAGGACCCTGGGGATCGGCATAGACTTCCAATTCTGGGTCTGCAGTCCTAAGGACCACGTCTCTATCTCTTCTGCTATTATATATAGGTAGGGGATCATCTTTTCCAGTTGAGGTCAATCCAGAGTTGCCCCCGTCATTAGACCTACTGGCTTCAGGATGGGGGCAAACAGGGATCCCCAAGTTCAGTCAATCAATGTCTTCGATAGAGTTCAGAGCATCGAAGCGATTGCACAACGGGACCAAAAATCTGAGCTCCCTGGTCTCCATGGGATTGCCTCCTGTATGCATAAAGCCTAGAAAGTTGGGGGGAATAGGTGGTTGATAAAAATAACCAAGTTGTAGTATATTAATATCATTAAGGTTAATAGGCCCATTATTTCCCCTCTCTAGGATTTCGTGCACCAAAAAAGGCGAACTAAAGGATAACACAACGCAATCTCCACGTAGTGATTTGGGTGAGGGACCCACCCACCCTATTCTCCTTGCCATTTTAAATTCTGAAAAAAGGGAGATTTTAATACCAGTCCTTGAACTCAAAAAATGTAGTGACTTGTTCCTTAAAGTCGACCTCTCTAAAAACTAGCTGAACTGTTACTTGCTACTGCAGAACGTCCTGCTCTAGGAGGAATCTGACCAGTACAAGCAGGGGTATTAACTGCACTAGGTGCGGTGTTATTAAGACTGCTCTTATCTTGTGCCTGTCCATTTGCAATGGTGCTAGTAGACTGGCCAGCCCCCGTACCTGTCCCCATAATATTTGGCGGGCCTGTACTTGGCTTAAAGGTGACTGCCGGTATAGCCGAAGAATTACAACTAACCAGCTCCTCCACCCTAATTAGTCTGGCTTCTACGATGCTTATTATTAGCAGAATTGGTTCCAATAAGGTTGACGTCATAGTTTCGAGTCTTCCTCAGAAGTTCCCCTCTTGTGTGCTATCGACTGGCTTCCCTGACATGATATGAACAGTGGAGTTAGGGGGACCCTAGTTGGGTTCACTTACACTTATAGCGGGTTTCGCTTTCTTCCCAATTAATCTGTGGACGGGTTTACTCTGTTTCTGTATACCTCGACTCTTCCTTTTGTTTGTGGGGGTTCAGTAATACGATCAGACCTAGGTTTGGCTCTCTGCCCTCTTGTGGTGACTTTGGGTCTCACAGGGCTAGATTCTGAGTCAGTAAATGAAAAAGAGACAATATCTGTCACTAAACTATTATGGCATGTGGTGACGGGCTAATCCGAGGTGGGGGTACATCATGGTTGATCACCACAGGGGATTCAATAAGTGCAGGAGTCAAGGAAAGTCTATTCTGAGAAGGTAAGGGCTCAAGGGATAACCTTCGCTCTGTATGCTTGATCTCATTAACCCCTTCGATGCTTATGACGAGCTGGACTCGTCATGGCAAACAGTGGTCGTGTGCTCATGACGAGTCCAGTTAGTCATGAAACTTCGCCCTGGAAATCCTTCCGGTGCGGGCACCAGAGGGATTCACTTTATGCTAAAAGAGCCTCGGGAGCTGGGGAAGAGCTTCCCCAGCTCCCGAGGCCCCCCCCGGTTTCCCTGAAATGATGATCGGCGCTCACGTCGCGCTGACGTCAGTTCAGGGAAACCGAAACTGAAATGAGCTATCTCAGCCCCCTGAGCACGTAGAAACTCAGGAGAGGTATCGTTGGAAAGGGAATAATCTCCCCTTTCCAATGGTACCCCTCCCTAGTGGATCCCTGCTTGGGGATCGCCCCAGGAGGGTGACCCCCAAGCAGGGATCCACCCACTAGGCACCAGGGAGGGGGGAGCGGCCCCTTGGGCAAGGGCATTTGTTCCCCCATAATATTTTGGGCATGATTAGTCTTTCTGCCCCCCCTGAGGGGTAGATGGGGGCAGTAGCCCCCAATCTGCCCTCCCGGGGGGGTAGAAAGCCCACTAGACACCAGGGATTTCTTATGGAGTATTTTTTAGGGGTGGGGGATGTCCAAAACAGGCATGCCGATGCCCCCACCCCCGAGCACAAAATTACAGTCTTTCTGCCGCAGCCCCCAATCTGACCCCGGGGGGGCAGAAAGCCCACTAAACGCCAGGGATTTTGTTTTTGCACCATTTGTTTTAGGGTGGGGGCTGCCCGAAATGGGCATGCCAATGCCCCCACCCCCCCACCATTGCAGCCTTTCTGCACCCCCTGGGGAGCAGATGGGGGCAGTAGCAAGGGATTCTGGGTAACAGAACCTGTAGGTGTGACCATGTTGCGTTTTGCGCGGTTTCCTGTCGCAGGTACTATGCCGACCCACACAAGTGAGGTACCATTTTTCTTTTAAGACTTTGGGGAACTCGGGGTGGGTGGAAAATTGTGGATCCATGCAGATTCCAGAACGTTCCACCACAGAAATGTGGGGGAAATGTGGTTTTTGGCCACACTTTTAGGTCAAGTCACCCCATCCTGGATTTCCCTGGGTGTCTAGTTTTCAAAAATGTATAGGTTCACTAGGTTTCCCTAGTTGCCGGCAGACCTATGGTTCAAAAGCGACAGCTAGGCACTTTGCCACAAAAGGGTCATTTTTCACTGCGAAATTGAGGTGTGTCCACGTTGCGTTTTGCGCCTTTTCCTGTCATGGGCAATAGGCCGACCCACACAAGTGAAGTACCATTTTTCTCAGAAGACTTTGGGGAAAGCGGGGTGGGTGGAAATTTGTGAATCCACGCAGATTCCAGAACTTTCCACCACAGAAATGTCGGGAAAATGTATTTTTTTGATAATTTTTTAGATTTGCAAGGGTTTCTGGGTAACAGAACCTGGTGGGACGCAGTCAAGTCACCCCATCCTGGATTCCCCTGGGTGTCTAGTTTTCAAAAATGTATAGGTTTGCTAGGTTTCCCTAGGTGCCGGCAGAGCTAGCGTTCAAAAACTACAGCTAGACACTTCGCAAAAAAGGGTAAATTTTCATTGAGTAAATGTGGTGTGTTCCCGTTGGGTTTTGAGCCATTTCCTGTCGTGGGCACTATGATTACCCACACAAGTGAGGTACCATTTTTATCGGGAGACTTAGGGTAATTCAGATTTGTAAAGCAACTGTTATTACCTATTGCTTTTTGATGCATTTCTGCCTTCCAAATGAAAGACATTGTGTAAAAAAGAAGTCATTTTGAAAAATGACCGATAATTCTCATGCTAGTATGAGTATTCCCAATTTCGAAAATGTGCAAATATGTACTGTTTCTAGCTCTATAATTTGTTCCCATTTTAGAAATACAAAGGTGTCGATTTTTCCATGTGTACATTTTCCCACAATAATTGCTATATACCCGGTACATTATAAAAAGCCATTGCAAATTTCTGCTCAGTTTTTGACTCTGGGTTCGTCGGGTTCTTTGTGAACCTACAAGTCCTATATATCCCCACAACCAGGAAGGTCCAGCGGATGTAACAGTATATTGCTTTCAAAGATCTGTCATAATTAGAAGAAGTTACAGGTGAAAACGTTGACACAAAAGGCTGTTTTTTTTAACTAATTTTCAATTTTCCTTGTATTTAACTGTTAGTTTCTATAAAGAAACCTTGATGGATCTACACAAATGACCCCTTGCTGAATTCAGAATCTTGTCTACTTTTCCAAAATGTATAGCTTTCCAGGATCCATTATTGCTTTCATACCCATGTCTACCATTAACTGGAAGGAGGTTGAAAGCACAAAAAAATAGCAAAAAAAGGCTATGTCCCAGAAAAATGCCAAAACTGTGTAAATAATGTTGGTTTTCTGACAAAAGTCTGTCATTCCCTAAAAGCTGGGAAAATGGGGATCTCCGCCCCACAAACCCTTTTTTGATAACATTTGCAGGGAAAAAAACATGACGCTTTCATTTGCAGCCCGTTTTTCCCATTTTGCCCCCAAAAAACAAACTTTTGCTGTATTTTGGGTAATTTTTGGGACCCCTCCAGGGCAATCCACAAACCCTGGGTACCTTCAAAATCCCCATGATGTTGGAAGAAAAGGACGCAAATTTGGCGAGGATACCTTATGTGGTCAAGAAGTTACAGGGGCCTAAGCGCTCACTACCCCAAATAGCCAGAAAAAAGCCTTAGCACAGGGGTGGAAAAGGCCTAACAGCGAAGGGGTTAATGAGGGACGATTCTGCCCTCAGTAAAAAAGCATCTAGGGTCCCTACAACACCCTTGCCTGTACTAAAATTAAGCTTGCTTATGATAACAGTGGGTAATCAACACAATATAATATTAGCTAAACAATACCGAACTGAACACAAATTGTCACCCTGACCAAGTTCTTAGGGAGGTGGCCCAGCCCGGCCTCTTACAGTCTTGGACGGGCACAGACGGCGCGCCGCGGGGGTCGAGGCAGCGCTTTATAGCGCGATGGTCATGTCTCCCCCCACGGCAGCTGAGGCTGGTTGGGGTGGTGTGGTGCACCCTGGGACTCCGAGTCCCACCAGGGTGAGGCGATGGCGTGGGCACAAAGAGAGTCACTCCAGGCAGCAGGAACAAAGCAGGGCAGCCCGCAACCCAGATGGGAACAGTTAAAATCAAGAGAAATGACTCTGATGGAAAGGTATTCACCAGCGTGTCCTTTATAATACCTAGCCCAAGACATGACGTCTGTTGCACAGTTTTGTTCAGGAAAATCATTTGTTGTGGTATAAGGCAATCTCTAAATAAAGCCTTGTTCCCCTGGACCTGCCAGCCCCTTGTCCCCCAAATGGACTTGACATCAATAGTGTCCCTCCAAAAGTTAAATCCTTGTGTGGACAGCTGGGAAAAAAGGAAGCACAACAAATCAGCTTGGAGTTTGGCAGCATATGTTTCTCAGCAGGTGATGGTGCAAGCATATACTAATGGACATGTGGTCTAATGTATAGTAACCAGAAAAATAAGCAAACTTCTGCACAAATGTCCTTGAACTACCCCGTGGTGGTGTAGGTCAATGTTCCCATTGTGTGTACTTAAAAATAGCCCATAGAGTACTTGCTTTTTTGCAGAAAATGATGACAGTAATTTTGGAAACTAAACATTTCATCCAAATTAAATGAACCTTTGTACAGTTCATCAGACGAGAAAACAGTAGAATACCCTAGATCTTCTAGCATTTCATGTACTGTATCTACATCCTAATCATCAGACATATATTACTAGGGGTGACAATATCATTTATAGATAATTTAATCAAATATGGAATTTGAAAAAGTTCAGTGGGGGCATTTACATCATAGGATACCCTAACCCAAACAATCCCAGAAGTAACTGGAAAAGACAAAAATATTCACCAAGGAAAGGTCTCTTCGTTCTCTGTGTGATGATGAATGTGGTTTAAGAAGCAAGTTCACCAGTTGCACTGCAGAACATTCTGGGAGATAGTGTCCATTTAGACGCAAGAAAAATACTGTCCCAATTCGTATCCAAAGGTGTAACCATGTATAAATAAAGAATGTCAATCAATCAGTCAATCAATACAAAGCATTGCTACCTCATTACAATAAAATCAATAATGCAATAAATATATCTAACAGGTAATAAAAATCATCATAGAGATCATAATAAGGAGCACATATTCAAACCAAAACAGTTCCAGGATAAAGTATCCCGACTATTCCCCTCCACTAACAAGCCTATTGAGGGAATTTGTATCATCAGCGACCTTTTAAAATGCATGTGCTTCTAGTGAATATTACCACATAATACAAGATGTATGCTTTCAAGTAGGAAATCAACATTCACTTATTAGATCTAATTCACCATGCCAATAATAGAAATCAAGATACAAAAAACACTATTATCTCTTTTGTGTAACATTTGATAATCCTGGAAGCTTCCCAGTAAAGACCAGTGCACAGCAACTTACACACTGGGATGATCCACAAAATCAATAGTACTTGGATCTAATAGTGAGCAAGGGACCCACGTCTGGGCAAACCCATCCCACTTAGGGTGAAAAGTGCTGAGCAAAAGAATGATGGAGTTAACCGAGATCTCTTGACATGGGGTAAATGTATGATTTATTCAGAATTCCGTCCATCATTTGTTTGTGTAGTACTTTACACCCTAAGTGGAATGGGTGTGCCCAGACGTCGGTCCCTTTCTCACTGGATTCACGCTAGCCTTGCTGATGAAGGGTAATACCCAGAAACTGGTACCAGGATGCTTGTTTCTGGTCCAGGGTGGACCTGGCTTGGCATTTCGGTCTGGACTGTTCCCATGAGGCACAGGGTCAAGAATGATTTGCATATGGCTGGGCCTAAACTGGGGAGGCATGGTGATCAAAAGAGCAATGTATTTAACCCAGATCTCCTCTCTGGGGGAGAATGTATCATTTTTCAGCATTCTGTCCATCATTTGTTTGCGTACTACTTTTCACCCTAAGTGGGATGGTTATGCCCAGACTTAGGTCCATTGCTTACTATGCCACTGGATTCAAGCTAGCCTGGATGATGAAAGGTAATACCCAGACACCGGTCCCAAGATGCTTGTTTCTGGTCCAGGGAGGAACTGGCTTGGCACTTCGGTCAGGGCTGTTCTCATGAGGCACAGGGTCAAGACTGATTTGCATATGGCTGGGTCTAAACTGGGGTGTAATGGTGAGAAAAAGAACAATGGATTCAACACAGATCTCTTGACTGGGGGTGAATCTATGTTCAGTCAGCATTCCGTCCATCATTTGTTTGCGTAGCACTTTTCACCCTAAGTGGGATGGGTATGCCCAGACGTGGATCTCTTGCTCACTGTGCCACTGGATTCAAGCTTGCCTGGCTGATGAAGGGTAATATCCAGAAAATGGTCCCAGGATGCTTGTTTCTGGTCCAGGGAGGACCTGGCTTGGCAGTTCGGTCTGGACTCTTCCCATGAGGTACAGGGTCAAGACTGAGTTTCATATGGCTGGGTAGAAACTGGGGTGGCATTGTGAGCAAAAGAGCCATGGATTTAACCTAGATCTCTTGACTGGGGGTGAATGTATGATTTATTCAGCATTCCGTCCATCATTTGTTTGCGTAGCACTTTTCACCCTAAGTAAATGTAAATGTAAATGTAAATGTAAATGTATGTGTCTTGTAAAGCGCACTGCTGCCCTGAGGCGTCGTGGCGCTGTAGACCGCTGGGGAACCCGTCCTGGCTATCCCTGTGAGATGGTCCCTCCTGGGTATCTCCAAGGTGAAACCAGGCATCCCCGGCGAATGTGGGGGGCCGTTGTGGAGATGAGGCAAGCTAATGCCCAGAGTTGCCGAGTGTGTTCCTGGTTAGAGTAGGTACCGAGGCGAGAATTATCGAGTCCGTTTTGACCCTGGTCCACGACCCTGCCGCGTCGGGAATTGAACCCTGGTCCCTGGCCGATTCTCTGCTTGCGGATCTGCCGCCTCTAACCAGTGAGCCACACCTCTCCACTGTGGGATGGGTATGCCCAGACGTTGGTCCCTTGCTCACTGTGCCACTTGATTCAAGCTAGCCTGGCTGATGAAGGGTAATACCCAGAAACCGGTAAGATGATACTTGTTTCTGGTGTAGGGAGGACCTGGCTTGGCAGTTCGGTCTGAACTGTTCCCATGAGGCACAGGGTCAATACTGATTTGCATATGGCTGGGTCTAAACTGGGGTGGAATGGCGAACAAAAGAACAATGGATTTAACCCAGATCTCTTGACTGGGGGTGAATGTATCATTTACTCAGCATTCCGTCCATCAGTTGTTTGCGTAGCACTTTTTACCCTAAGTGGGATTGGTATGCCCAGACGTGGGCCCTTGCTCACTGTGCCACTGGATTGAAGCTAGGCTGGCTGATGAAGGGTAATACCCAGAATCCGGTCCCAGGATGCTTGTTTCTGGTCCAGTGAGGACCTGGCTTGGCAGTTCCGTCTGGAATGTCCCGGTGAGGCACAGGGTCAATACTGATTTTCATATGGCTTGGTCTAAACTGGGGTAGCATGGTGAGCAAAAGAACAATTAATTTAGCACCGATCTCTTGAAAGGAGGTGAATGTATGATTTATTCAACATTCCTTCCATCATTTGTTTGCGTAGGACTTTTTACCCGAAGTGGGATGGGAATGCCCAGATGTGGGTCCCTTGCTTACTGTGCCTCTGGATTCAAGCTAGCTTGGCTGATGAAAGGTAATACACATAAACCAGTCCCAGGATGCTTATTTCCGGTCCAGGGAGGACCTTGCTTGGCACTTCGGTCTGGACTGCTCCCATAAGGCACAGTGACAAGACTGATTTGCATATGGCTGGGTCGAAACTAGGGTGGAATGGTGAGCAAAAGAACAATGGATTGAACTCAGATCTCTTGACTGTGTCAGGATTGGAGCTGAAAGGGCTAGTTTTCCCCGGTTGAGGCAACAATCTCATAGTCAGGCTAGGCTGGTCCGAGGAAGGCGTTGATGCGTATCTGTAAGATCGCTCTCCGCCTTCCTACGGTCATTGGTAGTGTAGTAACATTTCTACCCCTTCCTTCCAAGATGGCCGCTGGTCGGTCCGCTCCTTCCCTCCCACTGTTCCTCTGCTGTGGTGCAGTGTTTCTATTTTGAAGTTGTGCGCGCGCTTCCAATACGCGGCGCACTTCAACTGTCTAATTTTGTGGAGTGGCGGGGTTCTCTCGAGCTCCGTCCTCTCCCGGTAAATTTCTAGTCAGAGTTTTGGACTTCTAGTATAAACTAGTTGCCTTTCGAGAACTTCACTCAGTCCCGCAGTGGGACATTATTTCGAGAAAGCCCGCTGTATCTTCGAAGGACTTCGAAGGGAGAATCTGCGGAAAAGTGGGCATCTCGTTCACGACGTGAGGTCAAGTTCTTCATGAGTAAGGAAGGGTGAGAGGTTAGGCGAGAGAGCTGGGCATTTTGAGAAGTAAGTGTGCCTTTTTTCTCTCACATTCTTGGAGCGTCAACCTTCCAGTGAACTTCGTTTCTGTGACTAGAGACTCTGTGGGTCAGTAAGCATTTCAGTTCCGCTTATGACTCACGTATTCCAGCAACAATAGTCTTCAGTAAAGAGTTGCCAGTCAGAATCAATTCAGCATACCAGTGGATAGTAAGAAAGGAAAAGAGAATGAAACAAGAGTAAGAAGAAGGAGTAGTTTTGAGTCAAATAAAGACTTCCTCAGCTTTGATCTCAAATAAGCAATTGTAAATATATATATATATTTATTTAAGAGCATTCACCTACCAGCATCATCTTCGGAGTGCAGAGTCCAGCAAGAAGATTAGCCAAATATCATCAACCTCATATCTCAGCTCTTCACTTAAAATATTGAATAACCTCTTGTTGGGAAAACAGGGTAAGCTGGAGGGAGAGAGTTGGGTGGAGTGGGCTTAAGGAAGAAGACAGGGTTTTACATGTGAATTTTCATTACAGGATTTGCTGCACGCCAACAGTACTGCCCCTCTTTCTCAATAAGATACCCAGCTGATTGAGTATAGAGAGTAGCTACCCACTGTGTCTGGACAGGTATAGTGTGGAATAATTTCATTTGTAATTCTTAAGGGTAGTAGTTGTGGAACAGTTGTTTATTAACTCTCGTTACAGGGATCTAGAAGAAGAAGGTTCGAGACCCGTCCAGAAAGAAGACACAGTGCAGTCTCTCTTGTCTGTCCAATTCCCCTTTCCCCCTCCTCGCTGCTCGTGAGCCTTTGAGTTCGCGGCAGCGGAGTAGGGGAGTGGAGAACCAGCATCTGCTCCTGTGGAAACCAAACTTCAGCTTGAGGTACTTGACAGATTGAAGTGCCAAAAAACTGAATTCCACCCGAGCACGATGGCTGAGGGGATTGATGTTAAGGCTCTAGCTACAGTATTAGACAGTATCCAGAAGCAGTTAAGTGATACTATGGACGAGAATAAGTCTTTGAGAGAAGAGGTCAGAAAGTCTGTCTTAGATGCAAGTTATTTGTGCAAACAGTTTGAAGAGTTTTCTGGGGGAACCCGTCCATCAGTCCAAGAAGATAAGCCCTCCTCTTTTGCCCCAGCCCCTTCCGCTGCCGAACTCACTACACAGGTGATCCACGCTATCTCGCCAACTATTCCATTGGCTGCTCCGGAAAGATATAGTGGGGATCCGAACAAAGCCCAAATTTTTCTTACTCAATGCTCCCTACACTATCTCTGTCGGCCAATTATTTTCAAGGAAGATCAGTCAAAGGTGGCGTTCGTGCTGTCGTACCTGAGTGGAGATGCCGCCGCCTGGTCTATGCCGTTGGTGAACAACAATGACCCCATTTTATATGAATTTGAAGGCTTCAAGAGAGAATTTCTACGAATTTTCGACAGACGGTCCATCTCGCAATCCACTGATAATGAGTTGTTAGATCTGAAGCAAGGGAATCGAGAATTAGTTGCTTATTTGGCGCAATTTAATAAATTAATTGTAGAAACCAACTGGCCAGAGGCTAAACGTGCTGCGATTTTTTATCGTGGTCTCAAGGATGAGATCAAAGATGGTCTATCACAGATTCCAAAACGTCCCACGGAGGTTTCAGAATTAATTGACTTAGTTCTTCAGATTGATCAACGCCAAAATGAAAGAAAGAATGAGAGGCGGAAAGAAACCAGGTATATCCCTCCTCGTTTTGACAGAATGAAAGCAGAAGGATCAAAGCAAAAAGAATCGACGTCAGAAGATGAACCAATGCAGATTGGTTCCGTTCGAGGTCCGTTGTCTAATGAAGAAAGAGAGAAGAGATGTCTGGGAAAGCCGTGCATGTACTGTGGGAACTCTGGTCATTTTGTGAAGGAATGTCCAAAGAAGCCAAAGAACAATTCCTGGGTAAAAGATCGGCTCCACCAGTAGAAGGGGTTGCCCTGGTGGAAGCTAAGGAACAGTCAACTCCAGATTCGAAATTAGTGGCAAATACTTTGCAATCTTCGGCCCCACATTTAATTTTGTTGGTTCGGATAAAGTTTGGAGGTCAGATCAAGGAAGGAATGTCAGTCATGATCGATTCAGGGGCCACGGGAAATTTTTGTGACATTGGATTTGCTAGAGCTCTTGGAATCGCCTTTTTGAAGAAGGAACGGCCGGAGCCTGTACGTGCTGTAGATGGAACAAGTTTGTCCTCCGGTCCTATAGTCTACGATTCTGAGGAGATTTTGTTGTTTGGACCCGGCCAACACGTGAGCTCTCTACAATTCAACTTAATCGATGCTCCGCAGTTTCAATTTATTTTGGGTCTGCCCTGGCTCACCGAGCATAACCCTCAAATTGATTGGGCTAAGCGATCCATTCGCATGAATTCACATTTTTGTTTGCAACATTGTTTCCAATCCCATCCAGAACCATCATCTGCTTCACAAGCTTCACAGTCCCAAATTTTAGCCAGCATCCCAAAGACCATTTGTGCTTTAGATACTCAACAAATTCCACAAGAATATGAAGATCTTGCCTCAGTTTTTGATGAAAGAGAAGCTGACCGTTTGCCTCCCCATCGTGAATACGATTGTCGCATTGAGCTGGAGCCGGGAGCCTCTCTGCCCTGTAGTCGAATTAACGCATTGACCGAAGCAGAAAATGTCCATTTAAAAGAATATTTGAGTAATTATCTGGCTAATGGCTTCATACGCCCTTCACAGTCACCGGTTTCGTCTCCACTTTTCTTCATTCCGAAGAAGGATGGCCAGCTGAGAACTTGCATAGACTATCGCGCCCTCAATTTGGTGACCAAGAAAAATCGTTATCCACTACCTTTGATCTCAGAGCTCTTGGATCAGGTAAAGGGAGCGAGGGTGTATACTAAATTGGATCTGAGAGGCGCCTACCATCTGGTCCGCATGGCTGAAGGAGAGGAGTGGAAGACGGCCTTTCGCACTCGTTTTGGTTTGTTCGAATACCAAGTTATGCCCTTTGGCTTATGTAACGCTCCAGCCTCTTTTCAGCACTTTGTAAATGATGTGTTGCGAGAATTTTTGGATCGATGTGCAGTGGTTTACATTGCCGACATCCTCATTTTTCTGCCAGTTTAGAAGAACATATTCAGCACGTCAGGTCCATTCTGAAGAAGCTGCTTGAGAACCAACTTTTTGTCAAACTAGAGAAGTGTGTGTTTCATTCGATACAAGTGGAATTTTTGGGATTTGTCTTGTCACCCAATGGTGTTTCCATGGATGAATCTAAGGTAATGGCCATCAAGGAGTGGCCCTCCCCGAGTTCAGTGAAGGAAGTACAGAGTTTCCTCGGCTTCGCCAATTTTTACAGGCGTTTCATAATGAACTTTTCAGAACGAGTTTGTCCCCTCACGAAGTTGCTCAAGAAAAAGGCTAAGTTCGAGTGGAATGCGGAAACAGAAGCAGCCTTTAATGAACTCAAGAGCATTTTTGTGTCATCTCCAGTGTTGCTTCATCCAGATCCTGGAGAACCGTTCTTTGTGGAAGCAGATGCCTCCAATTTGGCCATTGGAGGAATTTTGTCTCAGCGCCATAAGCAGACAGGACAATTACATCCTGTAGCTTTTCGCTCCAGGAAGTTAACAGCTGCAGAGATAAATTATCCCATCGCGGATAAGGAACTGTTGGCAATCAAGGATGCGTTTTTGGAGTGGCGTCATTATTTATTGGGTGCCCGGCACGTAGTGACCGTTTTCACGGACCATCGAAATCTTCAGTTTTTAAAATCCGCCCGCACCCTCACGACAATTGAGATGGTCACTCTTTTTTGCCGATTATGATTTTGTTTTAACTTACAGGCCTGGATCAGCAAATGGAAAGGCGGACGCCTTATCTCGTTTGAGTGTGAGCGAAGAGGGCAAGACTGGAGAAGAGGGAGTTATCATTCCTGTAGATCGAATTATCGGAACTCTCACTTACACAGACATAGAAAAGAAACTACAGAATACACAGTCTCAAGAAGAAGTGAGGAATTGGACTGCCAAGGGAAAAGAATTCCAAGTCAAAGAAGGAAGGCCCTATTTTCAAGACAAGTTGTTCGTATCTAATGTGGATTTGCGAAGGCAGATCATCGAACACTTCCATGATGAGCCTCTAGCTGGACATAAAGGGGTGAAGAAGACATTGGAGCTGATCCGAAGAGAGTTTTGGTGGCCGGCAATGGAAGCTCAGGTGCGGCAGTATGTAGCCACTTGCGAGTTGTGTATCAAGGGAAAGACTCCTAGAAGGGCTCCACAAGGTCTTTTACAGCCATTACCGATAGCCCCATACCCTTGGCATACCATTTCCATGGATTTCATTGTGGATCTCCCGTCCAGTGGTGGCCTCTCCGTCATTTGGGTGGTGGTGGACCATTTTTCTAAAATGAGTCATTTTGTCCCTTTGAAGGCTCTTCCCAATGCCACTCAGTTGTCCAAACTGTTCACACAACACATTGTAAGGGCACATGGTATTCCAAAGACAGTCATTTCAGACAGGGGTCCTCAGTTTGTCTCTCGTTTTTGGAGATCTTTTTTAAGAAGGTTGGGCGTTGACTCTCGTCTGTCCACCAGTTTCCATCCAGAGACGGATGGACAGACGGAAAGAGTAAATCAAGAATTGGAGCAATACTTGCGCATGTTCTTGTTGGATCAGGAAGGTGAGTGGCCTGACCTGATATGGGCAGCCGAGTTTGCTTACAATAACGCTGTTCATGCATCTATGGGTTACTCCCCATTTTATTTGAATTCAGGAAGGCATCCTAACACACTGGTAGATAAAGAAATCAGCAATGTGCCAGCAGTGGAGACAGTAGTACAAGAATTACATTTGGCTTATCGATTAGCTTCTAGAAATTTGTCTAAGGCTAAGATTTCCTATAAGAAGCAGGCAGACAAGAAGAGGCGTCCAAATCCAGTTTATGAGAAGGGAGATCTGGTCTGGGTTTCCACCCGAAACTTACGTCTGAAGGGGAACCGGAAGTTTCAGCCTAGATTTGTGGGGCCTTTTCGGGTAGACCGGATGGTTAATCCTGTCAGTGTTAAGGTTCGTCTTCCTCCAAGGTTAAAGATTCATCCAGTCTTCCATGTTTCCTTGCTCCAGCGTTGTCCTGAGGGTTTTAAAGTCAAGAGGTCCCCTTCGTCAGTTTTGGTGCAGGGAAGTGAGGAATTTGAGGTGAAGAGAATTCTAGATTCTAGGCTTCAAAGAGGGAAGATTTTCTGTTATGGTCCTGAAGAGAGATCCTGGGAGCCCTTTTCCAACATCCATGCTCCACGTTTGCTCAGAGAGTTTCATCGCACTCATCCCACTAAACCCAAGGAGGAGAGGAGGGGGGTTTTGGTGGGAGGTACTGTCAGGATTGGAGCTGAAAGGGCTTGTTTTCCCCGGTTGAGGCAACAATCTCATAGTCAGGCTAGGCTGGTCCGAGGAAGGCGTCGATGCGTATCTGTAAGATCGCTCTCCGCCTTCCTACAGTCATTGGTAGTGTAGTAACATTTCTACCCCTTCCTTCCAAGATGGCCGCTGGTCGGTCCGCTCCTTCCCTCCCACTGTTCCTCTGCTGTGGTGCAGTGTTTCTATTTTGAAGTTGTGCGCGCGCTTCCAATACGCGGCGCAATTCAACTGTCTAATTTTGTGGAGTGGCGGGGTTCTCTCGAGCTCCGTCCTCTCCCGGTAAATTTCTAGTCAGAGTTTTGGACTTCTAGTATAAACTAGTTACCTTTCGAGAACTTCACTCAGTCCCGCAGTGGGACATTATTTCGAGAAAGCCCGCTGTATCTTCGAAGGACTTCGAAGGGAGAATCTGCGGAAAAGTGGGCATCTCGTTCACGACGTGAGGTCAAGTTCTTCATGAGTAAGGAAGGGTGAGAGGTTAGGCGAGAGAGCTGGGCATTTTGAGAAGTAAGTGTGCCTTTTTTCTCTCACATTCTTGGAGCGTCAACCTTCCAGTGAACTTCGTTTCTGTGACTAGAGACTCTGTGGGTCAGTAAGCATTTCAGTTCCGCTTATGACTCACGTATTCCAGCAACAATAGTCTTCAGTAAAGAGTTGCCAGTCAGAATCAATTCAGCATACCAGTGGATAGTAAGAAAGGAAAAGAGACTGAAACAAGAGTAAGAAGAAGGAGTAGTTTTGAGTCAAATAAAGACTTCCTCAGCTTTGATCTCAAATAAGCAATTGTAAATATATATATATATATTTATTTAAGAGCATTCACCTACCAGCATCATCTTCGGAGTGCAGAGTCCAGCAAGAAGATTAGCCAAATATCCTCAACCTCATATCTCAGCTCTTCACTTAAAATATTGAATAACCTCTTGTTGGGAAAACAGGGTAAGCTGGAGGGAGAGAGTTGGGTGGAGTGGGCTTAAGGAAGAAGACAGGGTTTTACATGTGAATTTTCATTACAGGATTTGCTGCACGCCAACAGTACTGCCCCTCTTTCTCAATAAGATACCCAGCTGATTGAGTATAGAGAGTAGCTACCCACTGTGTCTGGACAGGTATAGTGTGGAATAATTTCATTTGTAATTCTTAAGGGTAGTAGTTGTGGAACAGTTGTTTATTAACTCTCGTTACAGGGATCTAGAAGAAGAAGGTTCGAGACCCGTCCAGAAAGAAGACACAGTGCAGTCTCTCTAGTCTGTCCAATTCCCCTTTCCCCCTCCTCGCTGCTCGTGAGCCTTTGAGTTCGCGGCAGCGGAGTAGGGGAGTGGAGAACCAGCATCTGCTCCTGTGGAAACCAAACTTCAGCTTGAGGTACTTGACAGACTGGGGGTGAATGAATGATTTATTCAGCATTCCGTCCATCATTTGTTTGCGTAGCACTTTTCACCCTCAGTGAGATGGGTAAGCCCAGACGTGGGTCCCTTGCTCACTGTGCAACTGGATTCAAGCTAGCCTGGCTTAAGAAGGGTAATACCCAGAAACATGGACTAGGATGCTTGTTTCCAGTCCAGGGTGGACCTGGCTTGGCAGTTCGGTCTGGACTGTTCCCATGCGGCACAGGGAAAAGACTGATTTTCATATGGTTGGATCTAAACTGGGGTGGCATGGTGAGCAAAAGAACTATGTATTTAATCCAGATTTCTTGACTGGGGGTGAATGTATGATTTATTAAGCATTCAGTCCATCATTTGTTTGTGTAGCAATTTTCACCCTAAGTGGGATGGGTATCCCCAGACGTGGGTACCTTGCTCACTGTGCCACTGGATTCAAGCTGGCCTGGCTGATGAAGGTTAATGCCCAGAAACCGGTCCCAGGATGCTTGTTTCCAGTCCAGGCAGGACCTGGCATGGCAGTTCGTTCTGGACTGTTCCCATGAGACACAGGATCAATACTGATTAACCTATGGCTGGGTCTAAAGTGGGGTGGCATGGCGAGCAAAAGAACGATAGATTTAACCCAGATCTCCTGACTGGGGGTGAATGTATCATTTATTCAGCATTCCGTTTCTCATTTGTTTGCGTGGCACTCTTCACCCTAAGTGGGATGGGTATGCCCAGACATGGGTCCCTTGCTCATTGTGCCACTGGATTGAAGCTAGCTTGGCTGATGCTCAGTAATACCCAGAAATCGGTCCCAGGATGGTTGTTTCTGGTCCAGGGTAGAACTGCTTGGCAGTTTGGTCTGGACTGTTCCCAAAAGGCACTGGGTCATGACTAATTTGCATATGGCTGGGTCTAAACTGGGGTGTCAAGTTGAGCAAAAGACCAATGGATTTAACCCAGATCTGTTGACTGGGGGTGAATGTATGATTTATTCAGCATTCTGTCCATCACTCGTTTGCGCAGCACTTTTCACCGTAGGTGGGATGGTTATGCCCAGGCGTGGGTCCCTTGCTCACAGTGCCTCTGGATTCAAGCTATTCTGGCTGATGAAGGGTAACACCCAGAAACCGGTCCTAGGATGCTTGTTTCCTGTCCAGGTAGGACCTGGCTTGGCACTTTGGTCTGGACTGTTTCCATGAGGCACAGGATTAAGACTGATTTGCATATGGCTGGGTCTAAACTGGGGTGTCATGGTGAGCAAACGAACAATGGATTTAACCCAGATCTCTTGACTTGGGGTGAATGTATGATTTATTCAGCATTCTGCCCATCTTTTTTTTGCGTAGCACTTTTCAACCTAATGGGATGGTTATGCCTAGATGTGGGTCCCTTGCTCAAAGTGCCACTGGATTCAAGCTAGCCTGGTTGATGAAGGGTAATACCCAGAAACCGGTGACAGGATGACTGTTTCAGGTCTAGGGAGGAACTGGCTTGGCACTTCGATCTGGACTGTACCCATGAGGCACTGTGTCAAGACTAATTTGCATATGGCTGGGTCTAAACTGGGGTGGCATTGTGAGGAAAAGAACGAAGGATTCAACCCAGATCTCTTGACTGGGGGTGAATGTATGATTTATTCAGCATTCCGTCTATCATTTGTTTGCGTAGCACTTTTCACCCTAAGTGGGATGGTTATGCCCAGACGTGGGTCCCTTGCTCACTGTGCCACTGGGTTCAAGCTAGCCTGGCTGATGAAAGGTAATACCCAGAAACTGGTGACAGGATGACTGTTTCAGGTCTAGGGAGGAACTGGTTTGGCACTTCGGTCTGGAATCCCATGAGGCACAGGGTCAAGACTGATATGCATATGGTTAGGTCTAAATGCGAATGGAATGGTGACCAAAAGAACAATGGATTTAACCCAGATCTCTTGACTGGGGGTAAATGTATAATTTATTCAGTATTCCATCCATGATTTGTTTGCGTAGCGCTTTTTACCCTAAGTGGGATGGGTATGCCGAGACATGGGTCCCTTGCTCACTGTGCCACTGCATTAAAGCGTGCCTCGTTGATGAATTGTAATACCCAGAAACCGGTTCCGGGATGTTTGTTTCCAGCAGGGAGGACCTGGCTTGGCAGTTCGGTCTAGACTGTTCCTATGGGGCACAGGGTCAAGACTGATTTGCATATGGCTGGGTCTAAAGTGGGGTGGCATGGTGAGCGAAAGAACGATGGATTTAACCTAGAACTCTTGACTGGGGGTGAATGTATGATTTATTCAGCATTCCGTTCATCATTTGTTTGCGTGGCACTCTTCACCCTAAGTGGGATGGGTATGCCCAGACATGGGTCCCTTGCTCATTATGACACTGGATTGAAGCTAGCTTGGCTGATGCTCGGTAATACCCAGAAACTGGTCCCAGGGTGGTTGTTTCCGGTCCAGGGTAGACCTGGCTTGGCAGTTCGGTCTGGACTGTTCCCAGGAGGCACTGGGTCAAGACTAATTTGCATATGGCTGGGTCTAAACTGGGTGTCAAGTTGAGCAAAAGAACAATGGATTTAACCTAGATCTGTTGACCGGGGGTGAATGTATTATATATTCAACATTCTGTCCATCATTTGTTTGCGTAGCACTTTTCACCCTAAGTGGTATGGGTATAACCAGACATGGGTCCCTTGCTCACTGTGCCACTGGATTCAAGCAAGCCTGGCTGATGAAGAATAATACACAGAAACCGGTCCCAGGATGCTTGTTTCCGGTCCAGGGAGGACCTGGCTTGGCAGTTCGGGGTGGACTCTTCCCATGAGGCACAGGGTCAACACTGATTTGTATATGGTTAGGTCTAAACTGGAGTGTCATGGTGAGCAAAGGAACTATTGATTTAGCCCAGATCTCTTGACTGGGGGTGAATCTATGTTTATTCAGCATTCCGTCCATCATTTGTTTGCGTAGCACTTTTCACTCAGAGTGGGATGGGTATGCCCAGACTTTCGTCCCTTGCTCACTGTGCCACTGTATTCAAGCTAGCCTGGCTGATGAAAGGTAATACCCAGAAACCGGTCACAGGAGGCTTGTTTCCGGTCCAGGGATGACCTGGCTTAGCACTTTGGGACGGACTGTTCGCGTGGCATGGTGAGCAACAGAATGATGGATTGAACCCAGATCTCTGTACTGGGGGTCAATGTATGATTTATTCAGCATTTGTTTGTGTAGCACTTTTCACCATAAGTGGAATGGGGATGCCCAGACGTGTTTCCCTTGCTCACTGTGCCACTAGATTCAAGCTAGCCTGGGTGATGAAAGGTAATACCCAGAAACTGGTCGCAGAATGCTTTTTCCTAGTCCAGGGAGGACCTGGCTTTGCTGTTCAGTCTGGACTGTTCACATGAGGCACAGGGTCAATACTGATTTGCATATGGCTGGGTCTAAACTGGGATGGCATGGCGAGCAAAAGAACAATGGATTTAACCCAGTTCTCCTGACTGGGGGAAAATATATAATTTATTCAGCATTCCGTCCATCATTCATTTGCGTAGCACTATTTAACCTAAGTGGAATGGGTATGCCCAGACGTGGGTCTCTTGCTCACTCTGCCACTGGATTCAAGCTAGCCAAGCTGATGAAGGATAGTACCCAGAAACCGGTCACAGGATGCTTCTTTCCGTTCCAGTGAGAACTTGCCAGTTCAGTCTGGACTCTTCCAGTGAGGCACAGGGTCAAGTCTGATTTGGATATGGCTTGGTCTAAACTGTGGTGGCATGGTGAGCAACAGAATGATGGATTGAACCCAGATCTCTGTACTGGGGGTCAATGTATGATTTATCATTCCGTCCATAATTTGTTTTTGTAGCACTTTTCACCATAAGTGGAATGGGGATGCCCAGACGTGTTTCCCTTGCTCACTGTGCCACTGGATTCAAGCTAGCCTGGGTGATGAAGGGTAATACCCAGAATCTGGTCGCAGAATGCTTTTTCCTAGTCCAGGGAGGACCTGGCTTGGCAGTTCAGTCTGGACTGTTCACATGAGGCACAATACTGATTTGCATATGGCTGGGTCTAAACTGGGATGGCATGGTGAGCAAAAGAACAATGGATTTAACCCAGATCTCCTGACTAGGGGAAATTATATAATTTATTCAGCATTCCATTCATCATTCGTTTGCGTAGCACTATTTAACCTAAGTGGGATGGGTATGCCCAGACGTGGGTCTCTTGCTCTCTCTGCCACTGGATTCAAGCTAGCCAGGCTGATGAAGGGTATATCCAGAGACCGGTCCCAGGATGCTTGTTTCCGGTCCAGGGAGGACCTGGCTTGGCAGTTCAGTCTGGACTGTTCCCATGAGGCACAGGGTCAAGACTGATTTGTATTTGTTTAGGTCTAAACTGGGGTGACACGGTGAGCAAAAAACGATGGATTTAACCGAGATCTCTTGACTGGGGGTGAATGTATGATTTATTCAGCATTCCGTTCATCATTTGTTTGCATGGCACTCTTCACCCTAAGTGGGATGGGTATGCCCAGACATGGGTCCCTTGCTCATTGTGCCACAGGATTAAAGGTAGCCTGGCTAATGAAGGGTAATACACAGAAACCGGTCCCAGGATGCTTATTTCCGATCCAGGGAAGACCTGGCTTGGCAGTTCGATCCGGACTGTTCCCATGAGGCACAGGGTCAAGACTGATTTGCATATGGCTGGGTCTAAACTGGGGTGACATGGTGAGCCAAAGAACGATGGTTTTAACTGAGATCTCTTGACTGGGGGTGAATGTATGATTTATTCAGCATTTCGTCTATCATCTATTTGCGTAGCACTTTTCACCCTAAGTGGGATGGTTTTCCCATACTTGGGTCCCTTGCTAACTGTGCCACTGGATTCAAGGTAGCCTGGCTGATGAAAGGTAATACCCAGAAACCGGTGACAGGATGACTGTTTCAGTTCTAGGGAGGAACTGGCTTGGCACTTTGGTCTGGACTGTTCCCATGAAGCACAGTGTCAAGACTGATGTGCATGTGGCTGCATCTAAACTGGGGTGGAATGGTGAGCAAAAGAACAATGGATTTAACCCAGATCTCTTGACTTGGGGTAAATGTATAATTTATTCATCATTCCGTCCATCATTTGTTTGCGTAGCACTTTTTACCCTAAGTGGGATGGGTATGCCCAGACGTGGGTCCCTTGCTCACCGTGCCACTGGATTCAAGCTTGCCTCGTTGATGAATTGTAATACCCAGAAACCGGTTCTGGGATGTTTGTTTCCAGTCCAGGGAGGACCTGGCTTGGCAGTTTGGTCTGGACTGTTCCCATGAGGCTCAGGGTCAAGACTTATTTGCATATAGCTGGGTCTAAAGTGGGGTGGCATGGTGAGCGAAAGAATGATGGATTTAACCCAGATCTGTTGACTGGGGGTGAATGTATGATATATAGAGCATTCTCTCCATCATTTGTTTGTGTAGTACTTTTCACCTTCTTTTCCCAGAAGATTCAGGCCATCTATTCCTCATTCTCCACCGGTAGTGGCGACACGGAGCCTACCAACACAACAGAGTCCAACCTCTCGGTCCCCAGCTCGTTGGTTAAATTCCCCCTCCTAGACTTCATCACATTAGACAGAATGATCCCTAAAGTCACCTCTGGATCCCCCAATGATTCAGCACCTCCGCAGACCCTCATCAAGGTCATTGATGCCATCTGCCCAGTCATCCTGGATGTCCTTAACGCCTCCATCACCTCCAACTCCGTCCCAGCTCCTTGGAAGTATGCGATGGTTAGGGCCCTCTTGAAAAAGCCCACCCTAGATCAGAATAACTTGGCCAATTTTCGCCCTATCTCCCTACTCCCCTGGATGAGCAAACTGCTGGAGAGCCACATCAATAACATCTTAGTAGATTATTTAGAATCAAATAAACTGCTATGTGCCTCTCAGACGGGGTTCCGCCCCCAACACAGTACTGAAACTGCCCTCATAGCAGTCACGGAAGAAACCAGAGCCGTGCTGGACCAGGGAGGAAAAGCGGCCATTATATTACTCGACCTCAGTGCCGCGTTCGACACTGTTAACCATGCCATGCTATTACACCGTCTGAAGGGCATGGGCGTGTCGGGCGCGGCCCTGGAATGGCTGACTTCCTTCCTGGATGAGCGATTTTTCCAGGTGTTTGAGGGCGAGGTAGTTTCCTCTAAGCAACCACTTAGCTGTGGGGTCCCTCAGGGCTCGTCCCTGAGCCCCACACTTTTTAACGTCTATATGCGACCTCTAGCTGAGATAGTCCAGCCCTTCAGTGTGCGTATTGTCACCTACGCGGACGACACCCAACTGGTGGTCTCGCTGGACCACACTGAAGGGTCGTCCAACACCTTGGGCTCGTGTCTAGAGGCCGTTGCTAAGTGGATGCAATCCTCCTGTCTTAAGCTTAACGGGGAAAAGACGGAGATTATGTTATTGGGCAACTCTCCACTGACCTCTCTGGCCTCTATTTGGCCCACATGTCTTGGCACCCCTCCCCCCCCTAAACCTCAGATAAAGAGCCTTGGAATTTGGCTCGACAAAGCGCTGGACTTCTCGGTCCAGGCTACTAAAACTGCCTCCATGTGTGTTGGGCTAATGAAAATGCTTTGTAAAGTCCTTCCTCTGATTCCCTTCCAGGCGAGGAGAATCATGGTTCAGGCCCTGATACTCTCCCGCCTGGATTATGGAAACGCCTTATACCTAGGTGCCCCGGCAGCAGTGATCAACAGGCTCCAAGTCATGCAAAACTGTGCCGCCCGACTACTGTTCAACATTCCCCGCTGGCAGTCAGCCAAGAACGCTCTAAAAGAACTACATTGGCTCCCAGTGGCCGCTAGAGCACAGTTTAAAGCTATGTGCATAGTGCACAAATCTTTCCATCGCACAGGCCCTGCTATCCTGTCCCCCTTAGTCGTGCCCTACGCCCCGTCTAGAGCCCTTCGCTCCTGTTCATTGCATCTAGTAACCACAACAAAAATCACCAAAGCCCGATGGGGCGGCCGTTCCTTTTCCCACACCGCCGCCAGACTGTGGAATGCTCTTCCCTTGGTCCTCAGAGAGAATAAGAATCGGCTGGCTTTCAGGAAAGCCTTGAAAACTCATCTGTTCACGAAAGCGTGTTAATTCACCCGGCAGCTCGCTGGAGTAATTCAGTTGAAGCGCTGCGAGGCCCCCGGGTAGTTACGCGCTATATAAATATAAAAAAAAAAAAAAAAAATATTGATTTGCATATGCCTTGGTCTAAACTGGGGTGGCATGGTGAGCAATAGAACGATGAATTCAACCAAGATCTCTTTACTGAGGGTCAATGTATGATTTATTCAGCATTCCGTCCATCATTTGTTTGAGTAGCACTTTTCACCCTAAGTGGGATGGGTATGCCCAGACGTGTTTCCCTTGCTCACTGTACCACTGGATTCAAGCTAGCCTGGCTGATGAAGGGTAATACCCAGAAACTGGTCCCAGAATGCTTTTTCCGAGTCCAGGGAGGACCTAGCTTGGCAGTTCGGTCTGGAAGGTTCACATGAGGCACAGAGTCAATTCTGATTTGCATATGGCATGGCGAGCAAAAGAACAATGGATTTAACCCAGATCTCATGACTGGGGGTGAATGTATGATTTATTCAGCATTCCATCCTTGCTCACTGTGCCACTGGATTTCAGCTAGCCTGGCTGATGAAAGGTAATACCCAGAAACCGGTCGCAGGATGCTTGTTTCCGGTCCAGGGAGGAACTGGCTTGGCACTTCGGACCGGACTGTTTGCATGAGGCATAGGGTCAAGACTGATTTGCATATAGCTGGGTCTAAACTGGGTTTGAATGGTGTGCAAAAGAACAATAGATTTAACACAGATCTCTTGACTGGGGGGTGAATCTATGTTTATTCCGCATTCGGTCCATCATTTTTTGCTTAGCCCTTTTTTCAGTGAGATGGGTATGCCCAGACGTGGGTCCCTTGCTCACTGTGCAACGGGATTCAAGCTAGCCTGGCTGATGAAGGGTAGTACCCAGAAACCGGTCACAGGATGCTTCTTTCCGTTCCAGGCAGAACTTGGCAGTTCTGTCTGGACTCTTCCCGTGAGACACAGGGTCAATATTGATTTGCATATGCCTTGGTCTAAACTGGGGTGGCATGGTGAGCAATAGAACGATGAATTCAACCAAGATCTCTTTACTGAGGGTCAATGTATGATTTATTCAGCATTCCGTCCATCATTTGTTTGAGTAGCACTTTTCACCCTAAGTGGGATGGGTATGCCCAGACGTGGGTCCCTTGCTCACTATGCCACTCGATTCAAGCTAGTCTGGCTGATGAAGGGTAATACCCAGAAACCAGTCCCAGGATGCTTGTTTCCGGTCCAGGGAGGACCTGGCTTGGCAGTTTGGTCTGGACTCTTCCCATGAGGCACAGGGTCAAGACTGATTTGCATATGGCTGGGTCTAAACTGGGGTGGCATGGTGAGCAAAAGAACAATGGATTTAACCCAGATCTCTTGACTGGGGGTGAATGTATGATTTATTCAGCATTCCGTACATCGTTTATTTTTTAAGCACTTTTCACCCTATGTGGGATGGAATTGCCCAGACGTGGGTCCCTTGCTCACTGTGCCACTGGATTCAAGCTAGCCGGGCTGATGAACGGTGATCCAGCGCGACATAGAGAGAGAGTCAGGGAAAAAGAGAGCAAATTTACAACTATCCTTCCTGCGTCGCAGACCTGATGTCACACTAACTCATTCACACACGCATTCATTGGTGAGGCCCATAACACCAACACTCATACATTTCCTCTCACGAGTCTGCACACAGGAGGGATGATGATTTACGCGCTGGACATGTGGGTGGGGTACCTTATAACCTATAGTGAAAGAAAAGTTACTTTACAAAATATACATTAACATTCGCCACCTATAGATTCCTAATCCTACTCATCAAGGCACTCCGCCCACTTGGTCGACGGACCAATTAGTTGGATTGGTTGATGGTGAGTTAGAACCAGCTAAAACACATTTAAGACTCAGAATCCTTAATTCTCTTTAACGAAGAACCACAAACTCATAATTTCTGTTAATCAATATTTGTTTATCTAAATTGTCATTGTAATTAATATTAGCATTTGTCTCTTCAAAACTTTTAGAATTTCTAGATCAATTTAGTTAAATCACAGAACATCATATTTACCTATTCTGGCTATCTGGGTTTTCTCTATTTCATTTGCTCTGCATAACCGAAGTTTGTCGTTAAATTGTCCAAATAAGGAGGCCAGAGCTCAGAGTCCGAAAGTCCTTTGCTCAGCACGTTAAGAGTCCCAAAGATCGTCAAATGACCAGAAGTCGAGCCAGCATCGGTCATCGCCTGTGGGGTCAAAGAGGGTGTGCAGTCATAGTAACCGCCGAATGTGCTAACCCCTCCCTATTCTACTACTCTTTTTATAATAAATTTCGGGATAACATGAAACATTTTTGGGCGGAGCATGATTTCTATTGGTTGGGGGCAAACGTCCGATTTTTGGACAGTCCACGTTCACATGGAGTTTGCTGATACGTTTCCGGTGATGATCCAATACTGATTGTTGCAAAGTTTTGTCTTCTATTTGTATGAGTCCATTGTTTTTTTATGCCAGTTTCTAACTTCCGGGGTCTTAGCAGTCCACCAATATCCTATCCTTGACGGGGACAGGGTGTATAGAGGTTGTTAGGAAGTTCACGGAGCCAGCCAAGTCTGTGCAGTAGACTTCGCACTTCACGAGACAGTGGCCAGGTCTGAACTCGGTTTCTGCCGCCATTTTCTGATAGGACCAAATGTCAACTTAAGTGAAACAAACACAAAAGGATAATTTATACAAAGAAATTATGCTTCTAATGTTATACCCTTACTAATAGACAGGAAGACAAAAGAGGTACGGTGTTCCTGGGTGGCAAGTTGGCCACTTGGTAAGTACTCAGAGTGGTGGGGAGGTGGGAAATACCTCCTTTCGGAACTAGGACCCTCACACATCCAGCAAGCTAGGGGTCATGCTTCATCATATGGGTCTGCTCCTCGTCGAGCCGGCACTGCAATGCTCGACGGGCACCCTTAAAGGGGCTCTTTATCGGAGATCTTTTGTTCCTTGCCGTATAGGTGCCGTGGGTGTGAGGTGCCTGGTAAGATGTAGATGTGGTGTGTGGGTTAAAACAGGTTAGGGAATCCTCTATAATTATTTTTATTCTGGAGAGGTCACAACCTGATTAAAAAGTAAAAAGAAGAAGAAGGGCGACTATTTTTTTTTAATCTGACAAAAACTCTTTTGTCTTCTAGTTCTACCCAGGGCAAGTACGGTGGACCTTTATCAAGCCAACACCTAGCTTGCTGGGTGTGTGAGGGTCCTAGTTCCGAAAGGAGGTATTTCCCACCTCCCCACCACTCTGAGTACTTACCAGGTGGCCAACTTGCCACCCAGGAACACCGTACCTCTTTTGTCTTCTAGTTCTACCCAGGGCAAGTACGGTGGACCTTTATCAAGCCAACACCTAGCTTGCTGGGTGAGTGAGGGTCCTAGTTCCGAAAGGAGGTATTTCCCACCTCCCCACCACTCTGAGTACTTACCAGGTGGCCAACTTGCCACCCAGGAACACCGTACCTCTTTTGTCTTCTAGTTCTACCCAGGGCAAGTACGGTGGACCTTTATCAAGCCCTCATTGTCCCCCTTGTTGTTTACTAAATACCCTTACTAATCCCTTTCTATATTAGTATTTTCCTAGCATATAGAGACATTTAAAGCAATATATTCACTTTTTACGGTCCTCCACGGAGATGCAAACGTCACAAAAGCAACATAAATCATGCGATATCTAATTACCACATATACTACTATTAATATGCGTACGTATTTTAGTTATTAGAGTTATTTTGCCATGCAAATAGCAAGTTCCCACATGTAATTTGTGTATGCAAATGGTTGGTTAAAATAAATCACAGCACACCATTAGTAAATTATTATTAGTAGGTTATTCAATTAATACTTTCATGCAAAATAGAGGAGGTATACAACATTTTGCATTACCTGCTCTATCAATCCCCCCTTTGGTGATTTTTAACATCACCACACTACCTTTACATTTTGAAAAAATGTAGTAAAAGAAATTAAATCAATTCTCTTAATTATTGTGTTAGTTCACATAACTGTTTCACCTGTCTCTTCTTCTCTTGTTTTTCTATTCATATTGTCTTTCTACTCTTCTAATTCTACTTCTTCAAATTCCCTTTCTTTTCTTTGTTTCTCTTTGTTTCTGACAGTTTCTCTTTTTATGTGTTTTCGTAATTTTCTTTTCTTGTTACATAAACATCCTAGTCTTCATATTAATACTAAAATAATCACACATGTTACTTGAAAAAATATAAAGCTTTAGTAAAAAATTCTTAATAGTAGAAAACTTTTTCCCAATATTTTCCCAAATACCTTCAACCTCCAGTGGAACAATTTCCTCATGCAAATCAGTTATATTCTTAATGTATGTCTTCAAATCTTGACTTTCGTTAGGAATGTAAGTACAACAATGTTGAACTTTCAGCATTCCACAGACTCCACCCTCTTCTGCAAAAATCAAAGGCATGTCGATTTTGCATTACCATGGCATGCATGGCAACCATTTCAGTATTTACCAATACAAATCCTCCAGCGGTGCTTGTTGACAAGCGATCCACTACTGTTGATAGTTTTCTAATTTTGTGTGCATTCAGAGATATTCCCACTGCTGGTATCAACGCTTCGAAAATGTCTCCCACAATTTCTGACCAAGATTCTCTTTTTCTTCGTGTTAGTTGACTACCTAACTCATGTGCACCATCTTTTCCTCTTCCCACATGGAATATCTTTGGGATAACCAGGCCTAGATAACATGTGCCATACCAGCGATCTGGCAATCAATAATATGCTTTGTTCCCGCAGATAAAATATAGTCCAGGAAATACTGGATCATTCCCTCCTTTAAATCCCCATCCACCCATGATTCTATAAGTATCATGGCAATCACTTGTACTTACAAAGTAATTATCATATGCAGTTTGATTCCTTCTAATACACAACTTCCCTTTCTGAGGCCAATCTAAAGCCATTGTTGGACTAGCTTCTCCTTTCAAATGTTTTTCTCTTTCAACATCCCAGACGTTTTTTTCTTCTTTTCCCTCAGGTACTTTCCTTTGCATTTTTAATCTCCTTTCTTCAACCATAGCCAAGAAAACTTTCTCTTCCTTCTTAAAACTGCAAGTTAGATTGTTTCTTAATATTGACTCTAATGTTAATTCTTTAGTTTCTAAGAAAAATTCTCCTAACACTTTAGCAGGCTTAACTTTATTCAACTTGTTAATTACAGGTACTTTTGAAAATACATTATCTACATCTGAAAAGTAATATTCTAATTTCCCTATCTTGTAAAACAAACTTGCTAGTACACTACATGTTATTCCATATGTTACTGGGAGGTGATGGTAAGTCACTCGCTCAGATACAGACGCCGGCAACTGCATGCAGACGTAACAATCCCTTACATCCATCGTCTTCACATATTCGTATAGTAATTTTGAAAATACATTGTTAGAAAAATCAGTTATAGACCTGTCTTTATGTAAATAATTTCTATCTAATTTAGTCGGATATACCTTTCTTAGTCTTTTCTATATTAGTTTTATTCTCCCTATGTCCTTCTATTGTTTCTAGTGTAACCTTAAATGAAACCATTAACACCAACACACTCCACAGAAGCATTAGTAATCCTGTACAACAACAACATATTTTGAACCATCTTCTAAGGAACACACATTTAGATTTTCTACTTTCTGTGTTTGCCATTTCGAAAAAGGATCAGTGTCTTTTGACTTAGCCTCTTCTACTTCACAACTAGCTTTGTCTAACCCAAGGCTCTAAGCACCTACTTGGTTCTTTACAGTTTATGTCTTTTCCAGTAATTTATTGTTTCTTCATTTTGAACACGTTTTATCTTTTCAGTTTGGCTTTTGATCATCTTTCAATTTTCTTTCGTAATCTTGTTGCTGAATTTCCTGAACATCCGTCTCTTCTCCGATGTCGGACAAGATAACTCTCAGGATTTCCGATTCTTCATCTTCCTCAACCACTCCTGGTACAGTCACCTCTAGATCCCCTTGACTGTCTGCCTCTTCTTTTACTTCAGGCAGTGCCACATATGACCATTCCGGCGACTTATACTTCTGGTTAGGTTTTCTCGTTCTATTATTTTCTTCTGCAGTTGTTTGTTCCACGTCTTTCAATTTCTCTTGGCTAGACACTTCATTCACCTGTTCAGCCCTAGATGAATTTACTCGTGTCAATCTGTATCTTAATCTCTTTATCTTGTTGGGCCAAATTTCATCCCTTGCTGGCCTTTTCAACTTACTTCCTTTTTCATTTTTCTCAGTTCTCCATGCTCTCTTTCTCAGGACTCGACCTTCTGGTACTTCTTCATCACTGTCCTCTAATTCAGTTTCAACTTGACTTTTACTTTCAGTAGTTCTTCTTTCCACCACTTCTTTTTTATTGCCTACTTCTGTCCCTCCTCGTGGTTCTTCCTGCTGACTAACCGTCCCTTCTTCTGGATGTGTGAGTTCCATACAACTCCTCGGGGTCTTCCCCAAAAATCTTTCCCTCACTCTCTGTATCTGATACCTTACAATCTAATTTTGTTACTTCAGGTGCAATTTCTCTTGAACTTTCATTCGGGACTGCCTTATCAAGAATTTCTTTTATAGTCTCTTCACTGTTTTTACTCTCATTCTTATGTGCTTGAACAGGTTTGGTGTCTTATTCTGAGCTAGTGTCAGAAATCTGTAACTTCTTAAAGGAAAGTTCTCTGGTGCAATAACTGGACTTTGTTCTGATTCCCCCCTTTCAGGAATTTGTCTCGTTCTTGTTTCTTCAGAATCTGATTCAGAGCTTGTATCGTATTCTTCAAAGTATTCTCCTTCCTTGTTATCCACTGGGTTTGGAATTCGCAAGATGTGACTAGCATGAATCCAGTTCTTACCTCCTGCACATTTTACTGCTGCTGACGTGGTTTTCCACAACGTGGGACCAAACAGTTTCGTCTTCTATGCACTTTTATTCTCACCCAGTCCCCTGGGCTCAAATCATGAGCTGGCTTCTTTTCAAGAGTGGTGGCATCCGATCCAACCTGATGGAACACAGAATGAACGGAATCAGCCAATCCCTTGCAATAATCCAACACCAAGTCATCAGATATAGGCAAAAGCTTGTTGACTGGTATGAAAACATGTTGCATTGCTCTTCCCATGACAATTTCATGCGGACTCCGATCTGTATTCCTATCTGGATAGTCATGAGCACTAGAGGCAAGACATCAGGACATTTCAAACCTGTGGCTAAACACATTTTTCCCAGTCTGTTTTTAATGGTGCCATTTACGTGTTCCACCACACCAGAAGCCTCTGGGCGATAGGCACAATGTAATTTCTGTTGTACATTCAATGCTTCACAAATTAACTTCATGACTTCATTATGGAAATGTTTTCCTCTATCTGACTCAGTCGTGACTGGAAAACCAAACCTCGGAATGAACTCTCTTAATAATAGCTTGGCTACTGTAATTCCATCACTTCTTCTCATTGGGTATGCGTCCACCCATCGAGAGAACAGACAAGCCTTCACTAAAACATACCTCAACCTGTTACAAGGGGTCATTTCAATGAAGTCAATCTGCATTCTGGTGAAAGGCCCTCCTTCTTGACCTATCGTTCCCAGACTTACCACTGTTTTTTTTCCAGGATTGAACTGCTGACATATAAGACATCTCTGTACAAAAGGGGGTGCTGATGGACGGAGCATCAGAACCAATCAAACACTCACACCCAGTCAACAGATCTGGGTTTGATCCATCACCGTTCTTTAGCCCACTCTGCCACCCCAGTTCAGACATGGCCATATGCAAATCAGTCTGACCCTGTGCCTCATGGGAACAGTCCAGCCCAAACTGCCAAGCCATGCCTTCCCTGGACCGGAAACAAGCTTCCTAGGACAGGTTTCTGGCATTTCAGCCGTCTTCAGCCAGGCTTGCTTGAATCCAGTGGCAAAGTGAGCAAGGGACTCACGTCTGAGCATACCCTGCCAACTTATGGCAAACAAAGTGGTACAAAAGGGGGTGGTGATGGACGGAGCATCAGAACCAATCAAACACTCACACCCAGTCAACAGATCTGGGTTTGATCCATCACCGTTCTTTAGCCCACTCTGCCACCCCAGTTCAGACATGGCCATATGCAAATCAGTCTGACCCTGTGCCTCATGGGAACAGTCCAGCCCGAACTGCCAAGCCATGCCTTCCCTGGACCGGAAACAAGCTTCCTAGGACCGGTTTCTGGCATTTCAGCCGTCTTCAGGCAGGCTTGCTTGAATCCAGTGGCAAAGTGAGCAAGGGACTCACGTCTGAGCATACCCTGCCAACTTATGGCGAACAAAGCGCTTTGTGATGGATTGTTTCGTCCGAGACAGGAAGATTTTTAACATCAGCTGACCTAACAATTGAACGAGTAGCACCAGTACTAGGAAAGTAATGTTTTCGTCATTTACCTTTCCATCCACAAATGGGCCTGTCTCGTCTACTTCTAGAGTTGCGACAAGTACGCACTCCTCTTCCTCCCCTTGGCACCATCAATAACCTTCTTCTGACTCACTCTCATCGCGTCGTAGCCAATACTGTGAAACAGCACTAGCGCTCTGCAGCTTAGTTACCTGTTCTTCGTTGTACAATCCTGTCTCATTACTGTATTACTGATGATTTACGCTCTGTGGAACAGGTGGTTTTGGCGCCTGATTCTGTTGGGGAACAATCTGCTGCTGTTGCTGCGGTTGACAACTCACCTCTTTCTGCACCTGTGAATTCAACGATGCATTATCACCATTAGCACTCAGGGGAAATTTACACTCGGATTTCCAATGCCCTATTCTTCCGCAATTATGACATGGCCATTTCTTTTTGGCTTCATCTATATTAAATTGTCCTTTCCCTTTTCCAATATTAAATTTTTGATTTCATACCTATACCAGTTGCCTGTTCAATCAATTGAGCTTCCTGTCTTTCTGCCACCTTTACTTGAGCCCACATGGCTTTTTCTTTTAGTTTACGCTGCTTTGCTTCAATTTCATCACTAAAATATTTTACATGTCTTAGGACTTCATCTATCTTTTTATTCTGCCAATCTACTGTATGCTGTTTAATCATTTCACTTACTTCAGGTCACAATTCGTACACAAATCGATATGCAAAATGACTCAAATCCTTTTCACTCAAGTTTTCATCACCACTGCACTGTTTAAAGGCAAGGATCAACCTTTCATAGTACGCATGTACTGATTCTTTCGCTTCTTGATGAGTTCTATCAATTTTTACCTAATCAGTTTCTTTAGGAGGTAGTTTATTTTTCAAAAAGGTAATTATTTGTTCATATTTTCTCATTACCTCTGGATCAGGGGCACCTGTTTTGGGATCTCTGGGGTATTCTTGTTTAGGCCAACTAATCATTACCTTACATTCTGTCCATAAATCTGCTGGTACTATTATACTATTACGTCAAAAAGAATATTCAAATCAATCCATAGAACCTTTGATAATTTTCCGAACCTGTTTACCTGCCTATACCACTCGACTGGCTTTTCACGCAGTCGTGGAAAATCATTTGTAAATGACAAAATATCTTGTCTAGTCCAGGGGACATGTACATAGCCTCCACCTGGAATCTTTCTCATGGGACATTCAGTTACTACCTTTTCTTTTTCTCTTACTGTGTAAGCTGCAAACGTTTTATCCATTGCATCGTCTCGTTTTCGAAACCATCTACTCTTCCATTTGTCTACATCGCCCCATTTTCTCAGTAATATGATTAAATCTTTAATCTGAATCATTCGTCCACTCATATTTACATTTTCAATGTCTTTTTCAGAAAAATCTACTCTATATGGTTTTTGTAATGACTTTACCTTTTCAAAATCATTTGCCACTTCTTCAAGTCTTTCATGTAAATTCCTGGCTCTCCACGTTATAGTTTTGCATAGAAACAATAATTCTTCATCCTGATAGTTCTTTAATTTTTCTGTAGGAATAGTTCCAACTAATAATTTCTCTAATACTATTTTTAATTTGGACACATCTAAAGGTCTAGGCTCAGCAACTTTTTGTTGTAAACTTCTTAGCCATTCACTTAATTCATCAGAAGTAGGCCCATCAGGAATCATTTCATTTCGTGTCTGTTCTAATCCTTTTGGTGATCCTGGTACTGACTCTGTTGTCATTATTGCTCTATTTACTAAACTCTGATTTACTGTCAAATTTTTAGGAGTACTTTGTTCGGAAATTCCTACCGTTTGTCCCCACGAATTTTCTCTTGTATCTCTTCTTTGTATTTAATTTTCCCTGTTTCCATTATAAGGAATTGTCAGACAATGCTCACTATCCTTTTGTTTATCAAAAATCGCCATTACAGGTCCTATTGTTACAGGAACAGTTACGGCTTCCATATTTTTAGTTAGTTCTCTAATCTTCTCAGTTAATTCTAAAGTAGTTCTAGCTAATTCAGCTGAATTTTCTTTTGCCATTTTACTACCTTGAATATTATCGGTTTCTCTGAAAGGATTATTTCTTGAGGTATCATGTGGTACTGTTTAAAATGTTATATTCTGTGGTGATTCTTTTACTGGGGCACTCGGTGTCAATGTGGAATTTGGTTGATACGGGGATGGATTTTTATAAAACATGTCTTCCAGCACATCATCCTCCGACACATGCACACCATACTTATAACTTTCTGATCCTGTATTATTTCTCTTTTCTGTACACATTCTACTAGTGGTTTCTTCAACATTTCTTATAGGAAACAACCCATCAGTCATATTTGCACTTTGCCATCTCTTCATTCTATCATCATGATTCTGTTGTCAATATGATCTACCAAACATATATCTATACCTTCCGCCACTTCGTTGCCGTTCTCTGTCATACATCTCATCTTCCCATTCTGTCAATGCTTCAAACTGGGTAGGTCTAGGTCTCGGTTCTATTTTCATCCTTCTTTCTCTCAAACCGCTAAATTAAATGAACCATGTTCTGGAAATGCCAAAACTCCATCATCTGCTGTATATTTTGCCCAATTGTCTACCCAAATACATGTATGATAACCATATTTCGTCATCATAAAAGAAGCAGGTGATTTCGCTGGAGGGAGCAACTGTCCCTCTCTAGTCACAATCGGTTTGTCCTTTTTAAATAAGTTCTTGACTTTACCGAACCAGGACTTTTTCTCCTTCTCTGGTGGATTGTAATACATCATTTTCTCTTTTCTGTATCGCTAGATTTCTTCTACGACTGTTTTGTTTGTTTCATCCAATCGTAGCGCTACTCACACTAACGCACCAATCCTGAGCGTCTATGTCACTTTTGCAATTCTCCAATCCCAGCGCGACTCTCACTAATGCACCAATCCGGAGCGTCCACATTACCCTGTAATTCTCCACTCCTAGCACGGCGCATGCTAACGCACCAATCTGGAGCGTCTACGCCTCTTACCGACTGTCCAATCCCAGGGCGGTCTTTCTGACGTTAGCTTTTCTTGCTGCACCTGCTTCTGCTGACCCTCCTTTACAAAATTTCTCGGCAAACCTTTTACATTCACTTTTACAAAAATTCTGTTAGTAACGACATAAAAACGCCACCATTGTCTGTTTCGCTAACAAAGAATAGTCTTGACCTTTTTGCACAAGAATTCCGTCTTTCCCGAGAGCAGCGCTTACCTCTGCCCTACTACAGAATCTTTACAAACATCCGACTTCCTACATCACAGAAGTCGTCAAACAACATGAAACCCAACGCGACTCAACATAGAGTGTTAATACATAAACCAATACTTATCCAACATCCACAATTAATAATCAATATTCTAAATCAACAAGCAATAATCAAATCTATAAGCAATAACCACCAAACCAATGCAATAAAACCATCATTCTGCTACCAGAAAAACTGATCCAGCGCGACAGAGAGAGAGAGTCGGGAAAAAAGAGAGCAAATTTACAACTATCCTTCCTGCGTCGCAGACCCGACATCACACTAACTCATTCACACATGCATTCATTGGTGGGGCCCATAACACCAACACTCATACGTTTCCTCTCACGAGTCTGCACACAGGCGGGATGATGATTTACGTGCTGGACATGTGGGTGGGGTACCTTATAACCTATAGTGAAAGAAAAGTTACTTTACAAAATAAGCATTAACATTCGCCACCAGTAGATTCCTAATCCTAATCATCAAGGCACTCCGCCCACTTGGTCGACAGACCAATTAGTTGGGTTGGTTGATGGTGATTTAGAACCAGCTAAAACACATTTAAGACTCAGAATCCTTAATTCTCTTTAACGAAGAACCACAAACTCATAATCTCTGTTAATCAATATTTGTTTATCTAAAATTTCTTTGTAATTAATATTAGCATTTGTCTTTTAGAATTTCTAGATCTATTTAGTTAAATCACAGAACATCATATTTACCTATTCTGGCTATCTGGGTTTTCTCTAATTCATTTGCTCTGCATAACCCAATTTTGTTGTTAAATTGTCCAAATAAGCAGGCCAGAGCTCAGAGTCAGAAAGTCCTTTGCTCAGCACGTTACAGTCCCAAAGATCCTCAAAGGACCAGAAGTCGTGCCAGCATCCACCATCGCCTGTGGTGTCAAAGAGGGTGTGCAGTCATAGTAACCGCCGAATGTGCTAACCCCTCCCTATTCTACTACTCTTTTTATAATAAATTTCGGGATAACATGAAACATTTTTGAGCGTGATTTCTATTGGTTGGGGGCAAACGTCCGATTTTTGGACAGTCTACGTTCACATGGATTTTGCTGATACGTTTCCGGTGATGATCCAGTACTGATTGTTGTAAAGTTTCGTCTTCTATTTGTATGAGTCCATTGTTTTTTTATGCCAGTTTCTAACGTCTGGGGTCTTGGCAGTCCACCAATATCCTATCCTTGACAGGGACAGGGACAGGGTGTATAGAGGTCGTTAGGAAGTTCACAGAGCCAGCCGAGTCTGAGCAGTAGACTTTGCGCTTCACAAGACGGTGGCCATGTCTGACCTCAGTTTCTGCCGCCATTTTCTGATAGGCCCAAATGTCAACTTCAGCAAAACAAACACAAAAGGATAATTAAAAGAAAAAAATTATGCTTCTAATGTTATACCCTTACTAATCCCTTTATATATTGGTATTTTCCTAGCATATAGCGACATTTAAAGCAGTATATTCACCGTTACGGCCCTCCACGAAGATGCAAACGTCACAAACGCAACATAAATCATGCGATATCTAATTACCACATATACTACTATTAATATGCGCACGTATTTTAGTTATTAGAGTTATTTTGCCATGCAAATAGCAAGTTCCCACGTGTAATTTGTGTATGTAAATGGTTAGCTATAATAAATCACAGCACACTATTAGTAAATTATCATTAGTAGATTATTCAATTAATACTTTCATGCAAAATAGAGGAGGTATACAAAATTTTACATTACCTGCTCTATCAACGATAATACCCAGAAACCTGTCCCAGGATGCTTGTTTCCGGTCCTGGGAGGACCTGGCTTGTCAGTTCAGTCTGGACTGTTCCCATGAGTCACAGGATAAAGTCTAATTTGCATATGGCTGGGTCTAAACTGGGGTGGAATGGTGAGCAAAATACCAATGGATTTAACCCAGATCTCTTGACGGGGGTAAAAGTATGATTTATTCAGCATTCCGTCCATCATTTGTTTGCGAAGCACTTTTCAACCTAAGTGGAATGGGTATGCCCAGCAGTGGGTCCCTTGCTCACTGTGAAACTGAATTCAAGCTAGCCTGGCTGATGAAGGGTAATACCCAGAAACCGGTCCCAAGATGCTTGATTCTGGTCCAGGGAGGGCCTGGCTTGGCAGTTTGGTCTGGACTGTTCCTAGGAGGCTCAGGGTCAAGACTGTTTTGCATATGGCTGGGTCTAAACTGGGGTGGCATGGTGAGCAAAAGAACAACGGATTTAACCCAGATCTATTGAATGGGGGTGAATACATGATTTATTGAGCATTCCGTCCATCATTTGTTTGCATTGCACTTTTCACCCTAAGCGGGATGGGTATGCCCAGAAGTGGGTCCCTTGCTCACTGTGCCACTGGACTCAAGCTAGCCTGGCTGATGAAGGGTAATACCCAGAAACTGGTCCCAGGATGCTTGTTTCCAGTCCTGGGAGGACCTGTCTTGGCAGTTCGGTCTGAACTGTTCCTATGAGGCACAGGGTCAAGACTGAGTTGCATATGGCTGGGTCTAAACTGGGGTTTTATGGTGAGCATAAGAACAATGGATTTAACCCAGATCTCTTGACTGGGGGTGAATGTATGATTTATTCAGCATTCCGTCCATCATTTGTTTGTATAGCACTTTTCACCCTGAATGGGATGGGTATGCCCAGACGTGGGTGCCTTGCTCACTGTGCCACTGGATTCAAGCTAGCATGGCGGATGAAGGGTACTACCCAGAAACCGGTCCCAGGATGCTTGTTTCCAGTCCAGGGAGGACCGGGCTTGACAGTTCGGTCTGGACTCTTCCCATGACGCACAGGGTCAAGACTGATTTGCATATGGCTGGGTCTAAACCAGGGTGGCATGGTGAGCAACAGAACGATGGATTTAACCCATATCTCTTTACTTTGGGTGAAAATATGATTTATTCAGCATTCCGTCCATCATTTGTTTGTTGTAACGCTTTTCGCCCTAAGTGGGATGGGTATTCCCAGACGTGGGACCCGTGCTCACTACGCCACTGGAGTCAAGCTATCCTGGCTGATGACGGCTGATAGCCAGAAACCGGTCCTAGGATGCTTGATTCCGGTCCAGGGAAGACATGGCTTGGCAGTTCGGGCTGGACTGTTCCCATGAGGCACAGGGTCAAGGCTGATTTGCATATGGCCATGTCTAAACTGGGGTGGTGTAGTGGGCAAAAGAACGATGGATTTAACCCAGATCTCTTGACTGGGGGAGAATGTCTGCATTGTCAGCATTCCGTTCATCATTTGTTTGTTGTAACGCTTTTCGCCCTAAGTGGGATGGGTATTCCCAGACGTGGGACCCGTACTCACTACGCCACTGGAGTCAAGCTATCCTGGCTGATGACGGCTGATAGCCAGAAACCGGTCCTAGGATGCTTGATTCCGGTCCAGGGAAGACATGGCTTGGCAGTTCGGGCTGGACTGTTCCCATGAGGCACAGGGTCAAGGCTGATTTGCATATGGCTGGGTCTAAATTGAGATGGCATGGTGAGCAAAATAACAATGGATTTAACCCAGATCTCTTGACTGCGGGTGAATGTATGATTTATTCAGCATTCCGTCCATCATTTGTTTGCTTTGCACTTTTCACCTTAAGTGGGATGGGTATGCCCAGATGTGGGTCCCTTGCTCACTGTGCCACTGGATTCAAGCTAGCCTGGCTGATGAAGGGTAATAACCAGAAACTGGTCCCAGGATGCTTGTTTCCGGTCCAGGAAGGACCTGGCTTGGCAGTTCGGTCTAGACTCTTCCCATGAGGCATAGGGTCAAGACTGATTTGCATATGGCTGAGTCGACTCTAAACCGGGGTGGCATGGTGAGCAAAAGAAATATGGATTTAACCCAGATCTCTTGACTTGGGGTGAATGTATGATTTATTCAGCATTCCGTACATAATTTATTTTTTAAGCACTTTTCACCCTCTGTGGATGGGTATGCCCAGACATGGGTCCCTTGCTCACTGTGCCACTGGATTCAAGCTAGTCTGGCTGATTAACAGTAATACCCAGAAACCGGTCCCAGGATGCTTGTTTCCGGTCCTGGGAGGACCTGGCTTGTCAGTTCGGTCTGGACTGTTCCCATGAAGCACAGGATCAAGTCTAATTTGCATATGGCTGGGTCTAAACTGGGGTGGCATAGTGAGCAAAATAACAATGGATTTAACCCAGATCTCTTGACTGGGGGTAAATGTATGATTTATTCAGCATTTCGTCCATCATTTGTTTGCATAGCACTTTTCACCCTAAGTGGGATGGGTATGCGCAGATGTGGGTCCCTTGTTCACTGTGCCACTGGATTCAAGCTAGCCTGGCTGATGAAGGGTAAGACCCAGAAACCGGTCCCAGGATGCTTGTTTCTTGTCCAGGGAGGACCTGGCTTGGCAGTTCAGTCTGGACTGCTCCCATGAGCACAGGGCCAAGACTGATTTGAATATGGCTGGGTCTAAACTGGGGTGGCATGGTGAGCAAAATAACAATGGAGTTAACCCAGATCTCTTGACTGGGGGTCAATGTATGCTTTATTTTGCTTTCTCTCCATCATTTATTTGCATAGCACTTTTCACCCTAAGTGGGATGGTTATTCCCAGACGTGGGTCCCTTGCTCACAGTGCCACTGAATTCAAGCTAGCCTGGCTGATGAAGGGTAATACCCAGAAACCGGTCTCAGGATGCTTATTTCTGGTCCATGGAGGACTTGGCTTGGCAGTTCCGTCTGAACTTTTCCCATGAGGCACAGGGTCAATACTGATTTGCATATGGCTGGGTGTAAACTGGGGTGGCATGGTGAGGAAAAGAACAATGGATTTAATCCAGATCTCTTGACTGGGGGTAAATGTATGATTTATTAAGCATTCCGTCCATCGTTTATTTGCATAGTACACTTTTTATACATCCATCAGGGCGTGACACGGTAATTCAGTTTTAATAGCAAACCGGAGGTTAAATCACCTGCATTTTTAGTCATGCATCATTTAGCGACACGTTAATTCTGTTTTACTAGCAAAGTGAGGTTAAATTAACTGCAAATAAGAGATAAGGACAAATACCGTTGTCATAGAAATTGCAAATAACAAAATGTACGGGGAAGCAACATATCTCACAAAAACCTTTCTTTGATATTTTTTTAAATATATGATATGTAAGAAAACATGCATACATTTCCAAAACATGTAGTCCTTTATGAGTGAGTGTTTTGGTTACCAGATCCCAGGGTTGGCCACCAGATGTTGAGGATGCCCCTTTTCTGCCGGTGATAGAAACTGAATTTCAGGGGTGCCCACATTCTACCAGGGTTCATCAAAAAATGTTAGCAAAGGCCTCATTGTTTTGAAGATGCAGACCATATGCTAGGCATCTTCGCCGGGTTTAACTGAGAGCCAATTTATAGCTTGAATGTTCACTGTATTCCAGTGGTCAGTTATAACAAGATGACTGGTGTTGACAAGGTGTGCTGGTTTTGCAGCATTGCCTAGAAGGGATGGTCTATTTATGGCTGCCATGAAAGTTGATTGTATGCCTGATATGACCCACATGAATGGGACGGCCACCAGAGTCCGTGAGTGGCTTCAAATGTCATGGGGGACCTAATATGTCAGAAAAAGACACTATACAACATGTGGTGACACCATACACCAGTGGGGACTCAACAGCAGCAAATGTCTCTGTCACAAAACAATACACAAGCATGGGCACACACATGGCCACTGACAATCACAGAAACATGTACCGAGGCAGAAACATGCAAACAACGAAACACTCATGTACTTCTTGACTACTCCCGTACCTGTTAGTCCCACTTTTGGGCAGAGTTCCTCACTTTTTCCTCCACTCCACACAGCATAGATAATGTTCACAAACTACCTTGTCAGTCTCTTCTTCAGAGCCCTGGTCACTCACTTGCTGAGTGTGCTAGGCTGCAGTGCCCCGGTATCTCCACTGTTCAGGCTCACCCCCTGCAGAGCAGTGAACAAGCTGCCATTTTATAAAAATTGGGTTTGTCGCAGCACCAGTGCCCCACAGGGCTTTCCTAAGGGATCTCCTCCACAGCTCCCGCTCTCGTGGCCGACTCTCCAGCAGCCTGGTCCACGGATATCTACAGCAGCAGCACCGCTGCATCACTCCTCCCTCACAGCAACGTGCCCTCTGCGTGCGGCAGGTGATGGCTGATCACGCCCGTACCCTCCATACATCACGAGGCACTGTTTCGCAACGCTCCTCCTCTCCCGCAGGAACAGGTACTGCGTCACTAACATGTGCAGTATCGTCCTTCATGATTAATAGATCATAGTCGTATTTTTAAATAATACAAAAAATGGACAAACGTGTGACCCACCCACACATGGCAAGGGACACAGTGGCGTGTCGCGACACATAGTTTGGACAGCTTCGGGCTAGGGGTCTGTTATATGCAAATATAGGTGATGCAGGTAAAGTTCTATGTACTGTCGGCTTATCTGGAGTCCCTAGGGCTTCAAACCAATTATTACACTCAATCGTAATAACAGATGTATCAGCCAATGAGTCGGATGCTAGAGTTGCTATCAAAACCTGTTGCCCCACTGGTGTATTGGATATACTATTTACCTTGGAGTCATTATTTACAGTATTGCATGTCAGGGTATCCTTACTCTCAGTTTTATTAATAAAGGATTTGATGTCCCCCTTCCCCTTTTGTTTCCCTTTAGTCTTAGTAGCCTTTGAGGTCTTGGTAACTAAGAGCCCCTCTACTTTTTTCAATAACACATTTATTACATCCAGCGTACTATTTTCCGCTGCATGTTGTGGCCATTTCTTTGCTGTTCTTGTTTCTGGGGACTTTCGCTTTCCATTCCCCCATATTTAAAATGGCTATAATGATGTAAGCTACTCTTTTAATTTCCTTTCACAAAAAGGGAGACAGCCTGTTATTTGTGAGAAAAGCTTCTAGATATACTTCTTATGTGCTATCAAGTATTTAACAGAAAAAGAAGCATTCATTAAAAATGTAAAAAATCCCTTTCATCTAATGAAAACACAAAGAAAAAGATTATTCTTACATCCTCCCCTTCTTGCCCTAAGCTACACAATCTATAATTAAGCTGCCAGTTTCAATAACACCCATTAAAAACTCTGCAGCGAGTATCCCACTTTACATACACCTACAGGCACATAATGCAATAACCCTAGACTGTCTTTGATTGCATAGTATAATTTTTCTTTTAATGAGTGAGTCTTCTCTTAGTCACCCCTACGTTGCCATTAGTATGTAACGAAATAGCTCATAGACCATATATTAAAGCGTTCTATGTATCCCCGTCTTTCTCAAAAGCAAGGGCTCCTTGTCACATGGACCACACAGAAAAGAAGAGGAACAATCCTCAAATTATATGATAATGCTTCTGGCTGTGAGTTGGGGAGTTTTTTCATGTCAACCCTCCCTCCTTTCAGGGCTGAAGAAGTAAAGTTCTGGTACCTTCAACAGCCAAGACATGTACAGGTGCCCTGTAGGATGGTCCAAATATTTTCTTGCCCACTAATTTTCTCCCTGAGCACATCCCCAGTGTTCGGGATCCAGCCAGGCCTTGCTGGTACTTCCTCCACTTCCCCTGTGGTGGTGCGTTTTACTTGGACGTTGCTTTATTTATCCCGGGAAATGTTCAGTTCCTGTGAAACAGCCAGACATTCATTTAGATCAAATGTTGTTTTAGCTGTCGCTGTACTGGGACTGTCAGGGTCTCAGAACCACATCTTTTCCCCAAACGGGATTTTATATGGAGTCTGACCACCCAGTGATTTTCTAGGCAGATTGTTAAGTGGCATCTGGACCCCACATAGATGATGGACATGACTGTGACCTCAGCCTAGTACCTCAGCTGTTAAAGACTGCTTTAAGTCCCAATTTTTCCTTCCCCATGACCTCATTTTCCTTGGGATAATATGAGAAAGAATAATGCAGGGCCACACCCAAGCTTGACATGGTCCTTTTGTAAGCACTAGTGCCAAATGCCGGACCCTTGCAAGAATGTAGCGTGCCAACTGTGCATGTGCCGATAAAGACTCACAGATCCTTTATAAAAGTTTGGTCATCAGCCGACCGCTGTGGTCATACCCATAGGAATCGAGAGCAGGAATCCACTGCTACCAGGACATATTTGGAAGTCTCATTTGATGGCAAAGGGCCCAATGGTCCACACAAACAGAAGCCAGAAGCTTGCTAGTAAACAGTAGAAGCACCTGTGTGGATGCACTGGAAAATGTTGCATTTGAAGACAAAGTTCTTGGTCTGATTGTTAAAAGCCTGGCCACCAGTAGTGTTGTTACAATAATGAAATTGTAGTAGCCACCCCTCTGTGTGCTGATGCAAGACCCTCATGTGCATCTAGAATTAATCCTATCCTGTGGTCTGAATGTGGTAGTACTCTATCACCTATAGCAGGAATGTGAGCAAATTGTATGTTTTGTGGATCTAACTTGTAGCAGTACTTGAATGGAAAGCCTTTTGGCAAGTGAGTGTAGTTGCATGCAGCGTTGCCAGCCACCATGATGTCTGTGTTTATCCTCGTACTTGAACGAGTTATTGCAGCAACTGAAGCAGTTCACATAGTTGCTTTTGCATCTTCATCAGCCATGGATTTCCCTGCCAGCACGTTGTTTGATCAATGTGTGGCTTACATGTGTCCATGGCATGCAAGCTTTCAGCTTTGCCACCAGCGCTCAAAGCATCTTGTGCATTATTGTGCACACTTTTGAATCTCTGAATCTATTCTAGCTCTAGTTGTGTAGATATTCATTATAAGACTGGACAAAGTCAAATAAATCACACAGCATTAGTGTGGGGAATCCGTGATCCGTATTATGCAGTGCCAGAATTTGAACATTAAATTCAGCCAACTGTGCAATGCAGTCACCAAGTGACTGTGTGTAGGTATTCTCGGGGTGGAATTCTACACCCTGCATGTGCTCCTTTCCGACTGTGCACTCTGCTGAGTATTGGTGCTTTGTCCCTACGGCAGGCTGGCAGAGGCATCAGTATATATGATGTAATCATACTGATCTAAACACATAATTTCATTAAGCAGAGGAAATTCTCGTTCATTTTGCAGAATGGCTTGTGTTTGTAGTGTGGAGTCAAATTTGTAGTCTACACCTGTTGCAGTGAGCGAGTTAACCCATTGTATCCAACATGGATGTAATGCTTTAGCATTTGGCATGCTTGCTCTTGTGATGGCCTCTAAGGTCAGCACCATGCTCACGGCAATAATTAGTTTTCTCATAGCCAGTGCTCTCTCCCTCACCACTGTCAGGGTTTTTTTCTATTGGTGCAAAACACACTTTAGCCTAGGTATATAGATTTACATGAGTTAGGTCAGTGCCACCTTAATTGAACAAATCGTGGTTGTACCCTGATGAGGCAGATCACCAGGTTTGTTACACATGTGTGTAAGTGCTTTGAAGCTAGCATGTCAGCTTGTATGGAACACAAAATGTTTGTGTGTTCCTGTGTCCAATGTGTACTTGAAAAGTCTGAATGTATGAATGTATGAGGTCAGAGAATGGTTTAAACCATTCTGCAATATTTGAAATATAAATGTTGTCAACATTTTGGAATCCTAATATGGATGGTAACCTCTTCAAGGTGGTTTGAGGTTGTAAGAGCACACACTTCTCTAAGAAATGTACTGCAAGGCTTTTGCCTTCACTTGCCAGCTCGTATCCCAGAAACAGGACATTGTGGTGGTCAATATTAGATTTTTTTAAAGTTTCATTTGAATCCCATGTGAGCAAATCCCAGAATAATGCAATATACTCTTGTCAAGTCTTCAGAAAGGTCATCATCATCAAATTTATGTCACTGACATAGGACAATGCTGGTCATCAACATTTTGTGGTAGTTCTGTTATCCTGGCTGAAAACAGCCAAGGGCTGTTCTTACTCCCCTTTGGTAATCAACAGAATTGTTAAATATCTGCTTCCAGAAGCTATATTCTGTCCAAAAAATCATCCGGAGATATCTAGCTTTGTTTTGTATTTTTTACGTACTATTTTGCAGTGCTGCGCTATGTATGTTTTCCACTGCAAATGAGGGAGTAGCTGTGTTTAAGTCTGTGTAGTATATTACTAGACCATATGGGTGATCTGGTTTTATCACAGAAAACAAGGGATTGAAGAGATGCCACTTTCTACTACACCCTGGTATTCAAGTTATGTAAGAATTTCCTTAGCTTGTTTTTTATCTGAATTTTTAAAGGGGTATTGTCTTTGAGGGTGGGAGGTCAATCTCAGTGGTATTTCATGGTAAGGGGAGTCGTTGCCTACCCCACATGGTTGCGGTATAATGCAGGAGCTAGTGCTAATGCCCATTCCATGGTGTATGAATGTTTAACTGATTTTGGCATGAGGTTGGAAAAGGCAGGTTAAATTACAGTTTTTTTCATTTGGGCAGTCCCTCACAAAATCAGATGGCCAATCTTTTTCAGCCAAATGAATATCACAATTTTATGTCAAGTCCTCACTAAAGGGGAGCTGTAATATTTCTATGGACAACCAATTGGAGTTGTATTTTGCAGAAACGATGCGGGACTATTACCTTAGTGTCCAGTGTTTCCAACTGGATACATTCACTCAGTGCTACTCCCACCAGACATTCCATCAGGCAACGACAAACTATTGTAACCTATGCAGCACGGTCCAGCATGGTCACTGCCCATTACCCACTCAGAAGCAGTATCTTCAATATCTATGCATGACTGGCCATAAGTCCAGCTACCTTCTTCTTTTTGAATTGAGGTTTGGATGATTTAGGTTTTTCTACCTGCTTAATGATGCATTAAGATGACGGTTGTGAGCCCTTCTTCAGTTTCACGTGCTTCTCGTTCTGCGCTCTGACTATCCACCTCTCTCTGAACGTTTTTCGGATGATTTCTGAAAGGAAGTAGATAAAAGTGTATTACTATCCTGATACCTGTCAGGAGGTCTTATATTATCATAGTTACGCAAGTTATAGCGCTACTCATTGGCTTCCTGTTGAGGAGACCCACCCTATAATTTAGTTTTTTCTTTGATGTATAATTATCTCACTTCTTATTTAGAGTTATCTTTTTCAGAATTCCGCGTTTGTTGTGGTCTACCAGGTCTGTCTCCCAAATGATCTCTACTTAGTGTATTTTTTTAGGTAATTGGCACTCCTGTTGTCCCACAGCAAAACCCCTCAGAAGCTGGTGTATAGCCAATGCTATAATTGCCCATTAGTTTCATCCCCAAATCCTGAGCAGGTGCTACCCAGTGATCTTTCAGCAAAACAGCTAATCAAGGGGTACTGTGCGTTCTGGTAGATACTGCAGCTAAAACTGTACCTGAAGTGGTACAGTCTTCCACAAGGAAAGCTATCCCATCGGCAAGCAAATTGTTAATGTTCTGTGTTTTGCTTGCAGTCCTGTATGGGGAAACACCGCTTCAAGCTTACCTGTTTTTTGTGTAATCCAAAATGGAATCTCCCCCTGTCTGACAGGAACATTACCCATGACTGCATTTAGTGATTGTGGGCTGATGAATGGAGTAACCAATTGTGATTGTGAAGCTTGATCAGTCCTCGCAGGGTTCAGTGTTAGTAGTTGCATAAGAAACTGTGTCAAACATCTGTATATTATTATTAAGTCTGAGCAATTGCACTGCTGATAAATTGTCAACAATATGGTGAGATGTATATCGGGCTAAGACTGTCCATGCTGCTCCCTCATTGTTGAGGCGACATAGTCTAACATCTCCTGTTATGTGTGGTAGGGCTCCATCCAAACAATTTCTGTGTTCTTGGTATGTTAAAGGTATTTCTATTGCTTCATATGGTGAATAGTTATTAGGAACTTCATCTTGTGTGCAGTTGAGAAATACCCTGTCCTATATGCTTCGTGAGCCTCAACCACAAAGGTAACATCCCCACACATTGTTTGTTGGACAACATAAACCCTGGGATGGTGCCAGACTGATTCTATTCAACCCCTCAGGATATGTTGACCTATAGACCAGGTAGCTCACAGTGCCATCATAGGTACCCCTAAACCTAGTAAAGTAACAAATGGTTTAGGCAATCTCAGAACATGACAAACCTGACTTCCCAAGGACTTGTGGTAATAGAACTAGAACCTTTTTGCTCAGTCACTTGTGTTCTCTCGGGGAGATATACAAGAAATACACAGATAGGAGTTTTCAATATTTAGTGATCCCTTGTGATACTTGTATAAAATATATGCACTGCAATAATCAATAGGCAGACGCAAATAAAAGTGATCAGCAGTATAAGTCAATAAAAAGAATAGGCAATTCCACCATTGTGCTAAAACAGGCTATATATGCTGTCATATATGTACTGGGTATAGTGAACTCCTACGATGCGTTCCATAACCTAGATGAACAGGGTGAATGTTCTGCCAAGAGCCCCCTATTGGATGACCTACCTCCCTATTACCTGACAGAAATGTATATAGGTCCCCGTCTTGGTCACCAGTTGGACATACCTCCTCACACAGGGAAAAACTGAAATCAGATGAGCTGAAATTCCGACACAGTGACGACCTCCCAATGAGAGCAGAAGGCTCCTCTGATTTGAGCACAGAAATACGTGCGTATTTATAACAATAGCATTCATGCTTTCCGTTTCGATGCTCAAACTGAGCTGACATTGTTTATTGTCTCTTTTGATAGTAATGTTTAGTGGTGGGTGGAATTTGAGAAATTCACTTTTGCAAATTATCGCGAAAATGTTAAAAAACTCCGCAAACAAGCGGAAATATTGCAAAGATGCGGAAGTTTTTTTCCCGCCCGTTCGCGGTATTTTCTGCGTGGTTGCGGCTCGCCAACTTACCCATGCAGTTGCTCGCGGGCGCGGCCATCTTGTTTTTACTTGTCTCGCGGTGCATGATCGCGAGAAGAAAGACATGCTCGCGCGACGAATGACGCTACTGCGGGCGCGAACTGTCGCGAGACAGCGCAAATGGCTACCAACAATCCAACATATCGTGGAGAACGCGACCGGACCGGGAAAACTTGTCGGCGAACGCGGGGATTCAGGTAAGGCGATTGCGCGCACGCGAGAATGTATTATTTTACAGTGCGAGCAAGTAAAATATTTCCGGTAAAATGCGGATTGCGGAAATTTTTACATTTTCGGGCTCTCCACGGAACGCGAAAATGTCAAATTATAGCAATTTCCGCGAGCAGAACGGAATTTTAGCCCAGGCCTAGTAATGTTGCCTCATGCACAAAATAACAAACAACAACTTTTTCACAATGTGTGTCGCGGCTTTGTACAAAATGTTCAACGTGCCGTGATAGTGTGCTTACAAAGTGGTTTTGTAAGCAATGTGGTATCAGAGAAACTAAGGGCCCGATTCACAGAACTGACTTAAGACAAAATCCTATTTCGGTATTCACAGAAGGCATTTAGGAGTCCTAAAGTTAGGACTCCTAACTTCTGTGAATACCGAAATGAGTAAGTGCCTTCTGTGAATACCAAAATGGTAGTAAGTTTAGGATTTTGTCTTAAGTTAGTTCTGTGAATCTGGCCCTAATTCTGCACTGTCACACAAGCAAAGGTGTGTCAAACCTCATTGCCTCAGAAATAAGGCAAATTAAGAAACATGGATATGTGAAAATGGCAGTGTGTCTTACTGGGCCTAACCTAGCCACAAGACACAGCACTTTGCCTAGTTGTGTTCATTGCATGAACTATTAGTAAATATGCACCAGAGAACATTGTGACTCCTGGCTGTATTTGTGACTGTATCGTGATTATGTGTGCAAATATTGCAGGTAGTAAAGGGAGATGGGCATTATTTTTTCTTAAAGGAGTGGGTGCGGTCTGCAGTGGATGCTCCACCGTGCTAACTCTACGAGTTAGTTGCACACAGTACATTTAGAGAGTTAACCATTGCACCTTTTCCGTGCTGGGCTATCTGCATGCAGCACATCAGCTATTTTGTAGAAACTACACAATAAGGCTTTGGCACATTTTCTTTAAAACACCCAACACACCTTCTCTTTAAATCTATGCACATTAGCATACCTGGGGCTGTATCAAGATGGGCTTTGCTGTTGCAGTGCCAGGCACATGTTTGTGCCCCTGCAGTGTTTAAAGTGAATTCTTTTAAACCAATGATTCTTTGAGTTTATGCTTTATTTTCACAAAGCACATCCCAAAAACTGAAAGAGGGATACCTTGTTCACTGTATGTGAGCTGTACTATCTGAAAATAAACCCGTAACTCCAAGAAACAGAGGTCTTCTTCACCTGAATCAGGATTAGAAGTACTGCAAAAATACAGCAGTATCATTGCAGAAATGTTGCTAGCTTAAAACCTAGTAGAATATGTGTTACAAATCTACAACATTCCAAACTTCTCAGCTCATGACAGGGAAGATGTACACTATATAGAACCAATGCCCGGTAAATACCATGCCCAGCAGTATCAATATTTTCCAGGCTCTGTGCAGAGGTGGGCAAGTCAAGAAATTAACAGGGGGCGACGAGCCAGAGACACACCAAGGTCTGGCTTGGCTCTTAGAGCCTGTGCATGAGCTCAGCCCTAAACAATTTTGACATGTAAATCATGTAACAATAATAATGTGATAAAGTCACTTACAAAAATGTAACAGTTAAATTTCATTAACACACTGAAGCATTTAACCATAGTATATTAGATTATATCACTACATTGAAAGGCATTTATTAAAAGTAAATGTTCTTGTCCCCTATCCTATCGACAGTGCTACTGGTGTACTAAGAGGTAAGTCACTTGTTATTTGCACCCCATACGTGGCCAAGATTCTTATTAAAATGGATCAAACTATGATGTATTGAATCAAACAAAAAAGTTTTTTGTAAACTGCACATCCCAAACTCAGATGTGTGAAGGCGTTTTCATAAGTGACAATGAACAAAAAGAGAGCCTTCACTGCAGCACTTTTTCTCTCGCTGCAGGGAACAAGGACTTCAACCCCCAAGTGCCTTTGCGCTGGGAGGTGCCAGCAAAGTACAAGAGCATCCGGGGCACATAAAAACACCTTCAGGTGCCCGCAGCCTGAGACCGCGCGGGCGTGCCTGGGCCAAGGGCGGGACTGTCTGTGCCCGTCAGCGACCGGGAGAGGCTGGGCCTTGTCCCTTTTGCCCCTGGCTTCAAGTTATATTAGCTGCCGTCATACTGGGATTGTAAATGTGCTGGTGAAGTGGATATCTACGTCATCTGAAGCCCCCCAAAAGGTAACTTTACTGTAACCCCCTGCAAACTATTGTAATCCTAGGATCGGAAAGAGAAAGGGAAACCATTCTGACCCAGTAAGGGAGAAGGGTGACGTACAAAGCAAATCGACTAAGAGCTATTTGACCTCTTTAATGGGTACAATTGAATGCAAGTTAGGCAAAGTTGAGGCAAGGATGGATTCTGCCATACAAACATCTGTTCCCGCTGCTACAAGATCTTCCAGCGTAGAACACATACAAAGAGAACATGGCAATACGGTCCTGATCACACCAAAGACTTTAAACTGAGGGTACTCACTAACCCCTAAAAACCCTTTGTAGTGCCCTCAGGGTTGGTTCTCAAACCCCTGTGTGATTAAGGACACGCAATCTTGACTACACTAGAAGCGATATCACAGCCAGATAGCCCTCCCTGCAAAAAAAGTGGACAAGATTTAGACAATTTTGGAGAGCTGCCAATAATAAACCCCGTTGAATTAATCCCCTGCTCTCGAGTTAAAAAAGGTGAAAAGATAAAGAAAGGCGCAGGGAAAAATTCTACCAAGGGGGAAACCGCTAAGAGAAAATTGGGCGCAAATAACAATATTAGTCTTGGCCAATTGCATGAGCAGATAAATTCTGTCTTTAAGTTGTGCTCTATCACATTTGAAAAATGACTTCATTTTGAGGAAAAGATCGAGAAAGTAATTACTACCCAAGAAACCCTCATATGAAGAGTAAGCACTCTGGAACAACAAGGAACACCTAAGGGGACCCAAGCGGTGAATTTAGGCTGTGAAAGCATAGTACAAGCTAACTCACAGAGTCAAAAGTTAAAACCCAACTCAACATTAAGGCCTAATAACCTACCACCTTCTAGACTCCTGTAGGATAAACAATTGGCACACAACTTATGGAATACAACTCATGTTGGGCCAAAAGGCCCTAGTGGTACCAATCAAAGTAACCAAAACAATATATGTCCTAATATCCCACCAGAATGTACTCTATATATAACAGTTTTGGAAAATGATCCTCCGCTGCAACAAGGTCAATCTGAATCTTACGTATCCCTGGTAAATAAGGTCTCTATTTGGTTGAAAAGAAACTCAAACTGGTCCTATGATCTATCCAGGGAAATAATCTCTACAAGAAGAATTAAGTGGGTGGGACTAGCACCAAAATCATCACCGGGGGCTGTATAATTGTGAACTTCAGGAACCCGTGTTTGGTTAAATGTCTTTTCCAAAAAAATGCAATTTTTTTTTACCAATGGTGAAGGTGTTAGAGCACAGCCTCTAGGCTTCTTTTATCAACCAAAAGCCGGCACATTGACAGGTCATGCAAACAGTTTATGGGAACCTGATACTAAAAGAGATAAGATCAACATCCAGAGACCTGCAAATTGTCTCTCACTCTCCAATAGATTTGAAGTCCAGTCAGAATTGGACACACAAGACTGACGGTTACTGGACTCAGAGGGTAAAGAAACTTCACAAGAGGAGTCTACTTCCCCATTGGCGTTACCCCATCCTGCAATTAACACACAACAAGAGGGTCTTAGTATTGTCTCATGGAACATTGCAGGACTCTGGTCTAAGATCAATAATCCGGATTGGAGAACATTGCTTGACCAATATCACATTGTTTGTTGCCAAGAGACTTGGGCAGTGGACCCTATGTATATTGATGGCTTTACCTCTTATTATATTCCAGCTGCCCCGTCTAGAATGGGCCGAGTGAAAGGGGGACTAGTTACCTTTATAGCAGTGGCATTAACACATATTTTAACAGGAGAATTAAGTAAATCTCAATATTATCAGCTGCTTTTAGTTATTACATCAAAGTCGTTTGATTTGCTTTTAATCAATTATTATTATTATATTTTTGATCCAACTGTGACAAATATTGTAGAAGAGCTGGGGGATGCCATAACTGAAGTCCAGAAAAAGCATTGAAAGGATCTGCAAATAATTTGGGTTGGGGATTTTAATATAGGAACATGTCACCCCAGGGTCCGGGAATCATGTGGTATTTGTGATGAGAGGGAGCAGCCTGTGAACCATCTTAAGCACATGCGGTATGGGGATTCATTAAATAGAGTTATTACGGCTAACGATCTCAAATTTGCACAAGATATTGATGCAGTTATTCCCCCCCCCCGATCCCAACATATGTGGGCCCCTTTTCATCTTCCACTATAGATCACAACTTAATTAGTAAAGACTTAGTGCAATTTTTTAAGAGCTGTGTAATTAGGGCCAGCTGTATGAGAGACCATAACCTCATTGTTTTAATTGTAAATCTGTCTGTGGCGAAAGAACTGGATAAAAAATAATGCATAGGGCTGTATATAATAGAAATAAAGGTAACAATATCAAATAAGAAAAGATCGATAAGTCAGCCTTCCTCAAAGATCTTATGACAAATAACAAGTTAGATTTGGACACAGTACTTTCAGATACCGCCTGCCCATAGGACATTATAGTGGCCTTCTCAAATCTAAACGTCCTTATGGCTGATACATTAACCAATAGCAGTGGAAAAGTCCCTGAAGACACAAGGTGGTTCAATAAGATCTGCTCCGAAGCTCATAAGGCGTTACGGGCGGCACTAAAAATGAACAAGAGGAATAAGGATGAAATAATAAAAGTAAGGAAAGATTATAGAAAGGCAATTGGGGAGAGAAAATGGTCCCTGAAGGTTAAGGCCTGGGAAGATCTAAAAGCTGTGTAAGCTGTAAAAGACTCTTGCGCTTTTTGTTAAGTGGTTAACTCAGTATCTATGACTGGTGATGAGACGCCTAAAATAGATACTATAGTCCCAGTTGAAGCCTGGTTTACCCATTTCTCGAAACTTTTCTCCCCGGAGCCAAGGATAGTAAATCGACCCCTGCCCATTGAATTTTCCTTTGATATGGGTATAGCCCAGGCCCTAAGTAATTCAATAGAGGTGAGTGAGGTACTTTTAGCTACAGAACAAAGCCGCCCAGAGAAAGCTCCAAGACCGGACAGCATTCCTGTGGACCTATATAAGTACCTACAGATTTCTGGGCACCCCTGATTGCAAATGTTTTAAAAGGTGCAATAGTAGGGCCACTAGTTAAGACCTGGCAGGAAGCAATTATAGTGCCGATTTGTAAAAAGGGTGACAAACCCCAACCATGTTGCTATCGCCCAATTTTCCTGCTCGATAGCTCAGTTAAAATACTGGGCAGGGTAATTTTGGCAAAAATAGAATCTTGGGCTCTCCACATAAGATGTTTTCAATTTGCAAATTTGGATTCCGATCAGGACTCAGAACTGTGGAGCAATCTCTTAATCTGGCATTAATTGTGTAAAAGTACACTATGGCACAAAATGGATGTGTTCTCTTAGCTTTTATGGACCCAACCTGTGCTTTTGACACAGTGAATCGTAGTCAATTATGGGCCATAATGTCAGAAATGGGGATTGACAGAGCAATTATTACCCTGCTCAGTAGACTTCATGACTATACCACAGCAACAGTTCACTGTAGCAGTGAGGAAGATCTGACGGAAGGGTTTCCCTCTGATATAGGGGTAAGACAGGGTGGTGTTTTGGCACCATTTCTCTTCTTATTATATATTAATAGGCTGGGAGACCAACTGTGTAAGGTGGGAAAGGACGTGTCAAATCCCCATTCTCCTATACGCTGATGACGCTGTCCTGATAGCCAGGACAGCAAATGCACTACAAATCCTTCTAGATTCTTTTAATGATTTTATGAACAACTTGGGGTTAAAAGTAAAATGTACGAAATCATTTATTATGAAATGTGGTCTAAAAAAAGCCAAAACAATACATTTTTTATTGGGGGGTGAAGAAATTGAGAAAGTTCCATATTTTACGTATCTGGGTGTGCCATTTGATGCTAATTTTAACTTGAAACATGCTTTAGATATAATAATCATGCAATTTCAGAAATCGACTGATGCCATCTTTAGATTTGCTAAAAGACTGGGATGTAAACCAACTAAGGAGATTTTATGTATTTATAAGAGCAAAAGCCTTTCTGTTGCAATCTTTGGGGCTGGGGTCTGGGGATACATAAATAGCAAATCACTTCAAATAATAAAGAATACATTTCTAAGAAGACTTCTCTCAGTACCCCTGAGTTCCTCTGTCTCCCTTTGTCATGAGGAAGTTGTCCTGAATTATTTGAAAGATTTTATTGCGATCCAACCGCTGTTGCTATGGCAAAAAACCTGGAAGAATCCAGAGGCTGTCCTCTGTAAGATCAATACTGTCAGACTGCATGCAGTTGGAAAATAGTTTAGACATACCTTGGCTTAGATATGTTCAAATGTGTTTCTCCAAAATGGGTGTTTTAGAATATTATACAAACCCCGACACATTACAAAATGTATCGTCTGCCACTATACTATGTTCAGGTTGACCCCATATGCAGTGAGACAAATCAGTCAGAGCGCCCTCCTCAACCGCAAGGAGAACCTCCCCTGTACCTCCAAATTGATCTAAATGAAAGAGGGAAATTTCTGTTGACAAGGCTGCGGTTAAAAACAATACACTTCTTAGTTGCCTTCCCTATCCAAGGCTCGTGGTTTGCCTCACTCTCTGTTTGCCCATGTGATATTTACTCATCGCAAAGCACTATGCACTTTATTCTTTTTTTGTAGATTTTATTGCCCTTAGAGGAAACAGTTTATTCGCCCACTATTACTTGCCACAGGGATTACGAATTATAATATGGCAATGGAGTTTTTACTTTCTCCAGGTATCTTTTTACTGTTTTAAAGATTCAAAGAAAATACTGATTATTTAAAAAAATGTTAACTGTTGTCTGTGCTGATTTATTGTTTTTCTGCTAAATGAAAATATGTGTTATGGCTCTCAGAGTTGAAAAAAAAGCATTCTGACTGACTGAACAAAAAGGAGGCTTGGTGAAATAAAATACTTGCCAAGGATCACATAATTTTGTGATGCGAGTAAGCTGGGATTGACTCCAGGTTTTCTGATTTCACATTCTGCAATTCAGCCTCTAAACAGGTATCTTTCTCTCTTGCCCATTTTGCATCAAAGGCCATTCATTGCCTTGGGTTTAATGCTTGGTGCATGAGGTTAGCGTGTGGATGGCAGGCAGAAACCACACAAGAACTCAGCAGACACAGGTATTTGGTTAATGCCTAGCTCGTGCTTTCAGTTGTGCATCCATCTCTAGCACTGCATTAACTCCCAAAATGCGGGTGCACTTGCAGTGAGGCAATAGATATGTATTTTACTTAAGTAGGAACTCAGGGCCTGATTTACAATGTGCCTACTCCATCGCCACAGCGTACATCTCTTACAATGCATTGAAAGCGTGCCATATGGCTCAGTCAGCATGACGGAGCTGTATGGTACACTTTCAATTTCTTTTTTTACTTTTAAAAAGAAAATCCCAAACTAGGATTTTCTTTTTGAAAATAAAAAAAACAATTAACTCCTCTTAATCGCAGTGACCTCCTCAACATGGGAGTTTCATTTACCTTCATGTTTTGAATGGCAGTTAGCAAAAGTAAAAACCTGTGATTTGTTTGCGCACTGTGAATAGAGCTGGCAGACAAATGAAGTTGTCTCTGCTGCTGACATACTTAAGTTCGGCCCGATTAAGGAGGACAGACCTTCAGTATGGCAGAAAGGGTACTCTTTTGCCATTGTGACAGAGTGCCCTTTCAGCTGCACTCTAAATCAGGTTTTTATTACGTATTGTATAACAAACAGCAGCAGTGGCTTCCCTCTGCAACATGGCTCCCCACAACTGCCATTGCTACATGGAATTTCTTAATTTTGCAAACAAAAACACATTTAAATAAGAAGTGCAAAAGTCAATGCTCAAAAACACGCATATAATAAATGGAAATTATGTAGTGAGTAGTCACATCTAGATGTTGAATGATTTACAATGAGTTAACATAATGTGCTGATGTAAGTTGTCATAACTGTCGATGCCATATTAACAGAGTTTTATTTCAGAATTGAAAGGTCTATCTTTCATATTGAGCTGTTGTTTATGAGAGATTACCTTTTCAGCCTATTTCCTGCTTTATTAGATGTCTGCTGATTTACAGCTGAGAATACTTTCCAGCTTAACATTTTCTTTTATTTGAAGTTCAAAGGCTTTATGCTTGTGCATTAATTATCTCATTGGAACTCTTTATTGTTTTTTTTAACTGACACCTTATTTTATTCCATTCCAATTTAATTGAGATTAGGGAAATTCCTTTATGGAATGCTGTATGATCTCAATTTTACCTGTAATATTTGGCAATATTTTATTTTTCTTTATTTTGACATATCAATTACTGGTACATATTAATTTTTAATGATGATGCTTAAAAGACTGATACTTATTGAATAAATAATGAAACTTGAAAATGTATTAAAAACCCTTTAACTCACACAAATTCTCTTTGCTGATTGTACTAAAAGGTTTGACCATTTATATGGAATTGATGTAGATGATTGCTCCTTTTAACTTTTCCTTGCTGACGAACAACTTTCCATATTACCAATGAAGGGGGTTATTCAATGATTAAACCCAAAGACTAAGATATGGAAAGCACAACTCCATCACAAGGAACCTCCTCTGAAAATCTACAAATAATAACACTCTAGAAATACATTGTAAAACAGATGTCTAACATAAAATGCAGAACAAACCTTTCAAACATACAACATAAAACACCTTCCTGTTTTCAAAACAAACGATGAAACCCTACTGATCCAACCCAACACAATTCAAAATATACACAACACCTCATAGATAAAAATGAAATAAAGAATGAATTACATTTTCATAACTTTACTAGCAGATAGAACAACATCTAAAAATAGCTTACAAAAAGTCTATTTTCACATTTTTTGCCTAAAACATTTTGAAGTTTTACAAATATTACTCTTGTGAATACCATTTTTAAAAGGACTGGCATGTATAGGATCAAATTTCTTGTGAAAAACATTATTGCCACAACTATTAAAAGCAATTTCCCTTACCTCTGCAACAATTACCCTTTCCACCTCATTATTCTTTCCATTATGATCAAAATATAACTTTGCCAAGTGTGCCTTATTCCACCTTTTTCCTCATTCTATGTCAACAGCAGATCTAGACCCTCTGATCTCTTCTATGGTACCAAATGCTAACTCCTCTTTCTAAACCTCACCTACTAATGTTGCTCTTTTCAATTGAATCATTTAAGATTCTGTTTCTACAGTGCAATTTCTACACCAGACAGGGAGATCTCGTGCCAAATATTCACCACTTTTTCATGATATAAGGTAATAATTCTTACCAACACTAAGATGGTATTCTGAATCATAAAGTTAGTGACAAAGTAGTTAATTGGTTGGGGTAGCTGGGTGTCCATCACAAGTCATAAAGTCAGTATCTTGTTAGGTCTAGACAAATGCCTCAATCATTTAAACCTGAGTTCAACCCCTAGTAGCTTTGGCACAGAGCAGTCAGGTTTAACTTCGAAGTCCCTTTGAAGCTCAAGAGCTCTGGTGAAAATGTTTTCAGAAAGATCATAATCTGTTTTGCTGCAGAAACAACCACAAGATTACACTTTCAAGGCCCTCTGGGAACTCATTTGGCGACATTCTCACAGTGTCAGGCAGAGGGCAACAGCAAAGTTCAGTCCAGTTACCACTGGTCAGCTGCGATTCTCCACAGGAATGTCCTCTTTAGCTTTTTTTAGTGTTCTGTCGCCAACGAGGGGATCCACCTAATTATCCTTGGAGATATTTCTGCCCACGGATTTCAACACTAAAGGGATCCACCCTCTTCAGGTCCTTCTCACAGGTCAGAGATGCCAAATGTAGAAAGTTCAGTATGCCTGGTATCCTACGCAAGTCCAGCAATGTTCTCAGTAAGGCTTGGTAAAGATCCAGCTTTAAAGGGCTTACCAGCCTGTGACACTCCTCGTTCCTCTCTGACCAATGGAGTAATGGCTGCCAGGCCCAACATGAAATATGGCAGGGTAAATCCAAGATAGTGAGGGTGTGAGTGGGGAGTCTACTATGGTATTCCTCAGTTCCTCCCACATCTAACACTAAAATTCAGTTCGAAGTAGGCACTGTACCAGAAACAAACTCAAAGACAAAAGTTTTGTAGGACAAAAGCAGGGTCCTTAATCAACCATACAGGAGAAACACAAGAATTTGCATTCCCTAGCACGGTTTTCTGTGCTGGAACACCTCCCGGCAGGATATCTCTACACAGGCAATGATGGCAGGTCACTACAGTTTGTGTTGACAAAGCTACCAATCATGTATAAAATCTACTCTAGCAGCAGTAAGAAGCAGCACCCTTTGACGCACCATGTGGTGCCATACCATAGCGCTGGGTCTGCGATCTGGCCAAATTTTTCACGGATAAAATAAAATCTATCCAGGACTCTTTCCCAGTGAGGTCTGTGGAGGTGTGTTCCAGTCCGATGGCCGGATTGTCCTTCCCGCCCGCGCAGGGTGCGGTTTTTGCTGAGTTTCCTCCTGTCTCGGCCGATGCTTCTCTTGCTCTACTGGCCAACCTTAAATCGGGCTCACCATTGGATTCTTGTCCTGCCAAATTTTTGGCCAAGATGGCGGCCGTGGTTAACCCACTAGTCAACCCTTTGGTGAATCTTTCCCTGAGGGAGGGGAGGGTTCCAGTGCCATGGAAAAGAGCTATGGTGATCCCCCTCCTCAAAAAGCCTGGGTTGGACTCGGAGGTCTTGGCCAATTATAGGCCGATTTCCCTTTTGCCGGCCTTGGCTAAGATCACAGAGAAGCATGTACATGGTGTTCTCTCCAGCTTTCTCGAATCCAATGATTTGTTCCATCCATCGCAGTCCGGTTTCCGTCCTAATTTAAGCACGGAGACGGCACTGCTGGAAGTGTCGGAAATCATCAGGGAGACACTGGATTCTGGAGGAAGGGTCATGCTCGTCATGCTGGATTTGTCGGCGGCCTTTGACACCGTCCCCCATGAGGTGCTCCTCTCCAGACTTTATGACATCGGTCTGAGGGGGACGGTGTTCAATTGGTTTACATCTTTTCTCGAAGGCCGCCGACAAACGGTCTGGGCCTCTCCGAGCTCCGCCGAGATGTCGCCATTGGGAGTCGGTGTTCCACAGGGTTCTGTGTTGAGCCCGACTCTCTTTAACATCTTTATGACACCTTTGGCGGCACTGGTGGAGTCCTCTGGGGCCCGGTTCGTATCCTACGCTGATGACACTCAACTGCTTTTCACGTGTGGGAAAGGCCAGGCTTTTGATGGAGAGAACATCCGGGGTTGCTTGGAGTTGGTCTTTGGCTGGTTCCAGCGAAACGGCCTTAAGGCAAACTCCAGTAAATCGGAGGTGCTGTTCTTCGGCTGCTCTCTGGACCCTGATTGGCAGGCCTGGTGGCCATTAGGTATGGATTGCCCTGTCCAGGCATCGATTGTGGCTAAGAATCTGGGAGTGAAGGTTGACAATAATTTGTCACTGAGCTTACATATTTCTGGCCTGGTGGGTACCTGCTTTGGTATGCTTAAGATGCTCCGGAAGTTCCTGCCTTTACTCTCAGAAGAGCACAGAAAGATCACTGTGCAAGCCATGATAGGCTCGAGATTGGACTATGCGAACGTCCTTTATGTAGGTCTTCCGGAATATCTGGTTCAGCGGCTGCAGGTTGTGCAGAACTCCGCGGCCCGGGCCATCTTTGGCCTTCATAGGCGAGCGAGAGCTTCGGGTCTGGTGCGATCGCTTCATTGGTTACCTATCCGGAAGCGGATTATGTTTAAAGCACTGACCCTGGCGCATAAAGCGCTATTTGGCACCGGAGCGAGGTATCTACAGCAGAGATTGTCTTTCTATCGCCCAGTTAGATCTCTGCGGTCGGAATCTTTGTTTCTCGCGGTGGTTCCTCGGGTGAGGAAGGCCCACACTGGGGGTCGCTCTTTTAGTTTGAGGGCCCCTCAGTTGTGGAACTCTCTGCCTTTGGACCTACGGTCCTCTTCTTCTCTCCTTCTGTTTAGGAAGAGCCTCAAGACGTGGCTTTTTAACCTGTAGGGTGTCTTTGTCTTTTTTTGTCTTTTTTTCTTTAGTCTGTTTTTATGTTTTCGGTTTTACTGAGCTGCCTCGATAAAGCGCCGGGACACTCCACGGAGTAGCCGTGCGCTATAGAAATAAAAGTTTAACATAACATAACATAACATAACATACCTGCTGATTTTACAGCATGGAACAAACTCCAGCACCAAAAATCCATACGAGCAGCACAACATGCTGAGTTTCACCCACTCCGAGATTTTTTGCATAATTCTGCAGAGTTCCACCCACCCCTAGTTGCAGCTATCCACTCAGATCCATTAGTACCACAGGACCATTAGGACCCAGAGTTCCAAGATGGCAGGCTGCAAAAAAAAGCCCTTGTACTTATTATTTTGCAGTCCTGTGGGTTTTCCACAGAACTCCCAAGAAACTAACCATTCAGATTTCTCTACGTTTTTAACCTTAATTTCTCAAAAGCCTTTGAACAGATTTACACCAAATCAAAAACAGCATTCTTTCTGTGTAAAGATACAGAGCCCGATTCACAGAACTAACTTAAGACAAAATCCTAAACTTACTACCATTTTGGTATTCACAAAAGGCACTTACTCATTTTGGTATTCACAGAAGGCACTTACTCATTTCGGTATTCACAGAAGTTAGGAGTCCTAACTTTAGGACTCCTAAATGCCTTCTGTGAATACCGAAAGTCTTAAAATTAGGATTTTTCTCAGTTTAATAGTAGTATAGTTAGGACTCCTAACTTTAGGACTCCTAAATGCCTTCTGTGAATACCGAAAGTCTTAAAATTAGGATTTTTCTCAATGTAGTAGTCCTAAGTTTAGGGCTCCTAACTTTAGGACTCCCACATGCCTTCTGTGAATACCGAAAGCCTTAAAATTAGGATTTTTCTCAGTTTAGTAGTTGTAAAGTTAGGAGTCCTAACCTTAGGACTCCTAAACTGGGAAAAAATCCTAATTTTAAGGCTTTCGGTATTCACAGAAGGCATTTAGGAGTCCTAAAGTTAGGAGTCCTAAATTTAGGACTACTAAATTGAGAAAAATCCTAATTTTAAGACTTTCGGTATTCACAGAAGGCATTTAGGAGTCCTAAAGTTAGGAGTCCTAACTTCTGTGAATACCGAAATGAGTAAGTGCCTTCTGTGAATACCAAAATGAGTAAGTGCCTTCTGTGAATACCAAAATGGTAGTAAGTTTAGGATTTTGTCTTAAGTTAGTTCTGTGAATCGGGCCCATAGCCTTCTGTCACATTTGGTCTAATTCTGTTTCAGTGTTTTTTCATTTTTTTAATAAGGAAATCACATGGGGAAAGTGCATGGGATGCCCCTTTTTCTTGTCTCCAAGCTTGACAGATCATTTCCTGTAAGGAACCGAGGTGGAAGAACTTTTTTTAAGTATCAAGAAGATTCATAAAATTGTATCAAAGTAATTAGCAAAACAAAAATCGCTCTTCAGATGGAAAGTCTGACCTAATAATAACTACACAATGACAATGTGGTCTCGTTGTTGGCGGCTCACTCAAGCAGCTGGTGAAAGGTGTGGAAGTCAGACCATGCCTCCCGAAATCTTTGTATTCCCAAAAAATGCTTCTGCAATTCAGGAACTCACTTATTAAATGCATTCAGGGCACTATACAGCAAAACAAACTGACACATTTTGGCCTCTTCTGCCTTTGTTACAAAGGCTGTATGCCGACCCCATAAACTTTAGTTTGACTCTGGGGAATGGGGTGACCAGGGCCACTGAATGCCTTGGGGAGTAGTGCCCATGACCCCCTCCCCTTAAAATATGCATCAGCAATTGTGGATGGGGACCCAGGGACCATCCAGAAGCTCGAGGAGAGTGGCTTGCATCCCCTTCCCAGAACTGAATAACTGTGTCAACCTCCTGGACCTGGCCCACTTGGTCACCTGCCCAGCTATGCATGCAACTTTCATTGCACACATCCAAAGGCCATCTGACCAGTGGGGAGTCCTGAAGAGCATTGAGCTACATGACTTGGCCTCAGGTCAGGTCATGTATCCAACTTCACCTGCACACAGAGAAAGGAAAAGTGTAGTGGGTATTCTCTACATGGAAATAGCTCACACAGTCTGACTGGAGGGTCTGGGTGCATGGGATCTGGATGCAGATGAACCATTGACCTTCTTCAAACCTCCAACTTATTTAATAATCATGTCTAGGGTACACATCAAATGAAATGAATACATTCGCATATTCATATCTATTCATCTGGATATCTGATATTATGTAGTCAAAAATGAACTGGTTGAGTCCATGAAGGTGGTGCTCACCTACCTTGGTGTGGAAAGGTCACCAATGATGAAGCATACTGTTATGAACAATCAGTGAAGTGACCTCTCCAAATAACTCAGAATACCAGCACAGTTCAAGAGGACAGCAGTGAGGGTCTTCTTTTTACAAGACCTAGGCACTTGTGGTGTGCATTAGTTTTCTCAAGGGAGGATGTGCATATGCCACAACCACAAACATTTTGGAAAATGTTTCAAGGGCAGGTTATGTTTTTCTGCATATATATTTAAAAGGAACTTTAGATGTTTCCCGAGCAAAGGCAGCAAAGCTGATATTACAGTGATTTAAAAACCACTAAAATTGTCAAGTTAATATTGGTTAGGCAAATAGTAACCCACACCCCCTCTGTGTACGTCCTCACACATGACATCACCAATGACATCCCAAATTATATCCCCAGTACCACTGATGAAATATCTAAGGACATGATTTATGTTATCACTGATGAAAACGCATATGAATCGAGTACAACACAGCTGCAAACACGATACCTGCAAAAGAAAGTATAAGAACTACAGGGACAGATGTTTCAAGCGTTTTCCCATTCGCAACCCCGTTTGCGAATAGGAAAAAGCCTTTTGGGATGTATCATCCAAAAAGGCAGTCGCAAAATAGGAAATCGCAATTTTTGCGATTACCTATTTTGCAAATGCATTTAAGGAATCACAATTTGCGATTCCTTAAATGCAATGAAGGAAGCAAAAAAAAGTTGTGACCTGGCATTAAGGAATCTATAGGCCCATAGGAATGAATAGGAAGCCATTCCTTATTTGTGACCCACAATTTGCTAGTTGAAAATAAGGAATATGTAGGAATTGCAATTATTACTGCGAAACCTACATACATTGCATTTTGCGATTCCATAATTGCGAATCGGTAAAATTCGCTATTATGGAATCGTAAAATCCAATATTGATACATCTGGTCCATAGTAAGAACATGTTAAAGATTTTTTTTAAATCTCTCCGTGAAAGCTTTTATACTACTACAACATTCACAACAATAATAATAATAGAACAAAATAGGGTGTTAAATTTGCAAAGTGTAGTCTACATTAATGGAAAATATTGTTTTGGATATTATCCACGCACAGCATTTCAAGCAGATATATTCTATGCAGTAGAGTATTTGGCAATACGTTGTATTAATTACAAATGTCTAATTAACAAGGTGTCATAGACTTTAGCCACAGTTGATCCTATTTCCTCATGGGGTATATCTAAGGTCACACTATGTATATCACCGCTATACATTCTGCTTTCTTAATTTTGGTGGAGAGTGCACAGAGTGATTAATCTGATGTCAAAGTTATATTAGTTTTGACCTTACTATTACTTGTTGGTTAAACTATAGACCTTGGGAATGTTCTTTTTATTACATAACACACTTTCTCATTCTTAGCCCCCTTATTCAATTACTAATCCCTCTAATCACGCTCACAGTTTTTGGCCCTTTTCTCCAGTATTAACATTTTAAGGGGCTTGTGAGCAATTGGGTAGTTGGTTGAGTGTGGTGTTAGCACTGTTCAAACAATGTCTACAATCCATGTCAGGGTGAACCACAAAGTCACTAAATTAACCTATGCTAAACCTTCCTGTAGCTTGCCACAAAAGAAATCAGGCCTAACTTAGAGGCAGAACACAAATAGTAATAAAGTGAAAACACAACACAGGAAAAATTCCACTTCAGTTTAGAAAAATAGAGTGAATTTAAATAAAGTATTTGACACCAAAATGCGAAAAATCCAATTAGTTGATCCAGAGTTCAGATTTTTTAAAGTTTATGTTAAAAACTAGCGCCTAAACGATCAAAGCAACAACTGCAGACATCTAGTCGCATGAGACCGGGTCAAAGTAAAAAAATATAGGTGACAGCGATAGAGCTCTAGTCCAATACAGAAAGGGGTTTGGGACTGGTCAGCCTTACCTTAGGATTTAGAAGAAACTTCAACAAAATGTCTCTGAGAAAGTAGAATTTCAGCAGGGTAAGGTTGCAGGCGGTGTCCAAGGAGGAGGCTTCGTCATTTGGCAACCACTGGACAAAGTGGCAGTGAAGATGTCCATGTTTGATCTTAGTCTCTTTTTTAGAAGTTGAATATCTCCACCGCGATGAGGCTGGAGGCAGTAGCTGAAAAGGGCTCCACAAGACTCGATACCGCTTCTGCAAATGGCGGCTGAACAGGATTTGCTGTTGCGGAGAAGAATATAGCTGCAGCGAAGTCAATTCGAACAGTGATGCACCTTGGTCAGATAGACAAGCAGGTCCCAGTCTCCTCTCCATTCTCAGAACAATGTTAATTCAAAGATTCTCAGGTTTTGGATTTTGGCACCTCTATAACCACTTTCATGGGTCCATGACTGTGAAGGCATCACTTGAAGGGTTGGTACTCGCTCAGGCTGGGTCTAGAGCAGTCCTTCCAGGTGCAGCAAAGCCTTCTTCTGAATTACACAGCTGGCCACAGCAGCAGGCATTCCTCTGAGATTCCTCCCGCGGGCCTAGAAAGTGAATTGAAAAGTGGGTCCAAGGCTCCTATTTTCTATACCTGGTGCCTACTTTGAGGTAGAAGACATTTCTAGAGGTAGGGATGGGGAGGTAGGCTTGGAGTTTTCTGCCTCCCCTACCCTGGCTCCTTCTTTGGAGCTTTGTTCACAATGAAGAGGTGTTAAGCCCTCTGTGTGAAGGAAGGGCACAGACTATTGTTTTGAAAGTTAGGATGTGTCCAGCTCTGCCCTGCATCCTTCCAGTGATAGCCCATTCAGGCATAACTAATTCCTCTATTGTGTGGCTGTCTGGGAGGAACATACAATGTCCAGTTACCAACTACTCCCGGTCATGTGACACAGGAACAGGCTGCAGGCACTAAACAGTTAGGGCAGGAAAATGCTAACTATCTAAAAGTGGCATTTTCATAATTGAAACTTAAAATTCAACTTTACCATTGTAGACGATTTTAACCCCTTCTCTGCTAGGCCTTTTCCCCTCCTGTGCTAAGCCTTTTTTGGGCTATTTGGGGTAGTGAGTGCTTAGGCCCCTGTAACTTTTTTACCACATTAGGTATCCACGCCACATTTGCGTCCTTTTCTTCCAACATCATGCGGATTCTAAAGGTACCCAGGGTTTGTGGATTCTCCTAGAGGGTTCCCAGAAATTAGTCAAAATACAGCAAAATTTTGTTTTTTTTGTGAAAAATGGGGAAAAGTGGCTGCAAATGAAAGCGTCTGGTTTTTTCTCTGCAAATGATATCAAAAAAGGGTTTGTGGGGCTGAAATCACCATTTCTCCAGCTTTTAGGGAATGACAGATTTTTGTCAGAAATCCAACTTTTTTTACACAGTTTTGACATTTTTCAGGGACATACCCTATTTTTGCAATTTTTTGTGCTTTCAACCTCCTTCCAGATAATGGTAGAAATGGGTAGAAAAGCAATAATGGTTCTTGGAAAGCTATACATTTTTGAAAAGTAAACAAAATTCTGAATTCAGCAAGGGGTCATTTGTGTAGATCCATCAAGGTTTCTTTATAGAAACTAACAGTTAAATATAGGAAAAATAAAAAATTAGTTGAAAAAAGCAGCCTTTTGTGTCAACGTTTTCACCTGTAACTTCTTCTAATTATGACATCTCTTAGAAAACAATGTACTGTTACATCCGCTGGACCTTCCTGGTCCAGCTAAAATTGAGGTTTGCAGGGGATTCTGGGTAAGGAAATGTTAGGGGATCCACGCAAGCCATACCTCCCTGGAAGCCGCCGGGTGTCTAGTTTTCAGAAATGCATGGGGTTGGTATGTTTCCCTAGATGGCCGCCGAGCACCGGGCCAAAAACCCAAGTGACCCCCCTTGCAAAACCAGGTGGTTTTGCGATAGGCCATTTTGATATCGCCTCACTACGTTTTGGGCCCTTGCCTGCCGCGGGTACTTGGGCCTCCCACACAAGTGAGGCACCATTTTTATCGGGAGAGCTGGGGGAACGCTGGGTGGTGGTAAATTTGTGTGAGCCCGGTGATGCCACAACTTTCCCACACCAAAATGTGTGAAAAAAGTGATTTTTCCAGCTAAAATTGAGGTTTGCAGGGGATTCTGGGTAAGGAAACGTTGGGGGATCCACGCAAGCCATACATCCCTGGAAGCCCCCGGGTGTCTAGTTTTCAGAAATGTATGGGTTTGGTAGGTTTCCCTAGATGGCCGCCGAACACCGGGCCAAAAACCCAGGTGACCCCTCTTGCAAAACCAGGTGGTTTTGAGATAGGCAATTTTGATGTCGCCTCCCTACGTTTTGGGCCTTTGCCTGTCGTTGGTACTTGGGCCTCCCACACAAGTGAGGCACCATTTTCACCACTAGACCTAGGGGAACACTGGGTGGTGGGAAATTTGTGTGAGCCCGGTGATGCCACAACTTTCCAACACAAAAAAATGTGAAAAAAGTGTTTTTTTCAGCTAAAATTGAGGTTTGCAGGGGATTCTGGGTAAGGAAACGTTGGGGGATCCACCCAAGCCATACCTCCCTGGACGCCCCCGGGTGTCTAGTTTTCAGAAATGTGTGGGTGTGGTAGGTTTCCCTATGTGATGGCTGCGCTAGGGCCCTAAATCCACAGGTAGGCATATTGCTAAAAACAACTCTGTGCCTAGTTGACTTTCTGCCACCCGGGGGGGGGGGCATCGGGGGGAGGGGAATGCCCCGATATGCCCCCAAGGGGGGAAGAATCACTGTGGCTAATTTTTGGGGGGTGGGGGCATTGGTATTCCCATTCTAGGCAGCCCCCACCCCCACACATAAAAAAAGCCAGCGTAATCGTTGGCTTCCAGTGGGCTTTTTGCCCCCCAAGGGGGGCAGATTGAGGGCTACTGCCCCTATCTGCCCCCCGGGGGGGGCAGAAAGTCCACTAGATGCCAGGGATTTTTTTGGGCAAATTTTAATTAGGGTGGGGGCTGTTCAAAACGGACATGCCAATGCCCCCACCCTAATTCAATCAATCAATCAATCATGGAATTTATATCGCGCACTACTCACCCGGAAGGGTCTCAAGGCGCTGGGGGGAGGGGCTCTGCTACTGCTCGAACAGCCAGGTCTTGAGCTGTTTCCTGAAGGCGAGGTGGTCCTGGGTCAGCCGCAGGCGGACGGGCAGGGAGTTCCATGTCTTAGCCGCCAGGTAGGAGAAGGATCTTCCTCCGGCGGTGGCTCTCTGGATGCGAGGGACGACGGCGAGGGCGAGGTTCGCGGATCGTAGCTGGTGGGTGGGCGTGTAGAAGGTCAGGCGGTCGTTGAGGTACTTTGGGCCTAGGTCGTGGAGGGATTTGTGTGCGTGGGTGAGGAGTCTGAACGTGATCCTCTTGTTGACAGGGAGCCAGTGCAGGTCTCTCAGGTGGCTCGAGATGTGGCTGCGACGGGGGACGTCCAGGATGAGTCAGGCGGAGGCGTTCTGGATACGCTGAAGTCTTTTCTGTAGCTTGGCTGTTGTACCGGCGTAGAGGGTGTTTCCGTAGTCTAGTCTGCTGGTGACGAGGGCCTGGGTGACAGTCTTCCTGGTCTCGGTCGGGATCCATCGGAAGATCTTGCGGAGCATGCGGAGGTTGTGGAAGCAGGATGAGGAGACGGCGTTGACTTGTCTAGTCATCGAAAGGGAGGAGTCCAGGATGACGCCGAAGTTGCGTGCGTGGTACGTTGGCTTGGGTGCGGTGCCTAGGGCCGCTGGCCACCAGGAGTCGTCCCATGCGGAGGGCAACGGTCCCAGGATGAGGACTTCTGTCTTGTCCGTGTTCAACTTCAGGCGGCTGATGTTCATCCACTCGGCGACGTCTTTCATCCCTTCGTGTAGGCTGCTTTGGCGGTGTCGGGGTCTCTGGTGAGGGAGAGAATCAGCTGGGTGTCATCGGCGTAGGAAATGATGTTGAGGTTGTGTTGGCGTGCGATGGCAGCGTGGGGTTTCATGTAGATGTTGAAGAGAGTAGGGCTGAGCGACGATCTTGCGGGACGCCGCAGATGACTTTGGTGGCCTCAGATCGGAACGGGGGGAGGCGTACTCTCTGTGTTCTGCCGGAAAGGTATGAGATGATCCATTCCAGAGCCTTCCCCTGGATGCCGGTGTCGTTGAGGCGTTGGACTAGGGTGCGGTGGCAGACAGTGTCAAATGCTGCGGAGAGGTCAAGGAGGATGAGTGCCGCTGTTTCACCGTTGTCGAGCAGGGCTCGGATGTCGTCGGTGGCTGCGATGAGGGCGGTCTCGGTGCTGTGGTTGGCTCTGAATCCGGACTGCGATGGGTCGAGGGATCCATTCGTCTCGAGGAAGGCAGCCAGTTGCTTGTTGACAATCTTCTTGATGACTTTGGCAGGGAAGGGAAGGAGCGAGATGGGGCGGAAGTTCTTGAGGTCGGTCGGGTCCGCTGTTGGTTTCTTCAGTAGTGCGCTGAGCTCGGTGTGCTTCCAGCTCTCCGGGAAGGTGGCTGTGTCGAAAGAGGTGTTGATGATGTCTCAGAGGTGGGGGGGCGATGGTAGAGGCGGCCTTGTTGAAGACATGGTGGGGGCATGGGTCGGTCGGAGATCCGGAGTGGATGTTGTTCATCATGCGTGTCGTGTCTTCGGGGGTCACTTCGGTCCATGTCTGGAGGATGGCGGCGGGGTGCGTAGGTTCGGTCGATGGGTGCAGGGGTGGAATGCCGAAGCTGTTGTGGATGTCGGCGATCTTGCAGTGGAAGTACGAGGCGAGGGAGTCACAGAGGTCCTGCGAGGGAGTGATGTCGTTGTTGCCGGTGCTGGGGTTGGAGAACTCCTTGACGATGTTGAAGAGCTCCTTGCTGTCATGGGCGTTCTTGTCCAGTCGTTCCTTCAGAGATTTCTTCTTGGTGGTGCGGATGAGCTGGTGATGTCTGCGGGTGGCGAGTTTGAGGGCGGTCATGTTGTCGGTGGTCTTGTCGAGGAGCCAGGCCTTCTCGAGGGTGCGGCAGGCCTTCTTTGAGTCCTTGAGTTCGTTGGTGAACCAGGGGGCCTTCTTGCTTCTGGGCCTGGTGAGTGGGTTCTTCAGTGGGGCGAGGTCATCGGCACAGGAGGTCAGCCACTGCGTGAGGTCGAGGGCTGCTGTGTTAGTCGACGGTGATCTTGCTCCAGTTTCTGTGGGGAACCTGCTTCGGGTGGTGGTGGACCGTGTTCTTTTTGAAGCTGAAGTGGACACAGCTGTGGTCAGTCCAGTGGAGTCCGGTGCAGTGGCTGAAGGTGACGTGCTTGCTGGATGAGAAGAGAGGGTCGAGCGTGTGGCCGGCGTAGTGGGTGGGGGAGTAGACCAGTTGCTTGAGTCCGAGGTTGGCGAGGTTGTCCAGCAGGGCGGTGGTGTTGCGATCGTTTTGGTGCTCCAGGTGGAAGTTGAGGTCCCCGAGGAGGATGTAGTCGGTGGAGGGGAGGGCGTGGGGGCTGATGAAGTCTGTGATGTCTTCGCTGAACTGTGCGCGTGGTCCCGGGGGTCTGTAGATAAGGGTGCCTCTGAGGGTAGTCTTGGGGTCGGTGTGGATCTGGAAGTGCAGGTATTCTGCGGCGTTGAATGCGTCGATGCAGTCAGTCGAGATGCGAATGGTGCTTTTGTGAACGATGGCGATGCCCCCTCCGGTCTGGTTGATGCGATCCTTCCTGATGATCTTGTAGCCATCCGGGATGGCTATGGCGATGTCGGGGGCTGAGGAGGCGTTCATCCAGGTTTCCGTGAGGAAGGCGACGTCTGGAGATGCGGTGTCGAGGAGGTTCCAGAGTTCCACGGCGTGTCTGTGGACGGAGCGGGTGTTGACCAGGATGCACTTGAGGTGGTTGCTGTTGTCCGTCTTGGTGGGCGTAGTGCCTGTTCGGAGGCAGGAGAAGTTGCAGGATCGGCAGACGAAGGATCCATGGGTGCGTCGCGGGGACGCTCGGTAGCATCCAATTAAAATTTGCCTAAAAAAATCCCTGGCGTCTAGTGGGCTTTTTGCCCCCCGGAGGGGCAGATTGGGGACTACTGCCCCATCTGTCCCCCAGGGGGGCAGGAAGGCTGTAATTTTTGCGGGGATGGGGTGGGGGCATGGACATGGCCGTTTTGGGCAACCCCCACCCTAATTAAAATTTTCCCCAAAAAACTCCCTGGTGTCTAGTGGGCTTTTTGCTCCCCCGGTGGGGCAGATTGGGGGCTAATGCCCCCATCTGCCCCCAGGGGAGGCAGAAAGTCCACTTGGCGCCAAAGAGTTTTTTGGGTAAATTTTACTTAGGATGGGGGTTGCCCAAAACAGGCATGTCAATGCCCCCACCCTAATTAAAATTTTCCCCGAAAAATCTCTGGCGTCTAGTAGGCTTTTTGCCCCCCGGGGGGGCAGATTGGGGGCTAATGCCCCATCTGTCCCCCACAGGGGGCAGTAAGGCTGTCACTTTTGCAGGGAGGGGGTGGGGGCATGGGCATGTCAGTTTTGGCCAACCCCCAACCTAATTAAAATTGCCCCAAAATAATCCCTGGCGTCTAGCTGTCTCTTTATATAGAGGACCAAAAAAAGGTACACTGTGTAAAGAATACAGGCAACCCACAATTGGTTTACAGAGGCACAAATGATATCTAAAAATCTCTCTTTAGTAGTAGTTTAGAATCAGTGTGGGTTAATTAGTACAAGGTGTTTGATACTAAACACCACTAGTTTCAGTGAAGCCATTATGAAACAAATTTTGACCAGTGCCTTAAGAGGGCTGCCCAAGTCACTTGTACTGTCCGTATTTATACTTACAAATAGTACATGCAGTGTTAGGGGACATGGTACACTAGTATGTGCCATGTTGTGTTTTCACTTTTTAGCGCACCTTGTCATGCAGCCCACAGCGGTAGTCTATATGAGTTTGGTGCTTGGTCCCTGAGAGTGGAACAAGATATGCTGCAGCTCTTACAGACCCTCTTTAGTACTATCAATTGACCAGTTGTCTTGTTTTGGGGAAAGAACAATGGCTCTGGAGACCTGATTAGCAGGAACCCAGTGTACTTCAGTCAAAGTTGCATCAAATACCAGGCAAAAAGTGGGGAAACTACTGCAACAAAAATCCAGTTTCCTGCACAGGACATGTAAGTCTTTACTGTACATGTCCAACCATTTAATTACACTGCACCCTGTCCCAATTAGATCCCTAGGGTTTATCTTACAATAAAAGTGGAGCGTAAGGCTTGGCAAAGGAGTTATTTTACCAAGCTAAACCAAAGTTTAAAACTACATAAATGCTGCAATTGCAGGTCTGAGGCATGTTTTAAGGATCTATCTAAGTGGATGGGACCATAAGTAATGCAGACCCACTAGTAGCCTTTAATTTACAGGCCGTGGGTATGGTCTAAAAGCAGGATATTCTCAAACCATGCTCCTATGTTTCACTTCATCTTGCCAATATGAACCTTAGTACTTGATGATGTTTACTAACTTATAGTTTTATTTTGATGAATTTCTAGTGGTCTACATTTGTATACACTCTTTTTTTTATCAAACATTGTGCGTCTTCTTGAAGTAATATCACCAATGATATTGATCCAGCGAAAGGCCAGGATGAACATTTCACAATCAACACATTTCTCAAAATGGGCCCACATACACATTCAAGTTTCCTGACTTTTTCGCTGGGGGTCAGGTTTTATTTTCACCTTGATCTGGATTAGTCAATGCCTAGCTAACCTTCACAGATCAACACTCCTCCTTTGGTCAATGGACCATTAGTCGAGAAGTTGATAGTGATATTAACAAATTAACTAACTAACTTACAAATCTTAATGAAACAACCACAGACCCTTGGGTAAAATTTATGGTTTGTATCTAAGTCTCAATCAGAATTGAACGCCCATTTGTACAAATTCAAAGTGCAAACTCCATCAATTTTCATGGGAGAGAAAATACATTTATCAAATATAGTCAATTTGCAAACTCATTCAACAATTCAATGCTTTGAGAGCGATAGATGAAGAGACACAAGACATAAGAAATCATACATTTGCAACAGATATGGAAACTGGTGGAGGTCTCCTGACTTAAGAATCAGGTGACAAAGAATATAGGATAGGAGCACGATAGGATAATACTTACTAAACTTCTCTAGAACCCCGACACACAGGAACGCATCCCTCTCTTACACTCTCTCCCTCCTCGATATTCTTCCGGAATCTTCAGCAGCACAAACAGCACTCAAGGCACTAACCTTCTTTTTTAATCTTTCAGACACCTCAATTATAGTCTTCATTTCTGCATTTCCCACCCTTAAAGTTGCGAATATTGGTAAAATATGGAATATGATTGGTCGAGACTAGGGGAGTTCACATCATACTATGCTGACAGCCAATTTATTAAGACCCATTTGTTTTGTAAACCCTTCCCCTTTAGCTCATCGATGTATTCTTTCCCCATACGTATTTTGTTGCAAATTAAATATTATTTTATTCAAGCTCCATTGACAAATATCACACGTTCCCATGTTCACACATGCTGTCCTTGGTCTTTGGCAGTTATTCAAATTTACGGGCAATAGGTCACATTAGGTCTCTTTCTGGACATGCGCAATACAGATTTTCTTCCAGCGCCATTTTCTTTCATTGCCGGCCCAAATGTACACTATTAATAAAAGAATCATAAACAGATGTTAATCTCTCAAATACATAATTTTTACTGTTCACCACCAACTTTTACTCTATCCCATGTTACTTTCTTCTTTGTTAAGCAAAATATTAGCAGCGACAGTCTCTTTAAATTGAGGCAAGCATTTGCCAGGCATGCGGTGCCTCAAGACCTACAGTTAGTAACTCTTGCGCATGCATGAGAGTTTTCTCTCTCAGACGGTTAGTCACATGGTTATTTACACGGTTCTGGTTTGCACATGCACAAAGCGTTTTTCAGTTTCAAACGGGATTTTAGTTGCGTAGCAAATTATTCTTTATTATTCAAGCATGCACAAAGCTCTTTTCCCCATATGTGAATGTCGTGTGCATGTTAATTTTCTCTTATTTACTATTTCTAGTTATTAGTATCTGTTAATGAGAGATTGATCCGACCAAGGGGCATATTAACAAGCGCCTTATCTCCGCTTTTTTGGCTTTAAAAGCCCAAAAAGCAGAGATAAGATTATGGCCCTATCTACAAGGGGATGTTAACATGCATTAGCGCATGTTAGCACCTGTTTTCCCGACGCCTCACTTCGCATCTCTAATGAGATGCAAAGTGGGTGTCACTGGGCGTATCCCTGACGGACTACCTTGTAAATTATCACTACATACACATCACAATATTTACAAGGTGGCCCTCAGGATTTTAGCAGACGTTAGTTTTTGTCGAAAACCACGGTTTTCACCGAAAACTAACGTCTGCTAAAATACTGACTTAGCTATACTTACCATTGGGGGTGGATTATGCTGATATGACCACAGGGTCGTATCAGCAAGGTTATCGCCGTTTTCCATGGAACATCGCTGGAAAACCAGCATTGTTTCATGGAAAACAGCGATATCCCCTCTATGGCTGGAATTTTTATCGCCTCGGTGATACACGTTGCTAATAATGCGCTAACCGGGTGAATAATTCCAGTGATAGACGGCAATAAATAAAAAAGCGTTAATCGCGCTTTGTGATATATATTGCTGTCTATTGCTAATATGCCCCCAAGTTTCTTTTCCTTGAATCCTTGTTCCATCAATATCACTGGTGGTATGATAATTGAAGTTCCATATCAGGTGATTAGGATGTTCATACACCTCCCTCTCTCTCTCTCTGTGAATCATTAATTTGGGTAGTCAAAAAGTCTAGAGGAAAGAAGAAGGGAGAAGAAGAAGTAGGAGGAGGAGAAGAGGAAGAATGAGGTGGAGAAGAAGGAGGAGGAGGAGATGAAGAAGGAGGAGGAGAAGGAGAAGAAGCAGGAGGAGGAGAAGAAGAAGGAAGGAGAAAAAGGAGAATAATACTCTCTCAGATTTCATTTAAGTAGCTAGGTGGTGAAAGGAAATCACATTGGAAAGTGTTCCCGAGGAGGAGGATGAGGAGGAGAAAAAGAAGGAGAAGAAGAAGAAGAAAAAGTAGGAGAAGAAGAAGAAGAAGAAGAAGAAGAAGAAGAAGACGACAGTCTCAGATTTAAGTTAAGCAGCTAGGTGGTGAAAGGAAAGCACGTTGGAAAGTGTTCTGATTCAACATTTCAAACATAGGAGCATATTCTCAAGGACTTATCGCCGAGTTATTGGCAATTTAGCGCATCAAATGTGGCAAAAGAATTATCGCCCAATTCTCAAGCGATAAGACGCGTTAGCAGCAGGGATTCAACACCTGCCTTTTACTGGTGTAAAGCAGGACGACTACCTGCAGTATGAAAGGGAGCCCAGCCCAGAATCACATCTGAAGAACAACACATGTCATGGAGTTACTGATCATGCAGCTCGGAGACCCAAGAGGTCCACAACACCCACCACCACCAACCCCATGCCCCCCCGGACCACCCACCCGACTACCACCGAGGCAGCGCAGAACAGGACAGCAGATGTTCCGATAACAGCATGGCCCCTCAGCCACACAATAGCAGAATGTGGGGAGATGTGGGAACCAAGTATGTGTGAAGGAGGCAAGTCACCCATAAATAAGAATGCACACAATGCCAAGTGTGGCGGTGATGTGCTGGACAGTCTGAGTCTGGGTCACTTGCCAGTGACCAAGGGCAGGATGGACCAATGCCCACAGATGTCGAGTGCTTCAGGTGAGTTGATGGGTGTCTTGACTCTTCAGCCACGAGGTCCAGGAGGCGTCAACAAAGTCCATGAGCCGGATTCGAGCTGTCCCACGAAGTTTGTGGAGTGCTGCGGTGTCGGCGACCAGAATGGACCCAACAAGCCTTGGCAACGGCAAGTCACTGGAAATCAGAGAAAGGACTGTGGTGCAGACCAGCAAGGTCTGAGGGACTCACCCAGCAAGGGTAAGTCAGGGCACGTCTGGAGCAACTGGGAACACCCAATCATAAAATGAGTTGCCTTTGTGGGGACCTGCTAGCCAATGGGCCAGTGATTGCAAAGGAGCCTTGAGCGGTCGCACTTGAAGCTGGCCCACAGGTCACTCATGGAGTGGAGGCCAACAATCTTCGGTACAGGAGGTGCTCAAGGCTGGGGCTACTCGAAGCTCAAAGCACAACTTCGAGGAGGACCAGCAAGATGCTGTTTCTGCAAAAGAACACGGTGTCCAGGGGTCGCGGTTCCATGTCACCCATGATAGCCACGGGCCTCAGCTTTGCTGGGGACTCAGGGTAGCCTTGGAGAAGTTGGCAAATCCACCTCTGGTGATGCAAAGACTTCAGCGTCCGGCGGGAGCTTCAGCGATGCAGACCTGTCAGTTGCTTCTTTGGTGCCTGCCAAGCAGGGGAGTCACTCCTTGACCCCAAGGGAGATTTCTTCAGTCTTCTAGTCAGGATAGAATATCCAGGATATATGTTGCAGAGTTTTGTCCAGGGTAATCTAAAATCCTAGGGACTGGATTCCTATACTTATAGTAAGTTATGGGGATGAACTAACTCTAAGGCCCCACCTATGGGTGGGCCTGGAAAGAGGGGTGTTACACCCATTTCCTTTGTCCAGTTTTGCGCCAGAGCAGGGGCAGATAGACCTTGCAACCGGTTTGAACTGGGCTATGCACAGGGACAGCAAACGTGCCCCCAGTGTAGGACTTCAAAGCACCAGATAGTGCTCCCGCCCAGCCCCAATACACATCTGCCTGTCTGGGGAGGTGGTCACACCTCCCTTCGACAGGAAACCTATTGTCCAGGTCTCCCCTGCCGGAGTTTCGGTCAGCAGCAGGAGGCCAGACCCGTGTCTGTGGCAGAGGCATCCATTTTGTGATGCCAGGGCTCAGGAAAGTCCTACCGGGTTTAGCCAGTGTGAACATGTCTTTCCGTCTAGAAGGGTGGAATGCTACCCCCACTGCCAGAATTGGCAGGGTGGGTAGTATTCCAAAGCGTTTGACACCAAACACGACATGTTTTGATGCAGCCATTCCAAAGTTAGCATTTAGCGCGAGGTTATAATGCACTTAAGAGTATATGGTATGGCTGTATCACAGAACAGCCATAAGGAAGGATTTCCGAAAGCTGCAGAGGGGCTCAGCTCATGCTTGGGAACCCTCTCACACAAAACCAAGCACTCTGCCTTCAGGATTGTCAAGGCCTGCCATTGGAGTGCCGTATAGGTTTATATGTGTCTGTATATAGGTATGGATATAGGTAGCCTATACCACTGTAAGGGATGCAAGCACACCCTTATCCAGGCTGCAGTAGCAGACCTGTGTTGCCATTTTGGAGTGCTTCCCAGGGGTGGCGTAATACATGCTTCAGCCCCTGGTAGGCCTCTGAGGTACCTATGCCCTAGGTACATAGGATACCATATGCTAGGGGCTTATAAGGCACTCCAGAATCCAATTAGATATGTACCTAATGTACATGCAAACCATTTTACAGAGAAAGCAGATAGACTGGGGCCCTGAATAGCAGGATCCCAGTCCAACCAAGTCACAAACCAGCAAAACACCAGAAAAAAGTGGGGGTAACCATATAGTCAAATTCCACCTTCCTACATTTGTGTTATGTTGGTGTTTTCGGTTTCCGCTTTAATAGTGATCACTGTTCAAGTTGTTTCCAGCACCAACCACTCCCTGAGGGCTGGCTCACACTCAACCCACACCTATACAGCACAGGCGTCACTGGATGTGTGATCCTGGTAATAAAAAGGGGCCGGGCGCAAGTGCCCATAGCCAGTTCCACTATCTTTCCAAGTGTGTCCGTGTGGTCATTATGAATGAATGATGGCCCCGGGCCCTACCACATTGCATTGTGCTGTGGACAGCGAACGCAACCATGTCACCTCAGGCAGTGAGTAAGAGCTTGGACATGTAGCTTAGTCATCCCCCCTGTAAGCGAAAATGTTGCAATATAGCATGCACCCGGAGGGTGGGCTCGCACAAATGGAGTAATGCAGGAGCGCAAGACCGCTCGGGTCCAGGAATATACATGCCAAGTGTTGTGTGTATCTGTATTGCCACAGCATGAGCCAAATGCCTAGCCACATTAGCAGCACCAGTTCAGCCAGGCATGTACTCTACATCTGTGTCGGCCCCATCCTTACCATAAGCCTACACTCACGACGTGGCCCACCACCTTCAACAGACAAAATCATAGTGTCGTTGTCAGGCTTGTGGACATGCTCAGACAGGCATGACAATACTGTGCCGCAGAAGTGCAAGTGATGCATTCGTGCAGCGCACATAAGTAAATGGGTTCGGGGGGAGGGAGGAGCAGCTGTGAGGCAACGTAACACACAGTGATGCCACTTATATGCCACATGCAAGACATGTCAAAAATTACTCCCAAAGTCGCACTCATCCCACCCCAACCCCAACAAGCCACTTCACATTTCATGAATGCAAGCAGATTACAAGCTTACACTAGGGATGAAAGCTCCTTTGTCTGAACTATCAGGCGGAAGCACATCTGCACCTCTGACCTCGGAATTGCATGTCCCGGGCAACACCTGACAGATGCTATTGCAGCTGATGCCGACTCCTACACTACGCACAGCCCAGTAAGAGACCAACGTTTACACACCCCACACACAGGAGTCCTTGCTCGAAGTTATCTTGCATGGAATGGCCTTCACACTTACTCCCACAACATCCCAGACGTACAACCGGTGCACACTAAAACAACTCATTGATCCGAGATGTTGCATTTTATCCACAGAACTGGCGCAGTCAAAATTGTGCTGCTTCAACAAGAGCCAATAACGCAATGGCCAAACATCCGGGACACACTCACAACCCCTGTCACGTGGAACTGTACTGTGCACGAATGTGGCATTTACTGGGGGCACTGCCATTGGCAGTGCAGCTGATCAGTTACCGGCTAAGCTTCCGCCTTGCCAACGTCACCTGCGTTCAGCCAGTGTTGCATTGTCGATCGTGTATATTCGAGTGGTCCATGGATGTCTGCTTATCCAACAGGACGGTACCTGAACTGGATTTTGACATGTGTGTGTGCCCCCTGTTGGCCCACGACCAGGAGTGTCACCGTGATACCCGTTTATGGGATGTTTTAATACTTGGCATACATGCTGGCAGATGGACCTTGTAGATTGCACAAATCCTCGTGTGCAGTGACCACATTGTACCGCTTCCCTATCGGGCTGTAGTGCTAATTGGTGTGAGGGGGTGGACGCAGCATATCTGTCCAGACCTGCTAATGGATTGCCTCGCTGTCCTGTTTGATGAAGTCGACAACAACCTCATGTTGGAAATGTTAGCCTACAAAGCTGCATTCGCTTTCATGGATGAGTAACTACGTACCTGCAGCCACAACAGATTGGAACACATTGCACATGTCCTGACACCTTGTTGCATCTTGGAGATTTGGTCACATATCCCACGAAAACAGGGGACATGGCTGCATTCGCCTGGACTCCGAATACATGAGCGGACAACAACACGGCTTAACACACACCTGTGAAAGGTGAGGCACTCCCCCGGAGTGGACAGTGGCGCTTGGCAACGTTCCTCATTCTGACATACTGCTGCATTGGTCTGCATGTTGTGGCACTTATCTTGCCCGTACTGACAAGCATATTCTAATAAAGTCTACGCACCTTCCCTTGTATTCAACTGTGATGAGTGTTGATTTGAATGACAATGTGTGTCTCAATGCCTATCTGGTTCATGGCCATACATGCGCATTGATAGCATTACCCAGGCAGTACCTTTTTGTGGAATCACTGTGCCTACATTCATCCATACTTTCATTCTTGATTGATCATGGCCATGTCACATCTGTGTGAATTGGAATGTTCTATTCACATTCAGTGGAGTGTTGAACCTGGACCAGAACAGGGCCATGCAAACCCCACTTTACATTGTTGGCCCGTGGAGGGCCAGCCAGAGTCCTTTCGGGATTGACAAGTTCATAGGGAGTAGAAGACTACAGTCCGCAGTGTGATTGCTCTTTCATTGGTAACCAAACCAAATATGGCAGCCCATGTTGAGGTCCAAGGTGAGTGTCGCTCAGTGTATAGGGGGACAGTAGGAGGTGTTATTCCAGGGCATGGTGCAGAGAGCAGAACCAAGCTGAACCCGGCCATATGGCGGAGATGAATGCTACCACTTCATTCTAGCCACAAAGCCAGATTCATCGTCATCTTCGTCCTCTAATGTGTCAGCTGCCTCACATGCGGCTGGTGGTGTTTTGTCTGCATCACTGTGTGGTAGGGACACATCAGGGGACGGAGGTAGAAAATCTGCTGCACTGTGTGGCACTGCCACTTCAGGGGAGGAGATGTGGATGTAGTAGTAGCACCAGCATCCATCCGCGCAAGGCGTTGTGTTGACAATGCCATGACGAGGATCTGCAGGGCATGGAAGATCACAGCTACATCTCACTGGTGTGCAGCCGTGGCAAACATTATTTCTGCCTGCATCCGCTCCAAGCTCTCCATCATTCTCCTTATGTGTCCCAACTCACTGATGGGGCCACTCTGACTAGACAGTTGTTCTTGGCTCAGAGTCATGACTCCAGCGATGTCAGCCATGGCTTGCAGAGCAAGAAGCGGACAGTGCGTGTCCATTAGGGACTGTGAGTGGTCCCTGATAGGACTTAGACACCCAAGTATTGCATCTAGTTTGGCTGCCATGAGGTCAAACTCCACACGCAGCTGGTCAGACATCTCCTCCTGGCACCCTAACACATGGCGCTGGAAGGCCATGTGCTGGTCCTGGGAGACAGCCGTGGTGGTGGGTGCTTCCTTTTGTGTGGTCTATGCAGGAGGTGGGGTCTCATGGATGCAGCTGGGCTGTCCTGCTCCTGGAGGTGGGGTGCCGGAGCTGTCCCTGAGCTGTTGGAGTGCGTCGGTGTAGATGTTGGGAAGGTCCTCTTCATCATCAGTGCTGAGTTGTTGGGTCTGCTATGCAGGAGGTGTTGATTCTCACTCTGCAATGTGAAGGGGAAATACAGATTGACATTGTGTTCACATGAATGTTCACGCATTGTGCAAGTTTACTGTCAGACTGCATGGCAATGTACATTGTGAATGTTTATGAGGAGACGCCTATTTGAAGCGGGACACTTGGCATTTCTACACCATCAGGGATGTGAGGTTGTACTTGTACATTGTCATCTCACAGTTTCCTGCTATGTCATTTGCAAATGGCCATTTTCTACACACAAGCGGCAGCAGTTGTGTCCTCTGTTCTGTTGTGTAAGTGTGGCAGTTTGTACCACAGTGTTGGGGTGCTCTCCATCTTATGTGTGTGTGCTGCATTGTGGGTGAGTTGCCCCTTCAACTCTGATTTGGCTGGCCCTTATCCCTTTCAGGCGGTGTGCCTTTCACTTCTCTGCTTATACAGTGCTGAGATGTTGCAGACTTGCGTAAATTGGGCTCTTGGTCGGAGTTGTGACTCTTGGGCATGGTTTGTCCGCAGATGTGCTATACTTAACTTGTACATGTGTGCCATTGTGTCCATCTCCCCCGTTGAACCAGTCCCTGGTCATTACTCACCCTGTTGCTGTTGGCTCAGGTCATGTTGTGCAGTGTCCAGTCCCCCAACTCCTGCCACCGTCTCCCCAACGATGGTCCAAGGCTGTTCCTCCATGGGGCTTGTGGGGTTCTGGTTGTCCTCTGTACTTCCTCCAGCTAGCTCCATGGGGCTCCGCAGTTAATTGGATCTTGTTTGTGTTTTTGGTTGCTGCTTTTATAGTGAATTTGTCTGCCTGACTTGTGGGACTTGCAGGCTGGTGCTGCTTCTCGCTGGATTTTTTATCGCAGTTGTGCCCATCACAAGATGTTCATGTTAGGGTTTAGATTTTTATCACCATCCAGGGACTTTTATCGCGGATATTTGACACGTTGTCAGGAAACTATCGCATGTTACCGCTGTGTTGAGAATACGACGTTGACACGGAGTTATTTTTCAATGATAGACGGCGATATGAAAGATTGCGTTAACCGATTTTGGCGATGATTATCGCACGTTCTTGAGAATATCCCCCAAAGTTGCCGTACAGAACTGATATACTGGAAAGTCATTTAAACCTGTTAATTTACACTTCAAACACCTCAAACTATCAACTCTCCCTTCTTACCACTGTTTATATCAGCATGTGGATGCATACATAGTTTGTTCTTAACATACCACAAAATAGAGGCTGTTGATACAATATTTGCCCACGGCCTCTATTAAACAATTAGTATGCAACTTTATTTCATGGAAGAAATAACAGATTGAAGATACACCATAATGAAAGTTTTGAAATAGTACACATTTGTTGCATCTTGATGATAGTCGTAAAATGTTGAATCTGCCCCCTGGAATGTAAAATATTTTCCATCATTGTGAATATATTCCTGAACCTTGAATGTAAACACTGAAGGTCCATTGCTGGAAATGTCACCTTACATTAGTCCTTCTTCAAGACACTGAAGATGGAACACTGCTCGCTGGAACTCTTTAGACATTCAAGATGTGGCCATCCTATTGCTCCTTTGAAAGATTGAGTTGCCTGTTTTCAAAGAGTTCAAGAAGCACATAGCAGCAAGTAAAGCCACATCTCCCTCAGGTTTTTCATGATTTACTGTAGACTACAAATACCCAAGTCATTGTACTTGTGTGGTTCAACCTATGGAGTTCAGCTTTGTTGTCTTTGTCTAGGGAGACAATGCTGCGAAGCTCCTTGTGAATACATGTACTCACCGTGTGAATTTTTGCTCTGCTTTTCAAATCTCTTACAGCTATTCCAATGACCCTTCTTCCTCTGTCACATTTGCAAAGTGCTTAATCTGTGCCAGTGGTTTCTAGGCTCAGCCCAAGCACTTTTTTGCCAGGGCCGCGGATATTGGTTTCTTCCGCAAGGCAGTGTTGGTGAATACGATTTTTCAGGGGTGCATGCACAGGGCTGGACAGCTGTGCTTTTCCCATGTGGTCTGTGCGGCTCGGTTTCTGGGTCTCTCCCACAGTGCCATTATCGGCAACTTCCCCCAACCCCGGTCTGAGCATGCAAGAATGAATAAATACACAAGACAACTTTTGTTCTGGGAAAATATTGCTGCAGGTTTGTTCCATATAAGAGTATGCAATATGTGGGTTATCATATGGGCGATCCAAGGGCGGGCAGCTGTACCAACCTATGCTGCCCCCGCCTGCCTGGTGAGCCAGCACTGTGGGACACCCAGTCAGTGCTACCTTTGGTGATCCTCTTCCGGATCACGTGACATGTTGGTCTCTTCTACTCACGCCCTTTTCAGGGCGGAGCGTAGCAGGACAAACCCCCGGTTGGTCAGGCCCCCAACCACACAGAGGACTAATGGGGCACCATCGCGGTTTTCCAGGAACCTGCCATGAGGCTCCTGGTCTTTGGCTCTGGCACCCCTACTGTGCCACGCAGAAGTACCCTTACTGTACTAGTCTGCTTCCAGATCACCCTGTAACTCCATCACAGCTCTGGAGGCAGACCCGTCGCCGCCAGAGCCCCCCAAACTCAAGCTATAATGTCACTTGCACCCTGCTATATCCAGCGCCTCCTGCAAGTCAAGGAGGAACAGGTCCATCCCCACCAGAGATAAGTGGACCCCATCCTTCTCAAAGTATCCCTCGACTCTGGACCGAATCAGCTCATGCCTGATGAAACCCAGACCCCTCTGGTCTGTGAACTTATGCATGGCACCATTGACCCTCCCACGAGAATGTTCCTCCACCTCGCTGGGCCTGGCCCCGTGCCAGTTTATGCAAGGGATGAGTTCGATCACCATAGTTCGCATTGTCCCATACGTTTGCTGATTTCGCCCAAGTCAGACTTCATGGTTTGTAATAGTGCCCTCCTCCCCATGGGAATAAGGTCATTGCCCCCCAGCTGGATCACCAAGATACTGGAGAGGGCGCCCCATAGAGCCAGTCGTTGCTCTAGTCTGTTAGTGATGCTGTTCCATCTCATTCCAGGGAAGCCCATCCAGACAAACTGTGTTTGCGCAAACCCCCGCATCCAATTCCTGCGTGCCTCCCACTGAGCCATCCTGGCAACAAATGAATGGCTGATCACCCACACTCAGGAACCTAGTGAACAAACAGATGCCATCTTTTACAAACTTGTTTAATGTCTATTGAAACACACTTTATCAAAATCACTACAAACCACAGCACTCAATATTATATTTACATGCTGACCCTTTATCGGCGAATGTAACACTCAAAACAGCGTGATTGCCAGTGCCCAACCCTCTTTATGCCCTCCGGCTCCATGCCCGCCTTGTATGCAGCTGTAGCTGCCCTAATTCTAAATGAGTGACTGGAATACTTTTTGTCTGGGCAGGCAAGGCCCGTGCGAGCCCATGATCCGGTCGATCTGGAATTTAGTCAGGGGACCCAAGTCTGCATGTATCAGGAAGTACCCATGTGCCACCGGGTGCACAGGCATGTAATCCCTAACTCTGGCCACTGGGCAATACCTTGGGTCTCCTAGCGGTTCCAGAGCCACATCCGCCCCGCCCTGGCCTGATCTGTTTTTGACCTCCTGATACGTATCACTAGCTTGTCTGTTAGTTTGACATCCTGGTTGCTCAAGGCAACACCAGATGTGTCTCTCTTTGACCTGGCTACCAATTCACCCATCCTGAATCCCCAAAGAATGCTAGGCAGAAGGCAGCCGAGAATAACTTGGCCTCAAATTGCGAGTGGGTGACCTGGGGTACTACTTCTAGCATCCCCTGTAGGTTGTGAAAGTCAATGGGGCCCCTGGAGTCCGGGGTCCTAACCTCATCTCTAACCCATCCAGTGAGGGCTGCTCTGATCAAGAAGGACTTGGTTGGGTCCTGCCCCCCCTTCAGCTTGGTGTCGTGGCTCACTGCCGCCAGGTGGCCACAGACCCACGAGTTGCTCATCCCTTGATCTTTGGCCCATAAAACAAACGCTTGAACCCGCTGGTCCAAGGCAGCGAGCCTGTGCTCAGAGTCTCTGTAGCGCTTAGAAATGTGTCAAGATGGGCCTTGAATTTGAATTTAAATTTGAATTTAAAATTATTTATACAGCGCACGTACACCAGCGGTTTCATGGCGCTACAGCTGAACAGAGGACTGGGCAGGGGAGCTGGAACTAAGTAAGAGAAAAATAATCTGTTAATGAATTAATTGAAGAATTTAGCAAAAAGATGTGCCTTGAGCTGTTTCCGGAAATGCGGGTAGAGGGTTAAAGCTCTAAGCTCAAGAGGCAAAGAGTTCCAGAGGACCGGGGCGAGGGTCGCAAATTTCGAGCCTCCCCATTTCTTTCTCCGGAACCGTGGGACTGTAAGGAGGGATTGGGTAGATGAACGCAGTTCCCTGGATGGAACATAAGGGATAATCTCAGATGAGATGAAAGCCGGTGCCGTGCCCAGTCGTGCTTGAAAGGTGATGGAGGCAAGCTTAAACTGGACACGAGCAAGCACAGGAAGCCAATGTAGGGACTTTAGGAGGGGGGTGATATGGTGAGACTTTGGAAGTTTGAACACCAGGCGCGCCGCCTGGTTTTGGATCTGCTGCAGACGCCGGAGACTATATGCGGGTATACCCGCATATAGGGCGTTGCCATAATCCAGGCGGGATACGACCATGGCCAGGGTGATCAATTTTAAAGCATCAAATGAGAAAAAACGGGACACCTTGCGTATAGTGCGCAGTGAAAGAAAGGAAGAAGAAACCACAGAGCTGACCTGGGAGTGAAGGGTGAGTTGAGAATTGAGCTTAATGCCTAAAGTTTTGACTGAGGTAGAAGGAACAGGTGGGGGACCTAGGGAAGGCGGCCAGAAGAGAGGGGACCAAGGGTTGGATGAGCCACCCGTCAACACCAGCTCGGTCTTGTCTGGGTTGAGTTTTAGATGGTTGAGGTTCATCCAGTCCCGGATATGAATCATGATGGTTTGGAAATTAAGAACAGAATCGGGGGAAGAGGAAAGATTGAAGACAAGCTGGAGGTCGTCCGCATAATTAAATACGGCGACCTCCATTTGGTGCAATGAAAAAATCAGAGGGGAAATATAAAGATTAAATAAAAGGGGGGAAAGGGAGGAGCCTTGGGGGACCCCGCACTGAACATTGCGAAAGTCCGCAGTAAAATCACCCAGGCGAACTGCCTGGGTACGGTCCCTCAGGAAGGAGGATAACCAAACCAACGCGGTGCCCCCGATCCCCGCCGCCCCGACACGGGAAAGTAAGATGGAATGATCCACCGTGTCAAAGGCGGCTGAGAGATCGAGGAGGACCAAGGCCTGGGGTTGGTTGGTATCCATTCCCTCCCTAAGGTTATCAAGGACCGAGAGAACTACTGACTCCGTAGAGTGTGCGGGGCGGAACCCGGCCTGGCGGGGGGCGAGAGCCCCGTTCTTCTCTATGAAGGAGCTCAGGGCGCAGGTGACGTGGCGCTCGAGTACTTTCGCCAGGAACGGCAGAAGGGAGATGGGGCGAAAATTAGCGGGAACTGCGGGATAAGCGCCCGATTTTTTCAGAATGGGGACAATGACTGCGGTTTTAAGTGGGTTAGGTACCACGCCCTGGGAAAGAGAACTGTTAAGGAGATGAAGGGGGGGGTCTGAACAGCTGATGAAAATATGACGAAGAATATGAGCCGGGCAGGGATCTAACGGGGAACCAGATTTGACAAGTGGGATCATAGCAGTCAAAGATTCCTTAGTCAGAGGTGGGAAGGTGGTGAGTTGTCCCTTGGGGGGGGGACACTGGGGATCCACAAAAGTAGGGGAAGGAGGGGGGATGTTAGCTTTGATGGTGACTATTTTCTAAATGAAAAAATTATTGAGGGAATGACAGAGTTCCTGAGAAGGAGTGGGCTTAAGAGAGGTTCTGTCCGAAAACGCCAGATTGTGTACAATCGAGAAAATTTCCTTTGATTGGTTTTCGGCTGCGAGAATTTTGGAGGAAAAATAGATGGTTTTTGCCTTCAGGATATCCTTTTTGTATAGGGTCAGGACGTTAATGAACTCCAGTCGTAGAGAGGGGCAGTAGATTCTCCTCCAAGCCCGCTCCGCACGACGTACGGCCAATTTAGTGGCTTTGAGATCTTCGTTAAACCACTGATTGGCGTCCTTCTCTCGTTTGGTTGAGACCCGTTTCAAAGGGGCGATGGAGTCACGGCCTGAGGAGAGCCATTGTTCAATGGCCGTGACCTGAGAACGGGTGGATAAACCTTGCAGGGAAGGAAGAGAGGTGGTAAGTAGGGAGGATAAGCTTTCGGGATCTACTCGTCCCCAGGCACGAACCCAGATGTTTTTGGAGAGTGGGGGATTGACCGGGGGGTGTATGGGAAGAGCAAAAGAGATCAGGTGATGGTCAGACCATGTACAGGGCGAGATGGTAAGGGACTCCACGGGGCAATTTAGGGACCAAACCTGGTCAAGAATATGACCTTTGATATGGGTGGGAGAATGGATGTGAGGTATGAAGTTGAGCGAATAAAGAGTATCAGAGAATTCCTTTGAGGATGGGCATTCAGCTGGGTCAGAGGGCCAAAAATTAAAATCACCCAAAAGCAGAATGGAAGAGTTATTAACTGTGATGGTGGCCAAAACTTCCAAAAAGTCAGGGAGAAACAATAAGGGGGAATGGGGGGGGGCGATACATAAGTATGCAAGTGAGAGGGGGCGTAATGGAAGTAGTGCGAATAGCTAAATATTCCGTGGTAGCGACATCTGGCAGGGACAAAATTTGAAAGGGAAGGTCGGTTCGGGCGATGACCGCCACCCCACCCCCGGCTCTACCATTTTGACGGTCTTGTACTTCTTTCTAGTCCCCGGTGCCAAGGAGCGTTCACCCAACGATCTCAGCTGCTGCTCCAATGCAGGATGCACCATAGGTGTGCTGGGAAGGGTGTCATCTCCGCTCTCGCTCGCGGCCAGGCCTCCCGGAAACGGAGCCACTGAAAATGAGAGAGAGCATCAGCTGCCACATTTTTGACCCCCTCGATGTGCCTAGCCCTAAACTCAATGTTGTTGCACAAGCCGGCCCTGACTAATTCTCCCAATAAGCACAGCACCATGGGGCACCTCGCTGTCTGGCTATTGATTGCCTGCACCACCGCCATGTTGTCGGACCACAAAATTACCTTCCTGTCCGCCAACGCTTAGGGCCACAAATGCAGGGCAATCACAATGGGGAAAAGCTCAAGTACCGTTATGTTCGAGGTTATCTTACGCTGCCGCCATGCATTAGGCTACTTCTGGGCTCACCATTCCTCCCCCATTATGGCACCGAAACCCTTTCTCTCTGAAGCATCAGTGACGAGGCACAGTTCTGGGCTGCCTGCCCAGGGGGCTCTCCATATGACTGTCCCATTAAATTCAAGTAGGAACTCAAACCACATAAATAAGTCCTCCTTCAGTCCACTGCCTAGCCTCACCAGGTGATGTTTCTTATGTACCTTGGCCCTAGCCCTAGCTAGCCTTCTGGAACATACTCTCCCAGCTGGGATAACTCTCGTGATGCAATTCATTTTTCCCAGGAGACTCAGGACCGTGCCCAGGGTGGCCTTGTCCTTGCCCAGAAGCGCCTTGATATCCTGCCGCAGATCCTCTACCATCTCGGCAGGGAGCCTGGACTCACCCTTGATGGTGTCCAGCTCGATGCCCAAAAATGTGAGAACCTGGGCCGGACCCTCGGTTTTACCCGGTGCCAGGGGGACCCCAAGATGCCCCGCCAAATCTTGGAAACACTGCAATCCGTCACTACACTCCTGGGTCCCTAATCACCCTATGAACAGGAAGACATCCAGGCAGTGTGTCACTCTCTCTATGCCGTGTGCCCAGGAGAGCGCCCACTGGAGGAAAGAGCTGAAGGCCTCGAAGTACGCGCAGGACACCGCGCAGCCCATGGGCATGCAACGATCAAAGAACACTTTGCCCAGCCATTTGAACCCCAGGAGGTGCTGGCTGTCAGGGTGAACCAGCAGCAGGCAGAAGGCAGACTCAATGTTAGCCTTGGCCAGCCAAGCCCCTTTACCTGCCCTCCTAACCATGTCCACTGCCATGTCTAGGGAGCAATAAGAGACTGAACATGACCCTTCTTTCAGCCAGTGGTTCACTGTATCGACCTCAGGGTAGGACAAATGGTGGATCAATTGGTAAGCCCCAAGCTCCTACTTGGGGACCACACCCAGCGGGGAGATTAGAAAATGCTCAAGTGGGCTGTGATTGAAGGGACCCGCCACTCTGCCCAGAGCCACTTCCTTCCGGACCTTCTCCCTTTCTAACCCTGGCAAGTCCCTGGCTGACTTGAGATTCTCTGCATCCCTACAACCCAGGGGGCCCTCGTATGGAATCTTAAACCCTTCGATGAAGCCGTTGACTAAGAGCAATATGTCTTTGGAATTGGGATAGGACCTGAGCGGGGGGAGGAGGTTCTGTATGATAATGGGGGAGGGCCCCTTGACGTTGGAGGTTGGCAGGATGGTGCTTGCCGGCATTGAGGGATGGGCAAGGGGGTTGGGAGGCATCGGGCGGATCTATCTCCTTTATGTTCCTAGCTATCTTGTCTGCCCTTGTGAGGCAGTGTACCCTCTCGCCTGACAGTGCATGACACGGCCGGGTGTGTAGCCCCACACTTGCTGCAGTTGTGTGCAAACTGGTGAACAGAGGCCGCCAGGAGGTGCGCGGGAGGCTTATATGCCCTCCCCCCACCAGGCGCACCGGAACTGACGCCACTGTGGTGACTTGGCTACTGGATTCCTGCAGGAGCACCCAACCACTAGAGCGGGGTGAGTGGTGCCCAAAATGGCACTAAAGGGCCGCCCTTCTGTACTGGCCCCCTGCGGGGGCCACAGACAGCCGCATTCATCGGCGTGTGAACTCCCGGCTGGCTGGTGACAGTATTTCGTGCTTTCACTGGGAGTGGGAAGCTCTCCAGGTGCCGTCTTTGCTTCTAGAGTTGACTCGCCTTCCCTCTTCCTCAGAACTGGTTGGAGAGCTTCTTGAGGTAATGGAGTTTGGGGGAGAGCTGAGGTCTTCATGTCTGTTGCCGGTCGCATGGGCTGGCATGGCTTCAGCATCTCCCATTGGTTTCTGAAGGTCTAGGAGACTGATGGGGTGGGTGTTTGTGTTATCTCCATTCATCATCAGATGCAGACTGAGGAAAATTGTGCAGGTGATGTGTGCTTCGCATCCACACCCCCCTGGGGGTGCCAGTTTTGAATGGGAGCCAGATTTGTGGTGAGTCAGTTCCTTGCACCAGAGTTGCTCAGCTGTATGCTTCTGGCAGTGTGGTTCTTTAGTCTGGCAGGTTGTCCCTCCACAGAATTTCCTTTGGACGGGGAGGATTTATTCTTTAATGTGGGCTGCGACTAGGGGGAGAGGTGAGTCATGGAGATTTTTTGCTTCCCCCATCACGCGCAGTGCATCGGAGCCTTGGGAAAAAGATCCTTACCAGGTGACTTTGGACTGGTGGAGGCGGCCTTTATCTGGGACCTATGTGGTTGAAGAGTGTTGGAGACTGACGTATGGCTTTTGCTGTTTGATTTTGGAGAGACAGCATCAGTTTGGGGACTTTCTCTTTGTGCTTGATTTTCACTGATTGTGTTTGTGACGAATGCTGCTTGCTTTTGGGGGAGCAGCAAGTAAGGGAGAGCCTGGGTGGAGTCCCACGCTGTAATCAGGTCTCCAATTTCCAGTGCTTGGTTTGGGATGGTAGTTGCAGCTGGTGGCCACCAGCGGTGGGTTTTGGGGACTGGGATAAAATGAGGGAGAAGGGGTGCAGGAAGGGAGGAGTAGAGGGACAGGAGGGAGGAGACAGGGGGAAAGGGCAGGTCTGGAAAGGAACCTGCAGGGATACAGTGGGGGGACAGGGAGAATTTGGTGGTGGCTGACGTGGGTGTTGGACCCGCATTCGGTGGCATTGGCGGTGAGCTTTTGTGGTCGGCTGTTAGACCTGGCACCATTGGCGTGGGTCTCCCTTCCATTTTTCGCTGTGGTCTCCTCTGTTCTTGCTGGTAATAGATGCTCTGGGCACTGTGCCACTGCCATTCAGTGTCACAGCGTGAATGCTCCCTGTGTAAAGATGACATGTTAATTGGTATATCCATGATTGGCTTATTTGGTTTGCCTGTTAGTCCCTAGTAGTGTGGCCTGTGTGTGCCCAGGGTTGGTAAACCAAATGATGCTGGTGGGCCTGCAGCGTTGGTTTGCGCCACCCAGAGAAGCAGCTTGTAAAGTGTGTCCACCCACTACAGGGTATGCGTGCAGTCTAGAACTGCCATCTTGGCTGTGCAGTGCACCCACTTACCAGCCCCTGAACCTTCCCTTGGCATCATGTAAGGCACCCCTAAGGTAGGGTGCATTGTATGTGTAAGGTAGGACATGCTGTGATGTGTGTAGCATGTCCTGGTAGTGAATTACACCCAATTTCGTTGTTCACTACTGTAAGGCTACCTGTTCTCCATAGGCCAGAATGGGAGGTTTGGCTATTACATTCTATAGTCCTAACTGACCCACAGAACATGGTAGAACAACAAATTTAGTATGCCTGAGCTCAGAATATTAAAATACATCTTTAAGTGAAGTTTATTTTTATATTCTGTGTTTGAAAATACCACTTTTAGAAAGTAGGTATTTTCTTGCCTAAGTCTTCCAGTGTGCTCTGCTGTTATGTGTATTGGCTGTCTGGTTTTGGAGGGACAGTACAGACTGAGTCAGACCTGGGTTGAATAGAGAGATCTGCATTGGAGTATGGGGAGGGGTAGCTCCTGCACCTGAATAGGGCTGTGCCTGGCAAGGTGAATGCTGGCTCCACCTCGGACTGTGCGTCTGATGGCAGACCCCCTCTTTCTGAAAGGAAGGATGCAGCCTGGTAAACAAAGTGCTCCAGGGCTGGGCAGAACTGGTTCTGGCTGGGTTCAGTGACTTGTAGCTTCTGAGAACAAAGACTTCTGGGGTATAAATATCTGTGCTGAAACCCCTACAATTTGTATTGCTTCTGGACAACAAGAAGAACCTCTGTCCATGTAACTGAAGGAATTTGTAGGAGAGGACTGTCCTTGTGCTTGTGTGCTGTTTCTTGGACTGGCATGCAGTGGTTACTGACTTGGAAGAAGAGGAAAAGGACTTTGAAGGAACTTTTATTTTATCTTGCTACAGCAATCACCCAAGGGCTAGAAGAGAGCTAGCCTCCTGCAGGAGTCTCAGGCACATCAGACTCCACCACCAGCCTCCTGTTTCCTCCCAGCGAGGATTTCTATCTGCAGGTGAGGCTCCTGTGAGTTCCAGGGCCTCTGGTTCTACTGTGGAAAAGAGAGTGCTGAAAATCGTCGCTAACGCCCGTTAGCAAGCTGCCACAGCTGAAGAAAGGCTGCTGCCACTGAGTGCTCGCTACCGGAGATCATCGCATCACACGTTTGCGGGCCTCCAAGTGCTCGCTAACCAAAGATCATCGCACCGAGTTCATCGCTTCACGACATCGCAGCGCGGACGCCAAGCGTTCGCCATTTTCATCGCATCCCATCGGAATCGTCGCTCCCTCGCAGGGCACCATTTCTTTTCATCGCAACAAGATCGCACATGCAACAGGCTCGGCGCATCATCCTCCCTTCGCGGCAAGGATTTCAACGCATCGCCGGCTTAGCGTGTAGAAGTTTGTCGCTTTGTCCTGCACACAGATCACGCATCATCCTCCCTTGCGGCAAGGATTCAACGCATCACTGGTCACGCGTGAGGAAAATCATCACTACAACTCCTTAGCGACATTTTGGTTGCTTTGCTACAGAATCCAGGTATTTTGCACACTTTTAACTATTTTTGCAGCCTTTTAAGAGTAACCCAATTTTCTAGTACTGTTGCTTTTTACTGTTATTGGTCTTGTGTTAAGTCTATATATAAAGATACTTATTTTTTATAACTACTTGTGTGGTGTCCCTTTGAAGTGTTCTTCACTGTGTTACTGTGTATGGTCATAAATGCTTCACACACTGCCTCTGAGATAAGCCTAACTGCTCGTGCTACATTACCACAGGGTTGAGCAGGGGTTATCAAAGGGTGTAGCCCGCTTACTCTGACTTAGAAAGAAGGGTCCCTACTTGGACAGTGGCCAGCCATTGGCAACTAGAGACCCCCATTTCTAACATTGGTGGTCAGCGGTGAGGATCTGGACTTGCATTTATGATCGCATACAGTAATTATAGTGTACACTACTAGTGAGTGCAGACCATAACGCAACCATATACGTTTTTTGAGGTTTTGATTCTATTTTTGATTGTTATTGCCAGTTATTGCTACAATGGGCAAACCCAGATCCAATGCCTCTGAGAATCTCTCCTGGGAAGAAGAGAAATTAGAAACCTACAATGCCAAGCAGCTCAAATATTTTTGCAAATGCTTCACAGTCCTTATCACAGGTCTCACTAGAAGGGAAGAGTATTACAAGGCGCTAAAGGCCTGGTTAGAAGCCAGGGATGCCCCTAGGAATATGGAAGAGCCTGTGGAGGGAGTGTGGGGTAACGTATAAGTTCACCACTCCTTACCACCCCCAAGGTAACGGTCTGGTTGAAAGGTTCAACCGGACCCTTGAAGGGCATGATCATGGGCTTAGTAGAGTTCCTGACGCTTAAGTGGGATGTCCTCTTGCCATGCCTGTTGTTTGCATACCGTGAGGTGCCACAGAAGTCCTTAGGGTTCAGTCCCTTTGAACTGCTCTATGGCCATCCGGTAAGAGGGCCTCTGATTCTGGTCAAGGAAGGCTGGGAGCAATCTCTCAGGAAACCTCCCCGAGATGTATTTAGCTACATGTTGGCCTTCAGGAAACAGACTCGGCGTTTCAGAAAAATTGCTGAGGCAAATCTGGAAGCCAGCCAGGAGGAGATGAAACGTTGGCACAACCAGAATGCCACTCTGGTCGAGTTTCAACCTAGTCAGAAGTTTTGGGTACTGGCACCAGTGGAGCCTTGTGCTCTCCAAGATAAGTGGACCGGTCCATTTGAGGTGGTGGAGCGCAAAAGTCCGGTTACCTACTTGGTGGACTTTAAGTCTCCCAGGAACCCCCTGCGGGTCCTGCATGTGAACCGCCTAAAGCCCCACTTTGAGAGGTCTGAAGTGGGCATGCTTCTTGCCACAGATGCAGGTAAGGAGGAGGAGAGTGAGCCTCTTCCTGACCTCTTGTGTGCAGGAGAGAAGGATGGGTCAGTGGAGGGTGTGGTCCTCTCCACCGCACTGACCCCTGAGCAGCAGACAGATTTTCACCAGCTGTTGGGGCAATTTCCTGATTTGTTTTCCAAGGTGCCTGGTGTCACTGAGTGGTGCGTCCATAAAGTGGACACCGGGGACAGTCCTCCTGTCAAGCACAAGCTTACAGAGTGACTGACAGGGTCAGGGCCTACATTAAGGAGGAGGTCTCCAAAATGTTTGCCCTAGTGGTGATTGAGTCCTCTAGCAGCCCCTGGTCCAGCCCCGTGGTCTTGGTACCAAAAGCTGTAGCACCTGGTGACACTCCTGAACTTAGGTTCTGTGTGGACTACCGAGGTCTCAATTCAGTCACGAAGACCGACGCGCACCCCATCCCCAGAGCTGATGAGCTCATAGATCGTTAGGGGCTGCCCGCTACCTCAGCACATTTGATCTAACGTCTGGGTACTGGCAGATCGCCTCAACTGATGGGGCAAAGGAGAGGTCAGCATTCTTCACACCAGATGGGCACTACCAGTTCCGTGTGATGCCCTTTGGGATGAAGAATGCCCCTGCCACCTTTCAGAGGTTGGTCAACCAGGTGTTGGCTGGGCTCGAAGATTTCAGTGCCGCCTACCTGGATGACATTGCAGTGTTTAGCTCCTCCTGGGAGGACCACTTGCGCCACCTCTGGGAAGTGTTGATGGCGCTGCGCAGAGCAGGCCTCACAATCAAGGCCAGTAAGTGCCAGATTGGGCAGGGTTCTGTTGTGTACTTAGGACACCAGGTGGGGAGTGGCCAGGTGGCACCCCTGCAGTCCAAGATTGAAACCATCCTGGCTTGGGAGCCCCCAAGGACCCAGACCCAGGTGAGGGCCTTCTTAGGACTCACAGGTTAGATACAGGAGGTTTGTCAAGGGGTATGGCAAAATTGTTGCACCCTTGACTGAGCTGACTTCCAAGAAGCGGCCAAAGATTGTGAACTGGACTGACACCTGTCAGAAAGCTTTTGATGCCCTCAAGACTGCCATGTGTACAGCACCAGTACTCCAGGCGCCCAATTTTGCTACGGAATTTCTGTCCAGATAGACGCTTCAGAGCATGGGGTGGGGGCTGTTCTGTCACAGATGAATGAGGAGGGACTAGACCAACCGGTAGCCTTCATCAGTAAGAGGCTACTTCCACAGGAACAGAGGTGGAGTGCAATTGAGCGTGAGGCATATGCCGTGGTCTGGGCAATGAAGAAGCTGAGACCATACCTGTTTGGGACTCACTTCCAGGTTCAGACAGACCACAGGCCCCTCAGATGGTTGATGCAGATGAGGGGTGAGAATCCCAAGTTGTTGGGGTGGTCAGTTTCCCTACAGGGTATGGAATTCACCGTGGAACAGCGCCCTGGTACAGAACACGCCAATGCTGATGGTCTGTCAAGATTTTTCCACCTTAGTGATGAGAACTTCCAAGGGGATGGGTAGTTCTCCCCACATTTTAGCTGGAGGGGACGCATGTTAGACCTGGCACCAATGGCGTTGGTCTCCCTTCCATTTTTTGCTGTGGTCTCCTCTGTTTTTGCTGGTAATAGATGCACTGGGCGCTGTGCCACTGCCATTCAGTGCCACAGCGCGAATGCTCCCTGTGTAACGATGACATGTGAATTGGTATATCCATGATTGGCTTATTTGGTTTGCCTGTTAGTCCCTAGTAGCGTGGCCTGTGTGTGTGCCCAGGGCTGGTAAACCAAATGCTGCTGGTGGGCCTGCAGCACTGGTTTGCGCCACCCACAGAAGCAGCTTGTAAAGTGAGTCTCAGACCTGCCACTGCAGTGTCTGTGTGCAGTCTAGAACTCCCATCTTGGCTGTGAAGTGCACCCACTTACCAGCCCCTGAACCTTCCCTTGGCATCATGTAAGGCACCCCTATGGTAGGGTGCATTGTATGTGTAAGGTAGGACATGCTCTGATGTGTGTAGCATGCCCTGGTAGTGAATTACACCCAATTTCGTTTTTCACTACTGTAAGGCTACCTGTTCTCCATAGGCCAGAATGGGAGGTTTGGCTATTACATTCTATAGTCCTAACTGACCCACAGAACATGGTAGAAAAACGAATTTAGTATGCCTGAGCTCAGAATATTAAAATAGATCTTTTAGTGAAGTTTATTTTTATATTCTGTGTTTGAAAATACCACTTTTAGAAAGTAGTTATTTTCTTGCCTAAGCCTTCCAGTGTGATCTGCTGTTATGTGTATTGGCTGTCTGGTTTTGGAGGGACAGGGCAGGCTGAGTCAGACCTGGGTTGAATAGAGAGATTTGCATTGGAGTATGGGGAGGGGTAGCTCCTGGACCTGAATAGGGCTATGCCTGGCAAGGTGAATGCTGGCTCCACCTCCCACTGTGCGTCTGATGGCAAACCCCCTCTTTCTGAAAGGAAGGATGCAGCCTGGGAAACAAAGTGCTCCAGGGCTGGGCAAACTGGTTCTGGCTGGGTTTAGTGACTTGTAGCTTCTGAGAACAAATACTTTTGGGGTATAAATATCTGTGCTGAAACCCCTACAATTTGTATTGCTCCTGGACAACAAGAAGAACCTCTGTCCGTGTAACTGAAGGAATCTGCAGGAGAGGACTGTCCTTCTGCTTGTGTGCTGTTTCTTGGACTGGCCTGCAGTGGTTACTACTGGACTTGGAAGAAGAGGAAAAAGACTTTGAAGGAACTTTTATATTATCTTGCTACAGCAATCATCCAAGGGCTAGAAGAGAGCTAGCCTCCTGCAGGAGTCTCATGCACATCAGACTCCACCACCAGCCTCCTGTTTCCTCCCAGCGAGGATTTCTATCTGCAGGTGAGGCTCCTGTGAGTTCCAGGGCCTCTAGTTCTACTGTGGAGAAGAGAGTGCTGAAAATCATCGCTAACGCCCGTTAGCGAGCCGCCGCAGCTGAAGAGTGTAGGGAAAATCATTGTGCTGCTGCCGCTGAGTGCTCACTACCGGTGATCATCGCATCACACGTTTGAGGGCTGCCAAATGCTCGGTAACCCGAAGATTATCGCATTGCATGTTTGCGGGCCTCCAAGTGCTCGCTAACCAAAGATCATCGCATCGAGTTCATCGCTTCACGACATTGCAGCGCGGATGCCGAGCGTACGCCATTTTCATCGCATCAGGATCGTCGCTCCCTCGCGGGACGCCATTTATTTTCATTGCAACAAGATCACACACGCAACAGGCTCTGCGCATCATCCTCCCTTCACGGGAAGGATTTCAACGCATCGCCGGCTTAGCGTGTAGAAGTTTGTTGCTTTGTCCTGCACACAGATCAGCGCATCATCCTCCCTTGCAGCAAGGATTCAACGCATCGCTGGTCACGTGTGAGGAAAATCATCGCTACAACTCCTTAGCGACATTTTGGTTGCTTCGCTACAGAATCCAGGTATTTTGTGAGTAAAAGGGTCGCAGAGACCACTGCCTTGAACTGAACTCCTCTTTGCACACTTTGAACTATTTTTGCCGCCTTTTAAGAGTAACCCTATTTTCTAGTACTGTGGCTTTTTACTGTTATTGGTCTTGTGTTAAGTCTATATATAAAGATACTAATTTTTTATAACTACTTGTGTGGTGTCCCTTTGTAGTGTTTTTCACTGTGTTACTGTGTATGGTAATAAATGCTTCACACACTGCCTCTGAGATAAGCCTAACTGCTCGCGCTACGTTACCACAGGGTTGAGCAGGGGTTATCAAAGGGTGTATCCTGCTCACTCTGACTTAGGAAGAGGGGTCCCTACTTGGACAGTGGCCAGCCATTGCCAACTAGAGACCCCCATTTCTAATAGGGGCTTTGAACCTGGTACTTATTGTTGCACAAATTAAGCCCTGATGCACCTGCTTGTCCCTTTTGCATGACAACATTTCCCACACCACCAGAAAGGTTTGCAAGCCATCACAACGACAGCAAACATTCAAGCGTTCCAAAGTTCCCACAAACCGGTTTGCTGGGTCTCCTTTCTTAGTTTCATGCTTGAGAGCAGAGATCATAGTGATCATTCACTGAGCAGTTGTATCTTACTCCAAATTTAGGTGTGACTTATTCCTGAATTTTCAGGAATAAGACAGGCATACTCATAGAAAAAAGAATTGTGAATCAGGCCTCAGGTATTTTAGGGAATAATATTATTGCTATCTCCACATCCATTAGATATCCAAATAATGTACTATGATTTGCGCCCTACAAAATACAGCCCTAGATGCTGTGCAGCTACTTGAATTATTCCTCCTTGATAATTCGTACTGAAACCGTGAACTGTGTTTATAGTGATTGATTGGTGAACATTTTAGCTAGCAATTGCCATACTGAGGAGGAGTTACTGAGGAATAGTCTGTAAATGTTCAGTTACAGCTATAGTTGCACTCCTCTGCAAAATATTAGAGACTTAATATGAAAAGAATACATCTTCTAAATAAAAGACTGGCTTCTGTCTGTTGGAGTTTTAAATGGGCTGTGCAGTGATTATGTGCCTTCATCCCAAGGTTCTCCCAGTTTATTTCCACATGAAAAGGCTCTGAAAGTAAGCATCACCTGCTCTTTTTTCTCCTTATTGAAGACAGTTAAATGTCATGAATCATGTACTATTACCTCTTGCCTTTTCACTGAAAGCCCTTTTATGTTCTTTATTACGGTTTCTCATAAGCATCTGAAGATAAAGTCAGTCTAATGCAAAGGCTGCATGATCCAATTTGGTGCTAGCGATTCCCTTCAAACTATGGGCCGTTTATTTTTTTATGCTGACAAAGGTAGAGGTTTTCACATCATTGCAGGTCAAACTGTTAATTTCCCAAACTTTTATTCCTGATCAAACTCCAACTATTTTGACGTTGATTTGTACTGTTGTTTTTATGAAAACAAATGACAACTGCATACATTTTGTCTGCTATGTAGCGTTATAGGGCATTGAACTTTTTGGACACAAATATTTAAAACAGATTCTAATTCTGACCAAAACGTGTCACTTCCCTTCAAACTTTTACAATTAGGTACTTTTATACTGGGATATCAATAACGCACAGTACTTCACCTTCTACTGTGTTCGTTTCTGTAAGTGCCTCTTTTTGGATGATCACCCTCACTTTTTGCTCTACATGCTTTGGTTTTAGAACTGAAAGTGCGCTTTGATCTGCTGACTAGGCTCCAGTTACAGTGCTCTTTCCCACATAAGATGATGTGAATTGGTACACCCAATTGGCAAGATGTTTAGCCCCCCTCCTTATAAGTCCCTAGTATATGGTACCAGTGGTACCGAGTGCATGTCTATTAAATGGGTCACCAGGGCTGCAGCACTATTTGTGACACCCTGAGTGACTCAAGGAAAAGTACAGGCTGCAGGGCTGTTATCGCAGCCAGTAATAGCAGCTTCCCTGCTCGAGTTTAACTCTGCCCACACCATGGGCCTGATTCACAAAGGTAAACTTAGACCAAAAATCTACGTTTAGACCTGAAGACTAAGTTTAGACCTAAAATCTAACTTTACCACTAGTAAAGTTAGACTTTAGGTCTAAACTTAGACTTCAAGTCAATACTTAGACTTTTGTTCTACGTTTACCTTTGTGAAGCAGGCCCCCTGTGTGGCAAAGTCCCCTTATGTCCCTAAAATATGTAAGTCACCACTAAGGTAGACCTCCTAAAGCCCAGTAGACAGGGTGCATTATTTAAATGGTGATGGAATATATGTTCGGACATATATGCCTCTAAAGTAGCCTTGCAATTCAAGTTTTCTGTAAGTGAACAGGGGTCCATAGGTTAATGTGCGCTGGTTACCAAACAAAACCTAAATAGCCAGCTAGATGATGGTACCACTGAATTTAGTTGTGTTTGGCATCAAGCACTGTGCTTTTTCACCCTGACACAATTCTTGTGTTGAGGGTGAGCTGGCATACACCCAGGTGGCATCTTTAGAGGTTGCCCCTCAAGATACCGAGTTCCCCTGTGCTTTGCCAGGCTTCCTGAGCCAATTGCCACCAAAGCAGAAGTCTGTGCTCCTGCAGATGAGGGCTATCACCCCTAGGGGATGCGAGACAAAAGGCCTGGGCAGGAAGGAGGTCACTCCTATCTCCCAGAATGGCAAGTGAAAGACCCATCAGGGTGGTGAGCCTCAAAGGCTTCACCGTCTCTGATATGTAAGAGACTTGTCTATCCATGTTGACAAAGACCCCACGCACATGTGTGTTTGTGAGCAGGCTGGAAATTAGCTAATGGCCCTCACACCCCTCAACACCCCCTAAAACCAGGATTTAAGGGGCACCCCTGATGCCATAACTCCATATCTGATCTGGAGAGGAAAAGGACAAAGAAGAGACCTGTGTCAGCACAAAGCCACACTCCACAAAGAAGAGGCATGAAGATTGCACCTTTGGCAGCCCCCCTGCACCTGCTAGACTACGACTTATCCAGGACCAGAGACTGGTTCCAAAAGGAAGGTGAAAGCATCTGTAACCTAAAGACTGCATCAGGACTCCATAGGACTAGAAGTACTATTTCCCTGCAGTCGGGCAGGCACAGCTCGCACTTCCACGATCCGAAGAAAGACTGACCACTGGGATCTATCGTGGACCAGCCTGAAAGTAACCAGCCAGTTGCCTTCTGGAAAGTGTAGTACTGATTCTCTGAAAGTCTCAGCCTTCTACAGCATTCCGAGGACCTCTGGAAGAAGATTGACCCAGCCATGGCCTTTGCCTGGACCAAGGCTTGTTGGTGGTCTGTCTGAGAATCACTACTTCACTCAACACCCAAGGGAACCTCCTGCATCATCCCCCTGCACTCCTGGGGTGCAGTTGTCAAGTTCTTGCATCTCAAAGAAGGCTTTGCTTGTACGCCTGGTAAAGCCAGCATCCGCAGTCCTGTTCAATACCACAGATAGCCAGGCACACCTCTGCACCTGAGACACCTGAGCTAGATAGAGCATTTCAGCATGGTGATTCCTGGTCCAGGGACCTCTCCAAGATTCTCCTCAAAGGGGCTCCTCTGAACTCAACCTGCAAGTACTGTTTTTTCAAGTGCTGTTTTTGACAGCTTCTGCGCCTCCTGTTCAGCTTAAAGGATACCAAGTCACCTCTGCACCCGGACTCCGTAGGCATGGTAAAATTGTTCTGACTGTTGAGGATCGGTCTGTGGACCCCCAAGTGGGTTCTGTTGAACTCACCCCGCAAGTGACGTAGGGTTGCATAGTGTTTTCTGCATTGACTGAAATGGTAAAGTTTGACAACTCTGCAAAGTACTGATTTATGGCACGCTTTAAAATTGATAGTTCTGGTAATATGTATTGTATTGATTTCATTATGATGTCTATTTTTATATAAAAATAAGCTCCATTTTTATATATTGGTGTGAGAATGCTTTTGAGTCATGTCAATCACTTATTTGAGATGTTGGTACTGTAAAATGCTTAACACATGTTCCTCTAAGTAAGCCTGTCTACTCTTTGCCCTTCTACCAGGACTGTGAGAAGGATTACTGGTGTGAATCTAAGGTCCACTTTTGGATATTGTGTTAATATTACATGGTACAGCCTTCCTGCCATATCACATAATATTTCAACTTTGCTAAAGTTTCTGCATTCAAGCAATTCAGAAAATATATCTGGAATTTTTGAGCAGTGGCAGGGCTGCATCCCCCATCCCCCAGCCCCAAGGCAACTATGTATATGAATGGGACAAAACGTTATACCTCAATGTACCACTCTAATGTTACTAAAAGTAATTATTAAGCTTGTAAAATAAATGTATTTCTGTAAAACAGACATATGTATGTTACTATGCATAAGTTGCATAAACTTAAAAGGAAGCAAAGACACAATTCACACCAGCCTAAAAGCACTACCACTGGACAGCAAATACATTTTAAGCAAATAAATACATCCTGACACTCAGAACCATATTCTCTTTCCTTTGCGCTCTGTGCCGTTTGAAGTGTGAGGCCTGCAAGAACCAGCAAAATGCAAAATACTTAATTCAAGAGAAAGTGGAACCTCAATGACATGAAGAGAGACATTGTGGTGAACTATGTTGTTAATTACTATGGTGCACTATATGGTCTGCATTCCACTGTTGTAAGTACAGTGCAACATTTGTGCCAGTGGATGCAAGTGAGAACCACCAAAACCCATTTCTGTGCACCAGGATTCTTTGCAAATAAAGAACTTTCTGTGCTTGTTCTGTCCATACTACCCCCACCAAAGCTCAGGCATGAAGATTGTACGTCCGTAATAAATTCTACAATGCTAATTCCATAGTTTGGTTGCATTCTGTTGCATTCCAATGATTGCTTCATTCATTAGCTGATGGGCTGGACTTGATGTGCTAGACAGCTGACCATGTGTAGGTGGGTGGGTATGTGAGTTATTATCTAACTGCCCTGCCCATGCACGGCCTGGGGTGTTTGCCCCCTAGCTGCCACAGTCTCTTCCTGCCAGCTTCCCACCACCCTGCTCTCTGAAGCTGCTGCCTTTTATTAATTCCTTTGAGGTCAGAATGTCCTATCTGGACTTGGCTTAGGCAGTCACTGGACCTAGGCGTAATCATTTCACTGACTAAACAGCTGACCAAAACCCATTTCCTTCACCCAAACCAATGATACCTGCCACCTGTTCTAATCATCAACTGGCATGGTCTTAAGGTTGTGGCACAGCCAGTGGAACCCTGCCGTGCACTGGAGCAGGTGAGTCCCTGGTTTCTCACCATGTCTGATGAAACTGAAGGATAAATTAGCCAGAAGACTGGCTCAACAGCATTTGCTGCGACATAGGGATAGGTTACAAGTCATAAAAAGGAGGTTGCTGTTCTGGTGGATGCCATGAAGGAAGGGACATCTCTGCATCAAAATGTGTTGTGCTCAGTTGAGAGACAGCGCAGGTGAGGCCAACAATGCTGGCTGTGTCTACTGCTTCCATTGGTGCACAAGGTGGTGTGAGGAGGGTCCTGAGATCTGTACAGTCCATTCTCACCCTACACTCTACCTACTTTCCCTCAGAATCTTTGTGTCATGGATGGCTCCTTACCCATCCCTTCATCCATGCACCTTTTTAACTCACCTCCTATTGTTGCCAGATGTAGTCTGTAACCATAAACATACATGGCCGCCCCATTTCAGAGCATCTAAATAATTCACTACCACTGCATAACCCTCTGCACAACTATCACAATAAAACTCAGGCTCTGAAATGCATCATCCATAAAGAACGTTCAGAATTAAAAATAGACATTAGTATAAGGAGCATAGGTTTTCACAATCCTGTATTTGGATGGGGTGATTGTGTATTATTTCCAACATGGGATGGGAGTCAGGTGGTTTGTATAAGGAAGACTTAAGAAGTATTGGCAGCAAGGGATCCTAGATACCACACCACTACGTGTGTTAATTTTTTTTAATAAGAAGTTGATAACCCTCTGATAATTGCCCACCTCAAAAAGCTAGCTACTAATATTAGCCTTTCATATTTCAATAAATATATACGTATAGAGAGGCAACTTCAAAGAAGTAACATCTCTCAGCATATTGCTGTATTTATAGTGAAAGGATGATATGAGAGGTCTTTTCTTTGCTTATGTTGATTCTTTTTATTCAACAACTTCTTAAATGTGACCAACAGTTCAGCACAGCCAAAGTGTTTCGCCCAACATTTGGGCTTCCTCAGGGCTGAAAGTATGACAAGTATGACTGTCATTACTGTGACGTAGGGTAATACGTTGTCGGGATCAGAAATGTCCTCAGGAATGCCAGTGTGACCCAACACTGTGGGCACTTCAAACATGGCAGAAATATGTCGACACTTTGACAGTAAGGAGGGGTGAAGGAATTCCTAATTCTTTCCCGTCACCACCATCCTTCATGTTTTCAGGCCTACCCGATGGGTCCAGGCATAAATTGTTGAAGCAGAGACACCACTGAACTATTTTTAACCTACACTGCACTTCTCTTTTGCTGATCCCAGATATATATCTGTATATAATTTCTTTTGTGTTTCTATTGTCTTCCCCTCCTTTTGCTCCACCCCAGGCTTTGGTCTGGGTGGGGGTGTATTGATGAATGCCCAATGATAAAGTATGTCACAATTTTGTGAGTGAGGGCAGTATTTTTTCAATGAGCACGTGCCACCTTCATATTATCATTCGCTACTCCTCTGTGTGTATTACAATTATTGTTACATACACATATATAGAGTACAACAAAAGCACACAAAAATGAAAAACATAATATAAAATATAATACATAAATATCCAATTTTTTAAAAATAACATTTAGACAAAGTATGAGCAATACATTCTAGTGGTGGAACAATCATTACACATAAATGCATCGTTAATTCAATATTAAGAAGTTGTGCTGTACATTTCCTTTGCTTTAAGATACAGTTCAAAATCCACATCAGGTCTCCCCTTACATCCTCAATATCTTCATTTCATACAAATTCAGACCATGTATGTCAGGAAAAAGAGAGAATAACCCATTTCAGATACTCCCTATATTATACTCATATTTTATCAGTCAGCTATCCAGTGAGCTCCAGTGATTGTCCATCCCCATTAAATGCAAAATAGATTCAAAGCTGCCATTTAATTGTTTACATAAATCCAAATTTATGCTGGAAGGAGATCGAGGAGTGAACAAAAACACCCATGAAGGGCAACCGTACAGATATCAACGTATTGCCCCTCTTACACAGAAACAATCAAAGTGTGTTATTTCTAGAAATTCATGACTTCTCCCATTTGTGTCCACGCCCACGGTGGTACCTCACTTTAAATTCAAACTCCATCATCGCAATCTATAATAATTACACATACGTTTGACCTTACAAGCTTCGTATGTGCCAGATAACAAATATCTGTATAGAAAACAAGGGAAACCCAAATAGAATAGGTCAGGGACCTTGGGAACTAACTTATTACAGAAAACAATGGTCTCTGGAATAGGGAGTATATATACATACAATGAATATAGCCCCAATCAGTGCTATATTTTAGCCAATGTCCAGCCGTACAAAGGCAAGTTTAATATGCAGAAGAGCCACAATAGAACACAAAAGCGAGTCAATTAGCAGTGGGATACAAGGCTGTATCCATGAACTCACATATTAGACAAACAAACAGAGTAAAAAAGGCTCAGGCAGTTTGTGGTTGTTTCTAAAAGGTAATGCAAGAATAGGAAAACAACAATTACAGAAAGGTCACCTTTACACAAATTATATACAGAAATCACTGTGTATAAGGTTGACAACTGTGTCAACGGCGTTTCGATCCTTATCTGTAGGATATTGGCATCATCATCAGGACTAAGAGACAAAGTGCCTGAAAGCATTTGCCTGTAAATTACTGTATTATTAAACATAGAAATAAGGAAGAAAAAGGGGAAAAAGAATGAAATAAGCAAGGTGGTGAGTCAGGGATCAAAATACAGAATTCGCCAGAAAACGCGCACAATCTAGCAATGCTAAAATGGAGCATGACAACACGATCATGACGGTAGAATTATTTTACGCCTGGGGAGGCTTTGATGCCCTAAAGTATCGACAGTCCGGGTGATGCGAGGGTGGCAAGGGAGCACGGTCAACCATGCATTGAGGATGGCATGTAGCTTATTTAAAATGCCAGTGGTGGCGGTGTGACGTAGAGCCTGGGATGAGAAATAAATTATCGATAAGTGCTGAGTTGTAGTTGAGGCCAGTGTGAGCGTGCTCTGTCAGCTGAGTTTAAGAATAGGGAAATACCTGCAGTCAAGCCCTGTGAATGGAGGCTGGTTTACCCTAGTCCGGATTGCAGGCGGGGCACATGGACCTAAGAAAAAATTGAGGAGGGCATGATGGGGTTAAAGCCTGTAAATATGGGCAATGGGTAGGGAGGACGGACGGTTTACCATGGAGTAATGGGTGATGTCAAGTTGATTCTGAATGGAATTAATCGACACCTTTTCAAGGATTATGGACATGTTGCAGGGAGCGAGTCGGAGCGGGCGGGAACGGTTCATTCACAGTGGGGGACATGCAGGATGCTTCATGTCAAGGGTGTCAGGTGAGGCAGTGTGGGGGGGAGAGGAAGATAAAGCAATGTGAAGTGGGCTCGAACAAGGTGGAGGCGTACGGAGGCAACCACGGGGGTAATCTTACCTAATTAATAGCGCCATTGTATATGGGTCCAAGTCGGCACAAAATGCGAAATGGACCTGAAAGATTGAAATAAAATGAAAGAAAAATTCAGGGTCTGCCGCCTCCTAGTCAGTATAAGGATAGTGGGGGCGTTAAAATGGGCGCTTACCTGATGTGTATCTCGTTGTGCCTTAATGTTCTGGGCGCAATCCAAGGAGAAGGAGCTGCTACCTTGGAGGGGTTAGATATGGAGACGAGTGGCGAGTCATGTGATTAAGTGAGGTGATCTTGTGACCAACAATGTGACTCAGAGTCGCGCGCGGTGTGTAGGGTGTTGATTTGGATATAGAGATCGCAGAAGAGCATGGAAAAGGTAATATACCTGTGACTTTGTTAAAAGGATTGCAGGTTGAGTTGAGTGATTTGGAGTGACAGATACATGAATGAGTCATGTGAAAACAAAGTTGCAATGTAAAATATGTGACATTGAAAAATATATAATGCTGAGTGATACCTGCTAATGAGTAAACATTAAAATGATAGGTGGCATTATTGGTTCAATTGCGATCAAGGACAGTACAATGAGTACAGTTGGTTATGTTGACTTGTACATTCAAAGCGTATTAGAAACAGGTCAGAGTGAGGATACAACTCACAGATATGTCGAGTGCCATTACGTGCAATGATGTCCATACAGTAATGGTGATAGGATGGTTGTTGAGCTGTTACTGGACACAAGAGTAGAGTTACAGCAGTGTGGTCCAGTCTTCAAGCTGATTGAGACATGCGTGGATACTTTCCGTGTGCAGTATTCATTTCAGTTCCTCTTCGTTGAGCAATTGAGCGAGGTCTGCTCCCCTTGGGGGCACTTTCACCACACTTATATTGTCCAAAGGATGTCGTCTTCTGTGTGGCCCAAAGTATCAAAGTGTTCTACCAATGGGGCATTGGGTGTCTTGCAGCGAAGTCTACTCCTGTGTTGGCAGATCCTGATTCATGTCTTTTGCGTCGTCTGTCCAATATAGATCTGGTTGAATGGGTACATTATGGCGTAGATAACACTGCTAGTGTTACAGTTTGAAAATTCTCTAAGTACAGATTTGATGGTACCAAACAGAAATTCTTTGCAATCAGAAGTAAATCTACATACAGTGCAGTTACCACATTTGGCATGTCCAACTACTCGTGGGAGACCCCAGTGATCGTTGAGTGTGCTGGTGCTAGCCGGACATGGTAGTGCTGCCCTAACTAAGTGGTCCTTAATGTTTTTGCTCTTCTTGAATGTGAAGAGGGGTCTGTCTAGGTTCAGTATTCCTGCATTGATGACATTCCAATGTTTGAGTATGCTTTTGCGTAGTTTGTGTGAGGATTTTTTCATATTGTGTACATGATTCAATGACTATTACAACATTGCGGCATGTGGAATGATCTGATTGGTGGCCGAATCACAGCTTGCACTATCAATGGGTTTCACTTTTTGGGACACGTTTTGAATGCTCGGGCAGGATTGTTGTGAATTTAAATCTCATGTTGGGCCATTTTTTGATGCTCAAATATTTGTCACATGGTGAATAATGGCATAAGACGGGGTACACGCTGATTTGAATTTCGGAAATCTTCTGAGGTGCATGCTTGGGACTCTTTTAGCAAGTTTATGGCATGCACTGGATTCTGTTTGCACTGATGTCGACACAGTTTTTTGAGCTAGAAATTTGTTATCTGGTACATACAAAGCTTGTAAGGTCATACGTATGTGTAATACTTATAGACTCCGATGACGGAGTTTGAATTTAAAGTTAGGTATCACCGCGTACATGGACACCAATGGGGGCAGTCATGAATTTCTAGGACCAACACACTTTAATTGTATTTGGGTATGTGGGGCAATACGTTGATATCTGTACGGTTGCCCTTAGTGAGTGTTTTTGTTCACTCCTCTCTCTCCTTCCAGCATAGATTTGGATTTTATGTTAACAATTAAATGGCAGCCTTGAAACCATTTTGCATCCAATGGGTATGGATAATCACTGGAGCTCACTGTATAGCTGACCAATAAAATATGGGTATAATATAGAGAGTAAAGCGAAACTCTGAAACAGGTTATTTTCACTTTTTCCTGATATACATGGTCGGCATTTGTATCTAATGAATATATTGAGGATCTAAAAGGAAACCTGATGTGGATTTTGAACTGTATCTTAAAGCAAAGGAAATGTACGTCACAACTTGTTAATATTGAACTAACAATAAGTTTATCTGTAATGACTGCTCCACCACTAGAATATGTTGAGCATACTTTGCATACTTTTCCTAAAAAAATAATTGGATATTTAGATTTTTGATTTTAGGTTATATTGGTCGTATTTTTGGGTGTTTGTCTGTAATCTATATATGTGTATGTAACAGTAATGACAGTCATATTTGTCATACTTAGAGCCCTTAGGAAGCCCAAATGTTGGGCGAAAAGCGTTGACTGTGCTGAACTGTCGGTCAAATTTAAGAAGATGTTGAATAAAAAGAATACAAGCAAAGAAAAGAACTCTCTTCTCATCCGTTTTCTATAAATAAAGACATATGCTGTCATGTTTTTTCTTTGAAGTTGCCTCTCTATACATTTATATAATTTGGATTAGGGGCTGCCATGTGTTTTACTTTAAAAAGAACAAAAAGAACAATTGATGGACAGAATGTTGAACTATGTCGAACATTCACCCAAGTACCGAGATCTGGGTTTAAATTCATAGTTTTTTTGCTCCCCATGCCATTCCAGTTTGAACCCAGCCATATGCAAATCAGTATAGATCCTGTTCCCCATGGAACAGTGCAGCCCTCAATGAGATGCCAGATCCTCCATGGACTGGAAAGAAGCATCCTAGGAACGGTTTCTTGATAACACCCGTCATTAGCCAGTCTATGTTAACTTGAGTGGCCTAGAGAGCTTGTGACTCATGTCTGGGCATACCTGTCCCAATCAGGGTGACAAATGCAAAAAGACCAACTGATGGACAGAATGTTGATCAATGTCAAACATTCTCCCAGTACAGATATCCGTGCCTAAATCCATTGTTTATTACTCCCCATGCTATTCCAGTTTTCACCCAGCTATATGCAATTCAGTCTTGACCCTATTCCCTATGCCAGGCCAGGTCCTCCTAGGAATGTAAACAAGTATCCTGGGACTGGTTTCAGGGTAACACCCCTAATCAACCAGGCTAGCTTGATAACAGTGCCATAGACTGCAAAGGACCCACGTCTGGGGGTACCCCTCCCTCTCGGGCTGACAAATGCAAAAAGAACAACTGATGGACAGAACGTTGAACAATGTCAAACATTCAGCTCAATACAGATATCTAGGCCTAAATCCCTCATTTATTTGCTCCCCATGCCTGTCCAGTTTGAACCCAAGCCATATGCAAATCATTCTTGACCCTGTTCCCATGGGAACAGTCCAGCACGAAATGCCAGGCTAGGTCCTCCCTGTAATGAAAACAAGCATCCTTATTTATTTATTTATTTATTTAGAAAGTTTTATAGAGCGCGAACAAGATCCTTGCGGATATCAGAGCGCTTTACATAACAGCTGGCTGTAAGAAGAACAAAAACAGAAATATGCAAGTGAACAAACATATAAAACCATGATGAGATCAAATATAGTAGTATAGAGGAATTACAGTATGGTGCTGTCAAATATGACCGGAACTAGAGAACTCAGTTCTGAGGGGAAAGTGCTCATGTAAATTTTGCCAGGAGAAGCGCTTTGACTTCTTTTTTGAAAGCCGCGGAGGAGGCATTCCGTCTGGTTTCGGGGGGAAGAGTGTTCCAAATTTTGGGCGCCATCCCAGAGAAGGATCGATTATATGTTTTCTTTTTGTTGAACCTTTGAGGTTTCAGTAAAAGGTTTTCGGCACTCCTGGAAGTCCGTAGACCACCAGAGATTGTCAGTTTCTGCGCGAGGTAGCTGGGAGAGTTGTGGTGTAAGGCTTTATGTGTCATGCACGCCACTTTTAGGTGGATTCTAGCTTCAAAAGGAAGCCAGTTCAAGGATTTTAAGTCCGGGGTAATGTGTGCAGTTCTTTTCGAGCCAGTGATGAGTCTTGCCGCGGCGTTGATAGAAGCTCTTAAGGGCGCTGTTGCAGCTTTTGGTAGTCCACACAGGGAACGGTTTCAGCGTAACACACCTCATCAGCCAGACTGCCAGACCAGCTTGACTCCAGTGGCATGGAGAGCATGAGAACCATGTCTGGGCATACCCATCCCACTCGGCGTAACAAAAGCAAAAAGAACAAATGATGGACAGAATGTTGAGCAATGTTAAACATTCACCCCAGTACAGAGATCTGGGCCTAAATCCATTGTTTTTGCTCCCCTTGCCTTTCCAGTTTAAACCCAGCCGTATTCAAATGAGGCATGACCCTGTTCCCCACGGGAACAGTCCAGCCTGACTGCCAGGCCAGGCCCCCCTGGAGTGGAAACAAGCATCCTGGGACAAATTTTGTGGAAAAACCTCCCCTCAGCCAGCCTAGCTTAACTTCAGTGTCATGGAGAGCAAAGTATCCACGTCTTGGCATGCCCATCCTACTCAGGGTGACAAATGCAAATAGAACAACTGATGGACAGAACATTGAACAATGTCAAACATTCACCCCAGTACAGATATATGGGCCTAAGTCTATCTTTTTTTGCTCCCCATGTCATTCCAGTACAAACCTATCCATATGCAAATTTGTCCTGACAGTGTTCCCCATTGGAGCAGTCCATCCAGAAACGCCAGGCCAGGTCCTCTCTGGAATGAAAACAAGCATCCTGGGACCGGTTTCAGGGAAACATCCCTCATCAGCCGGGCTAGCTTACTCTAATGGCATGGAGAGCATGGGACCCATGTCTGGGCATACCCGTACCACTCGTGTTGACAAATGCAAAAAGAACAACTGATGGACAGTGTAGGAGAGTAGGATCTGCTTCTTATGGTTATGCCTACTTTTTGCTGATGTTTCACTGTTTTTCGACTTTAGTCTGTCTGGGTCCCTGCTATTCAGGACCCCAGCCTAGCTGCTTCCTCTCTAAATTGATTCCATGTACCTTAGGTACACCACAGATTGGATTCTGGGGTGCCCTTATAAGTCCCTAGTATATGGTATACTATGTACCCATGGCATAGGTACCCCAGAGGCCTACCAGGGGCTGCAGCATGTATTATGTCACCCCTGGGAAGCCCTCCAAGATGACACCACAGGTCTGCTACTGCAGCCTGGGTAAGGTGGTGCATGCACCCCTTACTGAGATATAGGTTCACTATATCTCACCCTATCACTGCACATATAAACCTATCAGTCACCCCTATGGCAGGCCTTATCAATCCTGAAGGCAGGGTGCTTGGTTTTATGTGAGAGGGTGTCCATGCATGAGCAGAGCCCCTCTGCAGCCTTCGGAATCTATGCTTCGGGGTTGTCTGTGATGCAGTCTGACCATATACCCTCAAGTGCATTATAACCTTGCGGTAAATGTTAACTTTGGGATGGCTGCACGGAAATATGTTGTGTTTGGTGTCAAACACCTTGGAATCATACCCCCACACCAGTAACTGGTGTGGGAGTATGATCCCACCCTTCTGGAGGGAGAGACATGACAGCACCGGTATACCCGGTACCAGCTAACAGAGCCCTGACATCACAAAATGGATACTGCAAGCCACAGACAAGAGTCTGGCCTCCTGCTGCTGACTGAAACTCCGACAGCGGAGGCCTGGACAATAGGTTTCCTGTCACAGGGAGGTGTTATCACCTCCCAGACAGGCCTTAGTGGATTAGGGCTCGGTGGGTGCACTCCAGGAGTGCTTTGAAGTCTACACTGGGGGCAAATTTGGTGTTCCTGTGCATAGTCCAGCTCAAACCGGTTGCAGGGGCTACCAGCTCCTGCTCTGGCATGAAACTGGACAATGGAAATGGGTGTAGCCACCCCTCTCTCCTGACCCTCCCATAGGTGGGTCCCCAGAGTATGTCCAACCCCTTCCTTGGGTATAAAAAAGGAACCCATGGCTACAGGAATTTAGATTACACCTGGACGAAACTCTGATGCAGAAATCCTGGAACTTCGATGATCTACACGGCTAGATGACTGAAGAATCTCCCTTGGAGTAAAGGAGTTACTCCCCTGCAAGGCAGGCACCAAAGACGCATCTGACCGGTTTGCATCTCTGAAGTTTCCACCAGACTCCGAAGTATTTGCAACACAGGAGGTGGGTTTCCAGAATTCCCAGAGGCTGACCCGAGTCCCCAGCAAAGCTGAGACCCGTAGCCCTTGTGGGTACCGTGGAACCGGAACCCCTGGACACTGTGAACATTTGCAAGTGCATTAGCTTCTCAACATCTCTCGAGGCTGTGCATTGGGTTACTTGTAGCCCAGACCCCGAGCACCCTTTCCACCTAAGATTGCTGGCCTACACTCCACGAATGTTCCGTGAGCCGGCCCTTTGTGTTTTCGCTTGAGATACCTTTGCTATCTCTGGTTCATTGACTGGTGGGTCTCTGTGAATGCAACTTTAACTTTAATTGGGCTTCCCTGGTTGCTCCAGACATGCCCCAACTCTCCATTGTTCGGAGAGTCCCCAGGACCTTGCTGGTCCGCACCGAAGCATCTTTCCTCTTCCTGCATGGGTTGCTGTTGCCAAGGCTTGTTGTGTCCAATCCGGGCACCGACGCTGCAGCACTCAACATCCTTTGTGGGCAGCTCGAATACAGCTCCTGGTTGTCCTTGACGCCTCCTGATCCTCGTGGCTGAAGAGTCAAGCTTCACCTCCTCGCACCTGAAGCACCAGACATCGGTGGGCATTTGTCTATCGTGACCCTTGTCACTGGCAAGTGACCCAGACTCTGCCCCCTCTGCTTTCAGGTTCGTCACATCTTCGATCCAGGCTTGGATCTCTTCGAACACATCTCCTCTTCCCGGCAGCAGCACTTTTCAGCATCCTGCCACTGAAAACGACGACGCGACCCAACACCATTTGACACCGATGCACCTGGCTTCCCTGGGTGAGGTAACATGAGTAGTCTGGTGCTCCCATGGGTGTTGACCCTAGAACCATCTAAGTCCAAAAGGGTTTGCTCCTAGTCCACTCCTAAGTGTCCTTAAAATTTCAACCGCGACTTTCCCCATAGAAGCTAACGGAGCTCGCGGCTGTGTTCTCACCCTGCACACGTCCCCTGTGGGTCCCCTGTGTCACTACCTTGGGTGGTTCCTTGGGTTCCCAGTAATTCTAAAGGCTCTAGGACCTTAGTCTAGTCAAGTTGTGGTTATTATACCACGTTCTTAACATATGGTTTGGTTCACCCCTAAGGCCTATAGTATATTGTGCTAATTTACTGTGATATAGTAAGTGTAAGATATGTGCTTTGACCTGTAGCCTCATAAAGAGTCTAGTAGGGTGTGTTTAATAATAAATACATATATATTATATATTTACCTGGTGTGGTTCTCCTTTCATTTGTTCGTTCAAGATATTATAGACTGGTAAAACAAGCTGCTTTACAATCCTTCAAGACCTAGCCTGAAGTCTGCTCTCCATAGCTACCACTAGGATAGCTTTCAAATAAGGTTGTCTCTAACCTACCATCTCTAAGGGGTTGTTTGGACTAGTGAACAGCATATACCAGGCCAAGTTCTCACAGACAGAATGTTGAACACTGTCAAACATTCACCTATGCCATTCCAATTTGAACACAGCCATATGGAAATCAGTCTTAACCCTGTTCCCCATGGGAAAAGTTCAACCCAAACTGCCAGGCCAGGTCCTTCATGGACTGAAATCAAGCATCCTGGGACTGGTTTCAGGGTAACACCCTTCATCAGCCAGAATAACTTGACTCCCGTGGTATGAAGAGCATGGGACCTACATTTGGTCATACCCTTCCCACTTGGGGGGACAAATGCAAAGAAAACAACTGATGAACAATGTCAAACATTCCCCCAGTTCAGATATCTGGGCCTAAATCCATTGTTTTTTGCTCCCCATTCAATTCTAGTTTGAACTCAGCCATATGCAAATCAGCCTTGACCGGAACAATCCAGCCCAAACTGCCAGGCCAGGTCCTCTCTGGACTGGAAACAAGCATTCTGGGACTTGTTTTGGGGTAACACCCCTCATCATCCAGGCTAGCTTTACTTTAGTGGGCCGCACGTCTGGGTATACCCGTCTCACTCTGGGTGACAAATGCAAAAAGAAGAACTGATGGACATTATGTTGAACATTGTCTAACATTCACCCCAGTACAGGTATCTGTCCCTAAATACTTCATTTTTTTACTCACCATGCCATTCCAGTTTGAACCCAGCCATATGCAAATCAGTCTTGACGCTGTTCCCCATGGAAACAATCCAGCCCCAACTGCCAGGCCAGGTCCTCCCTGGGCTGGAAACTAGGGGTGGGCGGATTTTGCCAAATTCACTTTTGCAAATTATCGCGAAAATGTTAAAAATCTCCGCAAACACGCGGAAATATCGCGAAGATGCGGAAGTTTTTTTCCCGCCCGTGGTCACGGCTCGCCAACTTACCCATGCGGTTGCTCGGGGGCGCGGCCATCTTGTTTTCACTTGTCTCGCGGTGCATGATCGCGAGAAGAAAGACGTGATCGCGCGACGAATGACGTTACTGCGGGCGCGAATGGCTACCAACAATCCAACATCTCGTGGAGAACGCAACCGGATCGGGAAAACTTGTCGGCGAACGCGGGTATTCAGGTAAGGCGATCGCGAGAATGTATTATTTTACTGCATGAGCAAGCAAAACATTTCCGGTAAAATGCGGATTGCGGAAATTTTGACATTTTCACGCTCTCCGCGGAACGCGAAAATGTCAAATTATCGCAATTTCCGTGAGCGGAACGGAATTTTAGCCCAGGCCTACTGGAAACAAGCATCCTGGGTCTGGTTTGAGTAACACCCCTCATCAGCATGACTAGCTTGACTCCAGTGGCGTGGAGAGCACGGGACCCACATCTTTGCTAATACAAAATGAACAACTGATGGACAGAATGTTGAACAATGTCCAACATTCCCCCAGTACAGATATCTGGGCCTAAATCCATTGTTTTTGCTCCCCATACCATTCCGGTTTGAACCCAGTCATATGCAAACCAGTCTTCACCCTGTTCCCAATGGTAACAGTCTAGCGCGAACTGCCAGGAAGGTCCTCCCTGGAGTGGAAACAAGCATCCTGACACCGTTTTCGGGGTAACACCCCTCATCAGCCAGGCTGGCTTGACTACAGTGGCATAAAGAGCACGGGACCAAAGTCCGGGAATATCCGTCCCACTCGGGATGACAAACTGAAAAAGAATAACTGATGGATAGAATGCTGAACAATGTCAAACATTCATCCCAGTACAGAGATGTGGCCGAAAGTTTTTTTGCTCCCCATGCCATTCCAGTCTGAACCTAGCCATATGCAAATCAGTCTTGACCCTGTTCCACATGAGAACAGTTCAGACCAAATGCCAGGCCAGGTCCTCTCTGGAATTAAAACAAGCTTTCTTGGACCGGATTCGGGGTGACACACCTCATCAGCCAGGCTAGCTTAATTCCAGTGACTTGGAGAGCCCAGGACCCACGTCTGGGCAAACCCATCCAACTCGGGTGGCAAAGGCAAAAAGAACTGATGGACAGAATGTTGAAAAATGTCTAACATTCACCCCAGTACAGATATCTGGGCCCGAATCCATTGTTTTTTGCTCCCCATGCCATTCTAGTTTGAACCCCACCATATGCAAATCATTCTTGACCCCGTTCCACATGGCAAAAGTCCAGACCGAACTGCCATTCCATGACCTCCCTGTAATGAAAACACGCAGCCTGGGACCGGTTTTGGGGTACCACCCCTCGTCAGCCAGTCTAGCTTGACTCCAGTGGCATGGAGAGCACGGGACCCACGTCTGGGCATACCCGTCCTACTCACGGTGACAAATACAAAAAGAAAAACTGATGCACAGAATTTTGAATAGTGTCAAACATTCACCCCAGTACAGATATCTGGACCTAAATCCATAATTTTTTTGCCACCCATGCCATTCCAGCTTGAACCCAGCCATATGCACATCAGTCTTGAAACTGGTCCCCATGGGAACAGTCCAGCCCAAACTTCTAGGCCAGGTCCTCCCTGACATGTAAACAAGCATCCTGGGACTGGTTTCGGGGTGACACACCTCCAATGACATGGAGAGCCCAGGACCCACGTCTGGGCAAACCCGTTCAACTCGAGTGGCAAATGCAAAAAGAACAACTGATGGACAGAATGTTGAAAAATGTAAAACATTCACCCCAGTGCAGATTTTTGCTCCCCAAGCCATTCTAGTTTGAACCCCACCATATGCAAATCAGTCTTGACCCTTTTTCCTATGGGAACAGTCCAGCCCGAACTGCCAGGCCAGGTCCTCCCTGAACTGGAACAAGCATCCTGGGACTGGTTCCAGGGTAACACCACTCATCAGCCAGGCTAGCTTGACTCCACTGGCTTTGAGAACAGGGGACCCACATATGGGCATACCTGTCTCACTCACGGTGACTAATGCAAAAAGAACATCTGATGGACAGAATGTTGAACATTGTCAAACATTCACCCCAGTACAGATATCTGGGCCTAAATCTATTGGTTTTTTGCCCGCTGTGCCATTCCAGTTTGAGCACAGCCATTTGCAAATCACTCTTGACACTGTTCCCCATGGGAACAGTCCAGAGTGATCTGCAAGACCAGGTCTTCCCTGGCCTGGAAATAGGCATCCTGGTACCAGTTTCGAGGTATCACCCCTCATTAGCCAGGCTAGCTTGAGAACAGTGACGTGAAGAGCACGGGACCCACGTCTGGGCATACTCATCCCACTTGCTGTGACAAAATGTAAAAAGAACAACTGATGGATAGAATGAGGAAACATGTCAAACTTTCACCCCAGTACAACTATCTGGGCATAAATCCATTGTTTTTTTGCTCCCCATGCTATTCCAGTTTGAACCCAGCCATATGCAAATCAGTCTTGACCCTGTTACCAATGGGAACAGTCCAGTTTGAATTGCTAAGCCAGGTCCTCTCTGGACTGGAAACAAGCATCCTGTGACTCGTTTCAGGGTAACACCCCTCATCAACCAGGCTAGCTTGACTCCAGGGGCACAAAGAGCACAGGGCCCACAGCTGGGCATACCCATACCACTCGGAGTGATAAATGCAAAAACAACTGATAGACTTAATGTTGAACAATGTCAAACATTCACCCCAGTTCAGAGATCTAGGCCTAAATCCAGTGTTTCTTTTCTCCCCATGTCATTTCAGTTTGAAACTGCTAGGCCCTCCCTGGCCTGGAAACAAGCATCCTGGGACTTGTTTCAGGGTAACACCCCTCATCAGCCAGGCTAGCTTAACTCCAGTGGAGTGGAGAGCTTGGGACCCATGTTTCGGCATATCCGTCCCACTTAGGGTAATACATCCAAAAAGGACAACTGATGGACAGAATGTCGAACAATGTCAAACATTCACCCCAGTACAGTACAGAGATCTGGGCCTAAATCCATCGTTTATTTGCTCCCCATGACATTCCTGTTTGAACCCAGCCAAATGCAAATCAGTCTTGAACCTGTTCCCCATGGGAACTATCCAGCACAAACTGGCAGGCCAGGTCCTCCCTGGCCTGGAAACAAGCCTCCTGGGACCGGTTTCAGGGTAACACCCCTTATCAGCTAGGCAAGCTTAAATCCAGTGGCACGTAGAGCAGGTGACCCACATCTGGGCATAGGCATCCGACTCGGGCTGAGAAATTCAAAAAGAACAACTGATGGACAGAATGTTGAAAAATGTCAAACATTCACCCCAGTACAGAGTTCTGGGACTAAATCCATTGGTATGTTGCTCCCCATGTCACTCCAGTTAGAACCGAGCTATATGCAAATCAGTCTTGACCCTATTCCCCTAGTCCAGCCCGAACTGCCAGGCCAGATCCCCTCTGGACTGTTTTACTTTACACAACACCTTCCCTTACTTTAGGAACACATTGTTTGTGGGAATGAAACTCTTCCAGTGCTGCTGAAGTGCTGACCAGTGTTACCCGGTGAGAAGGTGTGCAGAAAAAGTTGTCTTTTGATCACGTTTATGTAATCTCACTGTATTTTCTAATATTACATTGTTATGTGCCATATGGAAACATCTTGCAGGCATCCGGTTTGCCATATATTTGTTTCATATCTTGTTGAATGCCCCTTTGCTTTTTAGGACAAAGTGGTTAATGGTGAGGAAGCTGCTTTCAAAAGGCTGTCAATTTTGGTTGTTGTTTCAAACATTTCCACAAGCAAGTGGGCATTGACCTATTTACAGCAATTTTGGCCACCACCTCTTTTTATTTTATTTTTATTTTAATTAATCCCTGCCTAAGTGGATCAGAGAAAGATGTCCTGTGGAAGATGTCACGGGCAGAGTGAATGCTTTGGGGTTGTTGTTTGCAACACATGGGCATTCAAGATGAAGGGGCGGATGAGCGTAGGCACGTGAAGGATATCTTTGCAAGGCTGTACACATCTTCATCTCTCTCTATGAACCAGTGTATCCTGTCTACCAAACATCCCCACCAGCTTTTTGACCTGTCTGTTCTGGAAATTACCATCATCAGGACAGGTAAGATGCCCTCAGCGTGACATATGGTAATGCATCACATGTATTGCTATTGTCACAATTATCACTTACAGCACACATGTCACACATAGTATAGAGGGTTTATGCATACACATGCAAGCATAATCTCCATCACCTTTCGAACACATACCATATAAAGGCATGATATGAACGTGTTAACCTATGCCTCTTTTCCTTCTCCCAAACCAGGGCATGCAATGTTGCATGGAACAGCAGCGTGTCAAAGCAATGTATTCCTAAAGCACCTAAGCACACACTACAGCTTTGTAATATATGAGTATTTCAATGTCACACCAACATATCAGTACCTATTCAGCCTGCCTGTGCACAGCCTACATTGTTCCCTCAAGGGTTAGCCAACATTAAGACATCCGAACATGTTTACGTAAGAATCATGCGACGGTCACCATTGCAGTCCCTAAGTTGACAGCCACTTAGCCATCTGCCACAAATTTCACTACGGTTACCCTGCCTATGGAGCCATGCAGGCAGGCCACTTAAACTTGATGGATGACAGAGCCTGGTAAGTCTGTATACGTAAGAATAAGTAAATGGCACTTCATGGCTGGAAATGTATGCTGTTATCTATATGAGCACTTCCATGTTACTCTTTTATGTATGTCATGATTGACTAAACATGTATCACATCTGTTTTTATTTTTATGGCATACATCTCCACCATGATGCCATACATGTTTATATCTGAAATTCAAAAAATGTGTTTCTAATTATGCAAACCATGTTTATTTAAATCTGGTGCTTTGTAATAACGCTTACAGGGCACACAGAACAGTCATTGTTAGCCTTAGATTTGGCTTCTGCTACCCTGTTGTAAGACTCCCTTCCTAGCAGGGATCTCTATTCAGAGCAGCCTGCAAAGCTCTGCAAACCTTTTTGCTTACTGAAACACAATCCTACAGTTGGTGTGTTTTTCAGTAAAAAAAGACCTGTATTGTTTTATTCCTATGAGGCATAGAAATCAAGTGATGGCTGCCATTTTAAAACTGAGCGGGGTCACTGCCACAATGACTCAGTGGCATTGTGGTGAGCAGGGCAAAAGGTTATGCTGGTGAAGATAGACTTGGGGCCAAATGTAAGACAATTGGATTTTGCGACTCGCAATTTGTGAAAAATTGCGAGTCGCATTTTGCGAGTCTCAAAATCCAATGTACAACAGTGTCTCAGACACTGTTTGCAATTTCCAATGGGGTCACAATTGCATGCCTCCTGAATATTAATGAGACTGTCGCAATTTGCGACCCCATTGGGAATGGCTGGCACTCCCATGGATGGTGGCCTGCTGGGGTCAGGAGACCTTTTTTTTTATAAACATGGTGATCCACCCACAGGTGTGTATGTACGTCAGGTCCTCCCAGATTAGGTATGTAGCCCCACAGTGGTGGAAGATACACATTAGTTGTTTAAATACCCCTCACACACCAAGAGGGCTCTTGGTGTCATGATTCATCTTAGGGGTCTTCCCGCCCCTCTACGGGACGGGGCGTGCTGCGACCTACGTTTGCGTGGGAGCACTGTTTTTGTGAGACAACTATGTGTCATGTAGGGGTGTGAGAGGAAGGGTCGGGAGTGAATGGGGGAGTGAGATAAAAGATACCTGGCTCTATGGTCTAAACATTTCAATATACCTTTGAGCTGGTATCAATAAAAGGTGGGGAAGGAGGTGCGTATGGATCAATGAACTATACTTCCTATATCTGCCGACATGTTTCGAAGCTCCCGAAGCTTCTTCTTCAGGACCTTAAGGATCCCTTCCTATACTCACAGTGATGTGTTTGCATAGTTACAAATGTACGGTGTAAGAGAAATCATATAAGCAGGGGAATTAGCTGCATAAAATTATAAAGCCTCAATCGGTCTTTGTAGTCATTTAAACCTGTAAAAAAACAACAATTGGGAAAAGGAGAACGTATTTTACAAGCTATATACTGCATCCATTGTGAGCATTGGTGACCTGTAAAAAATGGTGGTATAAGATTTCATTACCATTAGTTTTAGTGCAATGAAGTGTCCTGGTGTGAAGGAAAAGGACGATAACAATAAAACAAAACACACACAAAACATAAAGCACACACTCTATTAAAAATGGACTTCAGTTGATGAGCCCATAGAATTTATAGGCATATATTATAATGCTATGTTGGTGGTAGGACAAACAGAAAAACCTACTTGAAGTTTGTAGGGTTTCTTGCACCATGAGCCTTTGAACGGGTAGAGGAGTGCCTGATAGGCTATCTAAGAAAGAAAATACATTTTTACCAGAGAGGTAGTTACCAGAGAGGTAGTTCATGGAAATATCCTTGTAAACGTGAGGTTCCTGTCTGCTATGCCGTACTTACAACTCCTGGGGCAGTGCCCTGCCTCGTGCAACCTCCCCGAATGGCTCCGCTGGATAACTGAGTCGTATCCAGGGTTGGGCTTAAGTATGGTTGATAATTGGAACTTTCGCCTCAATTACGGCCGTGCGAAAACCGACAGCACCTGTGTATGTCTGCCTGAGTGTGAGGGGCTCGCATTGATTCTGGCTCTGTTGAACCGGAAGCGGAAGTAAGGAGACGATCGTGTAACCGGGCAAAGATACAAACATTTGGAAAAATAAATAGTATTATTCAAAGGTGTGCCCGTATTGAGTTAAATGAGCACTTGCTTGGAGTTTTTTGGTCTGATGTTCGCGTGGAACAATGGTGACATCATCTGCATGCGGGTGCGTGAGTCATAGCGGTATTTTTGCTGAATCTACCTTGGATGAGCCGGAAGTGCTAAATACAAACAGCCATGTTCTGGGAGATAATGCCATTTACTAGATAAACATGTTTAGGAAAGTATGCCACGTTGCTATAACCGTGCACCGTTGTTGCGAGTGAGGGTCTAAAAGCAAGAGGTGTTTAATTCTTGCTCGACGTTCCCCGCAAGTGGGGAAGGTGGAAGAGGGAAGGGTTCTAAGACTCGTCATTCTGAACGAATGTATAGAGCTACCAGGGATGAAATGTAAAGGTATCCACAAATGTGGTAGTTATTTTATAAAAAGCGCTAAACGTATAGCCATGACATGCAGGCCTGTTGGTTATAACCACCCTCTGGTATGGCCAGTAATGCAATAGTTACTCATAACGTGGGCAAGAATCCTGACCTAGGGACAGGATGGTCCATTATTCTTGACGTAAATTGCCCAGTGCGGTGTGTAACATAGCCCTTCCTAAGTGATGTTAAAATAGATCCATGATTGTTACTGTTTGTGAGAGGATTTTAGTGCCATAAAAAAAATATATATATACCTATATTGTCCCGCCGTTGATTGGTAATCCACAGGTACCTCAAACCCACAGTGGGAGAGAGTGTGGTAAACTGTCAAGGTACTACGTCGTCTCTTACCTTATCTTCTTATGACGACGTAGTGAATTTTTCGCAGGGACGCAATGGACCAACTTCCCTAAACTCTAAGTAAAAACTTGTGGTGGTGAACTACAACAAGATACTATTTAGAATCTAGGGAGGAGGGCCGGATACTGGACGCTGTGGAGACTTGCTGTCGACCTGCGAAACAACAAGCAAGGGTGCGTCAGAGTTTAGCCTTTCTTTTACCTTATCACCTTCACTTCGTTCTCTACTCTTGCTACGTCTCCCTATTAACCTTTGTTCCTGGGCCTACCTGCGATCAGAGTGTAGATGGCCTACATCCAGTATTTTCTTGTCTTGGTGTTGATGATCAGCGAGAAGAGTAGTCAGGCAATCTCTTGAAATGGTTCTATAGGTGTTAGGATCGTTACACTGTAAAATAAAACAACATTTTACTCGTCTATGTTTTAACACTTATATACATAGTTTAGATTACAAATTACTTTCACTCACGTGTCTTTCTTGTTGTCTTTCTTTTTAAGTTGATCTCGCTTTTCTGAACCTTTCAATAACTGTAGCTCGACTAATCACCAAGAGTTTAAATCAGCAATAAACATTGTACTTTTGTTTACATAAATCTTTCTAGAAACTTACATTATTCACAAAACATTATTTCTCAAAACATTATATTTTGTCCTTGTTTCTTTTCACAAAATGTTTTTAAGTATCGAATTCCTTCCATTGAAAACTTCAGTCTTCTTGTTAAATACGAAAATAAGCGGAAGTCCCAAAAATTAGGTTAATTACAAATAACTGTCTTGCGACGGGCGCCTTATTTCAGAAAGTACTTAACTCCTTCTCTTGTCTTTTCTCTTTTGCAGGGTCCTGTTGCATAGGATGAAGCATCCGTGGATCAGAAGAAACTGGAGGTTCCAGATAAACCAGGTAAGACGCGAAGAGAACAACGGAGCTGCTACTCGGGAAGCAAGCGGAAGGCAAAGCGCCTTCCAGAACACAGGGTGTGGCTTTTATAGTCAGCCACACCCAGTGTTAGCGCACATCGTAGCCACGTATACGGGTGCGTGCTGAAGCATCTCCCGTTCCTTGCAGGCTAAGTCCCGCATTACATGTTCTCCGCTGCTCGCAGAAAAGCGGAAAATGCACAAAGGTTCTTTAAACAAACAACATGAGTCAACAAAGTTCTCAGAGCGCATTCAATGCCATACATCAATAAAACCAACAGAGTGAATCTAAGCACACTGCAAACAACGTACTTTTGAGGTTAATTATCCATACATTCATTCTATATGCACACATACAAACCCAGGCAGTGCCGGTGCAAGGGAAAGGGGTGGGTCTTTTATTTAGAAACAACTTTACACTTGCTCACGAGTCAAGTGTTTTTAGCATGATGTTACAGAATCGTGACAGTACTCCCCTCTCAAGATCCCCCCTAAGACCTTTGGAATTGGTTTATGCTTTGTTGGGTATCGTGTATGAAAGGCTTTTAATAGTCTAGGTGCATGTGTTAGATGAGCTAAGGGTTCCCAAGTTCGTTCTTCAGGACCATATCATTTCCAATCGATTAAATAGTAAAGTTTTCCACGCATTCTTTTGGAATCTAAAATTGTTTTTACTTCAAACTCTGGATGGCCATCTATCTCAATTGGAGATGGAGGTTTGATAAGACGTGTCTGGGGGTGATAAGGCTTTAGTAATGAGACATGAAATACTGGATGAAACTGATACTGTGGAGGTAATGTTAGTTTTACACAGACTGGATTTATGACCTTTTCTATGGGAAAGGGTCCAATAAAACAAGGATTAAATTTCCTATTTCCTTTTAGTTGTAGGTTCTTAGTATTTAACCACACCTTATCATGGACTGAATACAAGGGTTGAACAGATCTATGCTTATCTGCTGTTTCTTTTTGATTTTCTTTTGCTTTAGCCAAATTAAATTTAGCTTCAGAATGAACGGTACTCAATTTAGAGATGTAATCCAGTATAGAAGGCACCGTAAATATTGGATTTACATGATCAGGAATATTTTTTGGGTGAAAGCCATAATTACAGAAAAACGGAGACATCTTAATAGATGAATGTTCTGCATTGTTATATGCAAATTTTAAGGCACTTAAAATGTCAGCCCAATCATTTCCATCATGTAAATGAGTCACTATACATCGAAGGAATTGTTCAATAGTTTGATTGGTGCGCTCGGTAAACCCATCAGTCTGTGGGTGGTAACTAGATGATAAACGTACTTCCATGTTTAACAACTTACTTAAATTTTGCCATACATGAGACACAAATTGAGAACCCCTATCGGAAATAACTACAGACGGGATTCCATGTAGACGTATGATATTGTTCATTAAAATGTGTGCTAATTCCATGGCAGTTGGAAGTTTCTTTAAAGGTACAAAGTGTGCCATACGTGAAAATTGATCTACAACCGTTAAGATAGTAGAGAACCCCTTTTTAGTTGAGGGTAGTTCAACTATACAGTCTAATGAGATGGTATGCCATGGTTGGAGTGGAAGTGGTAGTGGTTTTAAAAGTCCACTTGGAGCTTGATGTGAATATTTGTTTTGAACACAAATACTGCAAGTTTCAACAAAATTTTGTATGTCCTTAAACATGGATGGCCACCAAAATTTCCTTTTAATAAGTTCATAAGTTTTAGCAACTGCTGGATGGGCAGATAGAGGCGTATCATGATGTAATTGCATCACCGATTGTCGAATCTCAGATGTTGGTACCATAAGTTGCTCATGAACAAACAGAAGCTTATCCTTTTCTTGTAGGAATGGGTATTCTTTCTTCCACTTATCTAACCCTCTGGATTCTAATTCCTTCTTTACATTTGTTATTACATCATAGACAGATAAGGTGGCCTGAAAACAAGTGGTGGGTAGGACAGGTTTTGTAGCTGCAATATTCTCACAATTGTTTTCCCCAATTCTCGACAGAGCATCAGCCTTTAAATTTTCTTTTCCAGGTCTGTAGGTGATTACAAAATTATAATCATTGAAAAACAAAGAACATCTCAATTGTCTGGCAGATAAAGCTTTAACAGACCTCAAGGATTGCAAGTTTCTATGATCTGTGTATATGGTCACAGGGTGACGAGCCCCTAACAAGTAATACAAAAGGGGGGGGGGTGATGGACGGAGCATCAGAACCAATCAAACACTCACACCCAGTCAACAGATCTCGGTTGGATCCATCACCGTTTTTTAGCCCACTCTGCCACCCCAGTTCAGACATGGCCATATGCAAATCAGTCTGACCCTGTGCCTCATGGGAACAGTCCAGCCCGAACTGCCAAGCCATGCCTTCCCTGGACCGGAAACAAGCTTCCTAGGACCGGTTACTGGCATTTCAGCCGTCTTCAGCCAGGCTTGCTTGAATCCTGTGGCAAAGTGAGCAAGGGACTCACGTCTGAGCATACCCTGCCAACTTATGGCGAACAAAGCAGTACAAAAGGGGGGGGGGGTGATGGACGGAGCATCAGAACCAATCAAACACTCACACCCAGTCAACAGATCTGGGTTGGATCCATCACCGTTTTTTAGCCCACTCTGCCACCCCAGTTCAGACATGGCCATATGAGGCACAGGGTCAGACTGATTTGCATATGGCCATGTCTGAACTGGGGTGGTAGAGTGGGCTAAAGAACGGTGATGGATTAAACCCAGATAAGTTGACTGGGGGTGAGTGCTTGCAATGCTCAACACTCCGTCCATCATTTCCTTTGATTTTCGCTTTGTTCGCCATAGTGGTTCTAGAATAGAGTTTATTCCAGAAACTGTAGTGAGGACTGCAATTTATATACGTACATTGCTAAGTTAGCACAACCGCGTTAGATGTTAGAAAGTCATCTTGCCACTTTTGCTGCTTTTTCACACAACACTGCAGTTACATGTTATTATTTGAGAAATGCTTGCTCGCCTTTGCTTCACATGAGAACTGTCTGTTGTTCACATCCCTAACTGTGAGCTGCGACCTTGGTCTGAACATTGTGTAAAGAAACAGTCTGGGTCACTAGACGGTGCATGTTTTTAGGTTCAGGTTGATCGGCCCACTATTTAGCCACAACACGCACGCAGCTGCAAATACCTGAGAGTCGAGTGCTTTTAATATTGCAGGCTGATTGCTTGATTCAGGCATTCGGAAGAAGAGCTTTCCCAGGAGCAGAGTATACCTGATCCTGTGATGTGATTCCACTAAGCTGATCTTTAGGGTATGGGGTTCCCATTCAAGCCTTGAGACCTTCTATTAGTCTAATAATAATAATATTAGTTTACTAGCGAAAGGAAGGTGGCTGCAATCCACTGTCATTTTATTATGATTTCTCCTTTCATTTTCTATATTATTGTAACTATGCTGATGGTTTTGATTTTAATCATTTGTCTGCTTATGTTAGCCAAAGTACTGCATCTTAGGACATGAGGTTTATAAAATAAACTCTTTAAACTTTACTGTGTCTCTGTTTACTCTTGTTGTGGACTGATATGAGAATAATAACGAACAGGTATTTCTGATTTCCACCATTCCTGAGAATACACTAAGTTGCTTGTTCTGGGTTGTCTATACATTGGGACCGCCAAGATAAAATCGGATAACGAATGGAACACTGATGCTGGTCGGATAAGGGGTTCTGGGTTCTGAGGTGAGTTTTTGGTACACCACAATTCACTGAGGTCCTGGTTTCCTGTGCATAGTTCTGTGCATGAGCAGAATCCCTGCAACATGGTGCACCTAACGTTTGGTCGATTGATTTGAAATGCCTTAGTAGTGCTTATATTAGTCCACGACTCCCTCACTCATATTTCCGGATAACGGGAGTGACGGATTTAAAACCTACCTGTTACTCGACTAATAGGTTCTTTCAAGCTTGATCATTAAAAAGGTTTCTTCTATATCTGAACCCTAGTGCTACTGATTAAACTCGTTGTTGATCTTTTGTGTCTCCTTATAGCGGCTGAAATTGCTGCACAGAGCCGTACACCTCTGCGGCGTCATTTGACGACGTATGGGTTGTCGGACGATGGGATGGCTGTTATTTTTGTGGTGAGTGCTGATGCTTCTTTCCCTTACGAGCTGTTTTACTCTAGGGTGACTTTGCCGGCGGTGAAAGCAGACGATGATACGTTTCATTCCTATACTCCCACGCAGCTACCTGCAATCTATACGCCATATAGGACACAAGAAATTCCTATTTCTGCCTGGCAGCATACTATTTGGTTTAATGGTGCCCTTCCCCATGCGGTTACACCGGCTAGAATGGGCCCTTTGTCAATTCCAGGGGCCACATGGCCGGTGCTGGCCGGATTTTTGCCTCATCCCCGCTATCTCACGGTAGCGGTGGCTGAGTTGCGTGTACTTCACACAGCCCTTATTATAGTACATAGGGCTTTAGTGCAGTACGCATCATGCAACGTGCAGGTGGGGGTACCTGCTGTTGCGGGACAACCAGCTGAACACCACGCAGTGGTTATTAGTCCTGTTATGGTTTATTCGGCAATGGGCAAGCGCCCCCAAAATAAGGATGACTTACCTTATTGGCTTGCTGAGAAATTTGACCAACTGGAAGCAGTTTTTCCGCATACTACTCCTGTGGAGAAACACAGGATACTCACCATTAGTTTGCCGAAAGACTTAGTCCCAGATATGGCCGATTGTGACAACTGGGGCAAGGTCTTTGCCGCGACATACTCGAAGTGCTTCGGCACTCCATCTATGTCTGTGCTTCCCTCCATCATTAAACGTGTTCAAGATAATCACGGTGCGGAGGCTGCTGTAGAATTAGGAATGCAGCTTGTCGGGGTGTTCGATGTGGTTGCTTCCATGGTAATGGGCAACCTCAAAGATGATGCTATGCAGTTCCAAGTACCTAATAAATTGGACCGCGTAGACGAACTTGACAGGCCTAAGGAGTTCGCTAAGATTATAGCGGAAGCCTATAGAACCATAGGCCGCAGTGCATTAGGTGTTAAACCAACTGTGATAATTCCTGATTTGGTACAGCAAACTAAGGCGAGCTCGTCTGGTAAAGACGAACGCCCAAATTTTCCAAAACAAAATTGGCGGACAAAGAAACAGGGGAAGCAGCAACAGAAACAGGGGTCTCGTCCGGCCTCACCCGTACAGTCGACCTGTGAACGCACATATGATCTGCGCGATCGCTCTAGTATTAAGTCACCTGATAGATTTCAGGTTTCTGAACAACGTTCTCCTCGTTCTTCACAGGAAACATCGGCTTCACAGACCGGTGGCGGAGACCATGGGAAAGGACGGGGTGCCCAAGGACGTGAGCAACCCCGTCAGACTGACGGTAAAGGCAAGCAGGACGAGTCTGCACGTCAACGACCCCCGTTTCAAAAGAAGAAGGTTGCTGCGCTAACAGCAAGGTATGCCACAGATAGTGTGGACGCAGCTTCAGAACCTGACATGGGCACTAACGCTGCTCGACAGCGCGGTGGAAGTTACAGTAGTGCGACAAGCACTGCGTCCATATCTGGTGGCGACAACAACTGACACGTTCATTACTGTAGAAACTGCTGACACTAGAGTGGCTCCCCCTGACATACAACGTACAATTCAGGGAATTTTTTGGGATAATCTGACCTCTTCGTACGATATTCTATTGGCAGAGGCAGACTGGCCCCCGGCTTTCATTTTCGATGCTCCTAGAGGGGAGGAGGTGATCCTTCCGTCCTTTGCGCACACAGTGCCAAAGGACCAAGCTAAGAAGTTCGCCGAGGAGTGGGCTCTGGTGCTAGCACCAGCTTTGTATCGTAATCAGGTTGGCTGGGATAAATTGTCCCCCAGCCATGAGATTCCACTGCGGTCCATGCCCCAGCCACAACCCCAATATCCCATGCGTCACGAAGCAAGACCTCACGTCGCGGCAATCCTTGAACAATTGGAATATCAAGGTGTTATTGAAACATGTGTGTCACCAATGAATAATCCTTTATTCACTGTGATGAAGCCTGATGGGTCGTACCGCCTAGTTTTAGATTACCGGCATTTAAACTCTCATTGCCGGACATGCACAGTACAGAATACCCACAGTTCTGCTCTCGTTGATAGTCTCGTGAGAAAACGGTTTAAGACCACACTTGACATTTCCAATGGCTTTTACAGCCATAACCTGTCCTCTCTTAGTAGTCAGTGGACGGCGTTTACATCGGGCGGCAAACAAAAACATTTTAAAAGATTACCCATGGGCTATAAAAACAGCCCTGGAGTCTTTGCTTCTCGTGCGGTCTCTCTGTTAGAGAGCATAGACCCTGATGCGTACTCGTATGTGGATGATATTTATTTCACGGATGACGAGCTGTGGCCGCATCTGTGTCGCGTTGATCGCATTATTGCTTTGTTTGCAGACTTCGGTTACAAGTTCAACTTTGCGAAGTCTCACATTGCAGAGTATACGGTGTTGTTTTTGGGATACGAACTCAACAATGAGGGTCGAGGATTGGCTCCGCACTTCCTAGAGAAATGCGCATGCCTGCATGCTCCTACGACAATGAAGAAATTACAATCTTTGCTAGGCTTTCTGAATTTCGGTCGCACGTACATTCTTGATTATGCCCAGCGTATCAAGCCTCTTTATGCCTTGGTACAACCTACTTTTTCCAAATCATGCTGGCTACCGGAGCATTCAGCTATATTGCAATCTTCGCAAGCTGACCTTCTTGCTTCAAAATACTTACTGACGCGTGATAACCACACAAACCTGGTAATAAGAATTGTGCCAGGCGCAGTGGGTTTCACGTACTTAACGTTCAATGAGGGCAACACTGTCCCCATATCCTACAAATAACACCTGTATACTTCGGCTGAACTGCGCTTTTCCTCTGTCAAGAAAGTTTTGTCAGCAGTTCAGATGGCGTTTCTTAAAGATCGAGCGCTATCGCAAGGGAAACGCATGCTGGTGGTCACACCATATCCTGCCCTTGAGGCAGTGACCAAAGCGAGTGTACCGAATTCTAAAGCTTTGCATCCCCGGTGGATACAATGGGCCACTTCCTTGACATCGCCCGACGTCACCTATATCTTTGATGCAGCATTACAGACTCAGGAGTACTTACAGTATGAATTTGTTCATCCAGCCCCTCTGTCTTTGCGCCCGCTCGAGGATTACCATTGTGTCATTTACACTGACGGTTCTGCGCAACCGGCGACTGGATCGAAGAATGCCTATTCAGCGGCCTGCGCAAATGTGGTGGGTACTTTCGTGAATGGTGAATTCCAATCTGATGTCGTGCATACGCAGTCATTGGGTGATTGTACCGCACAGTTGGCAGAGCTCCGTGCTTTGGTTCTCGCACTGGAGTTTGCTGATTCTCGGGTCACCACTCTTATAGTGAGTGACTCGTTTTATTGTGTTCAATCTTACAACGACAATCTACATAAGGTAGCACAATTAAGTATAAAATGCTTTGGGTTCGAGTGGCAGAACTTAAAGAACATCTGCCTCTCGTGAATGTTATTCACACTCTTGGTCACCAACGAGTTGGTGTCCATGCTGTTGGCAACAGCCTAGCTGACGAGGCAGCAAAAACAGCAGTGGCGACATACTTAGTGGCAGCAGTTACAAGATCCAAGATCCAAAAGTAAGATCGATGATGACATCTTGGCAGCTATTGCTGCTACAGAGAAGGGGACAAATTACCCGAGAGGTTTCCCTTCTCGTTACCATTATCACTAAAGTCCTGATAACGTCCCGTGAGGATTAACGACGTTGGTGACAGATTGATTCCCAACGCGGACTGCAGACCATCTTTGATATTAGCGGCTCACGAGGGCATGGCGTCTGCCCATGCCGGCGTTGCAGCTACTGTATCTCTGTTACAACAACGCTACTGGTGGTGCGGTTTATATAAACAAGCTTGCGCTTATGTTCTTAACTGTGACATTTGCTAGCAGATTAAACCTTCAACTGCGGCGCGCCCACCACAAACTTAGTTGTACATATCTAATAAACCACTAGGGTGTGTTTATCTAGATCACTGCGGTCCATTCACCTCTGATACTGCGTACAAGTACATCTTGGTTGCAGTGGATTCATGCACATGTTTTCTGTGGGTATGGCCACAAAGGAGCGCTGATGCCAGAACTGTAATCAGGGATTTGCGTGTCTTTGTGGGACGTTTTGCGTGTGGTACCTTTCATTCTGATGAGGGCCCTGCGTTCGCCTCTAAGGCGTACAAAGAAGCCATGAGAAATTTGGAGGTCCAAGTCAAATTTTCGTCTTCCTACCGACCTGAGGGTAATAGTGTGGTGGAGCGAATGAACCATGACTTAAAGCAATGTTTGACAGCTAGGGTTTTAGGCACTGGCCGGAACTGGCTAGCCCATTTGTATAACATCCAACGTGCACTTAATAATCTCCCTAGAAGGTCTCTGGGTAGGCGGACCCCATACATGATGCTCTTTGGCATATGAATGTTTGTCCCGGACCTTGATGGTCTAGACATGGCGGCGTCAGCCGCGCCCTTTGACGTAGATGATCACTGTGCTGTATTGCAGACTCTACAAGAAACCAGAGACAGTCTAGCGAAGGAACAGGTGCCCTCCACATCTGATGCTGCGCTTCAGATTCCGGTAGTCGGCTGGCTACCTCGAGTTGGTGATCTGGTCCGTGAGAAGGTGGAGAACAAGAAGGAGTTCAGCCCCTCCTATTGTGCCTCGGTTCCAGTGCTTGGCGTGCAGGGTACACAAACTGTCATTTTACCTCCTGGTTGCAAGGATAACAGGTACATCTCTATTGACTATGTCAAGCTACAGCGAGTGGCCGATTCTTCTTAGTATGACTCCAGCGGTTTCTTGCCCTGCGATGCTGAGAAATTCTGTTTTGGCCCCAGCTTCTACCACCTTGCCTGATGTTGCCATCGAGATGCATACAGTTACTGGACCTTTGTTGCCACCAACAGCTGGTGGTCTACCTGAAGGTACTGAGTATGCTTATCCTGCAGATGTACAGCTGCCTGTTTTACAATCCACCGCAGTTAACCAGTCGCGCTTCTCCTTTGACACTAATTCAATTACTTCCATTGCCCCATCAAAAGTTTCAATTTTTGCTGTCTGGTTTAAAATACATTTTTTAATTCCCCCTTGGACTTACATTTGGCTGGTGCTCATATGTATTTTTTTGTTTATGTCCATTGGATTTGTGGTGGTGTTTTTTCGTCTTGTAAATGGACACCGCCTGAAAGAAAGATCTACAATTGATGGAACTTTGGCCCCCCACTCCTCATCACATATCATAAAAAGGGACCAGACTTTTGTGAACATTACTGCCTGGCCTGTACTGGATGGGATTGCGTGGGATGCTGTTAAATTTCAAATTCATAGTCCCACTGAAGTAATCAATGTGCCAAATGTATTTTGTGTTTCTATGGGTGATGTAGTTAAGCAAAGCGGATGATTGGGATGTTCAAGCCATAGAAGCACTGTTTTGTGATTTTAAATATTATGCTGCGTTTGATGCTGAGGATTTGTATTTAGATACTGCTAATTATGATGAGCAGTTTTGCTATCAACATTATGGCAATCATTTCCTTCACAAAGCCAATACGTTTAGAAATTTTGTAAATTATACGCAATGGGAACACTGTCCAGCACCTAGGCTGGGCAGCTCCACCACGTTAGTGAACAAATTCACATATTTTTCTGATTTCAGTGTGTCGAATCCTGCCTCCTTTTACTTTAAAGTGGCGGCTGATTCTACCTCGAAAGTTAGGCTGACACACACAAAATTTTTATATTCCAAATCCTTTATGGTTGAATTGGCAATCAGAGGTTATGATCTGTGGAAAGCTACTATTGATCTTAAATCGGTTTGGGGTTCTAAACCGTGGCAGGCACAGGGAACAGAAGCGTTGCATCGAGCCTGCCTCATCCCGAACCACATGTTATTTTTGAATTCGTCAATTTTTCAGACCATCTGTTTTGGATTGGCTACTTCTAAAAAATGTAATTCTCCCTCTACTCCGGATCTGGGTGCCTATCCTAATTGGGATAATCAGACGGATCTGTCCCTTGCTACGTTGCAGTCATACATTTCTAACACATCCTTCAATATTTCCAAATTAAATCCGAAAGGATGGTTAATATGGCAAACGAGCTCAGATTCCTGTCAACATCGGTTTCTGGATTTAAATCCGGGGTATACGCAAGTTCGTGTGGACCCCTGTTTTGAATCCTCTCATACTGTAACTACCTACTCAGTAGGGAAGTTATGCCAATCTTGGCTGCAACATTCCACCTTAGGATCTGTTAAACTTAATTTATCACAATTACACGACAAAATAGATTTGAATGATTTTGTTAAGGGTCCTGCGGTTGGCAGGTCCAAAAGATGGGTATATGCTGTTTATAACGAAGTTTGGAAGCTATCACAAATTGAAGCTGCATCCAGATTATGAGCTATTTATCAAGCCAATATGGAGAAAGTATTGGCTGTTATAGATAATAGCATTAACACCCTGTCTTCCAGAATTTATACGTTGGATAATATCGTTTCATCTGTTGTTGACATTGTGCAAGATGATTTGTCTGTTTTATTTCATGGTCAAAATCAATTGCGTTCTATAATGCAGTTTGCATGGACATTGCAAACGTTAAAGGCTGGGAAAGTCCCTTGGGATTACATGAATACTTCATCTTTGTTCCTTCCTTTTAATTTAACTGCAAAACAACAGTTCATGTCCATGAAAGATGCAACATACTCGCTGCACATTGAAAAGTTAGAACCTTTACCTTTCTCTGTTGCCGAATTAAACTCCGCTGTGTGGCTTATCCACGGGTTAATCACATTACCATTTCCCCTGTTTAAGTTCAGTTCCTGCATGAAACATTATGCGCTAGGCAGGTATGAACAACTAGTTACTGCCTTTCTGCATGAAGTTTGGTCACTCCCGTTCACGTACAGGTGCGTGAGGGACGGTAAAGAGTTTTACTTAAAAGGTGAAGAGTGCACTTCCACTCCGGATCACTCTGTGGTGTGTCGGCACATTCAATTGCATGGTGCATGTAATGTGCACGCTCCTAATTTAGCTTGCGTCCTGAAAGGGATTCCAGTGCCAGTCATAACGCCATCATTTACGCTGCTGGCTAATGGTAGGTATTTGCTATTAGATAATGAAGCTTGCTGTGGGATGTTAGTTGGGATTCCCTACATAGTGACTGTATCACAGACAGTAGTCTGCTGTAACAACATCCTTTTCCCACCCCCGCATGGACGGCTCGATGTATCCATCTGGCCTTCCATTCCAACCTTGAAAGCAGAGTTCAACAAGATGAGCAGAATAAGGGCTCTATTGTCTCAAAAAGAAGTCGCGTTGACTTCATCCCGGGAAACATTTGTCCTTCACGTAGCAAACACGCGCACAGAGGTGCAAGCGCTTTTGAATACTGATCTCCCACTTCATTTTGGTGCCCTGATTCAGACTATCTTTATTGCCTCGTCAACAAGTGGCCTGGCACATTTTTTCAAAATTGTGGGCTCCGGCCTCGTGACCTCCTTCCAACCTATTTTTGGTGTGATCCCGGCATTTTTTCATTCTATTTTTTCCAGCGTCTTCGGAGGTCTCCCGTTGATTCTTGCCCTCGTGGCTGGGGTACTGTTGTTGGTCTGCTTACTACGCAATGGATGCACAATTTGTGTCACACGACAGCCTGTCCCGGCTGCTCCATCTTCGTAACCGGATGCTTGAATACTATGGAACACTACCACTGGCAACATTGAGCATATCCTATGGATTGTCCTTCCGGTTTCCCTACTTTACTTGCGTACAACCTGTATTTCATTGCCTACAGTGTCCGTTCCAATGGGCTCTGGATTTGTGCTTGTCAAACTCGGTGTCTCCCACCCCGGATTATGATCGACTAATGAGCCCCTTAGTGGCTCATGAGTTGGACTGTTCTGGTGCAAGGATTATGGCCTGTGGAGCAGCACATGGAGTCCTAGGGAATTGGGACATCGGTACGGCTGCAGATGACTTCCTGGCAAGAAGTTATCTTGAAGAACACGCCAGTTGTCCTCTGATGGTACTAGAGGCTCCAGTTGTCAAAGAATATGTGTGTTCATTCCCCTTGCTGAACTGGATGGCGGGTAATTTTGCAGAACGTTCCAATGATTTCCTCTTGGAAGCCATTGCTACTTTTTGTACTTATACATTGATTGATTAACTTGGAGGTCATCCAACATTCCTTTGGAATAACTTTTGCTTTTTCGTTGGACATCCATCGATAATATTTTTTTTCCTTTAAATGGTTTTTTTTCTCTCTTTTTTTTCTCTTTGAACTTTCACTGCCCTTGTATGGATTCACAATTTGTGCCCTTGGTTCCGTTTTATCGAACTTGAAATCTGCGTTCTTAATTGTGCCCCTATTGGTTAGTGGTCCGATCAAGGAGGGTGTAGTGAGGACTGCAATTTATATACGTACATTGCTAAGTTAGCACAACCGCTTGAGATTTTAGAAAGCCATCTTGCCATTTTTGCTGCTTTTGCACACAACACTGCAGTTACATGTTATTATTTGAGAAATGCTTGCTCGCCTTTGCTTCACATGAGAACTGTCTGTTGTTCACATCCCTAACTGTGAGCTGCAACCTTGGTCTGAACATTGTGTAAAGAAACAGTCTGGGTCGCTAGACGGTGCATGTTTTTGGGTTCAGGTTGATCGGCCCACTATTTAGCCATAACACGCACGCAGCTGCAAATACCTGAGAGTCGAGTGCTTTTAATATTGCAGGCTGATTGCTTGATTCAGGCATTCGGAAGAAGAGCTTTCCCAGGAGCAGAGTATACCTGATCCTGTGATGTGATTCCACTAAGCTGATCTTTACGGTATGGGGTTCCCCATTCAAGCCTAGAGACCTTCTATTAGTCTAATAATAATAATATTAGTTTACTAGCGAAAGGAAGGTGGCTGCAATCCACTGTCATTTTATTATGATTTCTCCTTTCATTGTCTATGGTATTGTAACTATGCTGATGGTTTTGATTTTAATCATTTGTCTGCTTATGTTTGCCAAAGTACTGCATCTTAGGACACGAGGTTTATAAAATAAACTCTTTAAACTTTACCGTGTCTCTGTTTACTCTTTTTGTGGACTGATATGAGAATAATAACAAACAGGTATTTCTGATTCCCACCATTCCTGAGAATACACTAAGGGCCATATGTAGGTGGGCTAATACCGGCCGGTAACGGCAGAAAATCGGTAAATTTTCCGTTACCGACCGGTATTTAGCCCTTTGAGATGTAGGAGGCTGGATTGAAGGATTCGATAATTTACCGATTCGGTATTTTAAGAAATCGGTAAAATACCGAATCGGTAAATTACTGAATCCTTAAATCCTAAGTAGGCAGCACTCAAGTGAGTGCATTTTTGGATTAAGGATTCGTTATTTTCCACCAACTACAAGTTGATGGTAAATACCGAATACCTTTTCAAAAGAAATTTTGTGCTTTTTTAAAAGTGCCATGTGGCAGACATACATGCCCTTAGGGCATGTATGTGCGCCACATGTGCACACATGCACGATTCAGGGGTGTAACAGGGAGTCAATGTGACACCCTGCCACCCTTGAATATGCTCCCCCTATTACCGATTCGGTATTTACCGAATCGGTAATAGTGAATGGCTTCCTATTCATTCCTATGTGCCTCCAGGCCGATAGGAATGAATGGGAAGGTATGCCTTATTACCGATTCGGTAAATACCGAATCGGTAATAACAAATATTACCGAATCGGTAACATTTACCGATTTTTTACCTACATTCTATTTACCGATTCTTAAATACCGAATCGGTAAAATTCGGTATTTAGGAATCGGTAAATAGAAATTACCTACATATGGCCCTAAGTTGCTTGTTCTGGGTTGTCTATACATTGGGACCGCCGAGATAAAATCGGATAACGAATGGGACATTGATGCTGGTCGGATAAGGGGTTCTGGGTTCTGAGGTGAGTTTTTGGTAGACCACAATTCACTGAGGTCCTGGTTTCCTGTGCATAGTTCTGTGCATGAGCAGAATCCCCGTAACAAAACTATTGGACGTCCAGGGGGTTGCCCAAGATCCTTGTGAATCTTGGGTATGGTGTAGAAATAGGGGACTCTGGGAGACTTATTGATAAGAAATTCAGCCTCTTTCTCAGAGACCCAATTGTGGGCCATTGCCTCTTCCACCATTGAGGTAATCCTGACCCTGATTGATTCTGTTGGGTCACCATGAATGATTTTGTAGTTACTATGGTCTTCTAGGAGTTTTCTATATTCTGTATCATAGTTAATTGCTGTTTGCAATTCTATTGCTCCACCTTTATCCGTGGGGTCAGGAGACCACCATGTCTATCTCTGCTTTTTCAATAAAGCAGTTTTTTAAAATGCAGCCCATTTTCCATAAAGAAAAACGGGATGCATTTAAAAGATAAAAATGAAACATTTCAGTTTCATTTTCTAAGGGCAGGAAGTGATCCCTGGGACCACTGCCTGCTCTAAAAAATATTTACGCATGCTTTCCCAGATGGCAAGGGGTCCTCTGGGGACCCCTTCCCGTTTGCGAGTGCTTTACCACCCTTCTGAGAAGGGTGGTAAACTGCAAGTGTTTTGAGACTGCAATTGCGGCCACAAAACATCCATGCATGAGTTATGGACTCTCTATTAGGAAGGGACGGCCTTGGCACACCTCTTCCTAAGAGCAAGCCGCTAACCCTATTTTATGAGTCGCTAATTGATTAGCAACTCACAAAATAGAGTTAGTAAATTGGCTGGCCTATTTTGCTTTCGCAAATGGACCGAAATCCCCTTTGTGACCGCAAAAAACAGTTGTACATCTGGCCCTTTGTGCTTCTCACATCTCTTCAGGTTGGTGGGAATGAGGCCCAGAATGCCAATGAATGGAAGCTCCACGTTTCAAAATGGAGCCTCATATATCATGGATATCTCATGAGTATATGTGATAACTAATTGCTAACCTGTTATTTGCAATATTGTCATGGTGCTTTCTGTTGAACCTCTCTGTCACAGGTCCCCAAAGGAACCACTGTGCAAAGACATCCACCTACAAACTTCAATTGGCCGCATTTTGGCCGGATAAGTCACCACATTGTGCACATCAAATTGATTAAATCCATCTCCTTGGTCTGACCACTTCAAACTGATATGTTCAGTCACCATATGTGTATATTTTCACAGCTGCTGTCAGTCATTGCCTCCAGCCACAACACTAATTTCGACCAACACAAGGGAACAGAGAACACACTGCAATCAGGACAGCAGCTGTACATCAGTTGTCATTGAGCTATATGTGTTTCAACAGGACCTACGCAGCACTGTCTGACCAAATCATAAGTTTATAACCATAGTATAGCCACACATTCATGAAGGGGGTTGCCCCCTGTATAAGGCTCCATTGCTCACCAGGTAGGTTCATGAATTAGAAATTTCAAAACGTGCATACCTATATACATTAAGATACCAGATTTTTGGTCAGGAACTTAATTTAGCCCAGAGTAATGTATTCAGAGCAATGCTAGATATCAACAGTCAAGCTGTTCCCATTTACTCATATTGTCTCCATTTCCACTTTTCTCCATCCATTACGACATTAACACCTGAGCAGAATTTTAAATAAGCTTGAAAAATGTGTTGGATTTGCAAAATTCACATTACACAAATTTCACACAATGTCACACTCCACAAATTAGCAAACCACATTTGAAGATATTTGCAAAGTGCAGCAGAAAATATTTCACCCCAAAAATCTTACATGATTTTGCACACTCTATTTACAATCACACCAACCATCTGGCTGCATCATGAGAAAGTAGGTGACATTCCCAAGATGTGTTCACACATACAGAACCAGTGGCATTGGTAGGGAGGCTAAGTCCCTCACTGTCTAATGTCCCCGGACCCATTGCAAACATCAAGGACCAGACTGATAAGCTGCATTCTGTAGTAAGTAAAGTAGTAGTACAGAGTTACAACTTATGTACTATCAAATGCAGTTCACAAACCTACGCTTGGAATTCTCCACTTCTCCTATCTTTTCTATGGGGAGATCACCACTCCTGTAAATTTACTACATAGTAATGAATGTGGGAGGAACAAGAGGGCATGGCTGGAAAATGGGGAATACCTAGTACAAGATAGGAGGGGTGTAGGATGGGGTAAGGCAAGGATTAGGAAGGGACATTATAAAACAAACACCCATCCATAAAAAAATAAGGTCAATGCTATTCACAAATGAAGCTTTTAAACACAACAAGTGCTGCAGCACATTGCCTTAGAAAATAATAGATTCAATGACCTAAAGCTCCAACCCTAAGGAAAAGTCAAAATAATTCAATTATTTTTACTTTTGAAATGAATTTACATATAGGGGCCTATTATAATGGTGGTCGATTCTGAACGAGCTGGTAGGAATTTAAACCGGCCGGTCATTCTGGCTAGCTTCCGATGGGTCAGTCAGAACCGGCTCGTAATCCTAAAGGCCTTTCCACCTTTGAGATTACAATTTATTTGAAGAGTTTTATGCACAATTTCCAGCATGGTTTCCATGCTGGCCTGTACGACAAGGAAACCATGTTTGGGGGCCCCCAGCAGGGCCTCCTTGTGTGTGTGGCTTCCGATTGGAGGCCGAGGGGCACCTATGGTCCCCCCTTTGTTGATCCCTACACCCAGTGGCAGGCACATTATGGTGCCTGCCACAGGGTGCAGGGATGAACAACACCTCCCATTTCCCTATGGGAGCATGCACTTTGACTATTTTATGGCCGTAATGCATACTCCCATAGTGAAATGTTGGAAAGCGACCGAACAGTGTTCAGTCGCATCCTAGTGTGGCAGTCGGGACCGCCCACTGGAGGTCGGTCAGTCCCTTGAACGAGATGAACGACATCGTAATCAAACCTCTAGTGTCAAAAGGTTCATATTACATTTAAATGTAACTACTTTATCATTTAAAAAAAATATTAACCTATTTTATTAAAGGTTACATCCAAAAGTATATTAGAAATTAAAAAGTCTTTTAAATTAAATAAAAACACAGCTCTTACTTACATTTACCATCTATTAATTATTTATTAAAATGATGGTGAGGGTATTTCTTTTAATTTTGGATAAACTTTTTTTTATTCCTAAAATATTTTGGTTAGTAAATTATTTGAACATTTATTTTGATGAGTGAATGTGCTGCAACTTCTTATTTTATTAATGCTACGATTACAGTAATAATAAAAATTAAATTTATATTTTTAGTTTACATTAAAATATTTTTCATTTGTTTAAGAATTAATAAAGTTTATTACTTTTTCTTTTACTTAACCTTAGCTACTGCTTTGTCCCAGTGGTGGAGATCTTTGCCCATCAGTGAATAGTTACTATTCATAACTCAACACTATGCACTATGCATCTGTTCTCATACCCACGCAAGAGTCATCCACTTATGTGTGTCTTATATATGCCTTCCTCTTGTTCTTAGCCACTGGAGGCATCAAGCAACAGTGTGATGCTACAACTTAGGGAGAGACATATCCTTCTTTTGCAAGGGAGAAGGACCTACCTAGCAGGGTCAAGGGTCGCTCTCCTCACCAGCCTCACTACCATCTTGGCTGTACACAACATCTCAGAGAATGAGGAGACTGTCAGCCATACTCATGATTGCTCTCCTACTATCGTGCAACTGCGAGTCACCAGTTTACCTTGTCAAGGAAATTTTTAGATTACCAGTCCAGAAGTTAAAAACAGAGACTACAGTAGTAGATGGAGGGCAAACCTTCCTGCACAAAAACAATCAAAAGAGGCTTTTTCCTCTTTCTGTTTGCTGCAGAATGCAACACAGATAGAAAAAGGAAAAACGAGGAGAAATATAGATACTTCTCCACATTGTGACTACCTTATGCCTCCCATGGAGGGGCGTAAGTTTTTGGCGCTGCCTCGGAGTTACGATTTCTTGAAAACCTGGGGCAGTATCAAAAAGCCATGGATGTTGCTAGGAACTCCCCAGCAACACCCATTGCACGTCCATTTAACTCAGAAAACTTCATTAAAGGGAACGATATTTACAAGGCAGCATTAAGCCCAAAAAAGTGGCTTAGTGCTGCCTGGTAAATATGGAGCAGGCTCCAGCGCCACCGCAGCATCAAAAAAGTGATGTTCTGGTTCTGGAGCCCTTAGTACTTCATTTAAAAAAAAAAAATTGTCGCATTACTTTAACCAACTGGCATTACCAAATAATCCGATAGACCAAACTTCATAAGAAAAGTGGCTTTCCACTCATCTCTTTTCCTAACTCACACTAAATAATAGGAGCCTCTCAAATCTAACTTAGTGAATATCTTTGCGCTCTTAACCTGGTCTAACAGTTTTGGTATTAATGGCAAAGGATATTGATTTTTAATGGCAATATCATTATGGGCTCTATAGTTAATACATGAGCTAAGTTCTCTTCCCCTTTTCAGGGACAAAAAAATAAGGGAGAAGAGGCTGAGCAACGAAGGGGTCTAATAAACCCTATACGAAGCATTTCATCCAAGTATTCAAAGAGATAGAAGTTTTCCTTATCAGTGAGTTCATCTATCCAGCTACAAGGAATTTTGGCTCCTGGGATGAGATCAATGTGGCAATCATATGGCCAGTGAGGGGGTAGAACAGTAGCTCAGTGTTTATCAAAGACGTCTGCATAGTCTTGATAGCAAAAAGATATTTCAGGATAAGTACTCCCTATTTAATCTGCCACCTTCACCTGAGAATCAGGCTCAGAAGTGATAGGTAAACAATGATTTGCACAGAATTCAGAACAAAAAGCTATAGAATGAGAGGACCAGTCAATATCAGGGTTGTGTTTTTCTAACCAGTGCATACCTAATATTACCTGAAACTGAGGGGCTTGAATTAAGTCAAAACACAACACCTCCTGATGACTTTGTTGAATGGTTAGAGTTATGTCTCCTGTGGAATGAGTAAAAGGCCCTGATTTAATGGTACTACCGTCCATGGTTTTGACCTCTTCTACCACCTCTTTTGAGAACGTAGGAATGCCATACTGGACAGCTAAAGTATTATCCATGAAATTACGCATTGCTCCTGAATCTATTAGCACTTATACCTGTAGCGATCTGTCACTGTACTTGGGTGGTAACGAAAAAATGTTGGTTCGTCAGCACAGAGTTAATTTTTACTGAGCATTTGAGACTGGAGTATTCAATTTACCCAAAACACTAGACTCAATAGGTTTCGGGCGTTTTAGTTTTCTCAATAATTTTTTCGTTCAGCCTTTACTGTACAGTCACTTAGGAAATGTTTTCGCAATATAAATTTAACTTCCAATCTCTATGCCTCTGCCTTTCTTCCTCATATAATTGTCCTCTTAAACTACCTATGTTGGAGGGTGGTTTTCACTACACAGAAACTAACGCTAAATGTTATCTGAAATACCAAGACACACTTCTTAGAAGCAGGAATTGAGTCAGGAGTGACACTATTTATTTAAACAACTAAACAATAAATGTCAAAGACACATCCCCAACCAAAAATGACACTATGCAATCTAACGAGTGACAAGTGCCAAATACACATCTCTGACCAAGAGCAAAAACATGTAGTCTTGGCAAAGAGAGAGTGAGAGAGAGCAACATTGAATATCAAAGTACAATGAAGAAACATAACCTTATCAAATGCTAAATGAATTAATCAACTGGCTAGCTGGAAAACACTGTGAGGTGATCAAAGAGTAAGTTAGTGAGTAGCCCTTTTATACACCTTTAATGAGGAACCATTGACAGCAAAGTCTAACTTTAGCAGGTGTTTGACCACAGAACATAACATAAGCTGAACATTTTATTGAAAACAATTTACATCACTTCTCAGAAGTTTTAAGGCAGAAGCTCCTTATAAGGCCATTGTTTATTTTAAGCCATGTCACTATCTTGGTTTCCAAAGCTAGAAAAACATCAGGTGAGAAGATGCAGAAAGTACCAATTGTATATATCATACAGAATTGGGGATCAAAGCAGAGATACCCGCACCAGTCTTGACATCCCTATGTTTTAACCAGAAAAAAGGTGCAAAAGGGCTTGAGACACAATCCCCTAAGTCCCAATATGGAGAAACCAGAAGTAACCTACCTGGTCTCTCCAATACCATACCACAGAAAAACAGCCCAGCACACTTATAAGTATCAAATGTGTAAAATACACAATAAAGTAGGTTTAAGACAAAACTGTTTTCCCAAAGATCTTGAAATATTGAACTTCATCCTTTATTAGTTTTTCTTTTAAAAGCATTTTGTCCACATCTGCACTTCTTCAGGGCTCACAGTGTATACTTTGTGCGTTTTCACATGACCATTGTCAATGTATTAGACCAGTTAATTTGAAAATACATATATCCGGACAGTGAAATTGTGTCACTTCAAAAATGTCAATGATAAACGTGTGTTGGTGAATAAATGTCTGGCTCGAAAAAGTGTCCTCCTTCACTGTCCGGATATATGTATTTTCATGTAAATAAATTTCAAGATCATATCAACTCTTCTTTGGGAAAACAGTTTTGTCTTAATCCTACTTTATTTTGTATTTTACACATTTGATACTTATAAGTGTGCTGGGCTGTTTTTCTGTGAGAAAGTACCAGTTGGTCCTGACTCTTTCTCTTAGCCCATCTTGTTCTTCAAGATGACAGATGCATACTGTTATTGCTACCTCTTCTTGATGTTCAGAAAGATGTACCGCAAAGGACTGGGGCACGGAGACTTGTTTAAAAAGAAAGAAAGTGATCAGAGGTTATTGGCCTTCATAGGAGAGATACATCTGAGGTTACAGTAGGGCATGAGGCCTACTGCCTCTGTAGACGCTCAAGGCAGTGCGGACAATTTTAGTGCAACCCCGTCTGTCTGTGGGCTGGCAGGGACATTTGAGACTATCATGCTTCAGATGTGGACAGAACGGGCCTGGGGCATTATATGGTAGACTCTGCTTCATTCCCTCCTCTTGTTCATTCGTGAACAAAATTCTTACAGCATACTTTTCAGGCCCTCCTCCTAGTTGGGGTATCCTGGAGTATCATTTACATAGGAACATTGGCTCTCGTGCGTCTTCCTTAATATGTATATGGTGTTGGTGTAGGTGATGGTGTATCTACATATAATCCTATCTTAGTTGGTGAGTTGGGGGCTATTGACCTGGCACTGGGTAATAGTAGCAGGTTGCATTTAGTGTGGTCCTGGCGTTGTGAGCTCTACAACTTCTAAAAGTGCTAAATTATCCCCATTCCGTTTTCTATCCTTCTTCTTGTGTATGAGTTGTCTTAATGTTCCTGTCCCTGCATAGTTCAAACCTACTAATTTACTACCAGTATTTTTAGCATAATGACAAAACACCTGTATGGCACAAAAGAGGAGCAACAGCACACTGAAAACTGGTGAAAACATTTTTAGAATGGCAGACAGCCACAAAGGCATCCAGTCAAAGTTCAACCAATCAGTGGCTGTGTCTGCTATGGCACCTCCTTTAGCAATTATTTTCTGTCTATGTTGTTCAAGTCCTCAATGGCCTTGGTGATGGAGCCATTTTCTACATCATTGGCAATGTGCAGCATGAACTCCCAATCCAAAAGCTCACAATCCTCTTGGTATTTTAAAGCCAGCGTGCATTCCCCTTGATCTCGAACATCATAATTATGGTGTTGGAAAAAACTGGACCTTGTTGAATAGGCAGAACTCCTGGGGTATGTCTTTGAAGGCTGTCCTCCTAAAGTACTCAGATTACCGCCCATGTGGGTGGAGCAAGGTAACAGAGCCCGTCATTGAATGGGCACAAATGTGGGAGATATTGGCTGCCGGAATGACCTGGGAGAGTTTGTGCATGGTCACGAGGGTACACAGTCCTTTCCATCAAGGAGACAGTTGGAGATAGAGACGTTCTCCGTAAGCCCAGTAGAAGTCCATTAGGCTGGAACTGCCATATTGCATGTCCAAATTATAGATGGTGCTGTTGCTTCCAGAGTTGCTCTCTAAAATGTACCATGCCATTTCCTAGAAAACAGAGACTAGGTTACTTTAGCTTGAGAGCTTTTTTATGTTTGGACATTTTCTCCCCACCCCAAGTGTACCTTCCAGTCTATCCCATCTTCATAATCTGAGTCTACCCTAGGTGGCCCTAAGGACGCTGATCTACACCTCAAGTAATCTGGGGCACCCCATTTGTCATGGACGTAAATTCTGGCAAATAAGCATAGAACAGCTCTATTTTGGCATGGGCTAGGTAGGGTGTGTGGTATACAGTCATTACAGTCTGAGGATGGTCTTGTTATTATTAACCTATTTCTTCCTAACAAAGGCTGCACTGAGATCGATATCAGGAAGTTCTATCTTGAGCATCTTTGTTACCTCCCCCTCTATTCTGAAATTGACAGTTATAAGCTTGTGCATTATTGGGGTGTGGTCCCATACTGTGGTATTTACAAACACTTCAGAGATGTTTGCACAGGCTTGAGGTGTGCAGGTGTTTTGTTTTTCTCGAGGTGTTCAGGTGGTTTGCCAGAATCTGGTTTATTTTCTCTGTCAACTATTATCTTGGTTTCTGTACGCCCTTCATCACAGCGCCTTTCAGTGAGACACTGATCTAACTTCACTATATGATCAATCAATTCATTACATGTTTCAGGAGGATCTGCCACATGAGCCAATAAATCTTTTAAGTCATGTCATAATCCTAGACTTGAATAAAAAACTTCTATAATATGTTGGCCACCCTGACTCAGCCACTAATTGATTAATGGTGGAGATGCATGTAATGAGATCTTTCTTCCCTTGTCATAGGTTCAAGAGTTCCATATCCACTGACTGCATAAAAGAAAGGCAATCAACTAATATTTTTAATTCAGCCTTTAATGCAGTATAGTTGTACAGTAAGGGATTGTTTCTCTCAACTAATGGTATGGACTAAGTAGCCGGAGTTCCTCCTTAATATGACAAAACAAATGCCACTTTTTATTGCTCATTGAGAAAACAAGCCACCTTGCATGTGAAATGCATTGCCATTGATTATTAATAGTGGCAAACTTAGAAGGATCCCCAAAAAATCTCTCTGGTGGACCCAATGGAAGAACAGAAGCTGTAGTGACTTGGATGACCGGAGCTACTGTTCTCTGACTGATTCCTGTAGCTGAGGTGAATGAAAAAGTGCTATCTGTGCCTGTAATCCCAGAACCCGTGGATGGGGCACCAAACCCTCACACCCCTAAACCCTGCAAAGCAGCTACTCTCTTCTACTCTAGGCCAAAACCTGTGTTTCCTTCTGAAGGTTGTGTGACATATAGGCCAAATCTGCAAAAGTACTTTCACACTTCTCTATCCTTGCTCAGGCAGAAACTCGAGGCTTGTCGGTCTGACAGGATCTTACTCAGTCTTTATTTTCCTCAGAAGCAAAGACTGAGAACACACTGTTAAATCCCCACCTCCCTATCAATTCGATCAACAAGGAAAAGGGGAAGGGAGACAGAAAAGAAAATCTGTCCACAAAGAGAATGTGCCGTCAAAGGGTATTTCACCAAAACCATCATCCGAGTCCCTTTTCTCTCTGTAGTGGAGATAAAAAATAGCATTAACTTAATCAACCTGTAAATCCTTCCTTACAATCTTCCTACTATTAGTGTGTAACAGACTCCGGCCATGCCCTCCATGTGCAAGCAGGCCAGAGTCACTTGCCCGCAAGCCCAACATGTAAAAGGGAATCCTCCCATGATTGTTAAGCCTCAGAATTCATGAGAGGCAATAGGAAGATAGACTCAAGAACTCAGTTGAGGTCAGATACACTTATTGCCAAATACCATATTTAGTCAGAAAAGGGCGTTGGCTTTGCTACTAGAGACGCTCCAGCGCTGCATATGAAACTCTTGTTTGTACTTAAAGGTTGAACAAGTGCCATGAATTGCAAGAGGGGGTTGAATTAGGCATCTTAAAATGTCCCAAGACAGTGGTTAGGCCATTGGACTTCTTGGAGTATGCCAGTCCAAGATGTTGCAGAGTTTCATTCTGTGATGTCAGTTCCTCTTTAAAGCTTGTATAGGGCAGTGCGTGGAAGGGCATGGTGGATTTAAGCACATTTTGTTCTGAGATTTATCTTCAAGCTCAACACCCATTTACAATGCATTTAGGTTCCTGATTTTTCCTTTGGCAGGTTTGATATTTTTTCTGTGGCTTATCCTATTGCTTAACTTGCTCCGCATGCTCTTTTCTTCTTCCTGATATCAACATTTACTAATACTGATAAAGGAGTTTGTTCCCCTCTGTGGGTTTCCCTCAAAGCTGTGATCCTCTAAAGGGGACAGTTGTCACCTCTCTTGGATATTATTTTGTGCAGATGACAATGTGGCTACAGGGAGGAGTTGCCCTTTCCCTGCGCAATATAGAGGGCAACTGGACAAACATTCTTAGATTCCACTCCTTGACACTATCTTTGGTTGTGGGACCAACTTCTGGTCATCCACCTTTAAGTCTGTAATACAGACATGCCCTCAGCAAAGTAGGAATTGATAATCTCTGAGGTGCTAGACACAGAGTAGCCGCAGGTCACGTAGGAGATTGGGTATTATACAGGGACCAAAATTGACTGCAGGTGGAATGGAATAGGGAGACTTGAGGAGGACCCTCTGGGTGATTGAAATCTCTTAGCTCCTGGTAATCATTGAGAACTTTTTGTTAAAAGTTTAGCGCTCTGTCCAGGCCCAGTTTTAGCCCATTGTGCCTATGTCTTACAATAGACTTCCCGTTTTTTGTTAATTGTAGCGCGCTTTTTCGCAGCTCTGGGACGAGAGTAACATTCAGATTTGACCTTGCTGGCACACTTAGGCATGCCCAGCAAACACAAGGAGATGACAGACGGAGCGCTGACACTTTTCAGACATTCATTCCAGTCACAGATCTGGGTTGACTCTATTGTCATTCTTCAGCTCACTTCGCCACCTCAGTTCAGACCCAGCTATATGCAAATTAGTCTTGACCCTGTGCCTCGTGTTAACAGTCCAGCTCGAACTGCCAAGCCAGGTCTTCCCTGAACCGGAAACAAGCATCCTGGGACCAGTTTCTGGGTAACACCCTTCAGAAGCCAGGCTATCTTGTATCCAGTGCAAAGTGAGCAAGGGACCCAAGGCTGGGCATACCCTGTCAACTTAGGGCAAACAAAGCAAACAAAAGGAGACAATGGACGGAGCGCTGAAATTTATTAGACACTCACCCCAGTCACAATTCTGGGTTGAATCCATCATCATTCTTTAGCTCACTTCGCGACCTCAGTTCAGACCCAGCTATATGCAAATCAGTCTTGACCCTGTGCCTCATGGGAACAGTCCTACAGCAAACAAATGATGGATGGAATGCTGACAATGCAAACTTTCTCCCCAGTCAAAAGATCTGGGTTAAATCCATCGTTCTTTTGCCCACTACGCCACCCCAGTTTGGACCCAGCCATATGCAAATCAGTCTTGACCCTGTGGCCCATGGGAACAGTCCAGACCGAACTGCCAGGCTAGGTCCTCCCTGGACCCAAAACAAGCATCCTGGGACTGGTTTCAGGGTATGTCATCCTTCTTCAGCCAGGCTAGTTTGAATCCAGTGGCACAGTGAGCAACGGACCCATGTCTGGGCATACCCATCCCACTTAGGGCAAAAAGTGTTACAGCAAACCAATGACGGACGGAATATTGACAATGCAAACATTCTCCCCTAGTCAAAAGATCTGGGTTAAATCCATCGTGCTTTTACCCACTACGCCACCCCAGTTTGGACCCAGCCATATGAAAATCAGCCCGAACTGCCAAGCCAGGTCTTCCCTAAACCGGAAACAAGCATCCTGGGACCGGTTTCTGTCTAACACCCTTCATCAGCCAGGCTAGCTTGTATCCAGTGGCAAGGTGAGCACTTTGAATCCAGTACCTCTTTACTATGGCGAATTTCTTCATGGGCACCTCTTCCCAGTTCTCAATTTGGTCTCACCAGATCACGGTCTCTTTTCTATATTTATTTCAGTGGATTTTCTTCATCATTAATTGATACCAGTTAATTTTGAATTCATAGATCATCCCCAGACGACGGCCAGTCGGCCGAAATGCATTGGGACTAATGAAGATTGTAAATCAGCAGCCATGCATTCTGGGATTTGTAGTTCAAGCATTTGGATCATGAGCATATTGTGTTGTGATGAAACAATACAATTGAATATTGATGACAACATTTGAAGTATTGTGCTTTATTGAACATGCAAAGAATTATTGAAGCCTCATTGAAGGACTATTGACCTGTGCCCGGGGGACATACCCCACTTGAATGGCTATGCAGCTAGGTTGATACGGACACGCTCAGGTTCAGAGAGTGATACCCTGGAGCATGGTACACCCTAATAATCTTTGCCTTAGGAAGAGGCTGTGCACGCACTATCTTCTAAAATGAGCAAGGGACCCACATCTGGGCATACCCTGCCAACTGAGGGTGAGTGTCTGAAAAGTTTCAGCGCTCTGTCCATCATCTCCTTGTGTTTACGTAGGCATGCTGTCAGCGGGTCATGGTCACTCTCAAATCTTTGTTCGATTATGAGGTCCTCAACCAGCTGCCACAAGTCCAAATTGATTAAGATATAGTCTATCAAGCTTGTGTACTGGCGAGTCTGAAGGTATGGATCTATTTAGAAGTCGGAGATAATTTTTGAGCAAGAGATGCTAGGGAGGCTCCTCTCCTTGAACTAGGACTTAACAAAGTTTGTGATTAAGTTGGTCTAATGATAATATGATTATGCAATACATCTAAATTGGCCATGATGTCATCAGGTTTGGTGTTAAAGTCTCCGCAGACCATAGAGACACGCTACTTTGTTCGTGGATGATTGGAACATGAAGGAGCTGAAAGATTTTGTCAAACAATATCAATTTGCTTCTCCGGCTCATTCAGTTGCCTATAGAAGTCAGATTACAAGCCTGACAAAAATATAATGTTCTTTAGGATTAGCTTCCAAAAATCTCCATAAATTGCCAGCATTTGGAAGTTCTTGTTAATTTGTGAGAACACTTGGGCAACTGTACCCAATTGGGTAGATTCCCAGATAGTGAGACCACCTCTCAGTCTCTCTTTTGATTCTTTTATAGCTTTTGTAGTATACACAGCAAATACATTCACAGTAATCTCATCCAGAGCACAGGTCGACTGAAAGCAACAAATAGCATCTGATGTCACACATTTTACCCAATCCGAGTCATCCAGCTTTGATTACAGGCCAGCGATGTTCGAACTAATCACTACCAAAACTGTACCTTTTTAGAACTGGAATGAAAACGTTTCTTGTAAATATTTTACTAATATTCACAGAAAAAGATGAAGTGCAACAGAGATGTTTTATTGCATTTGTCAAGTGGGAAACAGACACTGGATTGCGCTAGCTCAAACTATAAAGAGTAATGCTCTTATATAGGGTGCCATGCCTTCCCCAGTCTTTAGAATAACATGTTGCCTTACAAATGGCTTCATTAGTTCAACACCTCCTCTTTCGCTGTATGTGTAATCAAAAAATGATTCTTAATTCCACACATATCTTTTTTAACAAGTGCAGAAGAACTGGAGTAAAAACAGCCTAATTTGGTAAAATAATTAGGGACAAACTCCAGCCATGGGATCTCCATACCTTTCCCACAGGATAAGCAATCCATGATAATTAATTGATTTAACACTGCTTTGGGATCAGTCCATTTGCATATGTCATCATGTACAACAAACCTAAATATGAAAATGGACATCTTACATGTTAGAGTTGAAAATCAATGGATTCTGCCATTACCACAGTTACCCCTGCAAAGCTAGATGGAGCACATGCCTCATAACAGGGACTACACAGTTACCTGGTAAAGCAACTCCACTGCACTGAAGAACCCTTCTGAAATGTCACCTAATTTTATAATTTGTTTGAGTCAACAAGAACTGATAAAAAATTAACAGGACTTCACTTACAAAGCTATTGACATAACATACTTTTAACACCGACTTTTGTTTGCCCAGCTCCAATTCAGCCATGTCACTAGGTATGAGGATGTTATGACTGTCTCATTATATAAAAGCTAACAGTAAGTGATATCGACATGATATGACTTACAAAATAACAAATTAAATTAAATTTGAGTAGGTATACAGTGCTCCAGAATTAATGTATTTACTGCATGCTGCTCATTTACCTCCAGCTTGTTATGGAAGTCTATTTCCAGGATTATCTGCAGTAAACTGGTGAATCGGAAGAGGTGTCCAGTACGGGCTTCCTCAACATACTCTAAGCCTTTATTGAGGCCCATCACTGGCAGCTCTCCAAATACTTTCAAGCTACATCATTCTTCTAGTGGAAACACCACGTTCATCTCTTGACAGATCACGAGGTGTGCAGTATGAGACCGATGTGTTTCAAGAAGTTCCACGTCAATGATATCTCCTTCCTCCTGTAAGATGTAGGAGATGCTTCCTTTTCATTATTAGCCATTTTAGCATGATATTAACTTAGAACAGCAGCTGAGGAGACCAGGACCTATCTGCTTGGCAATCTGCTCAAGTTACATCATCGGTCTGCCTGAAATAGTGGCAGCTCCTGCTGCATTTTTCTCTGCAGCAGCAAATCCTGTTCAGCAGCTCTTCGCAGAAAGGGTAACCGGCCCCGTGGAGCCCTCTTTAGTTACAGCCTGCAGCTTCGTCCCTCTGGAGATTTCTGACTTCCAAAACAGAGACTTAGTCATGAATGTAGACATCTTCAACGCAACTTCGTCCAACAACTCCCGAACGATGATACACCTCCTTTTCAGACACCACTTGCAGCCTTGACCCGCTGAACTTTACCGTCTGAGATATTTTTACACAAAATTTGTTTCAATTCCAAGGGTAAGCCCAGACAGAGCCCAATTCACTTCTGAAATTGGACACATGCTCCATCACATTCAGCCATAACTCGTGACTTCACGGTATTGTGTGACTAGATGTCCTTGGTTGTAGCTTTGATCTTTTAAGCACTAATTTTCACCATAAGATTTAAAAATCCATAACTCTGGCTTACTGATCGGATTTTTGTCATTTTCTTGTCATTTATTTAAATCTACTCATACTTAACACATTGACTCCAAGTTAAGCCTTACTGCTTATGTGCCAAGCTACCAGAGGGTTAAGCACATGTTAGTTCAGTGACCTTAGAGGGTCTCTCTGACAGGAATCGTGGTTGTTGCTTGAGCAGGGTTCGACCCTTTCAACCCACAACCCGATTTCCCTTCTCTCTGATCACACTGGTGTTTGGCAGTGGGGTCCAGAAATTGGGGTTTTGCAGAACCATACATAGATTTTTGTAACACTAATTTCCCATATAAAATTTCACATCTTTTTACATTTTCCTATTTGGTACGCCTTTTCTAAATCTAAGTACCCTACCTCCTTTTTCTACAATGTAGATTGAGCTGTTTAACTCTGATAACCTCAGTAAGGCTGAGCTGCAGAGGCTCTACAAGGACAGGGGGCTGAACTCAGGCAAGAAAGCCAAAAGGATGGACCTCCAGACATCCCTCAGAGCCTATGAAGAGGTCAGGAGTTTGCAGTCCACAACAATGGAAAAAGAAGATGACAATCCTGTGGAGAAGGGGGTGGACTTGGATGAGAGAGGACGAGTAGGGCACAGCTATGGGTCCTGAACTGCAGGAGGAGCACAATTCACCCCCAAGAGGAAGCACCTCAGGAGGGCAGGAAGCTGTGTGTTGGCCTGGGGGGCATCCTCAGAGGGGATGGAGGAGATGAAGGCAGAAAGGTAGCTCAAACTGCAGTTTTCCAAGATGAAACTGTAAGCAGAGGAGAGTCATGGCCTGAGAAAACGCTAAGGCAGAGAGAGCTTTGGCCAAAAGAAGAACTGAAGAAGAGAGCACCTGTTAGAAATGGGGGTCTCTAGTTGGCAATTGGCTGGAGCCAATGTCCAAATAGGGACCCTTCTTCCTAAGTCAGGGCAAGTGGGCTACCCCCTTTGATAACCACTGCTCAACCCTGTGGTAACGTAGCACGAGCAGTTAGGCATATCTCAGAGGCAGTGTGTGAATCATTTATGACCATGCACAAGAAGGCAGTAACAACACCACAAAAGGACACAACTCAAGTAGTTATAGAAAAATAGTAGCTTTCTCTAAGGTTTAACACAAGACTTTCAAAGCGTTTTAACAAGCCACCATGCACGTAAATCAGTATGGACTTAAAAAGGCAATAACGTATTCACCAGAACGTGGCACTGACTGAGTTCAAGGCCTGGATCTACGCGACCCGTTGCGCACAGATACCTGCCACTGGACGGGGACACAGCACGCAGCTTCTCGAGGAAGCGGAGACGGTGACAGGCTTACCACAACTCTTGACTGCAGTGGTCCGCAACATGCACTCACAATGATTCTGGCACTCAGGGACAGGCGGGCTCTCAGCGGCAGCAGCACGTGGCTGCGGCAGGCCGGGCTGGTGGTGGTGATGATTCTCGTCGTGCAGCTTCGTGGTGGGCTTACAGCAGAAGCAGCTTTCTCTTAGCTGCAGCAGCCCACAGGACAAATCACCATGATGCAAAGTTGGCAAATGTGCGGTCACTCAGCGGCAGCAGCTCTCTCTTAGCTGCGGTGGCACACAGGACAAATCACGATGATGCAAAGTTGGCAAAGGTGCGAGCACTCAGCTGCGGCGGCCCACAGGACAAAGGATGATCTCGACCAGGCTGGCACAATGGCGGGCACTCAGCGGCTACAGCTCTCTCTTAACTGCGGCGGCCCACACAGATTCAGCGAAGGTTCCGAAGGTTCAAATTAAGGAGGGGTCTCAGCGGTGGCAGCTCTCTCAGCTGCAGTGGCCACACAGAGTTAACAAGGTTTACCAGTACGCATTCCTCACAGTAGAACTAGAGGCTCCGGATTACTCGACGGAGGCCTCACCTGCAAGTAGAATCCCTCGCACAGGAATTCAGATGGCTGACGGGGTGAAGTCTAATGTCCCTGAGACTTCAGCAGGAGGCACTCTAAATTCAGGCCCTCGGGTAGTTTCTTCAGCAAGCTTGGTGAAAGTTTCAAAGTCCTTTCCTCTGTTCACTTGGACAGAGTTTCGTCTTGACATCCAGAAGGGACACACCTGAAAAAGGTTTCAGTGCAGCGTTTTATACCTAAAAGTCTTTGTTCTCTAAAGTCACAATTCACTGAATCCAGCCAGAACCAGTTTGGAGGGGTCGGGGAGTACTTGGTTTACAAGGCGACATCCTGCCCTTTGAGAATCAGGGGGTCTGCTATCAGACGCCCAGTGGGAGGTGGAGCCATCATTCAACTTGCCAGGCACGGCCCTGCTCAGATCAAAGAGTCACCCCTCCCCATGCTCTGAATGCCGATCTCTCTCTCCAACCAGATCTGACCCAGCTAGCCCTGCTGCTCCAAAACCAGCTTAGGCAAGACAATACCTTGTTTCTAGAAGAGGCATTTTCGAACACGGGATATGCAAATGATCCCTACAAAAAGATGTATCTCAATGTCCTGAGCTAAAACATATCAAATTCAAATTTCCAATCAGACTCCTGGGGGCAGGTAGGATTATGGAATGTAATACTCAGCCGGCCCATTCTGGTCTAAGAGAACGGATAGCCTCACAATAATAAACAGTGAAATGGAGGGTAACTCGCTATTAGAACATGCTACCCAGACATACTTTAAAAGCTGCTTCTGGGGGTAGCACAAATCAGCGCTGCAGGCCCATCAGCAGTATTTGGTCTATCAGCCCTGGGCACACACAGTGCACTTATACTAGGGACTGACAGGTAAACCAAACGAGCCAATTATGGTTATCCCAATTCATACAGTCATCTTTACACAGGGAGCATTAACGCTGTGGCACTGATTAGCAGTGGCACAGCACCCAGAGCATCTAAATCCAGCCAACATAAAAGATAGGAAGCGAAAAAAGGAAGGGAGACCCGCGCCAATGAAGCCAGGTCTAACACCCGTCCCCTCCAGCTGAAATGTGGGGAGAACTAACTATCCCCATGGGAGTTCTCATCACTAAGGCGGAAAAATCTGGACAGACCATCAGCATTGGTGTGTTCTGTATCAGGGGGGTGTCCCACCGTGAAATCCATACCCTGTAGGGAAATGGAACACCTCAACAACTTGGGATTCTCATCCCTCATATGCATTAACCATCTAAGGGGCCTGTGGTCTGTCTGAACCCCGAAGTGAGTCCCAAACAGGTATGGTCTCAGCTTCTTCAGCGCCCAGACCACAGCAAATGCCTCATGCTCAATTGCACTCCACCTCTGTTCCTCGGGAAGTAACCTCCTGCTTAAGAAGGCTACCGGTTGGTCTAGTCCCTCCTTATTGATCGTTGACAGAACAGCCCCTATACCATGCTCTGAGGCGTCGGTCTGGACAACAAATTCCTTTGAAAAGTCGGGTGCCTGAAGCACGGGTGCGGTGCACATGGCAGTCTATAGGGAGTCAAAAGCTTTCTGACAGGTGTCAGTCCAGTTTACCTTCTCTGGATGCTTCTTAGAAGTCAGCTCAGTCAAGGGTGCAACAATGTTGCCATATCCCTTGACCAACCTCCTGTAGTACCCCGTGAGTCCTAAGAAGGCTCTCATTGGCGTCTGAGTCTTGGGGAGTTCCCGCACCAAGATAGTTTCAATTTTTGGCTGAAGGAGAGCCACCTGGCCGCTCCCCACCTGGTGCCCCAAATACACTACAGTCACCCTGCTGCTCAGGAGTCAGTGTGGTGGAGAGGACTACACCCTCCACTGACCCATCTTGCTCCCCTGCACACAGGAGGTCAGGAAGGGGCTCGCTTTCCTCCTCCATCCTAGTATCTGTGGCCAGAAGAATGCTCACTTCAGACCTCTCAAAGTGGGACTTCAGACGGTTAACATGCAGGACCCGCAAGGGGTTCCTGGGAGACTGCAAGTCCACCATGTAGGTAACAGGACTCTTGCGCTCCACCACCTCAAAGGGGCCGGTCCAACTATCCTGGAGCACAAAGGGCTCCACTGGGGCCATGACCCAAACCTTTTGTCCAGGTTGAAACTCGATCAGAGTGGCATTCTGATCGTGCCAGCGTTTCATCTCTTTCTGGCTGGCTTCCAGGTTTGCCTCAGCAAGTTTCCTGAAACGCTGAGTCTGGTTCCTGAAGGCCAACATGTAACTAAACACATCCTGGGGAGGTTTCCTGGGAGATTGCTCCCAGCCTTCCTTGACCAGACTCAGAGGCCGGGTGACCATAGAGCAGCTCAAAGGCACTGAACCCTAACACGGTAAGCAAATAACAGGCATGGCAAGAGGACACCCCACTTACGCCTCATGGGCTCACCTAGGCCCATAATCATGCCTTTAAGGGTCTGGTTGAATCTCTCAACCAGCCCATTACCCTGGGTAGTAAGGAGTGGTGAACTTATACGTTGCACCACACTCTTCCCACAGAGACTTCATGTACTTGGAGATGAAGTTAGTTCCCCTATCAGACACCCCCTCTCTGGGGAATCCCACATGGGAGAAGATCCCCATCAGTGCCCGTCCCACCACAGGGGCCATCACTGTCCTGAGCGGGATGGCCTCAGGGTACCTGGTGGCATGGTCCACCAAGACAAGGATGAACCTGTTGCCCATGGCTGTCTTGGGATCCAGAGGTCCCACAATATCAATGCCCACTCTCTCAAATGGGGTACTCACAACGGGAAAGGGCTGTAGTGGGGCCTTGATCTCCCCCCCACTCTTCCTATTTGCCTGGCAAGTCTCACACATAATGCAGTGAACATCTGAGCTCCTGTGCATCTGGGGCCAATAGAAGTGGGTGACCCGCCTCTCAAAGGTCTTGGTCTGCCCCAGATGTCCGGCCAGTGGCACATCATGAGCCAACCCCAGTAGGAAGGTCCTGAAGTGCTGAGGTACCACCAGCACATGGGCTGACCCAGGCTCAGCAACCTTAGGCTCGCTGTAAAGGAGGTCATTCTCCCAATAGATCCAATGTGACCCTGTCTGATCACCTGCTGCCTGGGCGGCGGCCTGTCGCCGCACCCCCTCAAGAGAAGGATAGGTTCTCTGTTGCTCGCAAAATTCCTCCCTGGAGGGCCCCCCTTCCTGCTGCCAATGGGTCAGCTCCGGTAGGTTCCCCAGTTCAGCCACTTGTTCCCCTGTAGGTTCCAGGGCATCCCCCTCAAGATCTGCTCCCTCCAGGACCGTGGGAACCACGGGGGCCAGTTTCCCACACCCCCTACCCCTTCTCTTTAAGGTAGGGGCCTAGGCTATACTTTCAGGCTTCAGACCCTCCTGAACACCCTTCATGGACCGAGTGGTCGCACACGCCCACTCAGGCAGACCCATTATTTCCAAATGAGAATTTCTCTACACCGTAGCCCACGGGGAGTTCTCTAGATCATTGCCCAACAGACAGTCTACAGGCATGGCGGGCCTCACAGCCACTTGAAGAGTTCCTGAGACCCCCCACTCGAAGGGAGCCTGAGCCACTTCACACTGGCTCTCTGAGTTGTCTGCTGACACTACGGGGCAGAATGCTTGGATGACAACCTGCTCTTTGGACACCAACTGGGAGCTGACAGCAGTCACACTAGCTCCGGGTCTAACAGTGCCCTAGAGGAGAAATAGCTGAGGCTGAAAGGGCCTTGAATGAGAGGCAACTACTGCTGGAACATGAGAAAAGCATAAGAAAAGCATAATGGAGCTGGAGCTAAAAGCCAGGAAAACCTTAGAATCCAGCAGCAATAGTGGCAGCATACCTTTAGTGTCCTCTGGAGAGGTGGGGGTCCACATAATAGAAGACATAGTGCCCAGTTATATGGTGGGAGATGAAATAGACAAGTGTTTTTCTTCCTATGAGGTAGCAATGAGGATGCACAGGGTCCCATAGGAGCATTGCAGAATTTATGGAGGAGCATCAATTGCTCAATACTCGCCAGGCAGGTTTTCGGGCTCATCACAGCACGGAGCTGGTGATGCTCTCTGTACTGGATAAGCTCGGGCTTGTGGCTGACATGAACAAGTTCTCTGTGCTGATCCTATTGGATCTCAGAGCCGCATTTGACACAATTGACCATCAAGTACTTATGGACCAATTAAGGGTGCTGGGGATTACAGGGTTGGTAATTTGGTGGATATCTTCATTCCTGAAGGACCGGTCACTCAAGGTACAGCTGGGTGGCTATGATTCTACAGTAAAAGTTCTCCAGTGTGGGCTTTCCCAGAGATCTGCTCCGTCCACACTTCTATTTAATATCTATATCTATCCTTTGGTGGACTGCCAACTGTTTAATTATGCAGATGACACCCAGCTGATCCTGTGGATTATTAACTCTAGGCAAGCGCAGTTGAACATGCAGAATATCCATAGGTTCATGATGAACTGAATGATGGCTAACTCTCCCAAAGTGAATCCAGAGAAGACAGAGGTCTTGGCAATCACCACTAAGGGTAACCCTTGGAGGGATGGATTTTGGCCTCAGGAGTGAGGTGCTGACCCGGAATCTATGCTTGTTGTGAAAAGACTTGGTATCAAATTGGACAAGAATCTGTCAATGACTGGGCAGGTGACGACAGTGGTGGGACGCTGTGTGGACCTACTAAGGCAGCTTCAGAAATTGATTCCTCTTCAATCCTCCACAACGATACGAACAGTGGTGGCAGCACTGATGGTGTCGCGGCTGGACAACGGCAATGATTTATACGTTGGGCTCCCGAACAAGCTGTTGGATGAGCTCCAAGTAGTCATGAATGACCCAGTAATACTAATAAAAACTTTACAGAGATGGGAGCATGCCCTGCCCCTGCTGCAACAATTGCACTGGCTCCCAGTACAACAGAGGGCCAGTTTCAAGGGCTTATGTATTGTACATAAGACCCTGTATGGGACGATACCAGTGTATATCAAGGACCGTCTAAGGCGATATGTACCCGGGCACTGTCTTCATTCCTCTGAGGCAATTTTGCTGGCCTGTCCATGTTTTAACAAATCGACCTTGGGCAGTGAGGGCTTTCTCAGTTTTGATACTTCAGTTGTGGAACGGACTCCCGGAAGATCTGTGAAGAGAAAATGGCATGTTTCCATTTCATAAGAGATTGAAAACCTTTTTCTATGAACAGGCCTTTGGTGGAGTCTGACCGACTGTCTCTGCCAAGTATTATTTGGTGCAACACGGCTAACCATTAAGCAAGTGCTAAGAGACCGATGGGTGTGTTACTAACATTCTCAATATCAGGGGGAATGGATCACTTCACCCGAGTAACCAGGGTTTGCAAAGTGACAAAAAAAAACCCTCATTCACGTATCTCGGTCGGTGGCGGTATATCTTGATTCTCCACCAAGATTAAAAACGTGACAGCATCATCATAGGGCTTATTGTTGTATGCTTACCTCCGTCCGGAGGATGAACCACTGGTTATTACAGTAGTGATCAGAAACGAGCGAATTTCTGGTGCTCTGGTGAAGTGAATTAAAAAGACCTCGTATGTCCTAGACAATATTCTTTAAGTGGTCCAGAACAGAGGTGAGTAAAAACAGTGTGGTGCGTAAGTAGATGGATTAGTAGTCTAACTCACTAATAGTGTCCAAGGTATGTAGACATGTTTCAGCCCTTGCGGTCACCCTTATGGGTCGGTGGGGGCTTTCTTCAGGATCTCAAAGTGTGATGGTAGCTCTGTCAATTTGCATAGCTGCCTAAGTAAACGTTTTGTGGTTCACTCTTCTTGGGAAAGGTCATATGGTACCTTTCAGCCCGATGTGGAGGGCTTCAACAGGGTAGCTGGTAAGCATTACGGACCTGCTGCGGCCGTCGTTGCGAGCGACTTGTGTTCACTCTTCCTACGCTGCCCTGGATGGATTGATTGTTACTAACATGACTTAACATATTGAGGTACGCGCTTATTGAAACACATGCCCAGAGTAAGGAAGGGTGCTCTTCTTACACTAAAGGTGCGTGACTAGATGACGTACATCCCTATGAAGGCCATACTTGTCTCTAAATTTGTATTAACCCCTGAGAAGTGCTGGCGAGGTTCAGGGACAGGCACAAGCTCCCAAACCAGTCTTGGGCTGATTTCTTAGACTATTCCAGCAATGCACTGAGTGGCTGGGTGAGGGGCAACTAAGTTGATTATTATGTTGGCCTGTACAACTTGATCTTGAGGAGCACATGCTCAATACTTGTTTTACACTGCTGAAACAGCTCCTAATAGATAGTAACCTCACTGACCCCAGGGAGCATCCTAAGGGGGCTAACCTCTGGATTAGTAGCTGGGTGTCTACATATGTACCTGGGGAGACCTCAAGAAGGGTGGTTTAGGTTCTCCCCAGCTGAGTGAGGTCAAGAAAGATACAGACATGTCTTAGAATAAGGTGGGAGGAAAGGGTTCTTATGCTCTTTTTGAGAAAAAGGGAGGAGGTTCTTGTGGGTGAGGGGAGGGCCCAGGGTACCCCATTTCCAAACCCACTGCTTTTACTGTTATCAGCTAGGACACTGGTAGGGGGAATTTAGCTGTTCTAAGAAATTACCCACTGCTACGTATTAGTGTAGTAAAGTCCCCTTTTTAGGTCTCACCTAGGGTTGCAGTGTGAATGCACTGCCATTGCTTTGCAAGGCATGCAGTATACACTATAGTGTGGAAGCTTTGTAGAAGCTCCGCCCACTCTCTGGCCCATCTTCTTCAATGGCCTACATTTATAAATGCTGGCTTCCGATTTGTTTTAAGCTTTTTAGTCCCTCCCCATGACAGCCATGTCAGTCATTTGTATCCTTCCGTGTCTACTGGTCCCTTCACTACACAGATTACTTTTGTCCCTCCCTAACCCCCCTCTCACAGTCCATGACTTTTTGGGGCCCCCTGACCCCCTCCCGCACACTCCCGGTCATGCTTGTGCCTTGTATATTCCGAGCTGGCACTCTTGCTTCGGTTCTGCATCACTAAGTGCTTCGTGGGAAAGAAAGACCTCTGCGCTGACGAAACGCTATGGCTGCCAGTGCTGCCACGCTCCACAAAAGCCGCTCTCATCAGAACTTTGAAGAAATAAACCTAGAAGACGACGCTTTGACATAATTAGGGGTGCGGGTTTCTCGCGCCCGCCGGTTTCTCACATGTATTGTTCTACCTGCACAGTGCCCAGGGAGGGCTGCCAGCAGCACCGCAGCTGAGGCCCAGGCCTGACAGCAGGATTGCTATCTGGCCTGTAATTGTATTGGCGCACGGGCTCTGCAGGGCGCGTTTAGGCACTCTTGAAGCTGTGTCTGCAGCCTGCCAGCACGTGCAGGGTGGCGATAAGGCCAGCGCGGCTGCAGGGGCATGCCAGCCGCTGCATGTTAGGCGTTGAGAGGCCATATGCCTGTTAGGCATTGTAAGGCCATATGCATGTTAGAGCTATGAGGCCATATACCAGTTAGGAGTTGTGAGGCCATATACCTGTGTTTCTCCAGGTTAACAGCTGTCCAATTGCTCGGGGAGCAGCTCACCCATGAACAGAAGCGTTACTTATGTTTGAGGATATAATCCAGGCATGTTGCCATTGTAACCCAAGCTGGTTTTGAAAAAGCTGTATTTTTGCTCATGCAAGTACTGCTAGGAGGGGCTGAGAAGTAGGGGTATGTCTGGGATCCTTACTCCAAGACTCAGCTCTGAAGAGGCGTGCCCGCAGGTGGCCCCACAGACATTGTGCCAGAACAGTGGGTTTCATGCAGTGTTAAGTTTATCAGGAGAAAACAGGAGTAGCTGGAATGCAGTGACCTAACAAAATGCAAATCTCAGAAGTTTGAGAGTTCACAAAACTATCCTAGTGCAGAAACACACGCAAAAGTAACCCCTGAGATGGAAGCAGGGTGTTCCCAGGGTGGGAGAGGAGTGTTTCCCCAGGCACATCTTACTGACTATGGAGAAAAGACTATATATATGATTTTATGTGCTGGTACACAAATTTGCTACACCAAATGCATAAATTGTGCGCCATGACCGATATGCAAGAATATGGTGCTGGTAAAATACAAACGGATGTTTGTGATTCGCCTTAATTTACTTGTGTACACCAGGGGATTGTTTGTGGTTCCTTAGGCATTCAACAATGATGAGGGTTTGTCTAAAATTCGTAGATGTTTACACCAAAAGGCGTTGTCCCTGGGCCTGTCTTTTGGTGACTCGTTTACTGAGAACCCTGAACTTCCAAGCTTCAAGGGTGTGTGTCCAGGGCATGCGAATCTCGATGCAGCCTACTGACCCTTCCCCTCCTCCAGCGCCCACGGGCTGAGGACTCCCAATCGCCTAAGCTAATGCTCACAGGCAGCCATGGATGTTTAGAGGAACACGGCATACGTAGTCACCCCTAGTGCCCAAGATAACAGTACAAGGTGACGCCATGCCCAGTGCGGCCCCCCAATATCGCTCAGGGGACTAATGTCCTCACTGCAGAAAATTATCTGCTCAGTCTCATATCCCACTGAGGACGGGAAAGGAGCAGTGTTGTATTGTTACAGCGACTTGAGTCTTCGCTAATATCTGCACTCTTACTAATGAGACATCTCAGTCACTTATGAGGGTGAGTGCTTCTCCTATCTACCTAACCCAGTCAGTCATATGCTTATATCCTTGCAGGGCTGTCTCAGGCCTTTAGCCTTCTAAGGTCAATAAAACGAATACGCAAAATTCTGATAACACGCAACACTGAACATTATGATTATTTTTATTGTAAGCAGATGTCACACAGACTGTAAGACAACCCGTTTACCTTTGGAGAGGAGAAGTCCAGGACTCAATGTATTAACCATCATGGCGCAACATGCGCTTCTCTGCATCACACTCCTCCCTGGAGGCCCAACTTCAATCCACGCCTTTGTAGCTCTACAACCATTCGCTTGTTTTTACAAACACGCCCACCAAAAAGGGTGGGAGTAACTGATGTGAATTGGAGCGCCTCCTGCCTCCTAAGGCGATATAAAGCGCCATATAAATTCTCCAGTAGAATATATGTGGGGCTACTTCAAGAGCTAATAACAGACGTTTCATTCTTTGGAGTTTTAAAGAACGAAAGATGGGCTTCTCTGCACGTTTTGAGAATGGGGAAGAACAGGAAGGGCTGTGCTTGGTAGGATGGGTTCAGTGCCACGGTGCACCCATGCCTGAGCAGAGGCAAAACCCACAGCAGACATGCTAATGTAGGAGGCGAGTCTAATAGGTGCATGACTGACATTAGAATTAGGTGTCTAAAAAAACTGCTGCACATTGTGTGGTCATGGGCAATTTACTGAGTATTACTTCCTGTACTTCCTTGTGCTGCAGGCGGCTGATGCAGTTTGATCACAAGTGAAAGGAGTGCTTCAAGGCCTGCATCCCCCCTCCTCCACTTTGATATCTTAGCTGTGATTTTTTCATAGCCCCCTCACCCCCTCATCTTTCATAGATCTCATTCCAGCCATTGGGTGCCTGTCTCGCTTCTTGGCTCTACAGCCACAGGAAGTCGGGGAAACGAGGAAAGCCCCCATCAGCTAACTTCACATTGTAGCACTGTACCGAGAAGTTATTATTCAAAGTGATAATTTTTAAACATGAACATAAAACCATTGTGCCCTCGCCCCCATCCTGGCCACAGCACCATTATTGAACTACCAGGCACATGGCTGCGTGTGGGCCAGATTCTCCAGCAAAGAGCAGCAATTGGTTTTGTACAGCTTGTAATCTAAACATGCACGTATATGAAGGTGTTTTCATATGCAATACTGAAGAAAAAGAATTTCGGTAAAAGCATACTCCATAGGAGCCACTTCTCTATGAAACCAGCAGAAGCAGGGGACAGCCTGTAGCCGAACGTCGTCCTAAAAGGTATGGTAAGGAACACCCCGCCCCTATACTAAAGCAAATATTGACCCTCCACATTCCCTACACTGCCTCACTCACACTATATTGTTCTCGAAGGTGGCATCAGCAGACAACATCTTCACCCCCACCAAACTAGCACCCCTTGGACTCAACCCTCTCATTATACAGAGGGAACCGAGGGACCCACATCACACCATCTAACACCCCCTCTATCACAGCACACCGAACCCCCTCTCAACACAGCTGTCATCGCACATACAATACTAATAGCCCTCCCCGCCCCAATCCGCCATGCACACAGAGTTCCCTTTACACACATATCTCCCCTGGATTACCAAACATTCATCGACACACTAAAGCTGGGTTGTTGCCCGAGACATCTACCTGATTCTGGGGCTAACGCGTATTTAGAGTTCCCATCTAGAGAGTGAATTTCCCCAACCTGCTGCTATGAACATTCTTGCATGTGCCAAGAACCTTCTAGGTGCAGACTTTGACCCTGTTTTAAGATGCATACTGGTTCCTAATTAAAATCACTCAATATGGTAAATACACGGCAGTCTGTATACAGTGCTTTCGTAGTCTTTTTTCCACTTTGAATCGCTTTACATAAAAGACATACAATTGACTAATATAGTGGTCCTGCACTGGAAGGATGAACAGTCAAGCTGGCCCTGCCGGCTTCGCACTTGTGGCCTGCAGTTGCCGCCATTTGTCAGCAGCATGCGCTTGGCTCGCCAAGGGAGGGGGCAGCACTTCTGTGGGAGTTGCCAGGCCCAGACTGCATAGTGAAAACAAATAATATTAATTATAATGAAATTAACTCTGCTCCCAGTATAATATGAATAACCTCCTCCCTCGCTGTGCTGTGTTGTTCACAAGCTGTGCTCTTCATGGAGGGCATTATTTTCACAGGAGGGGATTAGGGTGTTGCAAGGATTGAACCATTTGCACTGAAGCTTTTTTGGACTGAATCCAGGACCTAGAACTAGATCCTTGCATCCACAGATGCTTTCAATGTTAGGGTGATGATGTTTTTGTATTTGTTTAGGTTCCAGCACATTCTGGCAACATGGTTTTGCAATCTTTAGACTGATTCTATTGGTAAGTTTCTTTTGGAAGCCCTGAGTAGACAACGGGGCAGTAGTCAAGACATCCCATGGCCTGTTCACTTGAGCTCCACATGATGGCCTGTCCGGAGCAGAGGAAGAACTTTGAGAACACATCAGATTTGCATATTCATCGCATAGCAAGGATGTCAAGGGCCCTGGTGCAAGCAAGGAAAATGACCTCTTTGAGTGTTGTTGGGGTAGTAAAATACACAAGTCATCAGGGTTCAGCGGGTCTTTCAAGGCTCTGTGTCCCGGCACCATTACCCCTGCTGCACTAATCATAGTTACGTCCTTGTGCATATTAACCCACCTAAAAGTTAAGGTAAAACTGAAACTACGAGCCCAAAAATCAATTTGCTGTTGGCTAAAACATTAGGGTTGGCTGAAGCAGGTTTTACAACATGACATGAGGTGCCTTAGGCAGCATTCACAGTGGAAGAAGAGTGCTAGTTTGCACTTTTAAGCCCTGCAGCACTGCCAGTATATTGCCTGAGGGACATTATGCACATAGAGCCCCGGAGCACTAACTGAGGAATTTCACACAAGGCAAGAGGTCACTAAAATACCAGAATCCCTTTAGCATTCTCTAGATTCCAGTACATAGAAATTGTCTTTCATGAGCACCTGTAGACAATAATATTTTTTTCAAATCTTGTTTTTTCAGTGATATAACCATCAAAGGCCCTGATTTTATATTAAAAACAGAGCTTTGGAATATACTATTCCCCACTGAAAGGCAATATTTCTCTCCACGTGTTCCCATACCTGGCGTGTCACGCAGTTGGTGCCTACTTTCCCACCATGTTAAAGAACAGTAGATGTTTCAGCACCCAGGCTAATGTACTGCATAGCTAAACACCTATAGGGTCCTAAAGGCGAGACCGAATGCATTGCAAATGCTTGTTTGCATGGTTACCCCTACCTTTTGCCTGACACTTGAAGCAATTTGACTTGAAGTGCCCTAGGTCACTGCCAATCAGGATCCCAGGACCTAACCTTTTCCAAAAACTGTATTGGTGTATTCATAATTGGCACATCTCTGGCCACAGTTAAACCTCTTGTAAAAGGTACCATGGGTACCAAGGGCACTGTGAACAATGAAGGCCGCTAAGGGCTGCAGCACCTACTGTGCCACCCTTTGAGACCCTGCACCTTAACACCCATATACTGCCATTTCAGGATGTGTGGCATACCTGCAACCGACTGCCTGTTGCCTAGAAAAGTCAACCCTCTACAAGATTGCACTAGACCACAGGTGAGGCTACAGTTGCCTGAGCACTGTACCCCTACAGTGTCTAAGTAAATTCTTAGACATTGAATGTGCAGTAAAGCCATAAAGAGTACATAGTCTGAGAGTTGGTCATTACGAACTGCACAGCTCCATAGTGCCTTGACTGAAACCTGGGAAGTTTGGTAACTAACTTCTCAGCACATTAACCCCTTAGTGATGTGGGTTTTAATGTAAAATGCACTCAGAGGGCATCTCAGGTGTGGTTCCTGAATGGCTACCTGCCATTTGCCACCACCATACAGGTTTCTGGACCCCTGGATAGAGGAACTCTTCTCTCTGGGTCCAGAAACAAAGCCTATCCTGGGCAGAGGTGTCATGCCTCCTCCCCATGATGGGCTGGGTCCATGAAGGAGAAGCTTCAAAGGGCTTCCACCTTTGTTAGCTGAGCCTGCCTTTTGCTGCCCCCAGCAATTGGCTCCCACCGGTTCTGACCCCTACTTTGGGCAGGAGTATTGGCAGGAAAACCAAGTTAGGAAGTGAGATCTGCCCACCTTTTCCAATCCCAACACTCAGGTGGGAAAGGCAAGGTGAAACACACGTCTCAGTCCCCTCCATCTAGAAGATGTGTGGACACAGTCAGTAAGAGAGAAGCTCATGCACCCCTCCCACTGGAGGGTGGCATAATAAGGGGTGTACTCACCCAAAAAAAGGGACTCATTGGTTCCAACCTGCACACCCCTGAAACACCCTTATATTTAGTATTTAGAGGTGACCCTGAACCTTGCCTCCTCGGATACAAGAAGAAGAAAGACAAAGGTCTGAAAAGCCAAACTGAATGAGGAAGAAGAGCACAACACCTGCTTGGGCCCCAGCCCTAGCAGCATGTCCTGACTTTGACCTGCAGCCAGCAAAACCCCGGCATGTCCAGAAGCCACCCCGAACTCGGAGGACCTGCCCTGTATTCACCAAAAAGACTCTGTCCCGCGTGAGCTCCGGATTTGGTCAACCAAAGGCTCCAACACAGACATCGGACCCAGTCGAATTCGCGGTTTTGCAACACTCTGCATCGATGCCCATGGCCCGTGTTTGAGTGCCCCAACACCACGAGGAGGTCTTCCCAGCAATCCTGATGTGGGATCCAGTGTTTCCTGACCTGGCTCGACATTGTACCCCATGCCTGCAGCCTCAACCTGAGGGGCCCCAGACTGCAGCTGGTGAGGAAACCCGATGACTAAAGATACCCCTGCACCCGACACCCCTTGGGTGGCCCAACCGACGGTGTCCAGGCATCCTCCATCAACCCAACTTACCACTCCTGCTGGCAGTCACCCTCAGGAATCCTCCTTGTCTGAGCCTGAAGCCTTTCTTCCGAACCGGAGATCTAAATTGGAATCAACAGGCTCGCGATGTCCCCTTGGCACCCTGCATCTGTCCGCCCCTGTGCTGCTGGTGGTGCAGCTTCTGTGCTGATTGTTGGCCCTTGCAGTGTTGATCTCACAACCGAGTGGCCTTCTCGTGAGCAGCCCCTAACCAAAGGCCCTCTAGGCCCATTGGCTAACATTGGGCCTCAGCACTCATCCAGCTGCCCTATTACCACTCGTGGTGCAACTCGAGTGCCTTCTTTAACGTTGGGGGACCTTGGCTCTAACCCCAAACACCCAGCTATGTAAGTCGTTTACTTACCTGCAAGCTGATAACACTCTTTTTCTCCATAGCAATCCATGTTGTGGTTTTTCCTCTGAAAAATTCTGTGTCAAACTGTTTCTGTTTGAAACAAAAGTACCTGTGCTTTGAAAAGTAAATTGTCTTACTTACCTTTGTTTTGTAGGACCCACAGTATGATATCTAGGCATATCTCTCAGAGTAGTCAATGTAGCTAAAAAGTAATGAAAAAGTAATCCAAATTATTTTGAAAGAATTCTTAAAAAAATATATATATATTGCACGTTTTTAATGACTACATACAAGCCCCACTTACCACCCCCCCAGCCCACCCTACCCAGCCCCACCCCACCCAGCCCCACATGCTCAATGATATCAGGGAATCACCTCTCGAGTTTCAATACATGAAGAATAAAATATACCCTCAGTTAATTTAAATGCTAATGCATTATAAGTCTTAGCTTATCAATTAAACCACTATTTTTACATGTTTAAAGTGCATAGTACTAAAGTTAAAGTTACCATGTCCCCACTCCAGCCACGTGGTTAATGTCACCCAAATTTGTAATTCTTTCTTTAGTGCCCGATTACCCTTTTTAGCATAAACTGTTTTTCTAGATTATAAACTGATAATAATCAGGCCAGCCACTGTTTAAAAGATGCAGGGTTATGGTCCAGCCATGCGGAGGCAATAGTTATTCTAAAAATAGCCACGAGACACAGAGAAAAAACTCTGTGTTCTCCACCATCTCTCCTTTTTGTATTCCTAATAAAATCATTGTTGGAGTTAAAGAGACTTTTAGCTCTAGTTTGGAATACAAAAGCTAGTGATTTCATGTTTTAAAGGGATATGGGTTCTACATGTAGCAAACATATGCACTATGTCTGCGCTAAACAAAGCACACTAGGGACACTTAGTCCCTCTGCCATCACCCCAATTCGTATAGAAAAAAACAAGTCATAAAATTGCACTGGCAAATTTGCCGATATTAAAACAGTTTGTGATAATGTAAAAGCTCTAAAAAAATCTGTTTCCATTATAGTCAGTTTTTCATGCCATTTCAAAGAATACTTTCCAATATCATCTTTCCTTTCAGAGTTCAATAGATGATATAATGTCCCGATACTACTCTTACTCTGCACAATTAATTTCTCTGCCAGTTATTTTCTAGAAAGTCCCCCCTTGCACTGTAGATAATCTCTTATTTGAAGATACTTAAAAAATTCCCTTTGACTAATACCAAACTCTCTTTTAAGTGTGTTAAATGCTACAATGCACATGGGAGAATAAAATGCACCTATTCTAAACAGAACAGCCTTTGGATATATTGATCCCTTAGGATCTCTTGCAGATTCCTATTAGCCCAGAGAGGCATACAGAAGTTCAACCTACCTCATCCCATCAGTCTGCGAACAGACACTCACACCTTACAAGTAGGGGTGGGCGGAATTTGCGAAATTCACTTTCGCAAACTATTGCGAAAATGTTGAAAATCTCCACAAATACGCCAGAAATATCGCGAAGACGTGGATGTTTTTTTCCCGTCTGTTCGCGGTATTTTTTGCATGATCGCGGCTCGCCAACTTACCCATCCGGTTGCTCACGGGCGCGGCCATCTTGTTTTCACTTGTCCCGCCCGCTCGCGTTCGATATGACGTGCCCGCGACCTCACGCTCTCGCTCGTGGTGGAGAATGATGTGTTCGAGATCTCAATCTTCTCATACTCTCGCGGTGCATGATCGCACGAAGAAAGTCGTGATCGTGCGACAAATGACGTGATCGCGTGACAAATGACGTTAATGCGGGCGCGAACTGTCGCGAGAAAGCGCAAATGGCTACCAACAATCCAACATCTCGCGGAGAACGCGACCGGATCGGGAAAACTTGTCGGCGAACGCGGGGATTCAGGTAAGGCGATCGCGCGCATGCGAGAATGTATTTTTTTACAGCACGAGCAAGAAAAAAATTACCGGTAAAATGCGGATTGTGGAAATTTTGACATTTTTCGCGCTTTGCGCGGAACGCGAAAATGCCAAATTATCGCAATTTCCACGAGCGGGACGGAATTTTGGCCTGGGCCTACTTACAAGCTTGCAGAAGACACATGAATCACACTTTTTTTTATAATAGCTAAGCTCAAGTTGTTTTCACAAACATCCCCAGGCTTCTCCTCGCTAATGTTTGCTCCTGTAACAAAATAGTGCAGTACTATAACATGATAGCCGAATAATACAGCTTGAGATTTGGCAAGACCTACCCACCCTTCTCTTTCAGGAGTGGAAAGCATTTCACTGCCCTACAAGGTTTGGAGTATGCCTGAAGAAACATTGTAGATATACCACTGAATATCTACAGCCAATAATTTGAAAATTCTAAGGGAATAGCTCTAAAAAATATTACATTTTAGGAAAGAAAATCATGTTAATTATGTTACATCTACGCACTATTGTAAGGTGTACATTAATCAGACTAGCTCCTTTTTGGTACTCCCAATAAGAGGATCCAAATTTTCTGTAATAATTTCATCTAAATCAGCTGTATTACTGATGCCCAAATATACCGCATTTTTAACCACTGGGTTAGCTACCATGGGTCTTGTCCTTGTTTAACGAGTATCCTGAAATCTCCCCAATTTTTAATGCTTCTTTCTCAATTATCTTTAGGGTTATTTCTGGTTTTCTGAGTCACAAGAGCAACATCATCTGCATAATATGCTAAGGTTTCAGTTTCATATCTTTGCACAATGACCAGTGGGATTTCCGCATTTCTCTCTAATTTCCATATAAATGGATCAATATATATTGCAAACAAAAGTGGAGAACAAGTACATCCTTGCCGCGTCCCCTGTGAGATCGCAAATGGTTCAGTTGTATCTCCGAGACAAAAATATTAGCTACAGGTTTATAATACAGAGCCTTTACTGCCTGTATAAACCCTGGTCCGATACCCATTGTTTGCATCATGTCCCAAAGGTAGTGCCAGGAGACCCTATCAAAATCCTTCTCTGCATCAAACAGAATCAAAGCTATAGGGTCCCCTGACACTGCATCAAAAAGAGAGATAACTCGCCTAATATGATCTGTAGTATCCCTCCCAGAGATTAAGCCATCTTGTCGATTAGAGACTACATTTGGTATCACCTGCGCTAGCAATACAGCTAAAGCTTTAGAATAGGTTTTTGAATCTCCATTAATTAGGGTTATCAGGCAATATAACTCAAGTTCTACCAAAGGTTTGTTCTTTTTAGGAAAAACAACAATTTTGGCCATGGTCCAGGACCCTGGGGGGGAGGTCTACAGTATAATTGATTGAATAATATCATCAAATGTTCTTTAAGTTGGCCTGCAAACGTCCATTAAATTTCCGAAGGAATCGAGTCAGTGCCAGCGATCTTACCAGAGGGGAGACTAGTCAAGGCAAAATAAATCTAATCCCATTGTAATGGCCCTTCTAGGAGTTCTCTCTCTTCTATTGTCAACTTACTTAAGGGCACTGACTTTAAGAAGTCAGCTATGTGCTTGGTATTACTTTTGGTACTCTCTGAATATAAATGTCGATAATAAGTCTGAAAAGCTGCCCTATTCTTTATAGTGTTGGAACCTAACCCATGTGAGGGACCTTCGATTTCTCGCACTTCATTAGCTGTGTTTTTCTGTCTCATTCTCATAGCTAAGTGATGCCCTGCTTCTTCACTACACTCATGGTTTTTTTTCCCTTCATACTGTTAATTTATCTGCTGCCCTATTTGAATAGATCTCATTTATTGCTGCCCTTTTAGATATTACTTCTAATTGGGCCTCCCCCACTTCTCCTCCCTGTTGAACTGCCATAACCAGATTTTCTTCTGCTGCAGCTAGGATATCTTGTTTAAGTTGAGTAATTTGTTTTTCCTTCTTCCCATGGTTCACAGAAAACTGTAATCTCTCCCCCCGTATAAATGCTCTCAGCGTGTCACAGACCACACCAATTGGAACACTTCTAATACAAGGGGATTATGATCCGATAATAAATGAGGGCATCACTCAATTTTACAGTTGTATATGAAAAGATTTGACACCAAAAAGTAATCTAACTGAGCATGTGATTGATGCAGCAATGAATAATACATATACCCTTGCTCTAAAGGTCTCTTCTTACTCCACATATAAACCAGTCCATGATCACTACAGATATCTTTTAAGGCTTGATTCTTTTTGGGTTTTCGACCTATATAACTTTGATGCTCTCCCATATCACAATTATCTGGTAGATTAATATTCAAATCCCCACATCAAAAAATTGGTAAAGGCCAGGTTGCCAGCTCATTAGATAACCAATCAACAACTTAGGGATTATTATTTTCAGAACACAGTGTAAATTTAAATCCTTTATATAATTGCATTCCACCATTACCCATCTACCTTATTTATCTACCCTTACTTGAGGAAACTGTATACCACTATCTCGGGCTAAAATTGCCACCGCCCTGATATGGGCACCTTATGAGGAACCCCAAATCATTCTATATCCGAGTGCATTTAATACATCTTACTGATAGATACCCTTCAATGTGCATCTCTTGAAGACAGATGATATCAGCCTTCAAAGTGTGAAGGCTCATTGAAACTCTAGACCTTTTCTTAGTGTCATTCAGCTCACATATATTAATGGTAGCAATCTGCAGCTTCCCTTGTCCTACCATGAAATCATCTTAAATACTGGACCTTGTTTACAACATTCAAGCACCATTAGAACACAGAGCCCTACGTCTTTCAGCTTAAGAGATCCCTCACCACATAATCTTCTCTTGTGAGCGTATGGGTCCCCCCAATTTCCCCCCAAAAAGATCCCCAAAAAACCTATCCCTACTAATCCCTTAAATCCACCCTTCCCACCACCCCCAATATATGAGCAATCAGCCTAGCCTGTGTGATAGACATTTATAACAAAAAAATACACCATACAAAAGGTTTCCTCTGTGGTCTGCTTTCTCTTATTTTGTGTTGAAGCGCACTTTGAAAAATAAATGAGCTACATCTGAATGCTCTGTTTATACGCCTCAATGACATCTCCCACCTTTGTCTGATGAAGAGCAACAGGTATCCCAGTGGACAACGTGCAACCTGTCATTGTATACCAGGGTCTCAATATAATTGAAAACTGATATTCTCTATAGCAACAAACACAAATGCTCTCTGCTGACGGAACCGGAACCATCCTCACTTAAACCAGTTCTGACACTAAAAACTCAGAGCGAAGGTGGAATGGGAGGAGACTCGACTAATCTATACTTCACTGCTGCTGTTTGTTCCCGGCCTTGTGGCTCACCGGGTTCATTTGTGCATGTACCTCTGGGTCTTTGTGTATCACAGGTTCCAGTCTCGGAGCATCCACTTAGCCTTCCTTTTCTCTTAGACTAATAAAAAAAGATTACAAATAAGGGGGGCAACAATATGTGTCTGTAATTTTAGCACCAAAAGTGCAGCTATTCGTACTTCATGGTACATGCTCAGTGACCTCAGCAGCAGGTGCTGCACCCACCCCGCTCTTGAGCTGGTTTATGATATCACCACGGGGATGGGACTGGAGGCCCCCAGCGCTATAGATTCCTGTCTCTTTCCAAATTTTCTGCCAGGTAACTTTCCGTCTGCCTTAAAAAGAATGGCGGGAATGCCAGAGGCCTCTTTGCTGTTGTGAACATGTGGGAATACGCGGCACTCTGACTGGGAGGTCCGCGGCTCCAACCTGCTGAAAGCTTCCGTTGGGCTCATGGGGCTCGCATATCTAACCGAGGCTCATTCTTGGAACTCCGACGGGTAGAAGGGCTTACCTCCTGTGATTGCTGGTGCATGCTGACCTCTGCAAATGTATTGCCCCCATATGGCTGTTTTATGACACACAAAATATTGATGGCAAAGAAGCGCGAGAGAGTCTAACGCACTGCTGTTTTAGTGTGTAAATATGGTGCAAAAACATCCTCTAAAAGCTGCAGCACAAAGGCATTCACTAGTAGTAAGATATCTGTCATGCACCCACGTCCATCCCCACCTCCCTGCAGTCCTTCATCCTGGAGATTAAATCCCTGATCAGAGGGCTTGTAGTGGCCGACAGTATTAGCAGATTCCACTGGTGGAAAGTGTGAGAAACCGGAGTTTGCGAATTGTGAACAGGGTGTTAGAAAACATAAATTAGTGATGTACGGGTGACAGTAACACACACACCACATGCATCCCAGCACCTGTTGGAGCTGATTGCAGTTGGCTGCTCCTGGACCGGGTAATCACTTCCTTGCCTGTCTCTCAGGTCATGTTTTTTTCCAGAGTGTGTACTTTTTCACTAGTGAGTGACAGACAAAAACACAGGGCCAACTAGGGAGACAGTTTAATGTCTGTGCTTTGCACTTAATTTATGGTCTCAGAAGGACATGATTGAGCCTGCCTTGCCGAAAATCAAACTCCTGACCTTTTGTCCTCCCCTGCAACAGTCAGCAATGAGTATTAACCCACTGACCCATCTTAGCTTATCAAAAACACTAGATTTTGATCCACTGGAGGCAAACGTCTGTGGCTGAACCAAATGCACAGATTGTGTAAGTTACGGATTCTCGAAAGATACAAACACGTATAAATAAACATTAACACCAGTATAAAACTAACAACAATTAAATGTAATGATAAAGTAGTTTAAAATAAGAATAGATTAAAGTGGATTTAGATTGACTCGTTAGATCAAAGGGGCTGCGTTAGAATGGGCACCAACTGCACAGTTTCCAGTATGTATTTGAAGTTGCAACTGAAGGCCAAAGTGAGTATAAACCTTGCAGTTACATCATTCATTTAATTGCCCATTACCTCATTACTATACAATTAAGCCCCTAACTATAGATAAGAATGGAACTATGCACAATGTATAGGAAAGCCTCAGTGCAGACTTACCACAGCACACCTATCTCTTTCAAAAGAGCAGACAGAGACAGACATGAACAGCACACACCATGCTGTTCATGACAAGATGAGGTCCAGAGACACCGGGAGTCAGTGTGGAGCTTACAAACATTATCTAGGAAGGCGTGTGTCGTGACTGGGGAGAAGCGAATCTGGAGCAGGAGTGCAAGAAACAGGAATATTCCTATATTGTTTATTCAGAGTAAGATAAGGAGCTGACACGAGCTAGCAGGCTGCAGAGGGAAAAACTGGTTCAGCAGTATGTTCCACCTAAGAGGGTGAGTGGCTCACCAGTAAACTCCACTCTACTGGCGGTAGGTGAAGTTTTTGCCAAACTATGTGCTCCAAGTGGATCATGGAGTAGCAAAACTCTGCAAACACTGCCAGCAGAGAGGAGTTTACCACCCACTGCTAGTGTGAACTCTATGGGTGTGGCCAATGTGGCCTTAGGGGTTAATAGTTCCCTGGGGCAGGTGATGGACCATGCCCTAGCCTCCATCAGTTGGGAGGTAGATTGAGAGGATGAGCTGGTGGACCCTGAGGGTGAGAGGCATCACTTTCACCAGGTTCAAGTGAACAGGATCACTTTTGTTAATATCCGTGAATACGATGTCATTGTACACCATAAAATGTGCAGGCCCTACAGCAGCAATGCCAGTAAATGCAATGTCAATATACGCCGTAAACTATGCACACATAAAAATGTCAAAAATAGTAAAAAACTGTATGCACAATAATAAGAAAGTCAGTAAAAATAATATCAATGACCGCCATATTTTATGCACACGCAGCAGCGTTTTCATATCATTGTTGTTGAATTTACTTGAGATGACCTCCCCATCAACTCTGAGTCAGAGATACGTGGTCAGACACGCACTGAGACCCAAACCCAGGTCTACCGATTCATAGGCCACAGGTGGGGTTACATTTAGCTTGAAGGCAAGTGCGCAACTTGGAAACACTCTGTTTGATTCTGCAAATAGGCAGCTACACCACAAATAGGTCAGAGGAAATTGAACTCAGTAAATTATGTTTTGCCAAAAGCTCACGTTCCCCAAATACCACAAAGTTAGATGCCACATGTAGATAGGAACACTCAGCCAATCAGGACACAGCACGCACACCACACATAGTAGTCATACGCTCCTCATGCCAGACATCTGATCCATACACACTAGCCCACACTATCTCCCCCAAAGGTCGAGAGCGACCTGTGTCCCAGTTATCAGATGGTTGTACTTATAATTTATGATTAGGCTCGGACCCACATACTCTACTAGAATGTGTAATTGAATTATTGTACTTCAAGAAATTGCTTAAAATGCGGGCCAAACGTTTGTACATTGAGACTGTCTTCAGATGCTACTCTGTCCTTTCTCTTCCTGCCACAGCATTTAATTAAACCAACTTGTTCCTCTTTTGCCAACCGCCTCTTGTCTTTTCATTTTTTCAAGGTAAATTCATATCTGAGCAACATTTTCACTGCTCTGAGGGACACTGGGGGCAGCCATACCAAGGTAGAGGAAAGGCTGGTTTTCTCACAGAAATACACAGACAGCTTTGTGTATGGTGCCATAATAAATGCATTTTGCAGTAATCTCTTTTTTCTGGTTGTGTTTTCTTTTTCCTCTTTTGTTGAGTGATTTTTCTGGTAAGAAATATTGGTTTCCAAATCTACTAAGCTACCGACAGGACTATTTTGTGTGCTGTACTTTAAAGAGTTGGCAACCAGTTGGTACCTGCAGCTTATTCCTGGATAACATGACTGTGTGTATTTGGCAGTTGGTCTTTGTATATTCCTCCCAGACAGCCACACAATAACGGGATTAGGTGTGCTGGGCGGGGCATCACTGGCTGGATTTGGGGGCAGAGCTGAGCACAGCCCCACTTGTAAGTCAATAGGCTGTGCCCTGCCTACACACACAGAACTTCACTCTAGCCCATTTTGCCTGCATCCAGGCTGGAGCCAGGGCAGGGAGGCAAGATATTCCAAGCAATTTTCATAGTGAATCTTAAGAAACTACTCCTACTTCAAAGAAAGTACCAGGTATCAAAATAGGACCCTTAGACCCACTATTCAGTTCACTTCCTGGACCTGTGGATGGACTCTCAGAGGGCTTCCTGATGATGTGTCCTGCTGGGTACTTCAGAAGACTATTTTGCTGTACCTAGAAGGACTGCTCTATGGCCAGAAGCCTGCCTTGAACTCTCAGAAGCCTCCCCTGCTGCTTGAGTCCTAGTCCACTACTTGAACCCAGGACTATCAGAGTTACCCCAAGAGCTAGGTGGCTGGTCTCCTGATTAGAGCCTCAGGAACAGAAAAGACTCAAACCATCTTGAACCCACATATGGATTTATTCTGAGTGAGTCCTGACCTGCAAATGGTGCCTCTCCAGTGTCACAGCCCCAGCAACTGCGCTACCCTCTGTGAGTGTTTCTGATCCAGTCCAGCCTGATTCCCCAGATTGACACTTTCATTTCTTGGTTTGCTGTTATTTTTTCTCCTACCAACATAGTGGGAATCATTTGCCTTGTCAATTACTTAGTCAGAACTGTCTACATGATCACTGCTTGTTTAAAATCATCCAACACATTCAGAAATCCTAACAACAGCAACAGGTGCATCTGGTAATATTTAGAACTAATTGTTTCGACCTATATGAACACTCCCAAAAAAGTATCAGCAGCAGGTGTTGCAATTAACCTCACATGGATAACTGCCAGGGCTACTTTTCAAGCTTGTGATGAACTTTCCATAACCCCGCAGTTCACAGCATGTCAATTAACCTCACTTGGAATAACTATCATAGTCAATTGTACTGACCTTTCCATAACCTCAACAGTGCACGGCAGGTGTTGTCGATTAACCTCACTTGGCAAGTCATGTGATTAAGAAACAACACTTTTCATTGGTTTATAGTAGTTTCAGGTCATGTGATTAAGAAACAACACTTTTCATTGGTTTATAGTAGTTTCAGTTCCAGAAACTTCCAACACCACACCCACTCCCCTCATTATTTCTTCTGACTCCCTGGGAGAAGGAGCTGAGCAGCTTTTCCAGTACTCCAGTACTTGAGAATGGCAGAGCAGCAGAGATCTTCTGGGAGTGAGCAGGAGACCCTTGTGCCACAGAGACAGAGGAAACAGAAAGACTCTTTTATATGGCAATTTTTTACATTTCCAGAGGGGCAGAAGAAGGTGAATGCTCCGAAAGTCACCTGCACTATTCGTGGTGTTGTCTTATCAAGAGGAGATCCTAAAAAGAAATACTCTTTTAGTATTTTCACTATGATCAGGCACGTTAAAGGAGTACATCCTGTGGCTTATGCTCGAGCTGCTAGAGACAACCCTCCAGCAGCTCAGCTGAGCACATCTGCAGCAGCTCAGCCGAGCACATCGTCGGCAGCTCAGCCGAGCACTTCATCTGCAGCGGCAGCTTCACCTGCTTCTGTTCCTCTGGATATACACCCTCTGTTCAAGAGGGTGCATATACGGTGCAATGCGTGCAATGCTCTTCTCTCTTATGGTGACACCAACAACAAAAAACAGGAGGATGCGAAGGAACAGATCAAAACAGAAATCACTTTCTAACAATGAAGGATACCACAAATTATACCTTCACAACAAGTTATTTGTATATTGAAATCAATCATCTGTAAATCATATCATTGTTTGGACACAGTTTTGTTTGAAAAATCTCTTTATATCTACATGACAATTACACACATTCATTTCACATATAGTTGAATGAACATCCGTCCATTATTCAAAGAAAAAGGAAGGGAAAAACATAAACATACACAACCACGGACTATTAGTCCATTCCTTATTCCCCTACAAAAATAATGGATGCTATCGCTATTGTCATCAGCATTCCATGGTTTAAAGTAGCCCCATTGAATAGTACTAAGGGGGTAGAAATGATTACACCCCTATCACAATTTGTAAGTACTATGTATATCTCGTTTGAACCAATGATTTAAATTCTTCCGGGGCTCTTAATTTTAAACAGTAGTCGACGCGTTTCAGCCCAACTTGCTTGTGGGCCTCATCAGGACTAGGGTATATAAGGAGATGTCTCCTGGAACAACATCTAAAATGTAAACAAAACTTTTTTTTACAATATGTATAATTATCTATATACAATATATACACAAGTATATGCAAAAATCACACTGATATGCAGAACCTCTCTGGGGGTGGCAGTATCAAGGAATCACCAATTATCACCAGCTAAGAAACTCAAAATAATATATAGGAAGCATAAACCACCAAGGAAAATCAAACACCCGTGTAGTGCGTATCTCATTACTGGCAGGAAGAGGGGTAGTAAAGCCAACTAAAAAACACGCCAAATAGGTAGTGTACTAAATGGAGGCACGTGTAAACACCAACTAACAGGCACTATGTGATTACCAATTCCGCCGCGATCCATGCAGTCTCATTCTCGAGCGGCCGAAAATAAAATGAAAGGAGTCATTTCTGAAAAGCAAAATCTGGGTTTAAAAAAAGGGGTTAAAAAAAAATCTAAGAGAGTATATAAGGCAAAAATACTATATAAACACGCTCTGAAGGCCGAAAGCTAAATCTTACCTATTGGGCAACAGCCTACAGGGTCAAATGGATGCGCGTTGGGCTAATGTCTCCTATCGCCGAACCCTCGTCTGCTCTTCTTTACAGATCTACCGCGTGAGGGAAGCAGAGGAACAGGCTATAAGTAAGGGGAAATAAAAGACCTACCCTGATACTAAAAGCGGGCCAGAACCTTCATGGCAGGACGCACCTTGCAAAATTTGAAATCTCCCGCTGACGATTCAACTCTCCGTACGGTTCCAGAATGGAATCACGTGACCGGAGAACGCGGAAGCTAAAATACTCAAAATAGAGAACGGACTCCTAGGGCGCCATTCGGAGGTCTCTCGTGTCTGACAATAGACATAAACGAGCGAAAATAAAAACAGGGAACATAAATTTAAAGCCCCAATAGAAATGTAAAAAACAAACACCCAATGCAAGCCTGAATTGTAGAAAATCACTATCCAAAAGGACAAAAAATGTGGTGAGTGAAAAGAAAACAACCGATGAAGGTAAAAAGTAATAATTGAAAAATAAAGAAGACACATAAATGTGAAAAGTACTGCCACTCCGTACAATATAACTGAGTAACCAAATCACGGCTGTACAAAAATCATCAACGGTGACCCATTAAATTCCCATACTGCAATTTCATAGAATAGTAACATACATTATGGTTCATAGAATCGAAGCTCCCAAATACATACAAACACGTAGATTGGTAATGTGGAAAGCAATTCAACAATTAAGTCGGAAAGCTGCTGAAGACAAGAATATAGGAAGGTGTTAGCTTGTTGGAACTATCCCAGCAGATTATACTAGGCATCCTGAATCAGTGACCACATTTCGTCCCTATCATTCAGGCCTAGTGTTGCTGTATGGTATTTCTCTATAAGTCTTGCCTCTGCTCTATTAAGTTTCATTTGGAGAGTGTCTTTATTCGAATCTTGCAGAACCAACAAAACGGACCAATGTAAATCGTTTTCCGTATGGTTGTGTGAGAGAAAATGCTGGACCAGAGGAGCTCCCTGTGTCCTACATTTAATCCTGGACTTGTGTTGCAAGATACGTTTTTTAGCAGTCTGAGTCGTTTGTCCAATGTAGAACTTGTCACATGGGCAATTGACACAATGTATGATGTTATTTGTGTTACAATTCGAAAAAACCTTCTGTTCATGATTACAACCATTGATGATTATGTATTTCGAATCACTAGTCATTTTGCAAGCAACACAGTTTTGACATCTAAAATGTCCTACTACTGGTGGAAGACTTAAGAGGCCCCTTAGGTCTTTTCTGTGAAAGTCAGTAGTTCTCGCAGCCCGCACAAGATGTTGTCTGATGTTTCTGCCTTTCTTAAATGCAAACAATGGCTTCTGAATATCCAAAGTATCAATTAATTTCCAATTGGATAAAATTATCTTTTTGATTTTGTTCGCTTTTGGACCATATGTCAGAACACAAGTCAGAGGTGATTTATCTTCGTGTTGCTTAGGGGTTAATAAAACTTCGCGTGGTGTATACCATGCTCTTTTGAGAGCTGTCTTAATCAATTTCTTAGGGTAACCTCTCATAATTAACTTGTTTTTTAGAATTTCGGCACATGAAAAATAGTTCTCTTTATTCGAGCAATTCCTCCGGATACGGAGGAATTGCCCATATGGCAAATTCTCCTTTAAAGTGCGTGGATGTCCACTGGTGAAGTGCAACAAGGTGTTACGATCTGTGGGTTTGGTGTATAGGCTGACTTTCAATTGGCCATACTGATGTTGTACAAGCACGTCTAAAAAATTGATCTTATCTTTGTCTTTGGAGATCGTAAATTTAAGTTCCGATGTTCTAGCGTCCAGCCAGTTATGAAAGTCTAACAATTCGATTTCGTTGCCACCCCAAATCATAAAGATGTCATCAGTATAGCGACACCACACACAAACCCGAGATTTAAAAGGGTTGGTGTCGCTATAGATCCACTTCTTTTCAAACTCGTCCATAACCAAATTGGCTATCTCTGGCGAGAAGCAGCAGCCCATGGCCACTCCCATTATTTGGAGGTACAAGACATCTTTGAAACTAAAGAAATTGTTTTTTAAACACAAAGTCGCAAGTGAGATTATGAAATCAGTTGGTACTTGATGTGGCCTTTCCCTTTCTTCCAATTTGGATTTCATAACTGCCAACACCTCGTCTTGCGGAATATTGGTATACAATGATATGATGTCAAAGGATGCCAAAAGTTGACAATCAACATTGTATGGGAGATTCTCTATTTGTGATATGAAATCCATCGTATCTCTCACATACGATTGGGTTTCTTTGACCAACGGGGTTAGGAAGGAACCTATGTATTTAGCCAATGGTTCCAAGAGGGAACCACAGGCGGACACAATAGGTCTTCCCAGAGGACACTCGGTGTTTTTGTGTACTTTTGGGAGTACATAAATGTTGGGGATCTTGCATATGTCTGCATTCAGAAAATCAAATTCATTTTTACATAACCACCCCTGGTTAAATGCATTAGTAGTCGTCTCCAAAAAATTTTCTTTTAGCTTACGTGTGGGGTTCTCGTCTAGAAGCCTATAATGTATAGGATTTGCAAGTTGTCTCAGTACTTCTTGATCATATTTATCCACATCCCATAAGACAATTCCTCCCCCCTTGTCTGCCGGTTTGATTACAATTGCCGGGTTTTCGGCAAGGGTCTTAAGTGCTAATGTATCTTGTCTCGTAAAATTAGATTTAAAGAAGATTTTTTTATTTTGTAACAAATCTAGCTCTTTCAATATTTGTTCCTCAAATAACAAGATCTCAGGGGGCATGACTGCACTTTCTGGTATAAAAGATGACTTGTTCCTAAAGCCTGTAACATTTGTTTGTTCGTTATGCTCCATGTCACGAAAAAAGGTTTTCAGTCTAACTTTTCTGAGGAATTGTAGGATTTCTGTTTTGGTATCCACCGGGTTCAGTGGTACCGTGGGTACAAAGGATAAACCTTTGTGAAGTACATTCATTTCTGCCTCTGATGGTATGTGATTGGACAGGTTGTAAATAGGGATGGATTCTATGAGTTTTTTATGTACATCTACCGTCTGTATGTTCTCCTCCGCGTACGGAAGGGTTCGGGGTCCTGATTCTGATATTGATCTGGGTTTTGAAACTGGCCCCGTTGTATGAATTGGCCCGCTGATTGGTTGTAGTTTCTCCATCCCGTCCCTCCCCCTCTGCCTCTGTATCTGCCTCTGCCAAAAAAAGGTTGGCTTCTAGGGTATTGTGGGTAAGGTTGGTAATTGTTATAAGACCCTTGATCTGAATCAGAAGAGGTATCTGAAAAGGTAATAAACCTCCTTCGAGATCTTCCTCTATATTGCAGGTTGAGGGAGCTGGGGTTATTGTTTTGAAAAAAATCTTCTTTTAGATAGGGATATGTCTCCTCTATATTGAAGTTTTTTATATCCCTAGCAACTTTTGACGTTTTTTGATTGGTGGTAAAGATCTTGAACTCAGCTATGGTTTTTTCTACAGCGTCTAATAGTGCTTTCGCTTCTTTGATGGTATTGTCTCCCAAGATTTCCTCCTCGAGTGCTTTAATTTCTCTTAGTTCTTCTTCATTTAATCTAAAAGCTGTTTCGATAGATAATGCCATCCAATCCCTGGAACATTTAGTTCCTACACCTCCAAACCTGCCCAAATAAACTTTGTCGGTGATAAAAATCACTGGGATGTTTCTCACCTGTAGGCCAACTGGTATCGTATTATTTTTTAAATGTTCTAGTAAGACTTGAGCATGTAGTTGAGTCCTAATGTTTTTCTTTTTAAGTTGTTTTAATCTCTCAATCTTGTCAACATTGGTGACCTGTGCAGCCGGTTGGTCGCCACTCAATAACGAAGGGATTCGCAAAAGAGCGCTAATTTCCTCTTCTGTGTAACTAACAACTAAGGGTTCTGACATATCAAAAAAATAATAATAAAGTCAAATATTTCTCTCAAACAACCCTGATGTTGTAACAATGATATACACGAATAGTCAAAAAACATTTAATATCTGTATTCACTATTAACCTTTATGGTCAAACCCTCCCACCTAACAAGGTGTAATGTAACATTATGTATAATAAGGGGGCACCCAATATTCCAACCGCATCTGGGTAAAGTACTAACAACAAAAAACAGGAGGATGCGAAGGAACAGATCAAAACAGAAATCACTTTCTAACAATGAAGGATACCACAAATTATACCTTCACAACAAGTTATTTGTATATTGAAATCAATCATCTGTAAATCATATCATTGTTTGGACACAGTTTTGTTTGAAAAATCTCTTTATATCTACATGACAATTACACACATTCATTTCACATATAGTTGAATGAACATCCGTCCATTATTCAAAGAAAAAGGAAGGGAAAAACATAAACATACACAACCACGGACTATTAGTCCATTCCTTATTCCCCTACAAAAATAATGGATGCTATCGCTATTGTCATAAGCATTCCATGGTTTAAAGTAGCCCCATTGAATAGTACTAAGGGGGTAGAAATGATTACACCCCTATCACAATTTGTAAGTACTATGTATATCTCGTTTGAACCAATGATTTAAATTCTTCCGGGGCTCTTAATTTTAAACAGTAGTCGACGCGTTTCAGCCCAACTTGCTTGTGGGCCTCATCAGGACTAGGGTATATAAGGAGATGTCTCCTGGAACAACATCTAAAATGTAAACAAAACGATTTTTTTACAATATGTATAATTATCTATATACAATATATACACAAGTATATGCAAAAATCACACTGATATGCAGAACCTCTCTGGGGGTGGCAGTATCAAGGAATCACCAATTATCACCAGCTAAGAAACTCAAAATAATATATAGGAAGCATAAACCACCAAGGAAAATCAAACACCCGTGTAGTGCGTATCTCATTACTGGCAGGAAGAGGGGTAGTAAAGCCAACTAAAAAACACGCCAAATAAGTAGTGTACTAAATGGAGGCACGTGTAAACACCAATTAACAGGCACTATGTGATTACCAATTCCACCGCGATCCAAGCAGTCTCATTCTCGAGCGGCCGAACATAAAATGAAAGGAGTAATTTCTGAAAAGCAAAATCTGGGTTGAAAAAACGGGGTTGAAAAAACGGGAGACTGAAACAAATCTAAGAGAGTATATAAGGCAAAAATACTATATAAACACGCTCTGAAGGGCGAAAGCTAAATCTTACCTATTGGGCAACAGCCTACAGGGTCAAATGGATGCGCGTTGGGCTAATGTCTCCTATCGCCGAACCCTCGTCTGCTCTTCTTTACAGATCTACCGTGTGAGGGAAGCAGAGGAACAGGCTATAAGTAAGGGGAAATAAAAGACCTACCCTGATACTAAAAGCGGGCCAGAACCTTCATGGCAGGACGCACCTTGCAAAATTTGAAATCTCCCGCTGACGATTCAACTCTCCGTACGGTTCCAGAATGGAATCACGTGACCGGAGAACGCGGAAGCTAAAATACTCAAAATAGAGAACGGACTCCTAGGGCGCCATTCGGAGGTCTCTCGTGTCTGACAATAGACATAAACGAGCGAAAATAAAAACAGGGAACATAAATTTAAAGCCCCAATAGAAATGTAAAAAACAAACACCCAATGCAAGCCTGAATCATATAAAATCACTATCCAAAAGGACAAAAAATGTGGTGAGTGAAAAGAAAACAACCGATGAAGGTAAAAAGTAATAATTGAAAAATAAAGAAGACACATAAATGTGAAAAGTACTGCCACTCCGTACAATATAACTGAGTAACCAAATCACGGCTGTACAAAAATCATCAACGGTGACCCATTAAATTCCCATACTGCAATTTCATAGAATAGTAACATACATTATGGTTCATAGAATCGAAGCTCCCAAATACATACAAACACGTTGACCCTGTAGGCTGTTGCCCAATAGGTAAGATTTAGCTTTTGGCCTTCAGAGCGTGTTTATATAGTATTTTTGCCTTATATGCTCTCTTAGATTTGTTTCAGTCTCCGGTTTTTTCAACCCCGTTTTTTCAACCCAGATTTTGCTTTTCAGAAATTACTCCTTTCATTTTATGTTCGGCCGCTCGAGAATGAGACTGCTTGGATCGCGGCGGAATTGGTAATCACATAGTGCCTGTTAGTTGGTGTTTACACGTGCCTCCATTTAGTACACTACCTATTTGGCGTGTTTTTTAGTTGGCTTTACTACCCCTCTTCCTGCCAGTAATGAGATACGCACTACACGGGTGTTTGATTTTCCTTGGTGGTTTATGCTTCCTATATATTATTTTGAGTTTCTTAGCTGGTGATAATTGGTGATTCCTTGATACTGCCACCCCCAGAGAGGTTCTGCATATCAGTGTGATTTTTGCATATACTTGTGTATATATTGTATATAGATAATTATACATATTGTAAAAAAATCGTTTTGTTTACAGTTTAGATGTTGTTCCAGGAGACATCTCCTTATATACCCTAGTCCTGATGAGGCCCACAAGCAAGTTGGGCTGAAACGCGTCGACTACTGTTTAAAATTAAGAGCCCCGGAAGAATTTAAATCATTGGTTCAAACGAGATATACATAGTACTTACAAATTGTGATAGGGGTGTAATCATTTCTACCCCCTTAGTACTATTCAATGGGGCTACTTTAAACCATGGAATGCTTATGACAATAGCGATAGCATCCATTATTTTTGTAGGGGAATAAGGAATGGACTAATAGTCCGTGGTTGTGTATGTTTATGTTTTTCCCTTCCTTTTTCTTTGAATAATGGACGGATGTTCATTCAACTATATGTGAAATGAATGTGTGTAATTGTCATGTAGATATAAAGAGATTTTTCAAACAAAACTGTGTCCAAACAATGATATGATTTACAGATGATTGATTTCAATATACAAATAACTTGTTGTGAAGGTATAATTTGTGGTATCCTTCATTGTTAGAAAGTGATTTCTGTTTTGATCTGTTCCTTCGCATCCTCCTGTTTTTTGTTGTTAGTACTTTACCCAGATGCGGTTGGAATATTGGGTGCCCCCTTATTATACGTAATCTTATGGTGACACCAGCATTCCCCTAACAGAGAGCAAGATACAGCAGCACACATGCGGCACCCCATAATTTTTTTCATTTTTTTGTTCCTCTGTTCCTCAATTAACACAACAACTCTTTTTAGAGCCACCTAACATCTAAACACTTAAATTTGATTTTTAATTCTATTTTTTTAATGATTTTTTTCCGCCGTGCGCGCACCGTGCGCGCATCTCGCGACGGTGCGCGCACGGTGCACGCACCTCGCGATTTTTTGAAAAAAAATAAAATGTTTTTTTCACCCTTCGGGGTCCTTCAGGGACTCCCTGACAAAACCTAGGGGGTCAGGAACTCTGTACCCTGCCCCCTTTTCACGTTCTCCACCTTTCTTTTTCACTGTCACACACAAAATGGCGGCCGACACTTCCTGATTTCGACCGATTCGAATGTTGACTGACATGTAACCACCAATCACAATTACGCTTGCGCACGTTAGGGTGCGCGCACCGTGCGTGCACGGTGCGCGCACGGTGAGCGCTTATAGATATTTATGTACTTTTAACTGCAATTTTCTCAGGAACTACTGAACAGATTGACACCATATATGCAAAAGGCACATCCATGACCTGAGGACTACCTCTTTGCCAAATTTCAAGTAATTCTGTTCAGCCGTTCGGGCTGTACCTTCGACTAAAGGTCCTATGGGAAAATGCATGGGGAAAACGCATTTTGGGACCCCCCTTTTTTCTCAGCCCCCGCTTGACGAATCACCCCGAGACTTTCAGGGTATGAGCTGAGCGGAGCGCCCCATAAGTTTTGGAAATTCCTTGAGGATTCGTCAAACGGCGCCAAAGTTATTCAAAATCGAATTTTCAGATTTCCTATGGAAACTCGGTCCTAACTATAACTATCTACTGGCGACCGCCAGTAGATAATATATATATATATATATATATATATATATATATATACATCCTGCTTTTAAGACAGCTATGAGTAGGTGGTTGATACTCCAATAATGATCTAAAGATCTATTAACCGACTAATCCACATTCAATCGATTAGTTTCCAAAACACGCTGGCAAGAAGAAAAAAGAACATCCCTGTTTTACTGAGGGTTAAGAGACGATCTCAAAGATTCCCTCTCATACATCGTGTGACTGTTATGAATTTATTGATCTGTTGGTCAAATTAGACTATAGCTTAGGCGAAAGAAAAGGAGACAAAACCCGTCATGATATTAAGATAGATATTCTAAAAACAGAAAAGAAAGAACCAGATAATAACATTCCAGAAGCTGAACCAATGCAAATTGGAGGCATTAAAGTTCCCCTGTCTACTGTTGATAAAGAACGGCACCATATACTAAATCTGTGCCTTTTTTGGGGTAGGGATGGACACTGCTTGGGAATGTACATCCAAACTCAAATAGAATGAAACTGCTGCCAGTATGGAGAGTCCGAAGCAAGAACATTGAAACTAGAGCTCTTGCCGGCAAACAAGATCATCTTGGCGAGAGAATACCTAAGCAACTTATGGACCAGAGATCCTTGTCATCTAACCATTAGGGTGGCAGCGATATTAACAGCTCAGCAAAGACATTTATTATCCATGCTAATAGAATCCGAGGCAACCAGGAACTTCTTCAACCTATCCTTAGCCACTGAACTACTGCTAGCTAAAATCCCAAAACCAGAACCAGTTTGATCAGTAGATGATTCTGAATTGCCCTCAGGTTTAATTTGCTTCCAAACTAAGGCTCTAACCCTAGTCTGCAAAAATGTGCATACGGAGAAACTTGTTTTCGATTTAATCGATACTCCCACGTTTGGAGTAATTTGGGGTGTTCTGTGGTTGGAGCATCATAACTCTAAAATATATTGGGTATATTGCACAGTTACCTTAGACACCCCGTTTTGCACCACCACTTGTTATCAAGAAGCTCAGAATATTAGAAGACCTTCACACTGCGCCCTTACTCAGGGAAACGGGACACCAGAACTACTAAAAGAATATCATGAGCTTCAAGGTATTTTTGATCCTTTAAAGGCTACCCGATTGCCTCCACAAAGGCTGTATGATTGTCGCATAGATCCTCTCCTTGGGGAAAGCCTTCCTTGTATTTGGGTCTATGACTGGATGGAGCCAGAGACTAAATATTTAAAGAAATATTTGGGGTCTATTCGCCATTCCACCGCTCCCGTTTCCTCACCATTGTTCCTCGTACCCAAAAGGATGGGGATTTGTGTGTGTGGACTATAGAGCCATAAACAAGATCACTATTAAAAATGTATACCCTCTTCCTCTAATTCCAGTTTTGCTTAACCAGGTGAGGAACTCCACTATCTACACAAAGTTAGACATGTGTGGAGCCTACCATCTGAAACCAAATGAAAGAAGGCGACAAATCCAAAATCGCCTTTAGAACTAAATTTAGACTTTTCGAGTATGCAGTGTTGCCCTTTGGGCTATGTAATGCCCTCGGGGCACTTAAATATTTCATCAATGAGCTCCTCCAAGAATTTTTGGATGTGTGCCCAACCTTCTATATTGACGACATAATGATTAATCCAACTCCGAACAAGACCATGTGCCATATCTGCACACTATCCTTAAATGCCTTAGAGAAAATGTCCTGTTTGTTAAATTAGAGAAATGTTCCTTTCATGTATGATCAGTAGAATTCTTAGGTTTTCCTCTATTGCCTTCTGGAACCACTATGGATCCCAAGAAGGTGGAGGAGATCATGGCTTGGCCAACCCTCACTTCTGTAAAGGAAGTCCAGCAAATACTTGGGTTTTCCTCATTTTTATCACCTATTCATTTTGCATTTCTCAGAGACGGTGACACCCAACACACAGCACTTACAAAAAGTCAAACTCTTTAATAGGTCTTCGGCAACTGACCAGGCGATGGCCATCCTGAAAGACAACACTACAGCACCTATTCTCTGGCATGTAAACCCAGATCAACCCATCTATGTGGAGGCTGACACCTCACAGGTACCGGTAGAAGGAGTATTATCGCAAAAGGACCCGAACACCGATTATTTGCATCCCATTGCCTACTATTCTAAGAAGCTCCTTCTGGCAGAGCAAAATTATACTGTGGAAGAAAGAGAGCTCCTCGCCATCAAATATGTTTTCACCAAATAGTGAGATTATCTCCAAGAAGCAAAAAACACGGTCACAAAATTTTCTGATCATAATAATGTGCAATTTTTCAGTTCTGTCAAGGCACTGACCCCACACGAAATGTGATGGCTCCATTTCTTTAGTAATTTTGATTTTACTATCACATATTGCCCTGGAGTCAAACCGATTCAGTCAGATGCTCTAGATTAGGTCATGCTAACATTCTGGTACCTCCATCTGATCCCCCTAGTATCATTCCTAAACTAGTTGCTGTCACAGTGGTTGAGGTATTCATGAAAGACATGCAAAATGAAATTCAAAAATGAGATCCTCATATCATAAAAGATAATTTCCTCTTCCATGATAAAACGTTTTTTGTTCCCACAGACAAATTACAACACAAAATCATCCAATGGAATAATTACTCCCCATTAGATGGGCGCCCAGCAATAGACAACATTCTAGAGCTCTATTAAAAAGACTTCTGGTGGAAAAATATTCATAGACATACATGCATATGTTAATACCTGCACACTCTCTGCCCATAACGAGCCCACCCATACAGCCCCTGCAGGTCTTCTACTGTTGTTGCCCATACCACCTGCACACTGTCATACCATAAGTATGGATTTTATTACAAATCTCCCAGCCAGCAATACTCTTACCACAATCCAGGTGGTGGTGGGCATGTTATCTGAGATGGCACACTTTAACCCTCTCAAGAAATTACCAACAGCACCCAAGTTAAGTCAGGTATTTATAAATAATATAATTAAATTGCATGGTCTACCATCATAAATCATCTCTGACTGTAGCCCACAATTCTCCTCAAACTTCTGGAATGCACTTTGCACCAAACTAGGCATAGTAGTAGCCCTGTCCTCCGCTTTCTACCACCAAATGGATGGCCAGGCAGTATGAGTCAATCAGTCCTTAGAGACCACACTTCAATGCCTTCTATCCACCTTCACAGGGCAGTGGGATTATGCTTTACCTTTGGTAGACTTTGCCTATAATAACAGTACACATTCTGACCCTGGACTCATACCTTTTTTCTTTACCACCGTGTATCACTCTAGAACTCTGCCTATAAAGAGACCGACGCCTTTAAGTCCAGTACCCTCTGTAACATTTAGAGCAATTACACAAAATTCAAAAACATGGCAGGAATACTTTGACTAAAACTAAGTCAACTATGAAAACGTATGTAGACAAACATAGGGCCCCAGCTCCCACGTACAAGGAGGGAGATTTGGTTTGGCCGTCTACACAACATCTACAATTAGAATATCCATGAACATTGCAGCCAGGATTTATTAGCCCTTAGGATATCATGAGATAATCAATCATGTTACTGTGAAATTGCTACTAAATCCGGAATACACCATTCATCCAGTGTTCCATGTTTCCCTTCTTAAACCCATTCACCCAGCTACCCACTAAGACACTCCACCTCCACCTGTCCTAGTAAAAGGGCAACAATAGTACAAAGTATTCTGGATTCCAAATGCTCTTGAGGCAAATGACATTACTTAATTGATTGGAAAGGATATGACCCCCTCCTTTTATGGGAACATGCCTCTTTTATTCATGCTCCTTATCTGTTGCAGTGTTTTCATGCCCTTAACCTCACCAAACCTAACCCTGTAAGGCTGCCTTTGGGAGGGCAACTGTCATGGCCCCAGCCACTGCCCTCCCCTCTATGAGTTTATGATTCAGTACAGGCTGATTCCCCAGATTGACTATTTCATTTCTTGGGTGTGGTTTTGCTGTGCTTTTTTCTCCTGGCATCATAGTGGGACTCATTGGCCTTTTTATTCACCCAGTCAGATCTGTCTATGCGATCACTGCTTGTTTAAAATCATCCACAACATTCTCAAAGCCTAACAACAATAACAGATGTACCTGGCAATATTTAGAACTAATTGTTTTGACCTTTACGAACACTCCAAAAAAACAGCACCAGCAGGTGTTGCCAATTAGGCGCACATGGATAATCAGCTCACTCACAACGGCATTTCCTGCTCAGACACTGCCTGAAGCCTTGCCCTGTTGAACTTTACCTTCTCAGACATTTTTTCATGAAATTTCTTCTAGGTCCAAAGGTAAGCAAAGACCAGGCCCAGCCCACTCATGGTATCGGACCTTCACTCATTTGCAGTAGGCCATAAATTTGGACTTCACCCTAGTCTCACAGGACTAAATGTCCTCAGTTGCTGCTTTGATCTTTTAGGCCCTAGTTCCCATCTTAAAGTATAAAAATTCATAACTCCTTATTCTGTGAATTGGATTTTTGTCGTTTTGATTTCAAATAATTTACTAAAATGTACTTTGTCTTTCCAAATAGGTGTGGGATTGTTCTTGTGTTGGTGTTTTTACTTTATTGTTGTTTGTGTACTACATAAATACTTTACACATTGTCTCTAAGTTAAACCTGACTGCGTTTGTTTAGACAATGAAACTTAGAACTGAGCAGTGGACCTGAGCACAGCTAAAGCACTCACTCCGTAATTTCCCTTTTGTCCCAATAGCGAGTGGATAATATTATATATCCTGTGTGCATTACTCTGTATGCACTTTCTGCCCACAAAGTACTCCCCAATTGATACATTGATACATTGATACAGATACAAGGAACAGATTTGCACCACATACAAATTAAAGAACAGTGTTAACAAATCAATGTTTCATAATAAATAGCAATCATTCTCGAGTGGTCCAGTGATATTCTTTATTTATTTAGTTGGTATTATTTAATGTGAATGTTCTAGCATTACATTTATAATTCTTTATGTATTATTTTTTGGTTGGTGACTTTTCGTTTTTTTTAGTACCTCATCTCGGAATAATTTTGTACTATCCTCCTTTTTTCTGTTGCATGGCACAGTCTTCCCTTTTCGTATCACAGCTCTTCTTCGTGCCTGCTGTCTCTTCCTTTGTCCTCCTTTTCCTTGTGATGATCACACGTAATAGGATTATGTTTTACTCTTAAAATTTATGAAGGTTTTGCAAATTGTTTTTTCTTTAATCTTCTGTCATGTTGTTGTACCACTGTCTCCCTTACACTGTGTTTGGTCATTACGTTCATGTATATAATTGGATATACATGTATATATATCTGTATAGTTTATGTGTATACTTTGTTTATATGGTATACGTATCTTTTCAATATACAGCCCTAAAAAAGTCCATTGTTTATTGGACGAAACGCGTTGGCTGGTTTTCTATGAACTTTTAAACTAAGCAATAATAAATGAAGAATATCACTGGACCACTCGAGAATTATTGTTATTTATCATGAAACATTTATTTGTTAACACTGTTCTTTCATTTGTATGTGGTGAAACTCTGTTCCTTGTATCTGCCTGACTGCTTTTGTGTCAAGCTGCCAGAGGGTTAAGAACTGGTTAATTTAGCAACTTTAGTGGTACACCCTGACGGGGAGTGTGGCTGTTGCTTGAGCAGGGCTCCCACCCTACGAAAAACCACAGCTCAATTTTTTATCGACAGGCATTACCTAAGTGGGGTAGAGCACTTCTCCCTCCTTGAGTCGCTATGTCTCCACCAGTTATTTGAGGGACTGAATCCATACCGCTTATCCACTCATTCTAGTCCCTCAATACCCCATACATCCAAGTTTCAAACGGAACTCCATCCACTTTCTTGTAATTGTGGAACACCTAAATTACTGACTTGGCTTCAGCTCAAACTGCACAATTAATGCTTCCTTCATTCGCTCAAAGACCATTTGGTCTCCCACAGGCATTTTTCTAATGATGCCTGTCCCTTCAACTGGCATTTGCCCCATTAAGGCAGATGCCTTTCATTTAAGGCTTGCACCCTACGCGCACCTTCAAAGTTCACAAACCATTCCAAAATTTCCTTACCTTCCATATACACATGCACAAGACCTTTTGAAATCTTGGCAAAAACGTGATCTGAACTAGATGTAGATCATGTTTCGCAGATGGAGTTATAATTGCTGCCATTCTAATTGTTTCTCTCTCAGGGGCTATCCTTTCCATTTGCATTTCTCTTTCTATTTCCTTCTGTTTCTCCTCCCACTATCTCTGTATTTCCTCACTTTCTCTCTGTTTCTCCTTCTTCTCTTGCAATTCTTTCTCCTGGGCCCATGCCTTCTATCACTCCCACCTCTTGTTCTCTTGTTCCCAGCTAGCTAGTCTTAACTTCTCTCTCTTAAACTCTCTGGCCTTCTCATCTTCTTCAGCCTTAGCTTTCAACCCACCAATGGAATTTATTCCTGGAACTGGTGACAGTGGTACCCTAGAAATCTGAGGTGGTGTACACATCTGAGTTATTCTAGGATCTAGAGGTAGTGAGTGTCTTGGTGAAACTCTGGAAAATGCACCAGGGGACATACTCTGTGTGTGTCTGGGATAGATCTGTCCTAAGGGTATCTTAGAGACTAAATCCACAACATTATTTTCCTGGATTCCTACCTTGTTTCCCAATAATTATTTTAATGATGGGTACCAAGGGTACGATCAGAAAGAAAAAAACAGGTGGCAGTGGGTACTATGATTTAAGCATCCTTAGTAGTGCTGTCTAATCTACTCCAGCCAACCCTTGCAGTATGTCAAACACTGTGCAAGGACAGTCATTGGTACTGCAAGTCAGTGCCACAGTAATCAATGGGCATAGGGAATATCCCTAACAGCTGCTACAAAAAAAAGGAAAAAAGTCAAAGTATTTTTATGCTTTAAAGATATTTCTTTTTCATTTTAGTGAAAATGCACGCATATAAAAGTAAATGTAGGCTTTATTTGTAGACTACACATATAGGAACAAGCAGTAATTCACATTGAACACTCCTGAAAAAGTTGGGCTGTTATTGATTCACAAGTTATGTGTTCTCAACAACCATCACCAGATAAAAGTGAGATTTTCTACAACATCAACCAATCCCACACAGTCTTCTGACATAAGAAAGCAAGACACAGAACAAATCATTGTTTCATCATCTCTGAGAATGCCTTTGCTGTCTTCGCCTTCATTTTAAGAAACAATTAATTGACAAGTAGAGAGAGGATATGCAGGCAGTGAATGAACTTCTTTAAAATGGTCAGGGAAGCAATAGATGCTTGATAACTGCTTGTATCCACATGTAATTTTTCATAGAAACTTAGATGAGAAGTGCTTCTTCACCTCAAGGCCATGTCTAGGTCATCTCTGCACTGGCTCTTTCTAGATGCTCAGTGGAGAGGATGTGGGTATCTCAAAAGCTAGCCAATTAAACTTCTTGCAACAGGGACTGATATGCATCAGCAGCTGACTGCATATAATATTGCCATTTCATAGAAAAGTATCTTCCTCCAGTTCTAGCCCGCAAGTTTTAGGGATGCTGGCTGAATGGCCGTGAGAGGACCGTAGAACCGTGGGTGGGGTGTAAGCACAGATCCTCCATCTCAGGTACAATGCTCCTTTGGCATGAAGGGCTTTATTAGCTAGGACCAGGGTCTTAAAAATAATTATCTTTTTAATGGGGAGCCAGTGGAGAGCTTTCAAATGCGGAGTCATATGGGTCCATGGGGCTAGATTAAGGATTATTCTGGCCGCCGCATTCCGGACCACTTACAGATGACTCGGAAGTTATTCAGGAAGACCCAATCAAAGGTCATTTCCATAGTGAAGCCTGAGAGTAATCAGGACCTGGATCATCGCTTCCCTTGTTTCAACAGATAGAAGAGGTAAAAGGTTTTTCAGAGAGCATAGCTACCCGAAACAAGAGCCTACCGGAGCCTGAGTTTGAGGTTGGAAGGACAGGGAACTGTCAATTTCGACTGCTAAGTTTTTACCGACCTCTGTTGAGTGCCAGAGGGAGGAACGTCAATTGGGGTGGAACCTAAGAACACAATCTACACTTTGTTGGGATTGCATTTTAATTAGTTTGTGGATAACCAGTTGAGGTAAGATTTAATAACTCCCCCATCAAATTCCGCCCCTTTTTCACATGTGAAAGCACCTAAGTATCATCTGTGTATAATATTACTTTTGCCCCCAGTGTCTCAGCCATGACAGCCAAAGGTGTGAAATAGGCATTGAATAAGGTGGGGCTCAATGTCAGGCCCTGAGGTAATCCAACTGTTAACTCACAGATTGGGGATGAAAATGGGGGAATCCACACTTCCTGACTTCTGTTGTTCAAAATAGAAGTCAACCACTTCAAGGCAAACCTCCAATCCCAATAGATTGTATGGGGGCCAACAATCTTTCATGGGGGACCGTATCGAAGGCTGCAGATAAATCCAACATAATCAAAACGGCCTTGCCCCATTATCTAATGTGCCTTTAATGTGGCCAACTACTTCTAGCAAAGCTGTTACCGTACTACAATTGGCTCCAAACCCCTACTGACTAGTATGCAGAAGATTGGTACTTTCAAGTTAACCTGAAATATGGGAGTTACTATATTTTTCTATTACTATTGAAAATGCCAGAAGAAGGGAACTCGGCCTGTAGTTGGCTTGGGCTTTAGGGTCAGCTGTGGGCTTTTTTACTAGAGGCAGAATTTTGGCATGTTTCAATCTGTAGGCATCATTCCAGAAGACAATGACGCATTCAAAACGCTATTTACAATTGAGACACTTTGGCAAGTAAGCTGGGTGAACAAGGATCAGGCGGGGACCCTGTCTTAAGACACTTGATGGCCATCAAGGATTCATCTATCGAAATGGTTGGAAATTACAAAAAAGCGGGCGACTCAGAGGTGATAATGCTGTGGCAAGGCACCTCACAAGGACTACCGACAGCTTGAGAAACACCCAACAGACTTGCTTGCTTAGCGGTTATTTTATCACAAAGTACACTGCCAACTGGTCATACCAGTCAGCAGAAGATTGGTGGCATTTGGTATCATCATCAGGATTCATAAATGTTTTAACAAATTTGAAAATGTATTGAGATTTTTTTCCCTGATCCTTCGATTTTCTTCTCAAAGAAAGATGTTTTCACTAAATGGACCTGAAGGTAATAGTCTTTTAGTGTTGCCCTATAGGTGTATTTGTCAGCCAGATAAGGGATTTTCTGCCATTTCCTGTCAAGTCGTTTACAATGATTTTTGCAAGTCCTAAGATTCCCATTAAACCAATGGGCTGAATGTTTAGTTCTAAGGGATTGTAGTGTGGAGAGTGGAGCTAGGTCACTAATGCTGTTAAAAATGCAATCATCCATGGACTCAGCGTCTAATTCAGGATCCCCAGATAGAGAGGATGATCTGCTTCCGGGGCACTGCAGAGGCCTATTAGAAGAACTTTATGTAAGGCTCTAGCCATGGTCCAAATTTCTTCAGAGGGAATCTGATTGTGGTTAGATTATAACCATTTGAAACTAATTAGATGGTGATCAAATGATACTAATGGTAAAGGTTCGAACGGCACAGTCTTTACATTGGAGAAGATTTGGTTCTATATATGTCCGGCCTAGTGGGTGAGTTTGAGCACCTGTTAGGCAATCCCAAGGGAGGAAAAAATGTCTGTAAAGGAGACTACCTCTGAATCTAAAGGTTTGTCCATATGGAGGTTGAAATCACCTAAAACTAATACGTGTGCATATTTAAGGGACCAAGGAGCCAAGCTATTATTTAGCGATCTCAAGAAAGAGCCGGCATAACCAGGGCCCTGTAAATCAGAGCCCCTGCCATTGTCTGCTGAAAAGACTGGGAGCAACAGAAGCTCATACTTTTGGCTCCATCTAGTTCTCCCAGGGAGAAAGGAACACAATCATACTCACTTTTGTAGATTATAGCCACACCTCTGCCTCTACAATTCGAGCAGTCCTTCCTAAGCATTTTATATCCCAGAGAATTGGCTGTGGCTAATGTGAGATATGGATATCCTGTAAGCCATGTTTCTGTTAATAATCGGAGATCTGGTTTTAAATCATCCAGTAGCACAAAAATATGCATACCATGCTTCTGCAAAGAGTGAACATTCGGAAGAACCACTGAAAACTCCCCTGAAACTGACCTAATTCTTTGGGTACAAGTGGTAGATTTACTCCTAAGTGAGACTTGAGGGTTCCAATGGCAGTAAGTGCAACAAAAGTCAGTATTTACTATATTGCTAGGAAAGTAGGATGTGCAATACGACTTTGGAGCAAGGCTGCTCAGGGTAGTGCTTTTGTAGGTGACCCCAGCACCGCCTTCTGTTTTAAAACTGGCAGAATGGCTGGCGCTGATTTAGTGCAAGATTTATTTTCTGGCGGATGGATTAATTACTATTGGCCTTATTGAGAACTTTAGGTCAGCCAGGCCATGAAAACTTCACCCATCAGATTTATATATGATGGCCAAAAAGGTTGCCATTTAGAAAGGCATTATAACTATTTGTTACAGGGCTGTGTTCTAAGGACGTAGCCCTGTAACAAACAATTATCTTTTTTCTTTCCAAAAAGAAAATCCCAAAATGGGATTTTCTGTTTGTACAGGAAAAAAGGAATGCTCCCCTTGCCATGGGAGGCTTCTCATATAGCAGAGGGAGCATTAAAGAGTTTTTTCATGGTCCTTGCCACCAGGTTTTACATGGAGGTAAAAAACAGTAAAATGTGAATAATTGTACGCCCATCCGCATTGGGTGGGTGGACATGTAGTCATTTCTCCAATTGCCCTTGCTTCTTAGGGCCTTTGAAGGGAGCTAATCAGGTGTTAATCACGGCAGACTCAAAGAAGTCTCTGCTGTGATTAACCTGAAGGTCCGTCCATATTTAAATGCTGTGGGCGGATCGCATTCTTGGCAGTGATGATACTCCATCACTGATGCAATGGAGCATCCTACCAACAAGAATTAAATCGGATCCTAAGTCAGTGTATCTCACACACCAACAAAATAAATATATATTATCCAATTAAACACATTTCTATTTTTTTCCAAACTTCAAAGGAATTTGTAACATATATCATTTACATTTCTGACTACACCACCAACAACATTGTTATACAAATGTGGGCAAATGCCCTTTAATCAGCTAATAAAATGTAAAAGCAGTGATGGATCCCAGTACATTGCAGACACATTTCAGTGCTAAGATTATTCAGTCTACCTTCTTCAGGCACAATACATATAATCATCTGATTTTAATTTTGTAGCCAGGTTGTGATTACGCTAAATAACTACAAAATATAGAACACAAAAAAAATTAAATGACATACCATTTTACATTAAACGCCCAGCATCAAAATTCATTATCTGCTCCCCAATCCAAACCGAGGGAGGAAAAGAGAACAAGCACCAAGAAGTACAGGCTGGCCATCATTTAGATATCTGCTGCCTCCTACATCCTGGATTGCAGCCATTGTGTCTTGTTGGGAGACCCACCCCTCCTCACCTGCTGGTGTTTCCCATTATGTTTTAAAATTCAGGAGGTGTCTGCTCCCACCCCACAATCCCCAATAAATGCACCTATGTTGGAGCTCCAGGTGATCCTAATATTAGACCCTAAGGATTGACATTATAGTTTGGCCACTGCCCCAGAGTAACTTGCTGGATACATTTCATAGGTTTGGGTACAGACTTTAAATTTCTGTTAGATATAGGGCCTTTAAATTGGATTTCAGCTTTAATTTGGGACTGCTGTACTTTTATTGGTACTAATTTTATGTAGAAAATTTGCACCACCATTTCTCTATGGAAATATCCCAGATCTTCCGATGTGCTATGGTTTCAATTTATATTTAATTTACAACAAGATAACCCATAAGAGGTCGGCCAGGGACCGTGGGAATCATGTAATTATAGACAACAAAAGGTCCCTAGGAGCGAGTAAAAATAGAGAAGGGAATCAATAAGGACCCAATCAGTGCTTATTTTTAAAGACTTGTCCAGCCGGACAGTGGTCATAAATTTTACTGATATAGTAATTATGCAACAGTTACAAAGAGAATTCGCAAAGTTGGACACAAGCCTGTGTTCCGTACAAATAATGGAGAAAACATAAACAACAAACAGGGTTCAGGCAAAAAAATGTTTGTTACAATTGTAAGGGGATGGAAAGTAAACTTAACAAACATTACATAGAGCACCCTTATGTATAAGGCATAGTATAGTTAGGTACATATAGGGTGTGTACAAGTGTCGACGGCGTTTCGATCCTACACACGCAATATTAGGATCATCATCAGGACAACATTAATAAGGCCTGTACAATTTAACCGGGATCATACGGGAGAAAGCATAAACCGCGATCCGGGTCATGAAGGAGGGATGGATGGAATTAGAAGTACGATGGAGAAGGAGGCAACCACAAGACTGGGGAGGTCGTGTGGAAGGGGCTCGCTGCAGGCCGCGTTAACACACGTGAACAGGAAATAAGGGAATCCAGAATTAGTACGCGACGGATACATACAATTGCCAGCAGTCGGCAAGGTCCGCGACTGGTGGAGACAGCTTCAAGGGGATTATCCCGATCCGCGGCAATGCGCGTTCACGGGGTGATTTCCGGAATCCGGCAGTGCGGGAGCAAGGTCCGGTGATACGGCTGCTGGTATCACCGGACCTTGCTCCCGCACTGCCGGATTCCGGAAATCACCCCGTGAACGCGCATTGCCGCGGATCGGGGATAATCCCCTTGAAGCTGTCTCCACCAGTCGCGGACCTTGCCGACTGCTGGCAATTGTATGTATCCGTCGCGTACTAATTCTGGATTCCCTTATTTCCTGTTCACGTGTGTTAACGCGGCCTGCAGCGAGCCCCTTCCACACGACCTCCCCAGTCTTGTGGTTGCCTCCTTCTCCATCGTACTTCTAATTCCATCCATCCCTCCTTCATGACCCGGATCGCGGTTTATGCTTTCTCCCGTATGATCCCGGTTAAATTGTACAGGCCTTATTAATGTTGTCCTGATGATGATCCTAATATTGCGTGTGTAGGATCGAAACGCCGTCGACACTTGTACACACCCTATATGTCCCTAACTATACTATGCCTTATACATAAGGGTGCTCTATGTAATGTTTGTTAAGTTTACTTTCCATCCCCTTACAATTGTAACAAACATTTTTTTGCCTGAACCCTGTTTGTTGTTTATGTTTTCTCCATTATTTGTACGGAACACACGCTTGTGTCCAACTTTGCGAATTCTCTTTGTAACTGTTGCATAATTACTATATCAGTAAAATTTATGACCACTGTCCGGCTGGACAAGTCTTTAAAAATAAGCACTGATTGGGTCCTTATTGATTCCCTTCTCTATTTTTACTCGCTCCTATGGTTTCAATTGCCCTCTTCGATCCAAGTTGTCTCTTCCTCTTTGGACTCCAGTGCTATTTTAATTTTTTCCCCCAGTTTACTTTTATCTCAAAACATCACCAAATATGCTTTGTGTTTCTCAATCAAAAATGTATATACAAAATAATGTATTTTCACAACTAACATGGACGTGTTTATGCTCTTTAGTATGTGGGCATACTTTTAGATATATGTGAGAATGTTGCAGTATGGAGACAGATGATGCAAACTTTACTGAAAATGATTATTACTAAAAATGTTTTAATATAAAGAGTGGTGGGATGGGTGATTGCATAATTAAGAGTGTGCTGTTTGAGGACGGATCAGTGAGTGGTGGATGAATTGTTTTTAGGGTTGGTGGTTACTGTCACACCCTATGGGGGGGGGTGTCACCTGCATGACCAGCTATACAATACTGGGTTCATTTTGAATTGAGGATAAGGCTGTAAAGTTGGAAGAGGTGGGCTTTTGAGGGGAACAGATGGGTTTGTGGAAGTGTTTTTTTGTGTGTGTTGGGCTTGCATGTTGAAGTTGATTCCCTGTTTACATTTATACATGACTTGGCCTGCATTTGAGACAGCCACCTGTGTGACATTGCCCGTATCATATGCAAGACAAGGTATGTTGCCTTATATCTTCCTAACTCAACAAACAGAGACGTTCTCAGTGCAACTTTTATGTCTTGGAGTTGTATCACAATGTTCTCCAAGATATGGGTCTACCTCTCAAACAACCTCAGGTTATCTTCCTGGTGGGTAGCAATGTTAGACAGGGTCTATCACATATGATGAATATCCCCCTACAAGGGAGCAGGGATAGGAAAATTGATCTTATCAGACATCAGGATTTTTCCATTTCTAAAAAACAGCGCATGCGTGGCTGTCTGATAAATCTACTCTTTGACCATTACGTAGAGGATTATCATCTGGATGACTGCTAGAGAGAGATACTTGATGGGGGAGATGTCCTCCTCAGCAAGAGTTTTATCTCCCTCAGAAGACTGGGAAAATTCCAGAGTTGCACCAGAATTGGCATGGTGGAAAAGGTAGTCAACCGTGGTACCTGTAGGCTGTAGCTGGTAAAGAAGAGTCTGGGATAGTCAGAGCAAACATTAACGACTTTTTAACTATTGCCTGGAGACTTGCAATCCATAGGAGATCCCTAGGAAAGAGACTGCTGGTGTATTTAAGATGTTCTTCTATGTGAACATCTTCCCCTTCGGCAAGGAATGTCAAAGAGTAGGTTGCTTGCAAGACTATTGCAGAGAGGATGTGGCCTAACGGCAAGGGCAGTCAATCTTAAATCTGGGGAACCGGGTTCGAGTCTCAGCAATGCCGCTCGTCATCTTGTGATTCTCTGCAAATCACTTAATCTCCCCGTGCCTAACAAAAATGAATGGGTCCTTGTGTAACACAAATCGAGCTCATGTAACAAGCATTGATACCCGATGCTTTCTGGTCAAGTTTGGCTTAAATAAAACTCAGAAAAAAAGGCTGTTCTGGCAGAATTACAAATCACCCTCAACTTGTAAATGGTATGGCAACACTGACAGACTCTTGGGTCATAGGAGCTACAAGAAAATGGCATTGTCATTTGTGTAAGTTTGGCATGAGAGATTATGCCTATGCCAAAATCAAACATATTGCACATTAGCTTTAAGTATCAGATGACACTTTAGCATAGACAAAAAGATACATTAAATTAATATTCAGTGTTATGTGCCCAAAAAAATTAGTTATATCCGTGTCATATCTGCTAGTGCCATGGATGCTTCCTTTATGGACAGAATCCTGGATGACAGCTGCCGAACAAGTGTTCTCAAAAATGGCAATGCTCATATGTGCTTTGATGCAGCAGGTGGGTTCAAAAAGTAAACATAAACTTCAAAACTGGACAGTGGAACTGAGGAGAACTGTGATAGATGACACAAATGGTGTCAATGCAGAGACATTTAAAAGAGATACCTGTCATAATTCTGTCACAGGAAGACATTTCCTATTGGACAGGCAATTTTTAGAAAGGACAAAGAGGAAACCGTAAACCTTATGGTCAGAGGCTTACCTGAACGCTGGATGGTAGATGTTTAAATTATTACTAGAAGGATGTCCCCTCATGGCGTGTGATGTATTTGGCAAGTTTTGAAAACAAGAACCATTATACCACTGCAGCTGCAAAGGAAACCATAGACAAAGAAAGGAAATAATCCAAAGCAAAACTTACATACAGAAACATGCTTTATTACACCGTACACACAGGCCAAAAGAGTCCTAATCTGGTTGACATTTACTGGGATAAAGGTGTCACTTTTAAGCATATATTAACATGATGTTAGCCAGTAGAGAGTGTTAGTTGCTGTGACAATAGACATATTATTCAATGATTAATTGAAATTAGAACAGGGATGGATTGAGTTGGTGCCAATAGACATACACATACGTGTACCGATAAGTAGCAAAATGCAATTATGTATTTTGTGACTTAAAGACACAGATATCAGACATAATACCTTCACTGATTAGACCTCTTTTGAAACATCCTGAGAAAGCGGTCCCTAATGAGTGGTAGTAGGATAATAGTTTCAATATCCTGATACATAAACAAAGATAAAACTAGTTAGATGAATGACAGATAGGTAAGTAGTTGGTTTACCAGGTTCTACCATCTCTCTGGTATGTGTGGTCAGTCCACTAGTTGGCACAGTGTTTGCAGCAGAAGAAACAGAAGGGTGGGATGACATAACAGGACCTTTAAAGTAAAAAAAAGATATAAGATGGATAGGCATATTTGAAGCAAATTCTAGTAGAATATAAGTATGTTTAAAGTACATTGTCTCAACATAGATGAAGCAGATACATTAATGGAAATATTGTGGTATAAAAAACAAAGGTATACCATTTTCAAGAGTTTGGCTGTCATATTGATAGCAGTATAGCATACATGTGTGGGGGTCAGCATGTGTTTAGATGTGGGGCCTGGTTGATTCCTTGCCACAGTGTGGGTTTCTCCTGCTTTGGCTGTTGCAACCAATAAAATTGATATGGAGATGGTTTGAGCGTGCACAGATATGGATAATTCATTAAATCTAAAGAAGGGGTGGGTAAAACTGAGTGTAAGTGGCATCTGTGGGATGTATGGCTATACAAGAGAGAGAAGGAGAATGGAATATAGGAGGGAAATAGTAATTTATTTGAATGATAAGGCAGTTTTGGTTCTCAGCTGCCCTGATGTTGGAATCTACTTGAACAGGCAGGTCAAATAACAGATGAGGTAAGAATAAAAGAGAACAGGGTCTTCCTCAAGGAAGACCCTTTACCACGTATATCTGAGCAAACGTCTCTGTGACTCGCCTCTTCATCATGCACCTTTTTGTTTAGATCCCCACTGTGTCTGTCTGCTCCCGACACAGTGGGGATCTCTTGAGTTACTTGCATGTAAACAGGAGGTCCATGTAGTTTCTGGTAAAGATATGCAACAAAGGTTAGTACATGGTCTGTTTCCTTCCCAGAGAATTTTCTCTTCTTCTTGAGTGGGATTGGCTGTAGAAACTTGGCATTAAAGTCACATAATTCATGTGATAAAAGACAGAGCCTATGGTGAAGCTTGTATTTATGTGCTTGCAGGGTTAATGTAATGTTGCCAGGTGTGTATGATTTAGGCCAAGTGAATGTTATTTCCCTGCTTTCTTTTCTAGTGATAGCTTTCCATAGCATGTGACTGAAGTTTGGTCATATTGTTTTTGTGAAATTCCTAATTTCAGTAGGAAGAGTCTCCACACTCTCTTGGAAGGAAGTGAAGACTTGTAATCCTGGCAATGGTGAATCCCATCAGGACGGAGATATATGCCCAGTCGTAGGCAGAAATCTACTTGTGCATAGATCAGCGCATATGTATTTCCCTATGTGAATGCGGCCCACAATTCTCTCATCCTATCCTTTGAACTACAGCTCAAAGTAGCTCAAACTAACACTTATACAACATCTTGCTCTCTAAAAAAATATAAAACTAACAACATATCAACACTATTACAACAACCACTCTCAACACTAGAAAAGCAACACAAAATAATCTAAACATACTAAGACTTCAATTCTACTTTAAAAATAACAAAAAGACATAAGTGACTCTTTCCCTTTTGTATCTTCTACATTTACACTTCTCTTTCCTGCCTTTCAACTACTCCCTTCCCTTGGCTTGTTTGCTCTTTTTATTCTACCTTGTTTCTCTCTGATTTCTTTATCTATCCTTCTCCTAACGCCTCATATTTACCTTTCTCTTTCTTCTTTCCCTTCCTTCCCCTTTTCCTTCTTTTTCTTCTCTTTCCCCCCTTTTCCCCTGATTGCCTTTAAAATTTTACAAAATGCTTTTTAATTTTTCCCTCTGGTTTCTTATATTTAACTCATGATGATCCTTTATTTTTTCTCTTTTTGATTCTGTATGACAATGTTCTTTCTATGATCTGTATTTTGTTGTTCATTATACTTTTTCTTCAATAAAGCATTTCAAACATAAAAAAAAAAAATAACAAAAAGAAGAAATAAGCAACCACATTTCTCCTAAAACCATTTTTTTACTTGATTTGTAAAATCGCCACACATTGCCTTGTAAATAGGAACATATCTTGAAAATGTAACAAAAAAACACATCAGCTCATTACTAATGTAAGAAATGCAGAAACCATATTACTTGTGAACTATCACAAGGGCTCCTGTTGTGGGTTTTAATTTGCCTTGGTATCAACATATCTTGAGAGTCTGCTTATGCCTACTGGTGGGGAGAATCTAGGGCCATATGTGTGAAGCATTTTTCAGGTCGCAAACAGGCTGAATCACAGAATCGGACCATTTGCAACTGGAAAAATGCTTTTTGGAATGTGCAACACCCAAATTGCAACTTGGTAACTTGTTACTGAATCGCAATTTGAGTTTTTTTGATTTGGTATTTAGAAGGGGCATGTTTAGGGCATTGCTTTCAAATACCGAATCGCATTGGTATGTACGAATGTTTTGTGACTGAAATGTGGTTGCAAAACATTCACACTTTACCGCCAACACAAAGTTGGGGGTAATGCATTTGCAAATTAGAAGTGGTCTCCAGGGGACCCCTTTCCCTTTGAGAATGTTGGGAAACCATGTTTCAAGAGCAGGCAATGGTTCCACGGACCACTGCCTGCTGTTAAAAAATGAAAACCAAGCGTTTCATTTTGTATTGTTGAAACTCATCCCGTTGTCCTTTAAGGAAAATGGGTTGCATTTAAAAAAAAAAAAACTTTATTCAAAGATTATTACACATATGGTGATCTGCTGACCTCAGCAGGACACCATCCCTGTGATGGCTGTGATTCCTAATGGTTTGCAAACTGCGACCTACCTCATCAATATTCATGAGGAAGGTTGATTTGCGACCCACTAGAAATTGAAAATATGAAACAAAAAGTTCCATACATAAGGAACAGCGATTTCCAAATAGCGATTCGGATAAAATTGCTATTCCTACTCTTTGTACATCAGGCCCTAGCTATTCCATAGATAGTCAGCCTACATAAAATGTACTTTAATGGTTTATCTTGATTTATGTTTTATTGCCATTTGTGGAATCCCTATTGTGACCATGCCCATAGACAATGTTATATAGCTAAAGTGCACCCCACTATTCTATGGAAATGCCTCACCCCTGTAAGATGTAGAGTACTTCTGTGGCAGTACCTAGCACTTTGAACATTTTGTAACTGTTGTGCACCTTGGTTCCCTTCAAGTACATTGTGGTTTTTAACCCCGCCATGGGTAGTGACATTAACACATAAATTACTTCTACATTATCCTTCTTAAACCCCTCTCAAAAGAACTCTCACCAGACACCATCTTACAGGCTTTCTTCTTATAAACAGCAAACAAAAATATCTCCACAAAGTGTTCTAACTGTGGAGCCCGTTGGATACTGCACCCCCCACCAAACGTGCAGCATGACCAGATGATGAAGCATGCCCCCTCTGTGGATGACGGCCCAGGCACCCTAAACAGAGAGACTTCTATGGGTTAATGTGGAATAATGTTCCAGAAAGTGATTCTTTTCGAATGTCACACCTTTATTTCTAGTGCCATTCACCTTCCAATGACGAAATTACACCTATGTCACTTCATGGCCCCTACCAGGGTGAGAATACCTTGTAAGATCTTATGCGGTCCCTGTCAGACGCAGAATCGCTCCTAAGCTATTGCCTGCCTCTTGCCAGGGTCAGTGTAATTCCCATGGCATTACGGGAATAATACAGTAACGCCAATGGCCCTGCCTGTGCACTGTCATTGGCAAGCTTCCTCTATGGCAATGCACTACTATTGTCGTGGCTGACAAAGGGGTGACAATGCCAGAAAGTGACACCCCTTCGATGACAATTTCTGGCCCCTGTCACTAAAACTGTCTTGGTCATGCCAGTGGTAGAATACCTTCAAAGGCACCGCCTCGCTTCGGTCATTTGTAAAAGAACATTCTAGATCACGACCTTTCCTTTGTTAGTGGCATAAATCATCCCGAGTCAAGCCACCCCCAGTAGCAGACTCCCCCAATAGCACTGCAGTGTCCATTTCAGTGTCAGAATCTCTCCCCTGAAAACGCTAAGCCCTCCCAGCAATACTGTCGCACCACGATTAGAAAAAACGTATATGGTTCTGGCAAAGCTCAGAAAGCGGAAAGTCAAAAACAATTACAACCGTAAGCTTTCAGATAAGGGAAATTGATTTATTTAAAAAAAAATGAAAAACTTTTAGCCCAATGAACAATTTTCTCCGTTTTTTTTTAATTTTATGGTTGGGGACCAGAGGGGACAACATTCTGTACACCAGCTTTGGGACAGGACGTATCTTCTTCACTGCAAAGGGGCCCAGCAATTTGCACCCCACTACATACAAACTTAGCATGCTGCCACTGATGGTCACGGAAAAAGCAGCAGAGGAGTATGAAATGCTGTGGTTCCATACCTCACCAAATTACCGGACACGAGCAAAACAATCGGTATAATTAATGTATGAATATATTAAGGTCCAACAGACATGCATGTGGGAAAGCGTGTGGAAGGAAGACACTTGCAAAGGTTAAAAGAATGCACAAGTTGGATAGTTTAACATTTTATAGTTGCTATGTAGAATATTCATTTTTCTGCATCTATATCTGCAATTTACTTTTTCCAGCTGCTATCTCCCTTTGAGATATTACTTTGGTTTTTCTTCTGGTTCAGCAATCAGTTTAGGTTTAAGAACCAGTAAATTTAGTGAAGTACAAAATATTAAATCGTTTTAAGTAAAATCCTTTCACGTTTTGACAGTCGATGCCAGGGTCAAGCAGAGTTCTTGCATGAAATATTTAAGTAACACATCTCACTAACCCAAGCAGCATGTGGGAAATTACATTATTTCCTTGGCCATTTGAACATCAAAGGTAGCACCGGAGTGAGGGATTGTCATTAAACATAGTATTACCTAGAGTGTGTCTGGGTAGTGCACTTAAACGCATTTCTGCAGACTGTAATAATTTACAATCTGAATTGAGATTCTGAATTTTAGGTGTCAATTACCATGTTTTCTTCAAGATTATGTCTGCGTGCTAAATGGTTTTCCGCTTAAACGGCATTCTGCAGAGTTAAAAAAACACAACTTCACACGTTCTGTGCGAAGTATATCAGGTTAGAAAAATTCATCCAAACTTTGCTAAAACACCCAATTTTATTGTCATTACTTGAATGATGTTAGGATGCGCGGCGAGACCAATTGCCAAACGAGTGAGAAAATGCACAATTTATGGGTAAATGCATAATCATATGTCTTGTAGTTTAGAGCTACAAAGCTAAGTAACTACTCTTCACGGTGTTTTTTTAATTGATTTTTACATTATACGACTGCGTTTAGAAAACATGTATATTTCGAATTCCTAAAAGATTCCAGAGAACGTGCAGTGTCACGGTAACAGTTTTCGAAGAACAGGCCGGCTAGGCAGAGCTTCCGGCCCGGAGGTGGGGATTCCGGACAGTGGCGGAGATTTAGCCATGGCCAAAATCTCCACCTCCGGGCCGGAAGCTCCGCCTCCGGGCCGGAATTTCCAGCCCGAGTGCGGACGTAAAGTTAGTAGTCGTAAATCCATTCTGTGAATACCAAAAGTAGTAAGTGCATTCTGTGAATACCAAAAGTAGTAAGTTTAGGATTTTGTCTTAAGTTAATTCTGTGAATCGGGCCCCCAGTCTTTACATAAGTGCAGTGAGTTCCCCATCCCTGTTGTCATGCTTACGGATTATTGGTGTCCTGCCTATGGATTTACAAGCAGGACGTTTTCTGTTTGACTGACTATTCAGACTAGGTCGTGTCTATTTTAAACAGAGGCAAAATATATTGAAATGTAAGGTAGGGATATAGTAGTTTTTCAATGTAGTTGCAATATTCCAGTCATCCATCAATGAAATGCTAAAGCTAGAGTTAACAATTTGCTAGTGGCATACAGTAGCGACTGATATCGGAGGAGAGGGGCTGGGGGGGAGGAGACTACGACAACGACTACGACAACAACAACAACAAAGAGGAGAAAAACAAGCATTTGCAATGCCATCGGTCTCGCCTTTGGGACATTATATGTATTTAGCTAAGCAGCCTGGGTGATAAAACATCTACTGATCTTTAACATGGAGGGAAAGTAAGCACCAAACTGTGTGACATGCCATGTATGAGAACACATGAAGAGAAATATTGCCTTTCAGTGTGAAATGGTAGAGTCCTAAGCTCTGTTTTTGATATAAAATCAGGGCCTTCGGTGGTCATATCACTGATAATATAAGATTTGGAAAAAATATTATTGTCTACGGGTGCTCGTGGTGGACAAATTCTATGGACTGGAATCGAGAGAATGCTAGTGATTCTGGTATTTTACTGACCTCTGCTGGCCGTTGTCTATCAAGAATGTTTAATAGAGGAAGTTGCCAGAAAAATTTTAAAAAGAAAGTCCCTCATCAGAAAGCAATTCTGGTATTTTTCTGACCACTACTAGTCGCTTTCTATCAAGACAGTTGAATAGAGGCAGTTGAACAAGCAGAAAGCAATTTTGGGGTTTACTGACCTCTGCGTGTCGTTTTCTATCAAGACAGTTGAATAGAGGCAGTTGAACGGAAACAAAAGTCCCTAAGAAGAAGCAGACAAGTCCTAGGGCTGATCTCCAGAGCCCACAAAGTACATACACATATATGTATATACTAAAGTATATAAAAGAGGTCTCAAATGATCGACCTAAAAAAAGAACTAACCTGCCGCCTACAGCCCGCCGCATTGTCAGTCTTCTGCTCCTCTCGTGGCTCCAATGCAGGCACAGGCTCCCAGCCTCCACTGCGGCCAATCCTGAAGCGGCTCTCATGTATGAGAGCAGCTTCAGGATGGGCCTGAGCGCCGAGGATTTGTACTCCCACGAAGACTAGGAGCCTGTGCTTTGCAGCTGGGCTGGAGAGTGCTTCAGTGCATATGACGGTTTGGTAGGCCAGAGATGGCAAGTGAACCATCATGCCACTGATACCAGTGCCAACCACTCAGTTTGGTACCTATCACCCCCCTAGCCCAACCCTCAAGCCTCAGCCTGGAAACAAAATAAAATGACAAACTGGGGTAAATCATCTTTTTTTTTTTTTTACACTGTTGGCATGGGGTGGGTTGCTCCTTCGCCATTTCGGAGGAGCCGCCGCTGGCATATCAGTTTATTTTTGCTCAATTATGAAAAGCTTTGCAATGGACACATGCAAGCTTATAACAGTTCCTTCCAAAGTGTGTGTCTCTCCCACTTCACTGTATGTTTCTAATCAACCCTTCTGATAGTTACTGTCAGTTCAAAGGTTTGCACGTATAAAGTTATATTGGATTCCGGAAATGAGGCTGTGTTAAAGGTCACTCAGAGTGTTTTCACTTTGATCAGAACAGTATTTCCTAGTTCTCCAGTAGAAATTACTCATAATCAGCATTAGGTTAGAAAGTTAAATTCTAAAGACACACTGACATTAACTGCATCTCATCATCGTTCAAACGAACACATTTTAATTTACCCATCCCTTGGTGTCATGAAAGTGACCATTTATGTTCGGCGTTCCCTGTTAGCCTGGAGAGCAACAGTGAGTTAACTGCATGATTTGTAACACCATGCAATGTAAAGATTTCTATGAACTTAAAACAGATGGCCAGGATGAGGAAGGTCTACAGAATTTGCTACTTAACTATAAAGGACTTGAATCACTAGCGGCAATTCGTAGTATGGATTTAGAGGCACTTATTTGCACCTTATATGTTCTGATCTACAGTATCAGTGGTGGCTAAAAGGTTAGTCATCACTAAAGGTGATGCCTTGCCAGCAACTTTCATTTATTCTTCCTTACCCATGACATGCTTAAACATGTTTTGACTATTTCTTACCAAGGAATTGTAATAAACTGAGCTTTGGAAAAACAATGAAAGTTAAAAAACACTGAAAGTTAATATGGTGTGTGAAAATACCTCTTTTGTGTGGTCATCCCCATTTTTGCTGAATTGTATTGCTATTTTTTAGACTCTGCATACTTTTGTCCAGTGCCCAATGTATGTTCTCTGACTCCAAAAGCATGTAGAAATTGGCTACTTCCCGATTGGTGTAGTTAACTCTACTATATGACTACAGTTTGCGGTATAGAAACTGCATACATGGCATGGAAAATTAAAGTCACCTGTGGGCTGCAGCACTTATTGTGCCATCTACTATTGTGACAAGGAAAACATGGGTTCAGGCCTATGTGTCTAACCTGCAGTGTGACTTTTAAAAAAAGAACTTTTTTCCAGGTGAAAACCTCCCTTATAAATATTAGTGATTCACCCTATGTATGCCTTGTAGCCCACTAGAGAGGGTGCATTATATTTAAAAGCCAGGTAGATAGAAAATTAATATTACCAGTTCCTTACAGAGATAAGATCCAACATGCTATTTTCCCTGTTCAAGACTATCTGTCCTACGTAGAAAACCAGAGTGAAGATTAAAATACTAATATTGCTAACTGGAGAAAGGGAACACCTAGAGAAATTATGAATATGCTATTTTCAATAGTTATTTAAAATTCCATCCTATGGTGAAGTCAGATTTTTGAAAGGCATTGTGGAAAAGTATTTTTAGAAAGTAACCCATTTACCTGCCTGAGCTTTAAGAGGCTAATTAGCATTAGTCCTTTCCGACTGCCAGTCTGTGCTGAGCCCTAAATGAAGTGTGAGTGAGGTGGTTGACCTTAATCGGCAAGGAGAACTCCTCTGAGCTCCTTTTACCAAGAAATCTTAAAAAATTCATGTCTATTTTTCCCGTTATTGGATTTTTGTTGTGCTGATGCCATTTTGCTTACTAGTTTTTCTCCCTGCACTAGTTTGTGCACTTCTAAATGCTTTACACATTCTTTTTGTGACGTTAATACTGTCTGCTCTGTGCCATAGCAACCAGGGATTGAGGTCTGGTTTAGATTACTGAAACCTTTGACTGGACCTAACACAATAGTGAATTCTTTACTGGTGGGGGGCTCCAATCCACCACAAATAATATACCAATTTCCACATTCGTATTTACCACTGTGATCTAGAACCTTTTAGCAGTACAACTCAGTTGTAAAGATTTAAATTAAACATTCGTAAATTTAAATGAAGCAAAAGTTGATTTACATTTATTTAATTGGCATTGTGTCTTTGATTGGGTCATTTTTGTTTGAAAACATTTTTAGTATAATTTTTGCTTCTTAAGTTCTTTTTGGTAACTTGGAGGTAGATCTGGCTACCCTGTCAAGTCTTAATTTGATAGGAATGAAGGTCATGTGCAAGGCACGGAAGATGGGCCTGAATGCCAGGAAGGCGGACTATTAGCAGGTACACAAGACCTCGGTAGAAGCCATTCAGCTACAGATCCAGTCAGAGGAAAATGATGAAGAGATCGAGGACACAGAAGTAGAGGAGGAGGCAGATGATATTGTGTCTCACAGCTCAAAGCCCACCATATGAAGCTTCATGACAGTCAGATAGGGTTTATCAAGCCAAGCTGACTGCCCTAACCCGGAGGAAACAAAGATTGCACTAGAAGAGAAACGGCTGCTCTCAGAAAAGAGGAATGACAGACTCAGCCTGATGTCCAGTGAAGACGGTGGCAGCAATTGTTAGGTGTCTATAGGGGGACATACGCCCCTACACCCCTTATTGGATTTAAAAGGTAGTGTCTAGCTTTATGGTGCTGGATAACATGGACAAATACTTCACATCCTATGCAAGGGTATTGACATGCTCAGAGTAGACAAACAGCACTGGGAACCTTAATGTGGGTGCTGGTCCCAACACTGAAGAGCGGTACACTGCTTCCTCTAGAAGAAGGGGTTACTGACTCATTCATACATGAAAGAATCACTAGTGCAGGCATTTGGTCTTTCACCTCAGGGGTACCCAAAGAGTTTCCAGGACTCGCAAAAAGTGTCACAGCAAACTTGGGCATGTTTTGTAGATATCCCATTTAAACATTTGATTATGACAGATCACATGTTAAGTAATTGTTCTTCATAGTTACATCAGCATCTAATGGAGTTCAGCCTGACTGAGTCCAGAATGTTTGGACTGACAGCTGATTTGTGGGTATGGACTAGGTTGCCCAAAGTTCTCAGAGTGGCTAATCCCAAGAAGGGAGGGCTGCCAGCACCACACTAGGGACGATAGGGGAACAACAACTATGGGAAAGAAAACTCCTAAGGGCCCCAAACGTCTGAAAAGTGGAAAGCATGCCAACCCACTCATGAAAAGCAGGAAACAGTGAAACTAGGAGGAAAGAAACCCTTTGAGAGGGATAAATACTTTAACTGCCTGCAACCAGGACACAAGGGAGATTCCTCATTCCCCAAGAAGAAGGCTAACACTAGTAGGTCCTCCACAGGAGTGACAAGCATAGCTTTGCGTGAGGATTACCCAGAAGACGTCTCAATAGCCCTTAGCTGGGAGGTAGTCCCAGAAGATAAGCTGGTAATTCCAGAGAATTATAAGGAGAACTTCCACATGGTCACAGCGAATGAAGTTCCTGTCATGGCCAATATTTGCCAAGACTAGTTTGCAGGGTCAAGAATTTCTATGGGTGGGAATCTGCACAACAGCTATGGCATCCTTAGGATTGAAGAAGTATCAGCCCAAAGGAGGGTAATTGTCAGTCCCCAAATAGTCATAGACTACATCCTTGGCAGTGAGCTCTCAAAGGTAAGAAAAGAGCTAGCAGGGATGGCCCTTCCTGAACAAAAACAATCTTGCTAACAATTCGGGCACACTTGCACCATGGTGCAAGAGTCCCTGCACTAGTGCTAGACAGCACATTGTGTTCCAGCACTAACAAAAAGCAGGAATGCACAGTACAATGTAACGCACAGCGCATTCCTACCTTTTCCGTATCACACAGTGCAGCAAGGTGACTTGCTGTGCTGTGTGATAAATGATAAATATGCCTCATAGTCTGTGTAACTCTTGAGGGGTATGATAGACAGATATTCAGTCTCAGGATATAGACCCTGCAACGAAAAACCTAAAAGGCCAACTAAATGTCAGGAGCAAGTGGGCGACTCCTTGCCAGCCCAAAGCCTGAAAGTGAGGCCTTCTCCAGGCATCAGATTTGAGCATCCATCTTTCTGGCATGGCTAGGTGCCTGCTTCCTGATACTGACAGCTGCAAGTGGCTACTTATTATTCCTTCCCTTTTGGGTAGAGTTGCCTCTCATTTGGGGACAGAAGCCTGGCCTAGGAGTAAAGATGAGCCACATTACCTTGTTGACCATGATGGTCCTATTTACTTGCTGGAAGGCCTTTGTCATAGGCTGTGCTTAGCTCTGTCCCAGGTGGGGTCTGTAGATGAGAAGGGTTCCTCATGGAACAGGTTAGCACTTGAGACTGCGCTTGATTGGGTGGCAATACTATCAAAGGCAGAAATTGAGGATAGGCCCAAACCTGAAGATGTGGTCCAACTTCCAGTAGGTGGTGGTTTGTCAATATATGTGAGGCTGGAACTGACCCTGCCAATGCTGAAAGCTTTCACAAATTCTTTCAGCTTACATTAATGAGAACTGCCAAGAGAATTACTGTTGTTCCTCGCCTTTTTAACTGGAGAGAGCCTGTGTGGGAAAATACCCCTGTTTGTGTGGTCAATCCCATTTTTTCACTGCTTAATGTTATTGCTGGTTTTTGGACTCTGCCCACTGAAGCGCTGCAGCCCGGTGCCCAATCATGTTCTCTGGCCCCCTAAAAAATGTATAAATTGGCTGATCCTGGATTTGAGTATTTCATTCTCCTATAAAGCCATATTATATGGTATAGAATCTGCACTCATGGCTTCAAAAGTTAAATATCACTTGTGAAGTAGAGCACTTGTGCCGTGCACTAGTGTGATAAAACAGCCATGGCCTACCTATGTAGCCTGACTGCTGAAACCCAATATCTGCAGTACGACCTGTCAAAATATGTAAAGACCTCTCTTTTAAATATTAGTAAGTCATGTGATGTAGACCTTTGTCTTGCTTTACACTCCCAAATAAAAGAAATTCAGCCCTTCGAAGATGAGGCACTCGCTAAAGCAGGAAAAAACACTTGAAAAGGAGACTCAGCACTCACAAAATGAGTCACATCAAAGGCAGTTTCAAAATAAAGCGAGGGGGTTTTATTAATGTAACACTCTCCAACAGAAAGACGTTCCCAGGTGTCAAATGAAACAGGTAAATCAATATGCAAATGCATATAGATATATATGAGCACAAGCAAATGATAATAAAACACTCACAAGTAATCAATTGCATGAGAACAAACACAAGCAGATAATAATGGCAAAACACACAAGTATATAATAATAATGAAACCTTCACAAGTCAAATGCAAGAAAGTAAAACATAAACAGAAAATAATGGTAAAACACACGCAAATAATAATAATGGTCATCCGCTGCAAGAAGAAGATTCTTTATTGTATTTGGTTATTTAAACCTTTACAACAATACAAAATAAGTATCATTATTGCAAATCTACAGTTAAAAAATAGCATACAAATAATTTATATAAATTGTATAAAATTGGGTAAAAATATAAACTATTCATTAAAAACTTTCTGTCCGTAACAAAACTCTAAATACCATTTTCTTGTCCTTCAAGGCTAAATGGTCATTCGGTGCACTGTTTGCTTTTCTTAATTACAATTCACAGTCACAAATTTAATGTTAACAGCTTCAGAAACAGAATATTTTAAAAACCGTTGGTAATTCATATCTCCAATAACTATCAGCTTAAGTGTAAAATCATAAGAGAGCAGCTTTTTCTGTTCACTTCTTAAAATGATAAACAGGCTGCGGTGAGGCATAGTCCTTATAACCTCTATCCTACTAAACGTAAAAGGCACGGCTTTCAAGGCCAAGTTATACATAGAAACAAGGGTTATGTTAATGTTTAAGATACGTATATATGATATCACTAATAAGCAGAGTTCTTAGTCATTTGTCCTGTTGTTAGAGATAGCCTTAAATGATAGCATTATGAACATTACTCCCCTACAAGCAAGGACAACAGAGGTTCCACTTAGCCAGGTGTTGGACTTGGCCCTTTTGGCACGTTCACCCCTAAACTTTTTGCCTTTCCTGTGACTTGTAATTGGTGGTCCAGAGTAAAGTGCGTGCACTCTCTGAGTGCGTGTGGTGAGATTGCCCTGCCCTCCCATAGGAATGCATAGGGGATATGTGTGTCCATGGTAATTCCTGGTGTGAGAGGAGTGCAGGGTCGAGTTTAGTATGTATGAACTCGTGAGAATAAATGCTGCGCAATGGTGTGCGCAGATTTATTGTGACTGGTGGAAAAGTGCCACTTTTAGAAGTTGGTATTTCTGTGTGCTGTGTGTCTCCCTGCCTGATGTGTAGTGCGTGTCTGGCTTGTGATTGACAGGTGCTGGATGGTGTGGGGAATTCCAGGAGCCAGGGTGAGTCAGCCCAGTGGTGAATAGAGAGATCTGCATCTAGATGGGAGGGAGGAGTTGCACCTGGGACCTGAATAGGGCTGTGCCTTCCCTCCACAATGCCGGTTCCGCCCCCTATGGTGAGTCTGATCCCTGAGCTCCCACCTAACAAAGGAGAGAGGAGCTAAGTAAAACAAAGTGCTCCAAAGCTCCCCTATACCAGTTCTAACTGGTATCCCTAAACCCTGTGCTGTGACACAAAGGGTAAAAGTGGTATAAATGCAGGGCCCCATGAAAATGTTCTGTTGTGCTGGTCCTGACGCTGGGGGCTGTTGCTGCTGGGCTCCAGGAGGAACTGCCACAAGGGACTGCCTCCCTGCTGGAGGGCCCTTTGTGCTGGCCTGCCTGAGCCCAGCCTTGTGCCCCCTGAACTTTGCCTTTTATTGGGAAGAGCGCTCCATTTTGGATCCTGGACTTTTGGCTCTAGCGCCCTGTGAGTGCTGTATTTTTATTCCTTGAGAGCGCTTTTGCTTGTGGGGGAGTGTGTTGGAGACTCTGCCCTAGCGCTGGGAGAGCGCTTCTCTTTTTGATTTGCAGCCCTTATGCTATTGGAATTTCGCGGGCTCCCACCCCGCTAATTTATGCAAACAACCGAGTGGGAGCCCACCCCGCATTGGTACCTTGGAAGCGGGTGCCCACCCCGCATTGCGGTGCTCATTGGCGGGAGCTCACCCCGCGATTGTCTTTATTTTTCTCAAGCGGGTGCTCATCCTGCAGTTTTGCTCGTTTTATCGCGGGTGCCCACCCCGCTTGCTTGCCGTGGTGACTGGTGCTCACCCCACCATTAAATTTAATTTAGACGAAGGCGGGAGTCCACCCCACGCTTCGGTGAAGAAAAGCTGCTGCCGCTGCATTGCGGAGATCGGCGCGGAAGAAGTCAGGTGGCCGTGCCTGGTTGGGGGCGTGGCCTGCTTCCCCCGAGCCGGAAGCTAAGGGTGGCAGAGAGGTGCTTCCATCATCAGCGGAGCTCCCGGCGTGTAAGGGAGCCCCGCAGCCACCCAGAGGCCAGCCGAAGAAAGAAACCGGCATGTCTACACGGGGCTCTCGTGAGCTGAGAGAGCCCTGCCCGCCAGAGACCGGAGTAGTCCTGAGGTGGAGGGACCGCGCTGGCAGGAGCAACAAGGAGCGGAGACCTCCCCCTGGAGCCCCAGTGAGTGGGACTACCTTTAAGGAATGTAGGTGCCGATCGAGGCACCTTGTCTGTACTTGGTCTGAAAGAGGGAAGCTGCCACGAGTGGGGTCTTGCGTCTACCTTCAGAGTCCCTGAGCGGGATTCCACCGGGTGCATGGTTGGTGCTTGTCGGTGCCCCCCAGTTCTTTCTCAACTGTCCTGCAAGACCGCAGGCAGCTGCAAAGCTGGGCCGCAGTAATTTTGGAGTCCCAGAGTGGGGCTTCCCCGGCGCCCAAGTGCCAGCCCCATTCTTTCACTTGAGGGCAGTTCATTTAAAGTCCCAGAGAGGGGCTCAGGAGGCACACTGGTGCCAGGGCTCAATTTCACAGCTGTCCAGCAATTAGTGGGCAACTGCCACGTTTAGGCTTGAGCAATTGCGCCTTTGGCTTTTGCTGCATTGCCAGCTTACGCCCTGACTGTTGTGGATATAGGGCATTTGAGCCCCTGAGAGAGGCCAGTTGGCCTGGGGCCAGTGTCAGTGCGTTGCGCCCCTGATTGGGGCACACTGGCTTTATGCCCCTAGTTTCCTAAAGCAGTTATGCTTGCGAGGTCTAGTCCCTCATAGGGTTAATGCATACTGTATTTATACTGGTGATGCGCAATGCGTTCTCCTAATGTGTTTGATGCCTGATGAGATTCCTGAGTAATGTGATTTGTGCATTTTATGGTTTCTATTACAGGATCTAATGCTAAGTTCCTAATTTTACCAGTAGTTACTGGTTGTGCTTTTACATTTTCTACTTGTGCTTTTCTAAAGATTCTGACCAGGGCCGATTGGCCCGGTCATGTGCATATACTCCCCTGTGAATATTGCCTAGTGCCAGTTGGCACAGTGTATATTATGTGATTATGTTTCTAATCTATTTATGACAATACAAAGGCTATTTTTATATATAACCTTGTGTGGAGTTCCTTTTGTGGTGTACCTGGGGATGTTGTTGCTGTCTGGGTGTGCAAACGCTTTACACATTGCCTCCGGGATAAGCCTGACTGCTCGTGACAAGCTACCAAGGGGGTGAGCAGGGGTTATCTTTGGCGTGTAACTCCCTTTCCCTGACTATAGTGGTGGTTTCTCCCTGGCTTTGGCGCAAGCCTTAGCCAACCAGAAATCCCATTTCTAACAACAGGTGAAAACGGCTTGCCTAAATGAGCGTATTCTCATGTTCCTAAATAGTGATTTCGAAAGAATTTTCCTTTGCACCAAAGGTACAGGACGGACACACAGAATATGGATTAATGTCTCTTTTTTAATCCCACAAAGGCTACAAGCTAAATTCTGTGTCTGCTGTTTCCAGGATGGGATCAAAACTTTAGATTCCATAATATCAAAACGGAATAACATAAATTGGTGTTTTAATCTTAATGAAAAAGTTTCTGCCAGATACCCCTGAGGGGCTAAATTAGAATAAGAGTTTATTACTGTCCAGGCATGTCTCCTTAGTGCAAATGCATTTATATCTGTTAGGTTTGATGCAATTCGAGTTGCAGCTCTCAGCACATGATTGAACAATGCTTTCCCCATTGTTGCTTCCCAAGTTTCTTGTATGCCTAAATCCTTTCTAGCCAGATTTAAGTGACTTCCCCAGGCCTCTTTTGTTTTACTATATTGTTGTTTCTCTATTTCCTTCCAGCATATATAGCTAATAGATCCCTTTTCGATGCTCGCAATCTCCAACATAAATATACAAAAGCATTTTCGCACTGTAAGAAACAAGCACTGTCAAATGCCAGGAATGAGCACTGTCAAATGAAAGAACCAACTATGAAGAGTAGTATCTATTCAAAACATGAAAACATCACAGACCAATGAATCATAGCTTATACATCGCCATTTCAGCTTCACACAACATTCAGGTCAGCTTGACTGGGATGCACTTTCAGTCATCCAAAAGTCTCAATGGGTGCGTCCTCCTCTCTAACTTAAGGTTGATCATAACAGTCTGTTTTGAGGTCAAGACGGAATTGGTAGGCCCTCTATGTTTTGATTCTGAGACAGAGAAGTACATTCCTCTCCCACGTTTTCAAACGCACATCCCACACGTTCTGTTCCAGCAAGGCTGTTTAGCTCTGTGCTGAAAAGAAAGGAAACATCCCACATAGAAGCTGCAGGAAATGCAATCACGAAAGAGCACAAAATGATGTTGTCCATTCAAAGTCACTTAAAACACATTGAGTTAAAGGTCACCACAATCTCACAATGCATAGAAAAGCATATAGCATAACAACCTTAATGGTATTCATAAGTGGTACAGGAAGAAAATTAATAATAATCTGTGCCTATAGTGACAAGGTCCAAACCCCTATTTTCACTGTGGGAGGCCTAGCTGTCCTATGAAAAAACGAGGTTTGGGTTTAATTAGCTTTTTGGTCGGTAGAGCTGTGTATTTATTCAATGTGCAGGCTTATATTGAAATGAGCAATAATTTGGTCACAGTGGGGGTTTGGGAACACTTTATGCATGGAGGGAAGCTAATAAGAAGGGAGTAATGTATGTTTGGGTTATAATTATGACAGATTCTTCTTTAATATCTATGTTACAGTTACCCCGGTAGAAGAGAGTAATTCTCGAAATGCATTGGGTTTTTGCAAAGAAGAATACAAGAGGTATTGTTACAACAAAAGTATAACTACAAGGAATTATCTTTTGTGGATTGACACTGACGGAAACAACACACTGAAAATAAAATCGTTGAAACATGAATGTCCTCGTGTTCAGCCTGTTTGAACTGGTGAAAAAATGGGACAATATGGTTAAATGAACTGTGTATAAAAAGGATGATTTGAATCACATTTGGTATGAATGGCGCCAAAGGGCCCCTCATTACAGGCTGTGCACCTCTGCTGTTGAACCAAAGTAAGCTCAGAGTTGAATTTGGACACTAGTAATTACCATAGTATACTTACCTACAGATGCACAACTCTCAAAGCCCAAGATCAGTGTGGGTAAAGTCATTTGTCATTGCATTAAGGCAAACAAGAACTACTGAAAAAGTGGGTAGGGCTGCCCCCAGGAACGTTTGCCCTATTGATTAGGTTATGCCCTGGAATCATTCCCATCCACTTGCTATTGCTAGGCATATACGTATCACCTCGAAAAACACCAAGCAGAACACTTGCTGGACAAGCAGAGGAACAGAAGAGGACTGGACATGTTGCGTGTGACCTGAGAGAAGCTATGAAGAAGTGGACCTGCTCTCCTTGTACCCTTAGAAGTGTACTCCTGTTGTTATATGGGCACCAGAAGAATGTGTGAAAGCTTTTACTCCAGGCTAGTGGAACTAAAAACTTTCCTGAAGTTTTGGACATCCAGACTTTCTCTGGGACCATTCCACTTAGTGTATCCAACCTGGGCTCAATCATGGTTGACCTGAAATTATATCTTGGTCCCAGTCAGCAGTGACTATCAGTCGTGTTTTACTTTTCTTGGGCTTTTTTACCTAAATGTTTAAGAATTCATATCTCTGATTCCGTTGTTGGATTTTTGTTGTGTTGGTGTCATTTGGTTATTAGATTTTTTTCTCTTGTTTTTTAAATTGTTGTGTGATTTTTATTGCATTGTTTTCTGCCTTTTTAACTGCTTTGGTACTTCAAAATGCTTTACAAATTTCCATTAAGTTATGTCTGTCTGCTTTGTGCTATAGATGCCAGGGGTTGAGCTCAGGTTAGTTGATTTAAATTGACTAGTCCTAACAAGTTAGTTACTTTATTACTTGTGGGGGACACTAATCAGCCCCAGATTTTAAACCACTTCGCACATATGGCCATTAAGATTTTGTGGTTGTGTTCAGCAAGGAAAGCAGGCTGAGGTTAACTACTTTGACATGAGTTATAGGTCAACAGATGCATTTATGTTGTTGAAGAAAACTGAAAGAAAGATGATAACTATATAGTTTACAACATTCTTAGTTTGGAATTTTTGATAAATGATTTTATTTCATTTTTTGTAGTCTTTCTGAACTCAAAATTGAATAGGCTCATATACATTCACTTGTTAAGTGTGATCTGTTCGGATGAATTTTTGCGTGAGTTTATTTTTACATAATCATACTTATTTTGATATTAAACGTGGGTATATACAGTATTTAAGACTTTCTTATATGCAAATATTATTTATTGTACATGTTTTGATTCAACATATCCGGCAAGGGATTTTATTGATTCCCTTATGGCTTTAATTAGGGGTATGCACGCTTTGGGATTTATTATGTATGGACTCTAACATACTTGACTTATATATCGTTATCTTATGAAGTCACTAATATTTCAAAAATTGTATTTATATATCAAGCCATATAAATGGCTTATATTTTAAGAAGTCATTTTTAACTCATCTGTGACGCGAGAGTCATAATGTCCTTTCAAGTATTTAAGATTTTCAAGGGCCATGTGTTGAATGATGTCACGACAGATCTCATAACGCATGCAGAGATCATCAAACAACTCTTCATTCGATGGTCCCTTTAAAGGAATCTGCACCTTAACAATGCCATAAAAATGTGTTTGGTGATGTCATCTGTGAATTAGCTTCAATGACCTCACACACTACAAACAGTGCTGCATTCTCTTTTCTCCACAAACTGTTTTATAAGAAGAAAAACACATTCACAGTTAAACCACTCTAATGATAGAGCAATAGCTGAAGGGCCACGGTCTTGTTCACAGTCGCTGTACACGTTTTTAGAGTGGTTTCTTGTTTGAAGCTTACTTTTACGCAAAAAGAAAGAATTTTGGGAGAAAAGAGAAAGTTGCTTAATGTGTGTTACCTCTGTTTTAGGGATCCTGAGAAGTTGATGAAATAGTATGTTATGGGTGTCAATCATTTTCCTTTAAATACTGAGCCCTTTTTTGGTCGAGCATTCAAGACCTTTTGTATATACTTTATACTTCTATATACTTCTTTGAGGGTTCTCTGCTTTTCTATTTGTATGTTTCAGTGTCCTTAATAAATCCATGCTTGCTAGTGGTCAATCCTTTCTCTTTGTCCCTCCTTTTTATCAGTTGTACACTCCCACAGAGCAGTGTCCTGGTACTTGTAGCCTTCCACTTATCCCATGGTAACATCTGTTTAAGCATTACTTTTCCGTTTGTCTGAAGCCTTTGACCAGGGAGCATGTTTTCAGTTGCTCAAGGTCAGTTTCTGTAAATAGGGATATAAATCCTACTCTTCTCTGGTTACATTTGTTGTGCATTCAAAGAACGAGGTGAAATGTTACATGCTGTTTTATGAGGGTGCCTGTCTCTGTTCCCTGCCGGGGAAGAGAATGGTGCCCACAACTATTTACATCGAGTTACCCGCTGCCAATGCTCAGCGAAAATCGCAACCTTTAGAATTTTTTATGTAAGTTGGCGCAATTTAAGTCGGGGACCGCACATCACGCTCATGGCGTCATCAACTCCATGTAGAGACTGTCTTGTTTCTTTCACTGTTGGTCGTTACTGCAGCTGCCTAAAATACCCCAAGCCATCAAACAATGGGGCATATCAACAACAACCGGCGATAATTATCGCTGAGCGCACTTAGCGCTCGGATAATTATCGCCGGCTAGCGCCGATTTTTATCGCTGAGATAGCGTGCTATTAGCAAAGCTTATCTCAATAGCGATAAAAATCCTGGTGCTAAGTGGCTAACGTGAGATTATCGCTGGAAACCCAGCGATAATCTAACGTTAGCTTGTTGATAGGGACAGACAAACTTAGCCATGATATCCTCCTTCCATATGATATCATGGCTAAGTCAGAAAAATACCAGACGTAAAAAAGCAGCGTTAACCGCGGTTAGCGCTGCTTTTTTTGTCTCTAACAGGGTTAGCGATATTCTTGATAATAGGAGAAATGTCGCTTAGCGACATTTCTCCTATTATTTTACTCTGGAACGCCCCCTTTGCATCTCATTAGAGATGCAAGGGGAAGCGTAGAGTAAAAGGGTGCTAACATGCAAATTTGCATGTTAGCACGCTGTTGTTGATAGGGTGCTATTTTTATCCCTGCTTTTTTGGCTTTTAAAGCCAAAAAAGCACAGATAAAGCCCTTGTTGATATGCCCCTATGTATGTTCTTGGCTAGAAAGCTCAGAGGACGCCTCCCACAATCCCACCCTGGAATCTCCCTGCTCATGTTTACAAGCCGGAGACAAGCATTCTGGTGTGTTTTACTGCTTTCAGGAATGCTTCATTGGTCTGCATGTGTATTTTTGGAGTCTTTAGGGCTCTTCCGCAATAAAATAATTTGTAATTCATGCCTGCATGGGGTTTGGAAATAGGAACGCCCGTAGGCAAAATAAAGCCATTTTTATATTCAGAATTGAGCATTGTAACCTTCGATGTTGCTTATTTTACCTGGAAAGGGTATCATTTGTTTTCTTCAATGAGGATTTGTTGTCACTGTTTGAAGGTGTTTAGCTTGTCATTATTAGATAACTATGATGTAAGAAATACAATGGAGTAGTAATTCAACAGTAAGCATTGGCAGAGGGTATAATATTCTGACAGGTACGAGATACGTGAGAAAATGGATTGATGGGGATAACAGTTTTTTCAGACAGGAAAAGAGAGACTTAAACTTGCACACTTAAGTATTTTTAAGGGTAGTTGGGGGAGTGCGATCTGAGCGGGAGAGTATTAGGATGCTGACTATACTGGCCTGGTTGCAAAGACAGGGATGTTAGACTTTTTTCCAGTTATTTTATCACTTTTAATTCATTTCTTTAATGACCTGTTAACAAATTATAAACAAACGATCTGCCCTATGCGCTGCAAACGATGGGTGCGTCTGCCTTTTATTGTGGACATTTTTCTTGATTATTGGAGAGACGTTTTAAGGTTTAGTTGTGTTTTATTGACGTCATGTTATTTTTTGTTATGTGTATTTACATTTTCTCACTAGACAATAGACTCTGATAACACACGTTTGGTTGTTTACTGTGTTTCCTTTACTTGCTTAATACTAATACTGAATAATGATATCAGCCGTTTATTAATGATTAAATAGTTGTACTTAATATTTCCCAACCCAATGGTACTTATAGTTTTTACATTACATTTTTATAGGAATGCTACACAGATTTTGGAAAAAAAGAAGGTCTTATGTTGATGCTATGAATGAAAACTAGGGTCTGCAAGTAACACAGACATCGCTTCACCAAGTTTCTCAACCCCCCAGGTTACCTTTCTAAGACTACTAAAAAAGCCTAAGCATTCATTAAAGATTCACTACTAGTACTACATGTGCACGACATGACTTGAAATCAAGTCAGCAGCATGCAAAGAACTCTGATTGTCTGATCTTGAGCACATCTTGTCCCTGTAAAGCTTACCTGCTTAAATTGAGTGTTTGGCAGTAGGATGGCTGCCCATGTAACCTTCTGTATCAAAATGTACATTTGAACAAGGGTAGCATGAAAGGGACACTCTCTATTGCGTTTTAGTAACTTTGCAAATACTCATAGTAAGAATGTAGTGTTCATCGTAATTGCTACTTTAACATAACTTTATTTGCATTTACACTCCACTAACATCAAAAGAGCAGCTTTGCCACGATTCTGGCTGACAAGGAATGGCTTCGGTGGATTCATTTTGTGTTCCGGCGATATTTGTTCTTGTGGGATTAGACTGGCATTTATTGTTCTTTCTCCAGGGTGGGGCGGGGCTGCTTGGGCAGCCACTGGTCTTTGAACAACTGTAAACAGTTGCCATTGTTTCGGGGTTCCCTTTGAAGGGGGCACAGGCCATCCCTGCTGCCCTGGTGCCAGGTTCCGACAGCCCCTCTGAAGGGAACGTCTGTGGAGATTGACAGCTGGGGTTGGAATGCATTCACGGACACATACGGCACACATACCACACAAGGAGTGCACAGGTGGGGCTGATCCTCAAAGCACTTAAGGGAGACAGAGCGTGCTATCTCAGCTCGGATGCTAATGAGGGAGTCATGCCTGGAAGGGCTTGCACTGAGCTCACATGGGCCTCCTATTGGTGCAGGGCTACTGGCTGCCTTCCTTCTTCTCGCAATAAACGATGGCTCCAGCTCCATAAGGAAGGAGCAATGGGCAGTGCTGGAAGGGTAGTACAGAATATTGATGTGTAAGATGTAGGTTTCTGGCGCAGGCGTACATGTAGACTTCACATTCGCACACTGTCCCAGAGCGCACAGCTTGTATCTACAAATCACACTCCGCCACTCTCCACTTAAGTGGGAGATCCAGCAACTTTAAGTCACCCTATAACAAAAGTTATAGAAAGTTATAGAAAGACATCAAGGAGCAGAAGAAGACAGGAGTAACCAGTATTGAGGATGCAGAGGGCGTTGTCCACAATCGATTGAACTGCAGTCTCAGTGCTGTGGCCCTGACAGAATCTGCATTGAACAGATTGAAGAAAGTTGATGTCCTGTATATGCGATGACAGCTTGGAGGCTACACAACCATTGCCAAGGAGAGGCAGGGTCAATACTGGGCAGATGCTATTAAAGACTTCAGGATCCTGTGATTATTTTTTTAGGGGAGGAGAAATTTGACCCCTTTTTAGACAATCTGGGATCGAGTCGTGATAATTAAAGTTGTGAGATCTCCTTTCTGTTACACAAAACAGTTCAAATATATTCCTAGAAGATGAATAGAGAGCAGTTGTTGCAACTAGTACAAATCACTTGGTTTCTATACACATGTTATTAATTGCCAATAATGTGTGTGCATAAACGGGGAGAGAGTGTAGTCTTACGGCTAGAGCGGTCGACCTCGAAGCTGGCAAAGCGGGATCGCGTCTCGGCAAGGACGTTCAACATCCTGTGATTCTGTGAAAATCACTACCCCTAACAAAAATGAATGTATCTTTCCGTAACTGGTGCTATGTAAAGCGCTCTGATACCAGATGTCTCGGGTTTAGTTCGCGCTATATAAAACTAAAAAAACAAACTTCTAGAAGTGATATTAATGAGCGAGGACACATCATCTAAGCAAAGTCAAGAAATTAACCACTAAATAAGTATCTCATGAAGAATAATGTTGCACCTTTCGACTAAATACTAATAGTAGGCATGACAAAAAACACAGACGCTTAATGCATTCAGCGCAAATAGGAGCTGTAAACACCTAAAGTCCTGAACTTTTTAAAAATACTTAAAACAATTATATCCCACTAGCCACCCCATAGCGGTTAAAGTGGTTGCAAACTCCTTAATATGGTCAGGCTAATAAAACCATGACACTTCAGAAGTTTCTGTTTGCTTATAGAGCCCTAGCAATCACCTTTTCATAATGATCGATGAGGATACACCTTTTAGAGAAAACAGGATGCAGGTGATTTGAAGTAATGCTTATTGGAACAACACTCCACACATTCATTGTATACTGTGTACCCGTGAATGTAAATTGCAACTTGCACAGCAGCTTCTGAATATTTACCTTCATTCGCAGATAGAAGAAGTGGAATGCTATAACTTATTCACCAAAAACTGTTGCACTTTGGTTCTCTTCTGTGCAGATGGCTTGTCTTTCCAGCCTGGGGCACATGATGTGTAACAACTGACTGAGAGTTTATCTGGCAGATATTTCACTTCTGCTGATGATGAATACTGCCCCGCGCATCCCTGGCAGCGACTTAATGCAGGCCCTAAAGATCCTGATGTACAGGGGCACACCAAACATTCAGAGGCCCCCTCAACACTCAAGGGACTCCCCATTAAATCCCAAAGTCAATGAATATCATGATGGGGTCCCTCCTCACATTCTGCAGGGGTCTCCCATCATGTTGCATTATGTCACCACTCATGGCAAAGGGCAGTCCACCATATTTAGACATTTCAGCCACTGTGACAAATTAGTCATAATCTCTCTGGCATAGTATGTGCCTGGCAATTCAACGTGCGGACTTTCCATTGATAGAATTCCCATAAACGTGTGCTGCTTTAGTACCCCTAATTAATAGGTGTTCTATCACCATTGGAGGTCCCATCCCGCAGATCTTGTGTTGAAGTGTTTGTGCATCTTAGAGACCTCAATGAAATGGCATTTGTATCACCAAAGCCAGTGGGAGAAATACTAATGTATTTTCTGTGGCACAATAACAAGGCCAAAAAAAGTGAGCCAAATTTCTGTCACTAAATTTGTTCACAAATACACTAGCTGTATGAGCAGAAATAGTTGTTGTCAAGTTCCTGGCATTTGGAAATTCCCCTTAAAATCTTCCATCATATATGTGGACTTTCTACCATCTGTATGGCAGGTTTACCACAACCTTTTCCTGTGGCTTTAACAACAGCCATTAGCAGAGTTAAAACAAAAAGTGGAATTTCTAAAGTTTTGTGCAACTCATTACATTAGACTTTCTAGGTCGCAGCCTACCTTGCTAAAGACCTCTTGGGGTCATTCAATTAACCTAGAATACATTGTGCCATTGCTTACCATTGGCTTTGTGGTTTGTAACTTATATTTTCTAGCTTTAACTGCTTTAGGTTGTCCAGCTCGAATTTGACCCTTCATTGCCAAATCCTTGTTTAATTTATTCTTATACACCGTCGCTTTCTGTAAACAGGCCTTTAAATCTGTGCCCCAACTTCTCAGCATGGCAAAGTCTTGCTTTCTTAAGTTTAAAGCAGCAGATCTGAGAGACTCTGCCCCTCTCAGAAACTTATTCCAAGTTCTCTGGGTCAAGCAGGAGGTCACTGCTGACCAATGGGAGCAGGGCAACTCCCCAAGGATATGACCACATTCTGTAGAGTGTGGCATTATTTTGTCCCACAGTGCACCAAATCCTCCAAATTCATAATGGCTGATTTTCCAGCAGTGAGGTAAGAGCTGGCTAAACACACTCCTAAGATGCCTACGTTCCATAGACTCTCCGCCTTGCATCTGCTCATTCCTTCCATATGCCAAGCTCTGGTTTTAGGGTCAAAAGAGTGAAGTTGTAAATGACACTGAGACCTCCTCTTCTCTTTGTAGACCATGGTTTACAACTCCTCCCCCTGCTTTGGCATTCCTGTGTAGCAGCACACTTCCCTCCCAACAGAGCTGGTTAACCCCAGGGGCTCTTTATCACCTCTTCAAGGCAGCCTGGCTACTCCACTTAACTCTGACCAATCAGGACAGACCACTGAAAGGCTGAATCTGGACTTAAAAACAAGAAAGTCATATATCTTCTTGTCTGTACATTTTAGGAGAAATTCAACAATATCATATTGTTGGATTTATCACTACCATTCTGGGAAGTCTTTGAATGGAAGTTCTATCATTCTCCTATCAGGAGTTGTTAAGTTAATAACCTATTGCCATGTTAACCTATGTGGCATGGGATTTGCAATGGGAAAATTGACTTGGGACATTTTTCCAGCACTAGAGCTTATAAAACATATTTTATAAGTACTTCGCTTATATCTATAGGACCTCCACCCCATAGAACAACTTGGGGAGTCTTTCGGGGTTCTGAATCTGTAGACATATTGCAGATCCTCCCTCCACAGTGCTCCTAGCATCAAAGTCAAATTTGTGCAGCACTTTATCACAATGTGGGGAGTGAAATATGAAATTTCACTTAACCCATGGCATATAAAACTCATTTTATAAGGGTCTTCCTTAAAAATACCTGACCCCCCCCACCCCTGGGACACCTAGTGGAGACCCTGGGGGCTCCTAATATGCCAAAACATTGTAGGTTATCCATTTTTAAGTTCCCCAAACACCAAAGTCGATTTTGGGCACAAATTTACTTTTTAAAAGCAGTCCTGCCACCCAGGGCTACTTTTAAACTGACCTCAGGCTTCAGCAGTGCACACGTGCAAAGGCAGAAAAAGCTGCTTGCTTCTAAACCGTCATACCCTTTTGTGGACTAGGGACTTCTAGGTAGTGTTAATCCCCCTGCCCTATCATTTAATGGGGTCTGATAGGGTAGGTCATGCCAATCAGAGGGATACCCCATACCATAGTGTACCCTAGTGTATGTAGGTGTTTTCACTGTATTCTAAATGTGTCTCTTTCAGCATAGCACTGGCCCTGGGCCTGGTTAGGCAGAGCCCATGGTCAGACAGAGTCAGTTACCACCAGTACCATTCAGCAAAACGTTGGGGGGTGCCCTGGGCACAGGATGACTTTGCAACACTATCGAACTGAAAGTTTGAGCTACTGGCTTTGCTTTATTATTAGCAACGCCGATAGCTCAAACTTTCAGTAATGCAAGACCTATTTAATTGCAAATGCTTGTTGACATTTGGGGCAGTCTGTGCTTCAGCCTTTATAACTCTTTCTACCACAGTTACAGCTTGTGGCCTCCCCCACAACCTGTTAATGATTGTAACGGTTCCCCAGGGTTTGTGAGTTGCCCCAGAAGGGGGTTGAGAAAGTAGAGAAAATATAGCAATTGTTTTGTAAATTTAGAAAAGATGCTGTGGAAAATATGTGTTTTTCCGCACCAAAAAAGGTTTGCTGCGCTGATATACTCTTTCCAGCTTTCCCAAATAGCAAAAAAAAAAAAGAAAATTCGGGAACTGTTTTTCAATTTTGAAATTGGAGGCCAATATTTGTTCTTTTTTCATTTTTCTCCTTCCTGCAAAAATGGGCCGGTGGAACACAGGCAAGTTTAATTTATGAACCCCTGAAACCTATACATTTTTAGAAAAGAGCACCCAATTATACATTTATCAGTGGGTTATTTGTGTAGATTGCGGAGGTTTTCCATAAGAAATTAATCATTGGTAGCAAAAAATAGTTAATGTAAGTAGAGAAAAAAGGAAAAATCGTAGCAAGGTAACCATCTGTAATTTGTGCACTGACGGCTGAGCTACTGTTTAATTTACCATCTCGTCCAGGTAACTCTTTTGGTCGCAGTGTCTGTAGGTTTTCCAATCATCTGCAATAACCTAGGCAAATAACCAAGCCACAGCATACAATGATTCGACATTCTGAACCTACCATTTATCAGTTGCTAATGACAAATTTAATGAAAAAAGGTTGGGTATGAAAGATTGTGAAAATGTACTCAAGAGAGTGAGTTTCGGTACCCGGGTTATATATGCTTCTGTGACTTTTCCAGTACCCATTAATTCCATAGGATAGGGTATATTAGCAAAGTGTGATTTTTCTGAATTTTCACTTATAATAGGCAAACATTAGAGCTAGAGAGATGTAGGAGATGCGGGGAGAATGTTTTATTTTGGTTCCATTATAAATGATATTCATGTTGTGATTGTATTCTTCTGGTCCTATTGAAAAGCGCTCTGCTGAAGACAGAACTAGTCCGCACAATATAAAACCACAAAAAACAAAAAAATATTTGAGGAAGGCTAGTTAGTAGTTCCAAATCTGGAAGAGATATTATCTAACTGTGCACCTACCATATGCCCATGGATGATTTGGATAGGAAAATTGAATTCCTCTGATGCATTGTATAGAAATGTTCCAAAGACGGGTGTCAGATGGTTCTCACTCACACTCATTAGTAACATGTGTACATAAAAAGTTCTTAGGAAAGTACAGAACTGGTAATCCCAACTCCTCACAATCAGGGCTGACCAGCTGCATCGAGGAGACCCCACACACCACCCAAACCACCCAGCAGGAGGCACCCACGGCCCGCCATGCTCCCAAGACCCCCAGGAACAACACATGGCCTTCCAATGCTGTGTGCTGGAGGCCCAGAGGGAGACGGCTGAGCAGGTGCGGGTGGGGTTCGACCTCATGGCTACCAAACTGGATGCCATCCATGGGTGTCTAGTCCCACTCCATGGCCTTCAACGAGCCCTGACGGAGTCCTGACACAGAGACAAGAACACCTGTCCGCTCAGAGGGGCTCCAGCGATAGCAGCCGTGAGCTGGCACACCTGCGGAGGCTCATGGAGGACATGGTGCGGATGGAGGCGGAAAGGATGGCAGCCAGTGCTGTACATCAGCGAAATGTAGCTGGGCTCTACCATGCCCTGCAGACCATCATCATAGCATTGCTGCCACAAGCCATGGTGCTGATGAATGCTGCTGACCCCACACCATCCACATCTCCGCCCCCTGGTGTGCCAGTTCCCCACAGTACGGCAGGCATATCCACTCCGGTACCTGATGTGTCACTGCCAAACAGTGCAGCCGACAACCCTCCCCCGGCCCCTGATGTGTCAGTGGCACACAGTGCCCCAGCCGGTACTGCAACACCCACATTTGGGGCAGAGCACACATCCGGGGACGAGGACGTGGATGGGTTTGTGATCAGGAGGCATTAGCTTTCATTTCCGCCACCCGGATTGTTCCTGCTTGGTGTCGCTCATGGCCCCATGACCTACCACTGACCCCAATACATTCCGATGCAGTCACCTTGGACAGCAACATGGACTGCCATTACCTGTTTGATGACCAATGATACGGCGACCACACTGCGAACTGTACCCTACCTCTTCCGCAGTACTTGTCATCAGATGATGGACTCTGGCTGGCCCTCCACGGGCCCATATTGTGTAGTGTGCTCGAAATTGCCCTGTAGTGCTCCAGCTGCAGGACTGCACATGATGTGCAATAAACATCCAGTGAGGCACTGCTGTGTTATGTCGCTCATCATCCATGTATGAATGTGTGGGTGAATGTAGGGACAGTGATGTCCCTTGTGTCAATGATGCTCATCCTGTGGGATGCTATTCAGAGGGTGCTACATAGCATATTGTTTACTGGGTCCCATGAACACTACAACAGGGACACACGCATCAGTCACTTCCATGTCTGGACATGGACTGAAACACGCCCAGATCCCACATGTCATGTGGAAATATGGATTTTTCTGATCAGTTATGTCCCCTATCTTGGACCCCAACGGTTTCATGTATGAATCACAAGCACATGTATGTTCCCTCCAGTTCCAGTTATGAAGACGCAAACACATGTGCGTCCACCGTCAACATGTCCTCTGTCAGATCCGCCATGAATAGGCCGGATATTCCATTCCTAAGTATGAAAGGCCACCGGCTTTATATGGTTCACTTATGCCATTTTACAGTCCAGGCAAGTAGGCCCTGATTCTGTCATCAAACTCTTCTTGCCTTCTGTCTCTGAAAGCTCCAGTCTGAGCCTGCATCTGTGACCATGAACTTTGTCTCATTCTCTGCGCGGCTCACGAAGCCTGACATCAGCCTATTCTCTGCCAAAAACTGTATTTCACCTTCGAAATTATCTGCTCCGTTCCCTGCCCGATGCATTCCTGTCTAGCAGTTTAAGTAAACATTCATCCAGCTACCGAGCAAAGGCTCGGCTTCTCTGTCTTTATGCAAGTAATTCATAGCCCTATTGCTATGGAAGATTTCCGCCCTCGCATCTAGTGTAGACACTTAGACGCTTGTACACGCACTAACAGTCAGTATAGTCAGTATAGAATAAGATTCTACTCGAAGAGACCTCTCTTTTGGATAACATAGTTCTTTAAACATGGGATGTTAGATATGATTTGGGATTAGGTTGACTTGACCCTCCAGACTTCTGTCGCCACATGTAGAGCTAAATGTCAAGTCCCCTTCACCCCCTAGTTGCACGTCAATTACACATCATGCTGCTGCGCGCGCATTTCTGCCAAGTATTTCTGCTGACATTGCGAAATTCTTTCATAGAACCACCCTATTATGACATCACATCTAATGACGTCCTTTCATCACTCCCAGTTACGCCTATTTTTGCTACGCACGAATATATTATCCATACTATCAATTGTTACGCCTCTTGTATTTGCTTCACTGTAATGCCTATTGTATAAAAGTGATTGATTGTCAATAATGTATGTACTTCACTTCCTGAACCTTCGTGGTGATGGAACTTGGAGCAACCGATTATAATCGACCATTGGAATAAAGCCCATTCCGAACCTCTAATACCACGGATTCTGCCTCTTATTTACTGAGCTATTTTATTAAGTTTCTGTATCAAATTAAGTCCCGGTAATTAAATTATTTACCACACATTGTTGCAAGCCCTTTGCTGGTCTGGCGTACGGCAGGCCAGACCACTCCTCTTACACTCCGAGGGGGGCCCTCATTGCTACCCATCGCAGGCGTACTCGCTAGTGGTGTGCAGGTCACTGGTCTAGTTGTCAGCATTTCACAGCCACTCCCTGAGGGCAGGTTTTCACGCACACCACACCCATCAGGCACATGCGTCACAGGCCATGTGACTCCGCCAACATAAGGGGCCGACGACATCACATTCACCTCTGCCGGTGGTGACTGGATGACGGACGCTCCATGGTTCTCAATCATAAAGGGCCCATGAGTTGTTGCACACAAGGTTAGTGGCACCCGAGGCCTTGCCGCCGTGACTGGCCTGTCACCACGTGGCCCTGACTGGGCTTGCACAGGGTTAGTGACACCCAAGGCCTTGCGGCCATCACGGGCCTGCCACCATGTGGCGCTGACTGGGCTTGCACAGGGTTAGTGGCACCCAGAGCATTGTGGCTGGCACAGGCATCCCACCACGGGATGGTGACTTTGGGTGCAATGAGTCAGTGGCACCTTAAGCTGTTGTGCAGGTGTGCAGCCTGCGATGATGCCCCGTCCCGGTGATCCGAACAGGTTTTGTGTGCCCTGCTGGACTGCAGTGTAGGCCAGAGCCAGCGGGCAGCACTGGCCTACCACCACGAGGTGTTGCTTCTGGGATCACAGAGTTGGTGGCACCTCTTGGGCTGAGCGGGTGTGCAGCCTGCAATGAGGCCGGGTGCCCTGGTATGTCCTCTGCCATGGAGTCATCAAGACCCAGCACCAAATGTGAGACCTGGAGGCCTGCGGAGCGGGGCGGCATGGTGTGGAGTGTGCCATGTCCGCGGGCCCAGGACTTTGTGGCCTGCAGCGGCACGTGGTGGGACCTACTGTCTGCACGCCGGTGGCAGAAGGTGAGCAGTGCAGCCTGGGTGTGCATGGGCGGGCATGCTCTGATGGGTGGCGGGAGGGGCTGGGGTGCCTCTGTCTGGGTGTGCATGGGCGGGCAGGCGATGTTGTCTTGTGCGATTGTGTGTACTGTTCCAAACATGTATCTGGACTCTGTTTCAGATGATGGGTCTGTCTCAGATGTGTGACCTAATGGACTGTACTACATGGTGGCAAGTGGTTCGAAGCACACCGGTGGCAGCAGGTGAGCAGTGTGGGATGGGTGCGCAGGGGCAGCACTCTACCTCTCTCTCTCTCTCTCTCCCCCTCTCTCTCTCTCCCCTCTCTCTCTCCCCCTCTCTTCTTCTCTTTCTCTCTCTCTCCCCCTCTTCCTCTCTCTCTCTCCCTCTCTTCCTCTCTCTCTCTCCCCCTCTCTTCTTCTCTCTCTCTCTCTCTCCCACTCTCTTCCTCTCTTCCTCTCTCTCTCTCTCCCTCTCTCTCTCTCTCTCTCTCCTTCACTCACTCTCTGTCCTTTGATGTGCTCAGGACACACCTTCTCATCTTGATTGGCCCGAGGGGAGCCGCAATGTGTCTTCATTTCATTTCTGTGTTCGTTTTAATAAAGTTTGATTTGTTGCTTCGGAAATGAATGTGTGATGCTCATTTTTGTGATGACACATGCATGTCACCAGTTGTGGTTCTGCGACATCATGCTGATAATTTTGTAAGTGATTGGGTGTAGCTGATGTGGCATGTCTTTGGTTTTGGGGGGGCGGGGAGTGGGTGGTTGCGGCCGGTCTTGTTTCCCTTTTGGCCCTCCAGGCTGCATGTTCAGTTGCCTGGTGCATCTGTTGCCCTTCCGATGTGGCTGTGGGCTGGTCTCCCCTTTGTGGTGCAGCTGTGGTCCGACTTAGCACCAGGTTAGAGCAGGTGTTATTTTCCTGCTGCTAACGTGCCTTATCGCCTGTTTTGTGTTCTTATCGCAGTTCTGTCTGGTCGTTGTGAATGTTGTGGAGTGGTGTTGTCTCGGCTTTGGGCACAGGAACGCCTTCTCTGCATCTCATTAGCGATAGTTGCGGGGGTCATACGTGGCAATGTTTTTTGCGGCTGCTATCGCGGGTAAACGCGTGCTGTGAGGTGTTAACGCCAGCTTGTGAAGGGGGCGATAAATTTATCACAACTTTGGCTGCAGTAAAGTGCCGTTAACTCAGCGATAGTGCCTTGTGAATATGCCCCTAAATGTTACAAATTAGGAGATAGTTAATTTCTACAACATCAAATCCCGTGTTGAGCAGTGACACAAAAATTAAACACAATTACTACCACACCTGCTACTATTGTAAGGGTGCTAGCAAAAGCCGACTGTCACAGATGGGTATTTAAACTGTTAGAGGAGACATGAAACATACCAAACTGTCAATCAAGCAAACGTAGGAGAGTGATTGGGGCGACCTTTTGAGACCAAGAATGAAATAATGCTCTGTCAATGATTCACAGGGTAAACAGAAAATCCAGATTTAGGTTGATTTGAACATATTCCCTAGAGCCTGCTTTGCTCCGAGTATATCACACAAGGTGGATCCCTACAGAAATACAGGGTACCTAGAATGCTCCTTAAATGGAGTCACATTTTTTACACTTGACTTGGTCACGTTCAGTGACAGTCTCCTTTTGAAGTGAGGCGGCAGACAGATTTCAAAGAGGTGTTAAAATGGAATTTGAGCTCAAATTCAGTGTCTACTGGGAATTGCACCATTTCATACAAAGATTATGTTTTGAAAAAGCCTGCACACTTGACCCTGATACTGCTGAACCGCTCCCTAAGCATCCACTGGATGTCTGATAGGCCCTTGAGATAAGAAGATTAGATTAGAGATGAAACAGAATGGTGTGTGCCTGAGGAGATACATGTGAAAATGTATAGCACTGACAATAAATGGTAGAACTGTCATCCTTGGTGTGGTTTTCCCCCAAACCTTTGCCTTCACCCCTCCTGTTTTCAGAATTTGCTTTGTTTGCTTTAGGGCTTTGCACACTATACCACTGTAACCAGTGCTAACGTACTTGTGCTCTCTCCCTAAAATAATTGGCTTACACCTGATTGGTATATTTGATTTAATTATAAGTTGCTAGTATATGGTACTGCATGCACTCAGGGCTTGTAAAATAAATGGTGCTAGTGGGCCTGCAGCACTCATTGTGCCACCCACTTAAGTAGCACTCTAGAACATGCCTCAGGCCATTGCAGCCTGTGTGCAGTTTTAAACTGCCAATTCAACCTGGCAAAATATACATTTTGCCAGGCCTAAACCTTTCTTTTTAATATATATAAATAGCCCCTAAGGTAGGTCCTAAAACCCAAAGGGCAGAGTGCCTGTATTTAAAAAGTAGGACATGTGTTTTTAAGTTTTACATGTCCTGGTAGTAAAACATTCCAAAATGTGTTTTTTCGGTACTACAATGCCTATCTCTCCCATTGGATAATATTGGGTTATCGTATTACATTTAATAAGTGGCAACTTTTGATGGGGAACAGAGAGGAATGCCAAGTATGGACTCAAATGAAATGTAATATAAAATACTTTTAAATGGTCAAATTGGATTTTAAGTCACAATTCTAAAAACACCACTTTTAGAAAGTTGGCATTTTCTTGTCCTGAACATTTGGTGCCTGCTGCCTGGGTCACATGACTTGAAATAGCTTGGCAGTTGGCCTTTGTGTATTCCTTCCAGAAAGTGAGACAAAGGGGGACTAGGTGTTGGCAGGATGGACCATTCCGCCAGGATGGTTGGGAGGGAGTTGTTCCCTGCCCCACTTACATTTCAGAGGGCTGCCTCCATCAAACAGACAGAGGGACTTTACACCAGTCTTTTGTAAGGGTGGGCGTAATGTGCGTAAGGGACCTATGCGGAGAGGCACGGAGATGGAACCAATCTCTACACTCTCCGCATAGTTCAGTTATGCACATCCCGCCTCCATGCCTCCCGCCCGCCTCCCGCCCGCAGTATTAAATAGATTAATAAAGCAATTTTTAAATAACATTACCTTATCGGCGGCAGCCCTGGGCTTCCATCCTTCTCCAGCGTGTCTTCTTCTGGGAACTGCGCATGCGCGGGAGCCCGCGCATGCGCATTCCTGCCGAGGAATGCGCATGCGTGGGCTCCCGTGTATGCGCAGTTCCCAGAAGAAGACACGCTGGAGGAGGATGGAAGCCCGGGGACGCCGCCGATAAGGTAAGGTTATTTAAAAATTGCTTTATTAATGTATTTAATACTGCGTGCGGGAGGCGGAGTGGGAGGCGGGCGGCCAACTTTCGTTATGCCCGAGTGTGCGGAGATTTGCCCTGTTTCTCCACCTATTATCGCGGAAGGTGGTAGGGCAAATCTCCACACATTCCGTGGGCGGAACGGAGTTGTCCGCCCACCCTCAGTCTTTTGTCACCTTAAACTACTTGGAGCCTTGCTACGAGATGGGCAGAACTTTCCAGAATCAGAAGTGAAGGTAGCTAGGATGTCACACCAACTTCAAAGGGTGGCAACAGGCTTAAATATTTGACCACCTAATCCAACTTTTAAGTATACTCATTGACCTGTTGACTACAGAGGAGAGACTGCCTTGTTCCCCAGAGGACTGCCCTGCTGCTTGAGGCCTACCTTGTTCTCTAGAGGACTGTGTGAGAAAGTGCCATCTTTCTTGCATGGTATGCCCCCACTTTTTGCTAAATTGCTGAATGTACTTCGATTGAGTGTACCCTGGGTTCCTGCCAATCAGGTGCCCAGGGCCTATGTTCCTTCCTTAAACCACACAAACTCCAAATTGGCAAACCCTAGCCACATGTCAGCCCCTAGTAAATGGTACCCTAGGTACCCAGGGCCTTGTGACCAGGGAAGGCCTCTAAGGGCTGCAGCACTCATTGTGCCACCCTCAGAGGCCCTGTACCCTTACACACACACACTGCCCTTGCAGGTTGAGTGTCTGGATGCAGGACAAAACAAAGAGTCGACATGGCACACATCACTGTGTACCATGCCCATCACCTACACTGCCAAGGCATATGTCAGCCACCCCTCTAGCTGGGTGCATTACGCCTATGGTGTGGGCACAGGAGCAGGAGCCCTGTGCCCCTACAGTACCCGGGTCCATTCCTGGGCACTGTAAGTGCAGTGCTGTCACTTAAGAATACATGGTGCTGAGAGCTTGTCAAACACGAGCTCCACAGCACCATATTGGCAACACTGAAGCCTGGGAAGTTTGGTATCAAACTTCTCAGCACATTGAACCCACACTGATGCCAGTGTAGGATTTAATGTACTAAGCACCCCAGAGGGCATCTTAGAAGATGCCCCCTTACAGCTAACTTGCAATCCACGTCTGCTCTGAGGCTGCCCAGGCTGCCACACAGCAGACACGTTGCTGGACCCCTGGGTGGGAGAGCCCCTGCTCTCCCGGGCCTGCAACAATGCACATCCTGGGTGAGGTGAGAAATCTCCTCCCCCAGGATGAGCAAAGGGAAGCTTCAAAGGCATGCCGCCAGTTGGAGTTTCCCCAGGCCACTGCAACCCCCCACTCTGGCGGGAAGCTTGGCCGGAAACCCCATACAAGGACAGGGGATGTGCCAGCCTGCCCACCCCACCCCTCAGGTGGGGGAGGCGAGGTGAAGCACATCTCCGGGCTCTCGCCATCTTGAAGATGGGAGGCCCTACCCTATCAGGATTAGGCTACTGCCCCCCTCCCACAGGAGAGAGGCAGGATAGGGGGTGTACCCACCCCAGGACAAGGACCCATTGGTCCCTGGCCTTCACCTACCTGTAACGCCCCTAAATCTAGTATTTAGGGGCCCCCTGAACCTTCCTTCCTCAGATTCCAGATAGAAAAACGACAAGAAGAGCAAGAAGAACAAAGACCTGCCCTGCAGCTGCTAAAAAGAGAAGAAGACACCAACTGCTTTGGCCCCAGCCCTACCGGCCTGTCGACTCTCGAACCTGCACCAGCGCGGCATCCCACGTGGCCAGCAACCTCACCAACCCCGGAGGACCTGGCTACCCTTTAGCTCTAAGCCCCTGGGACTCCCACGAGTAGAGGCTCTACTCAAGAAACCTACTTGCTATCCCTGGCACCAGCCCGGGACCGCGGACCCAACACACTCTGCACCAGCCAAGCCTGGCCAGTGCCGGAGTGGACAAAGACCCAGAGGACGACCCCACGGCGACTGTGACCCAGAGTCCGGCACCCAAGGACCCCCCTCGACATCCCGGAAGAAGCCTGCAGCCTCAGAACCAAGTGCCACCCCAGCCGCGATCAACCAGAGGGTAAGATTCCCGACGTCAAAAGGCACCCCTGCACCCGGCGCCCTGCGACCCCCTGTGCCCAATCCCGGGGTACCCACCTAACCTACAACTACCCAACTTACCTCTCGAAGTGGTGGTGGCACCTGAAACATCCTCGTCCCCGAGCCTGCAGCCTCTTTCCAAACCGGAACATTCCCATTGATTTCCATTGAGCGCCCTAAGGCTCAAAAGCACCCTGCACCCAGCCGCCCGAGTGGCCCTGGCAGTGCCCTCTCTACTCTAACCTACTTCCCCACTTGCCCTGAGTAAGTGACCAGGAGCCCAGCTCCCACAGCCGCGTGGCTTGCCAGACAGCAGCCACCAACCAAGGCCCCCCTATCCCTCATAGGATAACATTGGGCCCAACTCTCTCTGCACCCGGCCGTCCTGAAACCGCTGAGGGTGAACCAACTGTACTTACCTGACACTGGGGGACCCCTGAGTCCATGCCCGGAATTTCAACACTACCAGTCGAGTACTTACCCTTAAACCGCTAACTTCATTTTCCTCATAGGGTAACATTGACTGCCTTTTTCTTCAAAAATCTTCTAAGTGTGAACTTTTCAAAACTGCAAAAATTCACCAAAAATCAGCCAAGTGACAAAAACGAATTTACTCACCTGCTCCTAGGTGAGCTCCCAGTGCTGGATCTTGGTGCCCAGCCCTGACTCTGAAAAGTGTTCACAACTATACTTACTTCTAACTCATTTTTCTCCCATAGGAAACCATTGTCTGCTTTTCTGTGAAATTTCTTCTAAGTGTCTACTTTTGCAAATTTGAAATATTCTTTTAAAATCGTACCATTTCTGCAAACGAAATTACTTACCTGCTTTTGATAAGGACCCCAGTCCTGGGTCTAGGCACCCAGTCCTGGATTACTAAAGTAACGATTAAGTACTCTACCTGCAATTTGAATTTCTTGCCATAGAGATCCATTGAATGTTTTCTGTGAAATATTTTCTAAGTGCTAACTTTTGAAATAGCTAAATCTTATTTAAAAATCATTACAGTTATTAAGTCGACTTTCATCACTTGATTCTGAATACTGACCCCAGGCTGGTTCTAGGATCCAGACCTGGAATTCCAAAAGTAATCTGAAAAGTAATTTATTACAAATAACCTGAATTTACCATTGAGCTCAATGCATTGTTATGTTTAGGAAATAGGATTGTTTTATGGCAACCAACTGTGACTGTTTACACAAATTTATTGCTTGAAACAAAAGTATTTATATTCAACCTCTCATTCTGAGAAAGTATATTTTTACCCCCCTTTGTGGTTCTAAAAATAAAACAAGCATATATTTTATATATACAAATCATTGGCCTAGAGTTCAGTTATTGAGTGTGTGAAACCATTTGCTGACTGAGTGTGTACAATAAATGCTTTACACTGTCCTCTGGTACTGCCTTACTGCTCGACCAAGCTACCACTTTTGAGAGTAAGGTCATACCTAACTTTGACCTCTATCAGCCTCTGGGGGACTGTGGACTCTGTACACCCTGTACCTATTAGGGAACAGTATATACAGAGCCACTTTCTCACATTGGTGGATCAGCGGTGGGATACAAACTTGCATTTGTTGGACTACTTGGTTACCATCTGATCACACGACAGAACTCTTAAAAATTGCCTTTAGAATTCTGATTGGTTTTTCCAAAATTACTAAAAGTCTTGCTAGGGCCTTGCTTAAGTCCCATTAGAATTTTAGAAAAATGAAAGTCACTATAGTCAGGGTAGAGGGTTAGAACTGTCAGGTTAGAATGTCTCAAACAAACCCAGCTATTAGTGATAATAATAACATGGACCTGGTGGAGGAGCTCGACCTCACACCTTACTTACACTTGTCTTTCAAGGAATTGAGGTCCTTATGTAAACTCAAAAATTTACCAATGGTTCAGCATCCAACCAAACAAGGGCTCCAGGAGCTCCTGGCTGAGTATGCTAAAGACCACCCATCTGAACATGGTGATGGCCAGTCAGATGGGGAAAGGGAATCAGGGGAGGAGGACAGCAACCTCCCCATACTATTCCCTAGGGAGGAGATGGCACCCATACCCTCCAACTCAAGACATAGCATCTGGGCACCTAGAGACCACACAGGTGGCTCTGGTCCCAGAGACAACACTGGGGGACCCCCCAGTGAAGAGGACAGCCTTGTGAGGCTGGCCAAAAGAATAGATCTAGAGTCCAGGCTCCTGGCTCTAGAAAAGGAAAGGAGAGAGATGGGTTTAGCACCCATCAATGGTGGCAGCAATAATAAAAACAAGGATAGGGAGGAAACTTCTGACCTTAAAATCCCCAAAGGGATTGTCCCTAAATTTGAGGAAGGTGATGATATCACCAAATGGTTCACAGCCTTTGAGAGGGCTTGTGATATCAGGAAAGTAAAGAAACCTCTCTGGGGGGCACTCCTGTGGGAACTGTTCACTGGTAACTGCAGGGACAGGCTTCTGACTCTCTCTGGGCCAGAAGCAGGATCCTATGACCTCATGAAGAAAGCTCTGATTGAGGGATTTGGATTCACCACTGAGGAGTATAGAATTAGATTCAGGGGGGCTCACAAAACCCAGACCCAGTCCTGGATTGATTTTGTAGATTTCTCAGTGAAGACACTGGATGGTTGGTTAGCTGGACATGGTGTGCAGGATTTTACTGGATTGTACAATTTATTCATGAAGGAACATATTTTGAGTAACTGCACAAATGAAAAGTTGCATCAGCATTTGGTAGACCTGGGTCTAATTTCTCCCCAAGAATTGGGAAAGAAGGCAGACCACTGGGTCAAGACTAGGGTGACCAAGACAACCACTGGGGGTGACCAAAAGAAAGTGGTCACAAAACCTCCCCAGGGGAAAGGTGGTGAGAACCCCCAAGATAAAAAGTCTGAGTCTTCCAAAGGGCCCCAAAAACCTGTTCAGGTGGGTGGGACCCAAACTACTCCCTATGTGCCCCAACCATATAGGGGGAAGAACTTTGATCCCTTAAAGGCCTGGTGTAATACCTGTAAGAAGCAGGGACACCTAACTATATCTTGCCCCCAAAACAAAGCCCCTAAGGCACCCAGTACAGCCACTCCTGGGGCAGCAAGTATACAAATGGGATCAGAGGTGTACCCTGAGCAAATCTGGGAACACACTGAAGCAAGTTTAGTCTCCTTGGGAGAAGTGGAGTTTGCCACTGTGGCTGTGTGGCCCCCCAACTTAAAGAAATACTTACAGTACCCCTGGGTAAATGGAACTAGGGTAGAAGCTCTGAGGGATACAGGTGCCAGTGTCACTATGGTGAAAGACACACTGGTTTCCCCTGAGCAATACTTGATTGGGAAGTCTTACCCAGTCACCAACGCTGACAGTGTCACCACTAGTCATCCCATGGCCATGATAACATTAGGCTGGGGGGGGGTTACTGGCCTGAAACAGGTAGTGGTCTCTCCAAAGTTGCCAGCTGCATGCCTGCTTGGAAATGATCTGGAAACCTCAGCCTGGGCTGAAGTTGAGTTAAAGGCCCATGCAGCCATGCTGGGCATCCCTGAATTGGTGTGTGTGCAAACCAGAGCACAGAGCAAGAGGAAGGGTGAAAAAGTAGGTTTGGAGCCTGGAATAATGGCCCAACCAACCAAGAGGAAGGGCAAGGAGACTGGGGGACCAGCTTCTGTACAGCCAAACACTCAGAACCCCTCTCCCCCTGGAGAGGATGTAGATACCCCTGAGGGAACTGAGTCCATGGAGCTTGACCCTTACCAGGTTGAACTCTTGGGCCCAGGGGGACCCTCTAGGGAAGAGCTGTGCCAGGGCCAGCGAGACTGTCCCACTCTTGAAAGCCTGAGACAACAAGCTGCTTCAGAAGCCAGGGGAGATGTCAGTGGTACCCACAGAGCTTATTGGGAAGAGGGATTACTGTATGCTGAGGCAAGAGACCCCACTCCTGGAGCCACCAGGAGGGTGGTAGTGCCACAGAAGTACAGGGAGTTCCTCCTAACTTTGGCTCATGACATCCCCCTAGCTGGGCATCTGGGGCAATCCAAAACTTGGGAAAGGTTAGTGAGTCACTTTTACTGGCCCCAGATGCACCAAAAGGTGAAGGAGTTTGTCAGCTCCTGTGTTACCTGTCAGGCCAGTGGCAAGACAGGTGGCCACCCAAAGGCCCCCCTCATTCCACTACCAGTGGTGGGGGTCCCCTTTGAAAGGGTAGGTGTGGACATTGTGGGTCCACTTGAACCTCCCACAGCCTCAGGGAACAAATTCATTCTAGTAGTAGTGGATCATGCTACTAGGTACCCTGAGGCAATTCCACTTAGGACTACTACAGCTCCTGCAGTAGCCAAGGCCCTCCTGGGTGTCTTCACCAGGGTGGGTTTTCCTAAGGAGGTGGTTTCAGACAGAGGTTCCAACTTCATGTCTGCTTACCTAACACACATGTGGAAAGAGTGTGGAGTGCAGTACACGTTTACTACACCCTACCACCCACAAACCAATGGCCTTGTTGAGAGGTTCAACAAGACATTGAAAGGTATGATCATGGGACTCCCTGAGAAACTCAAAAGGAGGTGGGATGTCCTGTTACCATGCTTGCTTTTCGCTTACAGGGAAGTGCCACAGAAGGGAGTAGGTTTCTCACCCTTTGAACTTCTGTTTGGTCATCCTGTAAGGGGACCACTATGTCTTGTAAAAGAGGGCTGGGAGAGGCCTCTTCAGGAACCCAAACAAGACATAGTGGACTATGTGCTTGGCCTAAGGTCCAGATTGGCTGAGTATATGGAAAAGGCATCCAAGAACCTTGAGGCCAGCCAGGAGCTCCAGAAGCACTGGTATGACCAAAAAGCTGCACTGGTTGAGTTTCAACCAGGGCAACAGGTGTGGGTTTTGGAGCCAGTGGCACCAAGGGCTCTCCAAGACAAATGGAGTGGCCCTTACCCTATCCTAGAGAGAAAGAGTGAGGTCACCTATCTAGTTGACCTGGGCACTAGCAGGACACCCAAAAGGGTCATCCATGTGAACCGCCTTAAACTCTACAATGATAGGGCTGACATCACCATGCTGATGGTGACTGATGAAGAACAGGAAGCAGAGAGTGAGCCACTCCCTGACCTCCTATCCTACAGCCCAAAAGATGGGTCAGTAGATGGTGTGATTTTCTCAGACACCCTCTCTGCCCAACAGCAGACTGACTGCAAGCAAGTCTTGCAACAATATGCTAGCCTCTTTTCCCTGACCCCTGGTCTGACAAGCTGGTGTACCCATGATGTGGACACTGGTGACAGTGCACCTGTCAAGAACAAAATCTATCGACAGTCAGATCAAGTCAAGGAAAGCATCAAAGCTGAGGTCAGCAAGATGCTGGAGTTAGGGGTCATTGAGCCTTCAGAGAGCCCCTGGGCTAGCCCAGTGGTTCTGGTCCCCAAACCTCATCAACAGGGTGAAAAGAGAGAGATGAGGTTCTGTGTGGACTATAGAGGGCTCAACTCTGTCACCAAGACAGATGCTCACCCTATCCCAAGAGCAGATGAACTGATAGACAAATTGGGGGCTGCCAAATTTCTCAGTACCTTTGACTTAACTGCAGGGTACTGGCAGATTGGCATGGCCCCAGGAGCAAAAGAAAAGACAGCATTCTCCACCCCTGATGGGCATTATCAGTTTACTGTGATGCCCTTTGGGTTAAAGAATGCCCCTGCCACCTTCCAGAGGTTGGTGAACCATGTCCTGGCTGGGTTGGAGTCCTTTAGTGCAGCTTATCTTGATGATATTGCTGTCTTTAGCTCCACCTGGCAGGATCACCTGATCCACGTTGGGAAGGTTTTAGAGGCTCTGCAGAGTGCAGGTCTCACTATCAAGGCATCCAAATGCCAGATAGGGCAGGGCACTGTGGTGTACTTGGGCCACCTTGTAGGTGGAGGCCAGGTACAGCCCTTACAACCCAAAATCCAGGCCATCATGGACTGGATAGCTCCAACAACCCAGACCCAAGTCAGGGCATTCCTTGGCTTGACTGGGTACTACAGGAGGTTTGTGAAGGGGTATGGGTCCATTGTGACCCCCCTCACAGAACTCACCTCCAAGAAAATGCCCAAGAAAGTTAACTGGACAGTTAGTTGTCAAAAGGCTTTTGACACCCTAAAAGAAGCAATGTGCTCAGCACCAATTCTAAAAGCTCCAGATTATGCCAAGCAGTTCATAGTGCAGACTGATGCCTCTGAGCTAGGGATAGGAGCGGTCCTATCCCAGACCAATGATGAAGGCCAAGACCAACCTGTTGCTTTTATAAGCAGAAGACTACTCCCTAGAGAGCAGCGTTGGAGTGCCATTGAGAGGGAGGCCTTTGCTGTGGTTTGGTCCCTGAAGAAGCTGAGGCCATACTTGTTTGGCACTCACTTCCTAGTTCAAACTGACCACAGACCTCTCAGATGGCTAATGCAGATGAAAGGGGAAAATCCAAAACTACTGAGGTGGTCCATCTCCCTACAGGGAATGGACTTTGAAGTGGAACACAGACCAGGGACTGCCCATGCCAATGCAGATGGACTTTCCAGGTTCTTCCACTTAGACAATGAAGACTCCATAGGACAAGGTTAGTCTCATCACCTTTCGTTTGGGGGGGGGTTGTGTGAGAAAGTGCCATCTTTCTTGCATGGTATGCCCCCACTTTTTGCTAAATTGCTGAATGTACTTCGATTGAGTGTACCCTGGGTTCCTGCCAATCAGGTGCCCAGGGCCTATGTTCCTTCCTTAAACCACACAAACTCCAAATTGGCAAACCCTAGCCACATGTCAGCCCCTAGTAAATGGTACCCTAGGTACCCAGGGCCTTGTGACCAGGGAAGGCCTCTAAGGGCTGCAGCACTCATTGTGCCACCCTCAGAGGCCCTGTACCCTTACACACACACACTGCCCTTGCAGGCTGAGTGTCTGGATGCAGGACAAAACAAAGAGTCGACATGGCACACATCACTGTGTACCATGCCCATCACCTACACTGCCAAGGCATATGTCAGCCACCCCTCTAGCTGGGTGCATTACGCCTATGGTGTGGGCACAGGAGCAGGAGCCCTGTGCCCCTACAGTACCCGGGTCCATTCCTGGGCACTGTAAGTGCAGTGCTGTCACTTAAGAATACATGGTGCTGAGAGCTTGTCAAACACGAGCTCCACAGCACCATATTGGCAACACTGAAGCCTGGGAAGTTTGGTATCAAACTTCTCAGCACATTGAACCCACACTGATGCCAGTGTAGGATTTAATGTACTAAGCACCCCAGAGGGCATCTTAGAAGATGCCCCCTTACAGCTAACTTGCAATCCACGTCTGCTCTGAGGCTGCCCAGGCTGCCACACAGCAGACACGTTGCTGGACCCCTGGGTGGGAGAGCCCCTGCTCTCCCGGGCCTGCAACAATGCACATCCTGGGTGAGGTGAGAAATCTCCTCCCCCAGGATGAGCAAAGGGAAGCTTCAAAGGCATGCCGCCAGTTGGAGTTTCCCCAGGCCACTGCAACCCCCCACTCTGGCGGGAAGCTTGGCCGGAAACCCCATACAAGGACAGGGGATGTGCCAGCCTGCCCACCCCACCCCTCAGGTGGGGGAGGCGAGGTGAAGCACATCTCCGGGCTCTCGCCATCTTGAAGATGGGAGGCCCTACCCTATCAGGATTAGGCTACTGCCCCCCTCCCACAGGAGAGAGGCAGGATAGGGGGTGTACCCACCCCAGGACAAGGACCCATTGGTCCCTGGCCTTCACCTACCTGTAACGCCCCTAAATCTAGTATTTAGGGGCCCCCTGAACCTTCCTTCCTCAGATTCCAGATAGAAAAACGACAAGAAGAGCAAGAAGAACAAAGACCTGCCCTGCAGCTGCTAAAAAGAGAAGAAGACACCAACTGCTTTGGCCCCAGCCCTACCGGCCTGTCGACTCTCGAACCTGCACCAGCGCGGCATCCCACGTGGCCAGCAACCTCACCAACCCCGGAGGACCTGGCTACCCTTTAGCTCTAAGCCCCTGGGACTCCCACGAGTAGAGGCTCTACTCAAGAAACCTACTTGCTATCCCTGGCACCAGCCCGGGACCGCGGACCCAACACACTCTGCACCAGCCAAGCCTGGCCAGTGCCGGAGTGGACAAAGACCCAGAGGACGACCCCACGGCGACTGTGACCCAGAGTCCGGCACCCAAGGACCCCCCTCGACATCCCTGAAGAAGCCTGCAGCCTCAGAACCAAGTGCCACCCCAGCCGCGATCAACCAGAGGGTAAGATTCCCGACGTCAAAAGGCACCCCTGCACCCGGCGCCCTGCGACCCCCTGTGCCCAATCCCGGGGTACCCACCTAACCTACAACTACCCAACTTACCTCTCGAAGTGGTGGTGGCACCTGAAACATCCTCGTCCCCGAGCCTGCAGCCTCTTTCCAACCCGGAACATTCCCATTGATTTCCATTGAGCGCCCTAAGGCTCAAAAGCACCCTGCACCCAGCCGCCCGAGTGGCCCTGGCAGTGCCCTCTCTACTCTAACCTACTTCCCCACTTGCCCTGAGTAAGTGACCAGGAGCCCAGCTCCCACAGCCGCGTGGCTTGCCAGACAGCAGCCACCAACCAAGGCCCCCCTATCCCTCATAGGATAACATTGGGCCCAACTCTCTCTGCACCCGGCCGTCCTGAAACCGCTGAGGGTGAACCAACTGTACTTACCTGACACTGGGGGACCCCTGAGTCCATGCCTGGAATTTCAACACTACCAGTCGAGTACTTACCCTTAAACCGCTAACTTCATTTTCCTCATAGGGTAACATTGACTGGCTTTTTCTTCAAAAATCTTCTAAGTGTGAACTTTTCAAAACTGCAAAAATTCACCAAAAATCAGCCAAGTGACAAAAACGAATTTACTCACCTGCTCCTAGGTGAGCTCCCAGTGCTGGATCTTGGTGCCCAGCCCTGACTCTGAAAAGTGTTCACAACTATACTTACTTCTAACTCATTTTTCTCCCATAGGAAACCATTGTCTGCTTTTCTGTGAAATTTCTTCTAAGTGTCTACTTTTGCAAATTTGAAATATTCTTTTAAAATCGTACCATTTCTGCAAACGAAATTACTTACCTGCTTTTGATAAGGACCCCAGTCCTGGGTCTAGGCACCCAGTCCTGGATTACTAAAGTAACGATTAAGTACTCTACCTGCAATTTGAATTTCTTGCCATAGAGATCCATTGAATGTTTTCTGTGAAATATTTTCTAAGTGCTAACTTTTGAAATAGCTAAATCTTATTTAAAAATCATTACAGTTATTAAGTCGACTTTCATCACTTGATTCTGAATACTGACCCCAGGCTGGTTCTAGGATCCAGACCTGGAATTCCAAAAGTAATCTGAAAAGTAATTTATTACAAATAACCTGAATTTACCATTGAGCTCAATGCATTGTTATGTTTAGGAAATAGGATTGTTTTATTGCAACCAACTGTGACTGTTTACACAAATTTATTGCTTGAAACAAAAGTATTTATATTCAACCTCTCATTCTGAGAAAGTATATTTTTACCCCCCTTTGTGGTTCTAAAAATAAAACAAGCATATATTTTATATATACAAATCATTGGCCTAGAGTTCAGTTATTGAGTGTGTGAAACCATTTGCTGACTGGGTGTGTACAATAAATGCTTTACACTGTCCTCTGGTACTGCCTTACTGCTCGACCAAGCTACCACTTTTGAGAGTAAGGTCATACCTAACTTTGACCTCTATCAGCCTCTGGGGGACTGTGGACTCTGTACACCCTGTACCTATTAGGGAACAGTATATACAGAGCCACTTTCTCACAGACTGTCCTACTGCTTGAGGCTGCTCTGTGAGAAGGAAGCCTGGACTGCACCCTTCAACCCAGGCTAACCCGAGTGACTCTAAGGGTCTGTTGGGTGACCTCCTGTTCTGAGCTACAGGCATATAGCAAGCTCTAGAGGCCCCTCTGCAACTGCCCAGCTGACCGGCTGCAACTGGGCTTGTCTATACCTGTTACTAGACCTGCCTTTGTCTTACTGTCCTCTGCTAGAGTGAGTCACTGATCCTCAAGTGGTGTCTCCCAGATCTTGGACCCTTGGCTTGTATCAGAGTGCACTCCTCTAGAAGAAAAGGAGAAATCTTGAGGTTTTGCAAGCTTCTCAACTGTGAATGAGCCTGTTTGCACTAAGTCTTTGACACCTGCGATAACCAGCAGCGTAAAACTCCCAACTCTTTTTGGGCTACTATGCCGGTCAGCGGTGACTGACAACATGAGATCTGCACTTCGCGCTACAGCTACAACAGCCCATGGTACCTCCCATTGTGAAGCTCCAGCATTGACCTTGTGTGATGCCTGACTGGATCATCACGCAATAGCAACAACTGTCTGCAACGCAAGGCCTACTCTTTGTACTACAACGACAACCATGTACAACATACTCCCTGATCTTCTTCACCTCAGACTTTGAGAGGTAACTCTTTCAGCTGGACTAACCTGGTCATCGTATTCAGACATTATTCCATCACTGTCAGCCTGAACTTTTGACTTCCTTCGGGTCTAGCACAATCAGATGGTCACAAGTAGCTCTTTGCGCATTTAGGCACTATACTTTTATTAAACCTTTTATATTGCATTGCTCTGGTTCTACTGATTGGATTTTTGTCATTCTGGTATTTTATTTAATAAAATGTACTCTATTTTTCAAAATTGGTGTGAGATTATTCTTGTGTTGTATTTTCACTGTATTTCTGTTTGTGTGCTATATAAATACTTAGCACATTGCCTCTAAGTTAAGCTTGACTGATTTTGTGCCAAACTACCAAAGGGGCGAAGTACAGATTAATTTAGTAACGTTTATGGATCACATTGTCAACAATTGTGGCTGTTGTTTGATAAGGGTTCTCATCCCCTTAAACCAACAGCCCAATTTCTTACCTTGGTGCTCAGTGGTGAGATCTAATACTTGTGTTTGTGAAGTGCCACTCAGTGATTCTGTGTAACACTAAAATCCCTTATAAATAATATGTCATCAGATACAACTGCTTTATAAATTCTCCTTGATTGGCTTCTTTTTGGTTTTCCAAATGCACTGCCATTCTGCATGGCTTTATTCACTTATGACTCTACCAACCACAAGCGTTGAGTTAGAGCTCAACAACCTGGGCAGCTATGCTGTGGCTGAGCTCAATAGATTTTACAGGGAGAGGGGGTTTCAGCAAATAGGAGCTCTATGAAGCAGGTGCCCCAGCAGTCCCCCTGGGCCCTGGAGGAGGCCCGCCAGTAACAGTCCACAGCACAGAAGGAGGATGGAGAGGTGGAGGTGGAGCCGGAGTAGGAGATGGAAGGGCAGGATGCCAATATGCTGATGGCGGCCCCAGAAAAGAGAGAAGGGCTCACAGGGGTGAGCTCGATTGTTAGATTGAGAGCAAGCAGTAGTATCTCCTACCACAACCCGTCCACTGAGGAACTGGCGGACAGAAATGCAGAAAGGGAGTTCAGGATGCAGATGACCTAACTGAAAATGGAGGAGGCAGCTGACCTGAAGGCTGCAAGGGAGAGAAAGGCCATGGCAGATAGAACCTTGGCAAAAGAGAAGGTTGAAGCTGACAGTGACCTGAAAGAAAATAAGTCTGGCCCTGGAGAAGGAGAAAGCTACGGCTGAAAGTGCCTTGGCTGAAAGCAAACTGGTGTTGGCACACAAAGTGATCCTTTAAGAGCTTGACATTAAAGCCAAACAAGCCTAAGAGTCCAGAAATAAGGATGGCAGTGATACCCTGGTGTCCAGTGGAGACAGGATGGTCCACATCCCCAAGGACCTGGTGCCTCATTTTGCTGTGAGAGAGATATTAATAAGTGGTTTGAGGCATATAGGTTTGTCTTAGAGATGCGCAGGTTCGCTGAGGAGCATTGGTGAGCCAGTTTCAGGAGGATCATTCCCAGTGAGAGTAGCCCTAAGGGAAGGACACAGGATGAGGTATCTACTAATGAAGGACACCTTTGTCAGAAAGTATGGTCTAACCCCAGACACATATAGGCAAATATTTAAAGATGGCCAGACGTTGCCCCATTAGTCTTGGGTGGATTTTGTGGATCACATTTGCAAGGCAAAGGATTTTTGAGTGAAGGGCAATGATGTGAGCGATTGCCAGGGGCTGTACAATTTGATTTCCAGAGAGCACATGTTCAGCAATTGCTTTACAGAGCTACTCCAACAACCAGGACCTGATTCATAAAGGTAAATGTACAAGTTCATGTAAGTTTACGTTTGTTTGCTATTCACAAAGGTATCTGCAAGTATTATGTTTATGAGTGCGGAGTATCTCCACATAGTTTTTTTTTATGTGTAGAGAATCCACACTCATAAAGATACTACTGGTAAATCCTTTTATGAATAGCAAACAATTGTAACCTTACACAAAAGTGTACGTTTACTTTTGTGAATCAGGGCCCTCATAGATAGTGAGCTTACTAACTCCAGGGAGCTTGCTAAAGAGGCACAGCACTGGCTCAGCACCAGGGTCCACAAGTAGGCACCAGGGAGTTCCTCAAAAGGGTGAACAGGGTCTCCAACATAAGAAAAAGGGAGTAGATAACAATAAATAGGAATTCTCTAAAGGACCTCAAAACAGTTCCCAGCCTGACTACAAAAAGACTGGATTTCCTAAAATGAAGTGAGGGAAGTTCAACCCCATATGCTATGAGTGCTATTGATATGGGCACATGAAGAGAGACGCCAGAGGCCCGAAGCGGGTGCAGTCCCCCCACTGTTGGGCAAACACCAGGGTTAGCCAGAGTAGGGCTTGGGGAGGAGGTTGTCCCAGTTAGCATGGGGGTAGAGCAGAGGTTACCCTACAAGATGGTGCCAAAAGTCCACATGCATTTCAATGCTTCCAAGTACAGGCAGTAAGTCATCATCAGTGGGCAGCATATGGAGGTCTGATGGAGACAGGAGCCAGCATGACTACTGTCAAGTGTCATCTGTTGTCCTCAGAGTAGGTAATGCCCAATATATTGCACCAGGTTATGGCAGTAGACAACTGTGATAGTTGCTAACTAGTTGCTCTGGCTCCCTTTGTGTGGGGGGTCTGAGTATCAGGTTCCTGAAAGTAGCTAAGGGTCTTGTCATGCTTGTAGATTGTCTGCTTGGGAATGACATAGAGCACACTCTTTGGAAGGAAATAGAGCGCAGGTACGGCCTGAAGATGTCAGGATTGCCTGAGTGGCTACCACATGGAGAAAGGGCAAGGGGCATAGGAAATTAGCCTCTGAAACTCCCATGCTCCAGGAGAAGGCTAAGCCTGAGGGCGACACTCCAGAACCTACAGAGCAGGACATTGCTACTCCAGGGGACTTACTTTAGCTGCTTGGCAAGTGAAGGGAGAACCCATCAGGGATGAACTCAGCAAGGCTCAGAAGGAGTGCCCTACCCTAGTAGAAAATTTTAAGAAACAGAAGTCAGGGGGAAAGCTAAATGCTCCGCTGGTTCCCTCACCTACTATTGACACCACCTTTGAAAGGGTGGATATTGAAATTGCCTGCCCCATGGACCCCAATACTCTCCTAGGCAACAGTTTAATCCTCGTCTTGGTGGTCCATGCCACTAAATACCCCAAGGCCATGCTTCTGAGGATGGTGACCTGCAGTGGCCAGGGCCTTGATGGGGATTTTTAAGCAGGTGGGGTTCCCCAAACTATAGTTGTCTTACAAGTGCACACACTTAATGCCATGCCACATGAAGTCAATGTGGGATAAGTATGGAGTAATTTCTAAGTTCTCTACACTGTACCTCCCTTGGACCACTGGGGTTGATTAAAGGCTCAAAAAGATCCTTATAGGATATGGTTATGGGTCAGTCAGAGCCCTTGTGGCCGAAAAGGTATATCCTCTTGCCATGGCTTCACTTTGCTTACAGGGAGGGGCCACAGAAAGGAGTTCTGTTCAGTACTCCTGTATGGTCACTCTGTTAGAGGACCTCTAAGTTTTGTTATGGGGAGAGGTGGGGTGGGACAAGCTTCCAAGAAGCCCCCTCGGGTTTAGTTAGCGACATGTTGGCTCTTAGGACTCAGATGCAGCACTTCTGAAGGAAGGCCAAAGAGAACCTGGAATCCAGCCAGGAGGAGATCAAGCTCTGGCATGACCAGATGGCCACTCTGGTCAAGTTTTAGCCTGGCCAGAAAGTGTTGGAGCCAGTAGAGTCCAGGGCACTACAAGACCACAGGCCTGGGCCTTATGAAGTGAAGGAGAGAAAGGGGGAGGTCACCTACCTGGTAGACCTCAGTACCCCCAAGAATGGCTTACGGGTCCTCCATGTTAATTAGGGTTGGGCAGAATTGAATGAGTTTCATTTCATGGAATCACATGGAATTGCATTAAAATTTGGTGAGCTTCTGTGGAAGTCTGCTGCGGGGTGAAGTGAGTATTTGGTGCTATTTTCATAGCGATAAATGCACCCTCTAGCAATCAAATGGAGGCAAGGGTGCATTTTGCACTATGAAATTAGGGCAGCCAAACATGCCAAGTGGTATGCACTGACTTTTAATCACTGAAGAGTATTCATGGGTGCCGAGAAGTATGCAGTCGTTTCTAAACTTTAGAAAACACTGCATAGATAACTTGGCATTCTTACAATACTGTGCAGTGATTAAAAAATAATTACTGCAGAATATTAAAGGGCACCAAATAGTATGCAGTGGTTTCAAAACTTTAAAAACTGTTGAATAAGTTAATTCTGTCAGGCGGAGTGGCAGACTTTCATTACTCATGTCATTCCACATTGCAAGAGTAATGCTGAAATGATAAAATCCTGCTGACTCTGCTGGCGGAATTAAAACCTCTGCCCAGACCTAATGTTAATCACCTCAAACCCCACTATGGGAGGTCTGAAGTCACCATGTGTAAGAAAGTGGATCTGTATATACTGTTCCCAAATAGGTACAGTGTGCACAGAGTCCACAGTCCCAAGAGGTTTGGCAGAGGCTAAAGTTATATATAACCTTACTCTCTAAAGTGGTAGCTTGGTCGAGCAGTAAGGCAGTATCAGAGGACAGTCTAAAGCATTTGTTGTACACACTCAGTCAGAAAATGGTCTCACACACTCAAGAACTGAACTCTAGGGCAATGGTTTTGTATCAAAATATATAGTTGTTTTATTTTAGAACCAACAATAGGTATCAAAATATACTTTCTCAGAATGAGATGCTTTAGATAAATACTTTTCAATAGGCAATAGACTTTTGAATGCAATAGATACAGTTGTTGCAATAGGCAACGCAATTTCAAACACAATATAACATTGAGCTCAATGGGAATTTCTAGTTAAATGCAATTGATTGCTTTTTGGATTACTTTTCTTACCACAGGACTGGATCCTAGTTTCAGTCCTGGAACATCTCCTGCAAACAGCTGAGTAAAAACGTTTTGGTTACAGTTGTGATTTTTAAGGAATATTATTGTATTTTAAAAGTTGACACAAAAACATTTTCACATGGAATCACCAATGATATCCTATGGGAGGAAATTCACTTAGCAGGTAAGTGGGGTTATTGTTACTTTTTCTACCTCAGTGTTGGATCCTGGATCCAGCACTGGGGCATCTCCTGTAAACAGTTGAAAGAATGTGTTTTTGTTATAGAGGCGATTTTTAACGAATATTTGTAAGTTTGCAAAATCGACAGAAGAATTTCTGGCAAAAACCAAGCAATTTTATCCTATGGAGGAAAATCAAGTTATAGGTAAGTACGGTTGTAATTACTTTTCAGGGTCAGTGCTGGGCACCAAGATCCAGCACTGGAGTCTCTCCAGATAACAGGTGAGTAAATTCATTTTCGGAATTCGGCTGATTTTAGATGAATATTTTAAAGTTTCAAGACTCGACAGAACAATTTCCAAGTGAAATAGTCAATGTTACCCTATGGAAGAAAAGTGAGTTGTCGGCTTTTGGGTAAGTACTCGACTGGAAGAGTTAAGGTTCTGGGCATAGACTCAGGGGTCTCCCAGGGTCAGGTAAGTACAGTTGTTACACCCTCAGCGGCACAGGGGCAGCCGGGTGCAGAGTGAGTTAGGCCCAATGGTATCCTATGGGAGGCAGCGGGCCTTTGGTTGGTGGCTGCTGGCTAGCAGGCCATGCGGCTGTGGGACCTGGGCTCCTGGTCACTTGCTCAGGGCAAATGGGCAAGTAGATTAGAGTAGAGGTTGCACTGCCAGGGGCACTCGGGTGGCTGGGTGCAGGGTGCTTTTGAGCCGTCGAGCGCTCAATGGATTTCAATGGAGAAGCTCAAGAACGAACAAAGGCTGCAAGCTCGGGGACGAAGATTCTTCAGGTGCGACCACCACTTCGAGAGGTAAGTTGGGTAGTTGGAGGATAGGTAGGCACACAGGTGTTGGGCACAGGGGCAGGCACCGGGTGTAGGGGTGCCTTTTGGCATCAGGAAATCTTACCCTCTGCTGGTCGCGGTTGGTGGGGTCCCTGGTTCTGAGGCTGCAGGCGTCGTCAGGAGCGTCGAGATGGGTCCTTGGGTGCTGGATTCGGGGTCACAGTCACCGGGGGGACATCCTCGTGGTCTTTGTTTACTCCAGCACAGACCAGGCTTGGCAGGTGCAGAGTGTGTAGGAGTCGCGGTTCATGGCTGATGCCAGGGGTTTTGTTACTTGCTTTTTAGCAGTACCACTGCTTGTGTGAGTCCCAGTAAGTTAGAGTCACAAGGCAGTCAGGTCCTCCAGGGTTTTTGAGGTTGCTGACCACTGGAGATGCCGGGTTTAGCAGGAGCAGGTTCGAGGGTCGACAGGCCGGTAGGGCTGGGGCCAAATCAGTTGGTGTCTTCCTCTTGTTAGCAGCTGCACGGCATGTCTTCTTGTTTCTTGATCTTCTTTCTTGTTTCGAATTTGGGTTCTAAGGAAGGAAGCTTAAGGGTGCCCCTAAATACTAAATTTAGGGGCGTTACAGGTAGGTAAAGGGCAGGGACCTAAGGGTCCCTTCCCTGGGGTGGGTACACCCCCTATCCTGCCACTCTCCTGTGGGAGGGGTGCAGTAGCCCAGTCCTGATTGGGCAGGGCTTCCCATCTTCAAGATGGCGAGATCCCGGAGATGTGCTTCACCTCACCTCCCCCACCTGAGGGGTGGGGTTGGCAGAGGTTGGCACACCCTCATTCCTTCCTTGGGGTTTCCGGCCAGTCTTCCCGCCAGAGTGGGGGTCAGAACGGGTAGGGGCCAGTTGCTGAATTCAGCAAGTGGCCTGGAGAAGTTCACAAAGGCGGCAAGCCTATGAAGCTTCCCCTGCCCATCCTAGGGGAGGAGACCAAGCACCTCGCACAGGATGTGCATTGTTGCAGGCCCAGGACAGCTGATGGCTCTCTATTAGGGGTGGGCGGAATTGGCGGAAGGCACTTCCGCCAATTCTCGCGAGAATGCCCGCAATTTCCGCGATCACGCGATATTTCCGTGATCGTGGAAATTGGTGCTTCCGGCCTGCCGCTGCCGTTACAGTGACCATGTGTGTCTGTAACGTTGCAGCGCCAACGTTCCTGGGGTCCCTCGAGTCAGCTCAGCTGTCCAGGTCCATCAGTGGGGGAAAGGGCGGAAGACGTTGCCCACCGCTGGTGTGTGGGGCGGGGCTTCCATGCAGTTCACATGCCTTCTGTTTATCGGCCAGAGACCGAGCAGAGCAGCAGATGAGGAGACTGAACCTCCTGGAGACTACGCGGGGATTGCGCTCGAGTCGGAATCACGGATCGGGTAAGTGACGACGACCTGGGGGAAAGCACACCTGCCCAGCCTCGACCTAGCTCCCTAATGTTTTGTGCTGATAAAGCGTTACTGAATTTGAGCTTCCACTCGGGCCCCTGCTTTATTTATATCTGTAAGTGCTTCCTGTTGTGGTTGGCCAGGCAACAATTTCCGTTCCCTCCCGGAAATTGCGACAATTCGGCATTTCCGCGTTCCGGTCGGAACGCGGAAATGTCGAATTGTCGCAATTTCCGGGAGCGGAACGGAAATTGTCGCCCACCCCTACTCTCTATCCAGGGATCCAGCAACATGTCTGCTGTGTGGCAGCATAGGAAGCCCCTCAGACAAGACATGGATTGTAGGTTAGGTTCAGGGGGCACCTCTAAGTTGCCCTCTGTCGTGTATCTTACATTAAATCCCACACTGGCATCAGTGTGGGTTTAATGTGCTGAGATGTTTGATAGCAAACTTCTCAGTCTTCAGTGTTGCCATCATGGTGCTGTGGAGTTCGTGTTGACGACCTCCCAGCACCATATAATCTTAATGGCAGCACTGCTGGAATGGACATGGGTACTATAGGGGTACAGGGTCTCATACACCTGTACCCACACCACTGGCATAGGGCACCCAGCTAGAGGGGTGACTGAGGTATGCCAGGATAGTGTGTTGTTGTAGGGATTCTGCGTATGCACAGAACTATGCGCAGGAAACCAGAACCTTAGAGAATTGTGGTGTACCAGAAACTCCCCTCAGAACTAAGAACCCCTTATCCGACTAGCTTAGTGTCACATTCGTTATCCGAGATTTAGCTCGGCGGTCCCAATGTATAGACAACCCAGAACATGCGACTTAGTTATTCTCAGGAATGGTGGGAACCCGAAATACCCGTTTGCACATATATATTAGTCCACAAAAGAATAACTAAGACACAGTAAAGTTTAAAGAATTTATTCAGAAACCTCGAGTCCTGTTATACAGTACTTTGGCTAACATAAGCAGACAAATGGTTAAGATCATTACCATTAGCATTGTTACAATACCATAGAAAATGAAAGGAGCGATCATATTGTAATGACAGTGGAAAACAACCACCCTCCTTTCTCTAGCAACTAATAATATATTATTAGACTATTAGAAGGTCTCATAGGCTTGCATAGGGGACCCCATACCGTATAGATCAGCTCGGGTGTATCACATCACAGGATCAGCTCAGTGTTCTCTGCAACAGCTCTTCTATCGAATGCCTTAACAATATGCTGCGCTGTGATTTTAAAGCCCACGACATTCTGGTATTTGCGGCTGCGTGCATGTTGTGACTAAACAGTGGTACGATCACCCTGAACATAATCAGCCGGCACCGTCTAGTGTCCTAGAACAGTTCTTTACTCGATGTACAGACCAAGGGCACTAGCAACTGTTAAGGATGTATAAATAACATTCACTTGAGACGAGTCTGCATTTCTTAAATGAATAACATGTAACAACAGTGTCGGGTGCAAAGGCAGCATAAGCAACAAGATGTTTTTCCAACAGCTAACGTGATTGAGCTAACTTAGCACTGTAAATAGGGAGTGGCCTAAAACCACGTGACATCCCCCTTTGATCGAACCACTGTGTAACCAGGAGTGAACAATTTTAGCAGAACGCAGAGTTCAAGATCAACGATGCAGACTAAAGAACTTGAAATGTGAGTTCAGAAAGTCAGAGGAAGAAAAAATCTCGAAGAGTAGAGAGAGACAGAAAAAAAATGTAAAAACACAATCCATCGTCCACAGAGGCCAACGATCGTTTGTGAGAAGATAGAAAAAAATTCACTCCATTGAACTCGCCATCCGGCAGTCAATTTAAGAAGGTATAAGCAGCATATGTAGCTGCAGCTTCCAGTAGAAAATCATTGGAGTCATCCGCAAAATTGGCTGTCATCCAATTCAGCAACGAAAAAGAACACACGTGTTCCACCGGGAAATGAGCATCAAGCACTCCACGTGGACAAGAAGCAGGCATCTCGATGTAACTTCGTGCCAGGAAGTCAACTGCTGCTTTCTCGATATCCCATAATCCAAGGACTCCATGCGCCGCACCCAAGGCCATAAACCCGACTCCAGAACAGTCAAACTCATGAACCACTAAGGGATACATCAGTCGATCAAAATCCAGGTCAGGTGACACCAAGTTTGACAGACACACATCCAGAGCCCATTGGAACGGACATTCGAGACAGTGAAAAACAGGCTGTACACAAGTGAAATACGGGAACCGGAAGGATAATCCATAAGCGATACTCAAGGTAGCCAGTGGTAAAGTCCCATAAATTTCCCACATCTGGCTACGCAGATGGAACAGGCTGAATCTGTGGTCGAGAAGCGCAAGTTGTGCAGCCATAGCGTAGTGCGCAGACCAACAGTAGTATGCCAGCAACTAATGCGAGTATCAGAGGAAACCCTCCGAAAACACCAGAAAAAATAGAATGAAAAATAGCTGGTATTATACCAAAAATAGACTGGAAAGACGTCACAAGGCCAGAGCCTACAACTTTAAAAAAATGGACCAGACCAGTCGTAGAAGAAGCATTGAAGATAGTGTGTATTAGTGTGCCAAAATGGAGGGGGAGGTCAGTATTCAAAAGTGCTTGAACTTCCGTGCGAGCGTTCGCCACCTGAAGGAGAAATGTTTCACGTGACGAAGTCAACGCAACCTCCTTTTGAGACAAAAGAGCCCTTATTCTGCTCATCCTATTGAACTCTGCTTTCAAGGTCGGAATCGTCGGCCAGATGGATATATCCAGTCGGCCTTGCGGGGGTGGGAACAGCACGTTATTACAGCGAATTACTCTCCGTGAAACTGAAACAATATAGGGAATTCCAGCTAACATCCCACAGCAAGCCTCACTATTTAAAAGCAAATAACTACCATTAGCAAGCAGCGTAAATGACGGTGTTATAACTGGCACAGGAATGCCCTTCAGAACGCAAGCTAGATTAGGGGCATTCATATTACACGACCCATGTAATTGGATATGTCTACATACTACAGAATGATCAGGAGCAGACGTACACTCCTCACCTTTCAAATAAACTTCTTTGCCGTCTCTCTCACATCGATATGTAAATGGGAGAGACCATACCTCATGCAAGAATGCAGAACCAAGTTTTTCGTATCTGCCTAAGGCATAATGTTTCATGCATGAACTAAACCTATACATAGAAATTGGCAGAGTGACCATCCCATGGACAAGCCACACAGCATAATCCGACTCAGCAACAGAAAAAGGCAAAGGTTCTAACTTTTCTATATGCAGTAGTGAATACGTAGCATCTTTCATGGACATGCATTGCTGCTTTGATGTCAGATTAAATGGGCGGAATAAAGAAGAAATATTCATGTAATCCCACGGCAATTTCCCCGCCTTTAACGTCTGTAAAGTCCAAGCAAATTGTATTATCGAACGCAATTGATTTTGACCATGATACAATACAGACACATCGTCCTGGACAATATCTACAACAGATGAAACAATGTTATCCAATGTATATATTCTCGAAGATAAGGTATTAATACTATTATCTATTACTGCCAATACTTTTTCCATATTGGCTTGGTCAATAGTACGGAGTCTGGAAGCAGCCTCAATCTGCGACAACTTCCAGACCTCGTTGTAAACAGCATACACCCATCTTTTGGATCTACCCAATGCGGGACCCTTAACAAAATCATTCAAATCAATTTTGTCATGCAAACGTGACAAGTGAATCTTAACTGAATCTAATGTGGAATGTTGCAACCATGTCTGGCACAATTTACCTACCGAGTAGGTAGTGACAGTGTGTGAGGACAGAAAACGTGGGTCTACTCTATCCTGTACATACCCGGGAATTAACCCCAAAAATCTACGTTGACAGTTATCCGAACCTTTCTGCCATACCAACCAACCTTTAGGGTCTAAGGCACTAATATTGAAGGTGGAATTGGAAATAAAAGACTGCAACATAGTAAGGGACAGATCTGTGTGATTCTCCCAACCAGGGTAAGCTCTCAGATCCGGGATCGAGGGGGAATTTAATTTTTTAGAAATAGCCAATCCTAAACAGGTTGTCTGAAAAATTGTAGAATTTAAAAATAACATGTGGTTTGGGATGAGGCAGGCACGATGTAAAGCTTCTGTACCTTGTACTTGCCAAGATTTAGTTCCTCAAACCGATTTGAGATCAATAGTATGTTTCCAAACGTCATACCCACCAACAGCCAAATCGTCCATGAAGGACTTAGAAAACAACAATTTAGTGTGGGTCAAACGCACCTTTGAAATAGGTTCGTCTCTAAGTTTAAAATAAAAAGATGCATTATTGGATGTACTGAAATCCGAAAAATACGAAAAAATTTTGATCAATGTTTTTGAACTACCAATCTTCGGGGCTGGGCAATGTTCCCACTGTGTAAAGTTGACTAAACCACGAAACGTGTTTGCCCTATGAAGAAAATGTGTGCCATAATGTTGATAACAAAACTGTTCTGCATAGTTTACATTATTCAAATACAAATCCTCAGCATCAAATGCGGCATAGTATTTCAAATCAGAAAACAGTGTCTCTATAGTTTTAACATCCCAATCATCAGATCGAATGTCTTGCTTCACCACATCACCCATAGAAACACGATATACAGATGGCACAATAATCACTTCCGTCGGCCCATGAATTTGAAATTTAACTGCATCCCATGCTATCCCATCACGGACAGGCCAGGCGGTGATATTTACAAAAGTCAGGTCCCTCTTCATGATGTGCGACGATGAATGTGGGGCCAAAGTTCCATTAATTAAACTAATTGTAGAACGTTCATCCAGGTAGTGTCCATTTATCAGCCTAAAAAACACCACCACAAAACCAATGGACATGAACAAAAAAATGCAAATGAGCACCAGCCAAATGTAAATCCAGGGGGGAACCAAAAATTGTCTCTTGAACCAGGCAAAAAAATTTGAAAATTTGGAAGGGGCAGTGGAAGTCAATGATTCAGTTCCAAAGGAAGAATTAGACTGGACAATGTCAGTTGATTGCAAAAGGGACAAAGGGACATCAGCAGGATAAGAATACTCAGCATCATCAGGCAAAGCACCATCCGCAGGTGAAACAGCAGAATCAGAAAGTACTTGCATTTCAATGGCAACCGCAGGCACGATGTCAGATGGTGGAACCACTACAGAACTGCGCATCATTGAAGGGCAAGAAACTGAAGGTGTCAGACTATGGAGTATCGGCCACCCTGTGTAGCTTGACATTGTCAACTGAAATGTACCTGTTGTCTCTGTGACCAGGAAGTGGAGGCAAAACAATTGTGCGGGTACCCTCAACTCCAAGCACCGGCACTGGTGCACGATAAGAGGGGCCAAACTCCTTCTTCTTCTCCACCTTCTCACGGACCAGATCACCAACTCTGGGTAGCCAGCCGACTACCGGAATCTGAAGTCCAGCTTCTGTTGTAAATTAAGGCAGAATGTGATTAAGCATTTACTGAAAACATTAATGCTTTCCCTTGCGATCATGTTTTCTTCGTTATGTTGACCGAAGTCCGGACTCCATTTTGTATTGACATGCTGCCATGTGTTCGTCACGAGGAGAGTCCGACCTCTGTGTTAGTTGCTCTTGTAATCTGCCTAGCAACAGTTTATAAATAGCTCCCTCTTGTCCATCTGGCGCATGCCCAGACTTGACCACATTTGTTATAATTAGCCTTGCTTGACCATGTGTTTCGCGGGCTCAAGGAGCGTGTTGGCTCCGCCCATGTATTGATTCAGTATCGAGAATGACCATAAATGGTAATGTTCTTCGGCCTTATGTTGTATCCACCCACTATGAGCCCCTCTGTTGTGTATAAAAGGGGACTGTGTACGAATGTTCTTTGTGCTACTCCAGGCAATACTGAAGAGTGTTGTGTGGATTGTAGGACCACCCTTAAGGGTTAATAAACGTTGTCTTTGTACTTTGCAGTTTCCGTGCCAACTTCCTTATAGATTCCGTTACAGGAGAGCGAACCCTTGTTCTTGCGGGCCTAGCTGGGGCCTGTATTCATCAATTGGCGCCCGTCACGTGGGGCTCATCGGCGACTCGGATGCTCGAAGGACTGGTCGCGACGAAGGTGAGGAGTTTGGCCGGGGACGTGATCACTGCCAGCGGCGTCTTAGCCCTGGCATCCCGAGGTTTTTCTTCCTTCCCTTCCGAGCTGACCGTCTGGGTGGCGCCGGTCATCGACTGAGACCTTTTCTGTCGGTCCTGCCGTGAGAGACGTTTGGGCGATTGTGGAGCTTGGCAGTTGGAACCTGGACTCTTGATTGGTAAGAACCGTTGTACGGTACTTGCTCCGAGTTTTTGAAGCCTGGGATGGCTATTTGAGTTTGATTGATGATGACTAGTCATATTTTGAATTTGTCTTTGTGAAAATATATGCGTTGCAACACATATAGGCAGGTAATGTGGAGAAATTTCTCCAGGAGCTGTGTAAACTCTGAACGGCGCAACGATTAAGCGCCATTTTCTTTATAATATTGCATATTTTGCATTATTCCTAGCATGCCTGCTTTTAGCGCACTCCGTAAGTGGTGCTGCTGTTTTGGAAACCGGTTGAACCTCGAGGAATCTGCTCCAGCTCCCCCAGAGGGGACTCCTAATAGGGACATGTACGTGAAGCATGGTCTTTCTTCCATAATGTACAGCACGTTGTGGAGGAAATACACGAAGAAGGATCCTGAGTTGCGCTGGCCTTTGTATGGATCGTTTGATATACGTAAGATTGAGTATGTGGAACAGTGTATGTGTAAGCGACGTGCTCGTCAGGATATGTTTGAATGTGTGCGATTATGGGTGAAGGAAGTGCGTGAGCGAGAGAAGCGTGAGAAAGCGCTGTTTGATAAAGAACAACGGAAGAATGATCATGTGCGAGCGCAGGAAGCGAAGCGTCGGGAGGACAAAGAGCACACGGACAGACAAGAGAAAGAGCGTAGGCTACAGGTTTCGGGTCAATATGTTGTTCGTCAGCCACTTTATCCTGTCCTTAATAATTCTGATGATGATTTTTATTTGCTAGATCGCTCTCCGCCCCCTTATGTTGGCGCATCTGCTCCACGGCCGCAAGATTCTGACCCGGTTTCGGGTAAGGTAGACACACGGTCCATGCTGTCGGCCGAGCAAATGGCTGAGCTTCGGACACTTTCTTTCCGTGCGCTTAAAGGCAAGGTATCCATGGAGGACTTATTTCAGACTTGGGGGCAGTGGCAGGAGAGAGATAAAGTGTATTTTCTGGGTCATTTCGCGGAGGAAGTGATTACTGCTTTCCGAAAATATTCTCATGTTCTTGAGCCTGACGAAGTGTCTTCGGACGCTAGAGCAATACGTAACGGTGCTTTTTCTCCCTCTAAGGCTCCTGAGGCGGCTCGGCGGCTGTTCGCCTTGCGGGACGAGGTGCTGGCCCTTCGAGAGAAAGCACGTCAACAAACGGAGGAGGAGAAGCAGTCGGATTCGTCTGCAGCAGGGGGCCACCCATCCGCCTCCCAGTCAGATAAGGATGACATAGTGCATGCTAAACCAATGCGAGAGGCGGCGCCTTTGTATGTTCCTCCTAAGGGAGCAGGGACTAGTTCGGATATTAACTCCGCCGATGCAAGGGGATATTTCGTATATAATTGGGTTTACACTCCATGGCATAGGGCCGATGTTATGGCACTAAAGAATGCGTTGCCTGACCCCCGCAAGAATCCAGCGGCCTTCTATGAAGAAGTCGAGGGGGCCTTGAATTCTTGCATTATGACCTTAGCGGATATAGACCTGTTCTTTGGCCTTATCCTACCGCCGGATACGTGGCGCTCTGTCCGAAAGGTAGATGATGCGGTTGCCTTCAAGGCCCGGTGGTCTGACCTTGAGGATGAGGATAGGGAACGGAAGCCCGCACAGAAACCACCCCAGAATATTTTAGATCTCCCTGCGGCTATTGTGGCTAAGTTGAAGACGATTATCCCCCCTAAAAAGATTGACTGGAATATGTTAACTGCATGTAAGCAGAAAGTTGACGAGTCAGTTGCGGACTTCTTTACGCGCTTTGAGGAGACGTTTCATGATTTTAGTGGCCAGTCGCTTACTGACGACACGGGCCGCCACCTTTTCGCGGACAAATATGTGGCTAATCTGCTACCGGCAGTTGCGGCCCGGTTAAAAGCGAGTGAAAGTTCTTGGTCCTCCGCGACACCGACGGCCCTTCTGACTATCGCTCAGTATTATGAGCGTCAGGAGCACGAGGCGAAGGGCCAGGAGGAGAAGAAATCGAAAGATCTCAAAACCAAGGTGATGTTAGCACAAGTATATGGCCCGCCCCGACGGGGTAATAATAATAGAGGAAGGGGCGGATCTTATGGTCCCCCTTCGGGCCGCTCTGATTTGAATAGGAACCAGTGTGCGTACTGCAAGCAGTTGGGCCATTGGGCCAGGGATTGCCCAGCGTTGCGTGCTTCGCGTCAGGGGCACACTCCGGGTGGCCCGAGAGGTAGAGGGGGCTTCTCGAACTTTAGAGGGAATTCTAACGATAATGTCCGTTTCGATACTGCCGGGCGGCACCGAGATGGCTCAAATGTTTTTGATCGCCAGCACCAGTATCATGTATCGGACATCGATCAATCGGGATATCATGATTCTCAGCACGCATAGGAATGCGTTGGATGGGGGTCCGAATCAGTTGAGGTGCCGGTCGATCAGACGGGTCCTTATGTATCGGCTGAGGTTTTAGGTTCTACTGATCAGTTCCTAGTGGATACAGGAGCGACACGTAGTGCATTGTCTAGGTACTTGGTTCCGGGGGCTCCCCCATCCGGCTCAATAGTTACATCGGTAGGGTTTGACGGTACACTCTCCCGAAGCCCTCTTTCACAGCCCCTTACATTTAAGGTTGATTCTTTTTCTGCGCCCTGTCCGTTTTTGCTTGCTCCGTATACACCGGATAACATTATGGGCCTTGATATGTTAAAGTATTTTAGGGCTACAATCCGCTGCTCCCCTGAGGGTGTGAGGGTGACCTTAAATGACAACTATCCCAGGTCTGGGCGGATGTGTACGATATCAGAGGATGCGTTGTTGGCTACCCTCCCCCGAGCTTTATGGGCGACTTCGGACACAGATGTGGGACAAATGGTGATTCCTCCGGTACACATTAGTGTCCAGAAGGGGGCGGTGCTACCACGCCTCCCGCAGTATCGTATTTCCCAGGAGGGCGAGGAAGCTCTCATACAGATTGTGCAAGATTTGATCGCAGTAGGGGTGGTGGAAGAAGTTCCCTACAATATCTGTAACAGTCCGATTCTCCCTATTCTGAAAAAGGATACGGATGCAAAGGTCTATCGGTTCATAATTGATTTGAGGGAGGTAAACAAGATCGTGATACCTCAGTACCCGGTGGTTTCCGATATCACGACGTTGCTTACCTTGGTCCCGCCTACGGCGACCATGTTTTCAGTGATTGATTTGAAGAATGCCTTCTTTTCCATTCCCATTCACCCTGATAGCCGATTTCTTTTTGGGTTCACATTAAACAATAGATCTTATCGTTTTTGTAGAATTCCCCAAGGCTATACAGAAAGCCCTAGTATTTACAGTCAGGCTTTGAAACGACAGTTGGATTCCTTTGTTTTACTCGAGGGGGTCGCCCTCATTCAATATGTCGATGACATCTTGTTGGCGGCTGACACCCTGGAATTGTGTGAGAAAAGCACGCTATCCTTACTTTCCTTTTTAGCATCCCACAATCACAAGGTCTCTAGGAAGAAATTGCAATTCTGTAGACCAAAGGTGACTTATTTAGGTCACCTTTTGTCTAAGGAGGGGCGTGCACTCACACCAGATCGTATCCAAGTAATTTTGGACACACCGAGACCATCCACACAGAAGGATGTGCGTGCATTTTTGGGTCTTGTTTCTTTTTGTAGACAGTGGATATTGGGGTTTTCACACATAGCTAAGCCATTACTAGCTCTTTTGACAAAAGACACGCCTATCCCAATCCCTTGGTCAGCTGAGTGTGATGCTGCTTTTCAGCAACTGCGACAGGCCCTTTGTTCAGCACCAGTGTTAGGGACCCCTGATTATACAAAACCCTTTTCGTTGTATGTGCATGAGAAAGATGGATGTGCATTGTCAGTCTTAGTACAGATGCACGGCGACAAGCAGCGCCCTTGTGCATACTTTTCAGCTGTGCTTGATCCTGTCGCCCGAGCATTACCAGGGTGTTTTCGCTCGGTAGCGGCGACAGCTGTGTCAATACGCCAAAGTGAAGGAATTGTGCTGTCCCATAAATTGTTGGTGTTAGTTCCCCATGCTGTGGATGCCCTGCTTAATCAAACTAAGACGCAGCATTTGACCAGTGCCCGTTTAACGGGATATGAGCTGACGCTTTTGGCTCCTCATATTACGTTGAAAAGGTGCGTGACATTAAACCCGGCCACATTATTGCCATACCCCGAGACCCAGCCTGAGGCGCAGAAAGCGCATGATTGTATTCTTGTGACTGAGGAACAAACAAAGGGTCGTATTGATCTCCAGGATACGCCCTTTTCAGAGGTAGATGGAGAGTTGTGGGTAGACGGATCATGCCTGAAGCTACCAGATGGTACGACTTCAGCAGCGTATGCAATTACCACATTACACACGATAGTGGAGACAGCACGCATACCACAGAAATCAGCTCAAGCAGCGGAACTGATAGCCTTAACACGAGCATGTGAGCTCAGTACAGGATTGTGTGTGAATGTTTACACAGATAGCCGCTATGCCTTCGGAGTAGCGCACGATTTCGGCCTACTCTGGAAGGAGAGAGGGTTCTTAACGTCACATGGGGTACAGATAATGCATGGGGAGTTAGTCCACAACCTCTTAACCGCATTGACATACCCGAAGAAAATTGCCATTGTTAAGTGTAGTGCCCATAGGAAAGTAGTTGATAAAGTTGGAGAAGGGAATGCGTTAGCGGATCGAGTAGCACGGGAGACCGCGATGCAGCCTGGCGCTACTGCCATGTATGTAGTAAAGTCACAGGTGGAAAGATGGCGAGATGCGAAGGAAGAAGTGCGAGAAATACAGAGGACCGCTTCTGACAAAGAGCGGGAACGATGGGCTAGCGAAGGGGAACTGGATGATGAGGGCTGTTGGAGAAATAAGCAGATGGATAGATGGAAATTACCCACGGCCTTTGTACAACCTATGGTTCAGATGGCACATGGGCTAGCACATGTTGGAGCTTCCGCAATTGTGAAATTGCTTACCCAAGTCTGGGAGCATCCAGAGATTGCTAGCACAGCAAAGAGGGTGGTGCAGACCTGTATGATCTGCCTGAGGTATAACCCAGGGAAAGGCACTCGAACTCCAGCAGGAGGATTTGCGACGCCCACTGCACCCTTTGAGGTTCTGCAGATGGACTACATCCAGCTTGAGCGCTGTAACAATTTGAAGTATGTTCTAGTAGTGGTCTGCGCTTTCAGCAAATGGGTTGAGGCGTACCCTACGAAAGACAATACTGCAATGACTACAGCAAAGTTATTGCTGAAAGAGTTTTTCCCTCGATACGGCGTCTGTAGACTTCTGTGGAGTGATAATGGCCCTCACTTTGTAGCGGATGTTATAAAATATGTCTTGAAGGGCCTAGGCATCACCCAGAAGTTCCACGCCGTATTCCACCCCCAGTCTGCAGGACTAGTCGAGAAGTGTAATGGTACACTGAAGCTTAAGATCGCCAAAATCCAAGCTTCAACATCTTTGACTTGGCCAGACGCCCTGCCACTGGCGTTATTGTCAATTAGGTCAGTGCCACACTCTCGAACTGGCCTTACGCCATATGAAGTTGTATTTGGACGCCCAATGAATATTTGGGGTCCACCGAGGCCTAAGGCTGTGTATGATGTACCTTGTGTAATGATGAGCGATTATCTGGCACAGTTAACGGATAATTTGGTTTCTATTCATCAACAGGTCCGAGAGGCGCTCCCTGATCGGTCTACCGGCGAAGGGCATGGTCTCCGACCTGGCGACCATGTGATGGTGAAGGTCTTCGACAGAACGAACAGTTTGGAGCCGAGATGGGTCGGACCTGAGCAGGTTCTCCTTGCAACAAGGACGGCAGTGCGAGTCTCGAACAGGAAGAATTGGATCCATTCCTTACACTGTCGAAAGGTACCGCCCGGATTGGTGGAGTCTGCCGTGCTGACCGATCAACGAGAAATCCTAGCAGCAGAGACAGGCCGTGCTGCGGAGCCAAACGACACTGAGGAGCTCTTTCCGGACCACGCGACTTCTGGAGGAAGGCGATATCATCTGCGACCAAGGAAGTGAGGTTTCCAGTACCGGGACATACTGTCAGAACGGCCCTTGGGTTAGTGAAACGGAGAGCCGATGAGGCAAGGGGGGGGGATCAGCCCTGCATTATTGTAGCGACACCCGTCTTGGCCCGCTGGTGAAGAAATCAACCGCTGCCCAAGGGGAAGAGTTCTGACAGACTTTTTAGTTTCAGGAAGATATCAGGGTATTGTTTCTTTTGACATGGAGAAGAAGAAAATCCTTTGTGCGTTGGGGTTCATGCTAACAGTAGCTATCGTTGGTATAACCACATGGTTTGTGGAGGAGGCAACTCCTGCTCGAAAGACACTTGTGTTGACGACTCCAGTGCCTGCGGAGCACTACTTTTATACATTGCCATATCAAGAGTTAAAGCATCGACAATCCTATTTGAATAACACTTTCATTCAGATGCTGCATCACACCCACGTTGCTACGAATGCTACGAACTGTTGGATATGTGGGATGATGCCAGCCCATCAGAAGAAAGGAGGTACGCCATTCATACCACTTCCTTTCTCTCATAATGGCTCTTGTAGAGCATGGTACACTTTGCTGTTTGCCACTCGGAAACCGACAGTGGGACGATTGCTTTTCAGACTCAATAAAGAATGTCATCAAGATAAAAATGGATATCCACAAGCAAATGGGACAATTTGGGAATGGGAAGAGTACCGACCGGACAATGAATCCATTCCCTATATCTTCACGAACACAAGAGACACTGTGGGGAAGGACAAATTCGTAATCCAAGTAGCACAAGCTCAAGTGGACCTGTGTGTCCAGAGTGTGGGTTTTATCCCTGTTGGTGTCAGTGATTGCATAACCGTATTAAACATCGACGGGTTAAATAACAGTACCTTCCTAGCGTCCCATAATACCTATTTTGTATGTGGAAATAAAGGTTATTACCGTTTGCCGGCTGGGTGGTCTGGGGTATGCTATGTATCATTCCTATTACCTCCTGTATTCCTAGCACCCGCGTCATATCATAAGGATTTAAAACTGTTGAATAATGTGACTGTAAATAGATATAAACGTACTCTATCAATTGATGATGTGGATCAAACAGATACAAGCTTGCAACAGTATATTGATTTTAACTTAGGACTGTTTTTCTTTGTTGGAGCTGCTTTGAATAGTAGGAAGATCCGAAGATTGACAAGAGTGGTAGAAGCTGTGACAAATCAGACTGCTGCCGCTCTTGGGAATCTTACGGAAGAGTTACAAATAACGAGGATTGTTGCGTTGCAGAATCGTATGGTGTTAGATGTAATGCTAGCTGATCGAGGAGGAGCCTGTAAAATTATTGGAAGTAGCTGCTGTGTGTTCATCCCTGATCATACGCCATCCGTTTATAACGCCATTAACAAGCTGCATAAAATAGCAGCTGAAATCCACACAGAAAACGGCACTTGGTCCTTTTCTGGATGGTTTTGGGCGTTGGTTACTGCCTGGGGATGGAAGGTCTTAACTGGTCTCTGCATTATTATAGCAGTTCTGTTCCTTTTCTGTATGTGTATTCAATGTGGACCATTGTGCTGTTCCGTATGCATTTCATTCTGCATTCCAGATAAGAAAGCTATTGCCGATGTTGCTCGCCAGAAGGGTCTAGCTAAAGAGGTTAAGGGAATGATGATAATTGATATATCTGATGATTATTCTTGGAAACCGGATGTCTTCAGTAAATGCTGAAAGGGTCGTCTGTTGTAAATTAAGGCAGAATGTGATTAAGCATTTACTGAAAACATTAATGCTTTCCCTTGCGATCATGTTTTCTTCGTTATGTTGACCGAAGTCCGGACTCCATTTTGTATTGACATGCTGCCATGTGTTCGTCACGAGGAGAGTCCGACCTCTGTGTTAGTTGCTCTTGTAATCTGCCTAGCAACAGTTTATAAATAGCTCCCTCTTGTCCATCTGGCGCATGCCCAGACTTGACCACATTTGTTATAATTAGCCTTGCTTGACCATGTGTTTCGCGGGCTCAAGGAGCGTGTTGGCTCCGCCCATGTATTGATTCAGTATCGAGAATGACCATAAATGGTAATGTTCTTCGGCCTTATGTTGTATCCACCCACTATGAGCCCCTCTGTTGTGTATAAAAGGGGACTGTGTACGAATGTTCTTTGTGCTACTCCAGGCAATACTGAAGAGTGTTGTGTGGATTGTAGGACCACCCTTAAGGGTTAATAAACGTTGTCTTTGTACTTTGCAGTTTCCGTGCCAACTTCCTTATAGATTCCGTTACAGGAGAGCGAACCCTTGTTCTTGCGGGCCTAGCTGGGGCCTGTATTCATCACTTCGGTCGCAGAGGATACGTGTTCTTTTGCTAGAGTGTCTCTTGTTTCTTGAAGATTCTGTAAGACAGTACAGTGGTCATCTAAGTCAAAAGGCGCGGCTGCCGCCGCCATGTCGAGACCCTCAAGGTCAGGAACAAACATTCGAACTCCGAAGAGCATCATGTACGGGGTCCTCCCACCCAGAGACCTTCTAGGGAGATTATTAAGTGCACGTTGGACGTCATACAAATGGGCTAGCCAGTTTTTGCCAGTACCTAACACCCTGGCTGTCAATGATTGCTTTAGGTCACGGTTCATTCGTTCCACAACACTATTGCCCTCAGGCCGGTATGGAGACGAAAATTTGACTTGGACCCCCAAACTTCTCATAGCTTCTTTGTAAGCCTTAGAGGCGAACGCAGGGCCCTGATCAGAGTGAAGGGTGCCACATGCAAAACTCCCTATAAAGACACGCAATGCTTTGATGACAGTCCGGGCGTCAGCACTCCTGTGTGGCCACACCCAAAGAAAACGTGTGCACGAATCTACTGCAACCAAGATATACTTGTACGCAGTGTCCGAGGAAAAAGGACCGCAGTGATCCAAATAAACACACGCTAGTGGTTGATTAGATATATGCAGCTGCGTTTGTGGTGGGCGCGCCACCGTAGATGGCTTTATCTGTTGGCAAATCCCACAATTGAGGACATAAGTCCGCGTATGTTTGTACAAACCGTACCACCAATAACGCTGTTGCAACAGTGACACAGTTGCGGACACTCCGGCGTGCGCAGACGCAACACCCTCGTGCGCAGCTTGTACCAATGCAGGCCTGCAGTCCGAATTGGGAATAACCCTATCCCCAACATCATTAATCCTCACTAACGGGACGTTATCAGGACTTAAGTGATAATGGTATCGAGAAGGGAAACCTCTAGGGAAGTCCGTCCCAGTCTCTGATGCAGCAATAGCTGCCAAGATGTCATCATCGATCTTACTTTTGGATCTTGTAACTGCTGCTACTAAGTATGTTGCCACTGCTGTTTTAGCTGCCTCGTCAGCCAAACTGTTACCGACAGCATGGACGCCAACTCGTTGGTGACCAAGAGTGTGAATAACATTCACAAGGGGTCGACTGCATTTTAGTTCAGCCACCCTAGCCCAAAGCGTTTTATGCTTCACTGTGCTACCTTTTGAATCACGAAATCCATTCGCAATCCAAAACATCAGATTGTCGTTGTAAGATTGAACACAATAGTAAGAATCACTCACTATAAGAGTTGTGACTCTGTAATCAGCAAACTCCAGTGCAAGCACCAGAGCTCTAAGCTCCGCCAATTGTGCGGTACAATCACCCAAAGTCTGCGTATGCACCGCATCCTGTACGAATTCACCATTCACGAAAGTACCAACAACAATTGCGCAAGCCGCTGAATAAGCGTGCCTTGATCCAGTTGCGGGCTGCGCGGACCCATCAGTGTATATGACACAATTGAACTCCTCCAACGGGCGCAATGTAAGTGGAGCCGGATGAACTAATTCATACTCCAAACTCTCCTGAGTCTGAAGTCCTGCGTCAAAAATGTATTCGACATCAGGCGAGGCTAAGGAGGTCGCCCATTGTATCCACCTTGGATGCAAAGCTTTAGAATTCGGCACACTTGCTTTAGTGACTGCCTCTAGGGCAGGAAATGGTGTTACCACCATCATGCGCTTCCCCTGTGATAGCGCTCGCTCTTTCAGGATTGCCATCTGAACTGCTGTCAAAACTTTTTCGACAGTGGAGAAACGCATTTCAGCCGAAGTATATAAATGAGATTTGTAAGCAATGGGGACAGTGTCGCCCTCATTGTATGTTAAGTACGTGAACCCCTCCACACCCGGTACAATTCTTATGACCAGGTTTGTGTGGTTATCACGAGTTTGTAAATATTTCGCAGTAAGAAGGTCAGACTGCAAAGAGTGTAATGCAGCCAAATGTTCTGGCAGCCAGCAAGATTTGGTAAAAGTTGGTTGCACCAAGGCATATAATGTCTTGATACGCTGGGCATATTCAGGAATGTAGGTACGACCGAAATTCAGAAAGCCCAGCAATGATTGTAGTTGTTTCAGTGTCGTAGGGATACGAAGGCGTGCGCATTTCTCAAGGAACTGCGGAGCCAAGCCTCGGCCCTCATTGTTGAGTTCGTACCCCAAGAATAAAACTGTGTACTCGGCAATGTGGGACTTCTTAAAGTTAAACTTGTAACCAAAGTCCGCAAACATACAAATTATGTTGTCCACGCGAGCAAGGTGTGGAAGCAACTCGTCGTCTGTTAAGTAGATGTCATCAACGTACGAGTACGCCTCCGGGTCTACCATCTCTAAGAGAGAGACCACACGGGCAGCAAATACCCCAGGACTATTTTTATAGCCCATTGGGAGTCTTTTGAACACTTTTTGTTTACCACCCGAAGTAAAAGCGGTCCACTCATAACTATGAGGGGATATGTTATGGCAATAAAAACCATTGGACAAGTCGAGTGTGGTTTTGAACCTTTTTCTCACAAGACTATCTACGAGGGCTGAACTATGGGTATTTTGCACCGCACAATTCCGGCAGTGTGAGTGCCGGTAATCCAAAACTAGGCGGTACGATCCGTCAGGCTTCGTTACAGTGAATAAAGGATTATTCATGGATGACACACATGTTTCAATTACTCCCTGATATTCCAATTGTTCAAGGATAGCCGCGACGTGAGACCTAGCCTCACGACGCATAGGGTATTGGGGCTGAGGCTGGGGGTCGGACCGCAATGGAAATTCGTGGAGGGTAGAACTTTTATCCCACCCCACCTGATTACGATACAACGCAGGTGCAAGCACCCGCGCCCACTCCTCGGCCAACTTCTTAGACTCCTCCTTGGGCACTACGTGTCCAAAAGAAGGAAGAATAACTTCTTCCCCCCTTGGAGCGTTTAGAACGAAAGCCGGGGGCCAATCTTTCTCCGCCAATAGTATATCATAGGTGGTCGTTAGATTATCCCAAAATACCGCGTTAATTTTTCGTTGTATGTCACCCTCAATATTGAGGACTATGTCAAATAATCTCTCAGGGGGGCTACGCGAGTATCAGCAGTTTCTACTGGTACATAGATTTTAGTTGCTGTCGCCTCCAGAAATGGACGCAGTGCTCCCCGCACTACTGTAACTTCCGCCGCGCTGTCTAGCAGCGTCAGCGCCCATTTCATGTTCAGAAGCTGTGTCCGTACCATCTGAGGCATACTTCGCTGAGATTGCAGCAACCTTCTTTTTCTGAAACGGGGGACGTGGACATGCAGAATCCTCCTGCTTGCCTTTTCTGTCCTCCTGTCGGGGCTGGTCTCGACCTTGAGCACCCCGGCCTCTCCCACGGTCTCCTCCACCAAAGTGTGAAGCCGCTGTTTCCTGTGAAGAACGAGGAGAGCGCTGGCCAGGTACCTGAAACCTATCAGGTGACTTAATACGAGAACGATCACGCAAATCATAAGTGCGTTCAACATAAGCCTGAACTGGGGACGCAGGACGAGTCTCCTGTTTCTGTTGCTGTTTATCTTGTTTTTTAGCTCGCCAATTTTGTTTTGGAAAGTTGGGCTTATCGTCTTTTGTAGACGAACTCACTTTAGTGTGCTGTACTACATCAGGAATTTTGATGACGGGTTTCACGCCTAGGGCACTACGTCCAACCATCCTATAGGCTTTCGCAATAACTTTTGCAAACTCCCTCGGCTTATCATCATCCGCAATAAGTGTCATCATGTTTCCCACTTGAAACTGCATGGCATCTCCTTTGAGATTTCCCATAATCATGGAACATACTATATCGAAGCTGTCGATAAGCCGCATTCCCAATTCAATAGCTGCTTCCGCCCCATGGTCCTCCTGGACTTTCTTGATAATGGAAGGTAGTACCGACATAGACGTAGTGCCGAAGCACTTCGAATAGGTCGCGGCAAAGACCTTGCCCCAATTGTCACAATCGACAATGTCTGGGACCAGTTCTTTCGGCAAAGTAATAGTGAGTATCCTGTGTTTATCCACAGGACTAGTGTTAGGAAACACGGCTTCTAGTTGATCGAATTTTTCTGCAAGCCAATAAGGATACTCATCCTTATTCTGGGGGCGCTTGCCAACAACCGCGTTTACCATTACAGGACTAATCACAACCGCATGATGGTGATCAGCCCTGTGTCCCGCAACTGCAGGTGCCCCCACCTGTACAGTGCGCGACACATACTGCACTAACGCCCTATGGACCGTAATCAGGGTCGTGTGTAGTATACGTAAGCTATCCACTCCTACCGTCAGGTAGCGTGGATGAGGTGTATGTCCGGCCAGCACCGGCCAAGTACCTCCTTCAATAGACAAAGGACCCAGTCTCGACGGGGTGACCGTGTGGGGGAGGGCGCCATTAAACCAAATAGTGTGCTGCCAGGTTGAAATAGGAATTTCTAAAGCCATATATGGGGTATAATGTAGAGGCACCGGCGTGGCAGTGTATTTGTGGAACGTTTTATCGACATCTTCCACAGCCTCAAAGGTAACCCAAGAGTAAAACAATTCATAAGGGTATGTGGCACTTGCACTCACGACAAACACCACTGCCATCCCGTCATCAGGCACCCCGTACGTCCTCAAATGAGCACGTAGAGACAGCCTACTATGAGCGGGAATTTCTACAGCCATTAGGACGAAAAAGAAGATACAACGAGGATCTTTAGAAGCACTTGGGCTTAGATTAGTGTAACCTTTTTTATTATCAAGCTTGAAAGAACCTATAGCCTAAAACCTAGGTAGGTTAAACCGTCACTCCCGTTATCCGGAAACCAGAGTGAGGGCGTTATGGACTAATAAAAAGCACTACTAAGGCATCTCAGATATTAAGACCAAACGTTAGGTGCGCCATGTTGTAGGGATTCTGCGTATGCACAGAACTATGCGCAGGAAACCAGAACCTGAATTGTGGTGTACCAGAAACTCCCCTCAGAACTAAGAACCCCTTATCCGACTAGCTTAGTGTCACATTCGTTATCCGAGATTTAGCTCGGCGGTCCCAATGTATAGACAACCCAGAACATGCGACTTAGTTATTCTCAGGAATGGTGGGAACCCGAAATACCCGTTTGCACATATATATTAGTCCACAACAGAATAACTAAGACACAGTAAAGTTTAAAGAATTTATTCATAAACCTCGAGTCCTGTTATACAGTACTTTGGCTAACATAAGCAGACAAATGGTTAAGATCATTACCATTAGCATTGTTACAATACCATAGAAAATGAAAGGAGCGATCATATTGTAATGACAGTGGAAAACAACCACCCTCCTTTCTCTAGCAACTAATAATATATTATTAGACTATTAGAAGGTCTCATAGGCTTGCATAGGGGACCCCATACTGTATAGATCAGCTCGGGTGTATCACATCACAGGATCAGCTCAGTGTTCTCTGCAACAGCTCTTCTATCAAATGCCTTAACAATATGCTGCGCTGTGATATTAAAGCCCACGACATTCTGGTATTTGCGGCTGTGTGCATGTTGTGACTAAACAGTGGTACGATCACCCTGAACATAATCAGCCGGCACCGTCTAGTGTCCTAGAACAGTTCTTTACTCGATGTACAGACCAAGGGCACTAGCAACTGTTAAGGATGTATAAATAACATTCACTTGAGACGAGTCTGCATTTCTTAAATGAATAACATGTAACAACAGTGTCGGGTGCAAAGGCAGCATAAGCAACAAGATGTTTTTCCAACAGCTAACGTGATTGAGCTAACTTAGCACTGTAAATAGGGAGTGGCCTAAAACCACGTGACAGTGTGTTGTGTGTCATGTCGACTCTCTGTTTTGTTCTGCTCCAAGACACTCAGCCTGCAAAGGCAGTGTGTGTGTGTCAGGGTACAGGGCCTCTAAGGGTGGCACAATAAGTGCTGCAGTCCTTAGGGGCCTTCTCTGGTCACAGGGCCCTGGGTACCTAGGGTACCATTTACCAGGGGCTGACATGTGGCCAGAGATGCCAATTGGGTTTAGGCTGTTAGGCAGTTTTAGGGAAGGAACACAGGACATGGGCACCTGTTTGGCAGGAGCCCAGGGCACACCAAGTCAAAGAGCATCAGTAGTCTGGTAACAGAAAAAGAAAAAAGGGGGGGTTACTGCAGCAGAATATCACTTTCTCACACCATGCTCCTAGTGACAAATGATGGGGTGGAAGAGGAGAGTGAACCTCTCCCTGTCCTCCTATCGTCTAAGGAGCATGATGGGTCAGTGGAAGGTGACTATCTCTCCCATACCCTTACCCTTAAGCTGCAGAGGGGCTGTCGCCTGCTGCTGGGAAGTTTGCCTCCTTGTTCTCATTGATCCCACGGTTGGATCATTTGGGTACCCATAATATTAATACTGGAGACAGAGTGTCTGTAAAGCATAAGATTTACAGGCTATCTAACATCAAGGAGGAAGTGTCTAAAATGATTGAATTAGGGGTGATAAAGCACTGCATTAGCCCATGGTCCATCCCAGTGGTGCTGGTACCTAAAGGTACCCCAACCGGAGCTACCTCAGGACTCAGGTTCTGTGTGTACTATAGGGGGCTCAACTCAGTTGCAAAAAATGAAGCATACCCAATCCCTAAGCTGATGAGCTCATTGACAGGATGGGAGCTGCCAAGTTCCTGAGTTACTCTGATTTAACATCAGGTTATTGGCAGGTTACCCTAACTGAGTGGCTAAGGAAAGGTTTGTAATCTAAACCCCAGAGGGCTACATCTAGATTAAAAACTTCTATTTCTGCTGAAGAATGCCCCTGTCCCCTGAACGACATTGCAGTTTACAGTTCCAGCTGAGAGGATCACCTGTCCACCTTCAGGAGCTGCTCCAGGCTCTGCAAGAAGCAGGAATAGCTAACTATCAAGGCCTGCAAATGACAGACAGGGCAGAGACCTGTGGTGTATCTAGGACACCTAGGGGCCGATTACGATCCGGGTCGGAAAGCACTCCGGCCGAGTCGGATCCGGAGTGTTTTCCGACTGAGCCGGACCCCTACAGTCCGACCGAGCGAGTCCGATGCGCACGTATGCTGTCGGACTCGGTTCGGTCGGACTCCCATAGAAGTCAATGGGAGCCAGTTGTACGACGCGTGCATGCACTCCCATTGACTGAATGGGTACGTCTCGAACAAGTGCGCCCCCTACAGTGTGTACGCATCGGTGCCATCCACACCGTACATGCCTGTGTTGGGGAGACCCATATGGTCTCCCCCGTGTCTGAGTCATAGGGCTGCCGGTGTTAGGGAGTCTGACGCGGACCCTCAAAGTCCGACTCCAGGAGCTTTTGCGAGCTGGACACTCTTGGTTGTAAATCGCATTCATTGCACGCCATGGTTAGCTTCCGACTGAGACGTACGGAGCGTTTCGGACCCGGAAATGACTCGTTGGTGAATCTCACGTAGCTCGCATCGTAATTGCTCGCTCGTACAGCTGTACGAGTCGGCCGGAAAAACACACGTACGGCTCGTAGTTTTTCTGCCCGGATCGCGTTCGGTGCCCTTCCGACCCGGATCAGAATCGGCCCCCTAGTTGGTGGGGGTAAGATGCATCCACTCTAAGCCAAGATTGAGACTATTCTGGATTGGGAACCCCCCTAAATTCAGACTAAGTTGACAAGCTTCCTGGGCCTCACCAGATATTACAAGAGGTTTGTTAAGGGCAGTGACACCATTGTTGACCCCTTAACTGAATTGATTTCTAAGAAGTAGCCCAAGAAAGTTACCTAGACAAACGCCTGCCATTAAGTCTTTTACATCCTGAAGGAAGCCAGGTGTACGGGACCTGTACTCGGGGCTCTGACTTCTCCAAGGAGTTTATAGTCAAGCCAGACACTCCAGAGCTTGGATAGGGGCTGTGCTCTCACAGGTAAATTAATATTGCCTTGACCAACCTGCAGTCTTCATCAGCAGGAGGTTATTGTCAATGGAACAGAGGCAGAGATCTATTGAGAGAGAAGCTTTTGCTGGGGTCTAGGCACTGAAGATGTTGAGACCATGCATGTTTGGGAATTACTTCAAGGTTCACACAGACCACAGGTCCCTCAGTTGGCTCATGCAGATGAGGGGTGAGAATTGCAAACCATTGTGGTGGCCCATCTATCTAAAGGGAATGTACTTTTATGGTGAATCACCAGCCTGGAACTGACCATTTCAATGCTGATGGTCTATCTAGGTTCTTCCACCATAGTAATGAGAACTCCAATGAGGGTGTATAGTCCTCCATAATTTCAGCTAGGGGGCGGGCACGTTAGGCCTGTCCTCCTTGCTGTGGTTTTGCATTCAGCCCTCTTGTTATCTGAATTCATTTTGTAGGCTTAAGGACTCTGAGAACTTTACCACTGCCAACCAGTGCTTAAGTGCTTAAGTGCTCACTCCTGAAAACATTGTGATGTTGGCTTACACCTGATTGGAATATTTGATTTACTTATAAGTCCCTAATATATGGTACTTAAAGTACCCCTAAGCCCTAAAACATTCATAGGACTTGTAATAAAAAGTAGGACATGTGTTTTTTAAGATTTACATTTCCTAGTAGTAAAAAGCTCCTTAAGTCACTTTCACTACTGCACCACCTATATCTCCCACAGGTTGACATTAGGATGCCTTATTACATTTAATATGTGGTAACGTTTGATTGGGAACAGATAAGAATGTTAAGCTTGGACTAAAATGAATTGTAATTAAAAATCCATTCCTACAAAAGAGAAAACAGGCAATAAGGCTACAAGACCGTTGCACTAGTGCTTATCCGTATTTTTAGTAATGTGAATATAGACACTCAACTGATTGTGATCCTATTGCCAAAGAATCACTACATAGAAAAGTCTAATAACAGAGATAGCGCAGGAGCCTCTGTTATCTGAGCATATGATATTCTTGAGAATAAGTATTAGATTATCATAATCAAATCTCTTCCTTGTTCAATATTTCCATCATTGATAACATCAAGATAACACAATTAGTATCCACAATACCTATAATCAGTCCAACCCGAATCAGCAGGAGTCATCATTAATCATGCACAGGAGTCCCATGGTTTATGCTGAAAACTTCTTGATTTATTCTTATTCTTTTTGCACATACACACAAATGTTCAGCCCTGCCAATGTGTTTCCTCCTACATGGACTTCATCAGGCTTGTAATTTATCACCTGGTTCCTAGTGTATTTTATCGGGAATATGCCTTGCACTGTTTGTAATTGAATCGTATCCAAATATGTCCTTCTATAGTTTGTGTGAAGCTTGGATGCATATGTTTTAACCCTCCTTAGTCCAAAGGAAATATCATTTCTTTATAGAGATCTCAAGATAAGTTCTTATTTCCATAGAGTGAAAGGGACGACAACCACCATCTCACAAAGTCAAGATGTAATTAAAAATCCTCTTTAGCAGTAAACGTGGATTTTAAATCACAATTCAGAAAATTGAATTTTTAGAAGGTTGGCATTTCTTGTGAGGCACTGAATTGTTGCTTTAGGGTGTGAACGCTTACTTAAGCAACAGTCACAATCCTTGTCAGGGGGAACCACAAAAAGTCACTAAATTAGCCAGTGCTGAAACATCTGGTAGCTTGGCACAAAAGGAGTCATACTGAATTTAGATGCAATGTGTAAAGTATTTTTGCAGCACTTAAACAGTAATAAAGTGGAAACAGTACAAAAAACCCCACTAATTTTGAAAAAATAGAGTATATTTCAATACATTATTTGACACCAAAATGAGAAACATCTTATTAATAGAACCATAGTTTTACATTTTAAAGGTTTTAGGTGAAAAATGGCTCAAAGTGCCAAACGCAGACATCTAGTCGTGTGAGACTAGGCCAAAGTCAAATGTTATTGCCAACCACAATGGAGTGCGGTTCGGCTACATGAAGTGTATTGGGCCCAGTCTCTACTTACCTTCGGGTTTAGAAAAATTTTAGAAGAAAAATAACTGAGAAGGTACAGCTCAGTGGGACAAGGCAACTGGTGGTGTCTGTGGTGGAGGTGTCATCGTCTAGGAGCTGCTGGACAAAGTTGTGGTAATGTAACGCAGACTTGTAAAGCACAAGTGTTGGAAATGGCCCTTGTTGCAGGGTTATCCCCAACTTTTTGCTTCTTCCTCCTATTTTTCCTGACCTATTTTTGTTGGCTATAGGACTCTGGGCACGTTACCACTGCTAATTAGTGCTAAAGGGCATATGCTCTCTGTGTAAATGATGATGAAATTATCCATGAGTGTCATATTTGATTTACTGGTAAGGCCCTAGTAAAGTGCACTAAGTGTGACAGGGCCTGTAAATCAAATGCTACTAGTGGGAATGCAGCACTGATTGTTTCATCCATGTGAGTATTCCTGTAAAGGTATCTCAGACCTGTCACTGCAGTGTCTATGTGAAGTTTTGAACTGCCATGTTGACCTGGCAAGTGCACCCACTTGCCAAGCCCTAACCTTACCTTTTCTTACATGTAAGACACCCCTCAGAGAGGTGCAGTCAGGGTGCAGAGTATGTGAAAGGTAGGACATGTACTGGTGATTGTGACATGTCCTGATAGTAAAATACTGCAAATTCCGTTTTTCACTATTGAAAGGCTATCTGTCCCATAGGGTAGCATGGGAGATACTGTGTAACACCTTACAAGAATAATGTCGCATGGATCAAGATAGAGGATTAAAGTTTAGACTCTCTGAACTTAAAATTTAATAACACCTCTTTTGGTAAAGATGTTTTTTTTAATTTGTGGTTGAAATTGCCACTTTTAGGAAGTAGCAAATACAAGGAGATGATAGACAGAGCGCTGAAACTTTTCAGACACTCACCCCCAGTCACAGGTCTGGGCTGAATCCATCATCGTTCTTTAGCTCACTTTGCCACCCCAGTTCAGACCCAGTTATATGCAAATCAGTCTTGACCCTGTCCTTCATGGGAACAGTCCAGCCCGAACTGCCAAGCCAGGTCCTTCTTCAACCAGAAACAAGCATCCTGAGACCGGTTTCGGTGTAACACCCCTCATCAGCCAGGCTAGCTTGAATGCAGTGGCAAAGTGAGCAAGGGACCCATGTCTGAGCATTGCCTGCCAACTTAGGGAAAACAAAGCAAACACAAGGAGATGATGGACGGAGTGCTGAAACTTTTCAGACACTCATTCCCAGTCACAGATCTGGGTTGAATCCATCATCGTTCTTTAGCTTACGCCGCCACCCCAGTACAGACCCAGCTATATGCAAATCAGTCTTGACCCTGTGCCTCATGGGAACAGTCCAGCCGAACTGCCAAGACAAGGTCCTCCTTGGACCAGAAACAAGTATCCTGGGACCGATTTTAGGGTAACACCCCTCATCAGCCAGGCTAGCTTGAATCCAGTGACAGAGTGAGCAAGGGACCCATGTCTGGACATACAATGCCAACTTAGGATCAACAAAGCAAACACAAGGAGATGATGGACAGAGCGCTGAAACTTTTCAAACACTCACCCCCAGTCACAGATCGGGGTTGAATCCATCATCATTCTTTAGCTCACTTCACCACCCCATTTCAGACCCAGCGACATGCAAATCAATCTTGACCCTGTGCCTCGTTGGCAGTGCCTGCATCTTGTTATTGCGGCGCCAATAACCGGCAATGGTGAGTCCATGAACTCGCCAACTTTGCATCGCATCACCTCACCGAAACCGACGCCTCACCACCACCGCAAAACAACTTCCCCTACCCTGGATTCTATACGCTGTCTCCTTAAGGACATGATATCTCGTCTACTCCGTGGCAGCCAGAGAGACGACCTCAGCACTGATGCCTCACCTCCATGACACCGTGCATTGCCATAGACTTTGTTTTCCAAGTTACTGTTTTTTTGTGGGGCAGTGTGACTCCGTGTCCAAAGCAGCATATCTCGCGGTCGGCACTGCACTTTGGATTTATAGGTGTCACGATGTTGTAATAGCCCCAGGTGGAGCTATTTGTTTTCTGCAAGCTTCATTTTGAGAATAACTGTTTTGAAGTGCATTTTTGCCACATGTACGTTGAATTTTGTCATTTTGGTTTTGTAAGTTTAGATAAAGATACTTTATTTATCTAAACTGGTGTGAGGTTCAATTGTGGGCTTATCGCTGTATTACTGTGTGTTTTGAGTAGGGGTGGGCGGAATTTGCGAAATCCACTTTCTCAAATTATCGCGAAAATGTTTAAAATTATCGCAAACAAGCGGAAATATCGCGAAGATGCGGAATTTTTTTTCCCGCATGTTCGTGAGATTTTCTGCATGGTTGCAGGTCGCCAACTTACCCATGTGGTTGCTCGCGGGCGCGGCCATCTTGTTTTGAGTTGTCTCGCGGTGCATGATCGCGAGAAGAAAAACGTGATCGCGTGACGTATAACGTCACTGCGGGCGCGAACTGTCGCGAGACAGCGCAAATGGCTAAAAACAATCCAACATCTCATGGAGAACGCGACCGGATCAAGAAAACTTGTCGGCGAATGCAGGGATTCAGGTAAGGCGATCGCGAGCGCGATAATGTATTATTTTACAGCGCGAGCAAGAAACAAATTATCGCCAAGCTGCGGAAAGCGGAAATTTTGACATTTTCGCGCTCTCCGCGGTACGCGAAAATGTCAAATTATCGCAATTTCCGCGAACGGAACGAAATTTTTGCCCAGGCCTAAACCTAGTTTTGAGTACAAACACTTTACACATTGCCTTTGGGATAAGCCTGTCTGCTCATGCCAAACTACCAAGGGGGTGAGCAGGGGTTATCTGGAGTGTGTATCCCCCTTACCCTGACTAGAAACAAGGGTCCCTACTTGGACAAAGGTGCATACTTCTGCCAACTAGAGACCCCCAGTTGTAACAACAAGCTAATTACCTCTGAGGATATCCCGGAGCTGAAGATTCTGCGTTCAGACTTTGGCCTTATTATGACTACGGAGGTCCTTTGGACCTTGAGGACTGGCATATTTGTGGCAGTGAACCAACCACTGCCACCCTGCATGTCCACCTGCAGAAATCTGATTGAAGGATCCCGCTTGGCCGGTAGTCTGCAAACAGCCTGAATATGCTGGTTGTACTGCTGCCAGCACCCTCAAGCATATTACGAGTTGCCTTTTCACCGCACTTGTCATGGCAGTGAGCCTGCCGTGAAAAGGGTGTGGAGAGGCAACTAAGGGGGGCTTTTAAGTAACCCTGGGGGGAGTTTGTGGAGTTTCACTACGTGAAGCTACACAAAGTGCAAAATAACTTCGCCGCTCTACGCAGAGCTCCGCAAGCGGTGGAGTACGGTAGAAAATCCCATTCGCTGTGATTGCAGAGTGCCGTATGCTTGTCCGCACTGTGCAATCATTGCGAACAGCACCATGCAGAACGCAAGCTTACCTTTTCTGCCGCTCGATTTTTACTCGAGCAACAGCTTTCTCAACACGAACAGGCAGTTTCTCAACACGAGCGGTCGCGAGCATACACGACCACTCTTTCAATGAGAAACCTGACCCCACCGCGTTGAGAAATCTCGCCGGGCAGTTTATTTTCTACGCTCGTGCTTGCCAACTTGATGTTGACGATCACAAACAAGGAACAATCTCGCCGGGAGGTGGATTTTCCTCACTTGTGCTCGCCAACTTGACGTTGGTGAACGTGAGTGAGGAAAAAAACTCAACTGCGCTGCACAAAGCAGAGTTTTTTGGAACTCCATGAGTTCCGCGTAACGCGGAGTGAGGGAAACTCCGCCAACGCTGTAAGTGGAGCAGAGTTCACCACCCAGGGTTACTTTTAAGGCCCCCCTTCTGTATCTGGGACTTGGGGTGCATGCAGGGGGGCACATGTGCCCCCTACAATTGTACCCCTGTTCCTGCACAGTGTGGCATGCATGCTACACCATGCAGGAACGTTCTGCAGGCGCTATCACTGCAGCAGTCTGAATATTAGTCCCACCTATAAGCCTAACAGCCCACCGCCATGAAACCGCCGCAGCACTGCCCATCCGCCATGGATTACACTTGTAACCTGGCAGGCGGGTGCACAACTGGCTTGGTTGGTCCCCCTATTGGCACGACGGTGGTTGGCCGAAAGAAGGACCACCAAACTCTCCAGTGGGGCGAAGCTGAAGGCTGTAGCCATAGAGGGAGCCACAAGGTTGGATACCCCATCTACAAGCAGCCTCTGAACGTGATTTGCTACAGTGGTGAAGAATGTAGCAGAAGAAACCGTGAAGTAAGGCTGCCAGCGATGCAGCTTAGGCTGATTGGCAAGCATGTAGATCTCATCCTCCTCTCTAATCTAAGTTTTGGATTTAGGTTATCTGGACACATTTTAGTACCACTTCCAAGTGTCTAGGACTGGAGGGGCACCACTTGGGGGTCAGGTGCACTTGGAATCACTCTGGAAGTCATGTGTTCAAGTCATGTGTTCAAGCAGGAAAGCAGGTCTAAAGCAGCGGGGCAGTTATCTGACGGCACATTAAGGCCACGGCAAAGGAGCAGTCTTCTGAGAGTCTTTCCGCAGGTCCAGAAGTGAACTTAAGAGTGGGTCTGAGAGCTTTATTTTGTTTACATAGTGCTCACTTTGAGGTGTGAGAAGTTTCTGGAGTTTTCACCCTACAGAAGTGTCTGGAATTTCCTACCTCCCTTCCATAGCCCCAGTCTGTTTGCAGGCTAGTATGAAGTTCTTTGTGTGTGAGCTGAGGCAGTGTAATTGAAGAGAAAGTAGGGCTGTTCACAACTCTTCCCCCATCCTGCCTTACAAGGCCCATCCTGCCAATACCCAGTCTCTCTACTGTGCAGCTGTCTTGGAGTAATCAACAAAGGTCAACTGCCAACTACACCTTATCATGTGACCCAGGAAACAGGCTGAAGGCACCAAATGGTTAGGATAAGAAAATGGCAACTTTATAAAAGTGGAATTTTCAGATTTGTGACTTAACAATAAGAAGGATTTGAAATTCCAATAATTTAGACACCAACCATGACATTTGCACCTAGTTCCCAAGCAAACGTTATCAATTAGTAAATGTAATAAGGTAACCCGATGATATCCTATGGGAGAGGTAGTCCTCAAATCAGAGAAAACTAATTTCTACAACTACATGTAAAACCTAATAGTACTTTCCCAACTTTTTTTAAAACCCCAAAACCGGTGCCATGATGCTTGTTTCCGGTCCAGGGAGGGCCTGGTCTGGCAGTTCGGGCTGGACTGTTCCTATGGGAACCAGGGTAAAGACTCATTTGCATATAACTGGGTTTAAACTTGAATGACATGGGGAGCACAAACATGATGGAGTTAAGCCCAGATCTCTGTACTGGGGTGAATGTTTGACATTGATCTGCATTCTGACCATCAATTGTTATTTTTGCAACTTTCTAAATGTGGCATTTTCAAAATTGTAATAAAAATCACTACTTTACCGTTAGATAGGGATTTTCATTACATTTCCAAAAACACCAAACTTGATATAGCTATCCATTCCCAATTGGAACTGACAGTTTCTTAAATGTCATGAGGAATCCCAATGTTATCATATGTAAGGTGTAGGCCTCACAGCAGTGAAAAATAAATGTAGGAACTTTTCAATACCAGAACATGTAAAACTAAGATGTACATGTCCAATCTTTCAATTACACAGCACCCTGCCCTATAAGCTATCAAGGGCCTACCTTAGGGGTGACTTCTATGTAATATAAGGGGAGTTTAACCCCTTCCATGCCCATGACGGAACGGTTCCGTCATGAGCATCGGTTGCGCTGTGCTCATGACGGAACCGTTCCGTCATGGCCCCGCCCGCGCTCGTAGGCCTGGGACAGGTTCTAAGGTGCTATTTAAGTGAGCAGCACAATAAGGGCTGCAGGCACACTGGTAGCATTACATTGAAAGGCCCTGCGTATATGGTATAGCATTCTGCAAGCAAACAAAAAGTATAATAAATATTCAAATTAGGTATAAGTCAATTTTACCATCTTTTTAGGGGAGTGAGCACAAGCACTGTAGCACAGGTTAGCAGTGGTAAAGTGCATAGAGCCCTAAGGCCAACAAAAATACGTTCATCAAAAAGGAGGAGGAGAGGCAAAAAGTTGAGGGGAAGGCCACCCTAATATTGTCAGCTCTAACAGCCACTTAGCCTTCTAATTCACCACCAAAGTCATGCATGTGTTTTTCCCCAACTTTTCTGCAGTACGCCAGATCATATTTCCTTCTTTCAACTGGATGCTCTCCTCCTACATACCCCACCACCTGTCTACTTCTGTACGCTAATATGTAATCATCTCCTGTGCACAACTCATTTTCATCCACTCTCCTCCTATAACCTAACTTTTATTCGACTACTCTTTCCCGCACCCCTTCTGTTCAGATGTACTAGTAGAAATATCCATAGTCAAGGTAATGGTAATGCATGTTAATTGAGGTAAAATATGCTTTGCATATTTTACTATATTTTCCGACTTTGTTGATGAGACCATAACCCCTTCACCAGCTTTAAAAAACAATCTTTTCAAATTGTCTATGTCACGTCCATTACAGCTTTTCTTGCCACTTTTTCTCATATGGAGTATCACGAGTCTCCTTTTTCTTACACCATATTTCAACATGAAGTAAGACATATCATCATATTTTATGGAATAGTAACACATCAATATTACTCTGATTTCTATTATGCACTATAAAATGTAACTGAAAGTTCTCTGTTAATGCACAATTTTCACTTGAAAAAAAATCAGATTTACACGCAAATGAACTTCTTGTCCTGTCTAACTAGAAAAAAAGACTGTTCATTGCTACAAAGAAACCACAACCATCTTGGCGTTGGTCAAAAGCGAATCTTCCCCTTAACAGAATTGGACATTATGGCGCAATGAAAAAGAGTAAAATGACAAAAAAAAAGCCTTGTAAGATAAGCAGTAAGAAATGCGGAAGGCCTGAAATAAAATGTCTAATTGCAATATTTGTTGCTGAGGTGGAAGATAACATTACGCGATCTAGAGAAAATTGGGCAGGTTCAGGAAGAAGGAAGGGGTAATTCAGATGATGGTGGAAACTCTGCTTTGGCTAGGGAGTCAACTCGAAGCCCTGCCAGGATAACTGAAGCTGGAGAACTTGGAGATAACAGCTTTCCTTTTCCTATCACTTCTCCTTCTCCTCTTTCACTCCTCACATCCTCGTCGCCAGTGTTACAAATAAATGAAAGATACGTAGTCCAGTGATGTAGTTTAGGATCACAGCTTTATTCTTCAGATAGGATCCATATTAAGTTCATGCTAGGCCTTAATCAATGTCCAGCAATGCCCCACCAGGAGCAGCCTACCTGCTGCTCAGCCCTTCCACACCAACTTATCTTTGCCCCCACTCAAACACTCTCAACATTCCGATGACATCACATAGACTGAGCTGCAAGGCAAGGACAGCAACAGAGAGAATGCATCAATTACCTACTTAGATCATACCACATACCCTCCTTAGAGTCTTCCCCTCCCCCTCATATTCCTATTCCTCTTCTGTTCCTCTTGTTCCCCTCTTCTTTCCCTCTTTTATCTCTATATTTCTGTTCCATTCCTTTACTTTTCCTCTTTGTCCTCTTTCTTCTTCTACATTTGATCCTCTCGCCTTTACATGCTGACTTTCGTCCTATCCCTCTGCTGGCCAGTGTCATCTCCTCTTCCTCTCTCCCCACATCTCCCTCTCCCCTTATGTCACTATTTTATCCTCTCCTCTTCCTGTTTCTCCCCCACCTTGATGTCACTGCCACATAAAAAATTACATGAAATGTGAGATTTGTGACCAAATCGTGTTCTTATTAGCGGTGTGAAGAAGCCGTCTGCCTGCTTGAGTTCTATATGAAATCAATAATTATAGAAGTAGTTTGTTACATAGCAACATTGCATCTGATCCTTCTCCTGAAGTGACGTGGGCTCAACCTCCATTGGCCTCCTGGCAAATTCCATAGCTCTGCCTTGTAACTGAAGAGAAGTTTTCAATCAATTGCGTGTTTAGGAACTTAGCACTCAACACACTCTATCACTCATCCTTGCACTTATCCTTTTGTTCATCCACCTAGTAACTCATTTACTCACTCACTCATCCACAATACCACACACACACAACCTCATCAGTGACTGAAGACACACTTTCAGCCATAAGCCAGACCATTTGGCTTTTGCAGTACTTTATACATTTTCATACTTCAACTACAGGCAAATGATATGTGAGAAATTGCATATATATTATTACATTTTTAAAGAAAATTATACGCAAAAAAAGATAATTTTTTCCCAAATGTCTCGTCGTCCACAAATGTAGTGTTATGCAAGAGATATTAACACATCCTAACATAATGATTGGACAATATTATTTAATTCACTTCTGCATATTTTCTGAAGCACAGTCAGTGGCTCAGTCAAAGTAAAAAACAATGGTGGATTTTATTCACACCCTCTAAAGAATCCAGAATATTTGAATGTGGCAGAAAAGTCATTTTACATGAGTATAATCTTGGCCTGAAAAAAGCAATTTTTCAATAAAAAAAAATGCTGGCGTGACACGTCTTAATAAAAATGTCACAAAAGAGAAAGACAAATGCTCCCTTTAGGGCATCTGGAATCCGATCCTTGAATACGAACGATTGAAAAATTAGCCTTCTAACAGTAGTGATAAAAATAAAAAAAACGATGCTGGAAACTCACAGTGTTGTGGAGAAATGGTAAATCAAAAGCATATGTTCGAATTATCCCTTCTCATCAAGAAATCCCCCCCCCCCTCCCGCCCCCAATTACGACGTGTTTGCCGTCTGCTGTTTAAGCCATGCAGGCAGCAAAAGTGAATGTTCATTAAGAAGTTCTTTTCTGATTTGTATTTTCAGCCACTTGCAAAAATACTGGCGTGCACTGTGCTTTCAGGTGTAATTTCGCAGACATCGGTAGCTGGTGTTAAATGAGGTAAGGAGAACAATTAATATAGGTTACACTCGGATTAAAGGAAGAAAGAATAACCATTGAATGTGCTGATGTATTTGTTTACTGGACTTTAGTTCATGTGATTGGAGGCTTCCCTTTCCAATAGGAAATGCGGACGCTTCACAAGGAAACATTGAAAGCAATATCAGCAATATAGCAACCTCAGGGACAAGTAAATATGGCCCCCAACGCCGGCTGAAGACAAAGAGGCCCCCATTTCAAATCTGTGTCTGCCACCCCCACACTTTCAGCCGAGGCCACATTTCAATGGCATTTCTAAACTGTTGGCAATAAGCACACAGAAATCAGCTTGGGTAGGTGATGAAGCATGTCTGAATGCTGACTACATAATGCTGGAGCTGAAGTCTTCAAAATAGTCACCGGCATGCCACATTACTCATAAAGTTGGTGCCACTTTCAGCTGAAACTGATACATTGCCAGGGCGCAGGCTGAGTTAGCTCCCTTCTAGAGAGCTGAGTGATTGAGAGGGAACGCCTGGTATGCAGACAGGCATTTGGACGCAGCAGTTTTATCAGCATAGCTTGTGTTGGCTCACTCCTTCTGGATCACTCCTTCCGAATGCTGTTTTTTGATTTTGACTCCCTGGCAGCACATGCCATGCTTTGGCTTGAAGCAGAAGGACAAACACGCACACATGCATGTGCACACACAGACTAGCAAACAGTAAGGCATCCCCATTCAACATACAATTGTCAAAATGTCATCCTCCCAACTGTTTTCATTTGAAAATTGACTTTGGTGGTTCCAAAAGCAACATGCAGGTCCGTTAAGGGCTATAAGCAATCTACGAGTTCATAGGGCCTGATTTAGATCTTGGCGGATCGGTTACTCCATCACAACGGTGATGGATACCCCGTCCACTGAAACATAAATCACATTCCAACCTATGGGTTTATATTTCGGCGGATGTGATAGCTATCACCATTGTGACGGAGTCATCTGTCCACCAAGATCTAAATCAGGACCCTAGTATGGTGTGTAGCACCATTCCTTATCCACCTTCCCTTCACACCACTTCCCACCCTTCCAACAACAATCACATCTAAATATCCCATATCTAATATGTTACTGAGGCCTCGAGTACAACATATCTAAGTTTTGCTTCCAAAAAAAGTCCCATTATGTCTCAAACTGTGAGATGCCTCTGTATATAGCGTTCTGTATTATTTTCAGCAGTCTCAGGTAATGGGATGAAGTAGATTCAAAAAATTATTTTGAAAAAACAGCTAATATATTTTCTCATTCTTACTAAAATGCATTTATCTTCTCTCCAAGTGCACTTGAGATGTTTTTCCATTCTCAGGAATTGTCAAATGTTGTATAGCCTGTCACTGTACACTGGGACAGTAGTCAAACGCATCATGTTTGATTGACTCATCTAGAGTGTAATGGGTATATCTGCTTGTTCGGAAGTCAGATAGTATATATGATGGGAACCTAGGTATGATGCTGCTAAATTTGTTATCGATTAATTCTAGGACTTCTGTTCAGTATTGCTGGAGTTTGGGCAACCTGATTATATGTGGAAAAGTGTGCCCACCTAATTTCATCCCTGCCTGTGCTTGTTAGTTGTTACACAGCAGAACATTCATTGTGAAAAATTGCATCATGGTTTTTACGATAATAGTTATTCAATCGCGATGTAATGATACAGAATGTAACTAACTTCTACTATGCAAACATGTACATTGCATTATGGATTTTACATCACATATGAGATGAATATTTTTTTAAAAAATAAAAGCACAACCTTAAGGAAATCCTGATAATATCTTTAAATTAAAAAGACCAAGATGTTGGAACCTATTTACAAAAAAAAAATCATTGAAAATGATATTTTAAAAATAGTAAAACATATTCATATTTCAAACTGCCATACAGCAGATAACCAATAAATATTAAATTTCCTTAAAATACATTTGTCAAAAAGTCACCCTATATAAGACCAGTGACAACAGTTTTCAGTTGATTAATTACAAGATTTATACGAGCAGCCCTTTCCACGCACAATCTAACAGTGCTATCTACACACCAATAAAAGTAAGCACAACTCCTAAATGTAAATAAAAAACAAAAACGAAACAGAATTAAATCAAGCATAAACCAAAAAAGTTAAAATTTCTGTTATTTACCGAATTTTTCATAACAGAATTACCAAGCAATATACCAAAATGAAAGAATTGACAGACAAAAAAAAAAACGTACTGACCAAGAATGATATCACACAGCTGTGAAAAAGGACATTAGCTTAATAAAGGTATGAGTACAATAGAAAATGTATAAATATATTTTTCAAAATAACATTTCTAACAAATAGTCCTAGCCAACTTTATCTATCCAACCACCTTCATTTCACTAAAACATTAAAAAACACAAAACAAGTAGGCACAAAAAAGAAGGCAAAGTACAACTACTGAAAAATCTGTAGAACAAACAGAAATACCTCTGCCTAAATTAAATAATTCACATTAGGTACATTTTTAAGTTGTTTAATATATTATTGTCATAAACAATACATCTATAGTAAAAACATGAAAAAAAAATCACCATAATGTTTACCATTTTCTGCAGCATAAGACACATAAAATAAAATGGAAAATATGGAACCAGCAGCGTATGTTACTTCGAAATGAGGTAACAAACTATTATTCCATTCAAAATATTTTTAACATTCCTGAAAAATTTCAACAAAACTTTACTAATTACCCTTTTCTCCTTTATGATAACCAGAGTCACAAAAATGTATACCAATCTTTCCCACTGCACAGGACTTACTGATATTGGAATTTTGTGCTATTAGGATGACAGATGAGGCATTTAAAACATATCTACATCCAGTCAGTCAAATATATACCATACATGGACAAATAAACAATAGTAGCCTGCCCCCTATTGTGCTCTATACTACCTAACAAGTTATCTACAACTTAAACTACTGTTATGGCAGTGAGTTTTGAAAGTATCTGGGAAAATAATAACTATGTGATGTAAAAATATAAAAGGTGTCATTTTAAGTAAGACAGACCAACTGACTTTGCCAAAGGGCCAGAACACAAAAATATAAAAAGTGGACCTACTGGCCAGATCAGGGAGTCAGCACATCAGCATGTATAAATCAGGCCTATTGTCTTTGTCAAAAAGAGAACATAATCAAATGTATATTTTATAAATTCAATGTTTAATAAAAGTGACTGCCATATCACATTTTTAATAAATCTTGTCTTTGACTTTTCTTTAAACATTTTTCAGGAAAAAAATGCAACCGAAGAACCCCCCACAAGGGCTCCATGCAATCCAGCTGGAGAACATACAGCTCTAGCATGAGGTGCTTTAATAAATATGGTAAGCTCTCCTGATATCATGGATAAAATGACCCGGGAGACTTATTGTATTTCTTTAATGCTGCTGCAGGGCTGTTGCAATGTTTGGGGTCATAGGGAAAGACCCAAGGCCCCCATGACTCATGCAGGCTCCGAAGCCGGAACCCCTATCGGGTGCCGGTGGGAGCTGGCAGTTTTTTAAAGTGGGTGCTGCGGTACCTACCCAGAGCACCATCACTGGCCAAATAGTTTGTGGATGGAGGGGGAGCCCCAATGCACCCACAGCACCTGCTGGCTACCAACCTGCATCTATTTTGGTACAAGTGGGCTCTGTCTGTCTTATTTTGCTCCCACCCAAGCAAAGGAAGCTTCTTTCTCTGCTCTTGCGCGGGCGAGAGCAAAGTTGTGTTCCCTACACAGGAGAGTGTGTGCAGGGTATGCCATGCCCTCTCCCAGGCAGGGACAGCAATGTCTCAGGTTGGTGTCCTTGGTATACTGTAACAGTAATTGGGCCAAGAGTAATAGGATCCCAGAGGCTGATGCATTGCTTGCCTCCCCAAAATGTAAAACTCATCCTCGGGATTGGGTCTTAGTGGTCTCTAAGAGGCTTGAGCAGTCAGCTGCATGCTATGATCCTCCCAAAAAAGTGATCCCCAGAAATGAGGTCCCCTGGGCCTGTAAGAGGTTTGGGGAGGGGGTCACATACCACCCTCCCCATATTAAGTGTGTTTATGTGTGTGTGTGTATATATATATATATATATATATATATATTTCAGCGATTCCACAGCGTCTCAGCCTTTCACAGCCACACAGGGACACGGACCACAGATTTTGTGCCAATTTGCGTGTTTATTCAGATGCCGCCATAACGCGTTTCAACTCCTTCGAGTCTTGTTCACATGGAAACGTTTTTTAGCGGCAGAAGCATTTTTAAAGTAACAACGTGCTCAGTGATTGGGTTGCACAATTCTATGGAAATGGTAGAGGTATTCTACGTAGATTTTGTCACGTCATTCGTATGTTTTACAAATACATTTCATAATAGTAATACATTGCGTTTGATGGTATCATAATTTGCAGTTTGTCAATGTTCATAATAGTAATATATTATGACATGGTATGATTTAAAATAATACATGCTTAAATGCGGTTTCTGTAAATTTTATGATCATACTAGAAGTGTATTTTGTAAATCCTTTTATATAAAATACCCACAATTTGAAATAGAAAACCTGGATCCAATGATGTTCAAATGGTGCTATAAAGTGCTTAAATTTAATGTGCAAAAATATATATATATATATATATATGTAAAAAATGTGTTTCATTGTCATTTCGATATTGCTGTTAGTAGCTATTGCCATTTGAAGATGTTATATTTTTAAGATGTTATTTTCTGGTCTTATTAAAAATAGTGTCAAGTATAGACAGACTTGAGAAATGTATGGTTAAGTGTGTAGACTGCATCATATATGGGATATTTTTATGAAACTGAACATACATCTCAAACATGTGGTGCAAAATTGTGCTCAAATAAATACATAAATACATTGCTTGCCTCCCCAAAATGTAAAACTCATCCTCGGGATTGGGTCTTAGTGGTTTCTAAGAGGCTTGAGCAGTCGGCTGCATGCTATGATCCTCCCAAAAAAGTGATCCCCAGAAATGAGGTCCCCTGGGCCTGTAAGAGGTTTGGGGAGGGGGTCACATACCACCCTCCCCATATTAAGTGTGTTTATGTGTGTGTGTGTGTATATATATATATATATTTTCACTGAAAGAAACAGAGGTTTCCGGGACGTTATAGTTAAAAATGATCATTTAAAAAAACCTTTGAAATTCACAGAAAAAAACATAGGTTTCTGGGACGTTATAGTTAGAAATTAGCATTTAAAAAACCTTAGAAATTCACTGAAAAAAACACAGGTTTCAGGCATGTTATAGTTAGTTGGACATTTCACTCGTACAACACCAGATAAATTTGGCCGTTATAGTTAGTTGAGCTAACAATAACTCGCGCCCCCGCAATGCACTGCTGATGACATCACATATTACATCATTCATGACATGGTTAGTGACATCACTGATGACATCACTGATGACATCTCAAATGACATCACAGATGACATCACTGATGAGCTCATCCAGTGACTGAGTGTTTCTAAAAAGTTTAGGAATGTTATATATATATATATATATATATATATATATATATATATATATATATATATATATATATATATATATATATATATATATATATATATATATATATATATATATATGCCAAGGTGTATTGACGAATGAGTGGGTGTATCACAGTACTGAGTTGGCCTTGTTGAAATTTACTGAGGAGATTAGAGAGGCCGTAGACAGGGGAGGAAATGCTGTACTGATTCTACTTGACTTGTCTGCGGCCTTTGACACGGTCCATCACATAGTTTTGAGTCTGAGATCGGGGTAGAAGGCCCTGCCTGGAAACTCTTACAATCTTTCCTATCAGATAGGTCGCAGACTGTGGATCTGGATGGCAATACCTCAAAACCCTTCTCACTTCCACTGGTGGGAGTTATCCAGTCCTTTGGCTTCCAGCTCACCTCCTACGCTGATGACACGCAAATTGTGCTGTCGCTGATGGAGGGAGCTGAAAAGGAGATGGGGTTTCGCTTCCATGACTGTATGAGCTCTATATCAGTCTGGATGTCCACCAATTGTTTAAAGTTCAATTCCACCAAGACTGAGGTCATAACATTTGGGAATAATCCTCGGGTGTGGACACCGGAGTGGTGGCCAGAGGACCTTGGTCAGTGTCCAGTACCCACAAGAAAAGCCAAAAACCTGGGAATATTGGTGGACAACAAACTCACCTTGGGGGATCAAGTAAGTTCAGTGATTTCAACCTGCTTTATGGTTCTCAGAATAATAAGGAAAATTAAGATCTTCCTTACACAGAGTAACCTTAAGACAGTTGTGACGGTCCTCATAATGTTGCGTCTGGACCATTGTAATAGCTTATATCTTAATGATCAAAAACAACATATGAACAGGTTTCAATTAATCCAGAACACAGCGGCAAGGATGCTGTCTGGAACACCGAAGTTTGTCTCTGTGAATGGAGAACTTAAGAAACTACACTGGCTTCCAGTAAAGCTAAGAACGCGCTTTAAGGCATTATGCACCGTCTTTAAGGTTATCAATGGAACAGGTCCAGAGTTCCTTAGGCATAGATTCCAATGGAATGTTCCGTGCAGAACGCTACAGTCTACTGGTGCCAAATAAGTGCAAGTCACCTCTTTTAAAAAAAAAAATTGGGGAGGTAGAAGATTCATTCCCTGTGCGTCCCGAGCTTGGAACGAGCTCCCTTTTCAGCTCAGGAATGCGCCGGATCTCCTCTCTTTTCGTAAGGGCTTGAAAACATGGCTCTTTTCTCAGTAGCATTCAACCTATTTTTCCCCGGTAACCAGTACTTAGCGCCAGGACACCCCAGGGTAACCGTGCGTTCTACAAGTGCAAATAACGTAACATAACGTAACATATGAGTGTCTGAATGGATGATTCAGTAGGAGCGTGACTGACTGTATAAGTGAGTGATTAAACGTGTCTTACTGAATGCATGGGTTAGTGACTAATCTGTGTAAATGTCTGTATCAGTCTGACAGTTGGTGTGTAAGCGGCTGCATGGGTGGGTGAGTAGCTACATGAGAGTCTAAATGGGTTATGGGTTGGTTGTCTGAGTATCTGTATGAGTGCCTGAGTGTCTGTGTGGGTGGGTGGGGGGTGTGTGACTCTGTGCATAGATGGGTGAGTGGATAATTCACTTAGTGTATGGGTTCAAGAGTGCATCTGTGAAGGGCTGTATGGGTGTGTTGGTTAGTGAATGGATATCTCAGTGGTACATGTGTGAGTAACTACATATGTAAAAGGCAGTATATATGAGTGTTGCAGTATATGAGAGTGAGTGACTGTGAGTGTCTATATGGATAAGTGTGTGCTTATATCACTGATTGTATAAGAGAGTAAGTATGTGTTAGTATCTGTATGAATAAGTGAGGTGGTGTGTGTATAACTATATAGGTGAGAAAATGGGAGTGTGATTGATTCTATGCATGACTGACTAGGTGTGTAAGTAACTCTATGGATGACTGACGGTGTGTGAGTGTCTGTATAGGTGTATGAATGCATATGATAGTGCTGTATTGATGAGTGACTGTATGTATGAGTGACTGTATGGGTGAAAGAGTGGATGTGTATGTAGACCTAGGAATCAGTGAGAGGGTATGTAGTAACTGGTATTGGTGTGTCTATGGTTTAGAAAATAGTAGTCTGTATTTTAGAGTGGGTGTATCAAATGTTATATTAGGCTGTGAGGAAGTGCATAAGATTATCATGTGGATGATGTCATCAGTGATGTCAACAGTGATGTCATTTGAGATTTCATCAGTGATGTCATCAGTGATATCACTGACCATGTCATGAATGATGTAATATGTGACGTCATCAGCAGTGCATTGCGGGGGCGCAAGTTATAGTTAGCTCAACTAACTATAACGGCCGAATTTCTCTGGTTTTGTACGAGAGAAATGTCCAACTATCTATAATGTCCCTGAAACCAGTTTTTTTTCTGTGAATTTCTAAGGTTTTTTAAAGCATAATTTCTAACTATAACGTCCCTGAAACCTATGGTTTTTTCAGTGAATTTCAAAGGTTTTTAAAATTTTTATTTCTAACTATGCCTACAGAGGTAGGACATGTGCCGAAAGAGGAAGAAAGGCCTATACCTGCTGGTGAGCAGTGTGTTAGAGCTATTCACAGTGCTGCAAGAAATCAGACATGCTATTTTTCCCCCCTTTTATCTTTTTTGCACATTTCTTAGTGCACATTTTTTAATTCTTCCTGTCCCAGTTGCCCTTTTCGTTACCATAAAAAAAAGAACAAAAACATCCTACACATTTACAAAACCAAATTTTCTTCTTTAAACAGAAAATTGTGTCCCCTTGAAATAAAGGAATGTCATTGGATAATATACTTTTCAACTAAAACAATAAGAAGAACAGGCCCATTTATCTATCTTCAGCATTCTTTAAGAGGAGCTAATAGTGAGCAGATTTGCACAATGCGCAATATATTATAAGACATTGTCAAAGGGGAAAAATAAAAATTATTCTTTCAGGACTATGTTCATGCTTCACCATCTAAAAACATACCAAAGCAATAGTGTAAAAGCACCAAGAAAGCAACGCAAGGCTGAAGTACCCTCAACTTCAATTTTTCTTCATTTTCACCATTTTGGTGCCGATTTCGATCCGTTAAAAATATTCCCCGTACGAATCGTATCCGGATTTTTTTACGTACGAATCATAAAAGTCCCGTACAAACTGGCAAGTACGATTCGTATGTTAAAAAATCCATACGAATCGCATTGGGAAAGTTCCCCGACACGTCCTCGGGTCGGAAAAAGTGTCCGATACGTCCCCGGACAGTTTTACGTACGAATCGGGAAACTGAAGTCCGAGCGCGCAAGTACGATCCGTCCCGTCCGTCCGAATGCACAACCGTATGGAAAAAAACACCGTGCGGAGCGAACTCCCATAGCAACCATGGAGACATCCAAACATGTGCCTGCATACACGCCGAAAACCCCCCCAGCCCACCCCCCCAAGTACGTGCCGTACCCCCACCCCACCCCCGTAGGCACGGAGCGTACCCCCACCCCATAGGTACGGAGTGTACACGCACCCCGTGTAGGTACGGAGCGTACCCCTCGTATGTACGGTGCCTACCCCCACCCCGTAGGTATGGAGCATACCCCCACCCCGTGTAGGTACAGAGCGTACCCCCACCCCACCCCGTAGGTATGGAGCGTACCTCCACCCCATGTAGGTAAGGTGCGTACCCCCACCCCCGTATGTACGGTGCGTACCCCTCGTATGTACGGTGCGTACCCCCACCCCCATTTGTACAGTGCGTACCCTCAGCGCATAGCGCTGGGGGTACGCACCGTACATACGGGGGGTGGGGGTATGGTGCAGACATGGGGGGTGCTGGGGTACGGCGCAGACATGGGGGGGGCTGGGGGTACTTAGCTTTTCCGGCACTTTTTGGGTCCCGTAAAAATATTGCTGTGCGAAGTGCTGTGGGTACGAATCGTACTTGCTGGTCCGTAAAACGCTGCCTGACTCCATGCGAATGTCGTGTTCGCGGTGTCCCGGATCGGAATCGTGGGTATATTTTAGCCGGTCGGTGTTTTTTACGATTCGTTCGGAAGTGGTGTTTCTGTACGAATCGTACTTGCGGGTTTGTAAGGTGGTTTTCCCGGGTACTAGTCGGACGGAGAAAAAGCTCCGTTTGACGATTCGTACCCGGTTTTTCCAGGATCGGAATCGGCCCCTTTGTGTCTCAGTTCTGCATAGATACTGAAGTTGCTTCTGTTCCTTTCTCCACTGAGCTTTAGTAGGTATTCTGTTTGTAGTTATGTAGATATAGTTCTGTAAAAAAAAACAACTTATGTTTTAATTTTATTCTAGCCAACGTGCCAACTACTTTACTACTGGCTTACACATCGTACAAAAACAGTTTTTATGTTATATTGTAGTTTTAAACCTACAGATGAACCTAGCTACATAATTACAAGCACTTACTTCAATTTACCAAACCCAAACCAAAGCATAACACTTAATTTATTAGTTACCTTTTAATATTATAGCACCCTCTCCTACAACACAGCTGCACCAAATCTCAATTATCACTTATACATGGTAAAAGACCACTTCATGCCTTTTGTAGTACATTTTAAAATAAACATCAACCAAAGTGTAAAAGAACATACAGTATCTCAATACTCTGAATCCGAAAATACAACATTAGAGCTATTTCTGTGCCTCTCTACCACTGTGTCACTGGTAGATTTAGTGTTTCAGTACATTTCTACTTAGATGTGTCAGATGTATATTTTGAGAAACACTGCATAAAAAATCTGCACATTAATCTGTATCACAGCATGTAGCGCTCTAATTCTTCCGAGTAGATGCAAACAGTGTTTGACACGTTACATATATAATTCACCAGATGGTTCTAAAAGAGTACATATTCCTTACTAAAACTTGTAAATTCATGTGTTTTTGGTTGAGTTCAACAATACTCCCTGGAGTATTGTATGAGTGCATAGATAGTGCCTACATAATTCCCCCAGAATATAGGTAGTGCCTGCATGATTCCCTGAGTATGTACGAACTACATTGGTGATACCATATCTGCATAATTAGTGTCTGTGTCTTCACATAACTATATTGCTACTATCTGGGTGATTGGATGAATGTATGGGTGTTGCCTGTGTAGTTCATTGAGTACATAATTAATGCCTGCATGATCAGAAGAGTACATGTGTTGTGCCTGGGTGATTTAATAATTCTACATATCACACTTGATATTTAATTGCATGCATGGTTCTCTAAGAGTATACATTGCTCTTTTACTCAGCATCCACATGCATCAACACGTTTCTAAAACTGAAAACAACAATTTTCACCTTTTGAAAACACAAAACCTATTCCTAATGGCATACCTACATCATTTCGCAAATATTTCTTCTGTCTTTAAAACATATGTTCAGAATTTCTCAAAGAAAGTTACATGCCATCTGAAGCTAGCACACAAACTCTCAAAAGATATGTCTTCCTTATTACCTTTCCCCAATTATAAACAGAGCAGGTTGAAAGAAGTGCACCACCCTCCCTATGTACATGACATTTTACACAGCCTTGAATAACATAGATCACCATGTAAACATATATGTGATTTCATAAAAGATATACACCTTCAGGCCATCTTTCTGAAAATATATAGTTCTCAGCATTATGTAATATGCTACCCTATCATATAAGTTAAAAAACACATTGACAAACACTTCCTAATACATACCTTACAAGTTTTACTACTTTATAATTTATATACAGGCACAGCACATTTTCTTATAATTTATTCATGGCTACAGCACTCCTGTTTAAAAATGTGACTAAAACACCCACAACTCCCAGAATGCAAATAATATAGATGTCTCAATTCTGCACATTATGCGTAAACATTTAAACATTGTCATTGTTAAATGCATTTCTCATGGTAATTTTCAACAGTGCCAACATCTTAAACAGATACCCTCTGCCAGATACAGTTAATCTGATATAGAAAAAAAAATCACATCACTGTGATACTCTTTAATCAAACTCCCATATACATCTTCATTTCTTATGTTCATTTTTTATATAATTAGAAAGTTACATATATGCCAGTGAACTGAGTTAATGGATTATATTGTTGTTTTATTTCTGGATAGTTTTGACACTGTTAAGATTTGTAAAAATGAAGCACAAGAATGGTACACCACTCTCATAGAAAGCAACTCTAAAATGGAAACCTCTTCAACTTTCCACTCTATCATCAAGAGAAAGACAGAAAATTAAATCATGTCTTCTATTTTAGACTAATGCATCTCCACTTGTGAATGGTTAGCACCCTTTAATCTTTTCCCTCTCTTTCAAAACATGGTTATTGTTGGCGTGTGTTCACAATGTTGAAACCTATAACTAGCTTCATTTGAAAAAAATTAAATACTGAACAGCAGTTTATTACACAGTCCTGAGCTGGAAATTAAAGCTTGCCATTGATTAAATTGTGTCATTGCTCCTCAAATTTAAAAAAATGTTTTGTCTCTTTAACACTCTACCCCAAATACACTTTTAGCTCACTGTACCTAGCAACCCAGTGGAACCAGTAGGTCACAAGTTCACAGCACATTCTAGAAGCAACATGATACTTCCAAATAAGATACAGCAGGTGTGCTTTACTTCACAGATTCAAAAGCATATCCATGTCTGTATTACATTTCTTTTTTTAAACAACAGCCAATAATAAGACTTATTTCTAAGACATCCAACGCACTACCTAATTTTATTCACTTTCATGCTGACAGCATCCAATGAAGTATATCTTTACAAAAAAAAACTCGGTTTTAACTGCTTTTCCTGTGGAAAACTACCTCATTGAGCTCCAGCCTTCTCCTGACTACTATTGCTTCTTCACTTCGAAATGCTTAGAGTATGGATTGTGGGCCACAGTTATAACTATTGGGCTAAAGAGGCTGCAAAAAAGAGAGGGACTTGGTTTTGCCAAATGCGCAGATTACTTTGGTCAGAGAGGGTTAAAGGTTCATCAGTTGCTGGCTATGTTTAATCCATTGTGGATTCCCTAGCTCCTCGCCTCATGACAAATATGTGACATCATCATCATTGGGTTTCTTCCATGCTTCCTCCGCCTTCAGGAAACCGCTGGTTTTTACAGTAGAGATCAGAAATAGAGGATAAGTGAGGGTGCTCAAGTGAAGTGAATTTGTTAAAAAAGAGCCCTCCTGCCACCTAAACTGTAGCTTTATTCAGTTTGGAGCATGGGGAAGAGAAATACGGTGTTGTGCAATAAAGGATGTTTTATGGGTCCTCTGCACTCGTTAGTCTAGGTGGATGGTTGACATGTTTCAGCCCTTTTTGATTGCCCGTAGAGGTCGGGGGGCTTTCATCAGGACCTAGAAATAGTGGTGGAGATGGGTAATGTCCTATCCCGGTATTAATGTTCAGAGTTCAATTCTCTGAACATAAGGTCAGAAGTACATTAGGTAGTCCTATTTAGGGCTTCATTGGGAGTGTGGCAGGTGCAAATAGCTGCAAGTGTTGCAGCTTATCACAACTTGTGCTGATGCTGTCTTCCTGATCCCGGGTTTCTGAATTGAACTCTGAACATTAATACTGGAATGGACAATACCCATCTCCACCACTATTTCTAGGTCCTGATGAAAGCCCCCCGACCCCTACAGGCAATCAAAAAGGGCTGAAACATGTCAGCCATCCACCTGGACTTAGTTTAACAAATTCACTTCACTTGCGCACCCTCACTTATCCTCTATTTCTGATCACTACTGTAAAAAACAGTGGTTCCCTACAGGCGGAGAAAGCATGTAAGAAACCCAATGATGATGCTGTCACATATTTGACTAAGGTGGAGAACCAAGATATACCACTCCATGACCTGCCTACGTGAATGAGGGTTTTTCAAATCAATGACGGGTAGAACTCCCGAACCCTGGTAGCAGGTACAAGTGATCCATTCCCCATTGATTTTGACCTAGGGAAACTTAACAAGCCTATATATTTTGGAAAACTAGACACCAAGGAGAACCCAGGATGGAGTGACGTGTGTGCCTCTCACCAGGTTCTGTTATCCAGAATCCCTTGCAAACTTAGTAAAAGAAAATATACATTTTTCTCACATTTCTGTGATAGATAATTCTGGAATCTAAGGGGAGCAACAAACTTCCACCAACCCAGCATTTCCCCAAGTCTCCTGATAAAAATGGTACCTCACTTATGTGGGTAGGCCTAGTGCCAGCGACAGGATATGGACCAAAACACAACGTGGACACATCACATTTTTCCACTGAAAACTGACTCATTCTTGGCAATGTGCCTAGTTGTGGATTTTGGATCCTAGCTCAACTGGCACCTAAGGAAATCTAGCAAACCTATACATTTTTGAAAACTAGACAACCAGGGGAATGCAGGATGTGGTGACTTGTGTGGCTCTCACCAGGTTCTGATACCCAGAATCCTTTGCAAACCTCAATACTTGTAAACAAAAAAAACACATTTTCCTCACATTTCTGTGATGGAAAGTTCTGGAATCTGCGTGGAACCAAAAACTTCCACCAACCCGCAATTCCCCAAAGTCTCCTGATTAAAATGGTACCTCACTAGTGTGGGTACATCTAGTACCCGCAACAGGAAACGCCCAAAAACGCAACGTGGACACATCACATTTTTCCAGTGAAAACTGACCCTTTTTTGCAGTGCACATAGCTGTGGATTTTGGACCCCACGTCTGCCGGCACCTAAGGAAACCTAGAAAACCTATACACTTTGAGAACTAGACACCCGGGGGAATTTAGGATGTGGTGACTTGTGTGGCTCTTACCAGGTTCTGTTACCCAGAATCCCTTGCAAACCTCAAACATTGTAAAAAAAACAAACACATTTTCCTCATATTTCTGTGATGGAAAGTTATGGAATCTGTGTGGATCCACAAACTTCCACACACCCAGAATTCCCCAAAGTCTCCCAATAAAAATGGTACCTCGCTTGTGTGGGCAGGCCTAGTAGTTGCAACAAAACACAACGTGGACTGATCACATTTTTCCAGTAAAACTGACCCTTTTTTCCTAATTTGCCTAATTATGGATTTTGGACCCTATCTCTGCCGGCACCTAAGTAAACCTAGCAATCCTATAAATTCTTGAAAACTAGACATCCAAGGAAATCCAGGATGGGGCAACTTGTGTGTCTCTCACCAGGTTCTGTTACCCAGAATCCCTTGCAAACCTTAAACTTTGGGATTCAAAACACATTTTCCTCACATTTCTGTGTTGGAAAGTTCTGAAATCTAAGGGGAGCCAAAAAGTTCCACCAACCCAGCATTCCCCAAATTCTACCGATAAAAATGGTACCTCACTTGTGTGGGTAGGTCTAGTGTCCGTGACAAGAAATGGCCCAAAAGGTACTGTGGAGACTTCAAAATTGTTAATTAAAAAAAGACCTTGTTTTGCCAGGGAGTCACCTTCGTTATTGATTTCGGGCTCAGCGGCTGTCTAGGGAAACCTACCAATCCCAGACAGTTCTGAAAACTAGATAACTGGGGGAGTCCAGGGAGGTGTGACTTGGGTGGATCCCCCAAAGTTTTCCCTCCCAGAATCCCCTGCAAACCTCATATTTAACTGAACAAAATCTAATTTTTTCCCACATTTCTGTGTGGTAAAGTTGTGGGATCACAGGTCTGGCACAAATTTTGTACCACCCTGCGCTCCCCCAGGTCTCCCGATAACATGTGGGTGGGCCAAGTACCTGCCACAGGTAAGGGTCCAAAACCTATTGTGAGACATCAAAATGACCTATTACTAAAACAACATGGTTTTGCAAGGGGGGGCACCTGGGTTTTTGGCCCTGGGCTCAGTGGCCATCTAGGCACAACTACCAATCTCACCTGTTTCTGAAAACTAGAAACCCTGGGGAATCCAGGGAGGTATGCCTTGCGTGGATCCCCCAATGTTTTCCTACCCAGGATCCCCTGCAAACCTCAAATTTAGCTGAAATAATCAAATTTTTCTCAAATTTCTGTGTGGAAAAGTTGTGGGATCACCGGGCTGACACAAATTTCCTACTACCCAGTATTCCCCCAGGTCTCCCAATAAAAATGGCACTTCACTCGTGTAGGTGTGTCAAGTACCCGCGACAGGCAATGGGCCAAAACATATTGTGGAGACTTCAAAATTACCTTTCACAAAACGACCTGGTTTTGCAATGCGGGGGTACCTGGGTTTTTGGCCCCGGGCTCAGCGGCTATCTAGGGAAACCTACCAAACCCAAACATTTCTGAAAACTAGACAGCCTTGGGAGTCCAGGGACATATGGCTTGTGTGGATCCTCCGACGTTTCTTTACCCAGAATCCCATGAAAACCTCAAATTTAGCTGAAAAAAATAAACATTTTCTCAAATTTCTGGTTTTGAAAGTTGTGGGATCACTGGGCTGGAACAAATTTCCTACTACCCAGAGTTCCCCCAGGTCTCCCGATAAAAATGGTACTTCACTCGTGTAGGTGGGTCAAGTACCCGTGACAGGCAACGGCCCAAAACATATTGTGGAGACCTCAAAATTACCTATCACATAACCACCTGGTTTTGCAAAGGGGGGGCACCTGGGTCCCCGAGTCCTGTAATGCCTGCCCCTGTCCTGAGTTTTTTTTAGATAATGGGGCGAGGTAGTGGTAACCTGCACCCTAGGTCCTATGAGTGGGACACAAAGGGACCCCCCCTCCAGGAGACAACATTTTTTTAAATTAGTGGGATCGCAGCAGAAACAAAGAAATGGCAGCTGCAATTTGTTTTTATATGTATGGGGAGGTGGAGTGAGTAGAACCCCCCTCTCCCAGCTCACTTTGGGCCCTGGAGACCCTATCCTCCAAGCCGGGTATATTTAATTAAAGGAAGTGGGGAGCTGGATCCACAGTTATGGAAGCTCAAAGGTGGGTCGCTGGTTTACTGCATGACACCGCTGGTAGGATTAGCTAGCTCTTTGCCACTAATGTCTGACAGAATATGGAAGGACAGAAAATCGACCTACAAAAATATCGATGTCAAAAATATCGAAGTCCTATCTACATAATGGTAAGTACAAAAATATCGAAATACAAATATCGTTGTCAAAAATATCGATGTTAAAAATATCTTTTTTTTTTTGGCGAGACGCGCGAGCGCGAGATTCAAGGTGGCCGCCCCCCGGGAGCTCTAGTGCGTTTTTCGCCTGTTTTTGTTCATTTTAATGACGATTCATGTCAGAAAATCGTCTTTAAGTGTATATAAAGTGCCTACCTGTATTGTGGAGCGAATTCCTGCGTTTTTGGGCTCTGGAAGTGGTTCTTTTCACCGCCTGGTTCCTGCACCCTGCTCAGCTTTAAGGTACAGACGAGTTTCTCTGTCAAGGGGACGGAGTGGACTTGTAAGAGAGGGTCTGGTTTGGGCCTAGCCACTCCAACAACCCATTTTAGCTGCTGCACCAGCTATTTTTCAGGCATCTCCATAGCATTTTGCTTCTGTGATATTAAATTGCTTCTGCTATTGTTTTTTTCATTCCTTTTCAAGAAAATGGAAAACAAAGCGTCTATTAATAATAAAAGGATACAGCAATATTCCCCTCCTCCTAATAAATCAAAGGTTGTAGAGTTATCTGAACCTTCCTTATCATTAAAATTGGAAGAAATTCAAGCACTCCGTGTTAATACAGAGACCATTGCGACAGAAGTCAAAAGTGTACGCAAGGAAATGGCCAGTTTGTGAATGAAAATTTCGTACAATTCAATTAAAATTCAAGATAACAAGGCAAATTTGACACCTTTACTCCTTTAGTGGCTAAAATGTCTCATATGTGTTCTTTATTGTTGGATTTGGAAAATCGCAACAGGCAATACAATCTTCGCATATTTAATTTACCCGAAGATGTTGAGGGAGCTAACTGTAGATTTTATTTGGAAAATCTGATTCCTGGTCTTTTGCAAATCAAATTTCCTGAAAAATTTGAAATTGATAAGGCCCACAGGATTCCCTCTCATCGTAGCCCTCATCACACCAAACCATGACAAATGATCTTTAAAGTTTGTTTATAATCAGAAAAGCAGCACGAGAAATTCCTTCCCTGATGGTTAATGGAAATACATTTTTTATTCATCAAGATTTTGCCAAAGAAACTGTTTCAATTCTCAAGGAATTCATGGCTCTTCATCCTCGACTTCGAAGTCTTGGCTACAAATATGGACTTTTTGATCCATCGACGATGCGCATTTGGAAAGATAATTTCTCTAAATCTTTTCAGCATCCTGAAGATTTGAAGCATTTTTATAGATCAACAGTCTCAACACTCAATGGATACTAATGACTCTACTACTTGAGCTATACCAGTTATTCCCTTTCTGACATGTTACTGATATTTTCTCATTTTGGGCTCTAGCGGTTCCGGCCATGCTTGTAGACCGTGTGTGCGTTTCACATTTCACATTTATGTCTTCTTTTTGTCGTTTTTTCCATGTTTTTTTCTTTTCTTCTTCCCTTTTGCTTGTTCTGGAGCTACCTTTTTCTCATCCCCTTTCTCATTTGCTTTCCCTTCTCTTATCTTTCTCTTCTTATTTTCTTTTATCCTCTCCTCTACTATGGCTAATGTTCATAATCTTAAAGTTGTGTCATTAAATGTTAAAGGTTTGCGCCACCCAGCTAAACGTACAAAAATGTTAGATTATTTAGGGAATTGTAAAGCTGACATTTGTTTTATTCAAGAGACTCATATAGATGACAACATTTTAGATTATATGAAAAGGAAATGGGTAGATACGATTGTCTCTTCTCCTGCTAATGGTATGAAAAATGGTGAGGCTATTCTTTTTGCAAAAAAATTACACTGTCAAATTTGGAGTAAAAATTCAGATGCAGATGGCAGATACATATTCACTAAAATTAAAGTTCATGACTCATTTTTATTTTTACTTAATGTTTATGATCCTACTGCAGATGATCCTATTTTTTGGTCCACTCTCACTACAGAGGTTTTAAAAGTTGGAAATGTTCCTTTAATTGTTGGAGGTGATTTTAATGTTATTTCTGACCTTTTATTCGATAGATTATCTCTTACTAAATTTCACCCTTCTAAAGTATATTTTGAGTTCAAAGCCTTTCTTCAAACCACTAAATTAGTAGATATTTGGAGATTACATTTCCCTACTTTTTTTTCCAACCCTCATAACTCCCACTCTAGAATTGATTGTTTATTGATTTCCAGGCAATTCATTAATTCAGAACAAGATCCTCAAATTGGTAACATAGATGTCTCAGACCATGCTCCGATTTCCTTGGTTTTGAATTTAGAATCAACTTATGCTAAACAGTCTAGATGGCGAATGAACACTGCTATAGTGTTAAATGAACAGAACAAACCTAAACTTTTAACAGCCATTAAAGACTATTTTTTATTTAACCCTGAAGATTCTACCTCTATGATTAATAGATGGGATGCTTTTAAAGCTTATATTAGGGGGGGTAATGATCTCCATTATGGCGCACGATAACAAAACATTAAGGGGCCGATTCCGATCCTGGAAAAACGCTGTACAAATCGTGGTATGGAGCGTTTTCTCCATACAACTCGTACTTGTAAGGATTCCCCTACAACCTAGGAAGTACAATTCGTACAAATAGACGCTCTCCATACAAATTGTAAAAAAGACCATACAACTCGTAAATACAAGCGATTCCGATTCGGATTGCCCTGCACGCGACGTTCACATGTTTTCCCGGCAGCAGTTTACAACCCGTCAAGTATGAATCGTACAAACGGCACGCCGTACGGCTCTTGTTTTACAGGAGCCAAAAAGTGCCGGGAAATCATTGTACGCCCCGAAAACAGTACGAGACGGACCCCCCATGTATGCGTCGTACACCCCATGAATAAAGGGGTACGGTGTGTGTGTACGGTGCATACCGATGACACAGAAAGTGGGGTACGGTGCGTATATACGCGCTGAAGGGGTACTAGTCGTGTACGCACCGTACAAGCACCATACCCAAAATCGCTTGTGTACGCACCGTACCCCAAAATCGCGTATGTACGGTGCATACCCCAAAATCGCGTATGTACGGTGCATACATGCGCGATGTTGGGGTACGCACCATACACACGCCTCGCATGTGGGGGGACCCCTGTACGCCTCATACCCCTATACGACCCGTACCCCAGTACGAGTCGTACCCCCAGAACGAGTCATACCAGGGATACGAGGCATATAGGGGTTCGCTTCGTAGCCCGGTACGAGTCGTTCCCCGTATACAGGCCATTTTCCATACAAATCGCATGCTGACAACCCGGTACGAATCGTACTTGATGGGTTGGACAGCCTTTTTACAAATTGTATGGTCTTTTTTACAAGTCCGTGTCGTACAGCTTTTCCCGATCCGATTTGTAAGGATCGGGCCGATCTGTATGTATTTTTCCCGTACGAATCATACTACACGGGTTGGAAGGGACTTGTACGATTTGTATAGAAAAAAATACGAATCCGATTTGTATGGAAAATAAAACTCCAGGATCAGAATCGGCCCATAAATGCGAATATTAAAGACCTACAAAAACAAATTGCGAAAAATGAACGACTTTTTATTACCTCCAATGATCCTCAATATAAATTTCAACTGCAAAAATTGCGATATGAATTTAATTCTATCCTTAGGTATTCAAAGCTCTAATGCTAAAGCCAGATTTAGTTTTAATGCCAATAGATCTGGAAGACTCTTAGCTAATTATCTACGCATAAAAGAGGACAAAACTCAAATCAATTCAATTCATGGTCCTCATGGTAAAATGAAATTGTTACTGAATTTTTGAATTTCTATTCTAAATGATATAATAAGCCTGATTTTCATAATGCTTCTTTAATTGATTCCTTTTTAGCTTCCTGTGGATTACCTAAGATATCACAATCTGATAAAAATGGACTTGATACTGCTATCACTAGAGATAACATTTTGTCAGCCATAAAATCCCTTAAAAAAATAAGTCTCCTGGTCCTGATGGGATACACACCTTTTGCCTTTTTTATTCCAACTTTTTGAGTTTTTTGTATCTGCAGGTTCTACCTCTGGTTCCTCTACTGAAGCATTAATTATTGTTCTGCCAAAGCCAGATAAAGATCCCACTCTTGTATCTAACTATCGTCCTATATCTTTAATTAGTCAAGATTGTAAATCATATGCAAAAATCCTCGCTACAGGATTAGTCCCTATTTTAGATTCCATAATCCACCCTGATCAATCTGGCTGTATGAAGAATAGATATTCTGCAAATAATACAAGAACTTTGCTACACGTTATTGAACAAAGTTCTACTTTAACGCTTCCCTCAGGTATTTTAGCCTTAGATGCTGAAAAAGCTTTTGATAAAATACATTGGCAATTTTTATTTTATACATTATCATCATTTAATTTTGGAGAGTCTTTTATATGTATGATTTCAGCTCTGTATTATGCCCCTACTGCACGTTTATATATTAATGGTCAAGTTTCTCATCAATTTTCACTTTTTAGAGGTACAAGACAAGGATGTCCCCGTTCCCCACTTCTATTTTTAATTGGTATTGAACCTTTTCTTTCTTCAATAAGAAACTGTGATGATATTATGGGAATCACTATTAAAGATGTTCTTGTTAAAACCCTTGCATATGCAGATGATGTGCTTTTATTTATTAGTGACCCCATATCCTCTTTCCCCTCTTTATAGAAAAATACTCTACAGTTTCAGGATATACTTTAAATACCAACAAAATTGAATTTTTCCCTTTAAATATTTATTGCACTCCTGATATGCTCCCCATGAATGGAATAATTTGGCAACAGAATAAATTAAAATATCTTGGTATCCTATTTTCTTCATCCATAAAATGAACAATTACTTTAAATTGTGATTTTATATTAAATTATATTAAAGATACAACTTCTAAATGGTTGACATTGCATCTTTCATGGTGGGGCAGAATGGATTCTATCAAAATGACTATAGCCCCTAAAATCTTTTTTACCCTTGCCATGATTCCTACTCAATTCCCATTAAAGTTTTACAAAGATGTTGATAAATCTATATCTAAGTTTTTATGGAACAGCAAATCACCTTGTATTAGTTACACAATATTAAAAATACCCAAATATAATGTTGGGTTTAGTATCCCTGACTTTTTTCTCTATCATAAAGCCTTTATTTTAAAACAAAGTTCAATTTGGTTTAATCATTCATTTTTAAAGAACCCACCTGCTTGGCTATCTCTTGAGAAATCATTAGTAAATCCTCTTTCACTACCTTCTCTGATAACAACGTCTAATAATGCATAATTTTTTCATAATTCTGTTATTATTTAATCTACTAAAATGATGTTTAATGATTTAGACTTAATTTTTCTTTCTCCTATGAATAGTACTGAAGATATTTCACTTTGGTATAGTAATCTTATCAAATTGAATAGACATGTTAGTTTCTGGTTATAATGGATCAAAGCTGGTACATTTTATCTTAAAGATGTTTATACCAATAATACATTCATTTCGTTTGAAACATTACAATCCAAATTTGGTTTATCTCAATCTAATCTTATTAAATATCAATATTTGTGCAACTCCATTTTGGATTCTTTCCCAGATGCTATTCCCGCTAATGTTGCAGCTGATTTCAAATACTTTAGGTAGCAATATAGATATGATCTCAACTTTTTGGAACAATGAACCTTCACTTTCTTTATCTATTGACACATGGAAAGACATCTGGCTTAGTGGTATATCTGATATATCTGGTTGGCTACCGGTATCACTTTACCAAACTAATTCTTATATTCTACTTAATAGGTTATGGACTCCAGTACGTTTATTCCAAGCTAAACTTCTTCCTTCTGCAGAATGTTGGCATTGTAAATTACAACCTGGTACATTACAACATATGTTATTTGATTGTCCTTTAGTTTTTAAATTCTGGTCTGAAGTTTGGGATATTATAACAAAGATTTTAAAAATTCATGGTGATGTTTATTATCAATTGTTAATATGCAAATCTAATATATTGTCAGAAAATTTAAATTTTTAGAAGGTAAACTTTTCAATTTTCTAATTTCAGCAGCTTTGAAATCTATTACTCATTGTTGGAAGGACATTTCTTTATTATCTATTAGTGCATGGTAGTCATCGGTTATTTTTACGAGAAGAGGTGCTCAGCTATCCATGAAGGGGATTCTTCATAATTCTATCTCTTTTCAATCATTTTGGTTACCTGTTGATATATATTTATCCTCTAAGTAATGTATTGATTACTTATCGTTTGGTTTGATTATATCTCGTTTAATATTACCATTTTTTAAAGTAGCTCTATTTATATTTAATGCTCTAATTTTATAGTTATTCCCATCCCTCCCTACCCTCTTTAAGGTTACACAGGAATATGTAATATCTATTTACCTATTGTAATTTATTTATGATTTCGATAATTTTTTATTATCATGTGGTTAGGTATTTTCATCCTTATCATACTATTTTTTGTATTGTCTTTGTTTATTGTCTATATTCAAAACTCAATAAAATATTTTGAACTTAAAAAAAACATTATCATTTTTTTAAATGTTTGAATAATAATGTAAAATTAAGTAAATAATACATATAAATGAAAGACAATAGTTAAAAATATTATAACATGTTTAAAAAATAATAACATACATATAGGTGCCGATTCCGATCCGGTAAAACCCGGGTAAGAATGGTCAGACGGAGCGTTTTTTCCGTCCGACTCGTAACCGGGAAAAACACCTTACAAACTCGCAAGTACGATTCGCACAGAAACACCATTTCCGTACGAGTCGTAAAAAACACCGACCGGCAAAAAAATACATACAAATCTGAATCTGGACGGAGCATACGTGACGTCCGGACGGAGTCAGGCAGCGTTCTACGGACCAGCAAGTACGATTCGTGCCGACATCACTCCGCACGCAGCAGTTTTTACGGGAGCCAAAAACTGCCGGGAAATTGAGGACGACGCGAACAAGGAGTACCGGTACGCGACGGACAGCCATGGACCCCATCCTACGCGTCATCCCGGCCCTCATAGCCTACCACCTCGTGTACAGAAACCGACGCAGACGCCGCAGAAGGTCAGAACAACCCCCAGGGGCAAAGGGGGGGGTGGGGTGCAAGGGGCAAGAAACATAACCCACACCCCACAAAATACAAATACAACCTGCACAATAATTACCTCCATGGTCTGGCCACTACGGGGGGCGTGTCTACCAATCCCACGTCCCGCCACAATGGAAGTGGACGTGAACGCGTACCCGTCACCACCACAATGGTGGTACGGGACGTCCCCATGCCCCCCAGAGCGTGGGTACGGACCGTACCACGCCTACCCCTACGTCACACCAACAATGGCCGTACGGCCTGTACCCACGTCCCAAAGGCATGGGAACGGGCCGCACCCCCAAAGTTGGGGTGCCGTAGGGTTACAGGCCGTACCCAGGGCATCAGCGCGTGGGTATGGCACATACCACGCCCACCCCTACGTCATACCAACAATGGCGGCACGGCCGGTACCCACGTCCCAAAGGCATGGGAACGGGCCGCACCCCCAAAGTTGGGGTGCCGCAGGGGTACGGGCCGTACCCAGGACATCAGTGTATGGGTACGGCTCGTACCACGACAGTGGACACATACATAGGGGTGGGTGCCCAACACTCCCAGCAGTGCCCAGACAAATGAGGGGTGGGTCCCTAACACTCCCAGAAGTGCCCAGACACAGGAGGGGTGGGTGCAGAGTCCTCCCAGCAGTGCCCAGACACAGAAGGGGAGGGTGCAGAGTCCTCCCAGCAGTGCCCAGACACAGGAGGGGTGGGTGCAGAGGACCCCTGGCAGTGCCCAGACACAGGAGGGGTGGTTGCAGAGTCCTCCCAGCAGTGCCCAGACACAGGAGGGGTGGGTGCAGAGTCGTCCCAGCAGTGCCCAGACACAGGAGGGGTGGGTGCAGAGTCCTCCCAGCAGTGCTCAGACATATGAGGGGTGGGTGCAGAGGCCTCCCAGCAGTGCCCAGACATATGAGGGGTGGGTGCCTATCACTCCCAGCATTGCCCAGACATATGAGGGGTGGGTGCAGAGTCCTCCCAGCAGTGCCCAGACATATGAGGGGTGGGTGCAGAGGCCTCCTAGCAGTGCCCAGACATATGAGGGGTGGGTGCCTATCACTCCCAGCAGTGCCCAGACATATGAGGGGAGGGTGCAGAGGACCCCCAGCAGTGGACAGAGCCATGGGTGTGTGTACATCACCCTGCGATGAGCCAAACTCCATGGGTGCATGAAGGCATACACAATGTGCGACAATGTTGAGAGTGCCATGACAACACATCACTGACTGCAGTGTCCCACTTCCATGAGGATGGATGTCCTTCCCCCACTGTATTACACACCACATGTGGGTGTGATGACAAATTACACATGAATACCCACCCCTGGCGGAGGCAGCACAATACACACACTGAGATCATGCAACAAGACAGTATCCTCATGTCAAACACCACTAAAGTAAGAGAGCCTAAGGGAACACACACTGTCACCCACATACCAGGAATGATCGAAATGTACAGGTGCCGGGGCAGCCAACAAGTTGTAGCCTCACATGGAAGGAAAAGGGTGGAGGACACACAGATACAATGCCCACAATTGTCAGTCAGGTGCCCAAATACCCTGCAGAACACGTAACACAGGTGTGTGAGGTAGGGAGTACACACATGCATAGTGCGGAAAAGTGAAAATGTCCACATGAAGTCATGTCAATACATTCCATACACAAGTACAGTGTCCAGCAAGGATGCCACAAACGATGCAGGTGGAGACATAGCAGAGCATGCATGGCGAAAGTCGAAGGGACGTGTCACACACCCAGGAAATGTTGACACAGCTCAGCACAACAATTGGGAAACACCCTGCAGGGAAGATGGCAGGTGCCACAGAGTAAGGAACACACCTTGGGACAATGTCACCATGCAGTAAGAGCCAACATCACCTAAGAATACATGCAGTCACCTTGTGACGGCATGCAGATACCAGGGTCCACCCCATGAGCAGCACACCACAACATTTCCCAGACACACAACACATCATCACCACCCCAACTCAGGGAGCAGCAGCACCAACAGCAATACCAGAAAAACATACGTGTGCAAAGAAAAAACAAAAAACCACAATCAGCATGTCGAAGAAAAGTAGCTACAGTACACCCTTCACCAAGCCCATGGGCCACGCCAGATGCGAAGTCCTGGGGGAAAATACGTCGGGGCGCGTCTCCCCTAGCCTGCCTGCACAGTGCACTGTACCATATCATCCACAGAGTGGGGGGCATCATGTGGGGGGAAAGAACCAGGCACCGCAGGGAAAGGAGGGGCACGGGTAGGTGTCGTGGCTGCAGGGACGGACAACTCCACCACAGGGGTGGGGCAGTGCCAAGGAGGAGGGCAGTATGGCGCTGCACACGGCAGCAAGCTCTTCCAGTGTCTCCCCTGCACCCGAAGGAAACACAGGCCCCAAGGAGGTGGGGGTTGGAGGGATGGGTCGCAGCACAACTGGGGGAGGGTGTGGACAGGGGGGGGAATCAACTACCCTGCCCGGAGGAATCCCTCAAAAGCTTGCGGGGTGGTGTCACACTGGGGCAGGGGATGGACTGGCCATTAAAGGGACTCCCTGTCCGACTGTTGGGCAGGAGAGCCAAGGGGAGTGGGTTCAGAGGTAGTGGCTCGTGAGGACTGCGGACTCCTACTGTGACAGCGTGGCTGCTGTATTCCCCCTGACCCAGTGCCTGTTCCTTCTCCCCCCTGTGTGTGCGTGACAGGAGGTGTGCGCTTGACCTCCCCTGGTGGTGTGCTGCCTGTGTCTGGTGTGGTGCGAGCATGGGGACGTCTGGGTGTGTATGGGACAGGCATGGGAGTGGGAAGTGCGGATGGTGGGGGGGGCGGAGCACTGTAGGAGAGCCACTGCTGCCGTCAGTGACGAGTCCATGGACCTCAGCAACATCCGTTGGTCAGACATCGCTGATGACATGCCCTCCATGTACGACACCATCCGTGTCAGCAGTCTGGTGTGGCCATGGAGGACACGCAGGAGCAATGTCTGATCAACCTGCAACTGGCGCTGAATGTCCACAGACTCTGCATGGACGGCAGCAGGGGAGACAGGGGCAGGGGGTGCGGAGCCTGGCACGAAGGAGACATGTTTGGTGTACCACAAACTCCCCTCAAAACCCAGAACCCCTCATCCGACTAGCTTAGTGTCCCATTCGTTAGCCAAGGTTGTGCTCGGCGGTCCCAATGTATAGACAACCCAGAACAAGCGCATTAAAATATTCTCACGAATGCTGGAAATCAGACATACCTGTACGTCATTATTCTCAGATCAGTGCACAACAGAATATACACAGACACGGTAAAGTTGAAAGAGTTCATTCAATGAACCTCGCGTCCTAAGATGCAGTACTGTGGCTAACATAAGCAGACAAATGGTTAAGTTCAGAAGCATCATCAAAGTTGCAATATCATAGACAATGAAAGGAGCAATCATGAGTAAATGACAGTGGAAACAGCAATCTTCGTGTCGCCAGTAAAACAATAGTAGTATCATTCGACTAATAGAAGGTCTCCAGGCTTGAACGGGGGACCCCCCACCCTACAGATCAGCTCAGTGGTATCACATCACAGGATCATCTAGTCTCTTCTCCTGCGAAAGTTCCCCATCACAATGAAACTCAAACGTGCTGCACTACAATATGGCAAGCATTTGTCTATCAGGTATCTGCAGCTGCGTGCATGTCATGGCCAAATAGTGGGGCGATCAACCTGCACACAACAACATGCACCGTCTAGTCACCCAGAATGTTTGTGTACACAATGTACAGTACAAGCTCGCTGCTCACTGTGAAGGATGTCACACAACTGACAGTCCTCATGTGAAGCTAACTCGAGTAGGCATTTTTAAAATGATTACACGCAACTACAGTGTCGCGTGCAAAAGCAGCAAAATTGGCAAGATGGCTCACTAACAACTAACGCGGTGGTGCCAACTTAGCATTGTACATAGGGAGATAGGAATCATGACTACACCCCCCCTTGTTCGTACCACTAACCACTAGGGGCGCTAAATCGATAACGCAGAGTTCAAGTCTGATACAATGGAACCAAGGGCATGAACTGGAAGTCCATAGAAGGGAAGCGAAAAAGTCAGAAAAGAAATGTCAATGATGAACGATGTTGCAGGGAAATGAACCATGTAAAAGGGGAAAAACATAACATCGATGGATGCACCATGAAATGAGCAGGGCTAAAGTCAGTCCAGCAACCTATAGGCGCAATAAGTCGCAACAGCTTCCAAGAGGAAATCATTCGAACGTTCCGCAAAATTCTCTGCCATCCAGTTCAGCAGGGGGAAAGAACACACGTGTTCCTCAACAATCGGGGCATCCAGCACCATTTGTGGACAACAGGTGGGGACATCAAGATAACTTCTGGATAAGTATTCAGTTGCAGCGGTTCCGATGTCCCAATTCCCTAGGACTCCATGTGCTGCAGCACAGGCCATAATCCCAACGCCAGAGCAGTCCAGCTCATGAGCCACTAAGGGGCTCATCAGTAGATCATAATCCGGGTCAGGAGACACCGAGTTACACAGGGACAAATCCAGAGCCCATTCGAATGGACAATCTAGGCAATGAAAGACAGGTTGCACGCAGGTAAAGAAGGGAAACCGGAAGGACAATCCATAGGCACTGCTTAAGGTCGTCAGCGGCAGAGTGCCGTAGAATTCAAGCATCTGTTTCTGAAGATGGAGCAGCCGGTGCATGCTGTCTTCTAACGCAAGTTGTGAAGCCACAGCGTAGTACGCAGATCAACAATAGCACCCTAGCCACGAGTGTGAGAAGCAAAGGGAGCCCTCCGAAGACGCTAGAACGAATCGAATGATGAAATGCGGGGATCACACCAAACAGAGTATGGAAGGAGGTCACGAGGCCAGAGCACACAATTCTGAAAAAAACATCCAGGCCACCTGTTGACGAGGCATGAAAGATAGTCTGAATCCGAGTCCCAAATATGTAGTGGGAGAGCAGTATCCAAAAGCGCTTGCACCTCTGTGCGCGTGTGAGCTACATGAAGGACAAATGTTTCTCGGTATGAAGTCAACACAACTTGTTTTTGAGACAATAGAGCCCTTATTCTGCACATCTTGTTGAACTCTGCTTTCAAGGTTGGAATGGAAGGCCAGAAGGATACATCCAGCCGGCCATGCGGGGGTGGGAAAAGGACGTAATGTCAGAAAACCACTCGTAGTGATACAGTCACGATGTGAGCAATTCCCGGAAGCATCCCACAGCAAGCTTCTTCATTGAACAGCACATAATTACCATTATCAAGCAGCGCACAAGACGGGGTCATGACTGGCACACGAATCCACCTCAGAATACAAGCTAAATCATGAGCGTGCATATGACCTGCACCATGCAGTTGAATCTGCCTACACACCACAGAATGATCCAGAGTGGAAGTGCACCCTTCTCCTTTTAAATACACCTCCTTGCCGCCTCTCACGCACCTGTTGTCGCCTAGCACGGACACAAGGGACCCGAGCAAGTGGGAGGGCAGTGATGGGATTGGACAGGTCCTCCGCCTGACTCCCCTCGGCCTCCGTGCCACCTGCTGCGCCAGACTCCCCAGCACTGGTGGCCCCGGTGCTGGATCCCTCCCCAACGTCAGTGCCAGTGTCTCCCTCGGTGTCCCCCGACGAAGCTGTGGTCAAGGTGAAGAGACAAGAAATGATCAGACACCTGTAGACATATGACACATGAGTCCAAACTACATAGGACACAGCGCATTGCATGAACAGCAACATGAGTGTCATCTACAATACCACAAACATATGTAGGCCCTGCACCACACAGTTGGTTTAGCCACCATGCCACTGTGAAACAATGGGGAGCATGACACAACAGCAAATTTACTTGATATCAATTGATACAGAGGAGCTACCCTCTGTGGCCAATCGGGCACTGCATCACTGGCATGGCACAGTCACCTACACCCGCATCTGTCCCCTGATGCCAGGTACACGGATAATGACACCTGACATGTAACTACCGGCGTTGCACCATGTGACTATGTCATGTGTGTGTCAAGTGTTCCCATGAGCTTCCTGTAGTTGTTCCGTGACATGCATCTGCAGTTGCTGCATCCAACATGTGTGTGCGTGTTGATGGGCATGGCACACTATTACGCACACCAGGCCACATGTGGAATCAGACGTAACGGCTGTATGCATGCATCGCACATGGCCTTGCGAGACAAGGACATATCTGCGTAGTCTCAATGTATGTGTGATCATTCCTGATATGTACCCCTTCATGGCAAGGTGTGTGGACTGTCCTATTTCAAGGACATGTGACCTGTGTATCTGGTGTTCCGCAACCAGTCTGTATGATGAAACATCCTTCTCATGCACATATGTGGTTGTCTGTCACTTCTGTAATGCGTCTGCCTGTTCACTTACACTGGCCCACAGCTAGTTTCATGGCATGTCATGTTGAGCTTGAGCACCCACGTGTGTAGCTGACTGTTGGCAGAGGTGTCACCTGGCTGGCATACGTGTCCTGGATGCATTGCACAGTACAGACTCTGTATGTAGCATATGTGTATTAGCTGTTGAACATGTGCTCAGTTCATTGACAGTGGTGTAGTGCTGTACTCAATCATCGTTATTCCTTCCAAATTTCTGCAGGGCACCGCCTCTCCCCCGACCAATGCCAGACTTGGCTGCCATGAGGGAACGTGACTGTATACGCCGGTATTGCTTCTCCCAACCGTTGATTGACGACTTGACCACAAGGCTGGAACCACACCTCCAACCGCTACACAGGTATCCTACTGCACTGACAGCCAAGATGAAGGTGATGGCAGCCCTACATTTCTTTGCCACGGGTACGTTTCAATTGACCATAGCTGATGTAGGTGGCATGTCCCAGACCATGTTCAGCCGTGTCCTGCATGATGTGTTAGAGGCCATGTTGGTACACCTGGATGAATTCATACATTTCCCGACTCGTGAGCAGTTGACAGGTGTCAAGGGTGAGTTCTATGCCCTGGGAGGGATGTCCCACGTCATTGGGGCCATTGATGTGACACATGTGGCTTTGGTACCACCACATGCACAGGAGGTAGCCTTCAGTAACCGCAAACATTACCACTCCATCAATGCCCTTGTGGTATGTCTTGCTAACATGATGATATCCGATTTTCCAGGATCAGCACACAATGCCTACATCATGAGGCGTAGCAGGGTGCCTGAAATGATGCTGCAGCTGCGCAACAAACGTGCATGTCTTGTTGGTGGGTATACTCTGTTAGTCCTGTATTCAGCGGTATCTTCATATCTTACTGCTTCTTCTGACCCACTTCTGTCCATGATGTTTCCATGTAGGGGACGCTGGCTATCCCAACATGCCATGGCTGATGACGCCGCTCCGCAACCCCAGAACAGCCGCAGAAAACCGGTACAATGACACCCATGGGCAGACGAGGCGCGTGATTGAGAGGACGTTTGGACTCCTGAAGAGCAGATTCCGGTGCCTCAACAAGACCGGCGGCGCACTCCCATATGCCCCGGTGAAGGTCTGCAAAATCTTCCTTGTGTGCTGCATGCTACACAACATGGCAGTGGAGAAGGCCGTGCCACTCATCCTGGATCCGGATGAGCAGGATAATCCACCAGTGGAGGATGAGGGCCTCGGGCACGGGGCAAGTGAGGACGAGGATGAGGATGAGGATGAGGACATCCGGAGTCAGCTCATCCGCAACTTCTTCTCATGATGGTGAGTCCCTGTGTCTGAGTGTGCACGCTTAGGGCCTTGTGTGGCATGTGTTGCAATGTGTGTGTCGAGCTGACTGTGTGCTAAGTGACTTGGAGGTGTGTTCTGATGTGTCATTCAAGTCATGATGTCATTCCCCAAATTTCAGCGGGTACACATATTTTATAATTAGCATGGTGACAACATAAATCCTGTAGAGTGCATGTACATGTCTGCGGATTACTAGCTCTTCGCTGACTTGTTGTGTGTCTGTCTTCCCCAGCTTCCTGCGGCTGTCGTCTGCTCATGTCATCATTGCCCTCCTGCTATTCCTCATGAGTATCGCAACGTGGGATGGAGCAGAGTTACATGCACAGACATGGTGAAAAGTCATTTTGGGTAAGGAGTGCAGCAAGGCGTTTTGTGGGTGGTACGTGTTTGTGATATGTGGGGACTGCTCCTGTGCATGTTGTGTTACCGTGCATACATGTCGATCCACCATGGGCCACCTGACGTGTTGCATGGCTCCCATGAATTGATAGTCACCCTTCCTGACAGTCATCTGTCATGGATTGTGGATTCCGATGAAGGCATTAATGTGTGTATAACGTCCCTCAGGAACATACGGGATGCCAATGGTGGACATGGTGTGGGACATCCCCATATGAGGCTCAATGGGGAATTGTACACTCTCCGTGTGCAGCAAGGGGTGTGAGGCTCAACCCCTTCACTTGTGTGCCAGCTCAGTAGGATGTACCACATCTGTGTGTTGCAGGGGGTGTCCAGTGTAGGTCACACATGGTCAGCCGAATGACCTGTGATACTGTTCCAATGGATGCAATTCAATTTGTGTGAGGCTGAGAAATAAAGGTGTTCGTCACACTCCAAGGTGCCTCGTCTCTGTCAATGCAGGTTTCTTGCCACTTGGCATGCGGCATCTCTGGCATACTTGCTGTCGATAATGCATAGGAGTCCATGTGTAGTCTAGCGACATGCATGCAGTTGCTCATGGATTAGGCTCTCTATTGGGCACAAAGTACATGGTCGTGTATGTTTTTTAGCAAGGTCGACCACACAATGGGCCATCACCAGCTGCTGAGGGTGTGTCTCCTGTGCGCAGGTCGCCCTTCAGTTTCCTGATCCGGTGTAATGGCTCTTTGGTGATTGTGCATGCATTGTCTCTGGTTGTGCCATGTGACACTGGACACTCCTTACTTTACACACGCGCCTGTTGCGGTTGTCCTTCTGACATCCTAGTCTTTGTGTGCAAAATGGGGCATTTTTCAGGGAGATGGCGCCTGCTGCTGCGGGCACTGCACATGCACCCAGTGGCCACACACACGAAATGGTGTGCATCATGTTTGGCTCGCTCACATATGCCATGCTAGTCCACAGCATCTGTGCTTCATGCTGCAACGCCCTCTGCATCATGCACATGATCCACAGATAGATCCACTCCAAGTTACGACAGACCAACCCCCAGGTCCATGACAACATCCGTCTCATATACTGGCCTGCCCTCTACGGTGCAAGTACATCCGCACTCCCAGGAACCTGGTCCACTTCCATGGGGCATCTGCACACCTCAGCTTCTACACCCTGCGCCCCAGCCGCCTCACCGTCCACCATAGATAGCTGCAATGGATCACTGTCTGCTGCAGGATGACCTCCACACTCCCCACCCACACTCAGGAGGCAGTCCACAACCCCGACCCCAAACCTACCTTGTGCGTCTGCCATCCTAGATCCCGTTGGGCCATCTCCGTGCATCCAAGCTTGCCCTGGCCACCGTTCTTAACATCCACCGTACTCCAGCATACAGGACATTGTTCTCCCACCTGGCAACACATACCTGGGACTCCCTCCCCGGGTACCTCCACATGGGCCATGACCTCTAAGCCTTGATGATGATCTCCCAAATAGGTGTGTCCACACAGTTTAGCAAGCCCCCCCTCAGCAGCCAGAGCCCATCACAGGTGAGTGTTGTGCTCAATGCCTATATTGAATGATACCTTGTGACCCATGTGTGTCCTGTACCAGACTTTGATCTCAGCGTATGGATGGCTGGAGTTAGTTCAACACTCAGGCATAGTTAGACATTTCCACACACATTTGTCGTTGAATAATGCAAAATGACAGCAACATCTCATGTGCAGAACAATGTGAATTTATTTTTGGTGGGGTGAGTCTTTTGGTAGATGTGCCAAGGTGCAAAACCGGGTGCATATAATCCAAAGTTCACAGGGGGAGATGGCATCCTTGTCAGTTGGAGTCATCAGAGTCCAGACCACAGTGTTGGTCATCATTGGTCAGACTGTGACCAGCAAGTCCATGTGGCAGAGAATGTCATTAGGTGAGGTGCTGCTGTTGCGCCAGAGGGCCAGGTGCCAGGCCAGGTGACCTGGGAGACGGTGATGGTCCGGTAACTCTCACGGTCTTTTACGTGGACGACCCACCTTCCCCCGGGGACCCTCAGATGCAGGCCTTGACGATGTCAGGGACGGTCCGTCAGACGAATCCTCCTCCTCCTCGTCCCTCCCTGTGTCTGGTGCTGGTCTACGCCTGGTGGTACAGGGAGGGTTTGCCAGGCTTTGGGCGATCTGACGGAGAGATTGTCCCACGTCCCTGTGCACCGCCAGCAGCTCAGCCAGTATTGCCTCCATCCGTCCTTGGTGTTGTTGATGACTGGCATGATGCTCGACCTGCAGGTTCTTGATCTCATCGAGGGTCCCCTGCATCCCGGAAAGTCTGGACACGACCTGGCTGATGCCTCTGGTGTCACGCTGGTATGAGTCCAGGATGTTGCGTATGTGTGTCAGACCGGGGTCCTGAGCTGGCTGGTCAGGTTCGCGCCTCCACCTGCCTCCACTCCCACCGCCCCTGCCCACACGAGCCTGGCCTGCCGTTGTGGGTACATCGGGTCTCCGGGACCCCTGAGGGATGGCATTTGCAGGGTTGCCTGCCTCCTCCTGGGTGCCCGGAGTACCTTGTCCCTCCTGGTCAGACTGGCTGTGTTGTTCAGTGCGAGCAGGGCTCCTGGGTGTCTCCTGGGACGTGGCAGGAATGGGGGTGGTGGTTGGCACAGATGTGCTGCAGGGGCTTGTACACCAGAGGGGCCAGGTTGGTCGGGGTCATCCACGGAGTGGTGAGAGTCGTCGCTGCCGGTGGGATCGTCTTCACGCGGTGCCTGGGACTGTGATTCTTCCCCCCCAGTGTTGGGGGAGATCATCGACGTTGCCATGTGTGTGAGAGAGAGACAATGTTAATGCTGTTTCATGCCACATCCATGTTTCATGCATATTCAAGTTGACACAGTTCCCCCAGGTAGTTGGATGTCCCTAGCATTCTTCTCAGTGTGCACTTGGGGATGGGGATGTTGCGGGGGACATATTGGGATATTCTCCTGAGTGTTTGTCCTGTACATTGTTGGCTATGATGCTTATTTGGCTATGGATTGGTCTTGTTGTGTCACATGTCCATTGTGGGAGTGTGTAAAATCCGTTGGCTGCCCCGGGGGTGTGTGCTTTTGTTAGGGGGGGTTGTGACCGGGCCTGGTGTTGTGTGTAGTTTGAGTTGTCATTGGGTCTCCCAGGTGATGTGTGTGTCCCCTCATGGTGCATGCTGGCATGCCAGTGAGTGTGAGTTCCTGTGCTAGATACCTGTGCTTGTGGAGTTGGTGTTTGGGTGAACAGTGGTCCCAGGAGGGCCTTGTGCTGCATACAGCAGGGCCCCGTGTCATCTACCTTGTCAGTACTTTGCCAGTCCCTGTGCATTGTGCATGGGTATGTACCTATGCCATTTGGGCTGAGGACATTGTTGTCTGCGTCTCATTTTGACAATGTGTTGTGTGGGGCCCACCCTCCCAGCGGTGAGTGCTTGGGGGTAGGTGCGTGCATTTGTTGTGGTTGGCAGGCACGCAACACCCATTGGACTCACAGGGCTTCAGCACCCCCCCGTCGCGTGTCGCATGCCGGGATGAGACAGCTTGCCAGCGCACTCACAGCCGCACCCGAGCACTTCACAGGTCTTTAACAGACCATTTGCGTGTTAATGAGGCCTCGCTCTTGTTTCACCCCTTTAACAGCCCCTGCAGCTCCACTCGGCCTATGGCTTACAAGATTCATCCCACCACAAAATTTTTTCTTGGCCTCCCCCGAAATTTTGCTCTAGTTGCGCCTCTGGTGGTTGGGGTGTGGATGCCATTCCCCCCAAGTTACATGAGTTGTTTGTGTACTCACCAGGCTCTGCGACTCCTTCGACTCCGTGTAGTCCCACCGGCGGTAGCATGGCCATCACCTTCTCCTCCCAGGGATGGTAGTGTACGGGTCTGCGGGGCGGCCCACCTCCAGTGATGTTGGTCTGGGCATGTTCTTCATTCATCTTCCTCTTGACCGCCCTGCGCAGATCGTACCACCTGGCTTGGCATTCATGCCTGGTCCTTCGGACGGGCGCAACAGCATTCACCTCGTCGACAATCCTCTGCCACATGGCAGATTTTGCAGATATGCTGGTCTGTCTGACCAATGTTCCAAGCAGCTGTGGCTCGACTCTGATGACTTCATTGACAAGGAGCTCCAGCTCCGCCGTGGTAAACTTTGGATTCTTGTCTGTGGGCATGGTGTGGGGTGTGGGTGTGGGTGTGGATGGTTGTGTGTGTGTGTGTGTGTGTGAATGTGAAGAGGGGGATGTTTGTGGAGGTGGTTGTGTGTAGGTGTGTGAGTGAAGGTGTGGCGAATGTATGAGTTGTGTGGGGTTGTTTGTCCGTGGGGACTGGCAGCAGTGGGTCTGTTGCAAAGGCTCATGGGGTGTGTGTGTGGGACCTTTTTATTGGTCCATTTTTGGGTGTGGCTGTGTTTGAATTTTGGTGGGTGTGTTATAAGTGGTGGTTGTGATTTTGGGCCTCTGTTTGCCTGTTTGGATGTGCCAGGTCAGTCTTTGAGATGTATTTTGTAATGTCGACGTGCTTTGTGTTGTTGTGCGAGTCGTATTGGCCCTCCTTGTGCTGTTTTACAGTGTCCAGGTTCTGTAAGAGTATTTTTCGCGTAGGTACGATCCGTACATATGCGATGCTGGGTGAGGGGGCTGGGGTACGGTGTTGGTGTGCGGCGCGTACATGCGGTGCAGGGGTTGGGTGCCTACATGCGGTGGGGGGCTGGGGGTACAGTGCGTACATGCGGTGCAGGGCTTCGGTGCGTACATGCGGTGGAGGGGCTGGGGGTACAGTGCGTTCATGCAGTGCAGGGCTTCGGTGCGTACATGCGGTGGGGGGCTGGGGGTACAGTACGTACATGCGGTGGAACGGCACGTACATGGGGGGTATGGCGCGTACATGGGGGCGGCACGGCGCATACAGTTGCAGGGCTGGGGTACAGTGCGGACAGGGTGGTGTATGGTGCTGGCATATTTGGGGGTGGGGGCGCTCTACGGCTCGTACATGGGCATGAGTTTACCCATGTACGTGTGCTACTGCGTTGCATCCGTACGGGCCTCTTTACGTGCGATTGTGTATTCGGACGGGCGGTCGGGATCGTACTTGCGCGCTCGGACTTACGTTTTACGATTTGCAAGTAAAACTGTCCGGATCACTTTCGTACACTTTTCCCAACGATATTCGGACGTGGACACTTTCCGACGCTCGCTCGTAGACTTTTCCCAACACTATTCGTAGTTATTTTTCACGTCCGAATCGTACTTGCCAGTTTGTACGGTACTTGTGCGACTCATACGTAAACAAATATGGATGCGAGTCGTACGCAAATTATTTTTAACGGATCGGAATCGGCACCATAATGTTAATATAAATTAAAAATATACATATAAATTAATATAGATACTTAGTCCACATAGTGCAACAGTAGGGAAAGCGTTGGATAGTGTAGGGGTAAGTTTACTATTCCCACTCCAGAGAGTGCAACAGTAGGGAAAGCGTTGGATAGCGTAGGGGTTAAAATTACAATTCCCACTCCAGTGAGTGCAACAGTAGGGAAAGCATTGGATTGCGTAGGGGTTAAAATTACTATTCACACTACAGTGAATGCAAAAGTAGGGAAAGCGTTGGATAGCATAGGGGTAAAATTTACTATTCCCACTCCAGAGAGTGCAACAGTAGGGAAAGCGTTGGATAGCGTGGGGGTTAAATTAACATACTTATTAATTAAATGAATTTGGTAAAATAAATAACATATTAATAATTATTTAACAAAACAATGAATAATAAATACCAATATAATTTAGTTAATATTTACTTATATTACATTAAATTACTTCCCACCCTATTCCCCCATAAACACACAACCCACAACACATAATAAATAACACAATTAATTTACATATCAATTAATCAATTAATAACATTTTTTACCAATTCCTAATAAATTAACAATAAATTAATAATCAATAACAATAAATAACAAGAAATTAATTAATTAATTCTTAATAAATTATTCCCACCCTATTCCCCTATAAACCCACAACCCGCTACATGTAAGAATTAACATAGTTATTTTAAATATCAATTAATCAATTAATAAAATTCATTACCAATCAATAATTAGGTAACATTACATTAATTAACAACAATAAATAAACAATAATAATACATTAAATATAAATATTATAATGATACATTAATACATTAATAAAAATTAATTATCAATTAATAATGAATTGCCAATAAATTAATAATCACTAACAATAAATACAAACATATTAATTAATTACTTATAATTAAATTACTTCCCACCCTATTCCCCTATAAACCCACAACCTGCTCTGCTACTAAAGTGCAAAATGTACTTAAAAATTTACTAATTTCTAAATATTTATTACATATATTCAAAAATAATAAAGATACATTAAAAAAAATGTTAAACATACATATAAAATACATACTAAAATACATAACACTAATATAAATATCGATATTACTAACAATGATATTTTTGCTAATGATATTAATTACTTCGATATTACTTACTTCGATATTTAAAAAAACAATATTACTTACCTTAAGGTCGATATTCTGGTCACCGATATTCTTGACATCGATATTCTGTCCCTACGATATTAAAAACTCGATATTATTGTAGGTCGATATAAAAAAATCGATATTTTGACTGCGTACCTTTTGCCACACCTAATTGGTCCCAATTCAGACCACAACATCAGATGCTAGTGAATGAACAAATCTTAACTGTTAAGTTGCTGAGGGGTACATAGGATTATACTATACTCTACAGTGGGACAATCAGACTCTCTAGAGACATACACAATTAGGTGCCGATTCCGATCCGTTAAAAATATTCCCCGTGCGAATCGTATCCGGATTTTTTTACGTACGAATCGTACAAGTCCCGTACAGACTGGCAAGTACGATTCGTATGTTAAAAAATCCATACGAATCGCATTGGGAAAAGTGTCCGACACGTCCCCGGACAGTTTTACGTACGAATCGGCAAACTGAAGTCAGAGCGCGCAAGTACGATCCGTCCCGTCCGTCCGAATGCAAAACCGTATGGAAAAAACACTGTACGGAGCGAACTCCCATGGCAACCATGGAGACGTCCAAACATGTGCCCGCATACGCGCCGAACACCTCCCCAGCCCACCCCCCCAAGTATGCGCCGTACCCCCAGCCCCCCCCAAGTACGCGCTGTACCCCCAGCCCCCCCTCATGTACGTGCCGTACCCCCACCCCACCCCCATAGGTACGGAGCATAACCAAACACCCCCGTAGGTACGGTGCGGACCCACACCCCCGTAGGTACAGAGCATACCCCCACCCCCGTAGGTATGGTGCAGACCCACACCTCCGTTGGTACGGAGCGTACCCACACCCCCGTAGGTACGGTGCGGACCCACACCCCCATAGGTACGGAGCGTACCCCCACCCCCACCCCCGTAGGTACGGTGTGGACCCCCAGCGCGTCTGCGGTCTGCACCGTACCTACGGGGGTGTGGGTATGCTCCGTAACTACGGGGGTGGGGGTACGCTCTGTACCTACGGGGGTGTGGGTATGCTCCATAACTACGGGGGTGGGGGTACGCTCCGTACCTACGGGGGTGTGGGTACGCTCTGTAACTATGGGGGTGGGGGTACGCTCCGTACCTACGGGGGTAGGGGTGCGCTCCGTACCTACGGGGGTGTGGGTACGCTCCATACCTACGGGGGTGGAGGTACGCTCCATACCTACGGGGGTGAGGGTACAGACCATCCATACGGGGGGGCTGAGGGTACGGTGCGTACATGGGGGGGCTGTGGGTACGGTGCGGACGTGTAGGGATGGGGGTATGGTGCGTACCGGGCCCCCTTTTCGTCGTGCATCGCGGCATACTTAGCTGTTCTGGCACTTTTTGGGTCCCATAAAAATGTTGCCGTGCGAAGTGCTGTGGGTACGAATCGTACTTGCTGATCCGTAAAACGCTGCCTGACTCCGTGTGAATGTCGCGTACGCGGTGTCCCGGATCCGATTTGTGGTTATCTTTTAGCCGGTCGGTGTTTTTTACGATTCGTACGGAAATGGTGTTTCTGTACGAATCGTACTTGCGGGTTTGTAAGGTGTTTTTCCCGGGTACGAGTCGGACGGAGAAAACGCTCTGTCCGACGGTTCGTACCCAGGTTTTACAGGATCGGAATCGGCACCTAAGTGTTCATATCAAATTATGCCAGAAACTGGACCACCAGTAAAGAGAATTGAGAGAGCACTTAACTCACTGATAAGTAGAAAAGAAAAGATCAAAAGGTGGAGATCATCAGTGATGTTGTGGGCTATTTGAGGCTGTTCTATTGGTTAAAATGTCTCGTCTGTGTCTGCTATACTACTCAAGGGAGTTGTAATATTTGTTGAAAGAAACATTTTCAGTGCTTTCCATTCTATTTGTTTTCTGGTGGTAGCAAAGTTTGAAGAAAGAAAACTATTCGCCTCTGTGCCTTGTCATAGAATTGAGGCATACCCAATTTAGGCTCGTCTAATACAGCAGGCTAGATACACAACGATATAGGCATTGGTAAATTCAAGAGGTCTCCTATACAAACGTACACTCTTATTCCCTCATATACGCAAAACTGTTTCAGCAGACAGCATCAGTGCAAGTTTCTCTCAGTTCGTGTGTTTTTTGTGTCTTTGTGTCTCAGAGTGTGTGCATGTGAAAGAGAGATACTGTTTTTGTGATCTGCAAGTTATTTGGGGAGTTAGGCTGTGTATTATGTGAGTGTGAATGGTTGTGTGGGTATGAGTGTGTATTGTGAGTGATCATTTGATTGCCTTATGGATGGGCTGTGTGAACAATGTAAAATGGGAATAATGTGTTGGTGTGTTTGTGGTGGGGTTTGCTTACATGTTGACGTGGTGTGGTGTGTGTGTAAATTAATGCCCGTGTGTGAGCGTCTGAATGCGTAATGGTGTCAGTCAGTGTGATTATATGTATGATAGTGTGGTGGTTTGGATGTAATGGAATACACATGATAATTACATCACGCATTGACTAAACGTGGTTCGCCCGAAGTCCTTCCTGTTCTGGTAAGCATCAGACATACACCATTTTTTGTGAAAACAAGAGTCATACAGAAAGCTACAGCTTTCAGGCCAGGTCTGAAAACGTCTTAATCTCTGCATGCAACGTGTAGAATTGATTCACAAAACCACAAACTAGGATTTTACATGCCGAGATGTTATTCGTGTGTGCGGAGTGTCTGCAAATTATCCAGAGTTCAACCTATTTGAGTGTTTTATGTCAAGATGGGCAGGCATCCCAGTTTAAATGGCATCAATACATTGATGCACCATTTCTTAGTGGAGCAACATATACCACTTAAAGGCTAGTTTATGAAGGTTAAAGGGTTAATTTGAAAACATAATTCTTCTCCAGACTCTAGATGAGATAATTGATCTCAAAGGAGAGAAATAACCACAAAATACAGCGTGTAAAAGTAAACCGTAGCTGTCCTCTAAATATGCCTGAGAGCAAATAACCCGAGGGCTTGTTATGTCTACAGCAGTCTCTGTAATTTTGCTAACTTGACATGCCCATTTGCCAGTAAAATTTAATGAAATCCTTAAATACTTTAAGGACGTGCTTCGTTCTCTATGGGTTTAACCTCAATGTACCAACTGGCTCTACATCTGCCTTCACTTCTGCCAGGAAAACAAAATCTCAGTCTTGCTCATATTAACAGCAGTGCATGCCTCCTAGTGAAAGCTGCCAAGTAATCAAGCATGCACAGGAGAGTATTAGTAGACTGACACAAAAGGACAGCCTTCAGTGTACGACTGAGACAAATTCAAACTTTTCCTAAATAGACTAGAATCATATGCTGACTCCCTCCACTCCTGTGACGGATCAGGTCCTCTTCCCCTTCAACCAGGGCCTTCTCTAACGTGTGACTGGTGCACCAGGTCGTTAAACACCTTGGGGCAGATTTGCAAGCCTCTTGCAACACTTTTGTGTAATTTTTCCCATGTTAAAAATTACGCAAAAGTGGCGCAAGGGGCTTGTAAATCTGCCCCACTGTGAGGTAAGTTCTTCATACAGAAAATTATTTCATAATGAGGAGTATTTCTTGGTAATGCTCTCCTGACAAGACTACTTTTAAGCATGGAGGCACGAGAGTGAATTCACCAAAATGCCAGCTGAAGTGAAAGTAACATCATAAAACTTCACTTTGACCCAATGACATCACAGGAAGTGATATCATTTGATGTGACATTGAATCCTCCCTGGTCATGATGTCAGAGTACCTTAATTTAGAAGACATCACAACAGCTGTCAATGCTGAAATTAAGTGACTCTTAAGTGCACATTTATATAATAACACAAGATACTAAAATAAATGTCCATTTTATATCTGACCTACTTGTTAAATGGGATTCTGACATGGTAGAAACATTACACATTTCCATTTTTTCCATGCACAAAATATTATGTGTTTTTGGGAAGTGGAAAATATAGTGCCACTAAAACACAAAGTAACACTAGGAATCCTATTTATTTTTACCTTAAACTCATGTACGAATAGTTTCCCTACCCTAGCATATATCTAAACTAGCATAAAATGTATTGAAAATTGCAAAGAAAACGCAAAAAGAGATTCCAAAACATTATTAGTTTTGTTGCCCTGTATTTGCTTACGTAGACCCATGAGAACAACATTATTGAGATAAATTGTTTCTTAGCATTATTCATGCATTTTGAATAGCACCGCTTGTAGGGCATTATCATTCACTGCAGCAAATGTGAGTTTTTTTTATTCAAACACAGTATTTTCTATATGTTCAAAATTATGAACATTTGCAACATTTTGTTTTGAAATATGAGTTTATTTATTGAATTTTAACATTTTATTCAGCAGAGAATACATTGCACTGCCGCATACTTATTTGTATTTCGCAGCCGGAGTCGCAGAGAGAAAACAGTGCACATCACAGCACTTTTTACCATTTATCTTGCTCTTGGCATTGCCTTTGTCTACCTCTGAGGCCAAGGGCCGTAAAAGCAGTGGCAGGGGTCACAAGACAGCGGTCATAGTTCCGACTTTTAGCACACCTTAAATGACATGCCTGCCTGTTGGTCTAATTTTTTATACAAATTGATAAGTGGAAAATCAATTGTCGATCTAAAATTTGTATACTTTCTTTAGTTTAGCATACATGTGACCTCAAAGTGGCACTGGCTTAATAATTGATATGGGTAGTTGTAAAGATATTGGGAAGATGATGCCTGCTTCTTCTAATGGACCTTACTGAAGTTCCATAGTTAATGGGTTGTGCTATATATTTTTTTGCTGATTTTATATGGATTGTCTAATCAATGGTCTAATTTATCCTTTATTATCATTTCAGTGTAAAAAATAAATAACTCTTTGAGAATGATCTTAGTGCGATACGTCAGACCCTGCAGAAGATTAGGGGGCTTATTTATGAGCCCTTGCGTCATTTTTGCACCGCTGGTGCGTCACTTTTTGTGAAGCACCAGTGGCGTAAAAAATGAACTATGTTGCGTCATATTTATAAAGTGACGCATCTAGGTAAATGTGTCACTTTGTAAACCATTGCGCCACATTATACCTACGCCAGGTATAATGTATGCAGGGTGGGCGTTCCGACACAAATAAGCCACGTAGAAGTGAAGCAGTGAAATCTATGAGATTTCACTGCACCACTTCTAGGACACAAATTCAGCAATATCTTGCTCCTGCCTCACAGCAGGCGTAAGACTGATGCAGGCACATTTGAAATGGGACTTTCCCATGTGAAATGACTCATTGCTGAAGTTGCATCACTTTTGTGCCACACTCCAGAAATGCTTATTTTAAAGAACAAAGGTCCTTGGCATAAGAGGAGATAGTTTAAATGTTTCAACATAGACTACAATGAGCACTATGGAGGTTCTTCCAATGTCCAGCCGGACAGAGGAATATTTATTCAAGTAAGATAACAGGATGGACAAAATACAAGGCACAACAGAGATGGCGAACGGCACAGTCCTGTACCGAGCGTTTGAAAAGAAGGTATAGGGAGTATAGACACAAGAAGGAAACAGCAGGCAAAAAAGGGGGGAAGAGCAAAAGGCGGCTTACATTTACATAATAATACTGTGTAAGCTCAAACCAACAAACAACGCACTCATTTTGTCACAATGGTTGAATAGTGGTGTTTGCTACAAAGGTCGACGTTTCGATCCCTAGCTCTCAATACTATGGGATCATCATCAGGACTAGAAAATGAACTGTTGCCTGATAGATAGTGTCAAGGAGCCTGTAGGGTAGTAAGACAGGAAACAAAGAAACAACAAAAAATGATAAATAAACAATAAAGCAAGTCCGCCTTACTTTGAGCATATCTAGTCAGGAGACCGTTGGAGGGGTGTAACAATTCGCTACGTGAAGAGGGTGAGTGCGTGTGAATGTGATGGTACACATGCGGAAGGAAATGGCAGCGTTGTTGGGTGCAGTGGCGCACATAGTGAAGACACGACCGAGGAGGTCAATGACGGTGAGGGAGCAACAAGAGACGTGAAGAGTACCCGTAGGGATCAGTGAGAAAGGATGTTAACGATGCGTGACCAAATAAGGAAGGAAGTTGCGACCAGAAAATGATGTATGTCATACCGAGAGAAACGAGGGTAAAACCACTAATGGTGGAACGAAAGGGGGTGGCGCAGTGCTGTTGGGAGCGAGTTGGTGCTGACGAGGAGGGATCCGTGTGAATTAAATGGACACGGCTCAAGTATGAAGGGGTGGTCTGTGCTAACCTGGGAAGCAGCTCGGAGTGGACCTGGGAAAGCTCGGTGGGAGCCAGGAGCAGCTCAATGGGTGCCTGGAGCTCGTCGGCAGTAAGCGAAAGCCCCACGAGGGCGTCTGGATGCTGGAATGGAGGAGTGAAGAAGGGGTGAGCCTGGTAAGGGCGTGGTCCGTAGGATAATGAGACCAGGGAGGTGTTTACCTTGATCGTAGTCCACAGTTGGTCGTATTGTGGGACAGTGGGCGACGGATGAACCAAGCGTTCAGGAGGGCTGGAGCTGGGGAAGGCAAGGAAAGTGTTGGCGGGACCCCAACCAATTTCGGCTAGTAAGTTCCGGGGCCGTCATAAGAACGGGCTTACCTTGTAGATACAAACAGGGCGCAAGGGGCCAGAACCGAGTGTTCAATGGCCAGAGGTAGAGAGTATATGCAGCGGATGGGGCTGCCAGACAGCGCGGGACCGGAGCTGGGAGAAAATGAATTTAGAGTGATTACAGGGAGGAGCACACAATTTGCGCTCTAGCGGATGGCGTGTGGAGCAAGGCTTACCTCTCGATGAGTAGCTGGCGGCCGGAGGAAGCAAGGATCTGCTTTTCCGTTCGGCGTGATAGCAAAGGGCAAGCGGGACTGTGGGTGTTTTAAGGCGGGCCAGGGGGGTGGGCGAAATCGAGGGAGGACTAAGAAAGGGATCGAGAAAGGCCGGGGGCCATGATGGAATGGGAAGGAAAGGTGGTGAGGGGCTATGTGAGCATGCTTTTCGGAATAGCGAATTGTCACTGGAAGTTGATAGCTTGAACCAGTTGGAGAAAAGCCATAGAGCAAAGGAACACATAAAAGGTAATCACAGTTTACCTAGAGGTTAATTATAGCAATTGTCAACGGTCGGGTGCAATAGGGTTGCGGGGGGGAAAAAAGACAGCTGAACATTGTTTGCATGAATTTACGTTTTAGGTTTAGGCATGGAGTTCCAACAACGATAGTCAGGCTATCTTAGAGTGACTGGGGCGAGGAAAACAGGTGATTCACAAATTGCACTTGATTACAGTAAGGATGTCCAGTCTTCTGTCCTATTGAGTCCGGTGTTGATGGAGTTAAACAGAATGATTGTCTTTAGTTCCTCTCTGTTTAAAAGTTGCGCCATATTGCCACCTCTTGGAGGCAACTTCAGTGATTTGAGTACAGTCCAGCGCAAATCATCTTCATTGTGATTGGCCTCAGTGAAATGTTCGACCAGGGGGGCGTTCTGTGTCTTGCATCGGATACGGCTTCTGTGCTGACAGATTCTGGTCTTGATTCTTTGGGTGGTCTGTCCAATGTATATTTTCAAACAAGGGCATTGGATAAGGTAGATGACATTGCAGGAATTACAATTTGTGAAAGCTTGACAATGCACTGTAATGTTATCAAATGTGAAACTTTTTCCTTCAATGGTGAACACACAGACATTGCAAGAGCCGCATTTTGAATGACCAATGATGGGGGACAGACCCCAACTGGCAAGGAGAGAAGTATTGGGAGCGACAGGTAGTGCAGCCCTGACCAGATGGTCCTTCAGATTCTTGCTTTTTTTGAAGGCGAATAGTGGTTTATCAATAGTGAGATTCCCTGCATTTAGAATGGGCCAGTGGTGCAATATCGCTTTTCTCAATTTGTTGGATACCAGAGAGAAAGTGGTCACACAGGCAATTCTCTGCAGTTCTTTTTTAGGTTTAGGAGTCAAAAGCACCTCCCGGGGACAATACCAGGCTCTTTTTGAGGCATTTTTTACGATTCTTTTTGGGTAGCCTCTGTCTTTTAGTTTGGACGCCAAAACAGCTGATTCTCTGAAATAGTCAGCCCTACAGGAGCAATTTCTCCTTATTCTCAAAAATTGAGAGTACGGCAATGAATCCCTTAGAGCCCTAGGGTGATTGCTGGTGTAATTTAAAAGGGTGTTGCGTTCTGTGGGCTTGCGGAAGAGGCGTGTGAGTAGTTCACCATTGTCATGAAAAATCGTAAGGTCTAAAAATGCTATGGAGGCGGTGTCAGAACGGATTGGAGGCAGTCAATCCGTTCTTCCCAGGCATCGTGTTTTGGCGTAGATACATCGACGACATCTTCATCATTTGGAGACAACACGTCGATGTTCTACGCCAATTTTTACATTGGTTGAACAACAACTGCTCTGGTTTATCTTTTACCACCACCACTGACACCGCCTCCATAGCATGAATTTTTGAGAATAAGGAGAAATTGCTCCTGTAGGGCTGACTATTTCAGAGAATCAGCTGTTTTGGCGTCCAAACTAAAAGACAGAGGCTACCCAAAAAGAATCGTAAAAAATGCCTCAAAAAGAGCCTGGTATTGTCCCCGGGAGGTGCTTTTGACTCCTAAACCTAAAAAAGAACTGCAGAGAATTGCCTGTGTGACCACTTTCTCTCTGGTATCCAACAAATTGAGAAAAGCGATACTGCACCACTGGCCCATTCTAAATGCAGGGAATCTCACTATTGATAAACCACTATTCGCCTTCAAAAAAAGCAAGAATCTGAAGGACCATCTGGTCAGGGCTGCACTACCTGTCGCTCCCAATACTTCTCTCCTTGCCAGTTGGGGTCTGTCCCCCATCATTGGTCATTCAAAATGCGGCTCTTGCAATGTCTGTGTGTTCACCATTGAAGGAAAAAGTTTCACATTTGATAACATTACAGTGCATTGTCAAGCTTTCACAAATTGTAATTCCTGCAATGTCATCTACCTTATCCAATGCCCTTGTTTGAAAATATACATTGGACAGACCACCCAAAGAATCAAGACCAGAATCTGTCAGCACAGAAGCCGTATCCGATGCAAGACACAGAACGCCCCCCTGGTCGAACATTTCACTGAGGCCAATCACAATGAAGATGATTTGCGCTGGACTGTACTCAAATCACTGAAGTTGCCTCCAAGAGGTGGCAATATGGCGCAACTTTTAAACAGAGAGGAACTAAAGACAATCATTCTGTTTAACTCCATCAACACCGGACTCAATAGGACAGAAGACTGGACATCCTTACTGTAATCAAGTGCAATTTGTGAATCACCTGTTTTCCTCGCCCCAGTCACTCTAAGATAGCCTGACTATCGTTGTTGGAACTCCATGCCTAAACCTAAAACGTAAATTCATGCAAACAATGTTCAGCTGTCTTTTTTCCCCCCCGCAACCCTATTGCACCCGACCGTTGACAATTGCTATAATTAACCTCTAGGTAAACTGTGATTACCTTTTATGTGTTCCTTTGCTCTATGGCTTTTCTCCAACTGGTTCAAGCTATCAACTTCCAGTGACAATTCGCTATTCCGAAAAGCATGCTCACATAGCCCCTCACCACCTTTCCTTCCCATTCCATCATGGCCCCCGGCCTTTCTCGATCCCTTTCTTAGTCCTCCCTCGATTTCGCCCACCCCCCTGGCCCGCCTTAAAACACCCACAGTCCCGCTTGCCCTTTGCTATCACGCCGAACGGAAAAGCAGATCCTTGCTTCCTCCGGCCGCCAGCTACTCATCGAGAGGTAAGCCTTGCTCCACACGCCATCCGCTAGAGCGCAAATTGTGTGCTCCTCCCTGTAATCACTCTAAATTCATTTTCTCCCAGCTCCGGTCCCGCGCTGTCTGGCAGCCCCATCCGCTGCATATACTCTCTACCTCTGGCCATTGAACACTCGGTTCTGGCCCCTTGCGCCCTGTTTGTATCTACAAGGTAAGCCCGTTCTTATGACGGCCCCGGAACTTACTAGCCGAAATTGGTTGGGGTCCCGCCAACACTTTCCTTGCCTTCCCCAGCTCCAGCCCTCCTGAACGCTTGGTTCATCCGTCGCCCACTGTCCCACAATACGACCAACTGTGGACTACGATCAAGGTAAACACCTCCCTGGTCTCATTATCCTACGGACCACGCCCTTACCAGGCTCACCCCTTCTTCACTCCTCCATTCCAGCATCCAGACGCCCTCGTGGGGCTTTCGCTTACTGCCGACGAGCTCCAGGCACCCATTGAGCTGCTCCTGGCACCCACCGAGCTTTCCCAGGTCCACTCCGAGCTGCTTCCCAGGTTAGCACAGACCACCCCTTCATACTTGAGCCGTGTCCATTTAATTCACACGGATCCCTCCTCGTCAGCACCAACTCGCTCCCAACAGCACTGCGCCACCCCCTTTCGTTCCACCATTAGTGGTTTTACCCTCGTTTCTCTCGGTATGACATACATCATTTTCTGGTCGCAACTTCCTTCCTTATTTGGTCACGCATCGTTAACATCCTTTCTCACTGATCCCTACGGGTACTCTTCACGTCTCTTGTTGCTCCCTCACCGTCATTGACCTCCTCGGTCGTGTCTTCACTATGTGCGCCACTGCACCCAACAACGCTGCCATTTCCTTCCGCATGTGTACCATCACATTCACACGCACTCACCCTCTTCACGTAGCGAATTGTTACACCCCTCCAACGGTCTCCTGACTAGATATGCTCAAAGTAAGGCGGACTTGCTTTATTGTTTATTTATCATTTTTTGTTGTTTCTTTGTTTCCTGTCTTACTACCCTACAGGCTCCTTGACACTATCTATCAGGCAACAGTTCATTTTCTAGTCCTGATGATGATCCCATAGTATTGAGAGCTAGGGATCGAAACGACGACCTTTGTAGCAAACACCACTATTCAACCATTGTGACAAAATGAGTGCGTTGTTTGTTGGTTTGAGCTTACACAGTATTATTATGTAAATGTAAGCCGCCTTTTGCTCTTCCCCCCTTTTTTGCCTGCTGTTTCCTTCTTGTGTCTATACTCCCTATACCTTCTTTTCAAACGCTCGGTACAGGACTGTGCCGTTCGCCATCTCTGTTGTGCCTTGTATTTTGTCCATCCTGTTATCTTACTTGAATAAATATTCCTCTGTCCGGCTGGACATTGGAAGAACCTCCATAGTGCTCATTGTAGTCTATGTTGAAACATTTAAACTATCTCCTCTTATGCCAAGGACCTTTGTTCTTTAAAATAAGTTATTACCCGAGGTCCCTAGGCTACCAGAACGGGTCCCCTTGTTCTTTTCTCTACACTCCAGAAATGCGTCACTGACGTATCTGTAACTCCATGCGACATGATGCATCATACTGTAAATATGACGCATCCAGCATGTTGCAAGAAGGGCCCAATGAAAAGTGACGCATCGCTGTTTTCACACAGCAATGCATCAATTTTCATAAATGAGGCCCTAGGTATTTACGTCTTACATCTGCTTTACTTTATGAATAGTTTTGTTATATTTGTTATGGTTTGTGTGTAAACCCCAGACAGTAGATCCACTATCACCATCTACTGTGTGACCATGTAAATTCATCACTAGTATTTGGAAATGTGTACCTAAATCCGAAAGCCATCAAGAAAAAGGAAACAATTGAAGTTGTCCTCCCAAAACTATGCGACTTAATGTGATCTGTCAAGGAGAAATCTGGTAAATTGGGGATTTCAATGTGGATCTTCTGCATAACAGTGATGGCTCAGTGTGGCAATAAGATGACGATTCCTTCGGGAAAATTCTGCCAATTAAAACACAGCCTCAAAAAAAGGACCAAAAGGCAAGACTTCTAGCAGATGAGCTAAATAGCATAGGCCTGCACCTCCTTAATGGCTGAATATCAAGTGACCATTCTGCAGCTTATACTGACACTTATCATCAAATGGTGTCAACTCTGGATTGTTTGTGGGCATTAATTGCTCACCTACATCTCATTGGAGAATGAATAGTTATCCCAAATTTAGCCAAGGACCATGCCATGGGCATCAGCATGGTGCATTTAAAGACTCATCCCCAGGAACAGCACAAATCATTGGGCACACAAGGAGGTCTGGATCAAATTAAGGAAGTGAGATGGCAGTCCAGTACGTATACTCAGCTGTGCCTTTAAAGTGGGTGTGACTTCAAAGCAGCCCCTTGAAGAGCAGAGGTCCCCCTTTCTCTCCATCCCTGTCTCCAGACTATCAGTAGGGAGTAATCAGCCCTTCCTATTCAGGCGTAAGTGTCAACTCCACTCTCTTCCTGCCCAGGAAGCGCTATCAGAAACCAGATGAATGCAGATGAGTTCTCTGTCACACCCACCCTTCTTGTGTTTGTGGCTGTCTAGAGGGAGTGTACAAAGTGTAGCTATAACCCAGCCCAGATGTGTATTAGAGACAGGCTGCAAGCACACAGTGTGAAGTTAAGAGCAAAGAAATGCCCACTTTCTAGAAGTGGCATTTCTAAAATCCTAATGCTAAATCCAACTTTTCTAATAAAGAGTATGTAGCTACTCTTTTCTTATTAGAAATTACAGCGTAAAACTGTTTTAAGGCATTCCCAATGCTAGCATATGATAGTAATAGGCCGCACAATAGTGAAAAACGAATTTAGGTGTCACTACCAGGACATGTGAAACGTAAAAGTACATGTCCTGGGTTTTACATAAAAAGCATGCTGTCCTTTAGGCTTTAGGGGTGATGAGTAATAAGAGGGGAACTTAAGGCTTGGCATGTGGTTTTAAATGCCAAGTTAAAGTGGCAGTAAACTGCACACACAGGCCTTGCAGTGGGAGGTTGAGACACGTTTGAAAGACTACTTGTGTGGGTTGCACAATCAGTGTTGCAGGCCCACTAGTAGCATTTAGGTTACAGGTCCAGGTTAGATGGTATATCACTTTACAAGGGACTTACAAATAATCTAAATATGTCAGAAGATTAGACACACAAGTTCCTAAGGGATTAAATGAAAAAATAGACATGGTTTGTTTTTTGTAACTGTTTTCTACAACTGTATTAGATTGTCAGATCGAGCATTTTTTTAAACTGTATTATGCTGTTCGATTGTGCATTTTTGTATGCAGATTATCAACAATACGATCAGCAGGTTGATTACCAAAGATTATATATATGATTGTAACGACTGACTTTTTTTCAGATCTATTTTCTTTTTTTCTTTTTCTTTTCCTCGTTTATCTTTTCCCAGGCTAGGGTTTAATACTTAGGTTAATTGTATTGGAAAGCCCACCATTAGGCTCATGCCATTGCGACATTAAGAGTTTATATTTTCATTGGCATACTGGTCATTCACGTTGTATTTGACCTTTCTCACGGGAGGCCTGGGTGTCACTTAGGTTCACCCAGTCATCTGGTTTTCGTTTAGTAAGCAGGCAACCGCCGTGTATTTATTTGTGTATTTTATGTGTATCTTTTCATGTAGTTTCAACCACGCTTCTACTAACACTAGCAGTCATCTTCTATTTATTCCATATCAGGCTTCACCCCTTGGACTGAGTTCTCCGTTCAAACATGGCGATTTTATATCGTAGTCTCGAGGGCGCCTCACACTGCTGAGACTGTTGTTGTTTTCAGGGCTCTGCACCCAGCTGAGCCCGTTGTTGGTTATAATTAGAGAAAGCGTCTGTGACCGCCAACCTGATTAAGCCGACTACTGAGAGCAACTTGAGCACTTCGTATTAACTGCAAGAAGTGAGGAGGTTGGATAATAGAACGTTTCATCCATAGATTTTAGCTAGCAGAGTGGCTGGGGTACTTGGCAGTTGGGTTGAACAGAGCGTTGTCGTTTTTGTTTTTTAGAGTCTACTTTTCTTACCGGATCATTCTGTGAGAGGTAGCCCCTCCTATTGCTGATAAGGTTAGTGAGTTTGTGTCAGTCTTCTGTCATTGTCTTGTGGTTGCCATCGAGCTAGTTAGATTAACATTTTTACTGCTATTTTTCTACAGAGTGACAGTGGAAAGTTTTCAAAGTAAGTTGGATGCCTGTGGTTGGCATCATTTGCATGTTTGAGGAGAGGCCATTAGGATGTCTTGATCACTTTTTCAGAGACACACATAATATTGAGGGTGATTTTGGGACCGTCTTTGTATCATTAACCCAGCAATTTTTTACGTGGTTTCTTTTCTCACTTGGTTCTTTTCTTTCCGTTCACCACATGGACAGTTATCTGAGATAGACTTCGAGGTTCACATGTATGTGATATAAGACAATCATAGCATCTGACCTCGTAAACAGTTCCCTGCACATTGTATATATTAGATAACAAACATTTTTTGTTATTCATAGATCCAACCCCTGAAGAAGGGCTGAGTGGCCCGAAATGGATTGGGCTTGAAAGTTGAAATTGAATATTTTCTGCATCATCTGAATTAAATAAATTGTATGTGCCTTCAACAGAATAAATGATGTTACCATTGTGAAAAGCTTTATTTGTTTGTTATAAGCATTGTTCATGTTTATGTTTCTCAAAACTTTGTTATGTAAAAGGTTCATGTAAAAGGATTTAATGAGTTTTTCTGTTGGATAATAATAAGCTGCAGCACACTGTCACATTGCAAGGTGGTCAAGTTTAATTACTTGAAGTATGTTGGTATTTAAGTTGACCTGTCCAGACAACATGTCCACCACTGTAGCACGCTAGTTTAGTAAGTTTAGTTTATTTTAGAAAAAAGAAAAAAGCACGTAAAGTAGGAATTGCTTGACTTTCCAAACACTATACGCAAATGTCACCATGTTTGAGGGAGAAGCACATGCATTTAGCACGGATCAGCAGTGGTAAAGTGCACAGAGTGCTACGGTCAGCAAAAAGATACATAAAAAAGTGGAGGAAAGCAGGCAAAATGTTTGATGGAAGATCACGCTCAGGATGACAGGTCCAACACATGACCCCACAGCTGAAAGTGAGGTGATCTACCCAGCCGCTAGGGAGTTTTCATCACGGTGGCGGACGAACCTGGATAGACCTTCAGCACTGGTGTGGTCTATCCCTGGTCTGTGTTCCACCGTGAAGTCCATACCCTGTAGGGAAATGGATCACCTTAACAATTTTGAATTCTAACCTCTCTTTTGCATGACCCACCTGAGAGGCCGTGGTCAGTATGAATCAGAAAGTGAGTACCAAACAGGTATGACCTCAATGTCTTCAGTGCCCAGACCACAGCAAAAGCTTCTCTTTCTATAGCACTCCACCTTTGTTCCATAGGAAGTAACATCCTGGAGCTGAAGGCTACAGGTTGGTCTAGGCCCTCTTCCTTAAGCTGTGAAAACACTGTTCCTGTTGCATATTCTGAGGCATCTGTCTGAACGATAAAACAAGATACATTTTTTATTGCACAATTAATTAAAATCATCGCTATCAAGCCAAGTTAAAATCAGTGTAAAGTGCATAAATATACAATGTAATAAAAATAAATGTGTGACAGTTTATCATACGGTTGTTTTAGAGATAAAAACATTTAGACACCACGTAGGCAACTATAAAAACATGGGGATTAAAACAATTGGCACAGCATTATGGATTATAGTTCTGTATGATTATCAGAATCCAAGACAGCTTTCACAGAAGACATGTATTTCATGAAGCGTGCCAGCAGCTGCACTGAATTGTATTTCATACACTCTACCAAGGCTGCTTGACAAGTTTGTATACTTAAAGTACGCCAGATTGGGAGAAGCCAGTATATTCCAAAGGTGCATAGTTTCTCACAAATACACAATATGTGACTTGGAGATTCCTCTTCTTCCCCACATACAGGGTACTGAGTGACTGCAGTCTCTTTATACCCTTGTCCATACTTGTAAGCCAATAGTGGAAACAAGCCAAACCATAGTCTCATTAGTTGGAGCTTCATTACCTGTCCTGAAGAGGTCAGGTAATGTGGTAAGACCCCACAATTGTAAAGTTTTAATGCCTAACTTTCATGACTAAGGTTTTTCAGAGTTTGTGCATCATTGTCAGCCGCCATTATCTTAGCTTGTTTTGTTAAGAGTCTTGTAGCTGCAGATGTGGGTATGGAGGCGGACCATATTTCATGAGCTCCCAGTACTTCAATGCAGTGTATTGAAAATTCACTCCAAGTTGACCTTCCGCTGTTTATCATTGACCAGATATATTTCTTTAGCGTGTTGTCCCGGGCTTGTTTGGCTTTTAAGCAGCAGGGTATGAGCCTGGTTCTAGGATCCACTTTTGTGAGATGATAGGTTGAATTCCTTACAAATTTGCGTGTGGGAGGTAGAAGTTGGTAGAAAAGATACTCTACTGAAACAAGCTGACTGAACTCTGTCCAACCATGTTGTCATTTTATCTTTGATGGCTATTGCACCATGTTATACTGACGGTAGAAATCTTGCCCCCATTACTCGGATTAAATAAGTGAAATCTATAGAAAGCACGTCTAACGATTGTGCCGTTCCTTGCATTGCAGTAATGTGAGTGGACTGCCGTCATTTGTGATTGATCCATACTCCTAAATTCTTGTATGCAGTGACTATCTCAATAGGATTACCTTCAATGTGCCATGAGCCTCTTCTCTTTATTTGTCTGGAAATTATCATTGCCTTTGTTTGTACCATGTTTATTTTTAGATTGTTTACTTTGCAGTATAAGGACAATGCAGTTAGTAGCCGCTGTAGTCCGATCGGAGTCTGGTTGAGCAATATTGTATCATCCGCGTATTGGACGATAAACTCCTGGGAGAAGTCAGGGACCCTGAGCTCAGGGGCTGTAAGCATAGCCTGCTTCAGGGAGTCATATGCTTTTTGGAATGCCTCAGTCCACATCACATTTAAGGCTGCTGCTTAGAAGTCAGCTTTTTCAAGAGGGCAACAATGGTGCCATTTCCCTTGAAAAACCTCCTATAGCACCACCCAGTGAGGCCTATGTATGCTCTGACCTCAGTCTGGATTTGGTGGGCTCCCAGGCCATGATGGTCTCTATCTTGGTCTGGAGGGGCTGCACCTTATCCCTGCCCACCAGTTGTCCCAAGTACACCACAGATTCCTGCCCTATCTGGCACTTACCGGCATTTATACTCAGGCCTGCCTGTTGCAGAGCCTGAAGCACTACCTAAAGGTAAAAGAGGTGGTTCTTCAAGCCGCTGCTGTAGACAGCTATATCATTCACATAAGCAACTGAGAAGGCCTACATACCAGCAAGGACCTGGTTCACCAACCTCTGAAAGGTGGCAGGGGCATTTTTGTGTCCAAAGGGCATCACTTTAAACTAATAGTGGCCCACTGGAGTGCAGACAGCTGAGCTCTCCTTTGCTCCTTCTATTATGGTGATCTGCCAGTACTCTGATGTAAGATCAAAAATACTCAAGTATTGGGCAACCCCTAACCGGTCAATCAGCACATCAGACTGGGGCATGAGATGAGCATCTGTTTTTGCAACTGAGCGGAATGCTCTATGGTCCACACAGAACCTCAGTTCATGTGTGGTACCCGGTCGGCAGCTTTTGGTACCAGAACCACAGGCCTGGAGCAGGTGCTACTGGAGGGTTCTGTCACCAACAATTCCAGCATTTAGAGACTTCACTCCTAATACTGGCCCTCACCTTATCTGACAACTTGTAAGATTTATTCTTGACAGGGAGGTTGTCCCCTCTGACACATCATGTGTACGCAGGTAGGTAGACCCGGGAATAAGGGAGAACAGAGAGGAGTACTGTCCCAAAACCTGAGTTAGACTGGTGAAAAGGATTACTCCCTCTACAGACCCATCTTTCTCCTTGGAGTCTACGAGGTCAGGGACAGGTTAGCTCTCCTCCTCCTCTTCTCCATCTGTCACCACCAGCATGGTGAGCTCAGCAGTAGCAGAGATTTCAATGCAACGGAAGGAGAGGCTTGTAATCAGACCATCTCTTTGAAAAGATGACAAGGCTTTAAAGAATTTGCTAAGAAGTCGTATAGCGCCAAACCGGGCATATAATTAAAAGAAGAAAATAGAGCAATAAGAAAGATAGATAGAAAATCATTATAGGACCAAAAGAAAACAGAAGAGAGTCAATTGACCATACTACTGAAAGTGGTAAAGTTCAAAGAGCTACAGAGATTCTAGATCACAGCAAACTAGTTGGCAACAAGGAAATTACATTTACCTTTCACAAACATAACTCCAGCAAATTGGAAAAGGTACATCAAACAACTATATGTGAACAATGCAGTGAGGAAACCAGAAGGAATGGGAAATGATCATGCATCAGCGGGTGGAGAGTGTTCTAAAAGTCACATGCACTTCTGGAGCCCCAGAGCCCAACGGCATCCCAGTAGTATTGTTTAAGCATGCCAAGGCAAACTCGGCGACACTGCTGCTCCTTCTTTTTAAGAACTGTCTAGCTTCAAACTTCATCTCCAACAGCTGGAGGGGCTCTCGGTTAATTCTGATACATACAAAGGGCTCCTTTAACTCCCTGGACAACTTTCAACTAATTGCACTCCTTGTCACTGAAGGAAAGTGTTTTGCTAACATATTAAACCAAGAGTTGCTAAAGTGGTGCCTTCAGAAGTGACAGATCCTGAGATATCAAACAAGGTTCAGGAGAGGAAGCAGCATTGAAGACAATTTGCTTCGCTTAGCTTCCCTTACATATATTGTCCCCGCCCTTGTGGGCGTGGCCGTCAGTGCGGCCCGATGGTCCTTGTAGTGCCTCTCTCTTATTACTGTGAGTCGCCAGCCATTGCGGTCAAATAATGCCTTTAAATGCGGTAAACACTTCAATTCAATGTTCCTGAACATTTCTTTCTCCAAAGGGCTTCCCCCATCCTTTCAGCTGCACCGCCGTGGGGCATCACAAAAGGGCATCACTGCAGCGGGACACTTCTCGTGGCTCAGGCTGGGCCGCTTTAAACCATTCAACAAAGTTGCCTGCTATAAGAAGGTCCACACAGGCCAGTAGAGTTCAGCCACAATTTTTATTGAAGAAACAGCGGTGTCAAACAGCTGACTGATTAAGATACACTTAATCAGTCAGTTATACAATCAATTTTTCAAAAACAAATCTTCCATTTAGACACTTATATACCCATTTATTCTTCCATCGACCTTGAGCTATACATATATAAAACATATGTAATTTTCAGAAAAACTCACATTCACTGGATGATGTCATAAGTGATGTCATCAGTGATGTCATTTGAGATGTCATGAGTGATGTCATGAGTGATGTCACTGGCCATGTCATGAGTGATGTAATATGTGACGTCATCAGCAGTGCATTGCGGGCGCGCAAGTTATAGTTAGCTGAACTAACTATAACGGGGGAATTTCAATGGTTTTGTACGAGTGAAAAGTCCAGCTAACTATAACGCCCCTGAAACCTATGGTTTTTTCAGTGACTTTCTAAGGTTTTTTAAATGCTAATTCCTAACTATAACGTGTCTGAAACCTATGGTTTTTCCAGTGAATTTCAAAGGTTTTTTAAATGCTAATTTCTAACTATGCCTACAGAGATAGGACATGTGAAGAAAGAAGAAAAAACGCACAGAAAGAAAAATACAGAAAGAAGCAACAGAAGTCCTCAAAGACGAAGAAAAGTACAGGAAGAAGGATAACGTGCAAAAAGAACAAACAGAAGAGCAGAAAGAAGCCTTGTTGCAAAATCATCCTGTACCCTCAACTTTTTCAGACGGATACTGGTGGTAACTGAGTCTGACTAACCAGTCCTAGAGCCAGTGCTATGTTAAAAAACACTCAGAATACAGTGAAAACACCTATATACACTAGGGAACACTATGCGTTGGGGTCCCCCTGTGATCAGCATGACCTCCTTTGTAACCCCATAGTATATAATTGGGCAGGGGATTAAAACTACCTCTTAAAACCCGCCACAGGGCGTGTTTGCACACCTCACCTCAAGCCCCGTCCCCTAACTTCCCCACTGTGTAAACACGCCCTGTGGCCGTTTTAAGTTGGGAGATTAAGTCCCCTTGAATCCTGGGGGTCCCTAGGGACCAACTAGACTACTAGGTACCTCCAGTAAGCGCCACAGAGCTGCGTTGCAGAGAGATGTAAAAAGGGGCACGGCCTAGACCACCTTTCTGCAACGCAGCGCAGTGGCACTTACTGGAAGCAACTGGTGGGCTAGTTGGCCCCCAGGGTCCCTCAGGATTGAAGGGGAATTATTTCCCCAACTTAAAACGCTCCACAGGGCTTGTTTGCACACATTAACTCAGGGCCCATCCCCTCCCTTCACCACTGTGTAAACACGCCCTGTGGCCGTTTTTAGTTGGGAGATTAAGTTAATTTGAATCCTGAGGGTCCCTAGGGTCCAACTAGCCCAATAAGTACCTCCAGTAAGCGCCACAGAGCTGCGTTGCAGAGAGGTGTAAAAAGTGGCACGGCCTGGACCACCTCTCTGCAACGCAGCTAAGTGGCGCTTACTGGAAGCACCTGGTGGGCTAGTTATCCCCCAGGGGCCCTCAGGATTGAAGGGGAATTATTTCCCCAACTTAAAACGCGCCATAGGGCGTGTTTGCACATGTCACCTCGAGCCCCGTCCCCTCCCTTCCCCACTGTGTAAACACGCCCTGTGGCCGTTTTTTAAGTTGGGAGATTAAGTCCCCTTGAATCCTGAGGATCCCTAGGGGCAAAATAGCCCACTAGGTACGTCCAGTAAGTGCCATTTCAGAGAGGTGTAAAAAGGGGCACGGCCTGCACCATCTCTCTGCAACGCAGAGCAGTGGCGCTTACTGGAACCACCTGTTGGGCTAGTTGGCCCCCAGGGTCCCTTAGGATTGAAAGGGAATTATTTCCCCAACTTAAAACGCGCCACAGGGCGTGTTTGCAAACGTCACCTCAGGCCCGTCCCCTCTCTTCACCACTGTGTAAAAGCTCCCTGTGGCTGTTCTACGTTGAGAGATTAAGTCCCCTTGAATCCTAAGAGCCCCTAGGGTCAAACTAGCCCACTAGGTACCTCCAGTAAGCGCCACAAAGCTGCGTTGCATAGAGGTGTAAAAAGGGGCGTGGTCTCAGAACACCTGTCTGCAACACAGCTCCCTGGCGGATACTGGAGATACCTGTTGGGCTAGTTGGCCCTCAGGGACCCTCAGTATTGAAGGGGAATTAATTCCAACACTTACAACTGGCCAGGGGGCGCGTTTGCAGAGTGCTGCAAGGAGGGTGCGTGGCCTCAGGCGCGATGCCGGTCTTTTATTTATTTTATTTTTTTAAGAAGGAGGGCTCTGTGGCCCCCCTTCTTTTTCTAATTTACTGGCCCTGGGGACCCCATCCCCCAGGGCCTGCACCCTAATTGTTTTTGTTGAAAAAAAAAAATGTTGCCCTCCCAAGGCCTTAATCGGCCCCGGGGACCCCAACCCCCGGGTCATGGCCTTCTTTTTTTTTTTAATTCTTTAGGAGGGGGCTTCGTTGCCCCCCTCCTCAGGCCACTTATGGCCCCGGGGACCCCATCCCCCGGGGCCGGCCTTTGGTTTTTTAGTATTTTTTTTAAAACTATATTTATAGAAAAACCTAGGACATGCTGGACAAACCGTATGTACCTATCACCATGACAATTTGCGTGATATTCATTAAAAGGCGACTATGCATAGAATAAATCCACATTGAATGTATTTACACCGCTAGTGAAGCTCTGACGTGTCTGATGCCCTACCGTGCCTAATCCCGGCACCCCCACCGATGGGTACTCTCCAAGTAGACACCCTTGTCGTTTATTTATACAAACATGGGTAGCTATTGATGGGCACATTTAATATACACGCACACCAAGCCATTCAAAGGGGATTCAACAAAAATTCGACCAAACTATGCAAGAAACCCCCCTCACGGTTAATAAAACACACATCCACCGCCGGATGTGTAATACTTTTTATTTTACTCTCTGGAAAGGAGACGAACCTCACTTGAGAGTCACAGCGTGCTCCTGGCTGAACCCAATGCTGTGTTACACACACCAGTGCCCGCCGAGTGCCTCACACCTCTGTATTGTATTCCACCAGCTAGTGCGTATGCTATGACTCTCTCTAGCCCATGTGCACTGTAACTACACCCCGTGAATATGTCATGCCACACTTGCCTTCACACAGGTTATATTGCCCCATCTAACGTGCCTTCCTCGATGCCTATGTTATAACACACAGTGCTATGCCATACATATTACAATCTGGGATCCATATCTTTGTCACAGTGCATATGCAACGTTACACTCCCCAGCACATATTTTATATTACAACTTTAGAGACTAGTTAGGATACACAACACTGCCCTGTGCATATTACACTCCAAGGCGCATATCGCATAGCACGCGCTAGTGCCTGTTCTATCTCGCGCTCTCCAATGAATCTGTCATTGCGCACAATGTATTGCATATTATATTTCACACCCCGGTTAATCTTATATCACACTTTTTGGTGCATAGTTTATACCATATACTATATCTAGTTTTCATTTTCAATCGTGCTCTCAGGACTATGTTCTATATAACACTGCGTCCACCTACCCTTTTCACGGGCATTACATTTTGCGATGGGGGTGGAGAGTCAGGGGGTGTTTCTGCCAAATGAGCCCGGAGTCACAGTCACAAACGTCCTCTTCTTCCTGAATAAAAGTGAGATTATACTGCATACTTGTTCATATTTTAAGTAGTTCGCACAGACACACATTTAAAAAACAATAAAGTTCCTAATACCCACCTTCTCTGAACAGTTAGCTTGCTGCCCCATTCACCTCCTCCCTATTCTCTGTTGTCTGAATCCATGGACTAGCCTCCTCCCTCCTGCTATGCATGGTCTGATGTGCTGCCACTGCCCTCCATTTAGCATGATGTACCAGTCCACTCCTCCTGCCCTCCATTGCCCAATTCTATGGCCCATCATTGACCTCCTGCTTAGCCTCTGTGCTTAGCTTGCTGCACCTATTCTCCTTCCCCCTGCCCTCCGATGTCTTTGTGCATGCCCCTGGTGCATGCCCCTGCTCCATCCTTTTTGCCCACCATGTTCCATGGACCTGCCACTCCTATCTACTCTGAATGTTCTGTTGAGCTGCCACTCCCCTCCCACCGGCCTAGCATTGTCAGATGACTGTAACCTGGCCACATGCCATGCCCCCATCCCCTCCCTCCTGTCCTCCATGGTCCATTTTACTGCCACACCCTTCTGCCCTCCCTGGTCTGTTGTGCTGCAACTGCTCCTCCTGCCTGCCCCGCGCGGTCTGTTGTGAGGCCCCTTCCCCTGAACTCTCTTGTCTGTGCCCAGGTCCTGACCCTCCCTTCTATCCTCCATGGTCCTTTGTGCATGCCCCTGCACCCTCCTTCTTGCCCATCATAGCCATTGTGCTGCCACTAACCCTCCCACTTGCCATGCATGGTCTTCTGTGCTGCCATAGCCCCTCCCACCTTCCCTGTGTGGTCAGCTAGCTGCCCCTGACCCCCTCCCACCTTCCCTCCATGGTCTGTGTGTATGCCATCATAGTCTCATTGTTGCTCTACATGGTGTGTCTTGTTTCTAGTGCCCATCCTGCCTGACCTCCATGGTCATCTTGCTGCTCCTGCCCTGCCCCCTTGCCCCCAGCCCTCTGTTTCCATGTGCAGACCCCTATTCCCTCCCTCCTGGCTTGTCTGTTCCATTATAATGCCCCTGATCCGTCCCTCCTGCCCTTTATGGTCTTTTATGCTGCACCTTTCTCTCCTGTCTGTCCATTATGGTCAGCTGGCTACCATTGCCTCTTTCCCCTCTGTTCTCTGTTGTCCATGTGCATGGTCCTGTCCCCTCCCTATTGCTTTCAAATAGCTTTATTCGACAGTTTTGTCATAAAAGCAACATACATTACAACATAATATTAAGATAGTAAATATTCTGAAGTTTAAAACATTTAATAACAAATTAAACAGTGAATACTGCAGAGTAAATTAGTTCTAAAAACAATTATGTACTTGTACGCTCCAAATATCCCAGACAATTCATACCATAGTTTAACCTATCTTCGTAACTGAGACTAATTCAATCAGACAACCTGAGACAACGCCCTAGATCTGATGGACCAGGCCCAGCCTAAAAACTTAGCCATGGCGATTGCTATTGGCTGTGAGGGGTCTATTGTGAGGATTCTTAAGGCCTCATTATGCTTCCTAAAGCCCAAAAGCTTACAAATAGGTATGACCCACATTGCACGAGGCTTTTTATACAGTGGGCAAAAAAACAACAAATGACTCACAGTTTCTTGCTTCTCAAAACATTTTGGGCAGACTTTCATAGTAACCCCAACCCAGTTGCCAGAGAATGATCTAACGGGTAGGGTACCAATCCTCATTTGGAAGTATAACTTCCTGTCTAAAGGTTTCTCAATAAAGTCCCAAAAAGGTTCTAGTGCAGGTTTTAACTTCAGTTCAAGGAACCGATCAGACAAGTGTTTTACTGCACCCTTCGCTCGTGTTGATGCCGTTATCATATCCCAATACATCTCCTTCAATATCTTCTTTGATGGAAAAGAAGCATTTTGGGGATCCTCCCAGAGTTCTCTCAGACCTAGGCTCACCAGCAACAACCTTATCTCCCCTATCCATTTAATCCTATGAAAACAGTCTGTGTCCATTACATCTTTTAGTCCTCTTGCGTAATGTGAAAGTTCGACCGTACACCACAATCTTCGCCAATATAAAAGAGGGTGAAGTTTAGCCAGATCCCTTATTGTTTTTCTTCCCAAGTCAAACAATAGTGGGCACATAAGAGTACTTTTCGGGACGCCGGTAACTTTGCGCAAAAAGGAGTTTTCGGCAACTTCTATGGTAGTTAGATTCTGGAACCCCCATAATTCCGCACCATACAGAGTGGAGCTTAGAACTTTCAGGCCATAAATCTCCAACAATGGGCTAATTGGTTTGGAGAAAGAGGTTTTAAAGTTAACTGTGAGAATCCCGGCCTGTTGCTTATGCTTTAGGGTAGCTGTATTAATTTGTTTAGACCAGCTCATGTCTGACTGAAGCATAACCCCCAAATACGTAAAGGCATCTACTTTTTCAAGAGGTACATTATTCATAAAAGCCTTGCGCCGAAAAGATTTTTGCTCATTAAATGTCATAAATTTTGTCTTTTCTGTATTGATTACAAGGCCCCGGGTAGAGCAGAAGGCCTCAAACCTACTAAGGGCTTTTTGTAGGCCACTAGGGGTCTTAGAAACTATCAAAGTATCATCCGCAAACATGAGGACAGGTATGCGTTCTTTCGCCAGCACAGGGGCATCGGTGGGGGTCTCCAAGAGGAAATCAGCCACCCCGTTCACAAAGAGCGAGAACAGGGTAGGCGCAAGCACGCAACCCTGGCGCACTCCCCTGTCAACGGGGAATGAATCAGTGACCTCACCCTTTGCCCCCCACCAGACCCGCGCATGGTTATCCTCATGTAGGTGGATGACCAGAGACAGCAAATCATCAGGCATCGCCATTCCACGTAGGACACCCCACAGCCTACGTCGTGGCACCAGATCGAAGGCTGCTTTCAAATCAACAAATACCACATACAGGGTTCCTTTCCCCAAAACCACTGTCTTCCAATATATGTTAATGAAGCGGATAACCTGGTCGATGGTACTTGTACGGGGGCGAAAGCCCGCTTGCAGTGGGGTAAGAATATGTTCATCATCCATCCATGACTGAAGCTTATGTAAGATCAGTCTGCCCATGATCTTTTGGATGGAGTCTATAAGACTTATTGGTCTATAGTTGGCTGCAACGGATTTATCCCCCTTTTTAAAAACCGGTATTATCTCTGCCCCTTTCCAAGAGGCCGGGATTGGAGCCCCGTAAGCAAGAGCATTTGCTAAATATCTTATGTACAAGCGCCATGAGGTTTTGTAGTTTAGAAACACATCTCCCGGAATGTTATCCATACCGGGAGCACGACTAGGGAAAATAGTATCCAAAGCCCTATCTACATACCCTAACGTAAACACCTCGCCAGAGAAAAAAGTTATATTAATGGGACCCATAGACTGTTCGTCCTCCAAAGAGGCATATTGGGGTATGAAATATTCCACCCAATGATGGTGGGCAACATTGTTCTGCGGGGGGGTCCGGGACCCCCCCATCCCACTTAAACGTATCCCAGAATGCTTTAGGGTTTCGTGCCACACATGCTTCCTTAAGCTCTATCCATCTTGCCTGGTCCCAAAGTTTTTTGGCAGATTTGACTGCTTTTTTATAGGAGTCCCGTGCCAACCTTACTTTAGCTGGGTCACCTTCACCTATAGCTAGCCCCAAATTTCTCTGCAACTGGCGACAGTTATCAGTGAACCATCCCTCAGTTTTATTCTTCTTACCCATGCGGTGCTTGACAGGCTTGCAAAAAAACAATTTTAGTTGCTCGAACAGTACTGTATGCATCTCGGTGACATGGGTCAAGGGAATTTGGCTTCTTTCGCCAGGACCCCAAGCTTCTAATACCCTGTCCACCTCAATGTTCATCGCTGTCAATGTTTCCTGGGATCTTGAGACGTTTTTCCATCTCAGATAACGTGTGTCATTAGACAATACCAGGTCACTGGCTCCTTCCACTGGGCTAATTGGCATAAAATCACCTAACAACCCAACCACTGTGACAATGAGTGGGTCATGGTCACTTTCTACTCGGGTAACTACGGCCATATCCCTCACACAATGCCACAGAGGCAGGCCTACCAGGACATAGTCAATGCGACTCGCCCTACGTCCATTATTAAAGGTATTAGCCCCCTTCCTATCAGAAATTGTACGCCCATTTGCGGCCCTCAGCCGCTGCCCGATACACAGCCCTTTCAATTGTATTGCCGCCTCGGTCCATTTTTTAATTGGCTCAATCTCAAGTGCGGGTATACCCCAAGTTTCATCCTCATCCTCCGTTAAATCTTGATCCTTTTGCCACAGGGGTTCAAACGTGGTGTTGAAGTCCCCCACGACCAACGGGCGAGAATCTCTAGGAAAGTCGTCCAACAACCTATCCAGGTCAGCTACAACGTGAGAACGTCGCCCACCAGGCAGTCCTCTAGCATAAACATTAAAAATACATAAGCTGGGACTTTGTTCTGTAGTAATTTTTATTGCGAGGATATCATTGCTATTTATGGGTATTTGTGTGATTTTGCACCTGAGTGCCTGCCGTACCCAAATAACCAAACCCCCCCATTGGGCGACCCTTCTCTTGTCTTATCACAGGGACCTGGAAAGAAAGATACCCTAAACGAAACAGGGGCTCTGTTGCCCAGGATTCTTGAAAAAAACATAAATCATGGGTATCAACAAAATCTAACCATCCAATATCTACTAGTTTGTAGCCCAACTCTGCAATATTCCAGGATAGCAACTTTAAGATTATGGGTCTATGGATACACGAGTCATTTGGCATAGGACAACCCAAAGGAGTAGTGGAAAAACCCAAGGTCATGGTCGTCCCCTATTGCTTTCTATGGATTGTTGTGCTGCACTCCCGTCCCACATGCGCTGTGTGGTGTATTGTGCTGCTGCAAACCCTGATGCCTGCCCTGTAGGGTCAGTTTGGTGCACCTCTCCATGTCCCTCCTGTCCTCTGTTATCCGAGTCCTTGTCCCTACCCCAATTCCTCCTGCCTACCATGATCCAATGCACCATACTTGCGAACATTTTGAACCTGGTAAGAGGGAGATTTTGAAAACAAAACTGGGGTATTGATTTTCCCCTTTGAGTTACATTGAAAAAGAGGAGATTGTAAATAGGAGACAGATCAAATAAAGCCCATTTGAGCTTAAAAACATTGGACGTTTCCTGGCTGAAACGGGTCTGTTGGCATGTATGGTTGTACTACCACTGCCTCTTCCTTCTGCCCACAATGGTCTATTATATTGCCACATCCTCTCTTGCCAGTCCTGCATTGTTGGTTTGTTGCCCCTGCCCCCCTTACCACTGCCCTCCATAGTCTGTTGTGCTGCCACTGCCCTTCCTGCCTGCTCAGTGTGGTCAAATTGTTGCATCTGCACTCTCCTACCTGCCTTCAATTTTCAGAGTCCGTGCCCCTGGCCTCTGCCTCTCAACAGTATTCCAATGAACAACTAGATTGCTAACATTCTATATTTATTACAAAAGTGTGGAACGCCTGACGTCATCTTGATGTAATCAAAACTGTAATACCTAGAGTATTTCCTTTAGAAATTACATATATGGGAGAGACTTATTTGCATCAAAATTATGGTTAGTGCTCTAAAAAACTAAAATGAGGACATATTTTCAGAGTTTTCAAATAGCGACAAAGAACTTTTAAATTATTTGTAATCTTTATGTTTTTTTATCCAGTTGACCACTTGATTAAATGTTGCACCTAGGGGAGACGATGTGGTGTTACTTCCAGAGCTGCAGACTTTGCAACTGGGGAACCAGGTTGGAGTTTCTGCTTCAGCTCAACATTCTGTGATTCTGGACAAATCACTTAATCTCCCCATGTCTACAACCAAAATGAATTTGATCTTGTGTGATGTAACCAATGCTCATGTAAAGCATTCCAATACCTGACAAGTCTGCACTATACAAAAATGCAAATACACAACATTTTTGCACACTTCTGTCTTTGGGCTACATCTGGGTGATATATATTTTTTATTTTTATTTTTTATTAGCAGTTTTCAAGTATACAAGTCAAATATAACCATAACATTTTGGCCACAGTACAACAACATCCGTCATCCTTTTTCATTCCTATTCAAAGTCCCTCTATACCCTCCGTACTCCAATGCAGGTATTATGAGCACTCAGCTCACTTGGTGCAGCTGTAAGTATTGAGTCAAGTATTTCCAGTAGTCTCTTGGTTTCGACCTGGTTGGAAGTTCTTCTTCATATGTCTGTAGTGTATCTCTACAATACTTTAAATCAGATATCCAGTCTTTGATTTTGGGAGCCTTCCTGCCAGTCCGACACAGTGATATTCTCCGTTTGGCCAAGAGTTGCGAAATCACACAGAACTTGCGCTTCTGAGCCTGCACCCCAGGAATTAGGCCCAGCAAACATGTGCGAACAGTGCATTCAACCTCGCTGCCCACCATGGCCCCCAACCTCTGCGTTACTTGTGACCAGTATTCCGTAATCGCCCTACAAGACCATGCTAGGTGTACAAAGTCCGCCCCCTCTTCATTGCAGTGGCCACATCTAGAATCAGAGTGCAACCCATATCTATGAAGCCTAGCAGGTGTGTACTATGTCTGGTGTAGGTACTTGAAGTGGAGAATACGCAGATTGCCATTAGGTGTTAACATACCAGTCAGTGCGCATGCCACAGCCCACTCTTGCCCTGTCAAGGGTACATCTAGGCATCCATTCCATTTCTCCATCGCTTTATGTGTATTTGCCGCTATATCGCTTTGCAGTTTAGTATAGAGCGTGGATACCAAGTTCTTAGCCGTAGGAGTGGTGATCAACCACTGCAGAGCGGACAGCACCGGTGGTTCAGCCGGGTAAGTTGGATAGAGTTTTTTTATAGCACTTTGTAGCCTGTGATAGTTAAATTGAAACAATAATGTCTTATTGCTACTGAAAGACAGGGTGTCCAGTGTTCGAAAAATCCCATCTGCGTTAAGATCCCCCATAGTGTCGATACCCACCTGCCACAACAGTTCCACTCCTACTTCTTCCTGTGTGACCGAAATCTCTGGATGCCAGTGGAGCCGAAGCGCCGGGGCATATAGTGGCAGTTTGTTAGCCTTCCTACCCATAACATGCCATGCCTTATTCGTGGTATCTATCGTATTGATGTCGCGTTTATGCAATGGAGGCCTATGATGGGTTATGGACCACAGTTACACTCAGGGTCTGTCCCGGGGAGGGAACTAGAGGCGTTAGGGCACTAGAGAACGGTCAGCCTCCAACCAAAGCTATGAACCACAGAAAGGACCGTTCCTAGTTGTGTGTAAGAGATGCCCAATTTAGTGGGGGCAAATCACAAAAATTGACAGACTGGCATCACACACCACCAGGTGTCATGCTTCATCATCTGCCAGTCCTCGCCCTCTAAAAACCGTGTTTGATAGAGGGCGGGCATACACCTGGAGACAGGGATGCACTTCTAAACTAAATGGGGGCCCAAACAAAAAAAGGAGTGAGTGAATTTAAAAACCATCATAGTATACCTGAACAATTTTTATTCTATGGGGTTACTATGTGGGATTAAAATATATAAGTGCGGTGAGTGGGGACCTTATCATCCCGTCGCCGCTGTGAATCAGTGATTGTTATTAGGGGGTCAACATGTTTCTGCCTGTGTTGTCCCCTTGGGTACGTGGCATTCGTCAGGACCTTAGATATTGGGCTCCAATCTTACCACTGGGGGCTAGGCCTATAGCCAGCTGCCACCTGTTTAGAGAAACCCTATTGGAAAAACCTATTTGCCCCATGGGAGGAGTAGGGCGGAAAACCTTGTGGCCACATTAGTTCAAGGTGTACTCCCTGCTAGAAAACCTAGCGCTGCATGCGTCCAGCCTCCTCCCCGGTGACCTATGATGGGTTATAACAGCTTCTAGCGGAACTGGCAGAGCATCACCTTCCTCAATTGCAGCATGTGTAAGATACGGGACTTTGTGATACCAGAAATGCGCATATTGTGCTTGCGCGCAGAGGTAATACAGCAAGAAATCGGGCACTCCGAACCCTCCCTGGCAGTAGGGCAATGTAAGTGTCTGTAATTCAATCCTGGCCAGTTTACCCGCCCAGATTAGCTGAAGGACCAAAGAGGTAATTCGACGAAAAACCTCCGCTGGGAGCTGAATGGGTATGTTATTGAAAAGATACAACAGTTTAGGTAATACCACCATTTTCACAATAGCGATGCGGTCGGCCTAGGACAGCGGTAGTTGAATCCATCTCCTCATGTTCCCTTCCAGTGCATCTATTACCCTCCCATAGTTAGTTCGAATAACGACTTCAGGATCTCGGTGGTACCACACACCCAAATACTTTACCGGTTCTGTCTTCCATTCTAAGGGATACTCCATGGGGTGCGGTTGAGTGCAATCCGTCAAGGGAATAATCAATGACTTGGCCCAATTTATATTTATACCTGAGTGGTGTGCGAATTTAATATACTCCCTCAGTAGAGGGTTCAGATTGTCCCCCGGGTCCCTCACATATAGCAACATATCATCGGCATACAGTGAAATGTGCAACGGTCTCTGCGGAAATTGAAGTGCCGAGTAATGATGTCCTTGCCTAATTTTACATGCTAGGGGTTCAAGTGCCAATGCAAACAACAGCGGGGACAGAGGGCAACCCTGTCTAGTCTCCCGCCTAATATCAATGGGCTCTGAAATATATTTGTTCACTCGGACTCGTGCCACCGGCGCATTATATAACAGTTGTATCCATTGGAGAAACATGGGTGGAAATCCCATCCTCCGTAATACTGTATTAAGATATGTCCATTCTAGCGAGTCAAAGGCTTTGGCCGCATCTAGGAATACCGCCGCTGCCTTGGTCATGGGTGTCAGATAGTGCGATAGTGCAAAGAGTATCCTTGTGTTGTGTGCTGTGGAGCGCGTGGGGATGAACCCGGATTGATCTGGTAAAATCAATCTGGTCATTAAGGGGTTCAGTCGAGCAGCAAGCAGTTTAGACAGTATCTTGTTGTCCACATTTATGAGAGACAAGGGTCTGTACGATTCACGGTATGCTGGATCTTTGTTTGGTTTGAGTAGTGCCAGTAACAACGCTTCATGTAGAGACGGAGGCAGACTCTGCTGTTCATGGGCATTGCCATACATCTCCACCAGACGAGGGGCTAGCTGATCTATGAAAGCTTTGTAAAATTTGCACGTGAACCCATCTGGGCCCGGAGCTTTACCATTAGGCAGTGATCTAACCACTTCCGTAACTTCTTCCACCGTGATAGGCAAAGGCAGATATTCCCGGTGAGTGTCCGATAGCCATGCTATCGCCGCATCGTCCAGATACTCCATTATTTCAGCCGACGATGCCGTAGGTCTGGAAGCGTAAACTGCTCCATATGTTGTCACAAACTCGTTTAGAATTTCCTGCGCACCATATCTCCGTTCCCCCTTACCATTGCAAACCATTTGGATATTCTGTGGCGCATGGCCTTCACATATTTTAGTTGCTAAATACCTGCCCGATCGTCCCCCCTCTCCATAGGCCCTCGCTACCTACCTCTTTGCTATATACTTCAGTTCGTCCTCAGCATAATTTTGATACTCAGATAGTATGGTTCTAATTTCTCCTAGTATTTTGGTATCTTGTGTCCTCTCGTATTCCCCCTCCAGAGCACGTAGTTTGTCTTCCCACACTGTCAGTTGCTGCCGTATATCCTTGAGAATACCAGCGTTTGTGCTAATACAGATGCCACGGATCGTTGCCTTGAAAGCGTCCCAAAGCATGCCGGGATCCTTCATGGTTGGCGCATTGTGATCAAAATATTCCTGTATTGCCTGACCTATAGTGTCTGCATATATTGGATCTAGCTGTGCTTGTGCATTAAATCTCTAACTGAAGGGAGGTGGTGCATAGTGTGGCATTTCCAGGGAGAGGAGCACCGGGTTATGATCAGACATCGTTCTGGGTAAGTGTCTAACCTCTCGTGCCCATAGTGCTATGTCCTCAGAGACTAACCAATAATCGATGCGGGACCAGCTACCATGTGCTGCCGATGCATGCGTGGCCTCTCTCCCCTCTGGATTCCTACTTCTCCAAATATCAGTAAGTCCCCTATCCACCATTATGTCCTTTAATATAGTTAACGCCCGTCTATGTGTCTCAACCGTCGCCCCAGATCTGTTCAAGTTATCACATAGTGCAATATTAAAGTCTCCTCCCCATATCAAGAGTGTATCCTGTAAATCCCTTAGTGTACCCCACAGTGAATGATAAAATTGCGGGTCATCCACATTTGGCCCGTACGTGTTCAGAATAGCCAGTCTTTGCTCCCGCAGCGTACCTGTAATAAGAACATAGCGCCCCAAGTCATCCGCCACAGTACTCTCAATAGTAAACTGTAGACCCTTTTTAATCAGTATTAGCACCCCTCTAGCATATGATGAATACGAAGAGTGGTGTATTGTCTCAGCCCACCTGTGCCCGATACTAGTTTGAGCTTTTGGTGCACAGTGCGTCTCCTGTATTAGTGCAATGTCTATGTGCATTCTATCCAAATAGGCTAATGTTTGTCTGATTTTTTTGGGGTTGTTAAGCCCCCGCACGTTCCACGTTAGCAAGTTGAGATGCCTAGCACCTAGCCGTACATCCGCCATCTCCCAGTAGTGATATCAAAGCAAACACATGACAGAGATTTAGTTAGTGCATTCCGACGGAGCTCTAAGCATAAAGTGACCTCATTATTCGTCAGAACATATATGTGGATTTCAGCAATGCTTCTCATGCACCGTGACCAACAAAACAACTTCCCAACCCATTCCCTCCTCCCCCGCCCACTTCAGCATCCCAACCATGCCAAAGACACACCCCTCAGAAAAAAATTCACATAAATTAACTGTGTTCGGGGATTACCCGCTTCAGGGGACCATCCAGAGCACACATCTCCATCCAACCAAATGGATGTGGACAGGTATACATTAAGATTGTGAGCTGAATAATTACTACAATAGTACAGTCGGCCCACTGTCCTACAGCACATCAGTCTTCAATCACGTTGCCCATGATATCCGACCAGTTCGCAGCACACCCCCGCTGCCTTAAGGTGGGCAGGGGTTCCAACCCCCCCAGCAATAAACCTGCAGTTAAAGCCTGTGACGCCACATATACAGGGAAATCGTCGCGGAGGAGCAGATCCCGCCCCCATCCCACCTGTCCTGTCATTTCTCAGGCCCTCAGTCTCATTACTGCCACGCAGAGGTCAGCAGTGATAGCCAACGATGCAGCCCAGTGGTTTAGTTCGGCAACTTCCTTACCAAGCATCAACAACAACAATCCCAGCCCCATCAGGACTGCACGCATTGTGAGGCAACATAGTTCCAGCAAATCGTGCGTGAAGTCAACATAGTTCATATCGCTTTTACTTACAGTCACCACCAGACGTGACTAGTCCCTCAGCCAGCGTGTATTATCAGGGTCCTCTCTCAGAGTCTTAGGAACTGGCTCATTATCGTTACCTTATCATGCGCATCAGCCCCGTCGACCTCTCACGGCCTGTACTCAACCTTCAACGTCTCCTCTTCATCTGCCCTTTAGTCTGTGTCTCGGTTCTGCTCCGCTCTCTGTTGTTCCTTGCATTTGGCACCAATCTTTTTAATGAAATCCAGTGCTGCTTTGGGCGTTTGAAGGAGTGTTGCTCGACCTTCATGCGTCACTCGAAGCCTAGCAGGATATAGCATGACATAATCAATGCCAAGGTCTCGTAGCTTTCTCTTGACCGGCTTAAATTCTTTCCGTGCCAGCTGGACCGTGACTGTGAAGTCCGGATAAAATTCCAACGTATTACCCTGGTGTGTGATCTGCCGCTTTTCTCGCGCCAGCCTCAGTATAACATCCCGATCTCTATAGTTAAGGACTCTGGCAACTATAGGCCGGGGGGGGCGCGCAAGGCTTCGGCCGTGGCGAAAGGGACCGGTGCGCTCTCTCAATCAAGAACATCGGGGAAAGGTGTTCCGTGCCAAAGACGCTGCGAATCAATTCCTCCACATACGTTTCCATCCGTCCAATATTGGTGGATTCCGTAACCCCCGTGATTCGGACGTTATTGCGCCGCGACCTCGCCTCCAAATCCTCCGCCTTATTTTTTAGCACGTCCAACAGCTGCTCCACCTCTGCACATTTTTGGGCCATGGCTTGTGAGACATCCTCCACCGCTCCAATGCGATTTTCCGCCTCCACCAATCCTTCCCCATGCCCATCCAGCTTGGCCGCCATGTTGTCAACATGCAGCGTGATAGTATCCAGCTAACCATTAATGTCCTGCAGACTCTGTTGGATGGCCTGCAGCACCCCTTCCATTCCCGTGGATACCACCTCTCCAGTGTCAAGAGCAGCGTCCGATATTGTTGCGGCGTTCTTCGCCTGTTGTTTAGTTTCAAAGGGGAGTTTGGATTGGTGCTTATCTGGTTTCCCCATGACCCATTCCCTCACAGCCAGATGTCAGGATAAGCAAAGTCGCGGATCTCCCCATTGTAGACGCCGCAGTCTGCTGCCTGTAAGCGCCGTGAGCCCTGGCAGACCAGCACACAGACCCCCGATATCCGTTCAGCTACTCAGGCGTCCTCGTCCGCACCACCGCGCCATGTGGAGCCCCCGAGCTGCCAGCCACTTTCAGCCATAGGAACTTCAAATCAGGCAGTAGATCGCAGTGCTCGCCAGTCTTACCCGTGAGCTATGAGCGCGCCCACCAAGTTCGCAGTTCAATGCACAACAGGCGTCATTCCAGGCGATCTTTGTCCGCCATGTTCCACGCACTTCTTGTGGGCAGAGAATAGGGGCGAAAGCCAGTCTGATCCTCTCACAGTCGTCAGCGGCTTTTAATGTAGTGTAAATGTACCAGAGTGCTTCCCTCCACCTCCTCTCGTGCATCGGCGTTATCCAGGGCCAGATATCTTCAAATCGCCCTCACGGCAGCCAGGTCGCCCTGCAGTCACATTAGTTAACCACCATTTTCCAGACACCCAATCTTGCAACCAGTTTCTCCAAGGCAGCCGGATGAATAGCTGCTACACAGGAATCGTGTACATTCCCCACGCGCACCTGGCAGCGTTTGGTATGCTTGCACACTGTGTCGGCATCGCTTTAGGTCTTCACCACACTCCTCGCCCCAGCGCGCTCTCACCCATAACGGCTATCTGTGTTGACTGCAGCCGCCATTTCACGCCTCTCCGCGAGCCATCAAAGCGTCCTCCACAGAGCTCTCAGGACAGGAGCGCAAACACAGCGCACAAAGGCATCAGCAGCACTGCCAGCACCGGGGCAACAGAGCGTCTCGCAGCGACAGTTCCTTCGTCTCTTTGCCTCAGAAGTTGGCGTTCGTTCAGGGCGGCGCCATCTTGTTGTCCGCCAGCCGCGGCTATGTCGGAACGCTTATCTGCAAAGTTTGGGGTCTATAGTACCATTATAGTGTCCTCCGCCAAATCCAGGCGTGGGCGCCTGCATCTTGTCCCACAATCAGCCGTTTTTTGCTAGCTTACAGCTCGTTGCATGGTTGTTCTTGCCGTTTTTCGAACCTGTCCGGCGGAGCTGTCTTAAGAGGCAGCCATTCCGCTGTGCGCCCTCTAGCGCCCCCCCACATCTGGTTGATATTTGTGCTACATTTGGGCTCTTTTGTCTCTGGTGGCCATCTTGGGAGATTTATTTGTTATGAAGTTTCCTCATTTTCTCATTTACTGCAGTCTCCTCAGTAGGAAATGCTTTCAGTTTTTTACTTTGATTCCATCAAGAAGGTATTCAGATATGTCACACATTTTCCATACATTCTGAATGTTAGCACTCTAGTTGCTCATTAGATCACTGTAGTAAAGCTACTGCTCACCACGGAAGTCTGCTGCTGGTATTAAAAGTGCATGTTTCAGTCTGCATTTCAGAATTTTTTAATGAAATAGAAGAGGATTTGAGAAGTCACTCAAAATGTGCCCTAATTTTTCTTTCTTCAGCACTAATCATAATTTCTATGGCAAAATGAGCCCCCTCATTGTGTTCCTTTTTAAATTAAATGTTTTAAGTGTTACCAGTTTATTCCAATCAAGATGGCTTCAGGTGTGCCATACTTTTGTCATAAGTAACTCTAGTTGTTCTTAAGAACACTCTGGGACAATCTGTCATTGGGCTATACTTGGGCTACATCTGGGTGATATTTGGGCTACATTTGGGCTCTTTTGTCTCTGGTGGCCATCTTGGGAGATTTATTTGTTATGAAGTTTCCTAATTTACTCATTCACTGCAGTCTCCTCAGTAGGAAATACTTTCAGTTTTTATACTTTGGTTCCATCAAGAAGGCATTCAGATGTGTCACACATTTGCCATAAATTCTGAATGTTAGCACTCTAGTTGCTCATTAGATCACTGTAGTAAAGCTACTGCTCACCAGGGAAGTCTGCTGATGGTATTCAAAGTGCATCTTTCAGTCTGCATGTCAGACTTTTTTTATGAAATAGAAGAGGATTTTAGAAGTCAAAATGTGCCCTAATTTTTCTTTCTGCAGCACTAATCATAATTTCTATGGCAAAATGAACCCCCTCATTTTGTTCCTTTGTAAATTAAATGTTTTAAGTGTTACCACTTTATTCCAATCAAGATGGCTTCAGGTGTGCCATACTTTTGTCATAAGTAAGACTGTTAGCGCTCTAGTTGTTCGTTAGAACACTCTGGGACACTCTGTCATTGGGCTATACTTGGGCTACATCTGGGTGATATTTGGGCTACATTTGGGCTCTTTTGTCTCTGGTGGCCATTTTGGGAGATTTATTTGTTATGATGTTTCCTAATTTCCTCATTTACTACAGTCTCCTCAGTAGGAAATACTTTCAGTTTTTTACTTTGGTTCCATCAAGAAGGCATTCAGATGTGTCACACATTTGCCATAAATTCTGAATGTTAGCACTCTAGTTGCTCATTAGATCACTGTAGTAAAGCTACTGCTCACCAGGGAAGTCTGCTGCTGGTATTCAAAGTGCATGTTTCAATCTGCATGACAGAATTTTTTTATGAAATAGAAGAGGATTTTAGAAGTCAAAATGTGCCCTAATTTTTCTTTCTGCAGCACTAATCATAATTTCTATGGCAAAATGAACCCCCTCATTTTGTTCCTTTGTAAATTAAATGTTTTAAGTGTTACCACTTTATTCCAATCAAGATGGCTTCAGGTGTGCCATACTTTTGTCATAAGTAAGACTGTTAGCGCTCTAGTTGTTCGTTAGAACACTCTGGGACATTCTGTCATTGGGCTATACTTGGGCTACATCTGGGTGATATTTGGGCTACATTTGGGCTCTTGGTGGCCATTTTGGGAGACCTATTTGTTATGATGTTTCCTAATTTCCTCATTTACTACAGTCTCCTCAGTAGGAAATACTTTCAGTTTTTTACTTTGAATCCATCAAGAATGCATTCAGATGTGTCACACATTTGCCATAAATTCAGAATGTTAGCACTCTAGTTGCTTATTAGATCACTGTAGTAAAGCTACTGCTCACCAGGGAAGTCTGCTGCTGGTATTGAAAGTGCATGTTTCAGTCTGCATGTCAGAACTTTTTAATGAAATAGAAGAGGATTTGAGAAGTCACTCAAAATGTGCCCTAATTTTTCTTTCTGCAGCACTAATCATACTTTCTATGGCAAAATGACCCCCCTCATTTTGTTCCTTTTTAAATTAAATGTTTTAAGAGTTACCACTTTATTCCAACCAAGATGGCTTCAGGTGTGCCATACGTTTGTCTTTAGTAGGACTGTTAGCGCTCTAGTTGTTCTTTAGAACACTCTGGGAAGCTGCAGTAGATCACAAAGGAATCAACTGACAGTCTCTGCCCTTGTTGGATGTACATGTTTTCCTGAGAATGTCAGACTTCATTCTCACATGACTGAGAAAGATAATGTGAATTTACAGAAAATATGCTCTCAGTTTAGCTTATAGATCACCTTCCAAACCTCTGTGGGAAAAGCATGAGAAAATAGTTTTCTCTCAAACATGATTCATGATATCACAGCAGAAGGCTTTTTCACATGGTAAAATCACCTTAGAACACACCTCAATTCCTAAAATGAGTATGGTACCATCAACAAATGATTTATAATGTAACTAAAGTCTTAAAACCTTCTATTAACTGCAATGCTTTTAAATGAGGTGCTATCATGTATATTGGTCCCAAGATGGCTGCCAACACGTATTGGATGAAGTGCTGACAGCCAATCAGATCTCACGATGAGATGTGTGGTTAGGCACCGCCCAGATATATATGTGATTTTACTTTTGATTTTCTCAGGAACTACTGACGGATTTACACCATTTAAGCAAAAGGCACGAGTCTGAACTGAGGACTACCTCTTTGCCAAATTTGGTGTAATTCCGTTCAGCACTTCGGGCTGTGGCTGCGTCAACAGGTCCTATGGGAAAATGCATGGGGAAAACTTGTTTTGGGACCCCCTTTTTTCTCGGCCCCCGCTTGACGAATCACCGTGAAATTTTCAGGATAGGAGCGGACCGGAGCTGGCCAAAAGTTTCAAAAATTTCGCGAAGATTCATCAATCGACGCCAACGTTATTCCAAATAGAGTGTTGTGGATTTCCTATGGAGAATAGGTCCTAACTATAACTACCTACTGGCGACTGCCAGCAGGTAATATATATATATATATATATATTATCTACTGGCGGTTGCCAGTAGATAGTTATAGTTAGGACCGTGTTTCCATAGGAAATCTGAAAATTCTATTTTGAATAACTTTGGCGCCGGTTGACGAATCCTCGCGAAATTTTCAAAACTAATGGGGTGCTCCGCTCAGCTCCTACCCTGAAAGTCTCGGGGTGATTCGTCAAGCGGGGGCTGAGAAAAAAAGGGGGTCCCAAAACACGTTTTCCCCATGCATTTTCCCATAGGACCTTTGGTCGAAGGTACAGCCCGAACGGCTGAACAGAATTACTTGAAATTTGGCAAAGAGGTAGTCCTCAGGTCAGGCATGTGCCTTTTGCATATATGGTGTCAATCTGTTCAGTAGTTCCTGAGAAAATTGCATTTAAAAGTACATAAATATCTATAAGCGCGCACCGTGCGCGCACCCTAACGTGCGCTGATTGGTGGTTACATGTCAGTCAACATTCGAATCGGTCGAAATCAGGAAGTGTTGGCCGCCATTTGGTGTGTTTGGTGTGTGACAGTGAAAAAGAAAGGTGTAGAACGTGAAAAGGGGGCAGGGTAGAGAGTTCCTGACCCCCTAGCCTTTTTCAGGGGGTCCCTGAAGGACCCCGAAGGGTGAAAAAAACATTTTTTTTTTTTTTTCAAAAATTCGCAGGGGGGCGCACGGTGAAAAACCTTAAAAAAACCATTTTAAACGAGCCATTCCATATTACAGGATACAGTCAATCTATAACTATATACATAGGTAGTTTATTGTAAAATAAATATATAAAAAATATAATAGTACATACATAACTTAGCATTTAAAAAACCTTACAAATTCACTTAAAAAACCATAGGTTTCACACACGTTACAGTTAGCTGGACATTTCACTCGTAAAAAACCAATGAAATTCCCCCGTTATAGTTAGTTCAGATAACTATAACTCGCGCGACCGCCACTCTATCACAAGGATGATGTCATGAGTGATGCCACTGACCATGTCATGATTGATGTAATATGTGACGTCATGAGCAGTGGATTGCGGGCGCATGAGTTATAGTTATCTGAACTAACTGTGTGGTTGTTTGGGGATGGGTGGGGATGGGTGGGAGGTGAAGAGCAGGGAAAAGCAGGTCTCCTTCACTAAAAATAAAAAAGAACTAACTATAACGGTGGAATTTCATTGTTTTTTTATGAGTGAAATGTCCAGCTAACTATAACATGTGTGAAATCTATGGTTTTTTAAGTGAATATATATATATTTATATATATTACATCCATTACATATTCAGCAGCATCCCCTGGAAATGATATACACCCCCCATCTCCAAACCTTCCACTATCATACCCAACACTCCCACGACCCAATTCACACCGTACACCCCTATGATACTTACAGCACTGCCCTCCACCAGTCCTCCCTGCACGTTTCGGATATTATTATTATTATTATTATTATTATTATTATTATTATTATTATTATTAAAAAATTTTATAGAGCGCGTAGTCACCCTGAGGTATCCCAGCGCTAGGGATCCCTACCTCTGTGGGTTGGGCGGCTGAGAGGGGGGGACGGCAGGTATCAGAAGGAGGAAAATTAAGATTGAGGGAACAGGTGAGCTTTGAGCCGTTTCCTGAAACGTAGGTAGTTGAGTTCTTTTCTCAGGTCTCGGGGGAGAGCGTTCCAGAGGCGAGCAGTGTGGACCGAGAAGCGTCTTCCACCCGAGCGGGCTTTCTTGAATCTAGGCATAATGATAAGGGACTCCTTGTCCGATCGCAGGGATCTTGGTGCTTTGTAAGATTTTATAAATTTTCTAAGAATCGGAGGGCCTTGATTCTGCAGTAGCTTATGCGTCAGGCATAGGACTTTGAAAATCACTCGTTCCCTCACTGGGAGCCAGTGAAGGAGCTTCAGGGCAGGTTTAGCTGAAGCTCTAGCCGGAGTATTAGTGAGGATCCTGGCTGCCGCATTTTGGATTTTCTGAAGTTTATTTAGAGTTGCTTCAGGTGTGCCCAGGTAGATCGCGTTACTATAGTCGAGCCTGGAAAGTATGAGGCCTTGGATGAGAAGTCTTTGGGATGTGGGTGGAAGTAGGGGCAGGATCTTTCTCGTAGATTTCAGTAGTCCGAAGCAGGTACCAGCTACTTTTTTGGCCTGCGTGGTGAACGAGAGATCAGCTTCGATCCAAACTCCCAGGCTTTTTACTTCCTGTTTTGGGTCTGGGGGGGGACCCAGACAGGGTGGCCAGATGTTCGATGGAAAGGTAAGACCTTTCGGACCCAAAAGGAGGATGTCCGTCTTTGATCCATTCAGCTTTAAAGCTGAGTTGTTCATCCACCCTTGTATCTGCATCAGGCAATTGAATAACCAGACAGGAGGCAGCACAATGACCTAGACTGCATGCTACCCTAATACCACCTACGGGACGTAAGCACACCTCCCACACTCCCTTACACTCACTCCAAACATCAAGCATGCTACCACCCTCTCCAGACCCTAGAATTAACAAGATTCTACTCTCTTTACGGCAAGTCAAAGAGGACCTACAAGTCCTATGTGAATTGCTTCTTCACCATCCCTCGATCAATAGATCTGTACAAGAAACCAGGACAAACTTTCACACTCATCAATCCAAACTCACCCTGAAATTACCGCCCCCTAGGTGGAGATCAATTCCTCATCATAATACCTCGACCCGCCCAATCCAAAGGACCAACCCTCTATTACTCTCCCTACTACACTCCTATGATCCACCACAATCCAACCTCAACACAATGCCTTTGGAAGATCTCCATAAACAGTCTCTAATCCAAACTATTCCTTCTAATACTCACAGACTCCCAAAACATAATCCCAGAGGCATAGTTGAAAACAACCTGAGACAAGTTCCCCTTATACAGGAATCCAACTCATCAAGCCTTATCTGAAATGTTTACTGCTAAATTGCAGATCCGCATCAAGACATGCAGCTGACCTAGCTGACGTCATACTTACGAAAGAACCGGATCGACTAATCCTGACCAAAACATGGTTAAATGAATCTTCAACGCCCATCCTCAACATCCTGGTACCTCCGAACTACGATATCATCAGACTAGACAGAATTGATAAGACGGGGGGGGGTATTGCATGCATTCACCGGAACAATCTCTCAGTGAGCCGATCCCAGTCTCCAGTATTCCCCTCCTGCGAATACCTATGCTTAGACATCACTAGCAATAACAAACCAGTCTGCTCCCTGCACACTCTCTATCATCCACATGGTGATAACCTCACATTCATCGAACATCTCATGGAGATTGTTTCTACTAATGCCGGACAAATAAAACACCCAAATATTTCTCTGAGACTTCAATCTCCACTGGAATGACCCTGGAATGTCCCAACACATGAAAAAGGGTCAATCCTTGACTTAGTCATCTCTAAGGCCGATGCCATTCAGCTTGATACGATCCACCCATGTGACTGGTCCGACCATCACATCATCACTTTCTTCAACAACAAAACAGTGAAACTGAAGTCTGCTCAACCTACAAATATGGAAGAGGGATCTGAAAAATATCACTCACAACCTCCAGCCCCAACATCCTTCTTCCCCCTTTAGGGTTCTGCAAGGTTCAAGATCTCACCAACCACTACTTTAATTCCATAAACATGATATTAGACGAAGTTGCCCCCCTACAACTAAAGATAGTCTCCATAAAAGACTCAAAACCCTGGTACGACGAAAGACTCAATGAGGACAGACGATCCTTAAGACTAATGGAGCAAAGATGGAGATCTGCACCATCGGCCAACCACCTCAAGCTACTAAGAAAGAAGAGAAGTGTTTACAATAGAAAGATCAGACGATCTAAAGCAGACTTTTGCAGGCATCAACTAGACCAGGCCAAGAATCACCCCCAAAATCTTTTCGAGCTAATCAAATCATAATCTAAGGATGCACAATATCCCTCCCAAACCGACATAGGCTCACTACCTAACTGCGAAGCGTTCGCCTCCTTCTTCTCTCTAAAGACTGAAAATATAAAGAAGGGACTACTTAACAATTTAATCACACATACTGACTCGCATACGGACTCTCAATCATCTCCTCCAGGAGTCCCACACCGGAGCTCACCAAAGTTTGACCTTAAAAATAATGCATCTTGGTCCTCCTTCAACACTTTTCAACAAGATATTCTCAAATTGCTCACGGCGGTGAATCCCGCCAATCACTTCACTGACCCTCTTCCCGCTAACTGCTTAAAAGTCTTCGTCCCATTCCGTTTGCCTCTTTGGACTAAGATTATAAATACTTCTCTCCTTCAAGGATCCATCCCAGAAATCCTCAAATCCAGTCAGGTATCCCCCATCCTAAAGAAACCAACGAATGACCCTGCAGACTTAAATAATTACCACCCAATATCCAACATCCCCACCCTGGCAAAACTACTAGAAAAATGTGTACACCTCCAGCTTAGAAAACATATTGACCACTTCAATCTGCTCAACCAATTCCAATCCGGCTTCAGTGCAGGACACAGTACCGAATCAGCCATAACCCACATAATTGACGATGCTCTACAGATCCTAGACCAAAACGAAGCCTGCCTACTGATCTTGCTTGAACTCTCTGCGTCCTTCGACACCGTCAAACACGACAACCTACTTGACCTTCTGAAACACAGAATGGGATTGTCCGGAACCATTCTAAATTGGTTCACCTCGTTTCTCCAAAACAGATCGCAACGATTCAAGGTCATTCAGGCCCTCTCCAATTCCGTCCCAGTCACCTTAGGAGTCCCACAAGGATCATCCCTCTCTCCAACACTTTTCAATCCACTCATGGAACCACTGACCGAAATTCTCAACTCCTCTAATGTACAGTATCATATGTATGTGGACGATACACAACTATACCTAAATATCCACTCTCTGGAAGACATCAAATCTCTCAACACAACTCTATAAAAACTGAATACCTTCAAAACAGAATTCCTCCTAATTGCTCCTCCTTCCCAAGTAAGCATAATTTAAGACTGGATCAAACATCTAACAACACTCATTTGCCAACCTCTTATTGTCGATTCAGCGAAATCATTGGGAGTGACTCTGGACAGAAACCTAAATATGCATAAACACATCAGCACCGCAACAAAAGGAGCAAACTTCCAGATGAACACATTGAGAAATCTAAAGCCTTTCCTGCCCAATTAGGACTTCAAATTGGCAGTACAGGCTCTAGTTGTCCTAAGAGTGGAATATGGGAGTGTCTCTCCCTGCGGCCTTCCCAGATCCTCAACGGCCCGCTAAGAGCTACCATCAACGCAGCAGCTAGACTTATTACTGGCTCCAAAAGAAACTCTCACATATCCCCGGACCTAAGATCCCTTAATTGGCTACCTTTCGAATCCAGAATTCAACTAAAAATCGCATGTATGACCCATAAAGCCATTCATCATAACACTCCCAGCTATCTGGCTTAGAAATTGTGGTAACAGAGCGTCCAGAAGTGCCAGTAACCTTTCACTGAAACCACAAATATTCATCAAAAAGAAAACATACAACCGCACCTTCTCAGGGATGGCTCCCAGGATCTGGAACGCTCTGCCCCCTGAAACTAGACTGAATCCCTCTACTGCATCCTTCTAAAAAGAAGTGAAAGCTCTACTCATGGCGCAATTCACCTGAGCTAGGGTGATTGCGTTTACGTGACTCTTGATTTGTATTGAACTTTATGGTTTTTACTTGATGCCTATGTGTCCTCGATACTTACCTTGCTAGGGTTATTGTGATTACGTGATTCTTGATTTGTATGGAACTTTATGTTTTTTACTCTGTGTGTCCTTGATATTTACCTTGTAAAGCACTCTGATACCCGCAAGGGTCTTGTTCGCGCTAAATAAAACCCTAAAAATAAATAAATATATATATTGATGCACTTGTGGCCTAGAGTATATAGGAAGCAGTAAACATCCTGTACACAAGCGTATTCTTCAACAGCTAGAACATCACAATAAGTTGAAAGATTTTACTTACGTGCTTGGTGTTGTTCCCAACCCCGGCCGGGGAGGAAACAGAGAAAAGAAATTGAGGCAATTGGAGACACATTTTATCTTAGCCCTTGATACTAGAATGCCTAATGGATTAAATACCAATGAAGATATGCATAATTTTAATATAAATTTTGCCAGTTTTCTTTTCATATGTTTTATGCATATCTATATATGAATGCGTCTTCAAATATCAGTCTTTTTTTATCATTATTCATCAATTTATTTGCTCATTTTTAATCTGACCTCTAACTAAGACTTTTCGACTTTTCGATCTTTCGAATTGTATGATGCTGACTTATTTAGTTTTAGCGTATCAATTGCTGCTATTGAATCTCACTATTTTGCACATTACATATTTTGCACACCTCTGCACATTTTGCACAATCGTTTCTACACTTTAAAAAAATCGGCATTTTTCTGCTTCTAGTATAACATAAAGTGTTGCTATTGAGTTGATCTCTTTATATCATCATTATGCTTCTAATGCTGCTAATGAATCATATTAGTTCCCATATATGTTGAGCATTTTTTAATGTATTTATATATTAGGTTGTTAGTCGGTTTTAGATCCTGTGTTTTAATATCATATGTCCCACATTAGAACATTGTATATTTATGCACATGCAATGTATGAATTCATCGATTAGCGAGCAGATAAGTGCATTTGCACTTCTTATTTATATTTATATACTTATATTTATATGTGATTTTATTGCTGTTCACTACTATATGCCCCGATATTAAGGGAAATATACAATCTTGCAGTGGTCCTTCTATTGTATATTCATGCACTAGCATTGTATTATTCTAGTTAAAGTAGTGTGTCTGTAACTTCAGGAATGGTTAATGCACTAGCACCTTATTTACATTTTTACAATGACATCTCATCCAATGCTCATGGGATTGCATGCAATTTTCTTTGCATTTTTTTGCAAAAATTTGTTTTGCTGCAATGAAGTAGTTATACAATTCTGTATAAAATTTGCATATTGTATGATTTCTAAAGTTTTTTTAGCCATTTTTCGATTATCTGAAATGCTGCTATAGTTGTTATTTTGGGTAATAATGCCGATATATAGTCTGTCTTTTATTTTCTTTCACGATGTTTACTTGTGTTGACAGGCAGTTGAGCACTTTCCCTGCCTTGTTCTGCTATTTAATATGCTTTCTGATCACGAGACACGTCATGTGATCAAGCTCGCGTGATGCGAGCAAAACGCGTCATGGCAGCCACTAAGCCAGATCAATTGGTGGTGATTACTGCTTAATAAATGTTCACTGCTTTCTGCATCAATTCGATGTTCTCGTGATTCTGTGCTGAGTACGCTGAGGTCCGTGCCTGTGGTTCCCTGGAGCGACTGCCGGGCCAGGATTTGGAGTTTCGATATATATATATATATATATATAAAAAACCTTAGGTTTCACACACGTTATAGTTAGGAATTAGCATTTAAAAAACCTTGCAAATTCACTTAAAAAACCATAGGTTTCACACATGTTATAGTTAGCTGGACATTTCCCTCGTAAAAAACCAATGAAATTCCCCCGTTATAGTTAGTGTAGGCAACTATAACTCACGCGACCGCAATCCTCTGCTGATGACGTCAGATATTACATCACTGATTACATATGTGTCTTTCGGAAAAATAAATATTTGTAATATATGTATAGATACAGATTAATGGAAGAAGACATGGGTAAATAGGTGTCTAAATACAGTGATGTAATATCTGACGTCATCAGCAGCGGATTGCGGTCGCGTGAGTTATAGTTGCCTGCACTAACTATAACGGGGGAATTTTATTGTTTTTTTACGAGGGAAATGTCCAGCTAACTAAAACCTTTGTGAAACCTATGGTTTTTTAACCCCTTCGCTGCGGCGCGAATTCCGCCGCAGTGCTGGGGGGGCTTGGGGGGTCAACGGCGCCGCTGTGCTCATGACGGTACCACGCCATCATGAGTCACGGGTGAGCTGTGCTCATGACGGCGTGGTTCCATCATGACCACACCCACTGCGCTAATCGCCCGCACAGGCGGGGAATTAGAGCCCCGTGGGAGGAGCGGCCGCCAACGGCCGCAGCATGACGGAATCACTCCGTCATGAGCACAGCGCACCCGTGGCTCATGACGGAGTGGTTCCGTCATGAGCGGGGAAGGGGTTAAGTGATTTGCAAGGTTTTTTAAATGCTAATTCCTAACTATAACGTGTGTGAAACCTATGGTTTTTTAAGTGAATTTGTACGGTTTTTTAAATGCTAAGTTATATATTTATTAATATTTTTTTTTCAGGTTTTTCACCGTGCGCGCACCGTGCGCGCGCTGTGGGCATTCGGTTCGCTTCGCGCACCGAGCGCCCACGATGCGTTGTGTGTGCCGTGCGCGCACGGTGCGCGCACCCCGCGCTTTTTCGTAAAAAAAAATAAAAAATGTTTTTTTCATCCCTTGGGGGTCCTTCAGTGACCCCCTGCCATAGGCTAGGGGGTCAGGAACTGTCCACCCGGCCCCCTTTTCACGTTCTCCGCCTTTGTTTTTCACTGCCTGAGACTGCGAGAGACAAAATGGCGGACGACACTTCCTGATTTCGACCGATTCGAATGTTTACTGACATCTAACAACCAATCAGAATTGCGCTCGCGCACGTCACCGTGCGCGCACGGTGCGTGCACGGTGCGCGCTTATAGATATATATGTACTTTTAACTGATATTTTCTCAGGAACTACTGAACAGATTGACTCCAGACATTCAAAAGGCACATCCCTGACCTGAGGACTACCTCTCTGCCAAATTTCAAGTAATTCTGTTCAGCCGTTCGGGCTGTATCTTGGACTAAAGGTCTCTATGTCAAAATGCATGGGGAAAACGCATTTTGGGACCCCCCCTTTTTTCTCGGCCCCCGCTTGACTAATCACCCTGAGACTTTCAAGGTAGGAGCGGAGCGGAGCGCCCCACCTATTTTGAAAAATTCGCGAGGATTCGTCAACCGCCAAAGTTATTCAAAATAGAATTTTCAGATTTCCTATGGAAACACGGTCCTAACTATAACTATCTACTGGCGACCGCCAGTAGATAATATATATATATATATATATATATATATATATATATATATATATATATATATATATATATATTACCTACTGGCGGTCGACAGTAGGTAGTTATAGTTACAACCTAGTTTCCTTAGCTAAAGCATTTTTGGATTTGCTAATAACTTTGGCGTCGTTTAACGAATCTTTATGAAAATTTACAAAAATTGCACTTTTTAAGTCAGCTCCTATCTCGAGAGTTTGGGGGGGATTCGTCAAGCGGGGGCTGAGAAAAAAGGGGGGGTCCCAAAACGCGTTTTTCCCATGTTAATTTCCTTAGGAAATTTTGCGACGAGCTACAGCCCGAACTGCTGAATGAAATTACCCCACATTTGGCAGAAAGGTAGTGCTTGGTTCAGAAAGCGACCTTTTTTTTAAATGGTGTAAATCCGTTCCGTAGTTTTTGAGAAATCTAAAAAATAGGAGAGAAAAAATCAATTACCCTTAGGAAACTTTGTGCAAGGCTACAGCTGAAACTGCTGAACAAAATTTGGCACAAAGGTAGTGCGTGGGTCAGAAAGCGCCCTTTTTAAAAAATGGTGTAAATCCATTCAGTAGTTGCTGAGAAATTAGAAAAATAAAAGTTTTGATATCTGGGCTGTGCCTAAGTTTTGTGCACGAGCTTCCCTGTGATTGGCTGCCAACACTCCAAACCAGGAAGTGTTGGCAGCCATCTTGTGGCTCGGTAGAAGCTAGTCGCTAGAAAACAGAGAAACAAATGTAGAAAACAAGAGAAGGGGGCAGTGTAGAAACACCCTGACCCCCTAGGCCTGGTCTGGGGGTTCCAGAAGGATCCGCAGGGCCCCAAACATTATTATTATTATTTTTTTTAAATCGGCGTAATTCACGCTGGGGTCAAGGGTTTCCGTGTTTTATTTTAATGAGACCCCGGGTGGGCTAGGTCCCGCGGGCATTTCTTAAAAAATAATAGCAGGGGCTTGCAGGGGTTGCGGGTGCCCGCTGGGGTCCCCGTAGTCTCTGGGCTTCACTCATGTTGGGAGGGATGTTGCGCGGCCCCCCTCCTGGAGCTCTCCATCTGCTTTTAACTTTGGTGTCGTTTGACGATTCTTTACGATCTTTTCCCAAAAGTTTCTCTTTTTTGTTCAACTCCTATTTTGAAAGTTTAGGGGTGATTGGTCAAGGGGGGCTGAGAAAAAAGGGAGGGGTGAAAGCGTGTTTTCTCAATGGATTTTCAGACAAGGCTACAGGTCAAACTGCTGAACGGAATTACGCCAAATTTGGAGAAAGGTCTTGGTCCAGAAAGCGCGGTTGTGTTGAAATGGTGTAAATCCGTTCAGTAGTTTTTGAGATATTAAAGGGGAAAAAAGTATAAATATCTGGTCGGTGCCTTACTCCTGGGCACGAGCTTACCTCTGATTGGATGCTAACTCTTCAAAGCAGAAAGTGTCCTCTGATTGGCTGCTAACACTTGAAACCAGGAAGTGTTAGCAGTCATCCTGTGCCTCGCATTGAGTGAAAATGTAAAAGAAAGGTTCCGGGGGCAATTTAATATAGCGGACCTCTGTGTAATGATGATTTGGATGCAGTGTTATTAACAATAAAGGAGAAACAGGTGAGCGCCAGGCAGCACGACTTCCACTCCAGGACACTAGTAGGAAGATAACCCTTTCACACTCCCTGTGTCCAACATCACCACTTTGGAGGTATGCCTTTAGAAGCCAGTCCGTCAGCTTGCTGTCTACCTTTGTGAGCTAGTACGCTGCTGTGCCTGTATGTCTGCAAGCTATTACGCTGCTGTTCCTTTGGGAGCGGACGGCTCATAGTTCTGCCTCTGTGAGTTGAGCGGACGGGCCGCAGTTGTCCCTCTGCGAGCCTGGGTACGAACTGTTCATAAGTCTTACTATATGAGCATTGAAAAGCCATTTTGTGATTCAGTCCGTCTGCTGGCATCTGTTCGAGGCATTTCTGAAAACATACCGGAGCCCTGTTTGTGAGAGATACCCCTTTCACCCTGCCTCTCCCCACATCAGCAGGTAACGCACCGTCTTCCCACATCACTAGCATACCATCAACAACCTTCTTGGGCCCGCAAATCTCCCTCTGCGAACCACTGGTGGGTTCGCAGATCTTACGGTGCGACTTCTCGGGCCTGAACTTTTACGAGCCAGGCCGCCGGTTTGCAGGTCTCTGAGAAGAGATGCAATGAAGGCAACGATGATGCAGGCCAGAC